>NW_027206672.1:0-1200000 GCF_032191515.1 Phaenicophaeus curvirostris | reverse complement strand
TAAAGCTTGCTGTTAGGAGGGAATCTGCAGCTTGCAGTGAAAGCGCTTCCAGAGGGGAGTCTAATGAGGGCAAACATTTGATGGTAACAGCTTCCCCGCGGGAGATAGTCTCTTTGCAAATATCGCCTTATTAGCCGCAGTTAAGTTACAATTCAGTACCCTATCCTAAAGCGTGCTGTTAGGAGGGAATCTGCAGCTTGCAGTGAAAGCGCTTCCAGAGGGGAGTCTAATGAGGGCAAACATTTGATGGTAGCAGCTTCCCTGCGGGAGATACTCTCTTTGCCAAAATCGCATTATTAGGCGAAAGTAAGTTACAATTCAGTACCCTATCCTAAAGCTTGCTGTTAGGAGGGAATCTGCAGCTTGCAGTGAAAGCACTTCCAGAGGGCAGTCTAATGAGGGCAAACATTTGATGGTAGCAGCTTCCCTGCGGGAGATACTCTCTTTGCCAAAATCGCTTTATTAGGCGAAAGTAAGTTACAATTCAGTACCCTATCCTAAAGCTTGCTGTTAGGAGGGAATCTGCAGCTTGCAGTGAAAGCGCTTCCAGAGGGGAGTCTAATGAGGGCAAACATTTGATGGTAGCAGCTTCCCTGCGGTAGGTAGTCTCTTTGCCAAAATCGTATTTTTAGTCGAAAGTAAGTTACAATTCAGTACCCTATCCTAAAGCTTGCTGTTAGGAGGGAATCTGCAGCTTGCAGTGAAAGCGCTTCCAGAGGGGAGTCTAATGAGGGCAAACATTTGATGGTAGCAGCTTCCCTGCGGGAGATACTCTCTTTGCCAAAATCGCATTATTAGGCGAAAGTAAGTTACAATTCAGTACCCTATCCTAAAGCTTGCTGTTAGGAGGGAATCTGCAGCTTGCAGTGAAAGCGCTTCCAGAGGGGAGTCTAATGAGGGCAAACATTTGATGGTAGCAGCTTCCCTGCGGGAGATACTCTCTTTGCCAAAATCGCCTTATTAGCCACAGTTAAGTTACAATTCAGTACCCTATCCTAAAGCTTGCTGTTAGGAGGGAATCTGCAGCTTGCAGTGAAAGCACTTCCAGAGGGGAGTCTAATGAGGGAAACATTTGATGGTATAGCCTTCCCTGCGGGAGATACTCTCTTTGCCAAAATCGCAGTATTAGGCGAAAGTAAGATACAATTCAGTACCCTATCCTAAAGCTTGCTGTTAGGAGGGAATCTGCAGCTTGCAGTGAAAGCGCTTCCAGAGGGGAGTCTAATGAGGGCAAACATTTGATGGTAGCAGCTTCCCTGCGGGAGATACTCTCTTTGCCAAAATCGCCTTATTAGCCGCAGTTAAGATACAATTCAGTACCCTATCCTAAAGCTTGCTGTTAAGAGGGAATCTGCAGCTTGCAGTGAAAGCGCTTCTAGAGGGGAGTCTAATGAGGGCAAACATTTGATGGTAGCAGCTTCCCTGCGGGAGATACTCTCTTTGCCAAAATCGCATTATTAGGCGAAAGTAAGTTACAATTCAGTACCTTATCCTAAAGCTTGCTATTAGGAGGGAATCTGCAGCTTGCAGTGAAAGCGCTTCCAGAGGCGAGTCTAATGAGGGCAAACATTTGATGGTAGCAGCTTCCCTGCGGGAGATATTCTCTTTGCCAAAATCGCCTTATTAGCCGCAGTTAAGTTACAATTCAGTACCCTATCCTAAAGCTTGCTGTTAGGAGGGAATCTGCAGCTTGCAGTGAAAGCGCTTCCAGAGGGGAGTCTAATGAGGGCAAACATTTGATGGTAGCAGCTTCCCTGTGGGAGATATTCTCTTTGCCATAATCGCCTTATTAGCCGCAGTTAAGTTACAATTCAGTACCCTATCCTAAAGCTTGCTGTTAGGGGGGAATCTGCAGCTTGCAGTGAAAGCGCTTCCAGAGGGGAGTCTAATGAGGGCAAACATTTGATGGTAGCAGCTTCCCTGCGGGAGATAGTCTCCTTGCCATAATCGCATTATTAGGCGAAAGTAAGTTACAATTCAGTACCCTATCCTAAAGCTTGCTGTTAGGCGCGAATCTGCAGCTTGCAGTGAAAGCGCTTCCAGAGGGGAGTCTAATGAGGGCAAACATTTGATGGTAGCAGCTTCCCTGCGGGAGATACTCTCTTTGCCAAAATCGCATTATTAGGCGAAAGTAAGTTACAATTCAGTACCCTATCCTAAAGCTTGCTGTTAGGAGGGAATCTGCAGCTTGCAGTGAAAGCGCTTCCAGAGGGGAGTCTAATGAGGGCAAACATGTGATGGTAGCAGCTTCCCTGCGGGAGATACTCTCTTTGCCAAAATCGCATTATTAGGCGAAAGTAAGTTAAAATTCAGTACCCTATCCTAAAGCTTGCTGTTAAGAGGGAATCTGCAGCTTGCAGTGAAAGCGCTTCCAGAGGGGAGTCTAATGAGGGCAAACATTTGATGGTAACAGCTTCCCCGCGGGAGAGAGTCTCTTTGCCAAAATCGCCTTATTAGCCGCAGTTCAGTTACAATTCAGTACCCTATCCTAAAGCTTGCTGTTAGGAGGGAATCTGCAGCTTGCAGTGAAAGCGCTTCCAGAGGGGAGTCTAATGAGGGCAAACATTTGATGGTAGCAGCTTCCCTGCGGGAGATACTCTCTTTGCCAAAATCGCTTTATTAGGCGAAAGTAAGTTACAATTCAGTACCCTATCCTAAAGCTTGCTTTTAGGAGGGAATCTGCAGCTTGCAGTGAAAGCGCTTCCAGAGGGGAGTCTAATGAGGGCAAATATTTGATGGTAGCAGCTTCCCTGCGGTAGGTAGTCTCTTTGCCAAAATCGTATTATTAGTCGAAAGTAAGTTACAATTCAGTACCCTATCCTAAAGCTTGCTGTTAGGAGGGAATCTGCAGCTTGCAGTGAAAGCGCTTCCAGAGGGGAGTCTAATGAGGGCAAATATTTGACGGTTGCAGCTTCCCTGCGGGAGATACTCTCTTTGCCAAAATCGCATTATTAGGCGAAAGTAAGTTACAATTCAGTACCCTATCCTAAAGCTTGCTGTTAGGAGGGAATCTTCAGCTTGCAGTGAAAGCGCTTCCAGAGGGGAGTCTAATGAGGGCAAACATTTGATGGTAGCATCTTCCCTGCGGGAGATAGTCTCTTTGCCAAAATCGCCTTATTAGCCACAGTTAAGTTACAATTCAGTACCCTATCCTACAGCTTGCTGTTAGGAGGGAATCTGCAGCTTGCAGTGAAAGCTCTTCCAGAGGGGAGTCTAATGAGGGCAAACATTTGATGCTAGAGCCTTCCCTGCGGGAGATACTCTCTTTGCCAAAATCGCAGTATTAGGCGAAAGTAAGATACAATTCAGTACCCTATCCTAAAGCTTGCTGTTAGGAGGGAATCTGCAGCTTGCAGTGAAAGCGCTTCCAGAGGGAAGTGTAATGAGGGCAAACATTTGATGGTAGCAGCTTCCCTGCGGGAGATACTCTCTTTGCCAAAATCGCCTTATTAGGCGAAAGTAAGTTACAATTCAGTACCCTATCCTAAAGCTTGCTGTTAGGAGGGAATCTGCAGCTTGCAGTGAAAGCGCTTCCAGAGGGGAGTCTAATGAGGGCAAACATTTGATGGTAGCAGCTTCCCTGCGGGAGATAGTCTCTTTTCCAAAATCGCATTATTAGGCGAAAGTAAGTTACAATTCAGTACCCTATCCTAAAGCTTGCTGTTAGGAGGGAATCTGCAGCTTGCAGTGAAAGCGCTTCCAGAGGGGAGTCTAATGAGGGCAAACATTTGATGGTAGCAGCTTCCCTGCGGGAGATACTCTCTTTGCCAAAATCGCATTATTAGGCGAAAGTAAGTTACAATTCAGTACCGTATCCTAAAGATTGCTGTTAGGAGGGAATCTGCAGCTTGCAGTGAAAGCACTTCCAGAGGGGAGTCTAATGAGGGCAAACATTTGATGGTAGCAGCTTCCCTGCGGTAGGTAGTCTCTTTGCCAAAATCGCATTATTAGGCGAAAGTAAGTTACAATTCAGTACCCTATCCTAAAGCTTGCTGTTAGGAGGGAATCTGCAGCTTGCAGTGAAAGCGCTTCCAGAGGGGAGTCTAATGAGGGCAAACATTTGATGGTAGCACCTTCCCTGCGGGAGATATTCTCTTTGCCAAAATCGCCTTATTAGCCGCAGTTAAGTTACAATTCAGTACCCTATCCTAAAGCTTGCTGTTAGGAGGGAATCTGCAGCTTGCAGTGAAAGCGCTTCCAGAGGGGAGTCTAATGAGGGCAAACATTTGATGGTAGCAGCTTCCCTGCGGGAGATATTCTCATTGCCAAATCGCCTTATTAGCCGCAGTTAAGTTACAATTCAGTACCCTATCCTAAAGCTTGCTGTTAGGAGGGAATCTGCCGCTTGCAGTGAAAGCGCTTCCAGAGGGGAGTCTAATGAGGGCAAACATTTGATGGTAGCAGCTTCCCTGCGGGAGATACTCTCTTTGCCAAAATCGCATTATTAGGCGAAAGTAAGTTACCATTCAGTACCCTATCCTAAAGCTTGCTGTTAGGAGGGAATCTGCAGCTTGCAGTGAAAGCGCTTCCAGAGGGGAGTCTAATGAGGGCAAACATTTGATGGTAGCAGCTTCCATGCGGGAGATAGTCTCCTTGCCATAATCGCATTATTAGGCGAAAGTAAGTTACAATCAGTACCCTATCCTAAAGCTTGCTGTTAGGCGCGAATCTGCAGCTTGCAGTGAAAGTGCTTCCAGAGGGGAGTCTAATGAGGGCAAGCATTTGATGGTAACAGCTTCCCCGCGGGATACAGTCTCTTTTCCAAAATCGCATTATTAGGGGAAAGTAAGTTACAATTCAGTACCCTATCCTAAACCTTGCTGTTAGGAGGGAATCTGCAGCTTGCAGTGAAAGCGCTTCCAGAGGGGAGTCTAATGAGGGCAAACATTTGATGGTAGCAGCTTCCCTGCGGGAGATACTCTCTTTGCCAAAATCGCATTATTAGGCGAAAGTAAGTTACAATTCAGTACCCTATCCTAAAGCTTGCTGTTAGGAGGGAATCTGCAGCTTGCAGTGAAAGCGCTTCCAGAGGGGAGTCTAACGAGGGCAAACATTTGATGGTAGCAGCTTCCCTGCGGGAGACAGTCTCTTTTCCAAAATCGCATTATTAGGAGAAAGTAAGTTACAATTCAGTACCCTATCCTAAACCTTGCTGTTAGGAGGGAATCTGCAGCTTGCAGTGAAAGCGCTTCCAGAGGGGAGTCTAATGAGGGCAAACATTTGATGGTAGCAGCTTCCCTGCGGGAGATACTCTCTTTGTTAAAAACGCATTTTTAGGCGAAAGTAAGATACAATTCAGTACCCTATCCTAAAGCTTGCTGTTAAGAGGGAATCTGCAGCTTGCAGTGAAAGCGCTTCCAGAGGGGAGTCTAATGAGGGCAAATATTTGATGGTTGCATCTTCCCTGCGGGAGATATTCTCTTTGCCAAAATCGCATTATTAGGCGAAAGTAAGTTACAATTCAGTACTTTATCCTAAAGCTTGCTGTTAGGAGGGAATCTGCAGCTTGCAGTGAAAGCGCTTCCAGAGGGGAGTCTAATGAGGGCAAACATTTGATGGTAGCAGCTTCCCTGCGGGAGATATTCTCATTGCCAAATCGCCTTATTAGCCGCAGTTAAGTTACAATTCAGTACCCTATCCTAAAGCTTGCTGTTAGGAGGGAATCTGCAGCTTGCAGTGAAAGCGCTTCCAGAGGGGAGTCTAATGAGGGCAAACATTTGATGGTAGCAGCTTCCCTGCGGGAGATACTCTCTTTGCCAAAATCGCATTATTAGGCGAAAGTAAGTTACCATTCAGTACCCTATCCTAAAGCTTGCTGTTAGGAGGGAATCTGCAGCTTGCAGTGAAAGCGCTTCCAGAGGGGAGTCTAATGAGGGCAAATATTTGATGGTAGCAGCTTCCTGCGGGAGATACTCTCTTTGCCAAAATCGCATTATTAGGCGAAAGTAAGTTACAATTCAGTACTTTATCCTAAAGCTTGCTGTTAGGAGGGATTCTGCAGCTTGCAGTGAAAGCGCTTCCAGAGGGGAGTCTAATGAGGGCAAACATTTGATGGTAGCAGCTTCCCTGCGGGAGATAGTCTCTTTGCCAAAATCGCATTAATATGCGAAAGTAAGTTACAATTCAGTACCCTATCTAAAGCTTGCTGTTAGGAGGGAATCTGCAGCTTGCAGTGAAAGCGCTTCCAGAGGGGAGTCTAATGAGGGCAAACATTTGATGTTAGCAGCTTCCCTGCGGGTGATACTCTCTTTGCCAAAATCGCATTATTAGGCGAAAGTAAGTTACAATTCAGTACCCTATCCTAAAGCTTGCTGTTAGGAGGGAATCTGCAGCTTGCAGTGAAAGCACATCCAGAGGGGAGTCTAATGAGGGCAAATATTTGATGGTAACAGCTTCCCTGCGGGAGATATTCTCTTTGCCAAAATCGCCTTATTAGCCGCAGTTAAGTTACAATTCAGTACCCTATCCTAAAGCTTGCTGTTAGGAGGGAATCTGCAGCTTGCAGTGAAAGCACTTCCAGAGGGGAGTCTAACGAGGGCAAACATTTGATGGTAGCAGCTGCCCTGCGGGAGATACTCTCTTTGCCAAAATCGCATTATTAGGCGAAAGTAAGTTACAATTCAGTACCTTATCCTAAAGCTTGCTGTTAGGAGGGATTCTGCAGCTTGCAGTGAAAGCGCTTCCAGAGGGGAGTCTAATGAGGGCAAACATTTGATGGTAGCAGCTTCCCTGCGGGAGATAGTCTCTTTGCCAAAATCGCATTATTATGCTAAAGTAAGTTACAATTCAGTACCCTATCCTAAAGCTTGCTGTTAGGAGGGAATCTGCAGCTTGCAGTGAAAGCGCTTCCAGAGGGGAGTCTAACGAGGGCAAACATTTGATGGTAGCAGCTTCCCTGCGGGAGATACTCTCTTTGCCAAAATCGCATTATTAGGCGAAAGTTAGTTACAATTCAGTACCCTATCCTAAAGCTTGCTGTTAGGAGGGAATCTGCAGCTTGCAGTGAAAGCGCTTCCAGAGGGGAGTCTAATGAGGGCAAACATTTGATGGTAGCAGCTTCCCTGCGGGAGATACTCTCTTTGCCAAAATCGCATTATTAGGCGAAAGTAAGTTACAATTCAGTACCCTATCCTAAAGCTTGCTGTTAGGAGGGAATCTGCAGCTTGCAGTGAAAGCACTTCCAGAGGGGAGTCTAATGAGGGCAAACATTTGATGGTAGCAGCTTCCCTGCGGGAGATACTCTCTTTGCCAAAATCGCCTTATTAGCCGCAGTTAAGTTACAATTCATTACACTGTCCTACAGCTTGCTGTTAGGAGGGAATCTGCAGCTTGCAGTGAAAGCGCTTCCAGAGGGGAGTCTAATGAGGGCAAACATTTGATGTTAGCAGCTTCCCTGCGGGAGATACTCTCTTTGCCAAAATCGCATTATTAGGCGAAAGTAAGTTACAATTCAGTACCCTATCCTAAACTTGCTGTTAGGAGGGAATCTGCAGCTTGCAGTGAAAGCACATCCAGAGGGGAGTCTAATGAGGGCAAATATTTGATGGTAAAAGCTTCCCTTCGGGAGATATTCTCTTTGCCAAAATCGCCTTATTAGCCGCAGTTAAGTTACAATTCAGTACCCTATCCTAAAGCTTGCTGTTAGGAGGGAATCTGCAGCTTGCAGTGAAAGCGCTTCCAGAGGGGAGTCTAATGCGGGCAAACATTTGATGGTAGCAGCTTCCCTGCGGGAGATATTCTCTTTGCCAAAATCGCCTTATTAGGCGAAAGTAAGTTACAATTCAGTACCCTATCCTAAAGCTTGCTGTTAGGAGGGAATCTGCAGCTTGCAGTGAAAGCGCTTCCAGAGGGGAGTGTAATGAGGGCAAACATTTGATGGGAACAGCTTCCCTGCGGGAGATACTCTCTTTGCCAAAATCACATTATTAGGCGAAAGTAAGATACAATTCAGTACCCTATCCTAAAGCTTGCTGTTAGGAGGGAATCTGCAGCTTGCAGTGAAAGCGCTTCCAGAGGGGAGTCTAACGAGGGCAAACATTTGATGGTAGCACCTTCCCTGCGGGAGATACTCTCTTTGCCAAAATCGCATTATTAGGCGAAAGTAAGTTACAATTCAGTACCCTATCCTAAAGCTTGCTGTTAGGAGGGAATCTGCAGCTTGCAGTGAAAGCGCTTCCAGAGGGGAGTCTAACGAGGGCAAACATTTGATGGTAGCAGCTTCCCTGCGGGAGATACTCTCTTTGCCAAAGTCGCATTATTAGGCGAAAGTAAGTTACAATTCAGTACCCTATCCTAAAGCTTGCTGTTAGGAGGGAATCTGCAGCTTGCAGTGAAAGCGCTTCCAGAGGGGAGTCTAATGAGGGCAAACATTTGATGGTAGCAGCTTCCCTGCGGGAGATAGTCTCTTTGCCAAAATCGCATTATTAGGCGAAAGTAAGTTACAATTCAGTACCCTATCCTAAAGCTTGCTGTTAGGAGGGAATCTGCAGCTTGCAGTGAAAGCGCTTCCAGAGGGGAGTCTAACGAGGGCAAACATTTGATGGTAGCAGCTTCCCTGCGGGAGATAGTCTCTTTGCCAAAATCGCATTATCAGGCGAAAGTAAGTTACAATTCAGTACCCTATGCTAAAGCTTGCTGTTAGGAGGGAATCTGCAGCTTGCAGTGAAAGCGCTTCAAGAGGGGAGTCTAATGAGGGCAAACATTTGATGGTAGCAGCTGCCCTGCGGGAGATACTCTCTTTGCCAAAATCGCATTATTAGGCGAAAGTAAATTACAATTCAGTACCCTATCCTAAAGCTTGCTGTTAGGAGGGAATCTGCAGCTTGCAGTGAATGCTCTTCCAGAGGGTAGTCTAACGAGGGCAAACATTTGATGGTAACAGCTTCCCTGCGGGAGATAGTCTCTTTTCCAAAATCGCATTATTAGGCGAAAGTAAGTTACAATTCAGTACCCTATCCTAAAGCTTGTTGTTAGGAGGGAATCTGCAGCTTGCAGTGAAAGCGCTTCCAGAGGGGAGTCTAATGAGGGCAAGCATTTGATGGTAGCAGCTTCCCTGCGGGAGATATTCTCTTTGCCAAAATCGCCTTATTAGCCGCAGTTAAGTTACAATTCAGTACACTGTCCTACAGCTTGCTGTTAGGAGGGAATCTGCGGCTTGCAGTGAAAGCGCTTCCAGAGGGGAGTCTAATGAGGGCAAACATTTGATGTTAGCAGCTTCCCTGCGGGTGATACTCTCTTTGCCAAAATCGCATTATTAGGCGAAAGTAAGTTACAATTCAGTACCCTATCCTAAACTTCCTGTTAGGAGGGAATCTGCAGCTTGCAGTGAAAGCACATCCAGAGGGGAGTCTAATGAGGGCAAATATTTGATGGTAAAAGCTTCCCTTCGGGAGATATTCTCTTTGCCAAAATCGCCTTATTAGCCGCAGTTAAGTTACAATTCAGTACCCTATCCTAAAGCTTGCTGTTAGGAGGGAATCTGCAGCTTGCAGTGAAAGCACTTCCAGAGGGGAGTCTAATGCGGGCAAACATTTGATGGTAGCAGCTTCCCTGCGGGAGATATTCTCTTTGCCAAAATCGCCTTATTAGGCGAAAGTAAGTTACAATTCAGTACCCTATCCTAAAGCTTGCTGTTAGGAGGGAATCTGCAGCTTGCAGTGAAAGCGCTTCCAGAGGGGAGTCTAACGAGGGCAAACATTTGATGGTAGCACCTTCCCTGCGGGAGATACTCTCTTTGCCAAAATCGCATTATTAGGCGAAAGTAAGTTACAATTCAGTACCCTATCCTAAAGCTTGCTGTTAGGAGGGAATTTGCAGCTTGAAGTGAATGCGCTTCCACAGGGTAGTCTAACGAGGGCAAACATTTGATGGTAGCAGCTTCCCTGCGGGAGATACTCTCTTTGCCAAAGTCGCATTATTAGGCGAAAGTAAGTTACAATTCAGTACCCTATCCTAAAGCTTGCTGTTAGGAGGGAATCTGCAGCTTGCAGTGAAAGCGCTTCCAGAGGGGAGTCTAATGAGGGCAAACATTTGATGGTAGCAGCTTCCCTGCGGGAGATAGTCTCTTTGCCAAAATCGCATTATTAGGCGAAAGTAAGTTACAATTCAGTACCCTATCCTAAAGCTTGCTGTTAGGAGGGAATCTGCAGCTTGCAGTGAAAGTGCTTCCAGAGGGGAGTCTAACGAGGGCAAACATTTGATGGTAGCAGCTTCCCTGCGGGAGATAGTCTCTTTGCCAAAATCGCATTATCAGGCGAAAGTAAGTTACAATTCAGTACCCTATGCTAAAGCTTGCTGTTAGGAGGGAATCTGCAGCTTGCAGTGAAAGCGCTTCAAGAGGGGAGTCTAATGAGGGCAAACATTTGATGGTAGCAGCTGCCCTGCGGGAGATACTCTCTTTGCCAAAATCGCATTATTAGGCGAAAGTAAGTTACAATTCAGTACCCTATCCTAAAGCTTGTTGTTAGGAGGGAATCTGCAGCTTGCAGTGAAAGCGCTTCCAGAGGGGAGTCTAATGAGGGCAAGCATTTGATGGTAGCAGCTTCCCTGCGGGAGATATTCTCTTTGCCAAAATCGCCTTATTAGCCGCAGTTAAGTTACAATTCAGTACACTGTCCTACAGCTTGCTGTTAGGAGGGAATCTGCAGCTTGCAGTGAAAGTGCTTCCAGAGGGGAGTCTAATGAGGGCAAACATTTGATGTTAGCATCTTCCCTGCGGGAGATACTCTCTTTGCCAAAAACGCATTATTAGGCGAAAGTAAGTTACAATTCAGTACCCTATCCTAAAGCTTGCTGTTAGGAGGGAATCTGCAGCTTGCAGTGAAAGCGCTTCCAGAGGGGAGTCTAACGAGGGCAAACATTTGATGGTAGCAGCTTCCCTGCGGGAGATACTCTCTTTGCTATAATCGCATTATTAGGCGAAAGTAAGTTACAATTCAGTACCCTATCCTAAAGCTTGCTGTTAGGAGGGAATCTGCAGCTTGCAGTGAAAGCGCTTCCAGAGGGGAGTCTAACGAGGGCAAACATTTGATGGTAGCAGCTTCCCTGCGGGAGATACTCTCTTTGCCAAAATCGCATTATTAGGCGAAAGTAAGCTACAATTCAGTACCCTATCCTAAAGCTTGCTGTTAGGAGGGAATCTGCAGCTTGCAGTGAAACCGCTTCCAGAGGGGAGTCTAATGAGGGCAAAGATTTGATGGTAGCAGCTTCCCTGCGGGAGATACTCTCTTTGCCAAAATCGCATTATTAGGCGAAATTAACTTACAATTCAGTACCCTATCCTAAAGCTTGCTGTTAGGAGGGAATCTGCAGCTTGCAGTGAAAGCGCTTCCAGAGGGGAGTCTAATGAGGGCAAACATTTGATGGTAGCAGCTTCCCTGCGGGAGATACTCTCTTTGCCAAAATCGCATTATTAGCCGCAGTTAAGATACAATTCAGTACCCTATCCTAAAGCTTGCTGTTAGGAGGGAATCTGCAGCTTGCAGTGAAAGCGCTTCCAGAGGGGAGTCTAATGTGGGCAAACATTTGATGGTAGCAGCTTCCCTGCGGGAGATACTCTCTTTGCCAAAATCGCATTATTAGGCGAAAGTAAGTTACAATTCAGTACCCTATCCTAAAGCTTGCTGTTAGGAGGGAATCTGCAGCTTGCAGTGAAAGCGCTTCCAGAGGGGAGTCTAATGAGGGCAAACATTTGATGGTAGCAGCTTCCCTGCGGCAGACAGTCTCTTTTCCAAAATCGCATTATTAGGAGAAAGTAAGTTACAATTCAGTACCCTATCCTAAAGCTTGCTGTTAGGAGGGAATCTGCAGCTTGCAGTGAAAGCGCTTCCAGAGGGGAGTCTAATGAGGGCAAACATTTGATGGTAGCAGCTTCCCTGCGGGAGATACTCTCTTTGCCAAAATCGCATTATTAGGCGAAAGTAAGATACAATTCAGTACCCTATCCTAAAGCTTGCTGTTAGGAGGGAATCTGCAGCTTGCAGTGAAAGCGCTTCCAGAGGGGAGTCTAATGAGGGCAAACATTTGATGGTAGCAGCTTCCCTGCGGGAGATACTCTCTTTGCCAAAATCGCATTATTAGGCGAAAGTAAGTTACAATTCAGTACCCTATCCTAAAGCTTGCTGTTAGGAGGGAATCTGCAGCTTGCAGTGAAAGCGCTTCCAGAGGGGAGTCTAATGAGGGCAAATATTTGATGGTAGCATCTTCCCTGCGGGAGATATTCTCTTTGCCAAAATCGCCTTATTAGCCGCAGTTAAGTTACAATTCAGTACCCTATCCTAAAGCTTGCTGTTAGGAGGGAATCTGCAGCTTGCAGTGAAAGTGCTTCCAGAGGGGAGTCTAATGAGGGCAAACATTTGATGGTAGCAGCTTCCCTGCGGGAGATACTCTCTTTGCCAAAATCGCTTTATTATCCGCATTTAAGATACAATTAAGTACCCTATCCTAAAGCTTGCTGTTAGGAGGGAATCTGCAGCTTGCAGTGAAAGCGCTTCCAGAGTGGAGTCTAATGAGGGCAAACATGTGATGGTAGCAGCTTCCCTGCGGGAGATACTCTCTTTGCCAAAATCGCTTTATTAGGCGAAAGTAAGTTACAATTCAGTACCCTATCCTAAAGCTTGCTGTTAGGAGGGAATCTGCAGCTTGCAGTGAAAGCGCTTCCAGAGGGGAGTCTAATGAGGGTAAACATTTGATGGTAGCATCTTCCTTGCGGGAGATATTCTCTTTGCCAAATTCTCCTTATTAGCCGCAGTTTAGATACAATTCAGTACCCTATCCTAAAGCTTGCTGTTAGGAGGGAATCTGCAGCTTGCAGTGAAAGCGCTTCCAGAGGGGAGTCTAATGAGGGCAAACATTTGATGGTAGCAGCTTCCCTGCGGGAGATACTCTCTTTGCCAAAATCGCATTATTAGCCGCAGTTAAGTTACAATTCAGTACCCTATCCTAAAGCTTGCTGTTAGGAGGGAATCTGCAGCTTGCAGTGAAAGCGCTTCCAGAGCGGTGTCTAATGAGGGCAAACATTTGATGGTAGCAGCTTCCCTGCGGGAGATACTCTCTTTGCCAAAATCGCATTAATATGCGAAAGTAAGTTACCATTCAGTACCCTATCCTAAAGCTTGCTGTTAGGAGGGAATCTGCAGCTTGCAGTGAAAGAGCTTCCAGAGGGGAGTCTAATGAGGGCAAACATTTGATGGTAGCAGCTTCCCTGCGGGAGATATTCTCTTTGCCAAAATCGCCATATTTGACGCAGTTAAGTTACAATTCAGTACCCTATCCTAAAGCTTGCTGTTAGGAGGGAATCTGCAGCTTGCAGTGAAAGCGCTTCCAGAGGGGAGTCTAATGAGGGCAAACATTTGATGGTAGCAGCTTCCCTGCGGGAGACAGTCTCTTTTCCAATATCGCATTATTAGGCGAAAGTAAGTTACAATTCAGTACCCTATCCTAAAGCTTGCTGTTAGGAGGGAATCTGCAGCTTGCAGTGAAAGCGCTTCCAGAGGGGAGTCTAACGAGGGCAAATATTTGATGGTAGCATCTTCCCTGCGGGAGATATTCTCTTTGCCAAAATCGCATTATTAGCCGCAGTTAAGTTACAATTCAGTACCCTATCCTAAAGCTTGCTGTTAGGAGGGAATCTGCAGCTTGCAGTGAAAGCGCTTCCAGAGGGGAGTCTAATGAGGGCAAACATTTGATGGTAGCAGCTTCCCTGCGGGAGATACTCTCTTTGCCAAAATCGCATTATTATCCACATTTAAGATACAATTAAGTACCCTATCCTAAAGCTTGCTGTTAGGAGGGAATCTGCAGCTTGCAGTGAAAGCGCTTCCAGAGGGGAGTCTAATGAGGGCAAATATTTGATTGTAGCATCTTCCCTGCGGGAGATATTCTCTTTGCCAAAATCGCCTTATTAGCCGCAGTTAAGATACAATTCAGTACCCTATCCTAAAGCTTGCTGTTAGGAGGGAATCTGCAGCTTGCAGTGAAAGCGCTTCCAGAGGGGAGTCTAATGAGGGCAAACATTTGATGGTAGCAGCTTCCCTGCGGGAGATATTCTCTTTGCCAAAATCGCATTATTAGGCGAAAGTAAGATACAATTCAGTACCCTATCCTAAAGCTTGCTGTTAGGAGGGAATCTGCAGCTTGCAGTGAAAGCGCTTCCAGAGGGGAGTCTAATGAGGGCAAACATTTGATGGTAGCAGCTTCCCTGCGGGAGATACTCTCTTTGCCAAAATCGCATTATTAGGCGAAAGTAAGTTACAATTCAGTACCCTATCCTAAAGCTTGCTGTTAGGAGGGAATCTGCAGCTTGCAGTGAAAGCGCTTCCAGAGGGGAGTCTAATGAGGGCAAATATTTGATGGTAGCATCTTCCCTGCGGGAGATATTCTCTTTGCCACAATCGCCTTATTAGCCGCAGTTAAGTTACAATTCAGTACCCTATCCTAAAGCTTGCTGTTAGGAGGGAATCTGCAGCTTGCAGTGAAAGCGCTTCCAGAGGGGAGTCTAACGAGGGCAAACATTTGATGGTAGCAGCTTCCCTGCGGGAGATACTCTCTTTGCCAAAATCGCATTATTAGACGAAAGTAAGTTACAATTCAGAACCCTATCCTAAAGCTTGCTGTTAGGAGGGAATCTGCAGCTTGCAGTGAAAGCGCTTCCAGAGGGGAGTCTAATGAGGGCAAACATTTGATGGTAGCAGCTTCCCTGCGGGAGATACTCTCTTTGCTAAAATAGCATTATTAGGCGAAACTAAGATACAATGCAGTACCCTATCCTAAAGCTTGCTGTTAGGAGGGAATCTGCAGCTTGCAGTGAAAGCGCTTCCAGAGGGGAGTCTAATGAGGGCCAACATTTGATGGTAGCATCTTCCCTGCGGGAGATATTCTCTTTGCCAAATTCTCCTTATTAGCCGCAGTTAAGATACAATTCAGTACCCTATCCTAAAGCTTGCTGTTAGGAGGGAATCTGCAGCTTGCAGTGAAAGCGCTTCCAGAGGGGAGCCTAATGAGGGCAAACATTTGATGGTAGCAGCTTCCCTGCGGGAGATACTCTCTTTGCCAAAATCGCATTATTAGGCGAAAGTAAGTTACAATTCAGTACCCTAACCTAAAGTTGCTGTTAGGAGGGAATCTGCAGCTTGCAGTGAAAGCGCTTCCAGAGGGGAGTCTAACGAGGGCAAACATTTGATGGTAGCAGCTTCCCTGCGGGAGATACTCTCTTTGCCAAAATCGCATTATTAGGCGAAAGTAAGTTACCATTCAGTACCCTATCCTAAAGCTTGCTGTTAGGAGGGAATCTGCAGCTTGCAGTGAAAGCGCTTCCAGAGGGGAGTCTAATGAGGGCAATCGTTTGATGGTAACAGCTTCCCTGCGGGAGATATTCTCTTTGCCAAAATCGCCTTATTAGGCGAAAGTAAGTTACAATTCAGTACCCTATCCTAAATCTTGCTGTTAGGTGGGAATCTGCCACATGCAGTGAAAGCGCTTCCAGAGGGGAGTGTAATGAGGGCAAACATTTGATAGTAACAGCTTCCCTGCGGGAGATATTCTCTTTTCCAAAATCGCCTTATTAGGCGAAAGTAAATTACAATTCAGTACCCTATGCTAAAGCTTGCTGTTAGGAGGGAATCTGCAGCTTGCAGTGAAAGCGCTTCCAGAGGGGAGTCTAATGAGGGCAAACATTTGATGGTAGCAGCTTCCCTGCGGGAGATACTCTCTTTGCCAAAATCGCATTATTAGGCGAAAGTAAGTTACAATACAGTACCCTATCCTAAAGCTTGCTGTTAGGAGGGAATCTGCAGCTTGCAGTGAAAGCGCTTCCAGAGGGGAGTCTAATGAGGGCAAACATTTGATGGTAGCAGCTTCCCTGCGGGAGATACTCTCTTTGCCAAAATCGCATTATTAGGCGAAAGTAAGTTACAATTCAGTACCCTATCCTAAAGCTTGCTGTTAGGAGGGAATCTGCAGCTTGCAGTGAAAGCACTTCCAGAGGGGCGTCTAATGAGGGCAAATATTTGATGGTAGCAGCTTCCCTGCGGGAGATATTCTCTTTGCCATAATCGCCTTATTAGCCGCAGTTAAGATACAATTCAGTACCCTATCCTAAAGCTTGCTGTTAGGAGGGAATCTGCAGCTTGCAGTGAAAGCGCTTCCAGAGGGGAGTCTAATGAGGGCAAACATTTGATGGTAGCAGCTTCCCTGCGGGAGATAGTCTCTTTTCCAAAATCGCATTATTAGGCGAAAGTAAGATACAATTCAGTACCCTATCCTAAAGCTTGCTGTTAGGAGGGAATCTGCAGCTTGCAGTGAAAGCGCTTCCAGAGGGGAGTCTAACGAGGGCAAACATTTGATGGTAGCAGCTTCCCTGCGGGAGATACTCTCTTTGCCAAAATCGCATTATTAGGCGAAAGTAAGTTACAATTCAGTACCCTATCCTAAAGCTTGCTGTTAGGAGGGAATCTGCAGCTTGCAGTGAAAGCGCTTCCAGAGGGGAGTCTAACGAGGGCAAACATTTGATGGTAGCAGCTTCCCTGCGGGAGATACTCTCTTTGCCAAAATCGCATTATTAGGCGAAAGTAAGATACAATTCAGTACCCTATCCTAAAGCTTGCTGTTAGGAGGGAATCTGCAGCTTGCAGTGAAAGCGCTTCCAGAGGGGAGTCTAATGAGGGCAAACATGTGATGGTAGCAGCTTCCCTGCGGGAGATATTCTCTTTGCCAAAATCGCCATATTAGCCGCAGTTAAGTTACAATTCAGTACCCTATCCTAAAGCTTGCTGTTAGGAGGGAATCTGCAGCTTGCAGTGAAAGCGCTTCCAGAGGGGAGTCTAATGAGGGCAAACATTTGATGGTAACAGCTTCCCCGCGGGAGATAGTCTCTTTGCCAAAATCGCCTTATTAGCCGCAGTTAAGTTACAATTCAGTACCCTATCCTAAAGCTTGCTGTTAGGAGGGAATCTGCAGCTTGCAGTGAAATCACTTCCAGAGGGGAGTCTAATGAGGGCAAACATTTGATGGTAGCAGCTTCCCTGCGGGAGATACTCTCTTTGCCAAAATCGCATTATTAGCCGCAGTTAAGATACAATTCAGTACCCTATCCTAAAGCTTGCTGTTAGGAGGGAATCTGCAGCTTGCAGTGAAAGCGCTTCCAGAGGGGAGTCTAATGTGGGCAAACATTTGATGGTAGCAGCTTCCCTGCGGGAGATACTCTCTTTGCCAAAATCGCATTATTAGGCGAAAGTAAGTTACAATTCAGTACCCTATCCTAAAGCTTGCTGTTAGGAGGGAATCTGCAGCTTGCAGTGAAAGCGCTTCCAGAGGGGAGTCTAATGAGGGCAAACATTTGATGGTAGCAGCTTCCCTGCGGCAGACAGTCTCTTTTCCAAAATCGCATTATTAGGAGAAAGTAAGTTACAATTCAGTACCCTATCCTAAAGCTTGCTGTTAGGAGGGAATCTGCAGCTTGCAGTGAAAGCGCTTCCAGAGGGGAGTCTAATGAGGGCAAACATTTGATGGTAGCAGCTTCCCTGCGGGAGATACGCTCTTTGCCAAAATCGCATTATTAGGCGAAAGTAAGATACAATTCAGTACCCTATCCTAAAGCTTGCTGTTAGGAGGGAATCTGCAGCTTGCAGTGAAAGCGCTTCCAGAGGGGAGTCTAATGAGGGCAAACATTTGATGGTAGCAGCTTCCCTGCGGGAGATACTCTCTTTGCCAAAATCGCATTATTAGGCGAAAGTAAGTTACAATTCAGTACCCTATCCTAAAGCTTGCTGTTAGGAGGGAATCTGCAGCTTGCAGTGAAAGCGCTTCCAGAGGGGAGTCTAATGAGGGCAAATATTTGATGGTAGCATCTTCCCTGCGGGAGATATTCTCTTTGCCAAAATCGCCTTATTAGCCGCAGTTAAGTTACAATTCAGTACCCTATCGTAAAGCTTGCTGTTAGGAGGGAATCTGCAGCTTGCAGTGAAAGTGCTTCCAGAGGGGAGTCTAATGAGGGCAAACATTTGATGGTAGCAGCTTCCCTGCGGGAGATACTCTCTTTGCCAAAATCGCTTTATTATCCGCATTTAAGATACAATTAAGTACCCTATCCTAAAGCTTGCTGTTAGGAGGGAATCTGCAGCTTGCAGTGAAAGCGCTTCCAGAGGGGAGTCTAATGAGGGCAAACATGTGATGGTAGCAGCTTCCCTGCGGGAGATACTCTCTTTGCCAAAATCGCTTTATTAGGCGAAAGTAAGTTACAATTCAGTACCCTATCCTAAAGCTTGCTGTTAGGAGGGAATCTGCAGCTTGCAGTGAAAGCGCTTCCAGAGGGGAGTCTAATGAGGGCAAACATTTGATGGTAGCAGCTTCCCTGCGGGAGATACTCTCTTTGCCAAAATCGCATTATTAGGCGAAAGTAAGTTACAATTCAGTACCCTATCCTAAAGCTTGCTGTTAGGAGGGAATCTGCAGCTTGCAGTGAAAGCACTTCCAGAGGGGCGTCTAATGAGGGCAAATATTTGATGGTAGCAGCTTCCCTGCGGGAGATATTCTCTTTGCCAAAATCGCCTTATTAGCCGCAGTTAAGATACAATTCAGTACCCTATCCTAAAGCTTGCTGTTAGGAGGGAATCTGCAGCTTGCAGTGAAAGCGCTTCCAGAGGGGAGTCTAATGAGGGCAAACATTTGATGGTAGCAGCTTCCCTGCGGGAGATAGTCTCTTTGCCAAAATCGCATTATTAGGCGAAAGTTAGTTACAATTCAGTACCCTATCCTAAAGCTTGCTGTTAGGAGGGAATCTGCAGCTTGCAGTGAAAGCACTTCCAGACGGGAGTCTAATGAGGGCAAACATTTGATGGTAGCAGCTTCCCTGCGGGAGATAGTCTCTTTTCCAAAATCGCATTATTAGGCGAAAGTAAGATACAATTCAGTACCCTATCCTAAAGCTTGCTGTTAGGAGGGAATCTGCAGCTTGCAGTGAAAGCGCTTCCAGAGGGGAGTCTAACGAGGGCAAACATTTGATGGTAGCAGCTTCCCTGCGGGAGATACTCTCTTTGCCAAAATCGCATTATTAGGCGAAAGTAAGTTACAATTCAGTACCCTATCCTAAAGCTTGCTGTTAGGAGGGAATCTGCAGCTTGCAGTGAAAGCGCTTCCAGAGGGGAGTCTAACGAGGGCAAACATTTGATGGTAGCAGCTTCCCTGCGGGAGATACTCTCTTTGCCAAAATCGCATTATTAGGCGAAAGTAAGATACAATTCAGTACCCTATCCTAAAGCTTGCTGTTAGGAGGGAATCTGCAGCTTGCAGTGAAAGCGCTTCCAGAGGGGAGTCTAATGAGGGCAAACATTGGATGGTAGCAGCTTCCCTGCGGTAGATACTCTCTTTGCCAAAATCGCCTTATTAGCCGCAGTTAAGTTACAATTCAGTACCCTATCCTAAAGCTTGCTGTTAGGAGGGAATCTGCAGCTTGCAGTGAAAGCGCTTCCAGAGGGGAGTCTAATGAGGGCAAACATTTGATGGTAACAGCTTCCCCGCGGGAGATAGTCTCTTTGCCAAAATCGCCTTATTAGACGCAGTTAAGTTACAATTCAGTACCCTATCCTAAAGCTTGCTGTTAGGAGGGAATCTGCAGCTTGCAGTGAAAGCGCTTCCAGAGGGGAGTCTAATGAGGGCAAACATTTGATGGTAGCAGCTTCCCTGCGGGAGATACTCTCTTTGCCAAAATCGCATTATTAGGCGAAAGTAAGTTACAATACAGTACCCTATCCTAAAGCTTGCTGTTAGGAGGGAATCTGCAGCTTGCAGTGAAAGCGCTTCCAGAGGGGAGTCTAATGAGGGCAAACATTTGATGGTAGCAGCTTCCCTGCGGGAGATACTCTCTTTGCCAAAATCGCATTATTAGGCGAAAGTAAGTTACAATTCAGTACCCTATCCTAAAGCTTGCTGTTAGGAGGGAATCTGCAGCTTGCAGTGAAAGCACTTCCAGAGGGGCGTCTAATGAGGGCAAATATTTGATGGTAGCAGCTTCCCTGCGGGAGATATTCTCTTTGCCATAATCGCCTTATTAGCCGCAGTTAAGATACAATTCAGTACCCTATCCTAAAGCTTGCTGTTAGGAGGGAATCTGCAGCTTGCAGTGAAAGCGCTTCCAGAGGGGAGTCTAATGAGGGCAAACATTTGATGGTAGCAGCTTCCCTGCGGGAGATAGTCTCTTTTCCAAAATCGCATTATTAGGCGAAAGTAAGATACAATTCAGTACCCTATCCTAAAGCTTGCTGTTAGGAGGGAATCTGCAGCTTGCAGTGAAAGCGCTTCCAGAGGGGAGTCTAACGAGGGCAAACATTTGATGGTAGCAGCTTCCCTGCGGGAGATACTCTCTTTGCCAAAATCGCATTATTAGGCGAAAGTAAGTTACAATTCAGTACCCTATCCTAAAGCTTGCTGTTAGGAGGGAATCTGCAGCTTGCAGTGAAAGCGCTTCCAGAGGGGAGTCTAACGAGGGCAAACATTTGATGGTAGCAGCTTCCCTGCGGGAGATACTCTCTTTGCCAAAATCGCATTATTAGGCGAAAGTAAGATACAATTCAGTACCCTATCCTAAAGCTTGCTGTTAGGAGGGAATCTGCAGCTTGCAGTGAAAGCGCTTCCAGAGGGGAGTCTAATGAGGGCAAACATGTGATGGTAGCAGCTTCCCTGCGGGAGATATTCTCTTTGCCAAAATCGCCATATTAGCCGCAGTTAAGTTACAATTCAGTACCCTATCCTAAAGCTTGCTGTTAGGAGGGAATCTGCAGCTTGCAGTGAAAGCGCTTCCAGAGGGGAGTCTAATGAGGGCAAACATTTGATGGTAACAGCTTCCCCGCGGGAGATAGTCTCTTTGCCAAAATCGCCTTATTAGACGCAGTTAAGTTACAATTCAGTACCCTATCCTAAAGCTTGCTGTTAGGAGGGAATCTGCAGCTTGCAGTGAAATCACTTCCAGAGGGGAGTCTAATGAGGGCAAACATTTGATGGTAGCAGCTTCCCTGCGGGAGATACTCTCTTTGCCAAAATCGCATTATTAGCCGCAGTTAAGATACAATTCAGTACCCTATCCTAAAGCTTGCTGTTAGGAGGGAATCTGCAGCTTGCAGTGAAAGCGCTTCCAGAGGGGAGTCTAATGTGGGCAAACATTTGATGGTAGCAGCTTCCCTGCGGGAGATACTCTCTTTGCCAAAATCGCATTATTAGGCGAAAGTAAGTTACAATTCAGTACCCTATCCTAAAGCTTGCTGTTAGGAGGGAATCTGCAGCTTGCAGTGAAAGCGCTTCCAGAGGGGAGTCTAATGAGGGCAAACATTTGATGGTAGCAGCTTCCCTGCGGCAGACAGTCTCTTTTCCAAAATCGCATTATTAGGAGAAAGTAAGTTACAATTCAGTACCCTATCCTAAAGCTTGCTGTTAGGAGGGAATCTGCAGCTTGCAGTGAAAGCGCTTCCAGAGGGGAGTCTAATGAGGGCAAACATTTGATGGTAGCAGCTTCCCTGCGGGAGATACTCTCTTTGCCAAAATCGCATTATTAGGCGAAAGTAAGATACAATTCAGTACCCTATCCTAAAGCTTGCTGTTAGGAGGGAATCTGCAGCTTGCAGTGAAAGCGCTTCCAGAGGGGAGTCTAATGAGGGCAAACATTTGATGGTAGCAGCTTCCCTGCGGGAGATACTCTCTTTGCCAAAATCGCATTATTAGGCGAAAGTAAGTTACAATTCAGTACCCTATCCTAAAGCTTGCTGTTAGGAGGGAATCTGCAGCTTGCAGTGAAAGCGCTTCCAGAGGGGAGTCTAATGAGGGCAAATATTTGATGGTAGCATCTTCCCTGCGGGAGATATTCTCTTTGCCAAAATCGCCTTATTAGCCGCAGTTAAGTTACAATTCAGTACCCTATCGTAAAGCTTGCTGTTAGGAGGGAATCTGCAGCTTGCAGTGAAAGTGCTTCCAGAGGGGAGTCTAATGAGGGCAAACATTTGATGGTAGCAGCTTCCCTGCGGGAGATACTCTCTTTGCCAAAATCGCTTTATTATCCGCATTTAAGATACAATTAAGTACCCTATCCTAAAGCTTGCTGTTAGGAGGGAATCTGCAGCTTGCAGTGAAAGCGCTTCCAGAGGGGAGTCTAATGAGGGCAAACATGTGATGGTAGCAGCTTCCCTGCGGGAGATACTCTCTTTGCCAAAATCGCTTTATTAGGCGAAAGTAAGTTACAATTCAGTACCCTATCCTAAAGCTTGCTGTTAGGAGGGAATCTGCAGCTTGCAGTGAAAGCGCTTCCAGAGGGGAGTCTAATGAGGGCAAACATTTGATGGTAGCAGCTTCCCTGCGGGAGATACTCTCTTTGCCAAAATCGCATTATTAGGCGAAAGTAAGTTACAATTCAGTACCCTATCCTAAAGCTTGCTGTTAGGAGGGAATCTGCAGCTTGCAGTGAAAGCACTTCCAGAGGGGCGTCTAATGAGGGCAAATATTTGATGGTAGCAGCTTCCCTGCGGGAGATATTCTCTTTGCCAAAATCGCCTTATTAGCCGCAGTTAAGATACAATTCAGTACCCTATCCTAAAGCTTGCTGTTAGGAGGGAATCTGCAGCTTGCAGTGAAAGCGCTTCCAGAGGGGAGTCTAATGAGGGCAAACATTTGATGGTAGCAGCTTCCCTGCGGGAGATAGTCTCTTTGCCAAAATCGCATTATTAGGCGAAAGTTAGTTACAATTCAGTACCCTATCCTAAAGCTTGCTGTTAGGAGGGAATCTGCAGCTTGCAGTGAAAGCACTTCCAGACGGGAGTCTAATGAGGGCAAACATTTGATGGTAGCAGCTTCCCTGCGGGAGATAGTCTCTTTTCCAAAATCGCATTATTAGGCGAAAGTAAGATACAATTCAGTACCCTATCCTAAAGCTTGCTGTTAGGAGGGAATCTGCAGCTTGCAGTGAAAGCGCTTCCAGAGGGGAGTCTAACGAGGGCAAACATTTGATGGTAGCAGCTTCCCTGCGGGAGATACTCTCTTTGCCAAAATCGCATTATTAGGCGAAAGTAAGTTACAATTCAGTACCCTATCCTAAAGCTTGCTGTTAGGAGGGAATCTGCAGCTTGCAGTGAAAGCGCTTCCAGAGGGGAGTCTAACGAGGGCAAACATTTGATGGTAGCAGCTTCCCTGCGGGAGATACTCTCTTTGCCAAAATCGCATTATTAGGCGAAAGTAAGATACAATTCAGTACCCTATCCTAAAGCTTGCTGTTAGGAGGGAATCTGCAGCTTGCAGTGAAAGCGCTTCCAGAGGGGAGTCTAATGAGGGCAAACATTGGATGGTAGCAGCTTCCCTGCGGTAGATACTCTCTTTGCCAAAATCGCCTTATTAGCCGCAGTTAAGTTACAATTCAGTACCCTATCCTAAAGCTTGCTGTTAGGAGGGAATCTGCAGCTTGCAGTGAAAGCGCTTCCAGAGGGGAGTCTAATGAGGGCAAACATTTGATGGTAACAGCTTCCCCGCGGGAGATAGTCTCTTTGCCAAAATCGCCTTATTAGACGCAGTTAAGTTACAATTCAGTACCCTATCCTAAAGCTTGCTGTTAGGAGGGAATCTGCAGCTTGCAGTGAAAGCGCTTCCAGAGGGGAGTCTAATGAGGGCAAACATTTGATGGTAGCAGCTTCCCTGCGGGAGATACTCTCTTTGCCAACATCGCATTATTAGCCGCAGTTAAGATACAATTCAGTACCCTATCCTAAAGCTTGCTGTTAGGAGGGAATCTGCAGCTTGCAGTGAAAGCGCTTCCAGAGGGGAGTCTAATGTGGGCAAACATTTGATGGTAGCAGCTTCCCTGCGGGAGATACTCTCTTTGCCAAAATCGCATTATTAGGCGAAAGTAAGTTACAATTCAGTACCCTATCCTAAAGCTTGCTGTTAGGAGGGAATCTGCAGCTTGCAGTGAAAGCGCTTCCAGAGGGGAGTCTAATGAGGGCAAACATTTGATGGTAGCAGCTTCCCTGCGGCAGACAGTCTCTTTTCCAAAATCGCATTATTAGGAGAAAGTAAGTTACAATTCAGTACCCTATCCTAAAGCTTGCTGTTAGGAGGGAATCTGCAGCTTGCAGTGAAAGCGCTTCCAGAGGGGAGTCTAATGAGGGCAAACATTTGATGGTAGCAGCTTCCCTGCGGGAGATACTCTCTTTGCCAAAATCGCATTATTAGGCGAAAGTAAGATACAATTCAGTACCCTATCCTAAAGCTTGCTGTTAGGAGGGAATCTGCAGCTTGCAGTGAAAGCGCTTCCAGAGGGGAGTCTAATGAGGGCAAACATTTGATGGTAGCAGCTTCCCTGCGGGAGATACTCTCTTTGCCAAAATCGCATTATTAGGCGAAAGTAAGTTACAATTCAGTACCCTATCCTAAAGCTTGCTGTTAGGAGGGAATCTGCAGCTTGCAGTGAAAGCGCTTCCAGAGGGGAGTCTAATGAGGGCAAATATTTGATGGTAGCATCTTCCCTGCGGGAGATATTCTCTTTGCCAAAATCGCCTTATTAGCCGCAGTTAAGTTACAATTCAGTACCCTATCCTAAAGCTTGCTGTTAGGAGGGAATCTGCAGCTTGCAGTGAAAGTGCTTCCAGAGGGGAGTCTAATGAGGGCAAACATTTGATGGTAGCAGCTTCCCTGCGGGAGATACTCTCTTTGCCAAAATCGCTTTATTATCCGCATTTAAGATACAATTCAGTACCCTATCCTAAAGCTTGCTGTTAGGAGGGAATCTGCAGCTTGCAGTGAAAGCGCTTCCAGAGGGGAGTCTAATGAGGGCAAACATGTGATGGTAGCAGCTTCCCTGCGGGAGATACTCTCTTTGCCAAAATCGCTTTATTAGGCGAAAGTAAGTTACAATTCAGTACCCTATCCTAAAGCTTGCTGTTAGGAGGGAATCTGCAGCTTGCAGTGAAAGCGCTTCCAGAGGGGAGTCTAATGAGGGTAAACATTTGATGGTAGCATCTTCCCTGCGGGAGATATTCTCTTTGCCAAATTCTCCTTATTAGCCGCAGTTTAGATACAATTCAGTACCCTATCCTAAAGCTTGCTGTTAGGAGGGAATCTGCAGCTTGCAGTGAAAGCGCTTCCAGAGGGGAGTCTAATGAGGGCAAACATTTGATGGTAGCAGCTTCCCTGCGGGAGATACTCTCTTTGCCAAAATCGCATTATTAGCCGCAGTTAAGTTACAATTCAGTACCCTATCCTAAAGCTTGCTGTTAGGAGGGAATCTGCAGCTTGCAGTGAAAGCGCTTCCAGAGCGGTGTCTAATGAGGGCAAACATTTGATGGTAGCAGCTTCCCTGCGGGAGATACTCTCTTTGCCAAAATCGCATTAATATGCGAAAGTAAGTTACCATTCAGTACCCTATCCTAAAGCTTGCTGTTAGGAGGGAATCTGCAGCTTGCAGTGAAAGAGCTTCCAGAGGGGAGTCTAATGAGGGCAAACATTTGATGGTAGCAGCTTCCCTGCGGGAGATATTCTCTTTGCCAAAATCGCCATATTAGACGCAGTTAAGTTACAATTCAGTACCCTATCCTAAAGCTTGCTGTTAGGAGGGAATCTGCAGCTTGCAGTGAAAGCGCTTCCAGAGGGGAGTCTAATGAGGGCAAACATTTGATGGTAGCAGCTTCCCTGCGGGAGACAGTCTCTTTTCCAATATCGCATTATTAGGCGAAAGTAAGTTACAATTCAGTACCCTATCCTAAAGCTTGCTGTTAGGAGGGAATCTGCAGCTTGCAGTGAAAGCGCTTCCAGAGGGGAGTCTAATGAGGGCAAATATTTGATGGTAGCATCTTCCCTGCGGGAGATATTCTCTTTGCCAAAATCGCATTATTAGCCGCAGTTAAGTTACAATTCAGTACCCTATCCTAAAGCTTGCTGTTAGGAGGGAATCTGCAGCTTGCAGTGAAAGCGCTTCCAGAGGGGAGTCTAATGAGGGCAAACATTTGATGGTAGCAGCTTCCCTGCGGGAGATACTCTCTTTGCCAAAATCGCATTATTATCCACATTTAAGATACAATTAAGTACCCTATCCTAAAGCTTGCTGTTAGGAGGGAATCTGCAGCTTGCAGTGAAAGCGCTTCCAGAGGGGAGTCTAATGAGGGCAAATATTTGATTGTAGCATCTTCCCTGCGGGAGATATTCTCTTTGCCAAATTCGCCTTATTAGCCGCAGTTAAGTTACAATTCAGTACCCTATCCTAAAGCTTGCTGTTAGGAGGGAATCTGCAGCTTGCAGTGAAAGCGCTTCCAGAGGGGAGTCTAATGAGGGCAAACATTTGATGGTAGCAGCTTCCCTGCGGGAGATATTCTCTTTGCCAAAATCGCATTATTAGGCGAAAGTAAGATACAATTCAGTACCCTATCCTAAAGCTTGCTGTTAGGAGGGAATCTGCAGCTTGCAGTGAAAGCGCTTCCAGAGGGGAGTCTAATGAGGGCAAACATTTGATGGTAGCAGCTTCCCTGCGGGAGATACTCTCTTTGCCAAAATCGCATTATTAGGCGAAAGTAAGTTACAATTCAGTACCCTATCCTAAAGCTTGCTGTTAGGAGGGAATCTGCAGCTTGCAGTGAAAGCGCTTCCAGAGGGGAGTCTAATGAGGGCAAACATTTGATGGTAGCAGCTTCCCTGCGGGAGATACTCTCTTTGCTAAAATAGCATTATTAGGCGAAACTAAGATACAATGCAGTACCCTATCCTAAAGCTTGCTGTTAGGAGGGAATCTGCAGCTTGCAGTGAAAGCGCTTCCAGAGGGGAGTCTAATGAGGGCCAACATTTGATGGTAGCATCTTCCCTGCGGGAGATATTCTCTTTGCCAAATTCTCCTTATTAGCCGCAGTTAAGATACAATTCAGTACCCTATCCTAAAGCTTGCTGTTAGGAGGGAATCTGCAGCTTGCAGTGAAAGCGCTTCCAGAGGGGAGCCTAATGAGGGCAAACATTTGATGGTAGCAGCTTCCCTGCGGGAGATACTCTCTTTGCCAAAATCGCATTATTAGGTGAAAGTAAGTTACAATTCAGTACCCTAACCTAAAGTTGCTGTTAGGAGGGAATCTGCAGCTTGCAGTGAAAGCGCTTCCAGAGGGGAGTCTAACGAGGGCAAACATTTGATGGTAGCAGCTTCCCTGCGGGAGATACTCTCTTTGCCAAAATCGCATTATTAGGCGAAAGTAAGTTACCATTCAGTACCCTATCCTAAAGCTTGCTGTTAGGAGGGAATCTGCAGCTTGCAGTGAAAGCGCTTCCAGAGGGGAGTCTAATGAGGGCAATCGTTTGATGGTAACAGCTTCCCTGCGGGAGATATTCTCTTTGCCAAAATCGCCTTATTAGGCGAAAGTAAGTTACAATTCAGTACCCTATCCTAAATCTTGCTGTTAGGTGGGAATCTGCCACATGCAGTGAAAGCGCTTCCAGAGGGGAGTGTAATGAGGGCAAACATTTGATAGTAACAGCTTCCCTGCGGGAGATATTCTCTTTTCCAAAATCGCCTTATTAGGCGAAAGTAAATTACAATTCAGTACCCTATGCTAAAGCTTGCTGTTAGGAGGGAATCTGCAGCTTGCAGTGAAAGCGCTTCCAGAGGGGAGTCTAATGAGGGCAAACATTTGATGGTAGCAGCTTCCCTGCGGGAGATACTCTCTTTGCCAAAATCGCATTATTAGGCGAAAGTAAGTTACAATTCAGTACCCTATCCTAAAGCTTGCTGTTAGGAGGGAATCTGCAGCTTGCAGTGAAAGCGCTTCCAGAGGGGAGTCTAATGAGGGCAAACATTTGATGGTAGCAGCTTCCCTGCGGGAGATACTCTCTTTGCCAAAATCGCATTATTAGGCGAAAGTAAGTTACAATTCAGTACCCTATCCTAAAGCTTGCTGTTAGGAGGGAATCTGCAGCTTGCAGTGAAAGCACTTCCAGAGGGGCGTCTAATGAGGGCAAATATTTGATGGTAGCAGCTTCCCTGCGGGAGATATTCTCTTTGCCATAATCGCCTTATTAGCCGCAGTTAAGATACAATTCAGTACCCTATCCTAAAGCTTGCTGTTAGGAGGGAATCTGCAGCTTGCAGTGAAAGCGCTTCCAGAGGGGAGTCTAATGAGGGCAAACATTTGATGGTAGCAGCTTCCCTGCGGGAGATAGTCTCTTTGCCAAAATCGCATTATTAGGCGAAAGTTAGTTACAATTCAGTACCCTATCCTAAAGCTTGCTGTTAGGAGGGAATCTGCAGCTTGCAGTGAAAGCACTTCCAGACGGGAGTCTAATGAGGGCAAACATTTGATGGTAGCAGCTTCCCTGCGGGAGATAGTCTCTTTTCCAAAATCGCATTATTAGGCGAAAGTAAGATACAATTCAGTACCCTATCCTAAAGCTTGCTGTTAGGAGGGAATCTGCAGCTTGCAGTGAAAGCGCTTCCAGAGGGGAGTCTAACGAGGGCAAACATTTGATGGTAGCAGCTTCCCTGCGGGAGAAAGTCTCTTTGCTAAAATCGCATTATTAGGCGAAAGTACGTTACAATTCAGTACCCTATCCTAAAGATTGCTGTTAGGAGGGAATCTGCAGCTTGCAGTGAAAGCGCTTCCAGAGGGGAGTCTAATGAGGGCAAACATTTGATGGTAGCAGCTTCCCTGCGGGAGATAGTCTCTTTGCCAAAATCGCATTATTAGGCGAAAGTAAGTTACAATTCAGTACCCTATCCTAAAGCTTGCTGTTAGGAGGGAATCTGCAGCTTGCAGTGAAAGCGCTTCCAGAGGGGAGTCTAATGAGGGCAAACATTTGATGGTAGCAGCTTCCCTGCGGGAGAAAGTTTCTTTGCTAAAATCGCATTATTAGGCGAAGGTACGTTACAATTCAGTACCCTATCCTAAAGATTGCTGTTAGGAGGGAATCTGCAGCTTGCAGTGAAAGCGCTTCCAGAGGGGAGTCTAATGAGGGCAAGCATTTGATGGTAGCAGCTTCCCTGCGGGAGATATTCTCTTTGCCAAAATCTCCTTATTAGCCGCAGTTAAGTTACAATTCAGTACACTGTCCTACAGCTTGCTGTTAGGAGGGAATCTGCAGCTTGCAGTGAAAGCGCTTCCAGAGGGGAGTCTAATGAGGGCAAACATTTGATGGTAGCAGCTTCCCTGCGGGAGATATCTTTTTGCCAAAATCTCATTATTAGGCGAAAGTAAGTTACAATTCAGTACCCTATCCTAAAGCTTGCTGTTAGGAGGGAATCTGCAGCTTGCAGTGAAAGCGCTTCCAGAGGGGAGTCTAATGAGGGCAAACATTTGATGGTAGCAGCTTCCCTGCGGGAGATAGTCTCTTTGCCAAAATCGCATTATTAGGCGAAAGTAAGATACAATTCAGTACCCTATTCTAAAGCTTGCTGTTAGGAGGGAATCTGCAGCTTGCAGTGAAAGCGCTTCCAGAGGGGAGTCTAATGAGGGCAAACATTTGATGGTAGCAGCTTCCCTGCGGGAGATACTCTCTTTGCCAAAATCGCATTATTCGGCGAAAGTAAGTTACAATTCAGTACCCTATCCTAAAGCTTGCTGTTAGGAGGGAATCTGCAGCTTGCAGTGAAAGCGCTTCCAGAGGAGAGTCTAATGAGAGCAAATATTTGATGGTAGCAGCTTCCCTGCGGGAGATACTCTCTTTGCCATAATCGCATTATTAGGCGAAAGTAGGATACAATTCAGTACCCTATCCTAAAGCTTGCTGTTAGGAGGGAATCTGCAGCTTGCAGTGAAAGCGCTTCCAGAGAGGAGTCTAATGAGGGCAAATATTTGATGGTAGCAGCTTCCCTGCGGGAGATACTCTCTTTGCCAAAATCGCATTATTAGGCGAAAGTAAGTTACAATTCAGTACCCTATCCTAAAGCTTGCTGTTAGGAGGGAATCTGCAGCTTGCAGTGAAAGCGCTTCCAGAGGGGAGTCTAATGAGGGCAAACATTTGATGGTAACAGCTTCCCTGCGGGAGATATTCTCTTTGCCAAAATCGCCTTATTAGCCGCAGTTAAGTTACAATTCAGTACCCTATCCTAAAGCTTGCTGTTAGGAGGGAATCTGCAGCTTGCAGTGAAAGCGCTTCCAGAGGGGAGTCTAATGAGGGCAAGCATTTGATGGTAGCAGCTTCCCTGCGGGAGATACTCTCTTTGCCAAAATCGCATTATTAGGCGAAAGTAAGTTACGATTCAGTACCCTATCCTAAAGCTTGCTGTTAGGAGGGAATCTGCAGCTTGCAGTGAAAGCGCTTCCAGAGGGGAGTCTAATGAGGGCAAACATTTGATGGTAGCATCTTCCCTGCGGGAGATATTCTCTTTGCCAAATTCTCCTTATTAGCCGCAGTTAAGTTACAATTCAGTACCCTATCCTAAAGCTTGCTGTTAGGAGGGAATCTGCAGCTTGCAGTGAAAGCGCTTCCAGAGGGGAGTCTAATGAGGGCAAACATTTGATGGTAGCAGCTTCCCTGCGGGAGATACTCTCTTTGCCAAAATCGCATTATTAGGCGAAAGTAAGTTACAATTCAGTACCCTATCCTAAAGCTTGCTGTTAGGAGGGAATCTGCAGCTTGCAGTGAAAGCGCTTCCAGAGGGGAGTCTAACGAGGGCAAATATTTGATGGTAGCATCTTCCCTGCGGGAGATATTCTCTTTGCCATAATCGCCTTATTAGCCGCAGTTAACTTACAATTCAGTATCCTATCCTAAAGCTTGCTGTTAGGAGGGAATCTGCAGCTTGCAGTGAAAGCGCTTCCAGAGGGGAGTCTAATGAGGGCAAACATTTGATGGTAGCAGCTTCCCTGCGGGAGATACTCTCTTTGCCAAAATCGCTTTATTAGGCCAAAGTAAGATACAATTCAGTACCCTATCCTAAAGCTTGCTGTTAGGAGGGAATCTGCAGCTTGCAGTGAAAGCGCTTCAAGAGGGGAGTCTAACGAGGGCAAACATTTGATGGTAGCATCTTCCCTGCGGGAGATAGTCTCTTTGCCAAAATCGCCTTATTAGCCGCAGTTAAGTTACAATTCAGTACCCTATCCTAAAGCTTGCTGTTAGGAGGGAATCTGCAGCTTGCAGTGAAAGCGCTTCCAGAGGGGAGTCTAATGAGGGCAAACATGTGATGGTAGCAGCTTCCCTGCGGGAGATACTCTCTTTGCCAAAATCGCTTTATTAGGCCAAAGTAAGTTACAATTCAGTACCCTATCCTAAAGCTTGCTGTTAGGAGGGAATCTGCAGCTTGCAGTGAAAGCGCTTCCAGAGGGGAGTCTAATGAGGGCAAGCATTTGATGGTAGCAGCTTCCCTGCGGGAGATATTCTCTTTGCCAAAATCTCCTTATTAGCCGCAGTTAAGTTACAATTCAGTACACTGTCCTACAGCTTGCTGTTAGGAGGGAATCTGCAGCTTGCAGTGAAAGCGCTTCCAGAGAGGAGTCTAATGAGGGCAAACATTTGATGGTAGCCGCTTCGCTGCGGGAGATACTCTCTTTGCCAAAATCGCATTATTAGGCGAAAGTAAGTTACAATTCAGTACCCTATCCTAAAGCTTGCTGTTAGGAGGGAATCTGCAGCTTGCAGTGAAAGCGCTTCCAGAGGGGAGTCTAATGAGGGCAAACATTTGATGGTAGCAGCTTCCCTGCGGGAGATACTCTCTTTGCCAAAATCGCATTATTAGGCGAAAGTAAGTTACAATTCAGTACCCTATCCTAAAGCTTGCTGTTAGGAAGGAATCTGCAGCTTGCAGTGAAAGCGCTTCCAGAGGGGAGTCTAACGAGGGCAAATATTTGATGGTAGCATCTTCCCTGCGGGAGATATTCTCTTTGCCATAATCACCTTATTAGCCGCAGTTAACTTACAATTCAGTACCCTATCCTAAAGCTTGCTGTTAGGAGGGAATCTGCAGCTTGCAGTGAAAGCGCTTCCAGAGGGGAGTCTAATGAGGGCAAACATTTGATGGTAGCAGCTTCCCTGCGGGAGATACTCTCTTTGCCAAAATCGCATTATTCGGCGAAAGTAAGTTACAATTCAGTACCCTATCCTAAAGCTTGCTGTTAGGAGGGAATCTGCAGCTTGCAGTGAAAGCGCTTCCAGAGGAGAGTCTAATGAGGGCAAATATTTGATGGTAGCAGCTTCCCTGCGGGAGATACTCTCTTTGCCATAATCGCATTATTAGGCGAAAGTAGGATACAATTCAGTACCCTATCCTAAAGCTTGCTGTTAGGAGGGAATCTGCAGCTTGCAGTGAAAGCGTTCCAGAGAGGAGTCTAATGAGGGCAAATATTTGATGGTAGCAGCTTCCCTGCGGGAGATACTCTCTTTGCCAAAATCGCATTATTAGGCGAAAGTAAGTTACAATTCAGTACCCTATCCTAAAGCTTGCTGTTAGGAGGGAATCTGCAGCTTGCAGTGAAAGCGCTTCCAGAGGGGAGTCTAATGAGGGCAAACATTTGATGGTAACAGCTTCCCTGCGGGAGATATTCTCTTTGCCAAAATCGCCTTATTAGCCGCAGTTAAGTTACAATTCAGTACCCTATCCTAAAGCTTGCTGTTAGGAGGGAATCTGCAGCTTGCAGTGAAAGCGCTTCCAGAGGGGAGTCTAATGAGGGCAAGCATTTGATGGTAGCAGCTTCCCTGCGGGAGATACTCTCTTTGCCAAAATCGCATTATTAGGCGAAAGTAAGTTACGATTCAGTACCCTATCCTAAAGCTTGCTGTTAGGAGGGAATCTGCAGCTTGCAGTGAAAGCGCTTCCAGAGGGGAGTCTAATGAGGGCAAACATTTGATGGTAGCATCTTCCCTGCGGGAGATATTCTCTTTGCCAAATTCTCCTTATTAGCCGCAGTTAAGTTACAATTCAGTACCCTATCCTAAAGCTTGCTGTTAGGAGGGAATCTGCAGCTTGCAGTGAAAGCGCTTCCAGAGGGGAGTCTAATGAGGGCAAACATTTGATGGTAGCAGCTTCCCTGCGGGAGATACTCTCTTTGCCAAAATCGCATTATTAGGCGAAAGTAAGTTACAATTCAGTACCCTATCCTAAAGCTTGCTGTTAGGAGGGAATCTGCAGCTTGCAGTGAAAGCGCTTCCAGAGGGGAGTCTAACGAGGGCAAATATTTGATGGTAGCATCTTCCCTGCGGGAGATATTCTCTTTGCCATAATCGCCTTATTAGCCGCAGTTAACTTACAATTCAGTACCCTATCCTAAAGCTTGCTGTTAGGAGGGAATCTGCAGCTTGCAGTGAAAGCGCTTCCAGAGGGGAGTCTAATGAGGGCAAACATTTGATGGTAGCAGCTTCCCTGCGGGAGATACTCTCTTTGCCAAAATCGCTTTATTAGGCCAAAGTAAGATACAATTCAGTACCCTATCCTAAAGCTTGCTGTTAGGAGGGAATCTGCAGCTTGCAGTGAAAGCGCTTCAAGAGGGGAGTCTAACGAGGGCAAACATTTGATGGTAGCATCTTCCCTGCGGGAGATAGTCTCTTTGCCAAAATCGCCTTATTAGCCACAGTTAAGTTACAATTCAGTACCCTATGCTAAAGCTTGCTGTTAGGAGGGAATCTGCAGCTTGCAGTGAAAGCGCTTCCAGAGGGGAGTCTAATGAGGGCAAACATTTGATGGTAGCAGCTTCCCTGCGGGAGATACTCTCTTTGCCAAAATCGCATTATTAGGCGAAAGTAAGTTACAATTCAGTACCCTATCCTAAAGCTTGCTGTTAGGAGGGAATCTGCAGCTTGCAGTGAAAGCGCTTCCAGAGGGGAGTCTTACGAGAGCAAACATTTTATGGTAGCAGCTTCCCTGCGGGAGATACTCTCTTTGCCAAAATCGCATTATTAGGCGAAAGTAAGTTACAATTCAGTACCCTATCCTAAAGCTTGCTGTTAGGAGGGAATCTGCAGCTTGCAGTGAAAGCGCTTCCAGAGGGGAGTCTAATGAGGGCAAACATTTGATGGTAGCAGCTTCCCTGCGGGATATAGTCTCTTTGCCAAAATCGCCTTATTAGCCGCAGATAAGTTACAATTCAGTACCCTATCCTAAAGCTTGCTGTTAGGAGGGAATCTGCAGCTTGCAGTGAAAGCGCTTCCAGAGGGGAGTCTAATGAGGGCAAACGTTTGATGGTAACAGCTTCCCTGCGGGAGATACTCTCTTTGCCAAAATCGCATTATTAGGCGAAAGTAAGTTACAATTCAGTACCCTATCCTAAAGCTTGCTGTTAGGAGGGAATCTGCAGCTTGCAGTGAAAGCGCTTCCAGAGGGGAGTCTAATGAGGGCAAACATTTGATGGTAGCAGCTTCCCTGCGGGAGATACTCTCTTTGCCAAAATCGCATTATTGGGCGAAAGTAAGTTACAATTCAGGACCCTATCCTAAAGCTTGCTGTTAGGAGGGAATCTGCAGCTTGCAGTGAAAGCGCTTCCACAGGGTAGTCTAATGAGGGCAAACATTTGATGGTATCAGCTTCCCTGCGGGAGATAGTCTCTTTTCCAAAATCGTATTATTAGGCGAAAGTAAGTTACAATTCAGGACCCTATCCTAAAGCTTGCTGTTAGGAGGGAATCTGCAGCTTGCAGTGAAAGCGCTTCCAGAGGGGAGTCTAATGAGGGCAAACATTTGATGGTAGCAGCTTCCCTGCGGGAGATACTCTCTTTGCCAAAATCGCATTATTAGGCGAAAGTAAGTTACAATTCAGTACCCTATCCTAAAGCTTGCTGTTAGGAGGGAATCTGCAGCTTGCAGTGAAAGCGCTTCCAGAGGGGAGTCTAATGAGGGCAAATATTTGATGGTAGCATCTTCCCTGCGGGAGATATTCTCTTTGCCACAATCGCCTTATTAGCCGCAGTTAAGTTACAATTCAGTACCCTATCCTAAAGCTTGCTGTTAGGAGGGAATCTGCAGCTTGCAGTGAAAGCGCTTCCAGAGGGGAGTCTAATGAGGGCAAACATTTGATGGTAGCATCTTCCCTGCGGGAGATATTCTCTTTGCCAAATTCTCCTTATTAGCCGCAGTTTAGATACAATTCACTACCCTATCCTAAAGCTTGCTGTTAGGAAGGAATCTGAAGCTTGCAGTGAAAGCGCTTCCAGAGGGGAGTCTAACGAGGGCAAACATTTGATGGTAGCAGCTTCCCTGCGGGAGATACTCTCTTTGCCAAAATCGCATTATTAGACGAAAGTAAGTTACAATTCAGAACCCTATCCTAAAGCTTGCTGTTAGGAGGGAATCTGCAGCTTGCAGTGAAAGCGCTTCCAGAGGGGAGTCTAATGAGGGCAAACATTTGATGGTAGCAGCTTCCCTGCGGGAGATACTCTCTTTGCTAAAATAGCATTATTAGGCGAAACTAAGATACAATGCAGTACCCTATCCTAAAGCTTGCTGTTAGGAGGGAATCTGCAGCTTGCAGTGAAAGCGCTTCCAGAGCGGTGTCTAATGAGGGCGAACATTTGATTGTAGCAGCTTCCCTGCGGGAGATACTCTCTTTGCCAAAATCGCATTATTATGCGAAAGTAAGTTACCATGCAGTACCCTATCCTAAAGCTTGCTGTTAGGAGGGAATCTGCAGCTTGCAGTGAAAGCGCTTCCAGAGGGGAGTCTAATGAGGGCAAACATTTGATGGTAGCAGCTTCCCTGCGGGAGATACTCTCTTTGCCATAATCGCATTATTAGGCGAAAGTAAGTTACAATTCAGTACCCTATCCTAAAGCTTGCTGTTAGGAGGGAATCTGCAGCTTGCAGTGAAAGCGCTTCCAGAGGGTAGTCTAATGAGGGCAAACATTTGATGGTAGCAGCTTCCCTGCGGGAGATATTCTCTTTGCCAAATTCTCCTTATTAGCCGCAGTTAAGATACAATTCAGTACCCTATCCTAAAGCTTGCTGTTAGGAGGGAATCTGCAGCTTGCAGTGAAAGCGCTTCCAGAGGGGAGCCTAATGAGGGCAAACATTTGATGGTAGCAGCTTCCCTGCGGGATATACTCTCTTTGCCAAAATCGCATTATTAGGCGAAAGTAAGTTACAATTCAGTACCCTAACCTAAAGTTGCTGTTGGGAGGGAATCTGCAGCTTGCAGTGAAAGCGCTTCCAGAGGGGAGTCTAACGAGGGCAAACATTTGATGGTAGCAGCTTCCCTGCGGGAGATATTCTCTTTCCCATAAGCGCCTTATTAGCCGCAGTTAAGTTACAATTCAGTACCCTACCCTAAAGCTTGCTGTTAGGAGGGAATCTGCATCTTGCAGTGAAAGCGCTTCCAGAGGGGAGTCTAAGGAGGGCAAATATTTGATGGTAGTAGCTTCCCTGCGGGAGATATTCTCTTTCCCAAAAGCGCCTTATTAGCCGCAGTTAAGTTACAATTCAGTACCCAATCCTAAAGCTTGCTAGTAGGAGGGAATCTGCAGCTTGCAGTGAAAGCGCTTCCAGAGGGGAGTCTAATGAGGGCAAACATTTGATGGTAGCAGCTGCCCTGCGGGAGATACTCTCTTTGCCAAAATCGCATTATTAGGCGAAAGGAAGATACAATTCAGTACTCTATACTAAAGCTTGCTGTTAGGAGGGAATCTGCTGCTTGCAGTGAAAGCGCTTCCGGAGGGGAGTCTAACGAGGGCAAACGTTTGATGGTACCAGCTTCCCTGCGGGAGATACTCTCTTTGCCAAAATCGGATTATTAGGCGAAAGTAAGTTACAATTCAGTACCCTATCCTAAAGCTTGCTGTTAGGAGGGAATCTGCAGCTTGCAGTGAAAGCGCTTCCAGAGGGGAGTCTAATGAGGGCAAACATTTGATGGTAGCAGCTTCCCTGCGGGAGATAGTCTCTTTGCCAAAATTGCATTATTAGGCGAAAGTAAGTTACAATTCAGTACCCTATCCTAAAGCTTGCTGTTAGGAGGGAATCTGCAGCTTGCAGTGAAAGCGCTTCCAGAGGGGAGTCTAATGAGGGCAAACATTTGATGGTAGCAGCTTCCCTGCGGGAGATATTCTATTTCCCAAAATCGCCTTATTAGCCGCAGTTAAGATACAATTCAGTACCTTATCCTAAAGCTTGCTGTTAGGAGGGAATCTGCAGCTTGCAGTGAAAGCGCTTCCAGAGGGGAGTCTAACGAGGGAAAACATTTGATGGTAGCAGCTTCCCTGCGGGAGATACTCTCTTTGTTATAAACGCATTATTAGGCGAAAGTAAGTTACAATTCAGTACCCTATTCTAAAGCTTGCTGTTAGGAGGGAATCTGCAGCTTGCAGTGAAACGCTTCCAGAGGGGAGTCTAATGAGGGGAAACATTTGATGGTAGCAGCTTCCCTGCGGGAGATACTCTCTTTTCCAAAATCGTATTATTAGGCGAAAGTAAGTTACAATTCAGTACCCTATCGTAAAGCTTGCTGTTAGGAGGGAATCTGCAGCTTGCAGTGAAAGCGCTTCCAGAGGAGAGTCTAATGAGGGCAAACATTTGATGGTAGCAGCTGCCCTGCGGGAGATACTCTCTTTGCCAAAATCGCATTATTAGGCGTAAGTAAGTTACAATTCAGTACCCTATCCTAAAGCTTGCTGTTAGGAGGGAATCTGCAGCTTGCAGTGAAAGCGCTTCCAGAGGGGAGTCTAATGAGGGCAAACATTTTATGGTAGCAGCATCCCTGCGGGAGATATTCTCTTTGCCAAAATCGCATTATTAGGCGAAAGTAAGTTACAATTCAGTACCTTATCCTAAACCTTGCTGTTAGGAGGGAATCTGCAGCTTGCAGTGAAAGCGCTTCCAGAGGGGAGTCTAATGAGGGCAAACATTTGATGGTAGCAGCTTCCCTGCGGGAGATACTCTCTTTTCCAATATCGCCTTATTAGCCGCAGTTATGTTACAATTCAGTACCCTATCCTAAAGATTGCTGTTAGGAGGGAATCTGCAGCTTGCAGAGAAAGCGCTTCCAGACGGGAGTCTAACGAGGGCAAACATTTGATGGTAGCAGCTTCCCTGCGGGAGATACTCTCTTTGCCAAAATCGCATTATTAGGTGTAAGTAAGTTACAATTCAGTACCCTATCCTAAAGCTTGCTGTTAGGAGGGAATCTGCAGCTTGCAGTGAAAGCGCTTCCAGAGGGGAGTCTAATGAGGGCAAACACTTGATGGTAGCAGCTTCCCTGCGGGAGATACTCTCTTTGTTAAAAACGCATTTTTAGGCGAAAGTAAGTTACAATTCAGTACCCTATCCTAAAGCTTGCTGTTAGGAGGGAATCTGCAGCTTGCAGTCAAAGCGCTTCCAGAGGGGAGTCTAACGAGGGCAAACATTTGATGGTAGCAGCTTCCCTGCGGGAGATACTCTCTTTTCCAAAATCTTATTATTAGTCGAAAGTAAGTTACAATTCAGTACCCTATCCTAAAGCTTGCTGTTAGGAGGGAATCTGCAGCTTGCAGTGAAAGCACTTCCAGAGGGGAGTCTAATGAGGGCAAACATTTGATGGTAGCAGCTTCCCTGCGGGAGATACTCTCTTTGCCAAAATCGCCTTATTAGCCGCAGTTATGTTACAATTCAGTACCCTATCCTAAAGCTTGCTGTTAGGAGGGAATCTGCAGCTTGCAGTGAAAGCGCTTCCAGAGGGGAGTCTAACGAGGGAAAACATTTGATGCTAGTAGCTTCCCTGTGGGAGATACTCTCTTTGCTAAAAACACCTTATTAGGCGAAAGTAAGTTACAATTCAGTACCCTATCCTAAAGCTTGCTGTTAGGAGGGAATCTGCAGCTTGCAGTGAAAGCGCTTCCAGAGGGGAGTCTAACGAGGGCAAACATTTGATGGTAGCAGCTTCCCTGCGGGAGATACTCTCTTTGCCAAAATCGCATTATTAGCCGCAGTTAAGTTACAATTCAGTACCCTATCCTAAAGCTTGCTGTTAGGAGGGAATCTGCAGCTTGCAGTGAAAGCGCTTCCAGAGGGGAGTCTAATGAGGGAAAACATTTGATGGTAGCAGCTTCCCTGCGGGAGATACTCTCTTTTCCAAAATCGCCTTATTAGCCGCAGTTAAGATACAATTCAGTACCCTATCCTAAAGCTTGCTGTTAGGAGGGAATCTGCAGCTTGCAGTGAAAGCGCTTCCAGAGGGGAGTCTAACGAGGGCAAACATTTGATGGTAGCACCTTTCCTGCGGGAGATACTCTCTTTTCCAAAATCGCATTATTAGGCGAAAGTAAGTTACAATTCAGTACCCTATTCTAAAGCTTGCTGTTAGGAGGGAATCTGCACCTTGCAGTGAAAGCGCTTCCAGAGGGGAGTCTAACGAGGGCAAACATTTGATGGTAGCAGCTTCCCTGCGGGAGATAGTCTCTTTTCCAAAATCGCATTATTAGCCGCAGTTAAGTTACAGTTCAGTACCCTATCCTAAAGCTTGCTGTTAGGAGGGAATCTGCACCTTGCAGTGAAAGTGCTTCCAGAGGGGAGTCTAATGAGGGTAAGCATTTGATGGTAGCAGCTTCCCTGCGGGAAGCAAGCTGCAGATTCCCTCCTAACAGCAAACTGTAGGATAGGGTACTGAATTGTATCTTACTTTCGCCTAAAAATGCGTTTTTGGAAAAGAGATTATCTTCCGCAGGGAAGCTGCTACCATGAAGCATTTGCCCTCATTAGACTCCCCTCTGGAAGTGCATTCACTGCAAGCTGCAGATTCTCTCCTAACAGAAAGCTTTAGGATAGTGTACTGAAGTGTAACTTACTTTCGCCTAATAATGCGATTTTGGCAAAGAGAGTATCTCCCGCAGGGAAGCTGCTACCATCAAATGTTTGCCCTCGTTAGACTCATCTCTGGAAGCGCTTTCCCTGCAAGGTGCAGATTCCCTCCTAACAGCAAGCTGTAGGACAGTGTACTGAATTGTAACTTTAATGCGGCTAATAATGCGATTATGGAAAAGAGAGTATCTCCCGCAGGGAAGCTGCTACCATCAAATGTTTGCCCTCGTTAGACTCCCCTCTGGAAGTGCTTTCACTGCAAGCTGCAGATTCCCTCCTAACAGCAAACTTTAGGATAGGGTACTGAATTGTATCTTACTTTTGCCTAAAAATGCGATTTTGTAAAAGAGAGTATCTCCCGCAGGGAAGCTGCTACAATCAAGTGTTTGCCCTCATTAGACTCCCCTCTGGAAGCGCTTTCACTGCAAGCTGCAGATTCCCTCCTAACAGCAAGCTTTAGGATAGTGTAGTGAATTGTAACTTACTTTCGCCTAATAATGAGATTTTGGCAAAGAGAGTATCTCCCGCAGGGAAGCTGCTACCATCAAGTGTTTGCCCTCATTAGACTCCCCTCTGGAAGCGCTTTCAGTGCAAGCTGCAGATTCCCTCCTAACAGCAAGCTGTAGGATAGGGTACTTAATTGTAACGTACTTTCGCCTAATAATGCGGTTTTGGAAAAGAGAGTATTTCCCGCAGGGAAGCAGGTACCATCAAGTGTTTGCCCTCATTAGACTCCCCTCTGGAAGCGCTTTCACTGCAAGCTGCAGATTCCCTCCTAACAGCAAGCTTTAGGATAGTGTACTGAATTGTACCTTAACTGCGGCTTAGAATGCGATTTTGGAAAAGAGAATATCTCCCGCAGGGAAGCTGCTACCATCAAATGTTTGCCCTCGTTAGACTCATCTCTGGAAGCGCTTTCACTGCAAGCTGCAGATTCCCTCCTAACAGCAAGCTTTAGGATAGGGTACTGAATGGTAACTTACTTTCGCCTAATAATGCGATTTTGGCAAAGAGAGTATCTCCCGCAGGGAAGCTGCTACCATCAAATCTTTGCCCTCTTTAGACTCCCCTCTGGAAGCGCTTTCACTGCAAGCTGCAGATTCCCTCCTAACAGCAAGCTTTAGGATAGGGTACTGAATTGTATCTTAAATGCGGCTAATAATGCGATTTTGGAAAATAGAATATCTCCCGCAGGGAAGCTACTACCATCAAGTGTTTGCCCTCTTTAGACTTCCCTCTGGAAGCGCTTTCACTGCAAGCTGCAGATTCCCCTGGTGGAGCTTGAGGCCATTCCCTCTTGTCCTGTCCCCTGTCACTTGGGAGAAATGGCCATCATCCTCCTCTGTACAATCTCCTTTCAGGTAATTGTAGAGAGCAATGAAGTCTCCCCTCAGCCTCCTTTTCTCCAGACTAAACAACCCCAGTCCTCTCAGCTGTTACTCATAAGGCCATGTGTGTACATAAAAAAGCGCTGACTTTTTTGAGAGGAACTAGGAGCACTACAGACAGACAGAGGATTATAAAAAGGGGAGGGACTAGCACAAAGATTCAGAAACTGCAAGAGGAGCAAAGGGGAGTATCAACAGAATGAGGAACGCAAATTGGTAGAAAGATGGAAAAGGAGAAAAAAAGTATGGACAGAGAACTGATACTGAAGACTGGGGGAAAAAAGAGAGAGAAAAGAGCACAGAAAAATTAAAGAGTAGGGGTATAGGGATACCTGGGAACAGTAATTGTAGCAGCACGATAAATGAAAGGAACAAAAAAGTCCAGGTCTAAAATGTTCGTTACCTAGTTCCATCACTGTCACAACTAGCAATGTTGCAGTGACAGCACGCATACTGTTATTTCTTGTAAGGATGCTTTCAGACACATAGTAGTGTTGTTCTAGCTGAGAATGTAAGGCAGAGTTAATAAAACACAGCTGCTCCCCAGGCACTCTTTATACCTGTGAGGGCTTCACCACACCCCAGTCACAGGTGGTGGGTGGGAAGGGCCAGGGGGTATATAAGCTACAGGCCTTGCCTCTGGAGGTCATTTAGGTTGTGGTTTATCCTTGAGATTAGAGTTTTGCTGCTGTTTCAATTCATTATATATTTTAGGCTAGTTGGGTAAGTGGTGTTTTTTGGCTTTTTTTTTTGATTTTTTTTTTTCTGATCCTCTAAAGAAGCAGAGGCATCTGTTGGAGGAGGTATGAGCTTTGGAAGAGTCCAGGCAAAGCAGCACATACAGCTGTAACTATGGGGCTTTTTTGTCAGTAATTTTTGATTGGGTGTTGGAGGGGGCAAGATGTTTTAATGGTTTGTTTTCCTTCTTTGTTTTTTTTCTGGGTGCTTTGCCTGGAGTTTTTAGTTATGGGATGATTTGTTGTTGTTCCTCATTCTGTGTGGCATGATGTATTGGCCCTAGGGGCTCTGCAGTTTGTAATGGGCATCTTGTGGGTGATAATAACCTGGAATGAGCCTTGTTGGCCTGTGGTAGGAAGTTGAGTCTGTGGGTTGGTGGAAGATAGAAGGGGCCAGGGGAGCCTTGGGAAGGGCTCAGGAGCCCAGCTCCCAAGGAACAGCAACACAGAAGGGTCAGGGGGGTTAAAATATAGGGCAGGTTCTGTTAAGAAGGAGCAGGGTTCCTTCTCTGATACTTCAGGGGTAGAAAAGGGCTTTAATGGTTTGGGGAAAGGGAGATGGGTTCATCAGTCTTTCTTGGGTCAGTTTGGTGGTCAGATGCAAGTGCCATTCAGGTGTCTGTTGTTCTAGTCTCTCTGTAGCCAACGAGGTAACGATGAGGTTGAGACACAAGTTGAAAAGCATTAGTTACCCTAAGAAATGTAATCTCTAGGGCTGTGAGATCTCTGCTCCCTTATACTTTCTACTTATTGTGTTCCTCAACCAACTTCTTTGCATCCATCCTGTCTCCATCCATCTGAATGTCCAGAGAAGAGTACTGTAGCTGGTGAGGGGGCTGGTGAATAAGCCTTATGAGGAGTGGCTGAGAGGGCTGGGGGTGTTTAGCCTGGAGAAGAGGAGGCTGAGGGGAGACCTCATTGCTGAAAGGAGGTTGTGGAGATAAGGGAGCTGGCCACCTCTCCAAAGTGACAGGGGACAGGACAAGAGGGAATAGCCTCAAGCTCTGCCAGGGAAGGTTCAGGCTGTACATCAGGAAAAAATATTTCACTGAAAGGATTATTAGGGATGGGCAAAGGCTGCCCAAGGAGGTGGTAGAGTCACCTTCCCTGGAGGTGTTTAAAGGACGGGTGGCCGAAGTGCTGAGGGACGTGGTTTAGTGATTGATAGGAATGGTTGGACTCAATGATCCAATGGGTCTTTTCCAACCGGGTGATCCTATGAATATCAGACACCTTGCTACTTAAACATATGGACTCACTGCCTATCTACAGTGCAGGATTCTGCCGCTTGTTTCGCTTGCATTTCTCAGGGAAGAGATTGGATATTGTTTTGGCTCGTAACAGTTAGCAGCTGAGCAACTCTTTTTCATCTGGTCTGTGGGCACACAAGCCTCCCTTATTTAGTAGAGTTTTGGATTTTTCCTGAACTTACCAGTGAGGTTTGCTTTGTTATTGCTTACAGCAGTTGTTACCTTGTCCCTGTTATCCATTGTGTTTTTTTACGGTCATTGAGTTTCCAATTTAGGTCTTAGAGCAGTCAAATCCCACTGTTGCGAGTTTTTCATTGGCTGACTGCCTCTGTAATTCCAGTCTCCATTGCTGTGTGGTGAGTGTCCTGTGTTTTTATGTCTTCTGTGTTAATAATCTTTACTGGGTTTTGATAAGAATATTCTTTTTCAAGTTCTTCTTGTTTACTCCTGTGACTAAAGTCTGGTAACTTCCTAGAATTAGGATCTCCATGGCTCATCTTTCTTTTGTCCTGGGTATCACCACTACTGGTCCTACAACTTAAGTGGTGAGGAGGAGAGGAGAAGTAAGCAGACAGCAGAGAATTTTGGGGTGCCGGTGAGGTAGTCAGGCTTTTTCTCATCATTGTGGGGCTGATGGTGAGGAGGAAGTTGAGTATGTCTAGAAGAGCAAAGTATTATTTGGCAACATAGTATTTACTTTTGGTTTGGCAGGCACTGTGTGGGCCACCTTGGGAATGGGAAGAGCATTTGAGATGAGCTGGGTAGTAGGGAGAAGGAGCATGGGGCAGACTTCTCACAGGTGTGAGTAATTCTCTTAATTTAATTACCCTGGGTGATAACAGCTGCAGCATCTGACATAAGAACTGCTGTGGAGCAAGTGAGTGGAAGAACATGGCAGTTAGGCAGAGCAAGTTGTCATGTAAGGTGCTGACATTGATCAGTGCAATGCTGGCTGTTGGCACTATTTTAGTTTTCTCATTGGTTTTCTTACAGATGGCCAAGTGGAACCTGGCAACTGTAGGATCATCCCAGGGAGCTGATGCTCTTGGAGTTTTTTCTGCTGAGGAAGCCTCCTGGTGGTCTGAAAGCTAAGTTGAGGGACGGGGGCAAGGGTGGGGTGTGACAGAGGGGAGAAGGCTGGGGATGGCAGGGTGGAGTTTTAAAAGTAGCCTAGGGGAGAGGGCTGTGCAGGAAATGTCCCCTTTGGGCATGGAGAGCTGGAGGGTGTTACTTCTCAGCCCAAAGCTAGCATGTTCCAGGTAGGGCCGTTCCAGCTTGTCTGTGCTGTGTGCTTTATATTCTGTTTCTCTTTCATGTTTCTTAAGCCTTGATGTCCCCTTTGCTTTAAAGGAATGCAGCATATGACTTGAGCAGCATCTCGAGGGTCTTGAATGCCTGTACTCATGGGTACAATACCAATTAGGCACTGTTCTTCTTGCATCATAACCTAAGTGTGGATTGGCTTCACATTTTCAAAGTTTCTAGTCAGCCATCTTTTCCTGTGACCTTGCAGACTGTGTTGGTGGCCACAATCGCTAGTCTTGTATTTTCAAGGATCCCTGTAGGCCTAAGACTTCTTCCACGCATCTTGTGTCTTTAGACATTTAAAAGGTGATCCTCTCACGTACATCATCCCAGTCTTGGCCACATACCATTGTAATGAGGGATCCTTTACAGCATGCCGGACATGCCTCGAGCACCATATCTAGGGTCCTGAATGCTTGTACCCATCAATGCACTGTCGATTGGGCACTGCTTTTCTTGCATCGTGCTCCTAAAGCCGGGATCGTTCTCGTGTTTTGGCACTGTGTTTTTCTCCTTGTTTTCCTTGCAGATGCTGAAGAGGAACCCAGTGACTGCAGGATTATTTCTGTTAGCTGATGTGATTTGAGCTGCTTTGGCCAAGGACAGCTTCATTCGTGGCCCTCTGAAAGCTAAGTTGAGGGACCAGATTTGGGAAGCGGGAGGCGGGTTGGGGATAGCAGGGAGGGGTTTTGAAGGTAGCCTAGGCTGTGCAGGGAGAGTCCTCTTTGGGCAGGTGAAGGCAGAGGGGCGTACTTCTGAGCCCAAACCCTGCATGGGCAGGGCAGTTCCAGCCTGTATCTGTTGTTATCTAGTTTGTGTAGTCACTGTGCTGTGTCTGAAATTTTCTGCAGGTCTTGATGTCCTCTTTTGTACTCGAGGCATGCCGGATGTGCCTTGGGCACCATGTCTAGGGTCCCAAATGCTCGTACTGATCAAAGCAGTGTCGATGGGGCACTGCTTTTCTTTCTTCACATTTTTAAAGCGTGGATCGCTCTTGTGTTTTGGAAGCATCCGGTCAGTTGTCTTCTGCTGCAGCCTTGCAGCCGGCCTTATTATCCAGGATAGTTAGTCTTCCGTTTTGTTGGATCCCTGTTCTGGGACTTGTTCCATCCATCCTCTGCATCTTTAGGACTTTAAAAGGGTTTCTTGCCCGTTCATCTTGCCAGTTGCAGCCACATCTCTTTGGAACCATCTTTGCTTTTCCAGGGCTACCGTAGGTTCTTCCTCAGAGCCCTGTCCATTGCCTTGCCCATTGGCAAGCGTGGTCCAAGAGTCCTCCATGTTGCTGCAAATCTTCTTTTGTCCTCGGTTCACGACATCGGTCTTGTGTGTTAGTGTTCCGTGTGTATTTGTGTCCAGTTCAAGCTGCTCTGCCTGGTGCATGGAGGAGGTGATAAGAGTCAGCCAAGGTATAGCGGCCCGGTTCTTATCTTAATGTTTTAATGTGACTAGACCATGCAGTCTAGGGGCATCCATTACTTTGGAGAGCTAGCAGCCCTAAGTGTGGTAGTTTCTGCTAGTCTCTGAAACCATGGAGGGGATGCGGAGAAGTACTGTAGGGAAGCTGCTATGATCAAATTCTGGCTTTTGTTAGAGTCTTCTCTGGAAGCGCCTTCACTGCAAGCTGCAGAAGAATGTCTAACAGAATGGTTTAGTATAGGGTACTGAATTGTGACTTACTTTCGCCTAATAAGGCGATTTGGGAAAAGAGAGTGTCTCCCGCAGGGAAGATGCTAGCATGGAATGCTGCTGTTTCTGAATGTCTTCTCTTAGAGTGCTTTCAGTGCAAAGCAAGGCTTGTAGAATGTTCAGTCTCGGCTTGTGTACAGTAACATCAGAATGGCGGTTAAAGTGTCACTTTGAAATTTCATACCGTTCAGCACAAGGACTGCGGGGAATCTGCTACAATCAAATGCTGGCTCTCAGTAGAGTCTTCTCCGGAAGTGCTTTCACTTCAAGCTGGTTAAGCTCGACTAACAGAACGTTTAATATAAGGTACTGAGTTGAGACTGAACTGCACCTCCACCCCGTGCGGCCCTGCTCTTACCCCGTGCGGCCCTGCTCTTACCCCGTGCGGCCCTGCTCTTACCCCTGTCCGGTATTTTCCGCACTTGCCTGGCCCGACTTGGGCCCCTCCCGGCCCGACTTGGGCCCTTGTCCCGTATTCTCCGCCCTTGTCCGCCCCTCTGTGCCCTTGTCCCGTGTTCTCCGCCCTTGTCCGCCCCTCTGTGGCCTTGTCCCGTATTATCCGCACTTGTCCGGTATTTTCCGCACTTGCCCGGCCCGACTTGGGCCCCTCCCGGCCCGACTTGGGCCCTTGTCCCGTGTTCTCCGCCCTTGTCCGCCCCTCTGTGGCTTTGTCCCGTATTATCCGCACTTGTCCGGTATTTTCCGCACTTGCCCGGCCTGACTTGGGCCCCTCCCGGCCCGACTTGGGCCCCTGTCCCGTGTTCTCCGCCCTTGTCCGCCCCTCTGTGCCCTTGTCCCGTGTTCTCCGCCCTTGTCCGCCCCTCTGTGCCCTTGTCCCGTGTTCTCCGCCCTTGTCCGCCCCTCTGTGCCCTTGTCCCGTGTTCTCCGCCCTTGTCCGCCCCTCTGTGCCCTTGTCCCATGTTCTCCGCCCTTGTCCGCCCCTCTGGGCCCTTGTCCCGTATTCTCCGCCATTGTCCGCCAGTCTGTGGCCTTGTCCCGTGTTCTCCGCCATTGTCCGCCACTCTGTGGCCTTGTCCCGTGTTCTCCGCCATTGTCCGACCCTCTTTCCCCTTGTCCTGTGTTCTCCGCCCTTGTCCGCCCCTCTGTGGCCTTGTCCCGTATTATCCGCACTTGTCCGCCCCTCTGGGCCCGTGTCCGCCCCTCTGGGCCCGTGTCCGCCCCTCTGTGGCCTTGTCCCGTATTATCCGCACTTGTCCGCCCCTCTGGGCCCGTGTCCGCCCCTCTGGGCCCTTGTCCCGTATTCTCCGAACTTGTCCGCCCCTCTGGGCCCGTGTCCGCCCCTCTGGGCCCTTGTCCCGTATTCTCCGAACTTGTCCGCCCCTCTGGGCTCGTGTCCGCCCGTCTGGGCCCTTGTCCCGTATTCTCCAAACTTGTCCGCCCCTCTGGGCCCGTGTCCCGTATTCTCTGGGCCCGTGTCCCGTATTCTCTGGGCCCGTGTCCCGTATTCTCCTAACTTGTCCGCCCCTCTGGGCCCGTGTCCCGTATTCTCCTAACTTGTCCGCCCCTCTGGGCCCTTGTCCGCCCCTCTGGGCCCTTGTCCGCCGCTCTGGGCCCTTGTCCGCCCCTCTGTGCCCTTGTCCTGTACTCTCCGAACTTGTCGGCCCCTCTTTGCCCTGGTCGGGCCCTCTTTGCCCTTGTATGCCCCTATTTGCACTTTTCCGCCCGTCTTCGCCCTTTTTCGGTATTCCCCGCACTTGTCCGCCCGTGTTTGCCCTTTTCCGGTATTCCCCGCACTTGTCCGCCCGTGTTTGCCCTTTTCCGGTATTCCCCGCACTTCTCCGCCCGTCTTTGCCCTTGTCCGCCCGTCTTTGCCCTTGTCCGCCCGTCTTTGCCCTTGTCCGCCCGTCTTTGCCCTTGTCCGCCCGTCTTTGCCCTTGTCCGCCCGTCTTTGCCCTTGTCCGGTATTCTCCGCACTTGTCCGGTATTCTCCGCACTTGTCCGGTATTCTCCGCACTTGTCTGCCCGGCTTTGCCCTTGTCCAGTATTCTCCGCACTTGTCCGGTATTCTCCGCACTTGTCCGCCCGGCTTTGCCCTTGTCCGCCCGGCTTTGCCCTTGTCCGCCCGGTTTTGCCCTTGTCCGGTATTCTCCGCACTTGTCCGCCCGTCTTTGCCCTTGTCCGCCCGTCTTTGCCCTTGTCCGCCCGTCTTTGCCCTTGTCCGCCCGTCTTTGCCCTTGTCCGGTATTCTCCGCACTTGTCCGGTATTCTCCGCACTTGTCCGCGCCTCTTTGCCCTTGTCCGCCCGTCTTTGCCCTTGTCCGGTATTCTCCGCACTTGTCCGCCCGGCTTTGCCCTTGTCCGCCCGGCTTTGCCCTTGTCCGCCCGGCTTTGCCCTTGTCCGGTATTCTCCGCAATTGTCCGGTATTCTCCGCACTTGTCCGCCCGGCTTTGCCCTTGTCCGCCCGGCTTTGCCCTTGTCCGCCCCTCTTTGCCCTTGTCCGCCCCTCTTTGCCCTTGTCCGCCCCTCTTTGCCCTTGTCCGCCCCTCTTTGCCCTTGTCCGGTATTCTGCAATCTTGTCCGCCCCTCTTTGCCCTTGTCCGGTATTCTGCAATCTTGTCCGCCCCTCTTTGCCCTTGTCCACCCCTCTTTGCCCTTGTCCGGTATTCTCCGCATTCCTCCACCCCTCTTTGCCCTTGTCCGCCCGTCTTTGCCCTTGTCCGCGCGTCTTTGCACTTGTCCGCCCGTCTTTGCCCTTGTCCGGTATTCTCTGCACATCTCCGCCCCCCTTAGCCCTGGTCCGCCCCTCTTTGCCCTTGTCCGGTATTCTCTGCACATCTCCGCCCCCCTTAGCCCTGGTCCGCCCCCCTTAGCCCTGGTCCGCCCCCCTTAGCCCTGGTCCGGTATTCTCCGTACTTCTCCGCCCATCTTTGCCCTTGTCCGCCCGACTTTGCCCTTGTCCCATATTCTCCGCACTTGTCCGCCCGTCTTTGCCCTTGTCCGCCCGTCTTTGCCCTTGTCCGCCCGTCTTTGCCCTTGTCCGCCCGTCTTTGCCCTTGTCCGCCCGTCTTTGCCCTTGTCCGCCCGTCTTTGCCCTTGTCCGCCCGTCTTTGCCCTTGTCCGGTATTCTGCAAACGTCTCTGCCCATCTTTGCCCTTGTCTGGTATTCTCCGCATTGTCCGCCCCTCTTTGCACTTGTCCGCCCCTCTTTGCACTTGTCCGCCCCTCTTTGCACTTGTCCGCCCCACTTTGCAATTTTTCGCACCTCTTTGCACTTGTCCGGCAGTCTCCGCAGTTCTCCACCCCTCTCTGCCCTTGTCGGCCCCTCTCTGCCCTTGTCGGCCCCTCTCTGCCCTTGTCGGCCCCTCTCTGCCCTTGTCGGCCCCTCTCTGCCCTTGTCGGCCCCTCTCTGCCCTTGTCGGCCCCTCTCTGCCCTTGTCGGCCCCTCTCTGCCCTTGTCGGCCCCTCTCTGCCCTTGTCGGCCCCTCTCTGCCCTTGTCGGCCCCTCTCTGCCCTTGTCGGCCCCTCTCTGCCCTTGTCGGCCCCTCTCTGCCCTTGTCGGCCCCTCTCTGCCCTTGTCGGCCCCTCTTTGCACATTTCTGCTCCTCTTTGCACATTTCTGCTCCTCTTTGCACATTTCTGCTCCTCTTTGCACTTGTTCACCTGTCCTTGCCCTTGTCCGGTATTCTCCACACTTCTGCGCCCCTCTTTGCCCTTGTCCGCCCCTCTTTGCCCTTGTCCGCCCCTCTTTGCCCTTGTCCGCCCCTCTTTGCCCTTGTCCTGTACTCGCCAGACTTGTCCGCCCCTCTTTGCCCTTGTCCTGTACTCGCCAGAATTGTCCGCCCCTCTTTGCCCTTGTCCGCCCCTCTTTGCCCTTGTCCGCCCCTCTTTGCCCTTGTCCGCCCCTCTTTGCCCTTGTCCGCCCCTCTTTGCCCTTGTCCGCCCCTCTTTGCCCTTGTCCGCCCCTCTTTGCCCTTGTCCGCCCCTCTTTGCCCTTGTCCGCCCCTCTTTGCCCTTGTCCGCCCCTCTTTGCCCTTGTCCGGTATTCGCCACACTTGTCCGCCCGTCTTTGCCCTTGTCTGGTATTATCCGCACTTATCTGCCACTCTTTGCACTTGTTTGCCCCTCTTTGCCCTTGTCCCGTGTTTTCCGCGCTTGTGCGCCCCTCTTTGCCCTTGTGCGCCCCTCTTTGCCCTTGTGCGCCCCTCTTTGCCCTTGTGCGCCCCTCTTTGCCCTTGTGCGCCCCTCTTTGCCCTTGTCGGCCCCTCTTTGCCCTTGTCGGCCCCTCTTTGCCCTTGTCGGCCCCTCTTTGCCCTTGTCGGCCCCTCTTTGCCCTTGTCGGCCCCTCTTTGCCCTTGTCGGCCCCTCTTTGCCCTTGTCGGCCCCTCTTTGCCCTTGTCGGCCCCTCTTTGCCCTTGTCGGCCCCTCTTTGCCCTTGTCGGCCCCTCTTTGCCCTTGTCGGCCCCTCTTTGCCCTTGTCCCTAATTCTCTGTACTTGTCCTTCCCTCTTTGCCCTTTGCTGCCCCTCTTTGCCCTTTGCTGCCCCTCTTTGCCCTTGTCCGCCTCTCTTTGACAATGTCCCGTATTCTCCGCACTTCTCCGCCCCTCCTTGCCCTTGTCCGCCCCTCCTTGCCCTTGTCCGCCCCTCCTTGCCCTTGTCCGCCCCTCCTTGCCCTTGTCCGCCCCTCCTTGCCCTTGTCCGCCCCTCCTTGCCCTTGTCCGCCTCTCTTTGACAATGTCCCGTATTCTCCGCATTTGTCCGCCCCTCCTTGCCCTTGTCCGCCCCTCCTTGCCCTTGTCCGCCCCTCCTTGCCCTTGTCCGCCCCTCCTTGCCCTTGTCCGCCCCTCCTTGCCCTTGTCCGCCCCTCCTTGCCCTTGTCCGCCCCTCCTTGCCCTTGTCCGCCCCTCCTTGCCCTTGTCCGCCCCTCCTTGCCCTTGTCCGCCCCTCCTTGCCCTTGTCCCTAATTCTCTGTACTTGTCCGCCCCTCTTTGCCCTTTGCTGCCCCTCTTTGCACTTGTTCGCTCCTCTTTCAATTGTCCGCCTCTCTTTGACAATGTCCCGTATTCTCCGCACTTCTCCGCCCCCCTTTGCCCTTGTCCGCCCCTCTTTGCCCTTGTCCGCCCCTCTTTGCCCTTGTCCGCCCCTCTTTGCCCTTGTCCGCCCCTCTTTGCCCTTGTCCGCCCCTCTTTGCCCTTGTCCGGTATTCGCCACACTTGTCCGCCCGTCTTTGCCCTTGTCTGGTATTATCCGCACTTATCTGCCACTCTTTGAACTTGTTTGCCCCTCTTTGCCCTTGTCCCGTGTTTTCCGCACTTGTGCCCCCTCTTTGCCCTTGTGCGCCCCTCTTTGCCCTTGTGCGCCCCTCTTTGCCCTTGTGCGCCCCTCTTTGCCCTTCTCCAGTATTCTTTGCCCTTGTGCGCCCCTCTTTGCCCTTGTGCGCCCCTCTTTGCCCTTGTGCGCCCCTCTTTGCCCTTCTCCAGTATTCTTTGCCCTTGTGCGCCCCTCTTTGCCCTTGTGCGCCCCTCTTTGCCCTTGTGCGCCCCTCTTTGCCCTTCTCCAGTATTCTTTGCCCTTGTCCGCCCCTCTTTGCCCTTGTCCGCCCCTCTTTGCCCTTGTCCGCCCCTCTTTGCCCTTGTCCGCCCCTCTTTGCCCTTGTCCGCCCCTCTTTGCCCTTGTCCGCCCCTCTTTGCCCTTGTCCGCCCCTCTTTGCCCTTGTCCGCCCCTCTTTGCCCTTGTCCGCCCCTCTTTGCCCTTGTCCGCCCCTCTTTGCCCTTGTCCGCCCCTCTTTGCCCTTGTCCGCCCCTCTTTGCCCTTGTCCGCCCCTCTTTGCCCTTGTCCGCCCCTCTTTGCCCTTGTCCCGTATCCTCCGCACTTGTCCGCCCCTCTTTGCCCTTGTCCCGTATTCTCCGCCCTTGTCCGCCCCTCTTTGCCCTTGTCCGCCCCTCTTTGCCTTTTCTGCCCCTCTTTGCACTTTTCTGCTCCTCTATGCACTTTTCTGCTCCTCTTTGCACTTGTTCACCTGTCCTTGCCCTTGTCCGGTATTCTCCACACTTCTCCGCACCTCTTTGCCCTCGTCCGCTCCTCTTTGACCTTCTCCAGTATTCTTTGCCCTTGTCTGCCCCTCTTTGCCCTTGTCCGCCCCTCTTTGCCCTTGTCCGCCCCTCTTTGCCCTTGTCCGCCCCTCTTTGCCCTTGTCCGCCCCTCTTTGCTCTTGTCCACCCCTCTTTGCCCTTGTCCCGTATTCTCCGCCCTTGTCCGCCCCTCTTTGCCCTTGTCCGCCCCTCTTTGCCGTTGTCCGCCCCTCTTTGCCCTTGTCCGCCCCTCTTTGCCGTTGTCCGCCCCTCTTTGCCCTTGTCCGCCCCTCTTTGCCCTTGTCCGCCCCTCTTTGCCCTTGTCCGCCCCTCTTTGCCCTTGTCCGCCCCTCTTTGGCCTTGTCCGCCCCTCTTTGGCCTTGTCCGCCCCTCTTTGGCCTTGTCCGACCCTCTTTGGCCTTGTCCGACCCTCTTTGGCCTTGTCCGCCCCTCTTTGGCCTTGTCCGCCCCTCTTTGGCCTTGTCCCATATTCTCCGCCCCTCTTTGCACTTGTCTGCCAGTCTTTGCTCTTGTCCCGTATTCTCCGCACTTGCCCGCCCCTCTTTGCCCTTGCCCGCCCCTCTTTGCCCCTGTCCCGTATTCTCCGAAATTCGCCGCCCCTCCTTGCCCTTGTCCCGTATTCTCCGCACTTCTCCATCACTCTTTGCTCTTCTGCGACCCTCTTTGCCCTTGTCTGCCCCTCTTTTCCCTTCTCCGCCCCTCTTTGCCATTGTCCGCCCCTTTTTTCCCTTGTCACGTATTCTCATCCCTTCTCCGCCCCTCTTTGCCCTTCTCCGCCCCTCTTTTCCCTTGTCCGCACCTCTTTGTACTTGTCCGGTATTCTCCGCAGTTCTCCGCCCGTCTTTGTTCTTGTCCCGTATTCTACGCACTTGTCCGCCCCTCTTTGCCCTTGTCCGCCCCTCTTTGCCCTTGTCCGCCCCTCTTTGCCCTTGTCCGCCCCTCTTTGCCCTTGTCCGCCCCTCTTTGCCCTTGTCCGCCCCTCTTTGCCCTTGTCCGCCCCTCTTTGCCCTTGTCCGCCCCTCTTTGCCCTTGTCCGCCCCTCTTTGCCCTTGTCCGCCCCTCTTTGCCCTTGTCCGCCCCTCTTTGCCCTTCTCCGCCCCTCTTTGCCCTTTTCCATCAGTCTTTGCACTTGTCCCCTTTTTCCGCACTTCTTCGCCCCTCTTTCACTTGTGCGCTCCTCTTTGCACTTGTCCGCACATTTTTGCCTTTGTCCCATATTCTCCGATCTTCTCCGCACCTCTGTGCCCTTGTCCCGTATTCTCCGCACTTGTCCGCCCCTCTTTGCCCTTGTCCGCCCCTCTTTGCCTTTGTCCGCCCCTCTTTGCCCTTGTCCGACCCTCTTTGCCCTTGTCCGCCCCTCTTTGCCCTTGTCCGCCCCTCTTTGCCCTTGTCCGCCCCTCTTTGCCCTTGTCCGCCCCTCTTTGCCCTTGTCCGCCCCTCTTTGCCCTTGTCCCGTATTCTCCGCCCTTGTCCGCCCCTCTTTGCCCTTGTCCCGTATTCTCCGCACTTGCCCGCCCCTCTTTGCCCTTGCCCGCCCCTCTTTGCCCTTGCCCGCCCCTCCTTGCCCTTGCCCGCCCCTCTTTGCCCTTGCCCGCCCCTCTTTGCCCTTGCCCGCCCCTCTTTGCCCTTGCCCGCCCCTCTTTGCCCTTGTCCGCCCCTCTTTGCCCTTGTCCGCCCCTCTTTGCCCTTGTCCGCCCCTCTTTGCCCTTGTCCGCCCCTCTTTGCCCTTGTCCGCCCCTCTTTGCCCTTGTCCGCCCCTCTTTGCCCTTGTCCGCCCCTCTTTGCCCTTGTCCGCCCCTCTTTGCCCTTGTCCGCCCCTCTTTGCCCTTGTCCGCCCCTCTTTGCCCTTGTCCGCCCCTCTTTGCCCTTGTCCGCCCCTCTTTGCCCTTGTCCGCCCCTCTTTGCCCTTGTCCGCCCCTCTTTGCCCTTGTCCGCCCCTCTTTGCCCTTGTCCGCCCCTCTTTGCCCTTGTCCGCCCCTCTTTGCCCTTCTCCGCCCCTCTTTGTACTTGTCCCGTATTCTCCGCACTTCTCCGCCCCCTTTGCTCTTGTCCCGTATTCTCCGCACTTGTCCGCCCCTCTTTGCTCTTGTCCCGTATTCTCCGCACTTGTCCGCCCCTCTGTACCCTTGTCCGCCCCTCTGTACCCTTGTCCGCCCCTCTGTACCCTTGTCCGCCCCTCTGTACCCTTGTCCGCCCCTCTGTACCCTTGTCTGCCCCTCTGTACCCTTGTCCCTTGTTCTCCTCAATTGTCCGCCCGTCTTTGCCCTTGTCCCCCCCTCTTTCCCTTGTCCCTTATTCTCCGCACTTGTCCGCCCCTCTTTGCCCTTGTCCGCCCCTCTTTGCCCTTGTCCGCCCCTCTTTGCCCTTGTCCGCCCCTCTTTGCCCTTGTCCGCCCCTCTTTGCCCTTGTCCGCCCCTCTTTGCCCTTGTCCGCCCCTCTTTGCCCTTGTCCGCCCCTCTTTGCCCTTGTCCGCCCCTCTTTGCCCTTGTCCGCCCCTCTTTGCCCTTGTCCGCCCCTCTTTGCCCTTGTCCGCCCCTCTTTGCCCTTGTCCGCCCCTCTTTGCCCTTGTCCGCCCCTCTTTGCCCTTGTCCGCCCCTCTTTGCCCTTGTCCGCCCCTCTTTGCCCTTGTCCGCCCCTCTTTGCCCTTGTCCGCCCCTCTTTGCCCTTGTCCGCCCCTCTTTGCCCTTGTCCGCCCCTCTTTGCCCTTGTCCGCCCCTCTTTGCCCTTGTCCCGTAATCTCCTCCCTTGTCCGGCCCTCTTTGCCCTTGTCCCGTAATCTCCTCCCTTGTCCGGCCCTCTTTGCCCTTGTCCGCCCCTCTTTGCCCTTGTCCGCCCCTCTTTGCCCTTGTCCGCCCCTCTTTGCCCTTGTCCGCCCCTCTTTGCCCTTGTCCGCCCCTCTTTGCCCTTGTCCGCCCCTCTTTGCCCTTGTCCGCCCCTCTTTGCCCTTGTCCGCCCCTCTTTGCCCTTGTCCGCCCCTCTTTGCCCTTGTCCGCCCCTCTTTGCCCTTGTCCGCCCCTCTTTGCCCTTGTCCCGTATTCTCCGCCCTTGTCCGCCCCTCTTTGCCCTTGTCCCGTATTCTCCGCACTTGCCCGCCCCTCTTTGCCCTTGCCCGCCCCTCTTTGCCCTTGCCCGCCCCTCCTTGCCCTTGCCCGCCCCTCTTTGCCCTTGCCCGCCCCTCTTTGCCCTTGCCCGCCCGTCTTTTCCTTTGCCCGCCCCTCTTTGCCCTTGCCCGCCCGTCTTTGCCCTTGCCCGCCCGTCTTTGCCCTTGCCCGCCCCTCTTTGCCCTTGCCCGCCCCTCTTTGCCCTTGCCCGCCCCTCTTTGCCCTTGCCCGCCCCTCTTTGCCCTTGCCCGCCCGTCTTTGCCCTTGCCCGCCCCTCTTTGCCCTTGCCCGCCCCTCTTTGCCCTTGTCCCATATTCTCCACACTTGTCCGCCCCTCTTTGCTCTTGTCTGCCCCTCTTTGCCCTTGTCCGCCCCTCTTTACCCTTGTCCGCCCCTCTTTGCCCTTGTCCGCCCGTCTTTGCCCTTGTCCGCCCGTCTTTGCCCTTGTCCGCCCCTCTTTGCCCTTGTCCGCCCCTCTTTGTCCTTGTCCGCCCCACTTTGCCCTTGTCCCGTATTCTCCGCAACTGTCCGCCCCTCTTTGCCCTTGTCCGCCCCTCTTTGCCCTTGTCCGCCCCTCTTTGCCCTTGTCCGCCCCTCTTTGCCCTTGTCCGCCCCTCTTTGCCCTTGTCCGCCCCTCTTTGCCCTTATCCCTTATTCTCCGCAATTGTCCCATCCTCTTTGCCCTTGTCCGCCCCTCTTTGCCCTTTTCCGCCCCTCTTTGCCCTTTTCCAGTATTCTCCTCTTTTTTCCGCCGCTCTTTGCCCTTGTCCCATATTCTCCGCCCTTGTCCTCCCCTCTTTGTATTTGTCCCGTATTCTCCGCACTTCTCCACCCCTCTTTGCCCTTGTCCGCCCCTCTTTGCCCTTGTCCGCCCCTTTTTGCCCTTGTCAAGTATTCTCCGCCCTTGTCCGCCCCTCTTTGCCCTTGTCCGCCCCTCTTTGCCCTTGTCCGCCCCTCTTTGCCCTTGTCCGCCCCTCTTTGCCCTTGTCCGCCCCTTTCGCAAGTTTCCTCCGCTCTTTGCCCTTGTCCGCCCCTCTTTGCCATTGTCCCATATTCTCTCTCTTTGCCAAAATCGCATTATTAGGCAAAAGTAAGTTACAATTCAGTACCCTATACTAAAGCTTGCTGTTAGGAGGGAATCTGCAGCTTGCAGTGAAAGCGCTTCCAGAGGGGAGTCTAAGGAGGGCAAACATTTGATGGTAGCAGCTTCCCTGCGGGAGATACTCTCTTTGCCAAAATCGCCTTATTAGGCGAAAGTAAGTTACAATTCAGTACCCTATCCTAAAGCTTGCTGTTAGGAGGGAATCTGCAGCTTGCAGTGAAAGCGCTTCCAGAGGGGAGTCTAATGAGGGCAAACATTTGATGGTCGCAGATTCCCTGCGGGAGATATTCTCTTTGCCAAAATCGACTTTTTAGCCGCAGTTAAGTTACAATTCAGTACCCTATCCTAAAGCTACTGTTAGGAGGGAATCTGCAGCTTGCAGTGAAAGCGCTTCCAGAGTGGAGTCTAATGAGGGCAAACATTTGATGGTAGCAGCTTCCCTGCGGGAGATACTCTCTTTGCCAAAATCGCATTATTAGGCGAAAGTAAGTTACAATTCAGTACCCTATCCTAAAGCTTGCTGTTAGGAGGGAATCTGCAGCTTGAAGGGAATGCGCTTCCAGAGGGTAGTCTAATGAGGGCAAACATTTGATAGTAGCAGCTTCCCTGCGGGAGATACTCTCATTGCCAAAATCGCATTATTAGGCGAAAGTAAGTTACAATTCAGTACCCTATCCTAAAGCTTGCTGTTAGGAGGGAATCTGCAGCTTGCAGTGAAAGCGCTTCCAGAGGGGAGTCTAATGAGGGCAAACATTTGATGGTAGCAGCTTCCCTGCGGAAGATACTCTCTTTGCCAAAATCTCATAAGTAGGCGAAAGTAAGTTACAATTCAGTACCCTATCCTAAAGCTTGCTGTTGGGAGGGAATCTGCAGCTTGCAGTGAAAGCGCTTCCAGAGGGTAGTCTAATGAGGGCAAACATTTGATAGTAGCAGCTTCCCTGCGGGAGATACTCTCATTGCCAAAATCGCATTATTAGGCGAAAGTGAGTTACAATTCAGTACCCTATCCTAAAGCTTGTTGTTAGGAGGGAATCTGCAGCTTGCGGTGAAAGCGCTTCCAGAGGGGAGTCTAATGAGGGCAAACATTTGATGGTAGCAGCTTCCCTGCGGGAGATATTCTCTTTCCCATAATCGCCTTATTAGACGCACTTAAGTTAAAATTCAGTACAGTGTCCTACAGCTTGCTGTTAGGAGGGAATCTGCAGCTTGCAGTGAAAGCGCTTCCAGAGGGGAGTCTAATGAGGGCAAACATTTGATGGTAGCAGCTTCCCTGCGGGAGATACTCTCCTTGCCAAAATCGCATTTTTAGGCGAAAGTAAGATACAATTCAGTACCCTATCCTAAAGCTTGCTGTTAGGAGGGAATCTGCAGATTGCAGTGAAAGCGCTTCCAGAGGGGAGTCTAATGAGGGCAAACATTTGATGGTAGCAGCTTCCCTGCAGGATATTCTCTCTTTTCCGAAATCGCCTTATGAGCCGCAGTTAAGTTACAATTCAGTACCCTATCCTAAAGCTTGCTGTTAGGAGGGAATCTGCAGCTTGCAGTGAAAGCGCTTCCAGAGGGGAGTCTAATGAGGGCAAACATTTGATGGTAAGAGCTTCCCTGCGGGAGATATTCTCTTTGCCAAAATCGCATTATTAGGCGAAAGTAAGTTACAATTCAGTACCCTATCCTAAAGCTTGCTTTTAGGAGGGAATCTGCAGCTTGCAGTGAAAGCGCTTCCAGAGGGGAGTCTAATGAGGGCAAACATTTGATGGTAACAGCTTCCCTGCGGGAGATATTCTCTTTGCAAAAATCGCCTTATTAGCCGCAGTTAAGTTACAATTCAGTACCCTATCCTAAAGCTTGCTGTTAGGAGGGAATCTGCAGCTTGCAGTGAAAGCGCTTCCAGAGGGGAGTCTAATGAGGGCAAACATTTGATGGTAGAGCCTTCCCTGCGGGAGATACTCTCTTTGCCAAAATCGCAGTATTAGGCGAAAGTAAGATACAATTCAGTACCCTATCCTAAAGCTTGCTGTTAGGAGGGAATCTGCAGCTTGCAGTGAAAGCGCTTCCAGAGGGGAGTCTAATGAGGGCAAACATTTGATGGTAGCAGCTTCCCTGCGGGAGATACTCTCTTTGCCAAAATCGCATTATTAGGCGAAAGTAAGTTACAATTCAGTACCCTTTCCTAAAGCTTGCTGTTAGGAGGGAATCTGCAGCTTGCAGTGAAAGCGCTTCCAGAGGGGAGTCTAATGAGGGCAAACATTTGATGGTAGCAGCTTCCCTGCGGGAGATAGTCTCCTTGCCATAATCGCATTACTAGGCGAAAGTAAGTTACAATTCAGTACCCTATCCTAAAGCTTGCTGTTAAGAGGGAATCTGCAGCTTGCAGTGAAAGCGCTTCCAGAGGGGAGTCTAATGAGGGCAAACATTTGATGGTAACAGCTTCCCCGCGGGAGATAGTCTCTTTGCCAAAATCGCCTTATTAGCCGCAGTTAAGTTACAATTCAGTACCCTATCCTACAGCTTGCTGTTAGGAGGGAATCTGCAGCTTGCAGTGAAAGCGCTTCCAGAGGGGAGTCTAATGAGGGCAAACATTTGATGGTAGCAGCTTCCCTGCGGGAGATACTCTCTTTGCCAAAATCGCATTATTAGGCGAAAGTAAGTTACAATTCAGTACCCTATCCTAAAGCTTGCTGTTAGGAGGGAATCTGCAGCTTGCAGTGAAAGCACTTCCAGAGGGGAGTCTAATGAGGGCAAACATTTGATGGTAGCAGCTTCCCTGCGGGAGATACTCTCTTTGCCAAAATCGCTTTATTAGGCGAAAGTAAGTTACAATTCAGTACCCTATCCTAAAGCTTGCTTTTAGGAGGGAATCTGCAGCTTGCAGTGAAAGCGCTTCCAGAGGGGAGTCTAATGAGGGCAAATATTTGATGGTAGCAGCTTCCCTGCGGGAGGTAGTCTCTTTGCCAAAATCGCATTATTAGTCGAAAGTAAGTTACAATTCAGTACCCTATCCTAAAGCTTGCTGTTAGGAGGGAATCTGCAGCTTGCAGTGAAAGCGCTTCCAGAGGGGAGTCTAATGAGGGCAAATATTTGACGGTTGCAGCTTCCCTGCGGGAGATACTCTCTTTGCCAAAATCGCATTATTAGGCGAAAGTAAGTTACAATTCAGTACCCTATCCTAAAGCTTGCTGTTAGGAGGGAATCTTCAGCTTGCAGTGAAAGCGCTTCCAGAGGGGAGTCTAATGAGGGCAAACATTTGATGGTAGCAGCTACCCTGCGGGAGATACTCTCTTTGCCAAAATCGACTTATTAGCCACAGTTAAGTTACAATTCAGTACCCTATCCTAAAGCTTGCTGTTAGGAGGGAATCTGCAGCTTGCAGTGAAAGCTCTTCCAGAGGGGAGTCTAATGAGGGCAAACATTTGATGGTATAGCCTTCCCTGCGGGAGATACTCTCTTTGCCAAAATCGCAGTATTAGGCGAAAGTAAGATACAATTCAGTACCCTATCCTAAAGCTTGCTGTTAGGAGGGAATCTGCAGCTTGCAGTGAAAGCGCTTCCAGAGGCGAGTCTAATGAGGGCAAACATTTGATGGTAGCAGCTTCCCTGCGGGAGATATTCTCTTTGCCAAAATCGCCTTATTAGCCACAGTTAAGTTACAATTCAGTACCCTATCCTAAAGCTTGCTGTTAGGAGGGAATCTGCAGCTTGCAGTGAAAGCTCTTCCAGAGGGGAGTCTAATGAGGGCAAACATTTGATGGTATAGCCTTCCCTGCGGGAGATACTCTCTTTGCCAAAATCGCAGTATTAGGCGAAAGTAAGATACAATTCAGTACCCTATCCTAAAGCTTGCTGTTAGGAGGGAATCTGCAGCTTGCAGTGAAAGCGCTTCCAGAGGCGAGTCTAATGAGGGCAAACATTTGATGGTAGCAGCTTCCCTGCGGGAGATAGTCTCTTTGCCAAAATCGCCTTATTAGCCGCAGTTAAGTTACAATTCAGTACCCTATCCTAAAGCTTGCTGTTAGGAGGGAATCTGCAGCTTGCAGTGAAAGCGCTTCCAGAGGGGAGTCTAATGAGGGCAAACATTTGATGGTAGCAGCTTCCCTGCGGGAGATACTCTCTTTGCCAAAATCGCTTTATTAGGCGAAAGTAAGTTACAATTCAGTACCCTATCCTAAAGCTTGCTTTTAGGAGGGAATCTGCAGCTTGCAGTGAAAGCGCTTCCAGAGGGGAGTCTAATGAGGGCAAATATTTGATGGTAGCAGCTTCCCTGCGGTAGGTAGTCTCTTTGCCAAAATCGTATTATTAGTCGAAAGTAAGTTACAATTCAGTACCCTATCCTAAAGCTTGCTGTTAGGAGGGAATCTGCAGCTTGCAGTGAAAGCGCTTCCAGAGGGGAGTCTAATGAGGGCAAATATTTGACGGTTGCAGCTTCCCTGCGGGAGATACTCTCTTTGCCAAAATCGCATTATTAGGCGAAAGTAAGTTACAATTCAGTACCCTATCCTAAAGCTTGCTGTTAGGAGGGAATCTTCAGCTTGCAGTGAAAGCGCTTCCAGAGGGGAGTCTAATGAGGGCAAACATTTGATGGTAGCAGCTTCCCTGCGGGAGATACTCTCTTTGCCAAAATCGCCTTATTAGCCACAGTTAAGTTACAATTCAGTACCCTATCCTAAAGCTTGCTGTTAGGAGGGAATCTGCAGCTTGCAGTGAAAGCTCTTCCAGAGGGGAGTCTAATGAGGGCAAACATTTGATGGTATAGCCTTCCCTGCGGGAGATACTCTCTTTGCCAAAATCGCAGTATTAGGCGAAAGTAAGTTACAATTCAGTACCCTATCCTAAAGCTTGCTGTTAGGAGGGAATCTGCAGCTTGCAGTGAAAGCGCTTCCAGAGGCGAGTCTAATGAGGGCAAACATTTGATGGTAGCAGCTTCCCTGCGGGAGATATTCTCTTTGCCAAAATCGCCTTATTAGCCACAGTTAAGTTACAATTCAGTACCCTATCCTAAAGCTTGCTGTTAGGAGGGAATCTGCAGCTTGCAGTGAAAGCTCTTCCAGAGGGGAGTCTAATGAGGGCAAACATTTGATGGTATAGCCTTCCCTGCGGGAGATACTCTCTTTGCCAAAATCGCAGTATTAGGCGAAACTAAGATACAATTCAGTACCCTATCCTAAAGCTTGCTGTTAGGAGGGAATCTGCAGCTTGCAGTGAAAGCGCTTCCAGAGGCGAGTCTAATGAGGGCAAACATTTGATGGTAGCAGCTTCCCTGCGGGAGATATTCTCTTTGCCAAAATCGCCTTATTATCCGCAGTTAAGTTACAATTCAGTACCCTATCCTAAAGCTTGCTGTTAGGAGGGAATCTGCAGCTTGCAGTGAAAGCGCTTCCAGAGGGGAGTCTAATGAGGGCAAACATTTGATGGTAGCAGCTTCCCTGTGGGAGATATTCTCTTTGCCATAATCGCCTTATTAGCCGCAGTTAAGTTACAATTCAGTACCCTATCCTAAAGCTTGCTGTTAGGAGGGAATCTGCAGCTTGCAGTGAAAGCGCTTCCAGAGGGGAGTCTAATGAGGGCAAACATTTGATGGTAGCAGCTTCCCTGCGGGAGATACTCTCTTTGCCAAAATCGCATTATTAGGCGAAAGTAAGTTACAATTCAGTACCCTTTCCTAAAGCTTGCTCTTAGGAGGGAATCTGCAGCTTGCAGTGAAAGCGCTTCCAGAGGGGAGTCTAATGAGGGCAAACACTTGATGGTAGCAGCTTCCTTGCAGGAGATAATCTCTTTGCCAAAATCGCATTATTAGGCGAAAGTAAGTTACAATTCAGTACCCTATACTAAAGCTTGCTGTTAGGAGGGAATCTGCAGCTTGCAGTGAAAGTGCTTCAAGAGAGGAATCTAACGAGAGCCAGCATTTGATGGTAGCAGCTTCCCTGTGGGAGACAGTCTCCTTTCCAAAATCGCATTATTAGGCTAAAGTAAGTTACAATTCAGTACCCTATCCTAAAGCTAGCTGTTAGGAGGGAATCTGAAGCTTGCCGAGAAAGCGCTTCCAGAGGGTATTCTAACGAGGGCAAACATTTGATGGTAGCAGCTTCCCTGCGTGAGATACTCTCTTTTCCAAAATCGCATTATTAGGCGAAAGTAAGTTACAATTCAGTACCCTATCCTAAAGCTTGCTGTTAGGAGGGAATCTGCAGCTTGCAGTGAAAGCGCTTCCAGAGGGGAGTCTAATGAGGGCAAACATTTGATGGTAGCAGCTTTCCTGCGGGAGACAGTCTCTTTTCCATAATCGCATAATTAGGCGAAAGTAAGTTACAATTCAGTACCCTATCCTAAAGCTTGCTGTTAGGAGGGAATCTGCAGCTTGCAGTGAAAGCGCTTCCAGAGGGGAGTCTAACGAGGGCAAACATTTGATGGTAGCAGCTTCCCTGCGGGAGATACTCTCTTTGCCAAAATCGCATTATTAGGCGAAAGTAAGTTACAATTCAGTACCCTATCCTAAAGCTTGCTGTTAGGAGGGAATCTGCAGCTTGCAGTGAAAGCGCTTCCAGAGGGGAGTCTAATGAGGGAAAACATTAGATGGTAGCAGCTTCCCTGCGGGAGATACTCTCTTTGCCAAAATCGCATTATTAGCCGCAGTTAAGATACAATTCAGTACCCTATGCTAAAGCTTGCTGTTAGGAGGGAATCTGGAGCTTGCAGTGAAAGCGCTTCCAGAGGGGAGTCTAATGAGGGCAAACATTTGATGGTAACAGCTTCCCTGCGGGAGATACTCTCTTTGCCATAATCGCACTATTAGGCGAAAGTAAGTTACAATTCAGTGCCCTATCCTAAAGCTTGCTGTTAGGAGGGAATTTGCAGCTTGCAGTGAAAGCGCTTCCAGAGGGGAGTCTAACGAGGGAAAACATTTGATGGTAGCAGCTTCCCTGCGGGAGATACTCTCTTTGTTAAAAACGCATTATTAGGCGAAAGTAAGTTACAATTCAGTACCCTATTCTAAAGCTTGCTGTTAGGAGGGAATCTGCAGCTTGCAGTGAAAGCGCTTCCAGAGGGGAGTCTAATGAGGGGAAGCATTTGATGGTAGCAGCATTCCTGCGGGAGATAATCTATTTGCCAAAATCGCATTATTAGGCGAAAGTAAGTTACAATTCAGCACCTTATCCTAAAGCTTGCTGTTAGGAGGGAATCTGCAGCTTGCAGTGAAAGCGCTTCCAGAGGGGAGTCTAACGAGGGCAGACATTTGATGGTAGCAGCTTCCCTGCGGGAGATACTCTGTTTGCCATAATCGCCTTATTAGCCGCAGTTAAGATACAATTCAGTACCCTTTGCTAAAGCTTGCTGTTAGGAGGGAATCTGGAGCTTGCAGTGAAAGCGCTTCCAGAGGGGAGTCTAATGAGGGCAAACATTTGATGGTAGCAGCTTCCCTGCGGGAGATACTCTCTTTGCCAAAATCGCATTATTAGGCGAAAGTAAGTTACAATTCAGTACCCTATCCTAAAGCTTGCTGTTAGGAGGGAATCTGCAGCTTGCAGTCAAAGCGCTTCCAGAGGGGAGTCTAATGAGGGCAAACACTTGATGGTAGCAGCTTCCTTGCGGGAGATACTCTCTTTGCCAAAATCGCATTGTTATGCGAAAGTAAGTTACAATTCAGTACCCTATCCTAAAGCTTGCTGTTAGGAGGGAATCTGCAGCTTGCAGTCGAAGTGCTTCAAGAGAGGAATCTAACGAGAGCCAACATTTGATGGTAGCAGCTTCCCTGTGGGAGATACTCTCTTTGATATAAACGCCTTATTAGGCGAAAGTAAGTTACAATTCAGTACCCTATCCTAAAGCTTGCTGTTAGGAGGGAATCTGCAGCTTGCAGTGAAAGCGCTTCCAGAGGGGAGTCTAACGAGGGCAAACATTTGATGGTAGCAGCATTCCTGCGGGAGATACTCTCTTTGCCAAAATCGCATTATTAGGCGTAAGTAACTTACAATTCAGTACACTATCCTAAAGCTTGCTGTTAGGAGGGAATCTGCAGCTTGCAGTGAAAGCGCTTCCAGAGGGGAGTCTAATGAGGGCAAACATTTGATGGTAGCAGCTTCCCTGCGGGAGATACTCTCTTTTCCAATATCGCCTTATTAGCCCCAGTTAGGTTACAATTCAGTACCCTATCCTAAAGCTTGCTGTTAGGAGGGAATCTGCAGCTTGCAGTGAAAGTGCTTCAAGAGAGGAATCTAACGAGAGCCAGCATTTGATGGTAGCAGCTTCCCTGTGGGAGATAGTCTCTTTTACAAAATCGCATTATTAGGCGAAAGTAAGATACAATTCAGTACACTATCCTAAAGCTTGCTGTTAGGAGGGAATCTGCAGCTTGCAGTGAAAGCGCTTCCAGAGGGGAGTCTAACGAGGGAAAACATTTGATGGTAGCAGCTTCCCTGCGGGAGATACTCTCTTTGCCAAAATCGCATTATTAGGCGAAAATAAGTTACAATTCAGTACCCTATCCTAAAGCTTGCTGTTAGGAGGGAATCTGCAGCTTGCAGTGAAAGCGCTTCCAGAGGGGAGTCTAATGAGGGCAAACATTTGATGGTAGCAGCTTCCCTGCGGGAGATACTCTCTTTGCCAAACTCGCATTATTAGCTGCTGTTAAGATACAATTCAGTACCCTATCCTAAAGCTTGCTGTTAGGAGGGAATCTGCAGCTTGCAGTGAAAGCGCTTCCAGAGGGGAGTCTAATGAGGGCAAACACTTGATGGTAGCAGCTTCCTTGCGGGAGATACTCTCTTTGCCAAAATCTCATTATTAGGCGAAAGTAAGTTACAATTCAGTACCCTATCCTAAAGCTTGCTGTTAGGAGGGAATCTGCAGCTTGCAGTGGAAGTGCTTCAAGAGAGGAATCTAACGAGAGCCAGCATTTGATGGTAGCAGCTTCCCTGTGGGAGATACTCTCTTTGCCAAAATCGCATTATTAGGCGAAAGTAAGTTACAATTCAGTACCCTATCCTAAAGCTTGCTGTTAGGAGGGAATCTGCAGCTTGCAGTGAAAGCGCTTCCAGAGGGGAGTCTAATGAGGGCAAACATTTGATGGTAGCAGCTTCCCTGCGGGAGATTGTCTCCTTGCCATAATCGCATTATTAGGCGAAAGTAAGTTACAATTCAGTACCCTATCCTAAAGCTTGCTGTTAAGAGGGAATCTGCAGCTTGCAGTGAAAGCGCTTCCAGAGGGGAGTCTAATGAGGGCAAACATTTGATGGTAACAGCTTCCCCGCGGGAGATAGTCTCTTTGCCAAAATCGCCTTATTAGCCGCAGTTAAGTTACAATTCAGTACCCTATCCTAAAGCTTGCTGTTAGGAGGGAATCTGCAGCTTGCAGTGAAAGCACTTCCAGAGGGGAGTCTAATGAGGGCAAACATTTGATGGTAGCAGGTTCCCTGCGGGAGATACTCTCTTTGCCAAAATCGCTTTATTAGGCGAAAGTAAGTTACAATTCAGTACCCTATCCTAAAGCTTGCTTTTAGGAGGGAATCTGCAGCTTGCAGTGAAAGCGCTTCCAGAGGGGAGTCTAATGAGGGCAAATATTTGATGGTAGCAGCTTCCCTGCGGTAGGTAGTCTCTTTGCCAAAATCGTATTATTAGTCGAAAGTAAGTTACAATTCAGTACCCTATCCTAAAGCTTGCTGTTAGGAGGGAATCTGCAGCTTGCAGTGAAAGCGCTTCCAGAGGGGAGTCTAATGAGGGCAAATATTTGACGGTTGCAGCTTCCCTGCGGGAGATACTCTCTTTGCCAAAATCGCATTATTAGGCGAAAGTAAGTTACAATTCAGTACCCTATCCTAAAGCTTGCTGTTAGGAGGGAATCTTCAGCTTGCAGTGAAAGCGCTTCCAGAGGGGAGTCTAATGAGGGCAAACATTTGATGGTAGCAGCTTCCCTGCGGGAGATACTCTCTTTGCCAAAATCGCCTTATTAGCCACAGTTAAGTTACAATTCAGTACCCTGTCCTAAAGCTTGCTGTTAGGAGGGAATCTGCAGCTTGCAGTGAAAGCTCTTCCAGAGGGGAGTCTAATGAGGGCAAACATTTGATGGTATAGCCTTCCCTGCGGGAGATACTCTCTTTGCCAAAATCGCAGTATTAGGCGAAAGTAAGATACAATTCAGTACCCTATCCTAAAGCTTGCTGTTAGGAGGGAATCTGCAGCTTGCAGTGAAAGCGCTTCCAGAGGCGAGTCTAATGAGGGCAAACATTTGATGGTAGCAGCTTCCCTGCGGGAGATATTCTCTTTGCCAAAATCGCCTTATTAGCCGCAGTTAAGTTACAATTCAGTACCCTATCCTAAAGCTTGCTGTTAGGAGGGAATCTGCAGCTTGCAGTGAAAGCGCTTCCAGAGGGGAGTCTAATGAGGGCAAACATTTGATGGTAGCAGCTTCCCTGTGGGAGATATTCTCTTTGCCATAATCGCCTTATTAGCCGCAGTTAAGTTACAATTCAGTACCCTATCCTAAAGCTTGCTGTTAGGAGGGAATCTGCAGCTTGCAGTGAAAGCGCTTCCAGAGGGGAGTCTAATGAGGGCAAACACTTGATGGTAGCAGCTTCCTTGCAGGAGATACTCTCTTTACCAAAATCTCATTATTAGGCGAAAGTAAGTTACAATTCAGTACCCTATACTAAAGCTTGCTGTTAGGAGGGAATCTGCAGCTTGCAGTGAAAGTGCTTCAAGAGAGGAATCTAACGAGAGCCAGCATTTGATGGTAGCAGCTTCCCTGTGGGAGATAGTCTCCTTTCCAAAATCGCATTATTAGGCGAAAGTAAGTTACAATTCAGTACCCTATCCTAAAGCTAGCTGTTAGGAGGGAATCTGAAGCTTGCAGAGAAAGCGCTTCCAGAGGGTAGTCTAACGAGGGCAAACATTTGATGGTAGCAGCTTCCCTGCGGGAGATACTCTCTTTGCCAAAATCGCATTATTAGGCGAAAGTAAGTTACAATTCAGTACCCTATCCTAAAGCTTGCTGTTAGGAGGGAATCTGCAGCTTGCAGTGAAAGCGCTTCCAGAGGGGAGTCTAACGAGGGAAAACATTTGATGGTAGCAGCTTTCCTGCGGGAGACAGTCTCTTTTCCATAATCGCATTATTAGGCGAAAGTAAGTTACAATTCAGTACCCTATCCTAAAGCTTGCTGTTAGGAGGGAATCTGCAGCTTGCAGTGAAAGCGCTTCCAGAGGGGAGTCTAATGAGGGCAAACATTTGATGGTAGCAGCTTCCCTGCGGGAGATATTCTCTTTGACAAAATCGCATTATTAGGCGAAAGTAAGATACAATTCAGTACCCTATCCTAAAGCTTGATGTTAGGAGGGAATCTGCAGCTTGCAGTGAAAGCGCTTCCAGAGGGGAGTCTAATGAGGGAAAACATTTGATGGTAGCAGCTTCCCTGCGGGAGATACTCTCTTTGCCAAAATCGCATTATTAGCCGCAGTTAAGATACAATTCAGTACCCTATGCTAAAGCTTGCTGTTAGGAGGGAATCTGGAGCTTGCAGTGAAAGCGCTTCCAGAGGGGAGTCTAATGAGGGCAAACATTTGATGGTAGCAGCTTCCCTGCGGGAGATACTCTCTTTTCCAATATCGCCTTATTAGCCGCATTTAGGTTACAATTCAGTACCCTATCCTAAATATTGCTGTTAGGAGGGAATCTGCAGCTTGCAGTGAAAGCGCTTCCAGAGGGGAGTCTAATGAGGGCAAACATTTGATGGTAGCAGCTTCCCTGCGGGAGATACTGTCTTTGACAAAATCGCATTATTAGGCGAAAGTAAGTTACAATTCAGTACCCTATCCTAAAGCTTGCTGTTAGGAGGGAATCTGCAGCTTGCAGTGAAAGTGCTTCAAGAGAGGAATCTAACGAGAGCCAGCATTTGATGGTAGCAGCTTCCCTGTGGGAGATACTCTCTTTGCCAAAATCGCATTATTAGGCGAAAATAAGTTACAATTCAGTACCCTATCCTAAAGCTTGCTGTTAGGAGGGAATCTGCAGCTTGCAGTGAAAGCGCTTGCAGAGGGGAGTCTAATGAGGGCAAACATTTGATGGTAGCAGCTTCCCTGCGGGAGATACTCTCTTTGCCAAAATCGCAATATTAGCTGCAGTTAAGATACAATTCAGTACCTTATGCTAAAGCTTGCTGTTTGGAGGGAATCTGCAGCTTGCAGTGAAAGCGCTTCCAGAGGGGAGTCTAATGAGGGCAAACACTTGATGGTAGCAGCTTCCTTGCAGGAGATACTCTCTTTGCCAAAATCGCATTATTAGGCGAAAGTAAGTTACAATTCAGTACCCTATCGTAAAGCTTGCTGTTAGGAGGGAATCTGCAGCTTGCAGTGAAAGTGCTTCAAGAGAGGAATCTAACGAGAGCCAGCATTTGATGGTAGCAGCTTCCCTGTGGGAGATAGTCTCCTTTCCAAAATCGCATTATTAGGCGAAAGTAAGTTACAATTCAGTACCCTATCCTAAAGCTAGCTGTTAGGAGGGAATCTGCAGCTTGCAGTGAAACGCTTCCAGAGGGGAGTCTAATGAGGGCAAACATTTGATGGTAGCAGCTTCCCTGCGGGAGATACTCTCTTTGCCAAAATCGCATTATTAGGCGAAAGTAAGTTACAATTCAGTACCCTATCCTAAAGCTTGCTGTTAGGAGGGAATCTGCAGCTTGCAGTGAAAGCGCTTCCAGAGGGGAGTCTAACGAGGGAAAACATTTGATGGTAGCAGCTTTCCTGCGGGAGACAGTCTCTTTTCCATAATCGCATTATTAGGCGAAAGTAAGTTACAATTCTGTACCCTATCCTAAAGCTTGCTGTTAGGAGGGAATCTGGAGCTTGCAGTGAAAGCGCTTCCAGAGGGGAGTCTAATGAGGGCAAACATTTGATGGTAGCAGCTTCCCTGTGGGAGATACTCTCTTTTCCAATATCGCCTTATTAGCCGCAGTTAGGTTACAATTCAGTACCCTATCCTAAAGATTGCTGTTAGGAGGGAATCTGCAGCTTGCTGTGAAAGCGCTTCCAGAGGGGAGTCTAATGAGGGCAAACATTTGATGGTAGCAGCTTCCCTGCGGGAGATACTCTCTTTGCCAAAATCGCATTATTAGCTGCTGTTAAGATACAATTCAGTACCCTATCCTAAAGCTTGCTGTTAGGAGGGAATCTGCAGCTTGCAGTGAAAGCGCTTCCAGAGGGGAGTCTAATGAGGGCAAACACTTGATGGTAGCAGCTTCCTTGCGGGAGATACTCTCTTTGCCAAAATCTCATTATTAGGCGAAAGTAAGTTACAATTCAGTACCCTATCCTAAAGCTTGCTGTTAGGAGGGAATCTGCAGCTTGCAGTGAAAGTGCTTCAAGAGAGGAATCTAACGAGAGCCAGCATTTGATGGTAGCAGCTTCCCTGCGGGAGATACTCTCTTTGTTAAAAACGCATTTTTATGCGAAAGTAAGTTACAATTCAGTACCCTATCCTAAAGCTTGCTGTTAGGAGGGAATCTGCAGCTTGCAGTGAAAGCGCTTCCAGAGGGGAGTCTAATGAGGGCAAACATTTGATGGTAGCAGCTTCCTTGCAGGAGATACTCTCTTTGCCAAAATCGCATTATTAGGCGTAAGTAAGTTACAATTCAGTACCCTATCGTAAAGCTTGCTGTTAGGAGGGAATCTGCAGCTTGCAGTGAAAGTGCTTCAAGAGAGGAATCTAACGAGAGCCAGCATTTGATGGTAGCAGCTTCCCTGTGGGAGATAGTCTCCTTTCCAAAATCGCATTATTAGGCGAAAGTAAGTTACAATTCAGAACCCTATCCTAAAGCTAGCTGTTAGGAGGGAATCTGCAGCTTGCAGTGAAACGCTTCCAGAGGGGAGTCTAATGAGGGCAAACATTTGATGGTAGCAGCTTCCCTGCGGGAGATACTCTCTTTGCCAAAATCGCATTATTAGGCGAAAGTAAGTTACAATTCAGTACCCTATCCTAAAGCTTGCTGTTAGGAGGGAATCTGCAGCTTGCAGTGAAAGCGCTTCCAGAGGGGAGTCTAACGAGGGAAAACATTTGATGGTAGCAGCTTTCCTGCGGGAGACAGTCTCTTTTCCATAATCGCATTATTAGGCGAAAGTAAGTTACAATTCTGTACCCTATCCTAAAGCTTGCTGTTAGGAGGGAATCTGGAGCTTGCAGTGAAAGCGCTTCCAGAGGGGAGTCTAATGAGGGCAAACATTTGATGGTAGCAGCTTCCCTGTGGGAGATACTCTCTTTTCCAATATCGCCTTATTAGCCGCAGTTAGGTTACAATTCAGTACCCTATCCTAAAGATTGCTGTTAGGAGGGAATCTGCAGCTTGCAGTGAAAGCGCTTCCAGAGGGGAGTCTAATGAGGGCAAACATTTGATGGTAGCAGCTTCCCTGCGGGAGATACTCTCTTTGCCAAAATCGCATTATTAGCTGCTGTTAAGATACAATTCAGTACCCTATCCTAAAGCTTGCTGTTAGGAGGGAATCTGCAGCTTGCAGTGAAAGCGCTTCCAGAGGGGAGTCTAATGAGGGCAAACACTTGATGGTAGCAGCTTCCTTGCGGGAGATACTCTCTTTGCCAAAATCTCATTATTAGGCGAAAGTAAGTTACAATTCAGTACCCTATCCTAAAGCTTGCTGTTAGGAGGGAATCTGCAGCTTGCAGTGAAAGTGCTTCAAGAGAGGAATCTAACGAGAGCCAGCATTTGATGGTAGCAGCTTCCCTGCGGGAGATACTCTCTTTGTTAAAAACGCATTTTTATGCGAAAGTAAGTTACAATTCAGTACCCTATCCTAAAGCTTGCTGTTAGGAGGGAATCTGCAGCTTGCAGTGAAAGCGCTTCCAGAGGGGAGTCTAATGAGGGCAAACATTTGATGGTAGCAGCTTCCCTGCGGGAGATACTCTCTTTGCCAAAATCGCAATATTAGCTGCAGTTAAGATACAATTCAGTACCTTATGCTAAAGCTTGCTGTTTGGAGGGAATCTGCAGCTTGCAGTGAAAGCGCTTCCAGAGGGGAGTCTAATGAGGGCAAACACTTGATGGTAGCAGCTTCCTTGCAGGAGATACTCTCTTTGCCAAAATCGCATTATTAGGCGAAAGTAAGTTACAATTCAGTACCCTATACTAAAGCTTGCTGTTAGGAGGGAATCTGCAGCTTGCAGTGAAAGCGCTTCCAGAGGGGAGTCTAACGAGGGCAAACATTTGATGGTAGCAGCTTTCCTGCGGGAGACAGTCTCTTTTCCATAATCGCATTATTAGGCGAAAGTAAGTTACAATTCAGTACCCTATCCTAAAGCTTGCTGTTAGGAGGGAATCTGCAGCTTGCAGTGAAAGCGCTTCCAGAGGGGAGTCTAATGAGGGCAAACATTTGATGGTAGCAGCATCCCTGCGGGAGATACTCTCTTTTCCAATATCGCCTTATTAGCCGCAGTTATGTTACAATTCAGTACCCTATCCTAAAGATTGCTGTTAGGAGGGAATCTGCGGCATGCAGAGAAAGCGCTTCCAGACGGGAGTCTAACGAGGGCAAACATTTGATGGTAGCAGCTTCCCTGCGGGAGATACTCTCTTTGCCAAAATCGCATTATTAGGCGTAAGTAAGTTACAATTCAGTACCCTATCCTAAAGCTTGCTGTTAGGAGGGAATCTGCAGCTTGCAGTGAAAGCGCTTCCAGAGGGGATTCTAATGAGGGCAAACACTTGATGGTAGCAGCTTCCCTGCGGGAGATACTCTCTTTGTTAAAAACGCATTTTTAGGCGAAAGTAAGTTACAATTCAGTACCCTATCCTAAAGCTTGCTGTTAGGAGGGAATCTGCAGCTTGCAGTGAAAGTGCTTCAAGAGAGGAATCTAACGAGAGCCAGCATTTGATGGTAGCAGCTTCCCTGCGGGAGATACTCTCTTTTCCAAAATCACCTTATTAGCCGCAGTTAAGATACAATTCAGTACCCTATCCTAAAGCTTGCTGTTAGGAGGGAATCTGCAGCTTGCAGTGAAAGCGCTTCCAGAGGGGAGTCTAATGAGGGCAAACACTTGATGGTAGCAGCTTCCCTGCGGGAGATACTCTCTTTGCCAAAATTGCATTATTATGCAAAAGTAAGTTACAATTCAGTACCCTATCCTAAAGCTTGCTGTTAGGAGGGAATCTGCAGCTTGCAGTGAAAGCGCTTCCAGAGGGGAGTCTAACGAGGGCAAACATTTGATGGTAGCAGCTTTCCTGCGGGAGACAGTCTCTTTTCCAAAATCGCATTATTAGGCGAAAGTAAGTTACAATTCAGTACCCTATCCTAAAGCTTGCTGTTAGGAGGGAATCTGCAGCTTGCAGTGAAAGCGCTTCCAGAGGGGAGTCTAATGAGGGCAAACATTGGATGGTAGCAGCTTCCCTGCGGGAGATACTCTCTTTGCCAAAATCGCATTATTAGGCGAAAGTAAGTTACAATTCACTACCCTATCCTAAAGCTTGCTGTTAGGAGGGAATCTACAGCTTGCAGTGAAAGCGCTTCCAGAGGGGAGTCTAATGAGGGCAAAGATTTGATGGTAGCAGCTTCCCTGCGGGAGATATTCTCTTTGCCAAAATCGCCTTATTAGCCGCAGTTAAGTTACAATTCAGGACCCTATCCTAAACCTTGCTGTTAGGAGGGAATCTGCAGCTTGCAGTGAAAGCGCTTCCAGACGGGAGTATAATGAGGGCAAACATTTGATGTTAGCAGCTTCCCTGCGGGTGATACTCTCTTTGCCAAAATCGCATTATTAGGCGAAAGTAAGTTACAATTCAGTACCCTATCCTAAAGCTTGCTGTTAGGAGGGAATCTGCAGCTTGCAGTGAAAGCGCTTCCAGAGGGGAGTCTAAGGAGGGCAAACATTTGATGGTAGCAGCTTCCCTGCGGGAGATATTCTCTTTGCCAAAATCGCTTTATTAGGCGAAAGTAAGTTACAATTCAGGACCGTATCCTAAAGCTTGCTGTTAGGAGGGAATCTGCAGCTTGCAGTGAAAGCGCTTCCACAGGGTAGTCTAATGAGGGCAAACATTTGATGGTAGCAGGTTCCCTGCGGGAGATATTCTCTTTGCCAAAATCGCATTATTAGGCGAAAGAAAGTTACAATTCAGTACCCTATCCTAAAGCTTGCTGTTAGGAGGGAATTTGCAGCTTGCAGTGAAATCGCTTCCAGAGGGGAGTCTAATGAGGGCAAACATTTGATGGTAGCAGCTTCCCTGCGGGAGATACTCTCTTTGCCAAAATCGCATTATTAGCTGCTGTTAAGATACAATTCAGTACCCTATCCTAAAGCTTGCTGTTAGGAGGGAATCTGCAGCTTGCAGTGAAAGCGCTTCCAGAGGGGAGTCTAATGAGGGCAAACACTTGATGGTAGCAGCTTCCTTGCGGGAGATACTCTCTTTGCCAAAATCTCATTATTAGGCGAAAGTAAGTTACAATTCAGTACCCTATCCTAAAGCTTGCTGTTAGGAGGGAATCTGCAGCTTGCAGTGAAAGTGCTTCAAGAGAGGAATCTAACGAGAGCCAGCATTTGATGGTAGCAGCTTCCCTGCGGGAGATACTCTCTTTGTTAAAAACGCATTTTTATGCGAAAGTAAGTTACAATTCAGTACCCTATCCTAAAGCTTGCTGTTAGGAGGGAATCTGCAGCTTGCAGTGAAAGCGCTTCCAGAGGGGAGTCTAATGAGGGCAAACATTTGATGGTAGCAGCTTCCCTGCGGGAGATACTCTCTTTGCCAAAATCGCAATATTAGCTGCAGTTAAGATACAATTCAGTACCTTATGCTAAAGCTTGCTGTTTGGAGGGAATCTGCAGCTTGCAGTGAAAGCGCTTCCAGAGGGGAGTCTAATGAGGGCAAACACTTGATGGTAGCAGCTTCCTTGCAGGAGATACTCTCTTTGCCAAAATCGCATTATTAGGCGAAAGTAAGTTACAATTCAGTACCCTATACTAAAGCTTGCTGTTAGGAGGGAATCTGCAGCTTGCAGTGAAAGCGCTTCCAGAGGGGAGTCTAACGAGGGCAAACATTTGATGGTAGCAGCTTTCCTGCGGGAGACAGTCTCTTTTCCATAATCGCATTATTAGGCGAAAGTAAGTTACAATTCAGTACCCTATCCTAAAGCTTGCTGTTAGGAGGGAATCTGCAGCTTGCAGAGAAAGAGCTTCCAGACGGGAGTCTAACGAGGGCAAACATTTGATGGTAGCAGCTTCCCTGCGGGAGATACTCTCTTTGCCAAATTCGCCTTATTAGCCGCAGTTATGTTACAATTCAGTACCCTATCCTAAAGATTGCTGTTAGGAGGGAATCTGCGGCATGCAGAGAAAGCGCTTCCAGACGGGAGTCTAACGAGGGCAAACATTTGATGGTAGCAGCTTCCCTGCGGGAGATACTCTCTTTGCCAAAATCGCATTATTAGGCGTAAGTAAGTTACAATTCAGTACCCTATCCTAAAGCTTGCTGTTAGGAGGGAATCTGCAGCTTGCAGTGAAAGCGCTTCCAGAGGGGATTCTAATGAGGGCAAACACTTGATGGTAGCAGCTTCCCTGCGGGAGATACTCTCTTTGTTAAAAACGCATTTTTAGGCGAAAGTAAGTTACAATTCAGTACCCTATCCTAAAGCTTGCTGTTAGGAGGGAATCTGCAGCTTGCAGTGAAAGTGCTTCAAGAGAGGAATCTAACGAGAGCCAGCATTTGATGGTAGCAGCTTCCCTGCGGGAGATACTCTCTTTTCCAAAATCACCTTATTAGCCGCAGTTAAGATACAATTCAGTACCCTATCCTAAAGCTTGCTGTTAGGAGGGAATCTGCAGCTTGCAGTGAAAGCGCTTCCAGAGGGGAGTCTAATGAGGGCAAACACTTGATGGTAGCAGCTTCCCTGCGGGAGATACTCTCTTTGCCAAAATTGCATTATTATGCAAAAGTAAGTTACAATTCAGTACCCTATCCTAAAGCTTGCTGTTAGGAGGGAATCTGCAGCTTGCAGTGAAAGCGCTTCCAGAGGGGAGTCTAACGAGGGCAAACATTTGATGGTAGCAGCTTTCCTGCGGGAGACAGTCTCTTTTCCAAAATCGCATTATTAGGCGAAAGTAAGTTACAATTCAGTACCCTATCCTAAAGCTTGCTGTTAGGAGGGAATCTGCAGCTTGCAGTGAAAGCGCTTCCAGAGGGGAGTCTAATGAGGGCAAACATTGGATGGTAGCAGCTTCCCTGCGGGAGATACTCTCTTTGCCAAAATCGCATTATTAGGCGAAAGTAAGTTACAATTCACTACCCTATCCTAAAGCTTGCTGTTAGGAGGGAATCTACAGCTTGCAGTGAAAGCGCTTCCAGAGGGGAGTCTAATGAGGGCAAAGATTTGATGGTAGCAGCTTCCCTGCGGGAGATATTCTCTTTGCCAAAATCGCCTTATTAGCCGCAGTTAAGTTACAATTCAGGACCCTATCCTAAACCTTGCTGTTAGGAGGGAATCTGCAGCTTGCAGTGAAAGCGCTTCCAGACGGGAGTATAATGAGGGCAAACATTTGATGTTAGCAGCTTCCCTGCGGGTGATACTCTCTTTGCCAAAATCGCATTATTAGGCGAAAGTAAGTTACAATTCAGTACCCTATCCTAAAGCTTGCTGTTAGGAGGGAATCTGCAGCTTGCAGTGAAAGCGCTTCCAGAGGGGAGTCTAAGGAGGGCAAACATTTGATGGTAGCAGCTTCCCTGCGGGAGATATTCTCTTTGCCAAAATCGCTTTATTAGGCGAAAGTAAGTTACAATTCAGGACCGTATCCTAAAGCTTGCTGTTAGGAGGGAATCTGCAGCTTGCAGTGAAAGCGCTTCCACAGGGTAGTCTAATGAGGGCAAACATTTGATGGTAGCAGGTTCCCTGCGGGAGATATTCTCTTTGCCAAAATCGCATTATTAGGCGAAAGAAAGTTACAATTCAGTACCCTATCCTAAAGCTTGCTGTTAGGAGGGAATTTGCAGCTTGCAGTGAAATCGCTTCCAGAGGGGAGTCTAATGAGGGCAAACATTTGATGGTAGCAGCTTCCCTGCGGGAGATACTCTCTTTGCCAAAATCGCATTATTATGCGAAAGTAAGTTACAATTCAGTACCCTATCCTAAAGCTTGCTGTTAGGAGGGAATCTGCAGCTTGCAGTGAAAGCGCTTCCAGAGGGGAGTCTAACGAGGGCAAATATTTGATGGTAGCAGCTTCCCTGTGGGAGATATTCTCTTTGCCATAATCGCCTTATTAGCCGCAGTTAAGTTACAATTCAGTACCCTATCCTAAAGCTTGCTGTTAGGAGGGAATCTGCAGCTTGCAGTGAAAGCGCTTCCAGAGGGGAGTCTAATGAGGGCAAAGATTTGATGGTAGCAGCTTCCCTGCGGGAGATAGTCTCTTTGCCAAAATCGCAATATTCGGCGAAAGTAAGTTACAATTCAGTACACTATCCTAAAGCTTGCTGTTTGGAGGGAATCTGCAGCTTGAAGTGAATGCGCTTCCAGAGGGTAGTCTAACGAGGGCAAAGATTCGATGGTAGCAGCTTCCCTGCGGGAGATACTCTCTTTGCCAAAATCGCATTATTAGGCGATAGTAAGTTACAATTCATTACACTATCCTAAAGCTTGCTGTTAGGAGGGAATCTGCAGCTTGCAGTGAAAGCGCTTCCAGAGGGGAGTCTAATGAGGGCAAACATTTGATGGTAGCAGCTTCCCTGCGGGAGATACTCTCTTTGCCAAAATAGCATTATTAGGCGAAAGTAAGTTACGATTCAGTACCTTATCCTAAAGCTTGCTGTTAGGAGGGTATCTGCAGCTTGCAGTGAAAGCGCTTCCAGAGGGGAGTCTAATGAAGGCAAACATTTGATGGTAGCAGCTTCCCTGCGGGAGATACTCTCTTTGCCAAAATCGCATTATTAGGCGAAAGTAAGTTACAATTCAGTACCCTATCATAAAGCTTGCTGTTAGGAGGGAATCTGCAGCTTGCAGTGAAAGCGCTTCCAGAGGGGAGTCTAATGAGGGCAAACATTTGATGGTAGCAGCTTCCCTGCGGGAGATACTCTCTTTGCCAAAATCGCATTATTAGGCGAAAGTAAGTTACAATTCAGTACCCTATCCTAAAGCTTGCTGTTAGGAGGGAATCTGCAGCTTGCAGTGAAAGCGCTTCCAGAGGGGAGTCTAATGAGGGCAAACATTTGATGGTAGCAGCTTCCCTGCGGGAGATACTCTCTTTGCCAACATCGCATTATTAGGCAAAAGTAAGTTACAATTCACTACCCTATCCTAAAGCTTGCTGTTAGGAGGGAATCTGCAGCTTGCAGTGAAAGCGCTTCCAGAGGGGAGTCTAATGAGGGCAAACATTTGATGGTAGCAGCTTCCCTGCGGGAGATACTCTCTTTGCCAAAATCGCCTTTTTAGCCGCAGTTAAGTTACAATTCAGTACACTGTCCTACAGCTTGCTGTTAGGAGGGAATCTGCAACTTGCAGTGAAAGCGCTTCCAGAGGGGAGTCTAATGAGGGCAAACATTTGATGGTAGCAGCTTCCCTGCGGGAGATACTCTCTTTGCCAAAATCGCATTATTAGGCGAAAGTAAGATACAATTCAGGACCCTATCCTAAAGCTTGCTGTTAGGAGGGAATCTGCAGCTTGCAGTGAAAGCGCTTCCACAGGGTAGTCTAATGAGGGCAAACATTTGATGGTAGCAGCTTCCCTGCGGAAGATACTCTCTTTGCCATAATCGCATTATTAGGCGAAAGTAAGTTACAATTCAGTACCCTATCCTAAAGCTTGCTGTTAGGAGGGAATCTGCAGCTTGCAGTGAAAGCGCTTCCAGAGGGGAGTCTAATGAGGGCATACGTTTGATGGTAACAGCTTCCCTGCGGGAGATACTCTCTTTGCCAAAATCGCATTATTAGGCGAAAGTAAGTTACAATTCAGGACCCTATCCTAAAGCTTGCTGTTAGGAGGGAATCTGCAGCTTGCAGTGAAAGCGCTTCCAGAGGGGAGTCTTAACGAGGGCAAACATTTGATGGTAGCAGCTTCCCTGCGGGAGATACTCTCTTTGCCAAAATCGCATTATTAGCCGCAGTTAAGATACAATTCAGTACCCTATGCTAAAGCTTGCTGTTAGGAGGGAATCTGGAGCTTGCAGTGAAAGCGCTTCCAGAGGGGAGTCTAATGAGGGCAAACATTTGATGGTAGCAGGTTCCCTGCGGGAGATACTCTCTTTGCCATAATCGCACTATTAGGCGAAAGTAAGTTACAATTCAGTGCCCTATCCTAAAGCTTGCTGTTAGGAGGGAATTTGCAGCTTGCAGTGAAAGCGCTTCCAGAGGGGAGTCTAACGAGGGAAAACATTTGATGGTAGCAGCTTCCCTGCGGGAGATACTCTCTTTGTTAAAAATGCATTATTAGGCGAAAGTAAGTTACAATTCAGTACCCTATCCTAAAGCTTGCTGTTAGGAGGGAATCTGCAGCTTGCAGTGAAACGCTTCCAGAGGGGAGTCTAATGAGGGGAAACATTTGATGGTAGCAGCTTCCCTGCGGGAGATACTCTCTTTTCCAAAATCGCATTATTAGCCGCAGTTAAGTTACAATTCAGTACCTTATCCTAAAGCTTGCTGTTAGGAGGGAATCTGCAGCTTGCAGTGAAAGCGCTTCCAGAGGGGAGTCTAATGAGGGCAAACATTTGATGGTAGCAGCTTCCCTGCGGGAGATACTCTCTTTTCCAATATCGCCTTATTAGCCGCAGTTATGTTACAATTCAGTACCCTATCCTAAAGATTGCTATTAGGAGGGAATCTGCAGCTTGCAGAGAAAGAGCTTCCAGACGGGAGTCTAACGAGGGCAAACATTTGATGGTAGCAGCTTCCCTGCGGGAGATACTCTCTTTGCCAAATTCGCATTATTAGGTGTAAGTAAGTTACAATTCAGTACCCTATCCTAAAGCTTGCTGTTAGGAGGGAATCTGCAGCTTGCAGTGAAAGCGCTTCCAGAGGGGAGTCTAATGAGGGCAAACACTTGATGGTAGCAGCTTCCCTGCGGGAGATACTCTCTTTGTTAAAAACGCATTTTTAGGCGAAAGTAAGTTACAATTCAGTACCCTATCCTAAAGCTTGCTGTTAGGAGGGAATCTGCAGCTTGCAGTGAAAGCGCTTCCAGAGGGGAGTCTAATGAGGGCAAACATTTGATGGTAGCAGCTTCCCTGCGGGAGATAATCTCTTTGCCAAAATCGCATTATTAGCTGCCGTTAAGATACAATTCAGTACCCTATCCTAAAGCTTGCTGTTAGGAGGGAATCTGCAATTTGCAGTGAAAGTGCTTCAAGAGAGGAATCTAACGAGAGCCAGCATTTGATGGTAGCAGCTTCCCTGCGGGAGATACTTTCTTTTCCAAAATCACCTTATTAGCCGCAGTTAAGATACAATTCAGTACCCTATCCTAAAGCTTGCTGTTAGGAGGGAATCTGCAGCTTGCAGTGAAAGCGCTTCCAGAGGGGAGTCTAATGAGGGCAAACACTTGATGGTAGCAGCTTCCCTGCGGGAGATACTCTCTTTGTTAAAAACGCATTTTTAGGCGAAAGTAAGTTACAATTCAGTACCCTATCCTAAAGCTTGCTGTTAGGAGGGAATCTGCAGCTTGCAGTCAAAGCGCTTCCAGAGGGGAGTCTAATGAGGGCAAACATTTGATGGTAGCAGCTTCCCTGCGGGAGATACTCTCTTTGCCAAAATCGCATTATTAGGCGAAAGTAAGTTACAATTCAGTACCCTATCCTAAAGCTTGCTGTTAGGAGGGAATCTGCAGCTTGCAGTGAAAGCGCTTCCAGAGGGGAGTCTAATGAGGGCAAACATTTGATGGTAGCAGCTTCCCTGCGGGAGATACTCTCTTTTCCAAAATCGCCTTATTAGCCGCAGTTATGTTACAATTCAGTACCCTATCCTAAAGCTTGCTGTTAGGAGGGAATCTGCAGCTTGCAGTGAAAGCGCTTCCAGAGGGGAGTCTAACGAGGGCAAACATTTGATGGTAGCAGCTTCCCTGTGGGAGATACTCTCCTTGCTAAAAACGCCTTATTAGGCGAAAGTAAGTTACAATTCAGTACCCTATCCTAAAGCTTGCTGTTAGGAGGGAATCTGCAGCTTGCAGTGAAAGCGCTTCCAGAGGGGAGTCTAACGAGGGCAAACATTTGATGGTAGCAGCTTTCCTGCGGGAGATAGTCTCTTTTCCAAAATCGCATTATTAGGCGAAAGTAAGTTACAATTCAGCACCCTATCCTAAAGCTAGCTGTTATGAGGGAATCTGCAGCTTGCAGTGAAAGCGCTTCCAGAGGGGAGTCTAATGAGGGCAAACATTTGATGGTAGCAGCTTCCCTGCGGGAGATACTCTCTTTGCCAAAATCGCATTATTAGGCGAAAGTAAGTTACAATTCAGTACCCTATCCTAAAGCTTGCTGTTAGGAGGGAATCTGCAGCTTGCAGTGAAAGCGCTTCCAGAGGGGAGTCTAACGAGGGAAAACATTTGATGGTAGCAGCTTTCCTGCGGGAGATAATCTCTTTTCCAAAATCGCATTATTAGGCGAAAGTAAGTTACAATTCAGCACCCTATCCTAAAGCTAGCTGTTATGAGGGAATCTGCAGCTTGCAGTGAAAGCGCTTCCAGAGGGGAGTCTAATGAGGGCAAACATTTGATGGTAGCAGCTTCCCTGCGGGAGATACTCTCTTTGCCAAAATCGCAATATTAGCTGCAGTTAAGATACAATTCAGTACCTTATGCTAAAGCTTGCTGTTTGGAGGGAATCTGCAGCTTGCAGTGAAAGCGCTTCCAGAGGGGAGTCTAATGAGGGCAAACACTTGATGGTAGCAGCTTCCTTGCAGGAGATACTCTCTTTGCCAAAATCGCATTATTAGGCGAAAGTAAGTTACAATTCAGTACCCTATACTAAAGCTTGCTGTTAGGAGGGAATCTGCAGCTTGCAGTGAAAGTGCTTCAAGAGAGGAATCTAACGAGATCCAGCATTTGATGGTAGCAGCTTCCCTGTGGGAGATAGTCTCCTTTCCAAAATCGCATTATTAGGCGAAAGTAAGTTACAATTCAGTACCCTATCCTAAAGCTAGCTGTTAGGAGGGAATCTGAAGCTTGCAGAGAAAGCGCTTCCAGAGGGTAGTCTAACGAGGGCAAACATTTGATGGTAGCAGCTTCCCTGCGGGAGATACTCTCTTTGCCAAAATCGCATTATTAGGCGAAAGTAAGTTACAATTCAGTACCCTATCCTAAAGCTTGCTGTTAGGAGGGAATCTGCAGCTTGCAGTGAAAGCGCTTCCAGAGGGGAGTCTAACGAGGGAAAACATTTGATGGTAGCAGCTTTCCTGCGGGAAACAGTCTCTTTTCCATAATCACATTATTAGGCGAAAGTAAGTTACAATTCAGTACCCTATCCTAAAGCTTGCTGTTAGGAGGGAATCTGCAGCTTGCAGTGAAAGCGCTTCCAGAGGGGAGTCTAATGAGGGCAAACATTTGATGGTAGCAGCTTCCCTGCGGGAGATAGTCTCTTTGACAAAATCGCATTATTAGGCGAAAGTAAGATACAATTCAGTACCCTATGCTAAAGCTTGCTGTTAGGAGGGAATCTGGAGCTTGCAGTGAAAGCGCTTCCAGAGGGGAGTCTAATGAGGGCAAACATTTGATGGTAGCAGGTTCCCTGCGGGAGATACTCTCTTTGCCAAAATCGCACTATTAGGCGAAAGTAAGTTACAATTCAGTGCCCTATCCTAAAGCTTGCTGTTAGGAGGGAATTTGCAGCTTGCAGTGAAAGCGCTTCCAGAGGGGAGTCTAACGAGGGAAAACATTTGATGGTAGCAGCTTCCCTGCGGGAGATACTCTCATTGTTAAAAACGCATTATTAGTCGAAAGTAAGTTACAATTCAGTACCATATTCTAAAGCTTGCTGTTAGGAGGGAATCTGCAGCTTGCAGTGAAACGCTTCCAGAGGGGAGTCTAATGAGGGGTAACATTTGATGGTAGCAGCTTCCCTGCGGGAGATACTCTCTTTTCCAAAATCGTATTATTAGGCGAAAGTAAGTTACAATTCAGTACCCTATCGTAAAGCTTGCTGTTAGGAGGGAATCTGCAGCTTGCAGTGAAAGCGCTTCCAGAGGGGAGTCTAACGAGGGCAAACATTTGATGGTAGCAGCTTCCCTGCGGGAGATACTCTCTTTGCCATAATCGCATTATTAGCCGCAGTTAAGTTACAATTCAGTACCCTATCCTAAAGCTTGCTGTTAGGAGGGAATCTGCAGCTTGCAGTGAAAGCGCTTCCAGAGGGGAGTCTAATGAGGGCAAACATTTTATGGTAGCAGCATTCCTGCGGGAGATATTCTCTTTGCCAAAATCGCATTATTAGGCGAAAGTAAGTTACAATTCAGTACCTTATCCTAAAGCTTGCTGTTAGGAGGGAATCTGCAGCTTGCAGTGAAAGCGCTTCCAGAGGGGAGTCTAACGAGGGCAAACATTTGATGGTAGCAGCTTCCCTGCGGGAGATACTCTCTTTTCCAATATCGCCTTATTAGCCGCAGTTATGTTCCAATTCAGTACCCTATCCTAAAGATTGCTGTTAGGAGGGAATCTGCAGCTTGCAGAGAAAGCGCTTCCAGACGGGAGTCTAACGAGGGCAAACATTTGATGGTAGCAGCTTCCCTGCGGGAGATACTCTCTTTGCCAAAATCGCATTATTAGCTGCTGTTAAGATACAATTCAGTACCCTATCCTAAAGCTTGCTGTTAGGAGGGAATCTGCAGCTTGCAGTGAAAGCGCTTCCAGAGGGGAGTCTAATGAGGGCAAACACTTGATGGTAGCAGCTTCCTTGCGGGAGATACTCTCTTTGCCAAAATCTCATTATTAGGCGAAAGTAAGTTACAATTCAGTACCCTATCCTAAAGCTTGCTGTTAGGAGGGAATCTGCAGCTTGCAGTGAAAGTGCTTCAAGAGAGGAATCTAACGAGAGCCAGCATTTGATGGTAGCAGCTTCCCTGTGGGAGATACTCTCTTTGCTAAAAACGCCTTATTAGGCGAAAGTAAGTTACAATTCAGTACCCTATCCTAAAGCTTGCTGTTAGGAGGGAATCTGCAGCTTGCAGTGAAAGCGCTTCCAGAGGGGAGTCTAATGAGGGCAAACATTTGATGGTAGCAGCTTCCCTGCGGGAGATACTCTCTTTGTTAAAAACGCATTTTTATGCGAAAGTAAGTTACAATTCAGTACCCTATCCTAAATCTTGCTGTTAGGAGGGAATCTGCAGCTTGCAGTGAAAGCGCTTCCAGAGGGGAGTCTAACGAGGGCAAACATTTGATGGTAGCAGCTTCCCTGCGGGAGATATTCTCTTTGACAAAATCGCATTATTAGGCGAAAGTAAGATACAATTCAGTACCCTATCCTAAAGCTTGCTGTTAGGAGGGAATCTGCAGCTTGCAGTGAAAGCGCTTCCAGAGGGGAGTCTAATGAGGGCAAACATTTGATGGTAGCAGCTTCCCTGCGGGAGATATTCTCTTTGACAAAATCGCATTATTAGGCGAAAGTAAGATACAATTCAGTACCCTATCCTAAAGCTTGCTGTTAGGAGGGAATCTGCAGCTTGCAGTGAAAGCGCTTCCAGAGGGGAGTCTAATGAGGGCAAACATTTGATGGTAGCAGGTTCCCTGCGGGAGATACTCTCTTTGCCAAAATCGCCTTATTAGCCGCAGTTAAGATACAATTCAGTACCCTATCCTAAAGCTTGCTGTTAGGAGGGAATCTGCAGCTTGCAGTGAAAGCGCTTCCAGAGGGGAGTCTAACGAGGGCAAACATTTGATGGTAGCAGCTTCCCTGTGGGAAATACTCTCTTTGCTAAAAACACCTTATTAGGCGAAAGTAAGTTACAATTCAGTACCCTATCCTAAAGCTTGCTGTTAGGAGGGAATCTGCAGCTTGCAGTGAAAGCGCTTCCAGAGGGGAGTCTAACGAGGGCAAACATTTGATGGTAGCAGCTTTCCTGCGGGAGATAGTCTCTTTTCCAAAATCGCATTATTAGGCGGAAGTAAGTTACAATTCAGTACCCTATCCTAAAGCTTGCTGTTAGGAGGGATTCTGCAGCTTGCAGTGAAAGCGCTTCCAGAGGGGAGTCTAATGAGGGCAAACATTTTATGGTAGCAGCATCCCTGCGGGAGATATTCTCTTTGCCAAAATCGCATTATTAGGCGAAAGTAAGTTACAATTCAGTACCTTATCCTAAACCTTGCTGTTAGGAGGGAATCTGCAGCTTGCAGTGAAAGCGCTTCCAGAGGGGAGTCTAACGAGGGCAAACATTTGATGGTAGCAGCTTCCCTGCGGGAGATACTCTCTTTGCCATAATCGCATTATTAGCCGCAGTTAAGTTACAATTCAGTACCCTATCCTAAAGCTTGCTGTTAGGAGGGAATCTGCAGCTTGCAGTGAAAGCGCTTCCAGAGGGGAGTCTAATGAGGGCAAACATTTTATGGTAGCATCATCCCTGCGGGAGATATTCTCTTTGACAAAATCGCATTATTAGGCGAAAGTAAGTTACAATTCAGTACCTTATCCTAAAGCTTGCTGTTAGGAGGGAATCTGCAGCTTGCAGTGAAAGCGCTTCCAGAGGGGAGTCTAATGAGGGCAAACACTTGATGGTAGCAGCTTCCTTGCAGGAGATACTCTCTTTGCCAAAATCGCATTATTAGGCGAAAGTAAGTTACAATTCAGTACCCTATCCTAAAGCTTGCTGTTAGGAGGGAATCTGCAGCTTGCAGTGAAAGTGCTTCAAGAGAGGAATCTAACGAGAGCCAGCATTTGATGGTAGCAGCTTCCCTGTGGGAGATAGTCTCCTTTCCAAAATCGCATTATTAGGCGAAAGTAAGTTACAATTCAGTACCCTATCCTAAAGCTAGCTGTTAGGAGGGAATCTGAAGCTTGCAGAGAAAGCGCTTCCAGAGGGTAGTCTAACGAGGGCAAACATTTGATGGTAGCAGCTTCCCTGCGGGAGATACTCTCTTTGCCAAAATCGCATTATTAGGCGAAAGTAAGTTACAATTCAGTACCCTATCCTAAAGCTTGCTGTTAGGAGGGAATCTGCAGCTTGCAGTGAAAGCGCTTCCAGAGGGGAGTCTAACGAGGGAAAACATTTGATGGTAGCAGCTTTCCTGCGGGAGACAGTCTCTTTTCCATAATCGCATTATTAGGCGAAAGTAAGTTACAATTCAGTACCCTATCCTAAAGCTTGCTGTTAGGAGGGAATCTGCAGCTTGCAGTGAAAGCGCTTCCAGAGGGGAGTCTAATGAGGGCAAACATTTGATGGTAGCAGCTTCCCTGCGGGAGATATTCTCTTTGACAAAATCGCATTATTAGGCGAAAGTAAGATACAATTCAGTACCCTATGCTAAAGCTTGCTGTTAGGAGGGAATCTGGAGCTTGCAGTGAAAGCGCTTCCAGAGGGGAGTCTAATGAGGGCAAACATTTGATGGTAGCAGGTTCCCTGCGGGAGATACTCTCTTTGCCATAATCGCACTATTAGGCGAAAGTAAGTTACAATTCAGTGCCCTATCCTAAAGCTTGCTGTTAGGAGGGAATTTGCAGCTTGCAGTGAAAGCGCTTCCAGAGGGGAGTCTAACGAGGGAAAACATTTGATGGTACCAGCTTCCCTGCGGGAGATACTCTCTTTGTTAAAAACGCATTATTAGGCGAAAGTAAGTTACAATTCAGTACCCTATTCTAAAGCTTGCTGTTAGGAGGGAATCTGCAGCTTGCAGTGAAACGCTTCCAGAGGGGAGTCTAATGAGGGGAAACATTTGATGGTAGCAGCTTCCCTGCGGGAGATACTCTCTTTTCCAAAATCGTATTATTAGGCGAAAGTAAGTTACAATTCAGTACCCTATCGTAAAGCTTGCTGTTAGGAGGGAATCTGCAGCTTGCAGTGAAAGCGCTTCCAGAGGGGAGTCTAACGAGGGCAAACATTTGATGGTAGCAGCTTCCCTGCGGGAGATACTCTCTTTTCCAATATCGCCTTATTAGCCGCAGTTATGTTACAATTCAGTACCCTATCCTAAAGATTGCTGTTAGGAGGGAATCTGCAGCTTGCAGAGAAAGCGCTTCCAGACGGGAGTCTAATGAGGGCAAACATTTGATGGTAGCAGCTTCCCTGCGGGAGATACTCTCTTTGCCAAAATCGCATTGTTAGCTGCTGTTAAGATACAATTCAGTACCCTATCCTAAAGCTTGCTGTTAGGAGGGAATCTGCAGCTTGCAGTGAAAGCGCTTCCAGAGGGGAGTCTAATGAGGGCAAACACTTGATGGTAGCAGCTTCCCTGCGGGAGATATTCTCTTTGCCAAAATCGCCTTATTAGCCGCAGTTAAGATACAATTCAGTACCCTATCCTAAAGCTTGCTGTTAGGAGGGAATCTGCAGCTTGCAGTGAAAGTGCTTCAAGAGAGGAATCTAACGAGAGCCAGCATTTGATGGTAGCAGCTTCCCTGTGGGAGATACTCTCTTTGCCAAAATCGCATTATTAGGCGAAAGTAAGTTACAATTCAGTACCCTATCCTAAAGCTTGCTGTTAGGAGGGAATCTGCAGCTTGCAGTGAAAGCGCTTCCAGAGGGGAGTCTAACGAGGGCAAACATTTGATGGTAGCAGCTTCCCTGTGGGAGATACTCTCTTTGCTAAAAACTCCTTATTAGGCGAAAGTAAGTTACAATTCAGCACCCTATCCTAAAGCTTGCTGTTAGGAGGGAATCTGCAGCTTGCAGTGAAAGCGCTTCCAGAGGGTAGTCTAACGAGGGCAAACATTTGATGGTAGCAGCTTCCCTGCGGGAGATACTCTCTTTGCCAAAATCGCATTATTAGGCGAAAGTAAGTTACAATTCAGTACCCTATCCTAAAGCTTGCTGTTAGGAGGGAATCTGCAGCTTGCAGTGAAAGCGCTTCCAGAGGGGAGTCTAACGAGGGAAAACATTTGATGGTAGCAGCTTTCCTGCGGGAGACAGTCTCTTTTCCATAATCGCATTATTAGGCGAAAGTAAGTTACAATTCAGTACCCTATCCTAAAGCTTGCTGTTAGGAGGGAATCTGCAGCTTGCAGTGAAAGCGCTTCCAGAGGGGAGTCTAATGAGGGCAAACATTTGATGGTAGCAGCTTCCCTGCGGGAGATATTCTCTTTGACAAAATCGCATTATTAGGCGAAAGTAAGATACAATTCAGTACCCTATGCTAAAGCTTGCTGTTAGGAGGGAATCTGGAGCTTGCAGTGAAAGCGCTTCCAGAGGGGAGTCTAATGAGGGCAAACATTTGATGGTAGCAGGTTCCCTGCGGGAGATACTCTCTTTGCCATAATCGCACTATTAGGCGAAAGTAAGTTACAATTCAGTGCCCTATCCTAAAGCTTGCTGTTAGGAGGGAATTTGCAGCTTGCAGTGAAAGCGCTTCCAGAGGGGAGTCTAACGAGGGAAAACATTTGATGGTACCAGCTTCCCTGCGGGAGATACTCTCTTTGTTAAAAACGCATTATTAGGCGAAAGTAAGTTACAATTCAGTACCCTATTCTAAAGCTTGCTGTTAGGAGGGAATCTGCAGCTTGCAGTGAAACGCTTCCAGAGGGGAGTCTAATGAGGGGAAACATTTGATGGTAGCAGCTTCCCTGCGGGAGATACTCTCTTTTCCAAAATCGTATTATTAGGCGAAAGTAAGTTACAATTCAGTACCCTATCGTAAAGCTTGCTGTTAGGAGGGAATCTGCAGCTTGCAGTGAAAGCGCTTCCAGAGGGGAGTCTAACGAGGGCAAACATTTGATGGTAGCAGCTTCCCTGCGGGAGATACTCTCTTTGCCATAATCGCATTATTAGCCGCAGTTAAGTTACAATTCAGTACCCTATCCTAAAGCTTGCTGTTAGGAGGGAATCTGCAGCTTGCAGTGAAAGCGCTTCCAGAGGGGAGTCTAATGAGGGCAAACATTTTATGGTAGCAGCATTCCTGCGGGAGATATTCTCTTTGCCAAAATCGCATTATTAGTCGAAAGTAAGTTACAATTCAGTACCTTATCCTAAAGCTTGCTGTTAGGAGGGAATCTGCAGCTTGCAGAGAAAGCGCTTCCAGACGGGAGTCTAATGAGGGCAAACATTTGATGGTAGCAGCTTCCCTGCGGGAGATACTCTCTTTGCCAAAATCGCATTGTTAGCTGCTGTTAAGATACAATTCAGTACCCTATCCTAAAGCTTGCTGTTAGGAGGGAATCTGCAGCTTGCAGTGAAAGCGCTTCCAGAGGGGAGTCTAATGAGGGCAAACACTTGATGGTAGCAGCTTCCCTGCGGGAGATATTCTCTTTGCCAAAATCGCCTTATTATCCGCAGTTAAGATACAATTCAGTACCCTATCCTAAAGCTTGCTGTTAGGAGGGAATCTGCAGCTTGCAGTGAAAGTGCTTCAAGAGAGGAATCTAACGAGAGCCAGCATTTGATGGTAGCAGCTTCCCTGTGGGAGATACTCTCTTTGCCAAAATCGCATTATTAGGCGAAAGTAAGTTACAATTCAGTACCCTATCCTAAAGCTTGCTGTTAGGAGGGAATCTGCAGCTTGCAGTGAAAGCGCTTCCAGAGGGGAGTCTAACGAGGGCAAACATTTGATGGTAGCAGCTTCCCTGCGGGAGATACTCTCTTTGCTAAAAACTCCTTATTAGGCGAAAGTAAGTTACAATTCAGCACCCTATCCTAAAGCTTGCTGTTAGGAGGGAATCTGCAGCTTGCAGTGAAAGCGCTTCCAGAGGGGAGTCTAACGAGGGCAAACATTTGATGGTAGCAGCTTCCCTGTGAGAGATACTCTCTTTGTTAAAAACGCCTTATTAGGCGAAAGTAAGTTACAATTCAGTACCCTATCCTAAAGCTTGCTGTTAGGAGGGAATCTGCAGCTTGCAGTGAAAGCGCTTCCAGAGGGGAGTCTAATGAGGGCAAACATTTGATGGTAGCAGCTTCCCTGCGGGAGATATTCTCTTTGACAAAATCGCATTATTAGGCGAAAGTAAGATACAATTCAGTACCCTATCCTAAAGCTTGCTGTTAGGAGGGAATCTGCAGCTTGCAGTGAAAGCGCTTCCAGAGGGGAGTCTAATGAGGGAAAACATTTGATGGTAGCAGCTTCCCTGCGGGAGATACTCTCTTTGCCAAAATCGCATTATTAGCCGCAGTTAAGATACAATTCAGTACCCTATGCTAAAGCTTGCTGTTAGGAGGGAATCTGGAGCTTGCAGTGAAAGCGCTTCCAGAGGGGAGTCTAATGAGGGCAAACATTTGATGGTAGCAGGTTCCCTGCGGGATATACTCTCTTTGCCATAATCGCACTATTAGGCGAAAGTAAGTTACAATTCAGTGCCCTATCCTAAAGCTTGCTGTTAGGAGGGAATTTGCAGCTTGCAGTGAAAGCGCTTCCAGAGGGGAGTCTAACGAGGGAAAACATTTGATGGTAGCAGCTTCCCTGCGGGAGATACTCTCTTTGTTAAAAACGCATTTTTAGGCGAAAGTAAGTTACAATTCTGTACCCTATCCTAAAGCTTGCTGTTAGGAGGGAATCTGCAGCTTGCAGTCAAAGCGCTTCCAGAGGGGAGTCTAACGAGGGCAAACATTTGATGGTAGCAGCTTCCCTGCGGGAGATACTCTCTTTTCCAAAATCTTATTATTAGTCGAAAGTAAGTTACAATTCAGTACCCTATCCTAAAGCTTGCTGTTAGGAGGGAATCTGCAGCTTGCAGTGAAAGCGCTTCCAGAGGGGAGTCTAATGAGGGCAAACATTTGATGGTAGCAGCTTCCCTGCGGGAGATACTCTCTTTGCCAAAATCGCATTATTAGGCGAAAGTAAGTTACAATTCAGTACCCTATCCTAAAGCTTGCTGTTAGGAGGGAATCTGCAGCTTGCAGTGAAAGCGCTTCCAGAGGGGAGTCTAACGAGGGCAAACATTTGATGGTAGCAGCTTTCCTGCGGGAGATAGTCTCTTTGCCAAAATCGCCTTATTAGCCGCAGTTAAGTTACAATTCAGTACCCTATCCTAAAGCTTGCTGTTAGGAGGGAATCTGCAGCTTGCAGTGAACGCGCTTCCAGAGGGGAGTCTAATGAGGGCAAACATTTGATGGTAGCAGCTTCCCTGCGGGAGATACTCTCTTTGCCAAAATCGCCTTATTAGCCGCAGTTATGTTACAATTCAGTACCCTATCCTAAAGCTTGCTGTAAAGAGGGAATCTGCAGCTTGCAGTGAAAGCGCTTCCAGAGGGGAGTCTAACGAGGGCAAACATTTGATGGTAGTAGCTTCCCTGTGGGAGATACTCTCTTTGCTAAAAACGCCTTATTAGGCGAAAGTAAGTTACAATTCAGTACCCTATCCTAAAGCTTGCTGTTAGGAGGGAATCTGCAGCTTGCAGTGAAAGCGCTTCCAGAGGGGAGTCTAACGAGGGCAAACATTTGATGGTAGCAGCTTCCCTGCGGGAGATACTCTCTTTGCCAAAATCGCATTATTAGCCGCAGTTAAGTTACAATTCAGTACCCTATCCTAAAGCTTGCTGTTAGGAGGGAATCTGCAGCTTGCAGTGAACGCGCTTCCAGAGGGGAGTCTAATGAGGGCAAACATTTGATGGTATAGCCTTCCCTGCGGGAGATACTCTCTTTGCCAAAATCGCCTTATTAGCCGCAGTTAAGTTACAATTCAGTACCCTATCCTAATGCTTGCTGTTAGGAGGGAATCTGCAGTTTGCAGTGAAAGTGCTTCCAGAGGGGAGTCTAATGAGGGCAAACATTTGATGGTAGCAGCTTTCCTGCGGGAGATAGTCTCTGTTCTAAAATCGCATTATTAGGCGAAAGTAAGTTACAATTCAGTACCCTATCCTAAAGCTTGCTGTTAGGAGGGAATCTGCAGCTTGCAGTGAAAGCGCTTCCAGAGGGGAGTCTAATGAGGGAAAACATTTGATGGTAGCAGCTTCCCTGCGGGAGATACTCTCTTTTCCAAAATCGCCTTATTAGACGCAGTTAAGATACAATTCAGTACCCTATCCTAAAGCTTGCTGTTAGGAGGGAATCTGCACCTTGCAGTGAAAGCGCTTCCAGAGGGGAGTCTAACGAGGGCAAACATTTGATGGTAGCAGCTTCCCTGCGGGAGATAGTCTCTTTTCCAAAATCGCATTATTAGCCGCAGTTAAGTTACAGTTCAGTACCCTATCCTAAAGCTTGCTGTTAGGAGGGAATCTGCACCTTGCAGTGAAAGTGCTTCCAGAGGGGAGTCTAATGAGGGTAAGCATTTGATGGTAGCAGCTTCCCTGCGGGAAGCAAGCTGCAGATTCCCTCCTAACAGCAAACTGTAGGATAGGGTACTGAATTGTATCTTACTTTCGCCTAAAAATGCGTTTTTGGAAAAGAGATTATCTTCCGCAGGGAAGCTGCTACCATGAAGCTTTTACCCTCATTAGACTCCCCTCTGGAAGTGCATTCACTGCAAGCTGCAGATTCTCTCCTAACAGAAAGCTTTAGGATAGTGTACTGAAGTGTAACTTACTTTCGCCTAATAATGCGATTTTGGCAAAGAGAGTATCTCCCGCAGGGAAGCTGCTACCATCAAATGTTTGCCCTCGTTAGACTCATCTCTGGAAGCGCTTTCCCTGCAAGGTGCAGATTCCCTCCTAACAGCAAGCTGTAGGACAGTGTACTGAATTGTAACTTTAATGCGGCTAATAATGCGATTATGGAAAAGAGAGTATCTCCCGCAGGGAAGCTGCTACCATCAAATGTTTGCCCTCGTTAGACTCCCCTCTGGAAGTGCTTTCACTGCAAGCTGCAGATTCCCTCCTAACAGCAAACTTTACGATAGGGTACTGAATTGTATCTTACTTTTGCCTAAAAATGCGATTTTGTAAAAGAGAGTATCTCCCGCAGGGAAGCTGCTACAATCAAGTGTTTGCCCTCATTAGACTCCCCTCTGGAAGTGCTTTCACTGCAAGCTGCAGATTCCCTCCTAACAGCAAGCTTTAGGATAGTGTAGTGAATTGTAACTTACTTTCGCCTAATAATGCGATTTTGGCAAAGAGAGTATCTCCCGCAGGGAAGCTGCTACCATCAAGTGTTTGCCCTCATTAGACTCCCCTCTGGAAGCGCTTTCAGTGCAAGCTGCAGATTCCCTCCTAACAGCAAGCTGTAGGATAGGGTACTTAATTGTAACGTACTTTCGCCTAATAATGCGGTTTTGGAAAAGAGAGTATTTCCCGCAGGGAAGCAGGTACCATCAAGTGTTTGCCCTCATTAGACTCCCCTCTGGAAGCGCCTTCACTGCAAGCTGCAGATTCCCTCCTAACAGCAAGCTTTAGGATAGTGTACTGAATTGTAACTTAACTGCGGCTTAGAATGCGATTTTGGAAAAGAGAATATCTCCCGCAGGGAAGCTGCTACCATCAAATGTTTGCCCTCGTTAGACTCATCTCTGGAAGCGCTTTCACTGCAAGCTGCAGATTCCCTCCTAACAGCAAGCTTTAGGATAGGGTACTGAATGGTAACTTACTTTCGCCTAATAATGCGATTTTGGCAAAGAGAGTATCTCCCGCAGGGAAGCTGCTACCATCAAATGTTTGCCCTCGTTAGACTCCCCTCTGGAATCGCTTTCACTGCAAGCCACATATTCGCTCTTAACAGCAAGCTTTAGGATAGGGTACTGAATTTTAACTTACTTTCGCCTAATAATGCGATTTTGGCAAAGAGACTATCTCCCGCAAGGAAGCTGCTACCATCAAATATTTGCCCTCATTAGACTCCCCTCTGGAAGCGCTTTCACTGGAAGCTGCAGATTCCCTCCTAACAGCAAGCTTTAGGATAGGGTACTGAATTGTATCTTAAATGCGGCTAATAATGCGATTTTGGAAAATAGAATATCTCCCGCAGGGAAGCTACTACCATCAAGTGTTTGCCCTCTTTAGACTTCCCTCTGGAAGCGCTTTCACTGCAAGCTGCAGATTCCCCTGGTGGAGCTTGAGGCCATTCCCTCTTGTCCTGTCCCCTGTCACTTGGGAGAAATGGCCATCATCCTCCTCTGTACAATCTCCTTTCAGGTAATTGTAGAGAGCAATGAAGTCTCCCCTCAGCCTCCTTTTCTCCAGACTAAACAACCCCAGTCCTCTCAGCTGTTACTCATAAGGCCATGTGTGTACATAAAAAAGCGCTGACTTTTTTGAGAGGAACTAGGAGCACTACAGACAGACAGAGGATTATAAAAAGGGGAGGGACTAGCACAAAGATTCAGAAACAGCAAGAGGAGCAAAGGGGAGTATCAACAGAATGAGGAACGCAAATTGGTAGAAAGATGGAAAAGGAGAAAAAAAGTATGGACAGAGAACTGATACTGAAGACTGGGGGAAAAAAGAGAGAGAAAAGAGCACAGAAAAATTAAAGAGTAGGGGTATAGGGATACCTGGGAACAGTAATTGTAGCAGCACGATAAATGAAAGGAACAAAAAAGTCCAGGTCTAAAATGTTCGTTACCTAGTTCCATCACTGTCACAACTAGCAATGTTGCAGTGACAGCACGCATACTGTTATTTCTTGTAAGGATGCTTTCAGACACATAGTAGTGTTGTTCTAGCTGAGAATGTAAGGCAGAGTTAATAAAACACAGCTGCTCCCCAGGCACTCTTTATACCTGTGAGGGCTTCACCACACCCCAGTCACAGGTGGTGGGTGGGAAGGGCCAGGGGGTATATAAGCTACAGGCCTTGCCTCTGGAGGTCATTTAGGTTGTGGTTTATCCTTGAGATTAGAGTTTTGCTGCTGTTTCAATTCATTATATATTTTAGGCTAGTTGGGTAAGTGGTGTTTTTTGGCTTTTTTTTTTGATTTTTTTTTTTCTGATCCTCTAAAGAAGCAGAGGCATCTGTTGGAGGAGGTATGAGCTTTGGAAGAGTCCAGGCAAAGCAGCACATACAGCTGTAACTATGGGGCTTTTTTGTCAGTAATTTTTGATTGGGTGTTGGAGGGGGCAAGATGTTTTAATGGTTTGTTTTCCTTCTTTGTTTTTTTTCTGGGTGCTTTGCCTGGAGTTTTTAGTTATGGGATGATTTGTTGTTGTTCCTCATTCTGTGTGGCATGATGTATTGGCCCTAGGGGCTCTGCAGTTTGTAATGGGCATCTTGTGGGTGATAATAACCTGGAATGAGCCTTGTTGGCCTGTGGTAGGAAGTTGAGTCTGTGGGTTGGTGGAAGATAGAAGGGGCCAGGGGAGCCTTGGGAAGGGCTCAGGAGCCCAGCTCCCAAGGAACAGCAACACAGAAGGGTCAGGGGGGTTAAAATATAGGGCAGGTTCTGTTAAGAAGGAGCAGGGTTCCTTCTCTGATACTTCAGGGGTAGAAAAGGGCTTTAATGGTTTGGGGAAAGGGAGATGGGTTCATCAGTCTTTCTTGGGTCAGTTTGGTGGTCAGATGCAAGTGCCATTCAGGTGTCTGTTGTTCTAGTCTCTCTGTAGCCAACGAGGTAACGATGAGGTTGAGACACAAGTTGAAAAGCATTAGTTACCCTAAGAAATGTAATCTCTAGGGCTGTGAGATCTCTGCTCCCTTATACTTTCTACTTATTGTGTTCCTCAACCAACTTCTTTGCATCCATCCTGTCTCCATCCATCTGAATGTCCAGAGAAGAGTACTGTAGCTGGTGAGGGGGCTGGTGAATAAGCCTTATGAGGAGTGGCTGAGAGGGCTGGGGGTGTTTAGCCTGGAGAAGAGGAGGCTGAGGGGAGACCTCATTGCTGAAAGGAGGTTGTGGAGATAAGGGAGCTGGCCACCTCTCCAAAGTGACAGGGGACAGGACAAGAGGGAATAGCCTCAAGCTCTGCCAGGGAAGGTTCAGGCTGTACATCAGGAAAAAATATTTCACTGAAAGGGTTATTAGGGATGGGCAAAGGCTGCCCAAGGAGGTGGTAGAGTCACCTTCCCTGGAGGTGTTTAAAGGACGGGTGGCCGAAGTGCTGAGGGACGTGGTTTAGTGATTGATAGGAATGGTTGGACTCAATGATCCAATGGGTCTTTTCCAACCGGGTGATCCTATGAATATCAGACACCTTGCTACTTAAACATATGGACTCACTGCCTATCTACAGTGCAGGATTCTGCCGCTTGTTTCGCTTGCATTTCTCAGGGAAGAGATTGGATATTGTTTTGGCTCGTAACAGTTAGCAGCTGAGCAACTCTTTTTCATCTGGTCTGTGGGCACACAAGCCTCCCTTATTTAGTAGAGTTTTGGATTTTTCCTGAACTTACCAGTGAGGTTTGCTTTGTTATTGCTTACAGCAGTTGTTACCTTGTCCCTGTTATCCATTGTGTTTTTTTACGGTCATTGAGTTTCCAATTTAGGTCTTAGAGCAGTCAAATCCCACTGTTGCGAGTTTTTCATTGGCTGACTGCCTCTGTAATTCCAGTCTCCATTGCTGTGTGGTGAGTGTCCTGTGTTTTTATGTCTTCTGTGTTAATAATCTTTACTGGGTTTTGATAAGAATATTCTTTTTCAAGTTCTTCTTGTTTACTCCTGTGACTAAAGTCTGGTAACTTCCTAGAATTAGGATCTCCATGGCTCATCTTTCTTTTGTCCTGGGTATCACCACTACTGGTCCTACAACTTAAGTGGTGAGGAGGAGAGGAGAAGTAAGCAGACAGCAGAGAATTTTGGGGTGCCGGTGAGGTAGTCAGGCTTTTTCTCATCATTGTGGGGCTGATGGTGAGGAGGAAGTTGAGTATGTCTAGAAGAGCAAAGTATTATTTGGCAACATAGTATTTACTTTTGGTTTGGCAGGCACTGTGTGGGCCACCTTGGGAATGGGAAGAGCATTTGAGATGAGCTGGGTAGTAGGGAGAAGGAGCATGGGGCAGACTTCTCACAGGTGTGAGTAATTCTCTTAATTTAATTACCCTGGGTGATAACAGCTGCAGCATCTGACATAAGAACTGCTGTGGAGCAAGTGAGTGGAAGAACATGGCAGTTAGGCAGAGCAAGTTGTCATGTAAGGTGCTGACATTGATCAGTGCAATGCTGGCTGTTGGCACTATTTTAGTTTTCTCATTGGTTTTCTTACAGATGGCCAAGTGGAACCTGGCAACTGTAGGATCATCCCAGGGAGCTGATGCTCTTGGAGTTTTTTCTGCTGAGGAAGCCTCCTGGTGGTCTGAAAGCTAAGTTGAGGGACGGGGGCAAGGGTGGGGTGTGACAGAGGGGAGAAGGCTGGGGATGGCAGGGTGGAGTTTTAAAAGTAGCCTAGGGGAGAGGGCTGTGCAGGAAATGTCCCCTTTGGGCATGGAGAGCTGGAGGGTGTTACTTCTCAGCCCAAAGCTAGCATGTTCCAGGTAGGGCCGTTCCAGCTTGTCTGTGCTGTGTGCTTTATATTCTGTTTCTCTTTCATGTTTCTTAAGCCTTGATGTCCCCTTTGCTTTAAAGGAATGCAGCATATGACTTGAGCAGCATCTCGAGGGTCTTGAATGCCTGTACTCATGGGTACAATACCAATTAGGCACTGTTCTTCTTGCATCATAACCTAAGTGTGGATTGGCTTCACATTTTCAAAGTTTCTAGTCAGCCATCTTTTCCTGTGACCTTGCAGACTGTGTTGGTGGCCACAATCGCTAGTCTTGTATTTTCAAGGATCCCTGTAGGCCTAAGACTTCTTCCACGCATCTTGTGTCTTTAGACATTTAAAAGGTGATCCTCTCACGTACATCATCCCAGTCTTGGCCACATACCATTGTAATGAGGGATCCTTTACAGCATGCCGGACATGCCTCGAGCACCATATCTAGGGTCCTGAATGCTTGTACCCATCAATGCACTGTCGATTGGGCACTGCTTTTCTTGCATCGTGCTCCTAAAGCCGGGATCGTTCTCGTGTTTTGGCACTGTGTTTTTCTCCTTGTTTTCCTTGCAGATGCTGAAGAGGAACCCAGTGACTGCAGGATTATTTCTGTTAGCTGATGTGATTTGAGCTGCTTTGGCCAAGGACAGCTTCATTCGTGGCCCTCTGAAAGCTAAGTTGAGGGACCAGATTTGGGAAGCGGGAGGCGGGTTGGGGATAGCAGGGAGGGGTTTTGAAGGTAGCCTAGGCTGTGCAGGGAGAGTCCTCTTTGGGCAGGTGAAGGCAGAGGGGCGTACTTCTGAGCCCAAACCCTGCATGGGCAGGGCAGTTCCAGCCTGTATCTGTTGTTATCTAGTTTGTGTAGTCACTGTGCTGTGTCTGAAATTTTCTGCAGGTCTTGATGTCCTCTTTTGTACTCGAGGCATGCCGGATGTGCCTTGGGCACCATGTCTAGGGTCCCAAATGCTCGTACTGATCAAAGCAGTGTCGATGGGGCACTGCTTTTCTTTCTTCACATTTTTAAAGCGTGGATCGCTCTTGTGTTTTGGAAGCATCCGGTCAGTTGTCTTCTGCTGCAGCCTTGCAGCCGGCCTTATTATCCAGGATAGTTAGTCTTCCGTTTTGTTGGATCCCTGTTCTGGGACTTGTTCCATCCATCCTCTGCATCTTTAGGACTTTAAAAGGGTTTCTTGCCCGTTCATCTTGCCAGTTGCAGCCACATCTCTTTGGAACCATCTTTGCTTTTCCAGGGCTACCGTAGGTTCTTCCTCAGAGCCCTGTCCATTGCCTTGCCCATTGGCAAGCGTGGTCCAAGAGTCCTCCATGTTGCTGCAAATCTTCTTTTGTCCTCGGTTCACGACATCGGTCTTGTGTGTTAGTGTTCCGTGTGTATTTGTGTCCAGTTCAAGCTGCTCTGCCTGGTGCATGGAGGAGGTGATAAGAGTCAGCCAAGGTATAGCGGCCCGGTTCTTATCTTAATGTTTTAATGTGACTAGACCATGCAGTCTAGGGGCATCCATTACTTTGGAGAGCTAGCAGCCCTAAGTGTGGTAGTTTCTGCTAGTCTCTGAAACCATGGAGGGGATGCAGAGAAGTACTGTAGGGAAGCTGCTATGATCAAATTCTGGCTTTTGTTAGAGTCTTCTCTGGAAGCGCCTTCACTGCAAGCTGCAGAAGAATGTCTAACAGAATGGTTTAGTATAGGGTACTGAATTGTGACTTACTTTCGCCTAATAAGGCGATTTGGGAAAAGAGAGTGTCTCCCGCAGGGAAGATGCTAGCATGGAATGCTGCTGTTTCTGAATGTCTTCTCTTAGAGTGCTTTCAGTGCAAAGCAAGGCTTGTAGAATGTTCAGTCTCGGCTTGTGTACAGTAACATCAGAATGGCGGTTAAAGTGTCACTTTGAAATTTCATACCGTTCAGTACAAGGACTGCGGGGAATCTGCTACAATCAAATGCTGGCTCTCAGTAGAGTCTTCTCCGGAAGTGCTTTCACTTCAAGCTGGTTAAGCTCGACTAACAGAACGTTTAATATAAGGTACTGAGTTGAGACTGAACTGCACCTCCACCCCGTGCGGCCCTGCTCTTACCCCGTGCGGCCCTGCTCTTACCCCGTGCGGCCCTGCTCTTACCCCTGTCCGGTATTTTCCGCACTTGCCTGGCCCGACTTGGGCCCCTCCCGGCCCGACTTGGGCCCTTGTCCCGTATTCTCCGCCCTTGTCCGCCCCTCTGTGCCCTTGTCCCGTGTTCTCCGCCCTTGTCCGCCCCTCTGTGGCCTTGTCCCGTATTATCCGCACTTGTCCGGTATTTTCCGCACTTGCCCGGCCCGACTTGGGCCCCTCCCGGCCCGACTTGGGCCCCTCCCAGCCCGACTTGGGCCCTTGTCCCGTGTTCTCCGCCCTTGTCCGCCCCTCTGTGCCCTTGTCCCGTGTTCTCCGCCCTTGTCCGCCAATCTGTGGCCTTGTCCCGTGTTCTCCGCCATTGTCCACCACTCTGTGGCCTTGTCCCGTGTTCTCCGCCATTGTCCGCCACTCTCTGGCCTTGTACCGTGTTCTCCACACTTGTCCGACCCTCTTTCCCCTTGTCCCGTGTTCTCTGCCCTTGTCCGCCCCTCTGTGGCCTTGTCCCGTATTATCCGCACTTGTCCGCCCCTCTGGGCCCGTGTCCGCCCCTCTGGGCCCGTGTCCGCCCCTCTGTGGCCTTGTCCCATATTATCCGCACTTGTCCGCCCCTCTGGGCCCGTGTCCGCCCCTCTGGGCCCGTGTCCGCCCCTCTGGGCCCTTGTCCCGTATTCTCCGAACTTGTCCGCCCCTCTGGGCCCGTGTCCGCCCCTCTGGGCCCTTGTCCCGTATTCTCCGAACTTGTCCGCCCCTCTGGGCTCGTGTCCGCCCGTCTGGGCCCTTGTCCCGTATTCTCCAAACTTGTCCGCCCCTCTGGGCCCGTGTCCCGTATTCTCTGGGCCCGTGTCCCGTATTCTCTGGGCCCGTGTCCCGTATTCTCTGGGCCCGTGTCCCGTATTCTCTGGGCACGTGTCCCGTATTCTCCTAACTTGTCCGCCCCTCTGGGCCCGTGTCCCGTATTCTCCTAACTTGTCCGCCCCTCTTTGCCCTTGTCGGCCCCTCTTTGCCCTTGTCGGCCCCTCTTTGCCCTTGTCGGCCCCTCTTTGCCCTTGTCGGCCCCTCTTTGCCCTTGTCGGCCCCTCTTTGCCCTTGTCGGCCCCTCTTTGCCCTTGTCGGCCCCTCTTTGCCCTTGTCGGCCCCTCTTTGCCCTTGTCGGCCCCTCTTTGCCCTTGTCGGCCCCTCTTTGCCCTTGTCGGCCCCTCTTTGCCCTTGTCGGCCCCTCTTTGCACTTGTCGGCCCCTCTTTGCCCTTGTCGGCCCCTCTTTGCCCTTGTCGGCCCCTCTTTGCCCTTGTCGGCCCCTCTTTGCCCTTGTCGGCCCCTCTTTGCCCTTGTCCGCCCCTCTTTGCCCTTGTCGGCCCCTCTTTGCCCTTGTCCGCCCCTCTTTGCCCTTGTCCGCCCCTCTTTGCCCTTGTCCGCCCCTCTTTGCCCTTGTCCGCCCCTCTTTGCCCTTGTCCGCCCCTCTTTGCCCTTGTCCGCCCCTCTTTGCCCTTGTCCGCCCCTCTTTGCCCTTGTCCGCCCCTCTTTGCCCTTGTCCGCCCCTCTTTGCCCTTGTCCGCCCCTCTTTGCCCTTGTCCGCCCCTCTTTGCCCTTGTCCGCCCCTCTTTGCCCTTGTCCGCCCCTCTTTGCCCTTGTCCGCCCCTCTTTGCCCTTGTCCGCCCCTCTTTGCCCTTGTCCCGTATTCTCCGCCCTTGTCGGCCCCTCTTTGCCCTTGTCGGCCCCTCTTTGCCCTTGTCGGCCCCTCTTTGCCCTTGTCGGCCCCTCTTTGCCCTTGTCGGCCCCTCTTTGCCCTTGTCGGCCCCTCTTTGCCCTTGTCGGCCCCTCTTTGCCCTTGTCGGCCCCTCTTTGCCCTTGTCGGCCCCTCTTTGCCCTTGTCGGCCCCTCTTTGCCCTTGTCGGCCCCTCTTTGCCCTTGTCGGCCCCTCTTTGCCCTTGTCGGCCCCTCTTTGCCCTTGTCGGCCCCTCTTTGCCCTTGTCGGCCCCTCTTTGCCCTTGTCGGCCCCTCTTTGCCCTTGTCGGCCCCTCTTTGCCCTTGTCGGCCCCTCTTTGCCCTTGTCGGCCCCTCTTTGCCCTTGTCGGCCCCTCTTTGCCCTTGTCGGCCCCTCTTTGCCCTTGTCGGCCCCTCTTTGCCCTTGTCCCTAATTCTCTGTACTTGTCCTTCCCTCTTTGCCCTTTGCTGCCCCTCTTTGCCCTTTGCTGCCCCTCTTTGCCCTTGTCCGCCTCTCTTTGACAATGTCCCGTATTCTCCGCACTTCTCCGCCCCTCCTTGCCCTTGTCCGCCCCTCCTTGCCCTTGTCCGCCCCTCCTTGCCCTTGTCCGCCCCTCCTTGCCCTTGTCCGCCCCTCCTTGCCCTTGTCCCTAATTCTCTGTACTTGTCCGCCCCTCTTTGCCCTTTGCTGCCCCTCTTTGCACTTGTTCGCTCCTCTTTCAATTGTCCGCCTCTCTTTGACAATGTCCCGTATTCTCCGCACTTCTCCGCCCCCCTTTGCCCTTGTCCGCCCCCCTTTGCCCTTGTCCGCCCCTCTTTGCCCTTGTCCGCTCCTCTTTGCCCTTGTCCGCCCCTCTTTGCCCTTGTCCGCCCCTCTTTGCCCTTGTCCGCCCCTCTTTGCCCTTGTCCGCCCCTCTTTGCCCTTGTCCGGTATTTGCCACACTTGTCCGCCCGTCTTTGCCCTTGTCTGGTATTATCCGCACTTATCTGCCACTCTTTGCACTTGTTTGCCCCTCTTTGCCCTTGTCCCGTGTTTTCCGCACTTGTGCCCCCTCTTTGCCCTTGTGCGCCCCTCTTTGCCTTTGTGCGCCCCTCTTTGCCCTTGTGCGCCCCTCTTTGCCCTTGTGCGCCCCTCTTTGCCCTTGTGCACCCCTCTTTGCCCTTCTCCAGTATTCTTTGCCCTTGTGCGCCCCTCTTTGCCCTTGTGCGCCCCTCTTTGCCCTTGTGCGCCCCTCTTTGCCCTTGTGCGCCCCTCTTTGCCCTTGTGCGCCCCTCTTTGCCCTTGTGCGCCCCTCTTTGCCCTTCTCCAGTATTCTTTGCCCTTGTGCGCCCCTCTTTGCCCTTCTCCAGTATTCTTTGCCCTTCTCCAGTATTCTTTGCCCTTGTCCGCCCCTCTTTGCCCTTGTCCGCCCCTCTTTGCCCTTGTCCGCCCCTCTTTGCCCTTGTCCGCCCCTCTTTGCCCTTGTCCGCCCCTCTTTGCCCTTGTCCGCCCCTCTTTGCCCTTGTCCGCCCCTCTTTGCCCTTGTCCGCCCCTCTTTGCCCTTGTCCGCCCCTCTTTGCCCTTGTCCGCCCCTCTTTGCCCTTGTCCGCCCCTCTTTGCCCTTGTCCCGTATCCTCCGCACTTTTCCGCCCCTCTTTGCCCTTGTCCGCCCCTCTTTGCCCTTGTCCGCCCCTCTTTGCCCTTGTCCGCCCCTCTTTGCCATTGTCTGGTATTCTCCGCACTTCTCTGCCCCTCTTTGCCCTTGTCCGCCCCTCTTTGCCCTTGTCCGCCCCTCTTTGCCCTTGTCCGCCCCTCTTTGCCCTTGTCCGCCCCTCTTTGCCCTTGTCCGCCCCTCTTTGCCCTTGTCCGCCCCTCTTTGCCCTTGTCCGCCCCTCTTTGCCCTTGTCCGCCCCTCTTTGCCCTTGTCCGCCCCTCTTTGCCCTTGTCCCGTATCCTCCGCACTTGTCCGCCCCTCTTTGCCCTTGTCCGCCCCTCTTTGCCCTTGTCCGCCCCTCTTTGCCCTTGTCCACCCCTCTTTGTCCTTGTCCCGTATAGTCCGCACTTGTCCGCCCCTCTTTGCCCTTGTCCGCCCCTCTTTGCCCTTGTCCGCCCCTCTTTGCCCTTGTCCGCCCCTCTTTGCCCTTGTCCGCCCCTCTTTGCCCTTGTCCGCCCCTCTTTGCCCTTGTCCGCCCCTCTTTGTCCTTGTCCCGTATAGTCCGCACTTGTCCGCCCCTCTTTGCCCTTGTCCGCCCCTCTTTGCCTTTGTCCGCCCCTCTTTGCCCTTGTCCGCCCCTCTTTGCCCTTGTCCGCCCCTCTTTGCCCTTGTCCGCCCCTCTTTGCCCTTGTCCCGTATCCTCCGCCCTTGTCCGCCCCTCTTTGCCCTTGTCCGCCCCTCTTTGCCCTTGTCCGCCCCTCTTTGCCCTTGTCCGCCCCTCTTTGCCCTTGTCCGCCCCTCTTTGCCCTTGTCCGCCCCTCTTTGCCCTTGTCCGCCCCTCTTTGCCCTTGTCCGCCCCTCTTTGCCCTTGTCCGCCCCTCTTTGCCCTTGTCCGCCCCTCTTTGCCCTTGTCCGCCCCTCTTTGCCCTTGTCCGCCCCTCTTTGCCCTTGTCCGCCCCTCTTTGCCCTTGTCCTGTACTCGCCAGACTTGTCCGCCCCTCTTTGCCCTTGTCCTGTACTCGCCAGACTTGTCCGCCCCTCTTTGCCCTTGTCCTGTACTCGCCAGACTTGTCCGCCCCTCTTTGCCCTTGTCCTGTACTCGCCAGACTTGTCCGCCCCTCTTTGCCCTTGTCCGCCCCTCTTTGCCCTTGTCCGCCCCTCTTTGCCCTTGTCCGCCCCTCTTTGCCCTTGTCCGCCCCTCTTTGCCCTTGTCCGCCCCTCTTTGCCCTTGTCCGCCCCTCTTTGCCCTTGTCCGCCCCTCTTTGCCCTTGTCCGCCCCTCTTTGCCCTTGTCCGCCCCTCTTTGCCCTTGTCCGCCCCTCTTTGCCCTTGTCCGCCCCTCTTTGCCCTTGTCCGCCCCTCTTTGCCCTTGTCCGCCCCTCTTTGCCCTTGTCCGCCCCTCTTTGCCCTTGTCCGCCCCTCTTTGCCCTTGTCCGCCCCTCTTTGCCCTTGTCCGGTATTCGCCACACTTGTCCGCCGGTCTTTGCCCTTGTCTGGTATTATCCGCACTTATCTGCCACTCTTTGCACTTGTTTGCCCCTCTTTGCCCTTGTCCCGTGTTTTCCGCACTTGTGCGCCCCTCTTTGCCCTTGTGCGCCCCTCTTTGCCCTTGTGCGCCCCTCTTTGCCCTTGTGCGCCCCTCTTTGCCCTTGTGCGCCCCTCTTTGCCCTTCTCCAGTATTCTTTGCCCTTGTCGGCCCCTCTTTGCCCTTGTCGGCCCCTCTTTGCCCTTGTCGGCCCCTCTTTGCCCTTGTCGGCCCCTCTTTGCCCTTGTCGGCCCCTCTTTGCCCTTGTCGGCCCCTCTTTGCCCTTGTCGGCCCCTCTTTGCCCTTGTCGGCCCCTCTTTGCCCTTGTCGGCCCCTCTTTGCCCTTGTCGGCCCCTCTTTGCCCTTGTCGGCCCCTCTTTGCCCTTGTCGGCCCCTCTTTGCCCTTGTCGGCCCCTCTTTGCCCTTGTCGGCCCCTCTTTGCCCTTGTCGGCCCCTCTTTGCCCTTGTCGGCCCCTCTTTGCCCTTGTCCCTAATTCTCTGTACTTGTCCTTCCCTCTTTGCCCTTTGCTGCCCCTCTTTGCCCTTTGCTGCCCCTCTTTGCCCTTGTCCGCCTCTCTTTGACAATGTCCCGTATTCTCCGCACTTCTCCGCCCCTCCTTGCCCTTGTCCGCCCCTCCTTGCCCTTGTCCGCCCCTCCTTGCCCTTGTCCGCCCCTCCTTGCCCTTGTCCGCCCCTCCTTGCCCTTGTCCGCCCCTCCTTGCCCTTGTCCGCCCCTCCTTGCCCTTGTCCGCCCCTCCTTGCCCTTGTCCGCCCCTCCTTGCGCTTGTCCGCCCCTCCTTGCCCTTGTCCGCCCCTCCTTGCCCTTGTCCGCCCCTCCTTGCCCTTGTCCCTAATTCTCTGTACTTGTCCGCCCCTCTTTGCCCTTTGCTGCCCCTCTTTGCACTTGTTCGCTCCTCTTTCAATTGTCCGCCTCTCTTTGACAATGTCCCGTATTCTCCGCACTTCTCCGCCCCCCTTTGCCCTTGTCCGCCCCCCTTTGCCCTTGTCCGCCCCCCTTTGCCCTTGTCCGCCCCCCTTTGCCCTTGTCCGCCCCCCTTTGCCCTTGTCCGCCCCCCTTTGCCCTTGTCCGCCCCCCTTTGCCCTTGTCCGCCCCCCTTTGCCCTTGTCCGCCCCTCTTTGCCCTTGTCCGCCCCTCTTTGCCCTTGTCCGGTATTCGCCACACTTGTCCGCCCGTCTTTGCCCTTGTCTGGTATTATCCGCACTTATCTGCCACTCTTTGCACTTGTTTGCCCCTCTTTGCCCTTGTCCCGTGTTTTCCGCACTTGTGCCCCCTCTTTGCCCTTGTGCGCCCCTCTTTGCCCTTGTGCGCCCCTCTTTGCCCTTGTGCACCCCTCTTTGCCCTTCTCCAGTATTCTTTGCCCTTGTGCGCCCCTCTTTGCCCTTGTGCGCCCCTCTTTGCCCTTGTGCGCCCCTCTTTGCCCTTGTGCGCCCCTCTTTGCCCTTGTCCGCCCCTCTTTGCCCTTGTGCGCCCCTCTTTGCCCTTGTGCGCCCCTCTTTGCCCTTCTCCAGTATTCTTTGCCCTTGTGCGCCCCTCTTTGCCCTTCTCCAGTATTCTTTGCCCTTGTCCGCCCCTCTTTGCCCTTGTCCGCCCCTCTTTGCCCTTGTCCGCCCCTCTTTGCCCTTGTCCGCCCCTCTTTGCCCTTGTCCGCCCCTCTTTGCCCTTGTCCGCCCCTCTTTGCCCTTGTCCCGTATCCTCCGCACTTGTCCGCCCCTCTTTGCCCTTGTCCGCCCCTCTTTGCCCTTGTCCGCCCCTCTTTGCCCTTGTCCGCCCCTCTTTGCCCTTGTCCGCCCCTCTTTGCCATTGTCTGGTATTCTCCGCACTTCTCCGCCCCTCTTTGCCCTTGTCCGCCCCTCTTTGCCCTTGTCCGCCCCTCTTTGCCCTTGTCCGCCCCTCTTTGCCCTTGTCCGCCCCTCTTTGCCCTTGTCCGCCTCTCTTTGCCCTTCTCCAGTATTCTTTGCCCTTGTGCGCCCCTCTTTGCCCTTGTGCGCCCCTCTTTGCCCTTGTGCGCCCCTCTTTGCCCTTGTGCGCCCCTCTTTGCCCTTGTGCGCCCCTCTTTGCCCTTGTGCGCCCCTCTTTGCCCTTCTCCATTATTCTTTGCCCTTGTGCGCCCCTCTTTGCCCTTCTCCAGTATTCTTTGCCCTTGTCCGCCCCTCTTTGCCCTTGTCCGCCCCTCTTTGCCCTTGTCCGCCCCTCTTTGCCCTTGTCCGCCCCTCTTTGCCCTTGTCCCGTATCCTCCGCACTTGTCCGCCCCTCTTTGCCCTTGTCCGCCCCTCTTTGCCCTTGTCCGCCCCTCTTTGCCCTTGTCCGCCCCTCTTTGCCCTTGTCCGCCCCTCTTTGCCATTGTCTGGTATTCTCCGCACTTGTCCGCCCCTCTTTGCCCTTGTCCGCCCCTCTTTGCCCTTGTCCGCCCCTCTTTGCCCTTGTCCGCCCCTCTTTGCCCTTGTCCGCCCCTCTTTGCCCTTGTCCGCCCCTCTTTGCCCTTGTCCGCCCCTCTTTGCCCTTGTCCGCCCCTCTTTGCCCTTGTCCCGTATCCTCCGCACTTGTCCGCCCCTCTTTGCCCTTGTCCGCCCCTCTTTGCCCTTGTCCGCCCCTCTTTGCCCTTGTCCGCCCCTCTTTGCCCTTGTCCGCCCCTCTTTGTCCTTGTCTCGTATAGTCCGCACTTGTCCGCCCCTCTTTGCCCTTGTCCGCCCCTCTTTGCCCTTGTCCGCCCCTCTTTGCCCTTGTCCCGTATCCTCCTCCCTTGTCCGCCCCTCTTTGCCCTTGTCCGCCCCTCTTTGCCCTTGTCCGCCCCTCTTTGCCCTTGTCCGCCCCTCTTTGCCCTTGTCCGCCCCTCTTTGCCCTTGTCCGCCCCTCTTTGCCCTTGTCCGCCCCTCTTTGCCCTTGTCCGCCCCTCTTTGCCCTTGTCCGCCCCTCTTTGCCCTTGTCCGCCCCTCTTTGCCCTTGTCCGCCCCTCTTTGCCCTTGTCCGCCCCTCTTTGCCCTTGTCCGCCCCTCTTTGCCCTTGTCCGCCCCTCTTTGCCCTTGTCCGCCCCTCTTTGCCCTTGTCCGCCCCTCTTTGCCCTTGTCCGCCCCTCTTTGCCCTTGTCCGCCCCTCTTTGCCCTTGTCCGCCCCTCTTTGCCCTTGTCCGCCCCTCTTTGCCCTTGTCCGCCCCTCTTTGCCCTTGTCCGCCCCTCTTTGCCCTTGTCCGCCCCTCTTTGCCCTTGTCCGCCCCTCTTTGCCCTTGTCCGCCCCTCTTTGCCCTTGTCCGCCCCTCTTTGCCCTTGTCCGCCCCTCTTTGCCCTTGTCCGCCCCTCTTTGCCCTTGTCCCGTATTCTCCGCCCTTGTCCGCCCCTCTTTGCCCTTGTCCGCCCCTCTTTGCCCTTGTCCGCCCCTCTTTGCCCTTGTCCGCCCCTCTTTGCCCTTGTCCGCCCCTCTTTGCCCTTGTCCGCCCCTCTTTGCCCTTGTCCCGTATTCTCCGCCCTTGTCCGCCCCTCTTTGCCCTTGTCCGCCCCTCTTTGCCCTTGTCCGCCCCTCTTTGCCCTTGTCCGCCGCTCTTTGCCATTGTCTGGTATTCTCCGCACTTCTCCGCCCCTCTTTGCCCTTGTCCGCCCCTCTTTGCCCTTGTCCGGTATTCTCCGCACTTGTCCGCCCCTCTTTGCCCTTGTCCGCCCCTCTTTGCCCTTGTCCGCCCCTCTTTGCCCTTGTCCGCCCCTCTTTGCCCTTGTCCGCCCCTCTTTGCCCTTGTCCGCCCGTCTTTGCCCTTGTCCGCCCCTCTTTGCCCTTGTCCGCCCCTCTTTGCCCTTGTCGCCCCTCTTTGCCCTTGTCCGCCCCTCTTTGCCCTTGTCCGCCCCTCTTTGCCCTTGTCCGCCCCTCTTTGCCCTTGTCCCGTATTCTCCGCCCTTGTCCGCCCCTCTTTGCCCTTGTCCCGTATTCTCCGCCCTTGTCCGCCCCTCTTTGCCCTTGTCCCGTATTCTCCGCCCTTGTCCGCCCCTCTTTGCCCTTGTCCCGTATTCTCCGCCCTTGTCCGCCCCTCTTTGCCCTTGTCCGCCCCTCTTTGCCCTTGTCCGCCCCTCTTTGCCCTTGTCCGCCCCTCTTTGCCCTTGTCCGCCCCTCTTTGCCCTTGTCCGCCCCTCTTTGCCCTTGTCCGCCCCTCTTTGCCCTTGTCCGCCCCTCTTTGCCCTTGTCCGCCCCTCTTTGCCCTTGTCCGCCCCTCTTTGCCCTTGTCCGCCCCTCTTTGCCCTTGTCCGCCCCTCTTTGCCCTTGTCCGCCCCTCTTTGCCCTTGTCCGCCCCTCTTTGCCCTTGTCCGCCCCTCTTTGCCCTTGTCCGCCCCTCTTTGCCCTTGTCCGCCCCTCTTTGCCCTTGTCCGCCCCTCTTTGCCCTTGTCCGCCCCTCTTTGCCCTTGTCCGCCCCTCTTTGCCCTTGTCCGCCCCTCTTTGCCCTTGTCCGCCCCTCTTTGCCCTTGTCCGCCCCTCTTTGCCCTTGTCCGCCCCTCTTTGCCCTTGTCCGCCCCTCTTTGCCCTTGTCCGCCCCTCTTTGCCCTTGTCCGCCCCTCTTTGCCCTTGTCCGCCCCTCTTTGCCCTTGTCCGCCCCTCTTTGCCCTTGTCCGCCCCTCTTTGCCCTTGTCCGCCCCTCTTTGCCCTTGTCCGCCCCTCTTTGCCCTTGTCCCGTATTCTCCGCCCTTGTCCGCCCCTCTTTGCCCTTGTCCGCCCCTCTTTGCCCTTGTCCCGTATTCTCCGCCCTTGTCCGCCCCTCTTTGCCCTTGTCCCGTATTCTCCGCCCTTGTCCGCCCCTATTTGCCCTTGTCCGCCCCTCTTTGCCCTTGTCCGCCCCTCTTTGCCCTTTTCCGCCCCTCTTTGCCCTTGTCCGCCCCTCTTTGCCCTTGTCCGCCCCTCTTTGCCCTTGTCCGCCCCTCTTTGTCCTTGTCCCGTATTCTCCGCCCTTGTCCGCCCCTCTTTGCCCTTGTCCGCCCCTCTTTGCCCTTGTCCGCCCCTCTTTGCCCTTGTCCGCCCCTCTTTGCCCTTGTCCGCCCCTCTTTGACCTTGTCCGCCCCTCTTTGCCCTTGTGCCATATTCTCCGCACTTGTCCGCCCGTCTTTGCCCTTGTCCGCCCGTCTTTGCCCTTGTCCGGTATTCTGCAAACGTCTCCGCCCCTCTTTGCACTTGTCCGCCCCTCTTTGCCCTTGTCCGCCCCTCTTTGCCCTTGTCCGCCCCTCTTTGCCCTTGTCCGCCCCTCTTTGCCCTTGTCCGCCCCTCTTTGCACTTGTCCGCCCCTCTTTGCAATTTTTCGCACCTCTTTGCAGTTGTCCGGTAGTCTCCGCAGTTCTCCACCCCTCTCTGCCCTTGTCGGCCCGTCTCTGCCCTTGTCGGCCCGTCTCTGCCCTTGTCGGCCCGTCTCTGCCCTTGTCGGCCCGTCTCTGCCCTTGTCGGCCCGTCTCTGCCCTTGTCGGCCCGTCTCTGCCCTTGTCGGCCCGTCTCTGCCCTTGTCGGCCCGTCTCTGCCCTTGTCGGCCCGTCTCTGCCCTTGTCGGCCCGTCTCTGCCCTTGTCGGCCCCTCTCTGCCCTTGTCGGCCCCTCTCTGCCCTTGTCGGCCCCTCTCTGCCCTTGTCGGCCCCTCTCTGCCCTTGTCGGCCCCTCTCTGCCCTTGTCCTGTGTTCTCCGCCCTGATCTGCCCCTCTTTGCCTTTTCTGGCCCTCTTTGCACTTTTCCGCTCCTCTTTACACTTGTTCACCTGTCCTTGCCCTTGTCCGGTATTCTCCATATTTCTCCGCACCTCTTTGCCCTTGTCCGCTCTTCTCCATATTTCTCCGCACCTCTTTGCCCTTGTCCGCTCCTCTTTGACCTTCTCCAGTATAATTTGCCCTTGTCCGCCCCCTCTTTGCCCTTGTCCGCCCCTCTTTGCCCTTGTCCGCCCCTCTTTGCCCTTGTCCGCCCCTCTTTGCCCTTGTCCGCCCCTCTTTGCCCTTGTCCGCCCCTCTTTGCCCTTGTCCGCCCCTCTTTGCCCTTGTCCGCCCCTCTTTGCCCTTGTCCGCCCCTCTTTGCCCTTGTCCGCCCCTCTTTGCCCTTGTCCGCCCCTCTTTGCCCTTGTCCGCCCCTCTTTGCCCTTGTCCTGTACTTGCCAGACTTTTCCGACCCTCTTTGTCCTTGTTTGGTGTTCTCTGCACTGTCCGCACCTCTTTGCCCTTGTCCGCCCCTCTTTGCCCTTCTCTGGTATTCTCTGCACTTCTCCGCCACTCTTTGCATTTGTTTGCCCCTCTTTGCCCTTGTCCCGTGTTTTCCGCACTTGTCCGCCCCTCTTTGCCCTTGTGCGCCCCTCTTTGCCCTTGTGCGCCCCTCTTTGCCCTTGTGCGCCCCTCTTTGCCCTTGTGCGCCCCTCTTTGCCCTTGTGCGCCCCTCTTTGCCCTTGTGCGCCCCTCTTTGCCCTTGTGCGCCCCTCTTTGCCCTTCTCCAGTGTTCTTTGTACTTCTCCAGCGTTCTTTGCCCTTGTGCGCCCCTCTTTGCCCTTGTGCGCCCCTCTTTGCCCTTCTCCAGTGTTCTTTGCCCTTCTCCAGTGTTCTTTGCCCTTCTCCAGTGTTCTTTGCCCTTCTCCAGTGTTCTTTGCCCTTCTCCAGTGTTCTTTGCCCTTCTCCAGTGTTCTTTGCCCTTCTCCAGTGTTCTTTGCCCTTCTCCAGTGTTCTTTGCCCTTCTCCAGAGTTCTTTGCCCTTCTCCAGAGTTCTTTGCCCTTCTCCAGAGTTCTTTGCCCTTCTCCAGAGTTCTTTGCCCTTCTCCAGAGTTCTTTGCCCTTCTCCAGAGTTCTTTGCCCTTCTCCAGAGTTCTTTGCCCTTCTCCAGAGTTCTTTGCCCTTCTCCAGAGTTCTTTGCCCTTCTCCAGAGTTCTTTGCCCTTCTCCAGGGTTCTTTGCCCTTCTCCAGTGTTCTTTGCCCTTCTCCAGTGTTCTTTGCCCTTGTCCGCCCCTCTTTGCCCTTGTCCGCCCCTCTTTGCCCCTGTCCGCCCCTCTTTGCCCCTGTCCGCCCCTCTTTGCCCCTGTCCGCCCCTCTTTGCCCCTGTCCGCCCCTCTTTGCCCCTGTCCGCCCCTCTTTGCCCCTGTCCGCCCCTCTTTGCCCCTGTCCGCCCCTCTTTGCCCCTGTCCGCCCCTCTTTGCCCCTGTCCGCCCCTCTTTGCCCCTGTCCGCCCCTCTTTGCCCCTGTCCGCCCCTCTTTGCCCCTGTCCGCCCCTCTTTGCCCCTGTCCGCCCCTCTTTGCCCCTGTCCGCCCCTCTTTGCCCCTGTCCGCCCCTCTTTGCCCCTGTCCGCCCCTCTTTGCCCCTGTCCGCCCCTCTTTGCCCCTGTCCGCCCCTCTTTGCCCCTGTCCGCCCCTCTTTGCCCCTGTCCGCCCCTCTTTGCCCCTGTCCGCCCCTCTTTGCCCCTGTCCGCCCCTCTTTGCCCCTGTCCGCCCCTCTTTGCCCCTGTCCGCCCCTCTTTGCCCCTGTCCGCCCCTCTTTGCCCCTGTCCGCCCCTCTTTGCCCCTGTCCGCCCCTCTTTGCCCCTGTCCGCCCCTCTTTGCCCCTGTCCGCCCCTCTTTGCCCCTGTCCGCCCCTCTTTGCCCCTGTCCGCCCCTCTTTGCCCCTGTCCGCCCCTCTTTGCCCCTGTCCGCCCCTCTTTGCCCCTGTCCGCCCCTCTTTGCCCCTGTCCGCCCCTCTTTGCCCCTGTCCGCCCCTCTTTGCCCCTGTCCGCCCCTCTTTGCCCCTGTCCGCCCCTCTTTGCCCCTGTCCGCCCCTCTTTGCCCTCGTCCGCCCCTCTTTGCCCTCGTCCGCCCCTCTTTGCCCTCGTCCGCCCCTCTTTGCCCTCGTCCGCCCCTCTTTGCCCTCGTCCGCCCCTCTTTGCCCTCGTCCGCCCCTCTTTGCCCTCGTCCGCCCCTCTTTGCCCTCGTCCGCCCCTCTTTGCCCTCGTCCGCCCCTCTTTGCCCTTGTCTGGTATTCTCCGCACTTCTCCGCCACTCTTTGGACTTGTTTGCCCCTCTTTGCCCTTGTCCCGTGTTTTCCGCACTTGTGCGCCCCTCTTTGCCCTTGTGCGCCCCTCTTTGCCCTTGTGCGCCCCTCTTTGCCCTTGTGCGCCCCTCTTTGCCCTTGTGCGCCCCTCTTTGCCCTTCTCCAGTATTCTTTGCCCTTCTCCAGTATTCTTTGCCCTTCTCCAGTATTCTTTGCCCTTCTCCAGTATTCTTTGCCCTTCTCCAGTATTCTTTGCCCTTCTCCAGTATTCTTTGCCCTTCTCCAGTATTCTTTGCCCTTCTCCAGTATTCTTTGCCCTTCTCCAGTATTCTTTGCCCTTCTCCAGTATTCTTTGCCCTTCTCCAGTATTCTTTGCCCTTCTCCAGTATTCTTTGCCCTTGTGCGCCCCTCTTTGCCCTTGTGCGCCCCTCTTTGCCCTTGTGCGCCCCTCTTTGCCCTTGTGCGCCCCTCTTTGCCCTTGTGCGCCCCTCTTTGCCCTTGTGCGCCCCTCTTTGCCCTTGTGCGCCCCTCTTTGCCCTTCTCCAGTATTCTTTGCCCTTCTCCAGTATTCTTTGCCCTTCTCCAGTATTCTTTGCCCTTCTCCAGTATTCTTTGCCCTTCTCCAGTATTCTTTGCCCTTCTCCAGTATTCTTTGCCCTTCTCCAGTATTCTTTGCCCTTCTCCAGTATTCTTTGCCCTTCTCCAGTATTCTTTGCCCTTCTCCAGTATTCTTTGCCCTTCTCCAGTATTCTTTGCCCTTCTCCAGTATTCTTTGCCCTTCTCCAGTATTCTTTGCCCTTCTCCAGTATTCTTTGCCCTTCTCCAGTATTCTTTGCCCTTCTCCAGTATTCTTTGCCCTTCTCCAGTATTCTTTGCCCTTGTCCGCCCCTCTTTGCCCTTGTCCGCCCCTCTTTGCCCTTGTCCGCCCCTCTTTGCCCTTGTCCGCCCCTCTTTGCCCTTGTCCGCCCCTCTTTGCCCTTGTCCCTAATTCTCTGTACTTGTCCGCCCCGCTTTGCCCTTGTCCGCCCCGCTTTGCCCTTGTCCGGTAGTCTCCGCAGTTCTCCACCCCTCTCTGCCCTTGTCGGCCCCTCTCTGCCCTTGTCGGCCCCTCTCTGCCCTTGTCGGCCCCTCTCTGCCCTTGTCGGCCCCTCTCTGCCCTTGTCGGCCCCTCTCTGCCCTTGTCGGCCCCTGTTTTCCCTTGTCCCGTGTTCTCCGCCCTGGTCTGCCCCTCTTTGCCTTTTCTGCCCCTCTTTGCACTTTTCTGCTCCTCTATGCACTTTTCTGCTCCTCTTTACACTTGTTCACCTGTCCTTGCCCTTGTCCGGTATTCTCCACACTTCTCCGCACCTCTTTGCCCTCGTCCGCTCCTCTTTGACCTTCTCCAGTATTCTTTGCCCTTGTCCGCCCCTCTTTGCCCTTGTCCGCCCCTCTTTGCCCTTGTCCGCCCCTCTTTGCCCTTGTCCGCCCCTCTTTGCCCTTGTCCGCCCCTCTTTGCCCTTGTCCGCCCCTCTTTGCCCTTGTCCGCCCCTCTTTGCCCTTGTCCGCCCCTCTTTGCCCTTGTCCGCCCCTCTTTGCCCTTGTCCGCCCCTCTTTGCCCTTGTCCGCCCCTCTTTGCCCTTGTCCGCCCCTCTTTGCCCTTGTCTGCCCCTCTTTGCCCTTGTCCGCCCCTCTTTGCCCTTGTCCGCCCCTCTTTGCCCTTGTCCGCCCCTCTTTGCCCTTGTCCGCCCCTCTTTGCCCTTGTCCGCCCCTCTTTGCCCTTGTCCGCCCCTCTTTGCACTTGTCCGCCCCCTTTGCCCTTGTCCGCCCCCTTTGCCCTTGTCCGCCCCCTTTGCCCTTGTCTGCCCTCTTTGCCCTTGTCCGCCCCTCTTTGCCCTTGTCCACCCCTCTTTACCCTTTTCTGCCCCTCTTTGCGCTTGTCTGCCCTTTTTTGCCCTTGTCCGACCCTCCTTGCCCTTTTCGGCCCCTCTCCACACTTGTCCGCCCCTTTTTGCACTTGTCTGTCCCTCTTTGCTCTTTTAAGGCCCTCTTTGCCCTTGTCTGCCTCTCTTTGCCCTTGTCCACCTTTCTATGATATTGTCCGCACCTCTTTGACCTTGACTGCCTCTCTTTGCCCTTGTCCACACTTCTATGATTTGTCCGCACCTCTTTGCACTTGTTTGCCCCTCTTTGCCCTTGTCTGCCTCTCTTTGCCCTTGTCCACCTTTCTATGATATTGTCCGCACCTCTTTGACCTTGACTGCCTCTCTTTGCCCTTGTCCACACTTCTATGATTTGTCCGCACCTCTTTGCACTTGTTTGCCCCTCTTTGCCCTTGTCCCATATTCTCCTCCCTTGTCCGCCCCTCTTTGCCCTTGTCCGCCCCTCTTTGCCCTTGTCCGCCCCTCTTTGCCCTTGTCCGCCCCTCTTTGCCCTTGTCCGCCCCTCTTTGCCCTTGTCCGCCCCTATTTGACCTTGTCCGCCCCTATTTGCCCTTGTCCCATATTCTCCGCACTTGTCGGCCCCTCTTTGCCCTTGTCGGCCCCTCTTTGCCCTTGTCGGCCCCTCTTTGCCCTTGTCGGCCCCTCTTTGCCCTTGTCGGCCCCTCTTTGCCCTTGTCAGCTCCCCTTTGCCCTTGTCCGCCCCCTTTGCCCTTGTCCGCCCCCTTTGCCCTTGTCCGCCCCCTTTGCCCTTGTCCGCCCCTGTTTGCACTGTCCGCCCCTCTTTGCCCTTGTCCCGTATTCTCTGCAATTGTCCGCCCCTCTTTGCTCTTGTTCCGTATTCTCCGCCCTTGTCCGCCCCTCTTTGCCCTTGTCCGCCCCTCTTTGCCCTTGTCCGCCCCTCTTTGCCCTTGTCCGCCCCTCTTTGCCCTTGTCCGCCCCTCTTTGCTCTTGTCCGCCCCTCTTTGCCCTTGTCCCGTATTCTCCGCCCTTGTCCGCCCCTCTTTGCCCTTGTCCGCCCCTCTTTGCCGTTGTCCGCCCCTCTTTGCCCTTGTCCGCCCCTCTTTGCCCTTGTCCGGCCCTCTTTGCCCTTGTCCGCCCCTCTTTGCCCTTGTCCGCCCCTCTTTGCCCTTGTCCGCCCCTCTTTGCCCTTGTCCGCCCCTATTTGACCTTGTCCGCCCCTATTTGCCCTTGTCCCATATTCTCCGCACTTGTCGGCCCCTCTTTGCCCTTGTCGGCCCCTCTTTGCCCTTGTCGGCCCCTCTTTGCCCTTGTCGGCCCCTCTTTGCCCTTGTCGGCCCCTCTTTGCCCTTGTCAGCTCCCCTTTGCCCTTGTCCGCCCCCTTTGCCCTTGTCCGCCCCTCTTTGCCCTTGTCCGCCCCTCTTTGCCCTTGTCCGCCCCTCTTTGGCCTTTTCCGCCCCTCTTTGGCCTTGTCCCATATTCTCCGCCCCTCTTTGCACTTGTCTGCCAGTCTTTGCTCTTGTCCCGTATTCTCCGCACTTGCCCGCCCCTCTTTGCCCTTGTCCGCCCCTCTTTGCCCTTGTCCGCCCCTCTTTGCCCTTGTCCGCCCCTCTTTGCCCTTGTCCGCCCCTCTTTGCACTTGTCCGCCCCCTTTGCCCTTGTCCGCCCCCTTTGCCCTTGTCCGCCCCCTTTGCCCTTGTCTGCCCTCTTTGCCCTTGTCCGCCCCTCTTTGCCCTTGTCCACCCCTCTTTACCCTTTTCTGCCCCTCTTTGCGCTTGTCTGCCCTTTTTTGCCCTTGTCCGACCCTCCTTGCCCTTTTCGGCCCCTCTCCACACTTGTCCGCCCCTTTTTGCACTTGTCTGTCCCTCTTTGCTCTTTTAAGGCCCTCTTTGCCCTTGTCTGCCTCTCTTTGCCCTTGTCCACCTTTCTATGATATTGTCCGCACCTCTTTGACCTTGACTGCCTCTCTTTGCCCTTGTCCACACTTCTATGATTTGTCCGCACCTCTTTGCACTTGTTTGCCCCTCTTTGCCCTTGTCTGCCTCTCTTTGCCCTTGTCCACCTTTCTATGATATTGTCCGCACCTCTTTGACCTTGACTGCCTCTCTTTGCCCTTGTCCACACTTCTATGATTTGTCCGCACCTCTTTGCACTTGTTTGCCCCTCTTTGCCCTTGTCCCATATTCTCCTCCCTTGTCCGCCCCTCTTTGCCCTTGTCCGCCCCTCTTTGCCCTTGTCCGCCCCTCTTTGCCCTTGTCCGCCCCTCTTTGCCCTTGTCCGCCCCTCTTTGCCCTTGTCCGCCCCTATTTGACCTTGTCCGCCCCTATTTGCCCTTGTCCCATATTCTCCGCACTTGTCGGCCCCTCTTTGCCCTTGTCGGCCCCTCTTTGCCCTTGTCGGCCCCTCTTTGCCCTTGTCGGCCCCTCTTTGCCCTTGTCGGCCCCTCTTTGCCCTTGTCAGCTCCCCTTTGCCCTTGTCCGCCCCCTTTGCCCTTGTCCGCCCCCTTTGCCCTTGTCCGCCCCCTTTGCCCTTGTCCGCCCCTGTTTGCACTGTCCGCCCCTCTTTGCCCTTGTCCCGTATTCTCTGCAATTGTCCGCCCCTCTTTGCTCTTGTTCCGTATTCTCCGCCCTTGTCCGCCCCTCTTTGCCCTTGTCCGCCCCTCTTTGCCCTTGTCCGCCCCTCTTTGCCCTTGTCCGCCCCTCTTTGCCCTTGTCCGCCCCTCTTTGCCCTTGTCCGCCCCTCTTTGCCCTTGTCCGCCCCTCTTTGCTCTTGTCCGCCCCTCTTTGCCCTTGTCCCGTATTCTCCGCCCTTGTCCGCCCCTCTTTGCCCTTGTCCGCCCCTCTTTGCCGTTGTCCGCCCCTCTTTGCCGTTGTCCGCCCCTCTTTGCCCTTGTCCGCCCCTCTTTGCCCTTGTCCGGCCCTCTTTGCCCTTGTCCGCCCCTCTTTGCCCTTGTCCGCCCCTCTTTGCCCTTGTCCGCCCCTCTTTGCCCTTGTCCGCCCCTATTTGACCTTGTCCGCCCCTATTTGCCCTTGTCCCATATTCTCCGCACTTGTCGGCCCCTCTTTGCCCTTGTCGGCCCCTCTTTGCCCTTGTCGGCCCCTCTTTGCCCTTGTCGGCCCCTCTTTGCCCTTGTCGGCCCCTCTTTGCCCTTGTCAGCTCCCCTTTGCCCTTGTCCGCCCCCTTTGCCCTTGTCCGCCCCTCTTTGCCCTTGTCCGCCCCTCTTTGCCCTTGTCCGCCCCTCTTTGGCCTTTTCCGCCCCTCTTTGGCCTTGTCCCATATTCTCCGCCCCTCTTTGCACTTGTCTGCCAGTCTTTGCTCTTGTCCCGTATTCTCCGCACTTGCCCGCCCCTCTTTGCCCTTGCCCGCCCCTCTTTGCCCCTGTCCCGTATTCTCCGAAATTCGCCGCCCCTCCTTGCCCTTGTCCCGTATTCTCTGCACTTCTCCATCACTCTTTGCTCTTCTGCGACCCTCTTTGCCCTTGTCTGCCCCTCTTTTCCCTTCTCCGCCCCTCTTTGCCATTGTGCGCCCCTTTTTTCCCTTGTCACGTATTCTCATCCCTTCTCCGCCCCTCTTTGCCCTTCTGCGCCCCTCTTTTCCCTTGTCCGCACCTCTTTGTACTTGTCCGGTATTCTCCGCAGTTCTCCGCCCGTCTTTGTTCTTGTCCCGTATTCTACGCACTTGTCCGCCCCTCTTTGACCTTGTCCGCCCCTCTTTGCCCTTGTTCGCCCCTCTTTGCCCTTGTCCGCCCCTCTTTGCCCTTCTCCGCCCCTCTTTGCCCTTTTCCATCAGTCTTTGCACTTGTCCCCTTTTTCCGCACTTCTTCGCCCCTCTTTCACTTGTCCGCTCCTCTTTGCACTTGTCCGCACATTTTTGCCTTTGTCCCATATTCTCCGATCTTCTCCGCACCTCTGTGCCCTTGTCCCGTATTCTCCGCACTTGTCCGCCCCTCTTTGCCCTTGTCCGCCCCTCTTTGCCCTTGTCCGCCCCTCTTTGCCATTGTCCGCCCCTCTTTGCCCTTGTCCGCCCCTCTTTGCCCTTGTCCGCCCCTCTTTGCCCTTGTCCGCCCCTCTTTGCCCTTGTCCGCCCCTCTTTGCCCTTGTCCGCCCCTCTTTGCCCTTGTCCCGTATTCTCCGCCCTTGTCCGCCCCTCTTTGCCCTTGTCCGCCCCTCTTTGCCCTTGTCCGCCCCTCTTTGCCCTTGTCCGCCCCTCTTTGCCCTTGTCCGCCCCTCTTTGCCCTTGTCCGCCCCTCTTTGCCCTTGTCCGCCCCTCTTTGCCCTTGTCCGCCCCTCTTTGCCCTTATCCCTTATTCTCCGCAATTGTCCCATCCTCTTTGCCCTTGTCCGCCCCTCTTTGCCCTTTTCCGCCCCTCTTTGCCCTTTTCCAGTATTCTCCTCTTTTGTCCGCCGCTCTTTGCCCTTGTCCCATATTCTCCGCCCTTGTCCTCCCCTCTTTGTATTTGTCCTGTATTCTCCGCACTTCTCCACCCCTCTTTTCCCTTGTCCGCCCCTCTTTGCCCTTGTCCGCACCTCTGTGCCCTTGTCCCGTATTCTCCGCACTTGTCCGCCCCTCTTTGCCCTTGTCCGCCCCTCTTTGCCCTTGTCCGCCCCTCTTTGCCCTTGTCCGCCCCTCTTTGCCCTTGTCCGCCCCTCTTTGCCCTTGTCCGCCCCTCTTTGCCCTTGTCCGCCCCTCTTTGCCCTTGTCCGCCCCTTTCGCAAGTTTCCTCCCCTCTTTGCCCTTGTCCGCCCCTCTTTGCCATTGTCCCATATTCTCTCTCTTTGCCAAAATCGCATTATTAGGCGAAAGTAAGTTACAATTCAGTACCCTATCCTAAAGCTTGCTGTTAGGAGGGAATCTGCAGCTTGCAGTGAAAGCGCTTCCAGAGGGGAGTCTAATGAGGGCAAACATTTGATGGTAGCACCTTCCCTGCGGGAGATACTCTCTTTGCCAAAATCGCATTATTAGGCGAAAGTAAGTTACAATTCAGTACCCTATCCTAAAGCTTGCTGTTAGGAGGGAATCTGCAGCTTGCAGTGAAAGCGCTTCCAGAGGGGAGTCTAATGAGGGCAAACATTTGATGGTAACAGCTTCCCTGCGGGAGATATTCTCATTGCCAAAATCGCCTTATTAGCCGCAGTTAAGATACAATTCAGTATCCTATCCTAAAGCTTGCTGTTAGGAGGGAATCTGCAGCTTGCAGTGAAAGCGCTTCCAGAGGGGAGTCTAAGGAGGGCAAACATTTGATGGTAGCAGCTTCCCTGCGGGAGATACTCTCTTTGCCAAAATCGCCTTATTAGGCGAAAGTAAGTTACAATTCAGTACCCTATCCTAAAGCTTGCTGTTAGGAGGGAATCTGCAGCTTGCAGTGAAAGCGCTTCCAGAGGGGAGTCTAATGAGGGCAAACATTTGATGGTCGCAGATTCCCTGCGGGAGATATTCTCTTTGCCAAAATCGACTTTTTAGCCGCAGTTAAGTTACAATTCAGTACCCTATCCTAAAGCTTGCTGTTAGGAGGGAATCTGCAGCTTGCAGTGAAAGCGCTTCCAGAGGGTAGTCTAATGAGGGCAAACATTTGATGGTAGCAGCTTCCCTGCGGGAGATACTCTCTTTGCCAAAATCGCATTATTAGCCGCAGTTAAGTTACAATTCAGTACCCTATCCTAAAGCTTGCTGTTAGGAGGGAATCTGCAGCTTGCAGTGAAAGCGCTTCCAGAGGGGAGTCTAATGAGGGCAAACATTTGATGGTAGCAGCTTCCCTGCGGGAGATACTCTCTTTGCCAAAATCGCATTATTAGGCGAAAGTAAGTTACAATTCAGTACCCTTTCCTAAAGCTTGCTGTTAGGAGGGAATCTGCAGCTTGCAGTGAAAGCGCTTCCAGAGGGGAGTCTAATGAGGGCAAACATTTGATGGTAGCAGCTTCCCTGCGTGAGATAGTCTCCTTGCCATAATCGCATTATTAGGCGAAAGTAAGTTACAATTCAGTACCCTATCCTAAAGCTTGCTGTTAGGCGCGAATCTGCAGCTTGCAGTGAAAGCGCTTCCAGAGGGGAGTCTAATGAGGGCAAACATTTGATGGTAGCAGCTTCCCTGCGGGAGATACTCTCTTTGCCAAAATCGCTTTATTAGGCGAAAGTAAGTTACAATTCAGTACCCTATCCTAAAGCTTGCTGTTAGGAGGGAATCTGCAGCTTGCAGTGAAAGCGCTTCCAGAGGGGAGTCTAATGAGGGCAAACATTTGATGGTAGCAGCTTCCCTGCGGGAGATACTCTCTTTGCCAAAATCGCCTTATTAGCCACAGTTAAGTTACAATTCAGTACCGTATCCTAAAGCTTGCTGTTAGGAGGGAATCTGCAGCTTGCAGTGAAAGCTCTTCCAGAGGGGAGTCTAATGAGGGAAACATTTGATGGTATAGCCTTCCCTGCGGGAGATACTCTCTTTGCCAAAATCGCAGTATTAGGCGAAAGTAAGATACAATTCAGTACCCTATCCTAAAGCTTGCTGTTAGGAGGGAATCTGCAGCTTGCAGTGAAAGCGCTTCCAGAGGGGAGTCTAATGAGGGCAAACATTTGATGGTAGCAGCTTCCCTGCGGGAGATACTCTCTTTGCCAAAATCGCCTTATTAGCCGCAGTTAAGTTACAATTCAGTACCCTATCCTAAAGCTTGCTGTTAGGAGGGAATCTGCAGCTTGCAGTGAAAGCGCTTCTAGAGGGGAGTCTAATGAGGGCAAACATTTGATGGTAGCAGCTTCCCTGCGGGAGATACTCTCTTTGCCAAAATCGCATTATTAGGCGAAAGTAAGTTACAATTCAGTACCTTATCCTAAAGCTTGCTGTTAGGAGGGAATCTGCAGCTTGCAGTGAAAGCGCTTCCAGAGGCGAGTCTAATGAGGGCAAACATTTGATGGTAGCAGCTTCCCTGCGGGAGATATTCTCTTTGCCAAAATCGCCTTATTAGCCGCAGTTAAGTTACAATTCAGTACCCTATCCTAAAGCTTGCTGTTAGGAGGGAATCTGCAGCTTGCAGTGAAAGCGCTTCCAGAGGGGAGTCTAATGAGGGCAAACATTTGATGGTAGCAGCTTCCCTGTGGGAGATATTCTCTTTGCCATAATCGCCTTATTAGCCGCAGTTAAGTTACAATTCAGTACCCTATCCTAAAGCTTGCTGTTAGGAGGGAATCTGCAGCTTGCAGTGAAAGCGCTTCCAGAGGGGAGTCTAATGAGGGCAAACATTTGATGGTAGCAGCTTCCCTGCGGGAGATACTCTCTTTGCCAAAATCGCATTATTAGGCGAAAGTAAGTTACAATTCAGTACCCTTTCCTAAAGCTTGCTGTTAGGAGGGAATCTGCAGCTTGCAGTGAAAGCGCTTCCAGAGGGGAGTCTAATGAGGGCAAACATTTGATGGTAGCAGCTTCCCTGCGGGAGATAGTCTCCTTGCCATAATCGCATTATTAGGCGAAAGTAAGTTACAATTCAGTACCCTATCCTAAAGCTTGCTGTTAGGCGCGAATCTGCAGCTTGCAGTGAAAGCGCTTCCAGAGGGGAGTCTAATGAGGGCAAACATTTGATGGTAGCAGCTTCCCTGCGGGAGATACTCTCTTTGCCAAAATCGCATTATTAGGCGAAAGTAAGTTACAATTCAGAACCCTTTCCTAAAGCTTGCTGTTAGGAGGGAATCTGCAGCTTGCAGTGAAAGCGCTTCCAGAGGGGAGTCTAATGAGGGCAAACATTTGATGGTAGCAGCTTCCCTGCGGGAGATACTCTCTTTGCCAAAATCGCATTTTTAGGGAAAGTAAGATACAATTCAGTACCCTATCCTAAAGATTGCTGTTAGGAGGGTATCTGCAGCTTGCAGTGAAAGCGCTTCCAGAGGGGAGTCTAATGAGGGCAAACATGTGATGGTAGCAGCTTCCCTGCGGGAGATACTCTCTTTGCCAAAATCGCTTTATTAGGCGAAAGTAAGTTACAATTCAGTACCCTATCCTAAAGCTTGCTGTTAGGAGGGAATCTGCAGCTTGCAGTGAAAGCGCTTCCAGAGGGGAGTCTAATGAGGGCAAACATGTGATGGTAGCAGCTTCCCTGCGGGAGATACTCTCTTTGCCAAAATCGCATTATTAGGCGAAAGTAAGTTACAATTCAGTACCCTATCCTAAAGCTTGCTGTTAAGAGGGAATCTGCAGCTTGCAGTGAAAGCGCTTCCAGAGGCGAGTCTAATGAGGGCAAACATTTGATGGTAGCAGCTTCCCTGCGGGAGACAGTCTCTTTTCCAAAATCGCATTATTAGGAGAAAGTAAGTTACAATTCAGTACCCTATCCTAAAGCTTGCTGTTAGGAGGGAATCTGCAGCTTGCAGTGAAAGCGCTCCCAGAGGGGAGTCTAATGAGGGCAAACATTTGATGGTAGCAGCTTCCCTGCGGGAGATACTCTCTTTGGCAAAATCGCATTATTAGTCGAAAGTAAGTTACAATTCAGTACCCTATCCTAAAGCTTGCTGTAAAGAGGGAATCTGCAGCTTGCAGTGAAAGCGCTTCCAGAGGGGAGTCTAATGAGGGCAAATATTTGATGGTAGCATCTTCCCTGCGGGAGATATTCTCTTTGCCAAAATCGCCTTATTAGCCGCAGTTAAGTTACAATTCTGTACCCTATCCTAAAGCTTGCTGTTAGGAGGGAATCTGCAGCTTGCAGTGAAAGCGCTTCCAGAGGGGAGTCTAATGAGGGCAAACATTTGATGGTAGCACCTTCCCTGCGGGAGATATTCTCTTTGCCAAAATCGCCTTATTAGCCGCAGTTAAGTTACAATTCAGTACCCTATCCTAAAGCTTGCTGTTAGGAGGGAATCTGCAGCTTGCAGTGAAAGCGCTTCCAGAGGGGAGTCTAATGAGGGCAAACATTTGATGGTAGCAGCTTCCCTGCGGGAGATATTCTCATTGCCAAATCGCATTATTAGCCGCAGTTAAGTTACAATTCAGTACCCTATCCTAAAGCTTGCTGTTAGGAGGGAATCTGCAGCTTGCAGTGAAAGCGCTTCCAGAGGGGAGTCTAATGAGGGCAAACATTTGATGGTAGCAGCTTCCCTGCGGGAGATAGTCTCCTTGCCATAATCGCATTATTAGGCGAAAGTAAGTTACAATCAGTACCCTATCCTAAAGCTTGCTGTTAGGCGCGAATCTGCAGCTTGCAGTGAAAGCGCTTCCAGAGGGGAGTCTAATGAGGGCAAACATTTGATGGTAGCAGCTTCCCTGCGGGAGATACTCTCTTTTCCAAAATCGCATTATTAAGCGAAAGTAAGTTACAATTCAGAACACTTTCCTAAAGCTTGCTGTTAGGAGGGAATCTGCAGCTTGCAGTGAAAGCGCTTCCAGAGGGGAGTCAAATGAGGGCAAACATTTGATGGTAGCAGCTTCCCTGCGGGAGATACTCTCTTTGCCAAAATCGCATTTTTAGGCGAAAGTAAGATACAATTCAGTACCCTATCCTAAAGCTTGCTGTTAGGAGGGAATCTGCAGCTTGCAGTGAAAGCGCTTCCAGAGGGGAGTCTAATGAGGGCAAACATGTGATGGTAGCAGCTTCCCTGCGGGAGATAGTCTCTTTGCCAAAATCGCATTATTAGGCGAAAGTAAGTTACAATTCAGTACCCTATCCTAAAGCTTGCTGTTAGGAGGGAATCTGCAGCTTGCAGTGAAAGCGCTTCCAGAGGGGAGTCTAACGAGGGCAAACATTTGATGGTAGCCGCTTCCCTGCGGGAGATACTCTCTTTGCCAAAATCGCATTATTAGGCGAAAGTAAGATACAATTCAGTACCCTATCCTAAAGCTTGCTGTTAGGAGGGAATCTGCAGCTTGCAGTGAAAGCGCTTCCAGAGGGGAGTCTAATGAGGGCAAACATGTGATGGTAGCAGCTTCCCTGCGGGAGATATTCTCTTTGCCAAAATCGCCATATTAGCCGCAGTTAAGTTACAATTCAGTACCCTATCCTAAAGCTTGCTGTTAGGAGGGAATCTGCAGCTTGCAGTGAAAGCGCTTCCAGAGGGGAGTCTAATGAGGGCAAGCATTTGATGGTAACAGCTTCCCCGCGGGAGATAGTCTCTTTGCCAAAATCGCCTTATTAGACGCAGTTAAGTTACAATTCAGTACCCTATCCTAAAGCTTGCTGTTAGGAGGGAATCTGCAGCTTGCAGTGAAATCACTTCCAGAGGGGAGTCTAATGAGGGCAAACATTTGATGGTAGCAGCTTCCCTGCGGGAGATACTCTCTTTGCCAAAATCGCATTATTAGGCGAAAGTAAGTTACAATTCATTACCCTATCATAAAGCTTGCTGTTAGGAGGGAATCTGCAGCTTGCAGTGAAAGCGCTTCCAGAGGGGAGTCTAATGTGGGCAAACATTTGATGGTAGCAGCTTCCCTGCGGGAGATACTCTCTTTGCCAAAATCGCATTATTAGGCGAAAGTAAGTTACAATTCAGTACCCTATCCTAAAGCTTGCTGTTAGGAGGGAATCTGAAGCTTGCAGTGAAAGCGCTTCCAGAGGGGAGTCTAATGAGGGCAAACATTTGATGGTAGCAGCTTCCCTGCGGGAGACAGTCTCTTTTCCATAATCGCATTATTAGGAGAAAGTAAGTTACAATTCAGTACCCTATCCTAAACCTTGCTGTTAGGAGGGAATCTGCAGCTTGCAGTGAAAGCGCTTCCAGAGGGGAGTCTAATGAGGGCAAACATTTGATGGTAGCAGCTTCCCTGCGGGAGATACTCTCTTTGGCAAAATCGCATTATTAGTCGAAAGTAAGTTACAATTCAGTACCCTATCCTAAAGCTTGCTGTTAAGAGGGAATCTGCAGCTTGCAGTGAAAGCGCTTCCAGAGGGGAGTCTAATGAGGGCAAATATTTGATGGTAGCATCTTCCCTGCGGGAGATATTCTCTTTGCCAAAATCGCCTTATTAGCCGCAGTTAAGTTACAATTCAGTACCCTATCCTAAAGCTTTCTGTTAGGAGGGAATCTGCAGCTTGCAGTGAAAGCGCTTCCAGAGGGGAGTCTAATGAGGGCAAGCATTTGATGGTAACAGCTTCCCCGCGGGAGATAGTCTCTTTGCCAAAATCGCCTTATTAGACGCAGTTAAGTTACAATTCAGTACCCTATCCTAAAGCTTGCTGTTAGGAGGGAATCTGCAGCTTGCAGTGAAATCACTTCCAGAGGGGAGTCTAATGAGGGCAAACATTTGATGGTAGCAGCTTCCCTGCGGGAGATACTCTCTTTGCCAAAATCGCATTATTAGGCGAAAGTAAGTTACAATTCAGTACCCTATCCTAAAGCTTGCTGTTAGGAGGGAATCTGCAGCTTGCAGTGAAAGCGCTTCCAGAGGGGAGTCTAATGTGGGCAAACATTTGATGGTAGCAGCTTCCCTGCGGGAGATACTCTCTTTGCCAAAATCGCATTATTAGGCGAAAGTAAGTTACAATTCAGTACCCTATCCTAAAGCTTGCTGTTAGGAGGGAATCTGCAGCTTGCAGTGAAAGCGCTTCCAGAGGGGAGTCTAATGAGGGCAAACATTTGATGGTAGCAGCTTCCCTGCGGGAGACAGTCTCTTTTCCAAAATCGCATTATTAGGAGAAAGTAAGTTACAATTCAGTACCCTATCCTAAACCTTGCTGTTAGGAGGGAATCTGCAGCTTGCAGTGAAAGCGCTTCCAGAGGGGAGTCTAATGAGGGCAAACATTTGATGGTAGCAGCTTCCCTGCGGGAGATACTCTCTTTGGCAAAATCGCATTATTAGCCGCAGTTAAGTTACAATTCAGTACCCTATCCTAAAGCTTGCTGTTAGGAGGGAATCTGCAGCTTGCAGTGAAAGCGCTTCCACAGGGTAGTCTAATGAGGGCAAGCATTTGATGGTAGCATCTTCCCTGCGGGAGATACTCTCTTTGCCAAAATCGCGTTATTAGGCGAAAGTAAGTTACAATTCAGTACCCTATCCTAAAGCTTGCTGTTAGGAGGGAATCTGCAGCTTGCAGTGAAAGCGCTTCCAGAGGGGAGTCTAATGAGGGCAAGCATTTGATGGTAGCAGCTTCCCTGCGGGAGATATTCTCTTTGCCAAAATCGCTTTATTAGCCGCAGTTAAGTTACAATTCAGTACACTGTCCTACAGCTTGCTGTTAGGAGGGAATCTGCAGCTTGCAGTGAAAGCGCTTCCAGAGGGGAGTCTAATGATGGAAACATTTGATGTTAGCAGCTTCCCTGCGGGAGATAGTCTCTTTGCGAAAATCGCATTATTAGGCGAAAGTAAGTTACAATTCAGTACCTTATCCTAAAGCTTGCTGTTAGGAGGGAATCTGCAGCTTGCAGTGAAAGCGCTTCCAGAGGGGAGTCTAATGAGGGCAAACATTTGATGGTAGCAGCTTCCCTGCGGGAGATACTCTCTTTGCCAAAATCGCATTATTAGGCAAAAGTAAGTTACAATTCAGTACCCTATCCTAAAGCTTGCTGTTAGGAGGGAATCTGCAGCTTGCAGTGAAAGCGCTTCCAGAGGGGAGTCTAATGAGGGCAAACATTTGATGGTAGCAGCTTCCCTGCGGGAGATATTCTCTTTGCCAAAATCGCCTTATTAGCCGCAGTTAAGTTACAATTCAGTACACTGTCCTACAGCTTGCTGTTAGGAGGGAATCTGCAGCTTGCAGTGAAAGCGCTTCCAGAGGGGAGTCTAATGAGGGCAAAGATTTGATGGTAGCAGCTTCCCTGCGGGAGATACTCTCTTTGCCAAAATCGCATTATTAGGCGAAAGTAAGTTACAATTCAGTACCCTATCCTAAAGCTTGCTGTTAGGAGGGAATCTGCAGCTTGCAGTGAAAGCGCTTCCAGAGGGGAGTCTAATGAGGGCAAATATTTGATGGTAGCAGCTTCCCTGCGGGAGATATTCTCTTTGCCATAATCGCCTTATTAGCCGCAGGTAAGTTACAATTCAGGACCCTATCCTAAAGCTTGCTGTTAGGAGGGAATCTGCAGCTTGCAGTGATAGCGCTTCCAGAGGGGAGTCTAATGAGGGCAAACATTTGATGGTAGCAGCCTCCCTGCGGGAGATACTCTCTTTGCCAAAATCGCATTATTAGGCGAAAGTAAGTTACAATTCAGTACCTTATCCTAAAGCTTGCTGTTAGGAGGGATTCTGCAGCTTGCAGTGAAAGCGCTTCCAGAGGGGAGTCTAATGAGGGCAAACATTTGATGGTAGCAGCTTCCCTGCGGGAGATAGTCTCTTTGCCAAAATCGCATTATTATGCGAAAGTAAGTTACAATTCAGTACCCTATCCTAAAGCTTGCTGTTAGGAGGGAATCTGCAGCTTGCAGTGAAAGCGCTTCCAGAGGGGAGTCTAATGAGGGCAAAGATTTGATGGTAGCAGCTTCCCTGCGGGAGATACTCTCTTTGCCAAAATCGCCTTATTAGCCGCAGTTAAGTTACAATTCAGTACACTGTCCTACAGCTTGCTGTTAGGAGGGAATCTGCAGCTTGCAGTGAAAGCGCTTCCAGAGGGGAGTCTAATGAGGGCAAACATTTGATGGTAGCAGCTTCCCTGCGGGTGATACTCTCTTTGCCAAAATCACATTATTACGCGAAAGTAAGTTACAATTCAGTACCCTATCCTAAAGCTTGCTGTTAGGAGGGAATCTGCAGCTTGCAGTGAAAGCACATCCAGAAGGAGGTCTAATGAGGGCAAATATTTGATGGTAACAGCTTCCCTGCGGGAGATATTCTCTTTGCCAAAATCGCCTTATTAGCCGCAGTTAAGTTACAATTCAGTACACTATCCTAAAGCTTGCTGTTAGGAGGGAATCTGCAGCTTGCAGTGAAAGCGCTTCCAGAGGGGAGTCTAATGAGGGCAAACATTTGATGGTAGCAGCTTCCCTGCGGGAGATACTCTCTTTGCCAAAATCGCATTATTAGGCGAAAGTAAGTTACAATTCAGTACCCTATCCTAAAGCTTGCTGTTAGGAGGGAATCTGCAGCTTGCAGTGAAAGCGCTTCCAGAGGGGAGTCTAATGAGGGCAAACATTTGATGGTAGCAGCTTCCCTGCGGGAGATACTCTCTTTGCCAAAATCGCATTATTAGGCGAAAGTAAGTTACAATTCAGTACCCTATCCTAAAGCTTGCTGTTAGGAGGGAATCTGCAGCTTGCAGTGAAAGCGCTTCCAGAGGGGAGTCTAATGAGGGCAAATATTTGATGGTAGCAGCTTCCCTGCGGGAGATATTCTCTTTGCCATAATCGCCTTATTAGCCGCAGTTAAGTTACAATTCAGTACCCTATCCTAAAGCTTGCTGTTAGGAGGGAATCTGCAGCTTGCAGTGAAATCACTTCCAGAGGGGAGTCTAATGAGGGCAAACATTTGATGGTAGCAGCTTCCCTGCGGGAGATACTCTCTTTGCCAAAATCGCATTATTAGGCGAAAGTTAGTTACAATTCAGTACCCTATCCTAAAGCTTGCTGTTAGGAGGGAATCTGCAGCTTGCAGTGAAAGCGCTTCCAGAGGGGAGTCTAATGAGGGCAAACATTTGATGGTAGCAGCTTCCCTGCGGGAGATACTCTCTTTGCCAAAATCGCATTATTAGGCGAAAGTAAGTTACAATTCAGTACCCTATCCTAAAGCTTGCTGTTAGGAGGGAATCTGCAGCTTGCAGTGAAAGCACTTCCAGAGGGGAGTCTAATGAGGGCAAACATTTGATGCTAGAGCCTTCCCTGCGGGAGATACTCTCTTTGCCAAAATCGCATTATTAGGCGAAAGTAAGTTACAATTCAGTACCTTATCCTAAAGCTTGCTGTTAGGAGGGATTCTGCAGCTTGCAGTGAAATCACTTCCAGAGGGGAGTCTAATGAGGGCAAACATTTGATGGTAGCAGCTTCCCTGCGGGAGATATTCTCTTTGCCAAAATCGCCTTATTAGCCGCAGTTAAGTTACAATTCAGTACACTGTCCTACAGCTTGCTGTTAGGAGGGAATCTGCAGCTTGCAGTGAAAGCGCTTCCAGAGGGGAGTCTAATGAGGGCAAACATTTGATGTTAGCAGCTTCCCTGCGGGTGATACTCTCTTTGCCAAAATCGCATTATTAGGCGAAAGTAAGTTACAATTCAGTACCCTATCCTAAAGCTTGCTGTTAGGAGGGAATCTGCAGCTTGCAGTGAAAGCACATCCAGAGGGGAGTCTAATGAGGGCAAATATTTGATGGTAACAGCTTCCCTTCGGGAGATATTCTCTTTGCCAAAATCGCCTTATTAGCCGCAGTTAAGTTACAATTCAGTACCCTATCCTAAAGCTTGCTGTTAGGAGGGAATCTGCAGCTTGCAGTGAAAGCGCTTCCAGAGGGGAGTCTAATGAGGGCAAACATTTGATGGTAGCAGCTTCCCTGCGGGAGATATTCTCTTTGCCAAAATCGCCTTATTAGGCGAAAGTAAGTTACAATTCAGTACCCTATCCTAAAGCTTGCTGTTAGGAGGGAATCTGCAGCTTGCAGTGAAAGCGCTTCCAGAGGGGAGTGTAATGAGGGCAAACATTTGATGGGAACAGCTTCCCTGCGGGAGATACTCTCTTTGCCAAAATCACATTATTAGGCGAAAGTAAGTTACAATTCAGTACCCTATCCTAAAGCTTGCTGTTAGGAGGGAATCTGCAGCTTGCAGTGAAAGCGCTTCCAGAGGGGAGTCTAACGAGGGCAAACATTTGATGGTAGCACCTTCCCTGCGGGAGATACTCTCTTTGCCAAAATCGCATTATTAGGCGAAAGTAAGTTACAATTCAGTACCCTATCCTAAAGCTTGCTGTTAGGAGGGAATCTGCAGCTTGCAGTGAAAGCGCTTCCAGAGGGGAGTCTAATGAGGGCAAACATTTGATGGTATCAGCTTCCCTGCGGGAGATAGTCTCTTTGCCAAAATCGCATTATTAGGCGAAAGTAAGTTACAATTCAGTACCCTATCCTAAAGCTTGCTGTTAGGAGGGAATCTGCAGCTTGCAGTGAAAGCGCTTCCAGAGGGGAGTCTAACGAGGGCAAACATTTGATGGTAGCAGCTTCCCTGCGGGAGATAGTCTCTTTGCCAAAATCGCATTATCAGGCGAAAGTAAGTTACAATTCAGTACCCTATGCTAAAGCTTGCTGTTAGGAGGGAATCTGCAGCTTGCAGTGAAAGCGCTTCAAGAGGGGAGTCTAATGAGGGCAAACATTTGATGGTAGCAGCTGCCCTGCGGGAGATATTCTCTTTGCCAAAATCGCATTATTAGGCGAAAGTAAATTACAATTCAGTACCCTATCCTAAAGCTTGCTGTTAGGAGGGAATCTGCAGCTTGCAGTGAATGCTCTTCCAGAGGGTAGTCTAACGAGGGCAAACATTTGATGGTAACAGCTTCCCTGCGGGAGATAGTCTCTTTGCCAAAATCGCATTATTAGGCGAAAGTAAGTTACAATTCAGTACCCTATCCTAAAGCTTGTTGTTAGGAGGGAATCTGCAGCTTGCAGTGAAAGCGCTTCCAGAGGGGAGTCTAATGAGGGCAAGCATTTGATGGTAGCAGCTTCCCTGCGGGAGATATTCTCTTTGCCAAAATCGCCTTATTAGCCGCAGTTAAGTTACAATTCAGTACACTGTCCTACAGCTTGCTGTTAGGAGGGAATCTGCAGCTTGCACTGAAAGTGCTTCCAGAGGGGAGTCTAATGAGGGCAAACATTTGATGTTAGCATCTTCCCTGCGGGTGATACTTTCTTTGCCAAAATCGCATTATTAGGCGAAAGTAAGTTACAATTCAGTACCCTATCCTAAAGCTTGCTGTTAGGAAGGAATCTGCAGCTTGCAGTGAAAGCGCTTCCAGAGGGGAGTCTAATGAGGGCAAACATTTGATGGTAGCAGCTTCCCTGCGGGAGATAGTCTCTTTGCCAAATTCGCATTATTAGGCGAAAGTAAGTTACAATTCAGTACCCTATCCTAAAGCTTGCTGTTAGGAGGGAATCTGCAGCTTGCAGTGAAAGCGCTTCCAGAGGGGAGTCTAATGAGGGCAAACATTTGATGGTAGCAGCTTCCCTGCGGGAGATACTCTCTTTGCCAAAATCGCTTTATTATGCGAAAGTAAGTTACAATTCAGTACCCTATCCTAAAGCTTGCTGTTAGGAGGGAATCTGCAGCTTGCAGTGAAAGCGCTTCCAGAGGGGAGTCTAATGAGGGCAAACATTTGATGGTAGCAGCTTCCCTGCGGGAGATACTCTTTTTGCCAAAATTGCATTATTAGGCGAAAGTAAGCTACAATTCAGTACCCTATCCTAAAGCTTGCTGTTAGGAGGGAATCTGCAGCTTGCAGTGAAAGCGCTTCCAGAGGGGAGTCTAATGAGGGCAAAGATTTGATGGTAACATCTTCCCTGCAGGAGATACTCTCTTTGCCAAAAACGCATTATTAGGCGAAAGTAAGTTACAATTCAGTACCCTATCCTAAAGCTTGCTGTTAGGAGGGAATCTGCAGCTTGCAGTGAAAGCGCTTCCAGAGGGGAGTCTAACGAGGGCAAACATTTGATGGTAGCAGCTTCCCTGCGGGAGATACTCTCTTTGCTATAATCGCATTATTAGGCGAAAGTAAGTTACAATTCAGTACCCTATCCTAAAGCTTGCTGTTAGGAGGGAATCTGCAGCTTGCAGTGAAAGCGCTTCCAGAGGGGAGTCTAACGAGGGCAAACATTTGATGGTAGCAGCTTCCCTGCGGGAGATACTCTCTTTGCAAAAAATCGCATTATTAGGCGAAAGTAAGTTACAATTCAGTACCCTATCCTAAAGCTTGCTGTTTGGAAGGAATCTGCAGCTTGCAGTGAAAGCGCTTCCAGAGGGGAGTCTAATGAGGGCAAACATTTGATGGTAGCAGCTTCCCTGCGGGAGATACTCTCTTTGCCAAAATCGCATTATTAGGCGAAAGTAAGTTACAATTCAGTACCCTATCCTAAAGCTTGCTGTTAGGAGGGAATCTGCAGCTTGCAGTGAAAGCGCTTCCAGAGGGGAGTCTAACGAGGGCAAACATTTGATGGTAGCAGCTTCCCTGCGGGAGATACTCTCTTTGCCAAAATCGCATTATTAGGCGAAAGTAAGATACAATTCAGTACCCTATCCTAAAGCTTGCTGTTAGGAGGGAATCTGCAGCTTGCAGTGAAAGCGCTTCCAGAGGGGAGTCTAATGAGGGCAAACATGTGATGGTAGCAGCTTCCCTGCGGGAGATATTCTCTTTGCCAAAATCGCCATATTAGCCGCAGTTAAGTTACAATTCAGTACCCTATCCTAAAGTTTGCTGTTAGGAGGGAATCTGCAGCTTGCAGTGAAAGCGCTTCCAGAGGGGAGTCTAATGAGGGCAAACATTTGATGGTAACAGCTTCCCCGCGGGAGATAGTCTCTTTGCCAAAATCGCCTTATTAGACGCAGTTAAGTTACAATTCAGTACCCTATCCTAAAGCTTGCTGTTAGGAGGGAATCTGCAGCTTGCAGTGAAATCACTTTCAGAGGGGAGTCTAATGAGGGCAAACATTTGATGGTAGCAGCTTCCCTGCGGGAGATACTCTCTTTGCCAAAATCGCATTATTAGCCGCAGTTAAGATACAATTCAGTACCCTATCCTAAAGCTTGCTGTTAGGAGGGAATCTGCAGCTTGCAGTGAAAGCGCTTCCAGAGGGGAGTCTAATGAGGGCAAACATTTGATGGTAGCAGCTTCCCTGCGGGAGATACTCTCTTTGCCAAAATCGCTTTATTATGCGAAAGTAAGTTACAATTCAGTACCCTATCCTAAAGCTTGCTGTTAGGAGGGAATCTGCAGCTTGCAGTGAAAGCGCTTCCAGAGGGGAGTCTAATGAGGGCAAACATTTGATGGTAGCAGCTTCCCTGCGGGAGATACTCTTTTTGCCAAAATTGCATTATTAGGCGAAAGTAAGCTACAATTCAGTACCCTATCCTAAAGCTTGCTGTTAGGAGGGAATCTGCAGCTTGCAGTGAAACCGCTTCCAGAGGGGAGTCTAATGAGGGCAAAGATTTGATGGTAGCAGCTTCCCTGCGGGAGATACTCTCTTTGCCAAAATCGCATTATTAGGCGAAAGTAAGTTACAATTCAGTACCCTATGCTACAGCTTGCTGTTAGGAGGGAATCTGCAGCTTGCAGTGAAAGCGCTTCCAGAGGGGAGTCTAATGAGGGCAAACATTTGATGGTAGCAGCTTCCCTGCGGGAGATAGTCTCTTTGCCAAAATCGCCTTATTAGCCGCAGTTAATATACAATTCAGTACCCTATCCTAAAGCTTGCTGTTAGGAGGGAATCTGCAGCTTGCAGTGAAAGCGCTTCCAGAGGGGAGTCTAACGAGGGCAAACATTTGATGGTAGCAGCTTCCCTGCGGGAGATACTCTCTTTGCAAAAAATCGCATTATTAGGCGAAAGTAAGTTACAATTCAGTACCCTATCCTAAAGCTTGCTGTTTGGAAGGAATCTGCAGCTTGCAGTGAAAGCGCTTCCAGAGGGGAGTCTAATGAGGGCAAACATTTGATGGTAGCAGCTTCCCTGCGGGAGATACTCTCTTTGCCAAAATCGCATTATTAGGCGAAAGTAAGTTACAATTCAGTACCCTATCCTAAAGCTTGCTGTTAGGAGGGAATCTGCAGCTTGCAGTGAAAGCGCTTCCAGAGGGGAGTCTAACGAGGGCAAACATTTGATGGTAGCAGCTTCCCTGCGGGAGATACTCTCTTTGCCAAAATCGCATTATTAGGCGAAAGTAAGATACAATTCAGTACCCTATCCTAAAGCTTGCTGTTAGGAGGGAATCTGCAGCTTGCAGTGAAAGCGCTTCCAGAGGGGAGTCTAATGAGGGCAAACATGTGATGGTAGCAGCTTCCCTGCGGGAGATATTCTCTTTGCCAAAATCGCCATATTAGCCGCAGTTAAGTTACAATTCAGTACCCTATCCTAAAGCTTGCTGTTAGGAGGGAATCTGCAGCTTGCAGTGAAAGCGCTTCCAGAGGGGAGTCTAATGAGGGCAAACATTTGATGGTAACAGCTTCCCCGCGGGAGATAGTCTCTTTGCCAAAATCGCCTTATTAGACGCAGTTAAGTTACAATTCAGTACCCTATCCTAAAGCTTGCTGTTAGGAGGGAATCTGCAGCTTGCAGTGAAATCACTTCCAGAGGGGAGTCTAATGAGGGCAAACATTTGATGGTAGCAGCTTCCCTGCGGGAGATACTCTCTTTGCCAAAATCGCATTATTAGCCGCAGTTAAGATACAATTCAGTACCCTATGCTAAAGCTTGCTGTTAGGAGGGAATCTGCAGCTTGCAGTGAAAGCGCTTCCAGAGTGGAGTCTAATGTGGGCAAACATTTGATGGTAGCAGCTTCCCTGCGGGAGATACTCTCTTTGCCAAAATCGCATTATTAGGCGAAAGTAAGTTACAATTCAGTACCCTATCCTAAAGCTTGCTGTTAGGAGGGAATCTGCAGCTTGCAGTGAAAGCGCTTCCAGAGGGGAGTCTAATGAGGGCAAACATTTGATGGTAGCAGCTTCCCTGCGGCAGACTGTCTCTTTTCCAAAATCGCATTATTAGGAGAAAGTAAGTTACAATTCAGTACTCTATCCTAAAGCTTGCTGTTAGGAGGGAATCTGCAGCTTGCAGTGAAAGCGCTTCCAGAGGGGAGTCTAATGAGGGCAAACATTTGATGGTAGCAGCTTCCCTGCGGGAGATACTCTCTTTGCCAAAATCGCATTATTAGGCGAAAGTAAGATACAATTCAGTACCCTATCCTAAAGCTTGCTGTTAGGAGGGAATCTGCAGCTTGCAGTGAAAGCCCTTCCAGAGGGGAGTCTAATGAGGGCAAACATTTGATGGTAGCAGCTTCCCTGCGGGAGATACTCTCTTTGCCAAAATCGCATTATTAGGCGAAAGTAAGTTACAATTCAGTACCCTATCCTAAAGCTTGCTGTTAGGAGGGAATCTGCAGCTTGCAGTGAAAGCGCTTCCAGAGGGGAGTCTAATGAGGGCAAATATTTGATGGTAGCATCTTCCCTGCGGGAGATATTCTCTTTGCCAAAATCGCCTTATTAGCCGCAGTTAAGTTACAATTCAGTACCCTATCCTAAAGCTTGCTGTTAGGAGGGAATCTGCAGCTTGCAGTGAAAGCGCTTCCAGAGGGGAGTCTAATGAGGGTAAACATTTGATGGTAGCATCTTCCCTGCGGGAGATATTCTCTTTGCCAAATTCTCCTTATTAGCCGCAGTTTAGATACAATTCAGTACCCTATCCTAAAGCTTGCTGTTAGGAGGGAATCTGCAGCTTGCAGTGAAAGCGCTTCCAGAGGGGAGTCTAATGAGGGCAAACATTTGATGGTAGCAGCTTCCCTGCGGGAGATACTCTCTTTGCCAAAATCGCCTTATTAGCCGCAGTTAAGTTACAATTCAGTACCCTATCCTAAAGCTTGCTGTTAGGAGGGAATCTGCAGCTTGCAGTGAAAGCGCTTCCAGAGCGGTGTCTAAAAGGGAAAACATTTGATGGTAGCAGCTTCCCTGCGGGAGATACTCTCTTTGCCAAAATCGCATTATTATCCGCATTTAAGATACAATTAAGTACCCTATCCTAAAGCTTGCTGTTAGGAGGGAATCTGCAGCTTGCAGTGAAAGAGCTTCCAGAGGGGAGTCTAATGAGGGCAAACATTTGATGGTAGCAGCTTCCCTGCGGGAGATATTCTCTTTGCCAAAATCGCCATATTAGACGCAGTTAAGTTACAATTCAGTACCCTATCCTAAAGCTTGCTGTTAGGAGGGAATCTGCAGGTTGCAGTGAAAGCGCTTCCAGAGGGGAGTCTAATGAGGGCAAACATTTGATGGTAGCAGCTTCCCTGCGGGAGACAGTCTCTTTTCCAATATCGCATTATTAGGCGAAAGTAAGTTACAATTCAGTACCCTATCCTAAAGCTTGCTGTTAGGAGGGAATCTGCAGCTTGCAGTGAAAGCGCTTCCAGAGGGGAGTCTAATGAGGGCAAATATTTGATGGTAGCATCTTCCCTGCGGGAGATATTCTCTTTGCCAAAATCGCATTATTAGCCGCAGTTAAGTTACAATTCAGTACCCTATCCTAAAGCTTGCTGTTAGGAGGGAATCTGCAGCTTGCAGTGAAAGCGCTTCCAGAGGGGAGTCTAATGAGGGCAAACATTTGATGGTAGCAGCTTCCCTGCGGGAGATACTCTCTTTGCCAAAATCGCATTATTATCCACATTTAAGATACAATTAAGTACCCTATCCTAAAGCTTGCTGTTAGGAGGGAATCTGCAGCTTGCAGTGAAAGCGCTTCCAGAGGGGAGTCTAATGAGGGCAAATATTTGATTGTAGCATCTTCCCTGCGGGAGATATTCTCTTTGCCAAATTCGCCTTATTAGCCGCAGTTAAATTACAATTCAGTACCCTATCCTAAAGCTTGCTGTTAGGAGGGAATCTGCAGCTTGCAGTGAAAGCGCTTCCAGAGGGGAGTCTAATGAGGGCAAACATTTGATGGTAGCAGCTTCCCTGCGGGAGATATTCTCTTTGCCAAAATCGCATTATTAGGCGAAAGTAAGATACAATTCAGTACCCTATCCTAAAGCTTGCTGTTAGGAGGGAATCTGCAGCTTGCAGTGAAAGCGCTTCCAGAGGGGAGTCTAATGAGGGCAAACATTTGATGGTAGCAGCTTCCCTGCGGGAGATACTCTCTTTGCCAAAATCGCATTATTAGGCGAAAGTAAGTTACAATTCAGTACCCTATCCTAAAGCTTGCTGTTAGGAGGGAATCTGCAGCTTGCAGTGAAAGCGCTTCCAGAGGGGAGTCTAATGAGGGCAAATATTTGATGGTAGCATCTTCCCTGCGGGAGATATTCTCTTTGCCACAATCGCCTTATTAGCCGCAGTTAAGTTACAATTCAGTACCCTATCCTAAAGCTTGCTGTTAGGAGGGAATCTGCAGCTTGCAGTGAAAGCGCTTCCAGAGGGGAGTCTAACGAGGGCAAACATTTGATGGTAGCAGCTTCCCTGCGGGAGATACTCTCTTTGCCAAAATCGCATTATTAGACGAAAGTAAGTTACAATTCAGAACCCTATCCTAAAGCTTGCTGTTAGGAGGGAATCTGCAGCTTGCAGTGAAAGCGCTTCCAGAGGGGAGTCTAATGAGGGCAAACATTTGATGGTAGCAGCTTCCCTGCGGGAGATACTCTCTTTGCTAAAATAGCATTATTAGGCGAAACTAAGATACAATGCAGTACCCTATCCTAAAGCTTGCTGTTAGGAGGGAATCTGCAGCTTGCAGTGAAAGCGCTTCCAGAGGGGAGTCTAATGAGGGCAAACATTTGATGGTAGCAGCTTCCCTGCGGGAGATACTCTCTTTGCCAAAATCGCATTATTAGGCGAAAGTAAGTTACAATTCAGTACCCTATCCTAAAGCTTGCTGTTAGGAGGGAATCTGCAGCTTGCAGTGAAAGCGCTTCCAGAGGGGAGTCTAATGAGGGCAAACATATGATGGTAGCACCTTCCCTGCGGGAGATACTCTCTTTGCCAAAATCGCATTATTAGGCGAAAGTAAGATACAATTCAGTACCCTATCCTAAAGCTTGCTGTTAGGAGGGAATCTGCAGCTTGCAGTGAAAGCGCTTCCAGAGGGGAGTGTAATGAGGGCAAATATTTGATGGTAGCAGCTTCCCTGCGGGAGATACTCTCTTTGCCAAAATCGCCTTTTTAGCCGCAGTTAAGTTACAATTCAGTACCCTATCCTAAATCTTGCTGTTAGGAGGGAATCTGCAGCTTGCAGTGAAAGCGCTTCCAGAGGGGAGTCTAATGAGGGCAAACATTTGATGGTAGCAGCTTCCCTGCGGGAGATACTCTCTTTGCCAAAATCGCATTATTAGGCGAAAGTAAGTTACAATTCAGTACCCTATCCTAAAGCTTGCTGTTAGGAGGGAATCTGCAGCTTGCAGTGAAAGCACTTCCAGAGGGGAGTCTAATGAGGGTAAAGATTTGATGGTAGCAGCTTCCCTGCGGGAGATATTCTCTTTGCCATAATCGCCTTATTAGCCGCAGTTAAGTTACAATTCAGTACCCTATCCTAAAGCTTGCTGTTAGGAGGGAATCTGCAGCTTGCAGTGAAAGCGCTTCCAGAGGGGTGTCTAATGAGGGCAAACATTTGATGGTAGCAGCTTCCCTGCGGGAGATAGTCTCTTTGCCAAAATCGCCTTATTAGCCGCAGTTAAGATACAATTCAGTACCCTATCCTAAAGCTTGCTGTTAGGAGGGAATCTGCAGCTTGCAGTGAAAGCGCTTCCAGAGGGGAGTCTAACGAGGGCAAACATTTGATGGTAGCAGCTTCCCTGCGGGAGATACTCTCTTTGCCAAAATCGCTTTATTATGCGAAAGTAAGTTACAATTCAGTACCCTATCCTAAAGCTTGCTGTTAGGAGGGAATCTGCAGCTTGCAGTGAAAGCGCTTCCAGAGGGGAGTCTAATGAGGGCAAACATTTGATGGTAGCAGCTTCCCTGCGGGAGATACTCTTTTTGCCAAAATTGCATTATTAGGCGAAAGTAAGCTACAATTCAGTACCCTATCCTAAAGCTTGCTGTTAGGAGGGAATCTGCAGCTTGCAGTGAAACCGCTTCCAGAGGGGAGTCTAATGAGGGCAAAGATTTGATGGTAGCAGCTTCCCTGCGGGAGATACTCTCTTTGCCAAAATCGCATTATTAGGCGAAAGTAAGTTACAATTCAGTACCCTATGCTACAGCTTGCTGTTAGGAGGGAATCTGCAGCTTGCAGTGAAAGCGCTTCCAGAGGGGAGTCTAATGAGGGCAAACATTTGATGGTAGCAGCTTCCCTGCGGGAGATAGTCTCTTTGCCAAAATCGCCTTATTAGCCGCAGTTAATATACAATTCAGTACCCTATCCTAAAGCTTGCTGTTAGGAGGGAATCTGCAGCTTGCAGTGAAAGCGCTTCCAGAGGGGAGTCTAACGAGGGCAAACATTTGATGGTAGCAGCTTCCCTGCGGGAGATACTCTCTTTGCAAAAAATCGCATTATTAGGCGAAAGTAAGTTACAATTCAGTACCCTATCCTAAAGCTTGCTGTTTGGAAGGAATCTGCAGCTTGCAGTGAAAGCGCTTCCAGAGGGGAGTCTAATGAGGGCAAACATTTGATGGTAGCAGCTTCCCTGCGGGAGATACTCTCTTTGCCAAAATCGCATTATTAGGCGAAAGTAAGTTACAATTCAGTACCCTATCCTAAAGCTTGCTGTTAGGAGGGAATCTGCAGCTTGCAGTGAAAGCGCTTCCAGAGGGGAGTCTAACGAGGGCAAACATTTGATGGTAGCAGCTTCCCTGCGGGAGATACTCTCTTTGCCAAAATCGCATTATTAGGCGAAAGTAAGATACAATTCAGTACCCTATCCTAAAGCTTGCTGTTAGGAGGGAATCTGCAGCTTGCAGTGAAAGCGCTTCCAGAGGGGAGTCTAATGAGGGCAAACATGTGATGGTAGCAGCTTCCCTGCGGGAGATATTCTCTTTGCCAAAATCGCCATATTAGCCGCAGTTAAGTTACAATTCAGTACCCTATCCTAAAGCTTGCTGTTAGGAGGGAATCTGCAGCTTGCAGTGAAAGCGCTTCCAGAGGGGAGTCTAATGAGGGCAAACATTTGATGGTAACAGCTTCCCCGCGGGAGATAGTCTCTTTGCCAAAATCGCCTTATTAGACGCAGTTAAGTTACAATTCAGTACCCTATCCTAAAGCTTGCTGTTAGGAGGGAATCTGCAGCTTGCAGTGAAATCACTTCCAGAGGGGAGTCTAATGAGGGCAAACATTTGATGGTAGCAGCTTCCCTGCGGGAGATACTCTCTTTGCCAAAATCGCATTATTAGCCGCAGTTAAGATACAATTCAGTACCCTATGCTAAAGCTTGCTGTTAGGAGGGAATCTGCAGCTTGCAGTGAAAGCGCTTCCAGAGTGGAGTCTAATGTGGGCAAACATTTGATGGTAGCAGCTTCCCTGCGGGAGATACTCTCTTTGCCAAAATCGCATTATTAGGCGAAAGTAAGTTACAATTCAGTACCCTATCCTAAAGCTTGCTGTTAGGAGGGAATCTGCAGCTTGCAGTGAAAGCGCTTCCAGAGGGGAGTCTAATGAGGGCAAACATTTGATGGTAGCAGCTTCCCTGCGGCAGACTGTCTCTTTTCCAAAATCGCATTATTAGGAGAAAGTAAGTTACAATTCAGTACTCTATCCTAAAGCTTGCTGTTAGGAGGGAATCTGCAGCTTGCAGTGAAAGCGCTTCCAGAGGGGAGTCTAATGAGGGCAAACATTTGATGGTAGCAGCTTCCCTGCGGGAGATACTCTCTTTGCCAAAATCGCATTATTAGGCGAAAGTAAGATACAATTCAGTACCCTATCCTAAAGCTTGCTGTTAGGAGGGAATCTGCAGCTTGCAGTGAAAGCCCTTCCAGAGGGGAGTCTAATGAGGGCAAACATTTGATGGTAGCAGCTTCCCTGCGGGAGATACTCTCTTTGCCAAAATCGCATTATTAGGCGAAAGTAAGTTACAATTCAGTACCCTATCCTAAAGCTTGCTGTTAGGAGGGAATCTGCAGCTTGCAGTGAAAGCGCTTCCAGAGGGGAGTCTAATGAGGGCAAATATTTGATGGTAGCATCTTCCCTGCGGGAGATATTCTCTTTGCCAAAATCGCCTTATTAGCCGCAGTTAAGTTACAATTCAGTACCCTATCCTAAAGCTTGCTGTTAGGAGGGAATCTGCAGCTTGCAGTGAAAGCGCTTCCAGAGGGGAGTCTAATGAGGGTAAACATTTGATGGTAGCATCTTCCCTGCGGGAGATATTCTCTTTGCCAAATTCTCCTTATTAGCCGCAGTTTAGATACAATTCAGTACCCTATCCTAAAGCTTGCTGTTAGGAGGGAATCTGCAGCTTGCAGTGAAAGCGCTTCCAGAGGGGAGTCTAATGAGGGCAAACATTTGATGGTAGCAGCTTCCCTGCGGGAGATACTCTCTTTGCCAAAATCGCCTTATTAGCCGCAGTTAAGTTACAATTCAGTACCCTATCCTAAAGCTTGCTGTTAGGAGGGAATCTGCAGCTTGCAGTGAAAGCGCTTCCAGAGCGGTGTCTAAAAGGGAAAACATTTGATGGTAGCAGCTTCCCTGCGGGAGATACTCTCTTTGCCAAAATCGCATTATTATCCGCATTTAAGATACAATTAAGTACCCTATCCTAAAGCTTGCTGTTAGGAGGGAATCTGCAGCTTGCAGTGAAAGAGCTTCCAGAGGGGAGTCTAATGAGGGCAAACATTTGATGGTAGCAGCTTCCCTGCGGGAGATATTCTCTTTGCCAAAATCGCCATATTAGACGCAGTTAAGTTACAATTCAGTACCCTATCCTAAAGCTTGCTGTTAGGAGGGAATCTGCAGGTTGCAGTGAAAGCGCTTCCAGAGGGGAGTCTAATGAGGGCAAACATTTGATGGTAGCAGCTTCCCTGCGGGAGACAGTCTCTTTTCCAATATCGCATTATTAGGCGAAAGTAAGTTACAATTCAGTACCCTATCCTAAAGCTTGCTGTTAGGAGGGAATCTGCAGCTTGCAGTGAAAGCGCTTCCAGAGGGGAGTCTAATGAGGGCAAATATTTGATGGTAGCATCTTCCCTGCGGGAGATATTCTCTTTGCCAAAATCGCATTATTAGCCGCAGTTAAGTTACAATTCAGTACCCTATCCTAAAGCTTGCTGTTAGGAGGGAATCTGCAGCTTGCAGTGAAAGCGCTTCCAGAGGGGAGTCTAATGAGGGCAAACATTTGATGGTAGCAGCTTCCCTGCGGGAGATACTCTCTTTGCCAAAATCGCATTATTATCCACATTTAAGATACAATTAAGTACCCTATCCTAAAGCTTGCTGTTAGGAGGGAATCTGCAGCTTGCAGTGAAAGCGCTTCCAGAGGGGAGTCTAATGAGGGCAAATATTTGATTGTAGCATCTTCCCTGCGGGAGATATTCTCTTTGCCAAATTCGCCTTATTAGCCGCAGTTAAATTACAATTCAGTACCCTATCCTAAAGCTTGCTGTTAGGAGGGAATCTGCAGCTTGCAGTGAAAGCGCTTCCAGAGGGGAGTCTAATGAGGGCAAACATTTGATGGTAGCAGCTTCCCTGCGGGAGATATTCTCTTTGCCAAAATCGCATTATTAGGCGAAAGTAAGATACAATTCAGTACCCTATCCTAAAGCTTGCTGTTAGGAGGGAATCTGCAGCTTGCAGTGAAAGCGCTTCCAGAGGGGAGTCTAATGAGGGCAAACATTTGATGGTAGCAGCTTCCCTGCGGGAGATACTCTCTTTGCCAAAATCGCATTATTAGGCGAAAGTAAGTTACAATTCAGTACCCTATCCTAAAGCTTGCTGTTAGGAGGGAATCTGCAGCTTGCAGTGAAAGCGCTTCCAGAGGGGAGTCTAATGAGGGCAAATATTTGATGGTAGCATCTTCCCTGCGGGAGATATTCTCTTTGCCACAATCGCCTTATTAGCCGCAGTTAAGTTACAATTCAGTACCCTATCCTAAAGCTTGCTGTTAGGAGGGAATCTGCAGCTTGCAGTGAAAGCGCTTCCAGAGGGGAGTCTAACGAGGGCAAACATTTGATGGTAGCAGCTTCCCTGCGGGAGATACTCTCTTTGCCAAAATCGCATTATTAGACGAAAGTAAGTTACAATTCAGAACCCTATCCTAAAGCTTGCTGTTAGGAGGGAATCTGCAGCTTGCAGTGAAAGCGCTTCCAGAGGGGAGTCTAATGAGGGCAAACATTTGATGGTAGCAGCTTCCCTGCGGGAGATACTCTCTTTGCTAAAATAGCATTATTAGGCGAAACTAAGATACAATGCAGTACCCTATCCTAAAGCTTGCTGTTAGGAGGGAATCTGCAGCTTGCAGTGAAAGCGCTTCCAGAGGGGAGTCTAATGAGGGCAAACATTTGATGGTAGCAGCTTCCCTGCGGGAGATACTCTCTTTGCCAAAATCGCATTATTAGGCGAAAGTAAGTTACAATTCAGTACCCTATCCTAAAGCTTGCTGTTAGGAGGGAATCTGCAGCTTGCAGTGAAAGCGCTTCCAGAGGGGAGTCTAATGAGGGCAAACATATGATGGTAGCACCTTCCCTGCGGGAGATACTCTCTTTGCCAAAATCGCATTATTAGGCGAAAGTAAGATACAATTCAGTACCCTATCCTAAAGCTTGCTGTTAGGAGGGAATCTGCAGCTTGCAGTGAAAGCGCTTCCAGAGGGGAGTGTAATGAGGGCAAATATTTGATGGTAGCAGCTTCCCTGCGGGAGATACTCTCTTTGCCAAAATCGCCTTTTTAGCCGCAGTTAAGTTACAATTCAGTACCCTATCCTAAATCTTGCTGTTAGGAGGGAATCTGCAGCTTGCAGTGAAAGCGCTTCCAGAGGGGAGTCTAATGAGGGCAAACATTTGATGGTAGCAGCTTCCCTGCGGGAGATACTCTCTTTGCCAAAATCGCATTATTAGGCGAAAGTAAGTTACAATTCAGTACCCTATCCTAAAGCTTGCTGTTAGGAGGGAATCTGCAGCTTGCAGTGAAAGCACTTCCAGAGGGGAGTCTAATGAGGGTAAAGATTTGATGGTAGCAGCTTCCCTGCGGGAGATATTCTCTTTGCCATAATCGCCTTATTAGCCGCAGTTAAGTTACAATTCAGTACCCTATCCTAAAGCTTGCTGTTAGGAGGGAATCTGCAGCTTGCAGTGAAAGCGCTTCCAGAGGGGTGTCTAATGAGGGCAAACATTTGATGGTAGCAGCTTCCCTGCGGGAGATAGTCTCTTTGCCAAAATCGCCTTATTAGCCGCAGTTAAGATACAATTCAGTACCCTATCCTAAAGCTTGCTGTTAGGAGGGAATCTGCAGCTTGCAGTGAAAGCGCTTCCAGAGGGGAGTCTAACGAGGGCAAACATTTGATGGTAGCAGCTTCCCTGCGGGAGATACTCTCTTTGCCAAAATCGCATTATTAGGCGAAAGTAAGTTACAATTCAGTACCCTCTCCTAAAGCTTGCTGTTAGGAGGGAATCTGCAGCTTGCAGTGAAAGCGCTTCCAGAGGGGAGTCTAATGAGGGCAAACATTTGATGGTAGCAGCTTCCCTGCGGGAGAAAGTCTCTTTGCTAAAATCGCATTATTAGGCGAAAGTACGTTACAATTCAGTACCCTATCCTAAAGATTGCTGTTAGGAGGGAATCTGCAGCTTGCAGTGAAAGCGCTTCCAGAGGGGAGTCTAATGAGGGCAAACATTTGATGGTAGCAGCTTCCCTGCGGGAGATAGTCTCTTTGCCAAAATTGCATTATTAGGCGAAAGTAAGTTACAATTCAGTACCCTATCCTAAAGCTTGCTGTTAGGAGGGAATCTGCAGCTTGCAGTGAAAGCGCTTCCAGAGGGGAGTCTAATGAGGGCAAACATTTGATGGTAGCAGCTTCCCTGCGGGAGATACTCTCTTTGCTAAAATCGCATTATTAGGCGAAGGTACGTTACAATTCAGTACCCTATCCTAAAGATTGCTGTTAGGAGGGAATCTGCAGCTTGCAGTGAAAGCGCTTCCAGAGGGGAGTCTAATGAGGGCAAGCATTTGATGGTAGCAGCTTCCCTGCGGGAGATATTCTCCTTGCCAAAATCTCCTTATTAGCCGCAGTTAAGTTACAATTCAGTACACTGTCCTACAGCTTGCTGTTAGGAGGGAATCTGCAGCTTGCAGTGAAAGCGCTTCCAGAGGGGAGTCTAATGAGGGCAAACATTTGATGGTAGCAGCTTCCCTGCGGGAGCTATCTTTTTGCCAAAATCTCATTATTAGGCGAAAGTAAGTTACAATTCAGTACCCTATCCTAAAGCTTGCTGTTAGGAGGGAATCTGCAGCTTGCAGTGAAAGCACTTCCAGAGGGGAGTCTAATGAGGGCAAATATTTGATGGTAGCAGCTTCCCTGCGGGAGATATTCTCTTTGCCATAATCGCCTTATTAGCCGCAGTTAAGTTACAATTCAGTACCCTATCCTAAAGCTTGCTGTTAGGAGGGAATCTGCAGCTTGCAGTGAAAGCGCTTCCAGAGGGGAGTCTAAAGAGGGCAAACATTTGATGTTAGCAGCTTCCCTGCGGGTGATACTCTCTTTGCCAAAATCGCATTATTAGCCGCAGTTAAGTTACAATTCAGTACCCTATCCTAAAGCTTGCTGTTAGGAGGGAATCTGCAGCTTGCTGTGAAAGCGCTTCCAGAGGGGAGTCTAATGAAGGCAAACATTTGATGGTAGCAGCTTCCCTGCGGGAGATATTCTCTTTGCCTTAATCGCCTTATTAGCCAAAAGTAAGTTACAATTCAGTACCCTATCCTAAAGCTTGCTGTTAGGAGGGAATCTGCAGCTTGCAGTGAAAGCGCTTCCAGAGGGGAGTCTAATGAGGGCAAACATTTGATGGTAGCAGCTTCCCTGCGGGAGATAGTCTCTTTGCCAAAATCGCATTATTAGGCGAAAGTAAGTTACAATTCAGTACCCTATTCTAAAGCTTGCTGTTAGGAGGGAATCTGCAGCTTGCAGTGAAAGCGCTTCCAGAGGGGAGTCTAATGAGGGCAAACATTTGATGGTAGCAGCTTCCCTGCGGGAGATACTCTCTTTGCCAAAATCGCATTATTCGGCGAAAGTAAGTTACAATTCAGTACCCTATCCTAAAGCTTGCTGTTAGGAGGGAATCTGCAGCTTGCAGTGAAAGCGCTTCCAGAGGGGAGTCTAATGAGGGCAAACATTTGATGGTAACAGCTTCCCTGCGGGAGATATTCTCTTTGCCAAAATCGCCTTATTAGCCGCAGTTAAGTTACAATTCAGTACCCTATCCTAAAGCTTGCTGTTAGGAGGGAATCTGCAGCTTGCAGTGAAAGCGCTTCCAGAGGGGAGTCTAATGAGGGCAAGCATTTGATGGTAGCAGCTTCCCTGCGGGAGATACTCTCTTTGCCAAAATCGCATTATTAGGCGAAAGTAAGTTACGATTCAGTACCCTATCCTAAAGCTTGCTGTTAGGAGGGAATCTGCAGCTTGCAGTGAAAGCGCTTCCAGAGGGGAGTCTAATGAGGGCAAACATTTGATGGTAGCAGCTTCCCTGCGGGAGATATTCTCTTTGCCAAATTCTCCTTATTAGCCGCAGTTAAGTTACAATTCAGTACCCTATCCTAAAGCTTGCTGTTAGGAGGGAATCTGCAGCTTGCAGTGAAAGCGCTTCCAGAGGGGAGTCTAATGAGGGCAAACATTTGATGGTAGCAGCTTCCCTGCGGGAGATACTCTCTTTGCCAAAATCGCATTATTAGGCGAAAGTAAGTTACAATTCAGTACCCTATCCTAAAGCTTGCTGTTAGGAGGGAATCTGCAGCTTGCAGTGAAAGCGCTTCCAGAGGGGAGTCTAACGAGGGCAAATATTTGATGGTAGCATCTTCCCTGCGGGAGATATTCTCTTTGCCATAATCGCCTTATTAGCCGCAGTTAACTTACAATTCAGTACCCTATCCTAAAGCTTGCTGTTAGGAGGGAATCTGCAGCTTGCAGTGAAAGCGCTTCCAGAGGGGAGTCTAATGAGGGCAAACATTTGATGGTAGCAGCTTCCCTGCGGGAGATACTCTCTTTGCCAAAATCGCTTTATTAGGCCAAAGTAAGATACAATTCAGTACCCTATCCTAAAGCTTGCTGTTAGGAGGGAATCTGCAGCTTGCAGTGAAAGCGCTTCCAGAGGGGAGTCTAACGAGGGCAAACATTTGATGGTAGCATCTTCCCTGCGGGAGATAGTCTCTTTGCCAAAATCGCCTTATTAGCCGCAGTTAAGTTACAATTCAGTACCCTATCCTAAAGCTTGCTGTTAGGAGGGAATCTGCAGCTTGCAGTGAAAGCGCTTCCAGAGGGGAGTCTAATGAGGGCAAACGTTTGATGGTAACAGCTTCCCTGCGGGAGATACTCTCTTTGCCAAAATCGCTTTATTAGGCCAAAGTAAGTTACAATTCAGTACCTTATCCTAAAGCTTGCTGTTAGGAGGGAATCTGCAGCTTGCAGTGAAAGCGCTTCCAGAGGGGAGTCTAATGAGGGCAAACATTTGATGGTAGCAGCTTCCCTGCGGGAGAAAGTCTCTTTGCTAAATCGCATTATTAGGCGAAAGTACGTTACAATTCAGTACCCTTTCCTAAAGATTGCTGTTAGGAGGGAATCTGCAGCTTGCAGTGAAAGCGCTTCCAGAGGGGAGTCTAATGAGGGCAAGCATTTGATGGTAGCAGCTTCCCTGCGGGAGATATTCTCTTTGCCAAAATCTCCTTATTAGCCGCAGTTAAGATACAATTCAGTACACTGTCCTACAGCTTGCTGTTAGGAGGGAATCTGCAGCTTGCAGTGAAAGCGCTTCCAGAGAGGAGTCTAATGAGGGCAAACATTTGATGGTAGCAGCTTCCCTGCGGGAGATACTCTCTTTGCCAAAATCGCATTATTAGGCGAAAGTAAGTTACAATTCAGTACCCTATCCTAAAGCTTGCTGTTAGGAGGGAATCTGCAGCTTGCAGTGAAAGCGCTTCCAGAGGGGAGTCTAATGAGGGCAAACATTTGATGGTAGCAGCTTCCCTGCGGGAGATACTCTCTTTGCCAAAATCGCATTATTAGGCGAAAGTAAGTTACAATTCAGTACCCTATCCTAAAGCTTGCTGTTAGGAGGGAATCTGCAGCTTGCAGTGAAAGCGCTTCCAGAGGGTAGTCTAATGAGGGCAAACGTTTGATGGTAACAGCTTCCCTGCGGGAGATATTCTCTTTGCCAAAATCGCCTTATTAGGCGAAAGTAAGTTACAATTCAGTACCCTATCCTAAATCTTGCTGTTAGGAGGGAATCTGCAGCTTGCAGTGAAAGCACTTCCAGACGGGAGTCTAATGAGGGCAAACATTTGATGGTAGCAGCTTCCCTGCGGGAGATAGTCTCTTTTCCAAAATCGCATTATTAGGCGAAAGTAAGATACAATTCAGTACCCTATCCTAAAGCTTGCTGTTAGGAGGGAATCTGCAGCTTGCAGTGAAAGCGCTTCCAGAGGGGAGTCTAATGAGGGCAAGCATTTGATGGTAGCAGCTTCCCTGCGGGAGATACTCTCTTTGCCAAAATCGCCTTATTAGCCGCAGTTAAGTTACAATTCAGTACCCTATCCTAAAGCTTGCTGTTAGGAGGGAATCTGCAGCTTGCAGTGAAAGCGCTTCCAGAAGGGAGTCTAAAGAGGGCAAACATTTGATGTTAGCACCTTCCCTGCGGGTGATACTCTCTTTGCCAAAATCGCATTATTAGGCGAAAGTAATTTACAATTCAGTACCCTATCCTAAAGCTTGCTGTTAGGAGGGAATCTGCAGCTTGCAGTGAAAGCGCTTCCAGAGGGGAGTCTAATGAGGGCAAACATTTGATGGTAGCAGCTTCCCTGCGGGAGATACTCTCTTTGCCAAAATCGCATTATTCGGCGAAAGTAAGTTACAATTCAGTACCCTATCCTAAAGCTTGCTGTTAGGAGGGAATCTGCAGCTTGCAGTGAAAGCGCTTCCAAAGGAGAGTCTAATGAGGGCAAATATTTGATGGTAGCAGCTTCCCTGCGGGAGATACTCTCTTTGCCATAATCGCATTATTAGGCGAAAGTAGGTTACAATTCAGTACCCTATCCTAAAGCTTGCTGTTAGGAGGGAATCTGCAGCTTGCAGTGAAAGCGCTTCCAGAGGGGAGTCTAATGAGGGCAAACATTTGATGGTAGCAGCTTCCCTGCGGGAGAAAGTCTCTTTGCTAAATCGCATTATTAGGCGAAAGTACGTTACAATTCAGTACACTTTCCTAAAGCTTGCTGTTAGGAGGGAATCTGCAGCTTGCAGTGAAAGCGCTTCCAGAGGGGAGTCTAATGAGGGCAAGCATTTGATGGTAGCAGCTTCCCTGCGGGAGATATTCTCTTTGCTAAATCTCCTTATTAGCCGCAGTTAAGTTACAATTCAGTACACTGTCCTACAGCTTGCTGTTAGGAGGGAATCTGCAGCTTGCAGTGAAAGCGCTTCCAGAGAGGAGTCTAATGAGGGCAAACATTTGATGGTAGCAGCTTCCCTGCGGGAGATACTCTCTTTGCCAAAATCGCATTATTAGGCGAAAGTAAGTTACAATTCAGTACCCTATCCTAAAGCTTGCTGTTAGGAGGGAATCTGCAGCTTGCAGTGAAAGCGCTTCCAGAGGGGAGTCTAATGAGGGCAAACATTTGATGGTAACAGCTTCCCTGCGGGAGATATTCTCTTTGCCAAAATCGCCTTATTATCCACAGTTAAGTTACAATTCAGTACCCTATCCTAAAGCTTGCTGTTAGGAGGGAATCTGCAGCTTGCAGTGAAAGCGCTTCCAGAGGGGAGTCTAATGAGGGCAAGCATTTGATGGTAGCAGCTTCCCTGCGGGAGATACTCTCTTTGCCAAAATCGCATTATTAGGCGAAAGTAAGTTACGATTCAGTACCCTATCCTAAAGCTTGCTGTTAGGAGGGAATCTGCAGCTTGCAGTGAAAGCGCTTCCAGAGGGGAGTCTAATGAGGGCAAACATTTGATGGTAGCATCTTCCCTGCGGGAGATATTCTCTTTGCCAAATTCTCCTTATTAGCCGCAGTTAAGTTACAATTCAGTACCCTATCCTAAAGCTTGCTGTTAGGAGGGAATCTGCAGCTTGCAGTGAAAGCGCTTACAGAGGGGATTCTAATGAGGGCAAACATTTGATGGTAGCATCTTCCCTCCGGGAGATATTCTCTTTGCCATAATCGCCTTATTAGCCGCAGTTAACTTACAATTCAGTACCCTATCCTAAAGCTTGCTGTTAGGAGGGAATCTGCAGCTTGCAGTGAAAGCGCTTCCAGAGGGGAGTCTAACGAGGGCAAACATTTGATGGTAGCAGCTTCCCTGCGGGAGATACTATCTTTGCCAAAATCGCCTTATTAGGCGCAGTTAAGTTACAATTCAGTACCCTATCCTAAAGCTTGCTGTTAGGAGGGAATCTGCAGCTTGCAGTGAAAGCGCTTCCAGAGGGGAGTCTAATGAGGGCAAAGATTTGATGGTAGCAGCTTCCGTGCGGGAGATACTCTCTTTGCCAAAATCGCATTATTAGGTGAAAGTAAGTTACAATTCAGGACCCTATCCTAAAGCTTGCTGTTAGGAGGGAATCTGCAGCTTGCAGTGAAAGCGCTTCCACAGGGTAGTCTAATGAGGGCAAACATTTGATGGTAGCAGCTTCCCTGCGGGAGATACTCTCTTTTCCAAAATCGAATTATTAGGCGAAAGTAAGTTACAATTCAGTACCTTATCCTAAAGCTTGTTGTTAGGAGAGAATCTGAAGCTTGCAGTGAAAGCGCTTCCAGAGGGGAGTATAATGAGGGCAAACATTTGATGGTAGCAGCTTCCCTGCCGGAGATACTCTCTTTGCCAAAATCGCATTATTAGGCGAAAGTAAGTTACAATTCAGTACCCTATCCTAAAGCTTGCTGTTAGGAGGGAATCTGCAGCTTGCAGTGAAAGTGCTTCTAGAGGGGAGTCTAATGAGGGCAAACATTTGATGGTAGCAGCTTCCCTGCGGGAGATACTCTCTTTGCCAAAATCGCATTATTAGGCGAAAGTAAGTTACAATTCAGGACCCTATCCTAAATATTGCTGTTAGGAGGGAATCTGCAGCTTGCAGTGAAAGCGCTTCCAGAGGAGAGTCTAATGAGGGCAAATATTTGATGGTAGCAGCTTCCCTGCGGGAGATACTCTCTTTGCCAAAATCTCCTTATTAGCCGCAGTTAAGTTACAATTCAGTACACTGTCCTACAGCTTGCTGTTAGGAGGGAATCTGCAGCTTGCAGTGAAAGCGCTTCCAGAGAGGAGTCTAATGAGGGCAAACATTTGATGGTAGCAGCTTCCCTGCGGGAGATACTCTCTTTGCCAAAATCGCATTATTAGGCGAAAGTAAGTTACAATTCAGTACCCTATCCTAAAGCTTGCTGTTAGGAGGGAATCTGCAGCTTGCAGTCAAAGCGCTTCCAGAGGGGAGTCTAATGAGGGCAAACATTTGATGGTAACAGCTTCCCTGCGGGAGATATTCTCTTTGCCAAAATCGCCTTATTAGCCGCAGTTAAGATACAATTCAGTACCCTATCCTAAAGCTTGCTGTTAGGAGGGAATCTGCAGCTTGCAGTGAAAGCGCTTCCAGAGGGGAGTCTAATGAGGGCAAGCATTTGATGGTAGCAGCTTCCCTGCGGGAGATACTCTCTTTGCCAAAATCGCATTATTAGGCGAAAGTAAGTTACGATTCAGTACCCTATCCTAAAGCTTGCTGTTAGGAGGGAATCTGCAGCTTGCAGTGAAAGCGCTTCCAGAGGGGAGTCTAATGAGGGCAAACATTTGATGGTAGCATCTTCCCTGCGGGAGATATTCTCTTTGCCAAATTCTCCTTATTAGCCGCAGTTAAGTTACAATTCAGTACCCTATCCTAAAGCTTGCTGTTAGGAGGGAATCTGCAGCTTGCAGTGAAAGCGCTTCCAGAGGGGAGTCTAATGAGGGCAAACATTTGATGGTAGCAGCTTCCCTGCGGGAGATACTCTCTTTGCCAAAATCGCATTATTAGGCGAAAGTAAGTTACAATTCAGTACCCTATCCTAAATCTTGCTGTTAGGAGGGAATCTGCAGCTTGCAGTGAAAGCGCTTCCAGAGGGGAGTCTAACGAGGGCAAATATTTGATGGTAGCATCTTCCCTGCGGGAGATATTCTCTTTGCCATAATCGCCTTATTAGCCGCAGTTAACTTACAATTCAGTACCCTATCCTAAAGCTTGCTGTTAGGAGGGAATCTGCAGCTTGCAGTGAAAGCGCTTCCAGAGGGGAGTCTAATGAGGGCAAAGATTTGATAGTAGCAGCTTCCCTGCGGGAGATACTCTCTTTGCCAAAATCGCATTATTAGGCGTAAGTAAGTTACAATTCAGTACCCTTTCCTAAAGCTTGCTGTTAGGAGGGAATCTGCAGCTTGCAGTGAAAGCGCTTCCAGAGGGGAGTCTAATGAGGGCAAACATTTGATGGTAGCAGCTTCCCTGCGGGAGATACTCTCTTTGCCAAAATCGCCTTATTAGCCGCAGTTAAGTTACAATTCAGTACACTGTCCTACAGCTTGCTGTTAGGAGGGAATCTGCAGCTTGCAGTGAAAGCGCTTCCGGAGGGGAGTCTAATGAGGGCAAACATTTAATGGTAGCAGCTTCCCTGCGGGAGATACTCTCTTTGCCATAATCGCCTTATTAGCCGCAGTTAAGATCCAATTCAGTACCCTATCCTAAAGCTTGCTGTTAGGAGGGAATCTGCAGCTTGCAGTGAAAGCGCTTCCTGAAGAGAGTCTAATGAGGGCAAATATTTGATGGTAGCAGCTTCCCTGCGGGAGATTCTCTCTTTGCCAAAATCGCATTATTAGGCGAAAGTAAGTTACAATTCAGTACCCTATCCTAAAGCTTGCTGTTAGGAGGGAATCTGCAGCTTGCAGTGAAAGCACTTCCAGAGGGGAGTCTAATGAGGGCAAACATTTGGTGGTAACAGCTTCCCTGCGGGAGATACTCTCTTTGCCAAAATCGCATTATTAGGCGAAAGTAAGTTACAATTCAGTACCCTATCCTAAAGCTTGCTGTTAGGAGGGAATCTGCAGCTTGCAGTGAAAGTGCTTCCAGAGGGGAGTCTAATGAGGGCAAACATTTGATGGTAGCAGCTTCCCTGCGGGAGATACTCTCTTTGCCAAAATCGCATTATTAGGCGAAAGTAAGTTACAATTCAGTACCCTATCCTAAAGCTTGCTGTTAGGAGGGAATCTGCAGCTTGCAGTGAAAGCGCTTCCAGAGGGGAGTCTAATGAGGGCAAACATTTGAATGTAGCAGCTTTCCTGCGGGAGATATTCTCTTTGCCAAAATCGCCTTATTAGCCGCAGTTAAGTTACAATTCAGTACCCTATCCTAAAGCTTGATGTTAGGAGGGAATCTGCAGTTTGCAGTGAAAGCGCTTCCAGAGGGGAGTCTAATGAGGGCAAACATTTGATGGTAGCAGATTCCCTGCGGGAGATAGTCTCTTTGCCAAAATCGCATTATTAGGCGAAAGTAAGTTACAATTCATTACCCTATCCTAAAGCTTGCTGTTAGGAGGGAATCTGCAGCTTGCAGTGAAAGCGCTTCCAGAGGGGAGTCTAACGAGGGCAAACATTTGATGGTAGCAGCTTCCCTGCGGGAGATATTCTCTTTGCCAAAATCGCATTATAAGTCGAAAGTAAGTTACAATTCAGTACCCTATCCTAAAGCTTGCTGTAAAGAGGGAATCTGCAGCTTGCAGTGAAAGCGCTTCCAGAGGGGAGTCTAATTAGGGCAAATATTTGATGGTAGCAGCTTCCCTGCGGGAGATACTCTCTTTTCCAAAATCACCTTTTTAGCCGCAGTTAAGATACAATTCAGTACCCTATCTTAAAGCTAGCAGTTATGAGGGAATCTGCAGCTTGCAGTGAAAGTGCTTCAAGAGAGGAATCTAACGAGAGCCAGCATTTGATGGTAGCAGCTTCCCTGCGGGAGATACTCTCTTTGACAAAATCTCATTATTATCCGCAGTTAAGATACAATTCAGTACCCTATCCTAAAGCTTGCTGTTAGGAGGGAATCTGCAGCTTGCAGTGAAAGCGCTTCCAGAGGGGAGTCTAACGAGGGCAAACATTTGATGGTAGCAGCTTCCCTGCGGGAGATACTCTCTTTGCCAAAATCGCATTATTAGGCGAAAGTAAGTTACAATTCAGTACCCTATCCTAAAGCTTGCTGTTAGGAGGGAATCTGCAGCTTGCAGAGAAAGCGCTTCCAGAGGGGAGTCTAACGAGGGCAAACATTTGATGGTAGCAGCTTCCCTGCGGGAGATAGTCTCTTTGCCATAATCGCATTATTAGGCAAAGTAAGTTACAATTCAGTACCCTATCCTAAAGCTTGCTGTTACGAGGGAATCTGCAGCTTGCAGTGAAAGCGCTTCCAGAGGGGAGTCTAACAAGTGCAAACATTTGATGGTAGCAGCTTCTCTGCGGGAGATACTCTCTTTGCTAAAAACGCATTATTAGGCGAAAGTAAGTTACAATTCAGTACCCTATCCTAAAGCTTGCTGTTAGGAGGGAATCTGCAGCTTGCAGTGAAAGTGCTTCAAGAGAGGAATCTAACGAGAGCCAGCATTTGATGGTAGCAGCTTCCCTGCGGGAGATAGTCTCTTTACCAATATCGCATTAGGCGAAAGTAAGTTACAATACAGTACCCTATCCTAAAGCTTGCTGTTAGGAGGGAATATGCAGCTTGCAGTGAAAGCGCTTCCAGAGGGGAGTCTAATGAGGGCAAACATTTGATGGTTGCAGCTTCCCTGCGGGAAATACTCTCTTTGCCAAAATCACCTTATTAGCCGCAGTTAAGATACAATTCAGTACCCTATCTTAAAGCTAGCAGTTATGAGGGAATCTGCAGCTTGCAGTGAAAGTGCTTCAAGAGAGGAATCTAACGAGAGCCAGCATTTGATGGTAGCAGCTTCCCTGCGGGAGATACTCTCTTTGACAAAATCGCATTATTATCCGCAGTTAAGATACAATTCAGTACCCTATCCTAAAGCTTGCTGTTAGGAGGGAATCTGCAGCTTGCAGTGAAAGCGCTTCCAGAGGGGAGTCTAACGAGGGCAAACATTTGATGGTAGCAGCTTCCCTGTGGGAGATACTCTCTTTGCCATAATCGCATTATTAGGCGAAAGTAAGTTACAATTCAGTACCCTATCCTAAAGCTTGCTGTTAGGAGGGAATCTGCAGCTTGCAGTGAAAGCGCTTCCAGAGGGGAGTCTAATGAGGGCAAACATTTGATGGTAGCAGCTTCCCTGCGGGAAATACTCTCTTTGCCAAAATGGCATTATTAGGCGAAAGTAAGATACAATTCAGTACCCTATCCTAAAGCTTGCTGTTAGGAGGGAATCTGCAGCTTGCAGTGAAAGCGCTTCCACAGGGTAGTCTAATGAGGGCAAACATTTGATGGTAGCAGCTTCCCTGCGGGAAATACTCTCTTTGCCAAAATGGCATTATTAGGCGAAAGTAAGTTACAATTCAGTACCCTATCCTAAAGCTTGCTGTTAGGAGGGAATCTGCAGCTTGCAGTGAAAGCGCTTCCAGAGGGGAGTCTAATGAGGGCAAACATTTGATGGTAGCAGCTTCCCTGCGGGAAGGAAGCTGCAAATTCCCTCCTAACAGCAAGCTCTTGGATAGGGTACTGAATTGTATCTTACTTTCGCCTACAAATGCGTTTTTGGAAAAGAGAGTATCTCCCGCAGGGAAGCTGCTGCCATGAAGCATTTGCCCTCATTAGACTCCCCTCTGGAAGCGCATTCACTGCAAGCTGCAGATTCCCTCCTAACAGCAAGCTTTAGGATAGTGTACTGAAGTGTAACTTACTTTCGCCTAATAATGCGATTTTGGCAAAGAGAGTATCTCCCGCATGGAAGCAGGTACCATCAAATGTTTGCCCTCATTAGACTCCCCTCTGGAAGCGCTTTCACTGCAAGCTGCAGATTCCCTCCTAACAGCAAGCTTTAGGATAGGGTACTGAATTGTAACTTTACTGCGGCTTTGAATGCGATTTTGGAAAAGAGAGTATCTCCCGCAGGGAAGCTGCTACCATCAAATGTTTGCCCTCATTAGACTCCCCTCTGGAAGCGCTTTCACTGCAAGCCACATATTCGCTCTTAACAGCAAGCTTTAGGATAGTGTACTGAGTTGTAACTTACTTTCGCCTAATAATGCGATTTTGGCAAAGAGAGTATCTCCCGCAGGGAAGCTGCTACCATCAAATGTTTGCCCTCATTAGACTCCCCTCTGGAAGCGCTTTCACTGCAAGCTGCAGATTCCCTCCTAACAGCAAGCTTTAGGATAGGGTACTGAATTGTAACTTACTTTCGCCTAATAATGCGATTTTGGAAAAGAGACTATCTCCCGCAGGGAAGGTGCTACCATCAAATGCTGGCTCTCGTTAGAGTCCTCTCTTGAAGCACTTTCACTGCAAGCTGCAGATTCCCTCCTAACAGCAAGCTTTAGGATAGTGTACTGAATTGTAACTTACTTTCGCCTAATAAAGTGATTTTGGCAAAGAGAGTATCTCCCGCAGGGAAGCTGCTACCATCATATGTTTGCCCTCTTTAGACTTCCCTCTGCAAGCGCTTTCACTGCAAGCTGCAGATTCCCCTGGTTGAGCTTGAGGCCATTCCCTCTTGTCCTGTCCGCTGTCACTTGGGAGAAATGGCCATCATCCTCCTCTCTACAATCTCCTTTCAGGTAATTGTAGAGAGCAATGAAGTCTCCCCTCAGCCTCCTTTTCTCCAGACTAAACAACCCCAGTCCTCTCAGCTGTTTCTCATAAGGTCATGTGTGTACATAAAAAAGCGCTGACTTTTTTGAGAGGAACTAGGAGCACTACAGACAGACAGAGGATTATAAAAAGGGGAGGGACTAGCACAAAGATTCAGAAACAGCAAGAGGAGCAAAGGGGAGTATCAACAGAATGAGGAACGCAAATTGGTAGAAAGATGGAAAAGGAGAAATAAAGTATGGACAGAGAACTGATATTGAATACTGGGGGAAAAAAGAGAGAGAAAAGAGCACAGAAAAATTAAAGAGTAGGGGTATAGGGATACCTAGGAACAATAATTGTAGCAGCACGATAAATGAAAGGAACAAAAAAGTCCAGGTCTAAAATGTTCGTTACCTAGTTCCATCACTGTCACAACTAGCAATGTTGCAGTGACAGCACGCATACTGTTATTTCTTGTAAGGATGCTTTCAGACACATAGTAGTGTTGTTCTAGCTGAGAATGTAAGGCAGAGTTAATAAAACACAGCTGCTCCCCAGGCACTCTTTATACCTGTGAGGGCTTCACCACACCCCAGTCACAGGTGGTGGGTGGGAAGGGCCAGGGGGTATATAAGCTACAGGCCTTGCCTCTGGAGGTCATTTAGGTTGTGGTTTATCCTTGAGGTTAGAGTTTTGCTGCTGTTTCAATTCATTATATATTTTAGGCTAGTTGGGTAAGTGGTGTTTTTTGGCTTTTTTTTTTGATTTTTTTTTTTTCTGATCCTCTAAAGAAGCAGAGGCATCTGTTGGAGGAGGTATGAGCTTTGGAAGAGTCCAGGCAAAGCAGCACATACAGCTGTAACTATGGGGCTTTTTTGTCAGTAATTTTTGATTGGGTGTTGGAGGGGGCAAGATGTTTTAATGGTTTGTTTTCCTTCTTTGTTTTTTTTCTGGGTGCTTTGCCTCGAGTTTTTAGTTATGGGATGATTTGTTGTTGTTCCTCATTCTGTGTGGCATGATGTATTGGCCCTAGGGGCTCTGCAGTTTGTAATGGGCATCTTGTGGGTGATAATAACCTGGAATGAGTCTTGTTGGCCTGTGGTAGGAAGTTGAGTCTGTGGGTTGGTGGAAGATAGAAGGGGCCAGGGGAGCCTTGGGAAGGGCTCAGGAGCCCAGCTCCCAAGGAACAGCAACACAGAAGGGTCAGTGGGGTTAAAATATAGGACAGGTTCTGTTAAGAAGGAGCAGGGTTCCTTCTCTGATACTTCAGGGGTAGAAAAGGGCTTTAATGGTTTGGGGAAAGGGAGATGGGTTCATCAGTCTTTCTTGGGTCAGTTTGGTGGTCAGATGCAAGTGCCATTCAGGTGTCTGTTGTTCTAGTCTCTCTGTAGCCAACGAGGTAACGATGAGGTTGAGACACAAGTTGAAAAGCATTAGTTACCCTAAGAAATGTAATCTCTAGGGCTGTGAGATCTCTGCTCCCTTATACTTTCTACTTATTGTGTTCCTCAACCAACTTCTTTGCATCCATCCTGTCTCCATCCATCTGAATGTCCAGAGAAGAGTACTGTAGCTGGTGAGGGGGCTGGTGAATAAGCCTTATGAGGAGTGGCTGAGAGGGCTGGGGGTGTTTAGCCTGGAGAAGAGGAGGCTGAGGGGAGACCTCATTGCTGAAAGGAGGTTGTGGAGATAAGGGAGCTGGCCACCTCTCCAAAGTGACAGGGGACAGGACAAGAGGGAATAGCCTCAAGCTCTGCCAGGGAAGGTTCAGGCTGTACATCAGGAAAAAATATTTCACTGAAAGGGTTATTAGGGATGGGCAAAGGCTGCCCAAGGAGGTGGTAGAGTCACCTTCCCTGGAGGTGTTTAAAGGACGGGTGGCCGAAGTGCTGAGGGACGTGGTTTAGTGATTGATAGGAATGGTTGGACTCAATGATCCAATGGGTCTTTTCCAACCGGGTGATCCTATGAATATCAGACACCTTGCTACTTAAACATATGGACTCACTGCCTATCTACAGTGCAGGATTCTGCCGCTTGTTTCGCTTGCATTTCTCAGGGAAGAGATTGGATATTGTTTTGGCTCGTAACAGTTAGCAGCTGAGCAACTCTTTTTCATCTGGTCTGTGGGCACACAAGCCTCCCTTATTTAGTAGAGTTTTGGATTTTTCCTGAACTTACCAGTGAGGTTTGCTTTGTTATTGCTTACAGCAGTTGTTACCTTGTCCCTGTTATCCATTGTGTTTTTTTACGGTCATTGAGTTTCCAATTTAGGTCTTAGAGCAGTCAAATCCCACTGTTGCGAGTTTTTCATTGGCTGACTGCCTCTGTAATTCCAGTCTCCATTGCTGTGTGGTGAGTGTCCTGTGTTTTTATGTCTTCTGTGTTAATAATCTTTACTGGGTTTTGATAAGAATATTCTTTTTCAAGTTCTTCTTGTTTACTCCTGTGACTAAAGTTTGGTAACTTCCTAGAATTAGGATCTCCATGGCTCATCTTTCTTTTGTCCTGGGTATCACCACTACTGGTCCTACAACTTAAGTGGTGAGGAGGAGAGGAGAAGTAAGCAGACAGCAGAGAATTTTGGGGTGCCGGTGAGGTAGTCAGGCTTTTTCTCATCATTGTGGGGCTGATGGTGAGGAGGAAGTTGAGTATGTCTAGAAGAGCAAAGTATTATTTGGCAACATAGTATTTACTTTTGGTTTGGCAGGCACTGTGTGGGCCACCTTGGGAATGGGAAGAGCATTTGAGATGAGCTGGGTAGTAGGGAGAAGGAGCATGGGGCAGACTTCTCACAGGTGTGAGTAATTCTCTTAATTTAATTACCCTGGGTGATAACAGCTGCAGCATCTGACATAAGAACTGCTGTGGAGCAAGTGAGTGGAAGAACATGGCAGTTAGGCAGAGCAAGTTGTCATGTAAGGTGCTGACATTGATCAGTGCAATGCTGGCTGTTGGCACTATTTTAGTTTTCTCATTGGTTTTCTTACAGATGGCCAAGTGGAACCTGGCAACTGTAGGATCATCCCAGGGAGCTGATGCTCTTGGAGTTTTTTCTGCTGAGGAAGCCTCCTGGTGGTCTGAAAGCTAAGTTGAGGGACGGGGGCAGGGGTGGGGTGTGACAGAGGGGAGAAGGCTGGGGATGGCAGGGAGGGGTTTTAAAAGTAGCCTAGGGGAGAGGGCTGTGCAGGACATGTCCCCTTTGGGCATGGAGAGCTGGAGGGTGTTACTTCTCAGCCCAAAGCTAGCATGTTCCAGGTAGGGCCGTTCCAGCTTGTCTGTGCTGTGTGCTTTATATTCTGTTTCTCTTTCATGTTTCTTAAGCCTTGATGTCCCCTTTGCTTTAAAGGAATGCAGCATATGACTTGAGCAGCATCTCGAGGGTCTTGAATGCCTGTACTCATGGGTACAATGCCAATTAGGCACTGTTCTTCTTGCATCATAACCTAAGTGTGGATTGGCTTCACATTTTCAAAGTTTCTAGTCAGCCATCTTTTCCTGTGACCTTGCAGACTGTGTTGGTGGCCACAATCGCTAGTCTTATATTTTCAAGGATCCCTGTAGGCCTAAGACTTCTTCCATGCATCTTGTGTCTTTAGACATTTAAAAGGTGATCCTCTCACGTACATCATCCCAGTCTTGGCCACATACCATTGTAATGAGGGATCCTTTACAGCATGCCGGACATGCCTCGAGCACCATATCTAGGGTCCTGAATGCTTGTACCCATCAATGCACTGTCGATTGGGCACTGCTTTTCTTGCATCGTGCTCCTAAAGCCGGGATCGTTCTCGTGTTTTGGCACTGTGTTTTTCTCCTTGTTTTCCTTGCAGATGCTGAAGAGGAACCCAGTGACTGCAGGATTATTTCTGTTAGCTGATGTGATTTGAGCTGCTTTGGCCAAGGACAGCTTCATTCGTGGCCCTCTGAAAGCTAAGTTGAGGGACCAGATTTGGGAAGCGGGAGGCGGGTTTGGGATAGCAGGGAGGGGTTTTGAAGGTAGCCTAGGCTGTGCAGGGAGAGTCCTCTTTGGGCAGGTGAAGGCAGAGGGGCGTACTTCTGAGCCCAAACCCTGCATGGGCAGGGCAGTTCTAGCCTGTATCTGTTGTTATCTAGTTTGTGTAGTCACTGTGCTGTGTCTGAAATTTTCTGCAGGTCTTGATGTCCTCTTTTGTACTCGAGGCATGCCGGATGTGCCTTGGGCACCATGTCTAGGGTCCCAAATGCTCGTACTGATCAAAGCAGTGTCGATGGGGCACTGCTTTTCTTTCTTCACATTTTTAAAGCGTGGATCGCTCTTGTGTTTTGGAAGCATCCGGTCAGTTGTCTTCTGCTGCAGCCTTGCAGCCGGCCTTATTATCCAGGATAGTTAGTCTTCCGTTTTGTTGGATCCCTGTTCTGGGACTTGTTCCATCCATCCTCTGCATCTTTAGGACTTTAAAAGGGTTTCTTGCCCGTTCATCTTGCCAGTTGCAGCCACATCTCTTTGGAACCATCTTTGCTTTTCCAGGGCTACCGTAGGTTCTTCCTCAGAGCCCTGTCCATTGCCTTGCCCATTGGCAAGCGTGGTCCAAGAGTCCTCCATGTTGCTGCAAATCTTCTTTTGTCCTCGGTTCACGACATCGGTCTTGTGTGTTAGTGTTCCGTGTGTATTTGTGTCCAGTTCAAGCTGCTCTGCCTGGTGCATGGAGGAGGTGATAAGAGTCAGCCAAGGTATAGCGGCCCGGTTCTTATCTTAATGTTTTAATGTGACTAGACCATGCAGTCCAGGGGCATCCATTACTTTGGAGAGCTAGCAGCCCTAAGTGTGGTAGTTTCTGCTAGTCTCTGAAACCATGGAGGGGATGCAGAGAAATACTGTAGGGAAGCTGCTATGATCAAATTCTGTCTTCTCTGGAAGCGCCTTCACTGCAAGCTGCAGAAGAATGTCTAACAGAACGGTTTAGTATAGGGTACTGAATTGTGACTTACTTTCGCCTAATAAGGCGATTTGGGAAAAGAGAGTGTCTCCCGCAGGGAAGATGCTAGCATGGAATGCTGCTGTTTCTGAATGTCTTCTCTTAGAGTGCTTTCAGTGCAAAGCAAGGCTTGTAGAATGTTCAGTCTTGGCTTGTGTACAGTAACATCAGAATGGCGGTTAAAGTGTCACTTTGAAATTTCATACCGTTCAGCACAAGGACTGCGGGGAATCTGCTACAATCAAATGCTGGCTCTCAGTAGAGTCTTCTCCGGAAGTGCTTTCACTTCAAGCTGGTTAAGCTCGACTAACAGAACGTTTAATATAAGGTACTGAGTTGAGACTGAACTGCACCTCCACCCCCTGCGGCCCTGCTCTTACCCCCCTGCGGCCCTGCTCTTACCCCCCTGCGGCCCTGCTCTTACCCCCCTGCGGCCCTGCTCTTACCCCCCTGCGGCCCTGCTCTTACCCCCCTGCGGCCCTGCTCTTACCCCCCTGCGGCCCTGCTCTTACCCCCCTGCGGCCCTGCTCTTACCCCCCTGCGGCCCTGCTCTTACCCCCCTGCGGCCCTGCTCTTACCCTTGTCCGGTATTTTCCGCACTTGCCTGGCCCGACTCGGGCCCCTCCCGGCCTGACTTGGGCCCTTGTCCCGTGTCCTCCGCCCTTGTCCGCCCCTCTGTGGCCTTGTCCCATGTTCTCCGCCCTTGTCCGCCCCTCTGTGGCCTTGTCCCGTATTATCCGCCCTTGTCCGGTATTTTCCGCACTTGCCCGGCCCGACTTGGGCCCCTCCCAGCCCGACTTGGGCCCTTGTCCCGTGTTCTCCGCCCTTGTCCGCCCCTCTGTGCCCTTGTCCTGTGTTCTCCGCCCTTGTCCGCCCCTCTGTGCCCTTGTCCTGTGTTCTCCGCCCTTGTCCGGCCCTCTGTGGCCTTGTCCCGTATTATCCGCCCTTGTCCGGTATTTTCCGCACTTGCCCGGCCCGACTTGGGCCCCTCCCAGCCCGACTTGGGCCCTTGTCCGTGTTCTCCGCCCTTGTCCGCCCCTCTGTGCCCTTGTCCTGTGTTCTCCGCCCTTGTCCGCCCCTCTGTGGCCTTGTCCCGTGTTCTCCGCCCTTGTCCGCCCCTCTGTGGCTTTGTCCCGTATTATCCGCACTTGTCCGGTATTTTCCGCACTTGCCCGGCCCGACTTGGGCCCCTCCCGTCCCGACTTGGGCCCCTGTCCCGTGTTCTCCGCCCTTGTCCGCCCCTCTGTGCCCTTGTCCTGTGTTCTCCGCCCTTGTCCGCCCCTCTGTGCCCTTGTCCCGTGTTCTCCGCCCTTGTCCGCCCCTCTGTGCCCTTGTCCCATGTTCTCCGCCCTTGTCCGCCAATCTGTGGCCTTGTCCCGTGTTCTCCGCCATTGTCCGCCAGTCTGTGGCCTTGTCCCGTGTTCTCCGCCATTGTCCGCCACTCTGTGGCCTTGTCCCGTATTATCCGCACTTGTCCGCCCCTCTGGGCCCGTGTCCGCCCCTCTGGGCCCGTGTCCGCCCCTCTGTGGCCTTGTCCCGTATTATCCGCACTTGTCCGCCCCTCTGGGCCCGTGTCCCGTGTTCTCTGGGCCCGTGTCCCGTGTTCTCTGGGCCCGTGTCCCGTGTTCTCTGGGCCCGTATCCCGTGTTCTCTGGGCCCGTGTCCCGTGTTCTCTGGGCCCGTGTCCCGTGTTCTCTGGGCCCGTGTCCCGTGTTCTCTGGGCCCGTGTCCCATGTTCTCTGGGCCCTTGTCCGCCCCTCTGGGCCCTTGTCCGCCCCTCTTTGCCCTTGTCCCTTATTCTCCGAACTTGCCCGCCCCTCTTTGCCCTTGCCCGCCCCTCTTTGCCCTTGCCCGCCCCTCTTTGCCCTTGCCCGCCCCTCTTTGCCCTTGCCCGCCCCTCTTTGCCCTTGCCCGCCCCTCTTTGCCCTTGCCCGCCCCTCTTTGCCCTTGCCCGCCCCTCTTTGCCCTTGCCCGCCCCTCTTTGCCCTTGCCCGCCCCTCTTTGCCCTTGCCCGCCCCTCTTTGCCCTTGCCCGCCCCTCTTTGCCCTTGCCCGCCCCTCTTTGCCCTTGCCCGCCCCTCTTTGCCCTTGCCCGCCCCTCTTTGCCCTTGCCCGCCCCTCTTTGCCCTTGCCCGCCCCTCTTTGCCCTTGCCCGCCCCTCTTTGCCCTTGCCCGCCCCTCTTTGCCCTTGCCCGCCCCTCTTTGCCCTTGCCCGCCCCTCTTTGCCCTTGCCCGCCCCTCTTTGCCCTTGCCCGCCCCTCTTTGCCCTTGCCCGCCCCTCTTTGCCTGCCGCCCCTCTTTGCCCTGCCCGCCCTCTTTGCCCTTGCCCGCCCCTCTTTGCCCTTGCCCCTTATTCTCCGAACTTGCCCGCCCCTCTTTGCCCTTGCCCGCCCCTCTTTGCCCTTGCCCGCCCCTCTTTGCCCTTGCCCGCCCCTCTTTGCCCTTGCCCGCCCCTCTTTGCCCTTGCCCGCCCCTCTTTGCCCTTGCCCGCCCCTCTTTGCCCTTGCCCGCCCCTCTTTGCCCTTGCCCGCCCCTCTTTGCCCTTGCCCGCCCCTCTTTGCCCTTGCCCGCCCCTCTTTGCCCTTGCCCGCCCCTCTTTGCCCTTGCCCGCCCCTCTTTGCCCTTGCCCGCCCCTCTTTGCCCTTGCCCTTATTCTCCGAACTTGCCCGCCCCTCTTTGCCCTTGCCCGCCCCTCTTTGCCCTTGCCCGCCCCTCTTTGCCCTTGCCCGCCCCTCTTTGCCCTTGCCCGCCCCTCTTTGCCCTTGTCACGTATTCTCCGCACTTGCCCGCCCCTCTTTGCCCTTGCCCGCCCCTCTTTGCCCTTGCCCGCCCCTCTTTGCCCTTGCCCGCCCCTCTTTGCCCTTGCCCGCCCCTCTTTGCCCTTGCCCGCCCCTCTTTGCCCTTGCCCGCCCCTCTTTGCCCTTGCCCGCCCCTCTTTGCCCTTGCCCGCCCCTCTTTGCCCTTGCCCGCCCCTCTTTGCCCTTGCCCGCCCCTCTTTGCCCTTGCCCGCCCCTCTTTGCCTTGCCCGCCCCTCTTTGCCCTTGCCCGCCCCTCTTTGCCCTTGCCACGTATTCTCCGCACTTGTCCGCCCCTCTTTGCACTTGTCCGCCCCTCTTTGCACTTGTCCGCCCCTCTTTGCACTTGTCCGCCCCTCTTTGCACTTGTCCGCCCCTCTTTGCACTTGTCCGCCCCTCTTTGCCTTCTCTGCCACTCTTTGCCCTTGCCCGACCCTCTTTGCCCTTGTCCGCCCCTCCTTGCCCTTGTCCCGTATTCTCCGAACTTCTCCGCCGCTCTTTGCCCTTCTCCCGTATTATCCGCACTCCTCCGCCCCTCTTTGCACTTCTCCGGCCCTCTTTGCCCCTGTCTTCTCCTCTTTGCCCTTGTCCGCACCTCTTTATACTTGTCTACCCCTCTTTGCCGCTTTCCGCCGGTCTTCACCCTTGTCCCGTACTCTCCGTACTTCTCCACCCCTCTTTGTGCTTGTCCGTCCCTTTTTGCCCTTTTCCAGTATTCTCCGAATTTCTCCCCCCCTCTTTGCTCTTGTCCCGTATTCTCCGCACTTGTCCGCCCCTCCTTGCCCTTGTCCGCCCCTCCTTGCCCTTGTCCGCCCCTCCTTGCCCTTGTCCGCCCCTCCTTGCCCTTGTCCGCCCCTCCTTGCCCTTGTCCGCCCCTCCTTGCCCTTGTCCGCCCCTCCTTGCCCTTGTCCGCCCCTCCTTGCCCTTGTCCGCCCCCTCCTTGCCCTTGTCCGCCCCTCCTTGCCCTTGTCCGCCCCTCCTTGCCCTTGTCCGCCCCTCCTTGCCCTTGTCCGCCCCTCCTTGCCCTTGTCCGCCCCTCCTTGCCCTTGTCCGCCCCTCCTTGCCCTTGTCCGCCCCTCCTTGCCCTTGTCCGCCCCTCCTTGCCCTTGTCCGCCCCTCCTTGCCCTTGTCCGCCCCTCCTTGCCCTTGTCCGCCCCTCCTTGCCCTTGTCCGCCCCTCCTTGCCCTTGTCCGCCCCTCCTTGCCCTTGTCCGCCCCTCCTTGCCCTTGTCCGCCCCTCCTTGCCCTTGTCCGCCCCTCCTTGCCCTTGTCCGCCCCTCCTTGCCCTTGTCCGCCCCTCCTTGCCCTTGTCCGCCCCTCCTTGCCCTTGTCCGCCCCTCCTTGCCCTTGTCCGCCCCTCCTTGCCCTTGTCCGCCCCTCCTTGCCCTTGTCCGCCCCTCCTTGCCCTTGTCCGCCCCTCCTTGCCCTTGTCCGCCCCTCCTTGCCCTTGTCCGCCCCTCCTTGCCCTTGTCCGCCCCTCCTTGCCCTTGTCCGCCCCTCCTTGCCCTTGTCCCGTATTCTCCGCACTTGTCCGCCCCTCCTTGCCCTTGTCCCGTATTCTCCGCACTTGTCCGCCCCTCTTTGCCCTTGTCCGCCCCTCTTTGCCCTTGTCCGCCCCTCTTTGCCCTTGTCCGCCCCTCTTTGCCCTTGTCCGCCCCTCTTTGCCCTTGTCCGCCCCTCTTTGCCCTTGTCCGCCCCTCTTTGCCCTTGTCCGCCCCTCTTTGCCCTTGTCCGCCCCTCTTTGCCCTTGTCCGCCCCTCTTTGCCCTTGTCCGCCCCTCTTTGCCCTTGTCCGCCCCTCTTTGCCCTTGTCCGCCCCTCTTTGCCCTTGTCCGCCCCTCTTTGCCCTTGTCCGCCCCTCTTTGCCCTTGTCCGCCCCTCTTTGCCCTTGTCCCGTATTCTCCGCACTTGTCCGCCCCTCTTTGCCCTTGTCCGCCCCTCTTTGCCCTTGTCCGCCCCTCTTTGCCCTTGTCCGCCCCTCTTTGCCCTTGTCCGCCCCTCTTTGCCCTTGTCCGCCCCTCTTTGCCCTTGTCCGCCCCTCTTTGCCCTTGTCCGCCCCTCTTTGCCCTTGTCCGCCCCTCTTTGCCCTTGTCCGCCCCTCTTTGCCCTTGTCCGCCCCTCTTTGCCCTTGTCCGCCCCTCTTTGCCCTTGTCCGCCCCTCTTTGCCCTTGTCCGCCCCTCTTTGCCCTTGTCCGCCCCTCTTTGCCCTTGTCCGCCCCTCTTTGCCCTTGTCCGCCCCTCTTTGCCCTTGTCCGCCCCTCTTTGCCCTTGTCCCGTATTCTCCGCACTTGTCCGCCCCTCTTTGCCCTTGTCCGCCCCTCTTTGCCCTTGTCCGCCCCTCTTTGCCCTTGTCCGCCCCTCTTTGCCCTTGTCCGCCCCTCTTTGCCCTTGTCCGCCCCTCTTTGCCCTTGTCCGCCCCTCTTTGCCCTTGTCCGCCCCTCTTTGCCCTTGTCCGCCCCTCTTTGCCCTTGTCCGCCCCTCTTTGCCCTTGTCCGCCCCTCTTTGCCCTTGTCCGCCCCTCTTTGCCCTTGTCCGCCCCTCTTTGCCCTTGTCCGCCCCTCTTTGCCCTTGTCCGCCCCTCTTTGCCCTTGTCCGCCCCTCTTTGCCCTTGTCCCGTATTCTCCGCACTTGTCCGCCCCTCTTTGCCCTTGTCCGCCCCTCTTTGCCCTTGTCCGCCCCTCTTTGCCCTTGTCCCGTATTCTCCGCATTTGTCCGCCCCTCTTTGCCCTTGTCCGCCCCTCTTTGCCCTTGTCCCGTATTCTCCGCACTTGTCCGCCCCTCTTTGCCTTTGTCCGCCCCTCTTTGCCTTTGTCCGCCCCTCTTTGCCTTTGTCCGCCCCTCTTTGCCCTTGTCTGCCCCTCTTTGCCCTTGTCCGCCCCCTTTGCCCTTGTCCCGTATTCTCCGCACTTCTCCGCCCCTCTTTGCCGCTTCTCGCCCCTCTTTGCCGCTTCTCCGCCCCTCTTTGCCCTTCTCCGCCCCTCTTTGCCCTTCTCCGCCCCTCTTTGCCCTTCTCCGCCCCTCTTTGCCCTTCTCCGCCCCTCTTTGCCCTTCTCCGCCCCTCTTTGCCCTTCTCCGCCCCTCTTTGCCCTTCTCCGCCCCTCTTTGCCCTTCTCCGCCCCTCTTTGCCCTTGTCCGCCCCTCTTTGCCCTTGTCCGCCCCTCTTTGCCCTTGTCCGCCCCTCTTGGAGTTTCTCCGCCCCTCTTGGAGTTTCTCCGCCCCTCTTGGAGTTTCTCCGCCCCTCTTGGAGTTTCTCCGCCCCTCTTGGAGTTTCTCCGCCCCTCTTGGAGTTTCTCCGCCCCTCTTGGAGTTTCTCCGCCCCTCTTGGAGTTTCTCCGCCCCTCTTGGAGTTTCTCCGCCCCTCTTTGCTATTGTCCGCACACTTTTGCCCTTGTCCGCCCCTCTTTGCACTTGTCTGACCCTCTTTACATTTGTCCGACCCTCTTTGACCCTTTCCCTTGTTCTCCGCCTTTGTCCGCCCCTTTTTACCCTCGTCCGCCCCTTTTTACCCTCGTCCGCCCCTTTTTACCCTCGTCCGCCCCTCTTTGCCCTCGTCCGCCCCTCTTTGCCCTCGTCCGCCCCTCTTTGCCCTCGTCCGCCCCTCTTTGCCCTCGTCCGCCCCTCTTTGCCCTCGTCCGCCCCTCTTTGCCCTCGTCCGCCCCTCTTTGCCCTCGTCCGCCCCTCTTTGCCCTCGTCCGCCCCTCTTTGCCCTCGTCCGCCCCTCTTTGCCCTCGTCCGCCCCTCTTTGCCCTCGTCCGCCCCTCTTTGCCCTCGTCCGCCCCTCTTTGCCCTCGTCCGCCCCTCTTTGCCCTCGTCCGCCCCTCTTTGCCCTCGTCCGCCCCTCTTTGCCCTGGTCCGCCACTCTTTGCCCTGGTCCGCCCCTCTTTGCCCTTGTCCGCCCCTCTTTGCCCTTGTCCGCCCCTCTTTGCCCTTGTCCGCCCCTCTTTGCCCTTGTCCGCCCCTCTTTGCCCTTGTCCGCCCCTCTTTGCCCTTGTCCGCCCCTCTTTGCCCTTGTCCGCCCCTCTTTGCCCTTGTCCGCCCCTCTTTGCCCTTGTCCGCCCCTCTTTGCCCTTGTCCGCCCCTCTTTGCCCTTGTCCGCCCCTCTTTGCCCTTGTCCGCCCCTCTTTGCCCTTGTCCGCCCCTCTTTGCCCTTGTCCGCCCCTCTTTGCCCTTGTCCGCCCCTCTTTGCCCTTGTCCGCCCCTCTTTGCCCTTGTCCGCCCCTCTTTGCCCTTGTCCGCCCCTCTTTGCCCTTGTCCGCCCCTCTTTGCCCTTGTCCGCCCCTCTTTGCCCTTGTCCGCCCCTCTTTGCCCTTGTCCGCCCCTCTTTGCCCTTGTCCGCCCCTCTTTGCCCTTGTCCGCCCCTCTTTGCCCTTGTCCGCCCCTCTTTGCCCTTGTCCGCCCCTCTTTGCCCTTGTCCGCCCCTCTTTGCCCTTGTCCGCCCCTCTTTGCCCTTGTCCGCCCCTCTTTGCCCTTGTCCGCCCCTCTTTGCCCTTGTCCGCCCCTCTTTGCCCTTGTCCGCCCCTCTTTGCCCTTGTCCGCCCCTCTTTGCCCTTGTCCGCCCCTCTTTGCCCTTGTCCGCCCCTCTTTGCCCTTGTCCGCCCCTCTTTGCCCTTGTCCGCCCCTCTTTGCCCTTGTCCGCCCCTCTTTGCCCTTGTCCGCCCCTCTTTGCCCTTGTCCGCCCCTCTTTGCCCTTGTCCGCCCCTCTTTGCCCTTGTCCGCCCCTCTTTGCCCTTGTCCGCCCCTCTTTGCCCTTGTCCGCCCCTCTTTGCCCTTGTCCGCCCCTCTTTGCCCTTGTCCGCCCCTCTTTGCCCTTGTCCGCCCCTCTTTGCCCTTGTCCGCCCCTCTTTGCCCTTGTCCGCCCCTCTTTGCCCTTGTCCGCCCCTCTTTGCCCTTGTCCGCCCCTCTTTGCCCTTGTCCGCCCCTCTTTGCCCTTGTCCGCCCCTCTTTGCCCTTGTCCGCCCCTCTTTGCCCTTGTCCGCCCCTCTTTGCCCTTGTCCGCCCCTCTTTGCCCTTGTCCGCCCCTCTTTGCCCTTGTCCGCCCCTCTTTGCCCTTGTCCGCCCCTCTTTGCCCTTGTCCGCCCCTCTTTGCCCTTGTCCGCCCCTCTTTGCCCTTGTCCGCCCCTCTTTGCCCTTGTCCGCCCCTCTTTGCCCTTGTCCGCCCCTCTTTGCCCTTGTCCGCCCCTCTTTGCCCTTGTCCGCCCCTCTTTGCCCTTGTCCGCCCCTCTTTGCCCTTGTCCGCCCCTCTTTGCCCTTGTCCGCCCCTCTTTGCCCTTCTCCGCCCCTCTTTGCCCTTCTCCGCCCCTCTTTGCCCTTTTCCCGTATTCTCAGCAATTCTCCGCCCCTCTATGCACTTGTCCGCCCCTCTTTGCACTTGTCCCGTATTTTCCGCACTTCTCCGCACCTCTTTGCTCTGGTCAGCCCGTCATTGCACTTCTCCGACCCTCTTTGCCATTGTCCGCGCTTCTTTGCCCTTGTGCGCCCCTCTTTGCCATTGTCCACACTTTTTTGCTCTTCTCCGCCCCTCCATGACATTTGTCTGTCTCTCTTTGCCCTAGTCTGCCCCTCTTTTCCCTTGTCCCGTGTTTTCCGCACTTCTCCGCCCCTCTTTGCCCTGGTCCGCCCCTCTTTGCCCTGGTCCGCCCCTCTTTGCCCTTCTCCCGTATTCTCAGCAATTCTCCGCCCCTCTTTGCCCTTCTCCCGTATTCTCAGCAATTCTCCGCCCCTCTTTGCCCTTGTCCGCCCCTCTTTGCCCTTGTCCGCCCCTCTTTGCCCTTGTCCGCCCCTCTTTGCCCTTGTCCGCCCCTCTTTGCCCTTGTCCGCCCCTCTTTGCCCTTGTCCGCCCCTCTTTGCCCTTGTCCGCCCCTCTTTGCCCTTGTCCGCCCCTCTTTGCCCTTGTCCGCCCCTCTTTGCCCTTGTCCGCCCCTCTTTGCCCTTGTCCGCCCCTCTTTGCCCTTCTCCGCCCCTCTTTGCCCTTCTCCCGTATTCTCAGCAATTCTCCGCCCCTCTATGCACTTGTCCGCCCCTCTTTGCACTTGTCCCGTATTTTCCGCACTTCTCCGCACCTCTTTGCTCTGGTCAGCCCGTCATTGCACTTCTCCGACCCTCTTTGCCATTGTCCGCGCTTCTTTGCCCTTGTGCGCCCCTCTTTGCCATTGTCCACACTTTTTTGCTCTTCTCCGCCCCTCCATGACATTTGTCTGTCTCTCTTTGCCCTAGTCTGCCCCTCTTTTCCCTTGTCCCGTGTTTTCCGCACTTCTCCGCCCCTCTTTGCCCTGGTCCGCCCCTCTTTGCCCTGGTCCGCCCCTCTTTGCCCTGGTCCGCCCCTCTTTGCCCTGGTCCGCCCCTCTTTGCCCTGGTCCGCCCCTCTTTGCCCTGGTCCGCCCCTCTTTGCCCTGGTCCGCCCCTCTTTGCCCTGGTCCGCCCCTCTTTGCCCTGGTCCGCCCCTCTTTGCCCTGGTCCGCCCCTCTTTGCCCTGGTCCGCCCCTCTTTGCCCTGGTCCGCCCCTCTTTGCCCTGGTCCGCCCCTCTTTGCCCTGGTCCGCCCCTCTTTGCCCTGGTCCGCCCCTCTTTGCCCTGGTCCGCCCCTCTTTGCCCTGGTCCGCCCCTCTTTGCCCTGGTCCGCCCCTCTTTGCCCTGGTCCGCCCCTCTTTGCCCTTCTCCGCCCCTCTTTGCCCTTCTCCGCCCCTCTTTGCCCTTCTCCGCCCCTCTTTGCCCTTCTCCGCCCCTCTTTGCCCTTCTCCGCCCCTCTTTGCCCTTCTCCGCCCCTCTTTGCCCTTCTCCGCCCCTCTTTGCCCTTCTCCGCCCCTCTTTGCCCTTCTCCGCCCCTCTTTGCCCTTCTCCGCCCCTCTTTGCCCTTCTCCGCCCCTCTTTGCCCTTCTCCGCCCCTCTTTGCCCTTCTCCGCCCCTCTTTGCCCTTCTCCGCCCCTCTTTGCCCTTCTCCGCCCCTCTTTGCCCTTCTCCGCCCCTCTTTGCCCTTCTCCGCCCCTCTTTGCCCTTCTCCGCCCCTCTTTGCCCTTCTCCGCCCCTCTTTGCCCTTCTCCGCCCCTCTTTGCCCTTCTCCGCCCCTCTTTGCCCTTCTCCGCCCCTCTTTGCCCTTCTCCGCCCCTCTTTGCCCTTCTCCGCCCCTCTTTGCCCTTCTCCGCCCCTCTTTGCCCTTCTCCGCCCCTCTTTGCCCTTCTCCGCCCCTCTTTGCCCTTCTCCGCCCCTCTTTGCCCTTCTCCGCCCCTCTTTGCCCTTCTCCGCCCCTCTTTGCCCTTCTCCGCCCCTCTTTGCCCTTCTCCGCCCCTCTTTGCCCTTCTCCGCCCCTCTTTGCCCTTCTCCGCCCCTCTTTGCCCTTCTCCGCCCCTCTTTGCCCTTCTCCGCCCCTCTTTGCCCTTCTCCGCCCCTCTTTGCCCTTCTCCGCCCCTCTTTGCCCTTCTCCGCCCCTCTTTGCCCTTCTCCGCCCCTCTTTGCCCTTCTCCGCCCCTCTTTGCCCTTCTCCGCCCCTCTTTGCCCTTCTCCGCCCCTCTTTGCCCTTCTCCGCCCCTCTTTGCCCTTCTCCGCCCCTCTTTGCCCTTCTCCGCCCCTCTTTACAATTCTCCACCCCTCATTGCTTTTCTCCGCCCCTATTGTCCCTTGTCCCGTATTCTCCTCAATTCTCCGCCCCTCTTTTCTCTTGTCCGCCCCTCTTTGCACTGGTCTGACCCTCTTTGCTCTTGTCCCGTTTTCTCCTCAATTCTCCGTCACTCTTTGCCCTTGTCCGCCCGTCTTTGCCCTTGTCCGCCCGTCTTTGCCCTTGTCCGCCCGTCTTTGCCCTTGTCCGCCCGTCTTTGCCCTTGTCCGCCCGTCTTTGCCCTTGTCCGCCCGTCTTTGCCCTTGTCCGCCCCTCTTTGCCCTTGTCCGCCCCTCTTTGCCCTTGTCCGCCCCTCTTTGCCCTTGTCCGCCCCTCTTTGCCCTTGTCCGCCCCTCTTTGCCCTTGTCCGCCCCTCTTTGCCCTTGTCCGCCCCTCTTTGCCCTTGTCCGCCCCTCTTTGCCCTTGTCCGCCCCTCTTTGCCCTTGTCCGCCCCTCTTTGCCCTTGTCCGCCCGTCTTTGCCCTTGTCCGCCCGTCTTTGCCCTTGTCCGCCCGTCTTTGCCCTTGTCCGCCCGTCTTTGCCCTTGTCCGCCCGTCTTTGCCCTTGTCCGCCCGTCTTTGCCCTTGTCCGCCCGTCTTTGCCCTTGTCTGCCCGTCTTTGCCCTTGTCCCATATTCTCTGCACTTCTCCATCACTCTTGGCCCTTGTCCGCCCCTCTTGGCCCTTGTCCGCCCCTCTTGGCCCTTGTCCGCCCCTCTTGGCCCTTGTCCGCCCCTCTTGGCCCTTGTCCGCCCCTCTTGGCCCTTGACCTGTATTCTCCGCTATTCTCCGCCCCTCTTTGCCCTTGTCCGTCCCTCTTTACCCTTGTCCGCCCTTCTTTGCCCTTCTCCGCCCCTCTTCGCTCTTGTCAGCACACCTTAGCCCTTGTCCGTGTCCGCCCCTCTTTGCCCTTGTCCGACCCTCTTTCCATTTGTCCGACCCTCTTTTACCCTTTCCCTTGTTCTCAGCCCTTCTCCGACCCTCTTTGCCCTTGTCCGCCCTTATTTGCCCTTGTCCGCCCTTATTTGCACTTGTCCGCCCCTCTTTACACTGGTCCGCCCCTCTTTGCACTTGTCCGCCCGTCTTTGCTTTTGTCCGCTCCTCTTTGCACTTCTCCGCCCCTTTTTGCCCTTGTCCTTCCCTCTTTCCCCTGGTCCACACCTCCTTACACTTGTCCGCCACTCTTTGCCCTTTTGCGCCGCTCTTTGCACTTCTCCGCCCCTCTTTGCCCTTGTCCCATATTCTCTGCATTTCTCCGCCCCTCTTTGCCCTTGTCCGACACTCTTTGCCCTTGTCCGAATCTCTTTGCACTTGTCCGCCCCTCTTTGCCCTTGTTCGCCCCTCTTTGCCCTTGTCCCACATTGTCCACCATTCTCCGCCCCTCTTTGCCCTTGTCCCGTATTCTCCGCACTTCTCCGCCCCTCTATGCCCTTTTCCCGTATTCTAAGCACTTGTCTGCCCCTCATTGCACTTGTCGGCCCCTCTTTGCCCTTGTCCGCCCCTCTTTGCACTTTTCCTCCCCTCTTTACCCTTGTCCACTCCTCTTTTCCCCTGTCTGCTCCTCTTTGCCCTTGTCCGACCCTCTTTGCCCTTGTCCGACCCTCTTTGCCCTTGTCCGAATCTCTTTGCCCTTGTCCGCCCCTCTTTGCCCTTGTCCGCCCCTCTTTGCCCTTGTCCGCCCCTCTTTGCCCTTGTCAGCCCCTGTTTGCCCTTCTCCGCCCCTCCTTGACCTTGTCCGAACCTCTTTGCACTTGTCCGACCCTCTTTGCACTTCTCCCGTATTTTCGGCACTTCTCCGCCCCTCTTTGCTCTTGTCCGCCCCTCTTTGGCCTGGTCCACCCTTTTTGCCCTTGTCTGCCCTCTTTGCCCTTGTCCGTCCCTCTTTGCCGTTGTCCGACCCTGTTTGCCCTTGTCCCGTATTCTCCGCACTTGTCCGCCCGTCATTGCCCTTGTCCGCCCGTCATTGCCCTTGTCCGCCCGTCATTGCCCTTGTCCGCCCGTCATTGCCCTTGTCCGCCCGTCATTGCCCTTGTCCGCCCGTCTTTTCCCTTGTCCGCCACTTTTTGAATTGTCCGCCACTGTTTGCTCTTGTCCGACATTCTTTGAACTTGCCCGCCCCTCTTTGCCCTTGTCCGCTCCTCTTTGCCCTTGTCCGCCCCTCTTTGCCCTTGTCCGCCCCTGTTTGCCCTTGTCCGCCCCTGTTTGCCCTTTTCCGCCCCTCTTTGACCTTGTCCCGTATTCTCCGCACTTCTCCGACACTTTTTGCCCTTATCCTCCCCACTTTGCAATTGTCCGCCCCTCTTTGCCCTTCTCCGCCCCTCTTTGCACTTGTCCAAACATCTTTGCACTTGTCCAGTGTTCTCCGCAATTCTCCGCCCCCTCTTTGCACTTGTCCGCCCCTCTTTGCACTTGTCCGCCCCTCTTTGCACTTGTCCGCCCCTCTTTGCACTTGTCCGCCCCTCTTTGCACTTGTCCGCCCCTCTTTGCACTTGTTCGTCCCTTTTTGCCTTTGTCCGCCCCTCTTTGCCTTTGTCCGACCCTCTTTACACTTGTCAGCCCCTCTTTGCCCTTATCCACCCCTCTTTGTCCTTGTCCACCATTCTTTGCCTTTGTCCCGTATTCTAAGCAATTCTCTGCCCCTCTCTGCACTTGTCCGCCCTTTTTTGCCCTTGTCCCGAATTCTCGGCCCTTCTCCGCCCCTCTTTGCTCTTGTCCCGTATTCTCCGCACTTGTCCGCCCCTCTTTACACTTACCTGCCCCTCTTTCCCTTATCCGACCCTCTTTTCCCTTGTCCCGTATTCTTCGCCCCTCTTTGCCATTGTCCAACCCTCTTTGCCCTTGTCCGTCCCTCTTTGAACTTGTCCTCCCCTCTTTGCACTTGTGTACCCCTCTTTGCGCTTCTGCGCCGCTGTTTACACTTGTGCGCCCCTCTTTGCCCTTTTCCGCAACTCTTAGCCCTTGTCCGCCCCTCTTTGCCGTTGTCTCGTATTCTCTGCACTTCTTCGAACCTCTTTCCCCTTCTCCGCCCCTCTTTGCCCTTCTCCACCCCTCTTTGACCTTGTCCGCCCCTCTTTAACCTTGTCCCGTATTCTCCGCCCCTCTTTGCCCTTCTCCGCCCCTCTTTGCCCTTCTCCGCCCCTCTTTGCCCTTCTCCGCCCCTCTTTGCCCTTCTCCGCCCCTCTTTGCCCTTCTCCGCCCCTCTTTGCCCTTCTCCGCCCCTCTTTGCCCTTCTCCGCCCCTCTTTGCCCTTCTCCGCCCCTCTTTGCCCTTCTCCGCCCCTCTTTGCCCTTCTCCGCCCCTCTTTGCCCTTCTCCGCCCCTCTTTGCCCTTCTCCGCCCCTCTTTGCCCTTCTCCGCCCCTCTTTGCCCTTCTCCGCCCCTCTTTGCCCTTCTCCGCCCCTCTTTGCCTTGGTCCCGTATTCTCCGCAATTCTCCGCCCCTCTTTGCCCTTGTCCGCCCCTCTTTGCCCTTGTCCGCCCCTCTTTGCACTTGTTCGTCCCTTTTTGCCTTTGTCCGCCCCTCTTTGCCTTTGTCCGACCCTCTTTACACTTGTCAGCCCCTCTTTGCCCTTATCCACCCCTCTTTGTCCTTGTCCACCATTCTTTGCCTTTGTCCCGTATTCTAAGCAATTCTCTGCCCCTCTCTGCACTTGTCCGCCCTTTTTTGCCCTTGTCCCGAATTCTCGGCCCTTCTCCGCCCCTCTTTGCTCTTGTCCCGTATTCTCCGCACTTGTCCGCCCCTCTTTACACTTACCTGCCCCTCTTTCCCTTATCCGACCCTCTTTTCCCTTGTCCCGTATTCTTCGCCCCTCTTTGCCATTGTCCAACCCTCTTTGCCCTTGTCCGTCCCTCTTTGAACTTGTCCTCCCCTCTTTGCACTTGTGTACCCCTCTTTGCGCTTCTGCGCCGCTGTTTACACTTGTGCGCCCCTCTTTGCCCTTTTCCGCAACTCTTAGCCCTTGTCCGCCCCTCTTTGCCGTTGTCTCGTATTCTCTGCACTTCTTCGAACCTCTTTCCCCTTCTCCGCCCCTCTTTGCCCTTCTCCACCCCTCTTTGACCTTGTCCGCCCCTCTTTAAGCTTGTCCCGTATTCTCCGCCCCTCTTTGCCCTTCTCCGCCCCTCTTTGCCCTTGTCCGCCCCTCTTTGCCCTTGTCCGCCCCTCTTTGCCCTTGTCCGCCCCTCTTTGCCCTTGTCCGCCCCTCTTTGCCCTTGTCCGCCCCTCTTTGCCCTTGTCCGCCCCTCTTTGCCCTTGTCCGCCCCTCTTTGCCCTTGTCCGCCCCTCTTTGCCTTGGTCCCGTATTCTCCGCAATTCTCCGCCCCTCTTTGCCCTTGTCCGCACCTCTTTGCCCTTCTCCGCCCTTCTTTGCCCTTGTCCGCCCCTCTTTGCACTTGTCCCGTATTCTCTGCAGTTGTCCGCCCCTCTTTGCACTTGTGCACCCTTCTTTGAACTTGTCCGCCCCTCTTTGCCCTTGTCCGCCCCTCTTTGCCCTGGTCTGCCCCTCTTTGCACTTCTCCAAACCTCTTTGCAATTCTCCGCCCCTCTTTGCCCTTGTCCACCATTCTATGCACTTGTCCGCCCCTCTTTGCCCTTGTCCCTTATTCTATGCAATTCTACGCCCCTCTTTGCACTTGTCTGCCAGTATTTGCCCTTGTTCCCCCCTGTTTGCCCTTGTCCGCCCCTCTTTGCACTTTTCCCCTATTCTCCGCACTTGTCCGCCCCTCTTTGCCCTTGTCCGCCCCTCTTTGCCCTTGTCCGCCCCTCTTTGCCCTTGTCCGCCCCTCTTTGCCCTGGTCCGCCCCTCTTTGCCCTTGTCCACCATTCTTTGCACTTGTCCGCCCCTCTTTGCCCTTGTCCCGTATTCTATGCCCTTGCCCGCCCCTCTTTGCCCTTGTCCCGTATTCTATGCCCTTGCCCGCCCCTCTTTGCCCTTGCCCGCCCCTCTTTGCCCTTGCCCGCCCCTCTTTGCCCTTGCCCGCCCCTCTTTGCCCTTGCCCGCCCCTCTTTGCCCTTGCCCGCCCCTCTTTGCCCTTGCCCGCCCCTCTTTGCCCTTGCCCGCCCCTCTTTGCCCTTGCCCGCCCCTCTTTGCCCTTGCCCGCCCCTCTTTGCCCTTGCCCGCCCCTCTTTGCCCTTGCCCGCCCCTCTTTGCCCTTGCCCGCCCCTCTTTGCCCTTGCCCGCCCCTCTTTGCCCTTGCCCGCCCCTCTTTGCCCTTGCCCGCCCCTCTTTGCCCTTGCCCGCCCCTCTTTGCCCTTGCCCGCCCCTCTTTGCCCTTGCCCGCCCCTCTTTGCCCTTGCCCGCCCCTCTTTGCCCTTGCCCGCCCCTCTTTGCCCTTGCCCGCCCCTCTTTGCCCTTGCCCGCCCCTCTTTGCCCTTGCCCGCCCCTCTTTGCCCTTGCCCGCCCCTCTTTGCCCTTGCCCGCCCCTCTTTGCCCTTGCCCGCCCCTCTTTGCCCTTGCCCGCCCCTCTTTGCCCTTGCCCGCCCCTCTTTGCCCTTGCCCGCCCCTCTTTGCCCTTGCCCGCCCCTCTTTGCCCTTGCCCGCCCCTCTTTGCCCTTGCCCGCCCCTCTTTGCCCTTGCCCGCCCCTCTTTGCCCTTGCCCGCCCCTCTTTGCCCTTGCCCCGTATTCTGCGCATTTCTTCGCCCCTCTTTGCCCTTGTCCCGTATTCTTGTCCCGTATATAATGATGGTAACATCTTCCCTGCGGGAGATAGTCTCTTTGCCAAAATCGCCTTATTAGCCGCACTTAAGTTACAATTCAGTACCCTATCCTAAAGCTTGCTGTTAGGAGGGAATCTGCAGCTTGCAGTGAAAGCGCTTCCAGAGGGGAGTCTACTGAGGGCAAACATTTGATGGTAGCAGCTTCCCTGCGGGAGATACTCTCTTTGCTAAAAACGCATTATTAGACGAAAGTAAGTTACAATTCAGTACCCTATCCTAAAGCTTGCTGTTAGGAGGGAATCTGCAGCTTGCAGTGAAAGCGCTTCCAGAGGGGAGTCTAAATAGGGCAAACATTTGATGGTAGCAGCTTCCCTGCGGGAGATATTCTCTTTGCCAAAATCGCCTTATTAGCCGCAGTTGAGTTACAATTCAGTACCCTACCTAAAGCTTGCTGTTAGGAGGGAATCTGCAGCTTGCGTTGAAAGCGCTTCCAGGGGGGAGTCTAATGAGGGCAAACATTTGATGGTAGCAGCTTCCCTGCGGGAGATACTCTCTTTGCCAAAATCGCATTATTAGCCGCAGTTAAGATACAATTCAGTACCCTATCCTAAAGCTTGCTGTTAGGAGGGAATCTGCAGCTTGCAGTGAAAGCGCTTCCAGAGGGGAGTCTAATGAGGGTAAACATTTGATGGTAGCAGCTTCCCTGCGGGAGATACTCTCTTTTCCAAAATCGCATTATTAGGCGAAAGTAAGTTACAATTCAGTACCCTATCCTAAAGCTTGCTGTTAGGAGGGAATCTGCAGCTTGCAGTGAAAGCGCTTCCAGAGGGGAGTCTAATGAGGGCAAATATTTGATAGTAGCTGCTTCCCTGCGAGAGATATTCTCTTTGCCAAAATCGCCTTATTATACGCAGTTAAGTTACAATTCAGTACACTGTCCTAAAGCTTGCTGTTAGGAGGGAATCTGCAGCTTGCAGTGAAAGCGCTTCCAGAGGGGAGTCTAATGAGGGCAAACATTTGATGGTAGCAGCTTCCCTGCGGGAGATACTCTCTTTGCCAAAATCGCCTTATTAGGCGAAAGTAAGTTACAATTCAGTACCCTATCCTAAAGCTTGCTGTTAGGAGGGAATCTGCAGCTTGCAGTGAAAGCGCTTCCAGAGGGGAGTCTAATGAGGGCAAACATTTGATGGTAGCAGCTTCCCTGCGGGAGATACTCTCTTTGCCAAAATCGCATTATTAGGCGAAAGTAAGTTACAATTCAGTACCCTATCCTAAAGCTTGCTGTTAGGAGGGAATCTGCAGCTTGCAGTGAAAGCGCTTCCAGAGGGGAGTCTAATGAGGGCAAATATTTGATGGTATCAGCTTCCCTGCGGGAGATACTCTCTTTGCCAAAATCGCATTATTAGGCGAAAGAAAGTAACAATTCAGTACCCTATCCTAAAGCTTGCTGTTAGGAGGGAATCTGCAGCTTGCAGTGAAAGCGCTTCCAGAGGCAAGTCTAATGAGGGCAAACATTTGATGGTAGCAGCTTCCCTGCGGGAGATATTCTCTTTGCCAAAATCGCCTTATTAGCCGCAGTTAAGTTACAATTCAGTACCCTATCCTACAGCTTGCTGTTAGGAGGGAATCTGCAGCTTGCAGTGAAAGCGCTTCCAGAGGGGAGTCTAATGAGGGCAAACATTTGATGGTAGCAGCTTCCCTGCGGGAGATAGTCTCTTTGCCAAAATCGCATTATTAGGCGAAAGTAAGTTACAATTCAGTACCCTATCCTACAGCTTGCTGTTAGGAGGGAATCTGCAGCTTGCAGTGAAAGCGCTTCCAGAGGGGAGTCTAATGAGGGCAAACATTTGATGGTAGCAGCTTCCCTGCGGGAGATAGTCTCTTTGCCAAAATCGCATTATTAGGCGAAAGTAAGTTACAATTCAGCACCCAATCCTAAAGCTTGCTGTTAGGAGGGAATCTGCAGCTTGCAGTGAAAGCGCTTCCAGAGGGGAGTCTAATGAGGGCAAATATTTGATAGTAGCAGCTTCCCTGCGGGAGATATTCTCTTTGCCAAAATCGCCTTATTAGACGCAGTGAAGTTACAATTCAGTACACTGTCCTACAGCTTGCTGTTAGGAGGGAATCTGCAGCTTGCAGTGAAAGCGCTTCCAGAGGGGAGTCTAATGAGGGCAAACATTTGATGGTAGCAGCTTCCCTGCGGGAGATACTCTCTTTGCCAAAATCGCCTTTTTAGCCGCACTTAATTTACAATTCAGTACCCTATCCTAAAGCTTGCTGTTAGGAGGGAATCTGCAGCTTGCAGTGAATCGCTTCCAGAGGGGAGTCTAATGAGGGCAAACATTTGATGGTAGCAGCTTCCCTGCGGGAGATACTCTCTTTGCCAAAATCGCATTATTAGGCGAAAGTAAGTTACAATTCAGTACCCTATCCTAAAGCTTGCTGTTAGGAGGGAATCTGCAGCTTGCAGTGAAAGCGCTTCCAGAGGGGAGTCTAAATAGGGCAAACATTTGATGGTAGCAGCTTCCCTGCGGGAGATAGTCTCTTTGCCAAAATCGCATTATTATGCGAAAGTAAGTTACAATTCAGTACCCTATCCTAAAGCTTGCTGTTAGGAGGGAATCTGCAGCTTGCAGTGAAAGCGCTTCCAGAGGGGAGTCTAATGAGGGCAAACATTAGATGGTAGCAGCTTCCCTGCAGGAGATAGTCTCTTTGCCAAAATCGCATTATTAGGGGAAAGTAAGTTACAATTCATTACCCTATCCTAAAGCTTGCTGTTAGGAGGGAATCTGCAGCTTGCAGTGAAAGCGCTTCCAGAGGGGAGTCTAATGAGGGCAAACATTTGATGGTAGCACCTTCCCTGCGGGAGATATTCTCTTTGCCATAATCGCCTTATTAGACGCAGTTAAGTTACAATTCAGTACACTGTCCTACAGCTTGCTGTTAGGAGGGAATCTGCAGCTTGCAGTGAAAGCGCTTCCAGAGGGGAGTCTAATGAGGGCAAACATTTGATGGTAGCAGCTTCCCTGCGGGAGATACACTCTTTGCCAAAATCGCATTATTAGGCGAAAGTAAGATACAATTCAGTACCCTATCCTAAAGCTTGCTGTTAGGAGGGAATCTGCAGCTTGCAGTGAAAGCGCTTCCAGAGGGGAGTCTAATGAGGGCAAACATTTGATGGTAGCAGCTTCCCTGCGGGAGATAGTCTCTTTGCCAAAATCGCATTATTAGCCGCAGTTAAGTTACAGTTCAGTACACTATCCTAAAGCTTGCTGTTAGGAGGGAATCTGCAGCTTGCAGTGAAAGCGCTTTCAGAGGGGAGTCTAATGAGGGCAAATATTTGATGGTATCAGCTTCCCTGTGGGAGATAGTCTCTTTGCCAAAATCGCATTATTAGGCGAAAGTAAGTTACAATTCAGTGCCCTATCCTAAAGCTTGCTGTTAGGAGGGAATCTGCAGCTTGCAGTGAAAGCGCTTCCAGAGGGGAGTCTAATGAGGGCAAACATTTGATGGTAGCAGCTTCCCTGCGGGAGATACTCTCTTTGCCAAAATCGCCTTATTAGACGCAGTTAAGTTACAATTCAGTACACTGTCCTACAGCTTGCTGTTAGGAGGGAATCTGCAGCTTGCAGTGAAAGCGCTTCCAGAGGGGAGTCTAATGAGGGCAAACATTTCATGGTATCAGCTTCCCTGCGGGTGACACTCTCTTTGCCAAAATCTCATTATTAGGCGAAAGTAAGTTACAATTCAGTACCCTATCCTAAAGCTTGCTGTTAGGAGGGAATCTGCAGCTTGCAGTGAAAGCGCTTCCAGAGGGGAGTCTAAACAGGGCAAGCATTTGATGGTAGCAGCTTCCCTGCGGGAGATACTCTCTTTGCCAAAATCGCATTATTAGGCGAAAGTAAGTTTACAATTCAGTACCCTATCCTAAAGCTTGCTGTTAGGAGGGAATCTGCAGCTTTCAGTGAAAGCGCTTCCAGAGGGGAGTCTAAATAGGGCAAACATTTGATGGTAGCAGCATCCCTGCGGGAGATACTCTCTTTGCCAAAATCGCATTATTAACCGCAGTTAAGATACAATTCAGTACACTATCCTAAAGCTTGCTGTTAGGAGGGAATCTGCAGCTTGCAGTGAAAGCGCTTCCAGAGGGGAGTCTAATGAGGGCAAATATTTGATGGTAGCAGCTTCCCTGCGGGAGATAGTCTCTTTGCCACAATCGCATTATTATGCGAAAGAAAGTAAAAATTCAGTACCCTATCCTAAAGCTTGCTGTTAGGAGGGAATCTGCAGCTTGCAGTGAAAGCGCTTCCAGAGGGGAGTCTAATGAGGGCAAACATTTGATGGTAGCAGATTCCCTGCGGGAGATACTCTCTTTGCCATAATCGTATTATTAGGCGAAAGTAAGTTACAATTCAGTACCCTATCCTAAAGCTTGCTGTTAGGAGGGAATCTGCCGCTTGCAGTGAAAGCGCTTCCAGAGGGGAGTCTAATGAGGACAAACATTTGATGGTAGCAGCTTCCCTGCGGGAGATAGTCTCTTTGCCAAAATCGCATTATTAGCCGCAGTTAAGTTACAGTTCAGTACACTATCCTAAAGCTTGCTGTTAGGAGGGAATCTGCAGCTTGCAGTGAAAGCGCTTTCAGAGGGGAGTCTAATGAGGGCAAATATTTGATGGTATCAGCTTCCCTGTGGAGATAGTCTCTTTGCCAAAATCGCATTATTAGGCGAAAGTAAGTTACAATTCAGTGCCCTATCCTAAAGCTTGCTGTTAGGAGGGAATCTGCAGCTTGCAGTGAAAGCGCTTCCAGAGGGGAGTCTAATGAGGGCAAACATTTGATGGTAGCACCTTCCCTGCGGGAGATACTCTCTTTGCCAAAATCGCCTTATTAGACGCAGTTAAGTTACAATTCAGTACACTGTCCTACAGCTTGCTGTTAGGAGGGAATCTGCAGCTTGCAGTGAAAGCGCTTCCAGAGGGGAGTCTAATGAGGGCAAACATTTCATGGTATCAGCTTCCCTGCGGGTGACACTCTCTTTGCCAAAATCTCATTATTAGGCGAAAGTAAGTTACAATACAGTACCCTATCCTAAAGCTTGCTGTTAGGAGGGAATCTGCAGCTTGCAGTGAAAGCGCTTCCAGAGGGGAGTCTAAACAGGGCAAGCATTTGATGGTAGCAGCTTCCCTGCGGGAGATACTCTCTTTGCCAAAATCGCATTATTAGGCGAAAGTAAGTTACAATTCAGTACCCTATCCTAAAGCTTGCTGTTAGGAGGGAATCTGCAGCTTTCAGTGAAAGCGCTTCCAGAGGGGAGTCTAAATAGGGCAAACATTTGATGGTAGCAGCATCCCTGCGGGAGATACTCTCTTTGCCAAAATCGCATTATTAACCGCAGTTAAGATACAATTCAGTACACTATCCTAAAGCTTGCTGTTAGGAGGGAATCTGCAGCTTGCAGTGAAAGCGCTTCCAGAGGGGAGTCTAATGAGGGCAAATATTTGATGGTATCAGCTTCCCTGCGGGAGATAGTCTCTTTGCCACAATCGCATTATTATGCGAAAGAAAGTAAAAATTCAGTACCCTATCCTAAAGCTTGCTGTTAGGAGGGAATCTGCAGCTTGCAGTGAAAGCGCTTCCAGAGGGGAGTCTAATGAGGGCAAACATTTGATGGTAGCAGATTCCCTGCGGGAGATACTCTCTTTGCCATAATCGTATTATTAGGCGAAAGTAAGTTACAATTCAGTACCCTATCCTAAAGCTTGCTGTTAGGAGGGAATCTGCCGCTTGCAGTGAAAGCGCTTCCAGAGGGGAGTCTAATGAGGACAAACATTTGATGGTAACAGCTTCCCTGCGGGAGATACTCTCTTTGCCAAAATCGCCTTATTAGCCGCAGTTAAGTTACAATTCAGTACCCTATCCCAAAGCTTGCTGTTAGGAGGGAATCTGCAGCTTGCAGTGAAAGCGCTTCCAGAGGGGAGTCTAATGAGGGCAAACATTTGATGGTAGCACCTTCCCTGCGGGAGATATTCTCTTTGCCAAAATCGCCTTATTAGACGCAGTTAAGATACAATTCAGTACACTGTCCTACAGCTTGCTGTTAGGAGGGAATCTGCAGCTTGCAGTGAAAGCGCTTCCAGAGGGGAGTCTAATGAGGGCAAACATTTGATGGTAGCAGCTTCCCTGCGGGAGATACTCTCTTTTCCAAAATCGCATTATTATGCGAAAGTAAGTTACAATTCAGTACCCTATCCTAAAGGTTGCTGTTAGGAGGGAATCTGCAGCTTGCAGTGAAAGCGCTTCCAGAGGGGAGTCTAAGGAGGGCAAACATTTGATGGTAGCAGCTTCCCTGCAGGAGATACACTCTTTGCCAAAATCGCATTATTAGGCGAAAGTAAGTTACAATTCAGTACCCTATCCTAAAGCTTGCTGTTAGGAGGGAATCTGCAGCTTGCAGTGAAAGCGCTTCCAGAGGGGAGTCTAATGAGGGCAAAGATTTGATGGTAGCAGCTTCCCTGCGGGAGATACTCTCTTTGCCAAAATCGCCTTATTAGCCGCAGTTAAGTTACAATTCAGTACCCTATCCCAAAGCTTGCTGTTAGGAGGGAATCTGCAGCTTGCAGTGAAAGCGCTTCCAGAGGGGAGTCTAATGAGGGCAAACATTTGATGGTAGCACCTTCCCTGCGGGAGATATTCTCTTTGCCATAATCGCCTTATTAGACGCAGTTAAGATACAATTCAGTACACTGTCCTACAGCTTGCTGTTAGGAGGGAATCTGCAGCTTGCAGTGAAAGCGCTTCCAGAGGGGAGTCTAATGAGGGCAAACATTTGATGGTAGCAGCTTCCCTGCGGGAGATACTCTCTTTGCCAAAATCGCATTATTAGGCGAAAGTAAGTTACAATTCAGTACCCTATCCTACAGCTTGCTGTTAGGAGGGAATCTGCAGCTTGCAGTGAAAGCGCTTCCAGAGGGGAGTCTAAATAGGGCAAACATTTGATGGTAGCAGCTTCCCTGCGGGAGATACTCTCTTTGCCAAAATCGCATTATTAGCCGAAAGTAAGTTACAATTCAGTACCCTATCCTAAAGCTTGCTGTTAGGAGGGAATCTGCAGCTTGCAGTGAAAGCGCTTCCAGAGGGGAATCTAATGAGGGCAAACATTTGATGGTAGCAGCTTCCCTGCGGGAGATACTCTCTTTGCCAAAATCGCATTATTAGGGGAAAGTAAGATACAATTCAGTACCCTATCCTAAAGCTTGCTGTTAGGAGGGAATCTGCAGCTTGCAGTGAAAGCGCTTCCAGAGGGGAGTCTAATGAGGGCAAACATTTGATGGTAGCAGCTTCCCTGCGGGAGATACTCTCTTTGCCATAATCGCATTATTAGGCGAAAGTAAGTTACAATTCAGTACCCTATCCTAAAGCTTGCTGTTAGGAGGGAATCTGCAGCTTGCAGTGAAAGCGCTTCCAGTGGGGAGTCTAATGAGGGCAAAGATTTGATGGTAGCAGCTTCCCTGCGGGAGATACTCTCTTTGCCAAAATCGCATTATTAGCCGCAGTTAAGATACAATTCAGTATACTGTCCTACAGCTTGCTGTTAGGAGGGAATCTGCAGCTTGCAGTGAAAGCGCTTCCAGAGGGGAGTCTAATGAGGGCAAACATTTGATGGTAGCAGCTTCCCTGCGGGAGATATTCTCATTGCCAAAATCGCCTTTTTAGCCGCAGTTAAGATACAATTCAGTACACTATCCTAAAGCTTGCTGTTAGGAGGGAATCTGTAGCTTGCAGTGAAAGCGCTTCCAGAGGGGAGTCTAATGAGGGCAAACATTTGATGGTAGCAGCTTCCATGCGAGAGATATTCTCTTTGCCAAAATCGCCTTATTAGCCGCAGTTAAGTTACAATTCAGTACCCTATCCTAAAGCTTGCTGTTAGGAGGGAATCTGCAGCTTGCAGTGAAAGCGCTTCCAGAGGGGAGTCTACTGAGGGCAAACATTTGATGGTAGCAGCTTCCGTGCGGGAGATACTCTCTTTGCCATAATCGCATTATTAGCCGCAGTTAAGATACAATTCAGGACCCTATCCTAAAGCTTGCTGTTAGGAGGGAATCTGCAGCTTGCAGTGAAAGCGCTTCCAGAGGGGAGTCTAATGAGGGCAAACATTTCATGGTATCAGCTTCCCTGCGAGAGATATTCTCTTTGCCAAAATCGCCTTATTAGCCGCAGTTAAGATACAATTCAGTACCCTATCCTAAAGCTTGCTGTTAGGAGGGAATCTGCAGCTTGCAGTGAAAGCGCTTCCAGAGGGGAGTCTAATGAGGGCAAACATTTGATGGTAGCAGCTTCCCTGCGGTAGATTCTCTCTTTGCCAAAATCGCATTATTAGGCGAAAGTAAGTTACAATTCAGTACCCTATCCTAAAGCTTGCTGTTAGGAGGGAATCTGCAGCTTGCAGTGAAAGCGCTTCCAGAGGGGAGTCTAATGAGGGCAAATATTTGATAGTAGCAGCTTCCCTGCGGGAGATATTCTCTTTGCCATAATAGCCTTTTTAGCCGCACTTAAGTTACAATTCAGTACACTGTCCTACAGTTTGCTGTTAGGAGGGAATCTGCAGCTTGCAGTGAAAGCGCTTCCAGAGGGGAGTCTAATGAGGGCAAACATTTGATGGTAGCAGCTTCCCTGCAGGAGATACTCTCTTCGCCAAAATCGCATTATTAGCCGCAGTTAAGTTACAATTCAGTACACTGTCCTACAGCTTGCTGTTAGGAGGGAATCTGCAGCTTGCAGTGAAAGCGCTTCCAGAGGCAAGTCTAATGAGGGCAAACATTTGATGGTAGCAGCTTCCCTGCGGGAGATACTCTCTTTGCCAAAATCGCATTATTAGGCGAAAGTAAGTTACAATTCAGTACCCTATCCTAAAGCTTGCTGTTAGGAGGGAATCTGCAGCTTGCAGTGAAAGCGCTTCCAGAGGGGAGTCTAATGAAGTCAAACATTTGATGGTAGCAGCTACCCTGCGGGAGATATTCTCTTTGCCAAAATCGCATTATTAGCCGCAGTTAAGTTACAATTCAGTACCCTATCCTAAAGCTTGCTGTTAGGAGGGAATCTGCAGCTTGCAGTGAAAGTGCTTCCAGAGGGGAGTCTAATGAGGGCAAACATTTGATGGTAGCAGCTTCCCTGCGGGAGATACTCTCTTTGCCAAAATCGCATTATTAGGCGAAAGTAAGTTACAATTCAGTACCCTATCCTAAAGCTTGCTGTTAGGAGGGAATCTGCAGCTTGCAGTGAAAGCGCTTCCAGAGGGGAGTCTAATGAGGGCAAACATTTGATGGTAGCAGCTTCCCTGCGGGAGATACTCTCTTTGCCAAAATCGCATTATTAGGCGAAAGTAAGTTACAATTCAGTACCCTATCCTAAAGCTTGCTGTTAGGAGGGAATCTGCAGCTTGCAGTGAAAGCGCTTCCAGAGGGGAGTCTAATGAGGGCAAACATTTGATGGTAGCAGCTTCCCTGCGGGAGATACTCTCTTTGCCAAAATCGCATTATTAGGCGAAAGTAAGTTACAATTCAGTACCCTATCCTAAAGCTTGCTGTTAGGAGGGAATCTGCAGCTTGCAGTGAAAGCGCTTCCAGAGGGGAGTCTAATGAGGGCAAACATTTGATGGTAGCAGCTTCCCTGAGGGAGATACTCTCTTTGCCAAAATCGCATTATTAGGCGAAAGTAAGTTACAATTCAGTACCCTATCCTAAAGCTTGCTGTTAGGAGGGAATCTGCAGCTTGCAGTGAAAGCGCTTCCGGAGGGGAGTCTAAATAGGGCAAACATTTGATGGTAGCAGCTTCCCTGCGGGAGATACTCTCTTTGCCAAAATCGCATTATTAGGCGAAAGTAAGTTACAATTCAGTACCCTATCCTAAAGCTTGCTGTTAGGAGGGAATCTGCAGCTTGCAGTGAAAGCGCTTCCAGAGGGGAGTCTAATGAGGGCAAGCATTTGATGGTAGCAGCTTCCCTGCGGGAGATATTCTCTTTGCCAAAATCGCATTATTAGCCGCAGTTAAGTTACAATTCAGTACCCTATCCTAAAGCTTGCTGTTAGGAGGGAATCTGCAGCTTGCAGTGAAAGCGCTTCCAGAGGGGAGTCTAATGAGGGCAAACATTTGATGGTAGCAGCTTCCCTGCGGGAGATACTCTCTTTGCCAAAATCACATTATTAGCCGAAAGTAAGATACAATTCAGTACCCTATCCTAAAGCTTGCTGTTAGGAGGGAATCTGCAGCTTGCAGTGAAAGCGCTTCCAGAGGGGAGTCTAATGAGGACAAAGATTTGATGGTAACAGCTTCCCTGCGGGAGATATTCTCTTTGCCAAAATCGCATTATTAGCCGCAGTTAAATTACAATTCAGTACCCTATCCTAAAGCTTGCTGTTAGGATGGAATCTGTAGCTTGCACTGAAAGCGCTTCCAGAGGAGAGTCTAATGAGGGCAAACATTTGATGGTAGCAGCTTCCCTGCGGGAGATATTCTCTTTGCCAAAATCGCCTTATTATCCGCAGTTAAGTTACAATTCAGTACCCTATCCTAAAGCTTGCTGTTAGGAGGGAATCTGCAGCTTGCAGTGAAAGCGCTTCCAGAGGGGAGTCTAATGAGGGCAAACATTTGATGGTAGCAGCTTCCCTGCGGGAGATACTCTCTTTGCCAAAATCGCATTATTAGGCGAAAGTAAGTTACATTTCAGTACCCTATCCTAAAGCTTGCTGTTAGGAGGGAATCTGCAGCTTGCAGTGAAAGCGCTTCCAGAGGGGAGTCTAATGAGGGCAAACATTTGATGGTAGCAGCTTCCCTGCGGGAGATAGTCTCTTTGCCAAAATCGCATTATTAGGCGAAAGTAAGTTACAATTCAGTACCCTATCCTAAAGCTTGCTGTTAGGAGGGAATCTGCAGCTTGCAGTCAAAGCGCTTCCAGAGGAGAGTCTAATGAGGGCAAACATTTGATGGTAGCAGCTTCCCTGCGGGAGATTCTCTCTTTGCCAAAATCGCATTATTATGCGAAAGAAAGTAAAAATTCAGTACCCTATCCTAAAGCTTGCTGTTAGGAGGGAATCTGCAGCTTGCTGTGAAAGCGCTTCCAGAGGGGAGTCTAATGAGGGCAAACATTTGATGGTAACAGCTTCCCTGCGGGAGATAGTCTCTTTGCCATAATCGCCTTATTAGCCGCACTTAAGTTACAATTCAGTACCCTATCCTAAAGCTTGCTGTTAGGAGGGAATCTGCAGCTTGCAGTGAAAGCGCTTCCAGAGGGGAGTCTAATGAGGGCAAACATTTGATGGTAGCAGCTTCCCTGCGGGAGATACTCTCTTTGCCAAAATCACCTTATTAGACGCAGTTAATTTACAATTCAGTACACTGTTCTACAGCTTGCAGTTAGGAGGGTATCTGCAGCTTGCAGTGAAAGCGCTTCCAGAGGGGAGTCTAATGAGGGAAATATTTGATGGTAGCAGCTTCCCTGCGGGAGATATTCTCTTTGCCATAATCGCATTATTAGCCGCAGTTAAGTTACAATTCAGTACCCTATCCTAAAGCTTGCTGTTAGGAGGGAATCTGCAGCTTGCTGTGAAAGCGCTTCCAGAGGGGAGTCTAATGAGGGCAAACATTTGATGGTAGCAGCTTCCCTGCGGGAGATACTCTCTTTGCCAAAATCGCATTATTATGCGAAAGTAAGTTACAATTCAGTACTCTATCCTAAAGCTTGCTGTTAGGAGGGAATCTGCAGCTTGCAGTGAAAGCGCTTCCAGAGGGGAGTCTAATGAGGGCAAACATTTGATGGTAGCAGCTTCCCTACGGGAGATTCTCTCTTTGCCAAAATCGCATTATTAGGCGAAAGTAAGTTACAATTCAGTACCCTATCCTAAAGCTTGCTGTTAGGAGGGAATCTGCAGCTTGCAGTGAAAGCGCTTCCAGAGGGGAGTATAATGAGGGCAAATATTTGATGGTAGCAGCTTCCCTGCGGGAGATACTCTCTTTGCCAAAATCGCGTTATTAGGCGAAAGTAAGGTACAATTCAGTACCCTATCCTAAAGCTTGCTGTTAGGAGGGAATCTGCAGCTTGCAGTGAAAGCGCTTCCAGAGGGGAGTCTAAGGAGGGCAAGCATTTGATGGTAGCAGCTTCCCTGCGGGAGATACTCTCTTTGCCAAAATCGCATTATTAGGCGAAAGTAAGTTACAATTCAGTAAGCTACCCTAAAGCTTGCTGTTAGGAGGGAATCTGCAGCTTGCAGTGAAAGCGCTTCCAGAGGGGAGTCTAATGAGGGCAAACATTTGATGGTAGCAGCTTCCCTGCGGGAGATACTCTCTTTGTCAAAATAGCATTATTATCCGCAGTTAAGTTATAATTCAGTACACTATCCTAAAGCTTGCTGTTAGGAGGGAATCTGCAGCTTGCAGTGAAAGCGCTTCCAGAGGGGAGTCTAATGAGGGCAAACATTTGATGGTAGCAGCTTCCCTGCGGGAGATACTCTCTTTGCCATAATCGCATTATTAGGCGAAAGTAAGTTACAATTCAGTACCCTATCCTAAAGCTTGCTGTTAGGAGGGAATCTGCAGCTTGCAGTGAAAGCGCTTCCAGAGGGGAGTCTAATGAGGGAAAACATTTGATGGTAGCAGCTTCCCTGCGGGAGATACTCTCTTTGCCAAAATCGCATTATTAGGCGAAAGTAAGTTACAATTCAGTACCCTATCCTAAAGCTTGCTGTTAGGAGGGAATCTGCAGCTTGCAGTGAAAGCGCTTCCAGAGGGGAGTCTAATGAGGGCAAACATTTGATGGTAGCAGCTTCCCTGCGGGAGATACTCTCTTTGCCAAAATCGCATTATTAGGCGAAAGTAAGTTACAATTCAGTACCCTATCCTAAAGCTTGCTGTTAGGAGGGAATCTGCAGCTTGCAGTGAAAGCGCTTCCAGAGGGGAGTCTAAGGAGGGCAAACATTTCATGGTAGCAGCTTCCCTGCGGGAGATTCTCTCTTTGCCAAAATCGCATTATTAGGCGAAAGTAAGTTACAATTCAGTACCCTATCCTAAAGCTTGCTGTTAGGAGGGAATCTGCAGCTTGCAGTGAAAGCGCTTCCAGAGGGGAGTCTAATGAGGGCAAATATTTGATGGTAGCAGCTTCCCTGCGGGAGATACTCTCTTTGCCAAAATCGCATTTTTAGGCGAAAGTAAGTTACAATTCAGTACCCAATCCTAAAGCTTGCTGTTAGGAGGGAATCTGCAGCTTGCAGTGAAAGCGCTTCCAGAGGGGAGTCTAATGAGGGCAAACATTTGATGGTAGCGGCTTCCCTGCGGGAGATACTCTCTTTGCCAAAATCGCATTATTAGGCGAAAGTAAGATACAATTCAGTACCCTATCCTAAAGCTTGCTGTTAGGAGGGAATCTGCAGCTTGCAGTGAAAGCGCTTCCAGAGGGGAGTCTAATGAGGGCAAGTATTTGATGGTAGCAGCTTCCGTGCGGGAGATTCTCTCTTTGCCAAAATCGCATTATTAGGCGAAAGTAAGATACAATTCAGTACCCTATCCTAAAGCTTGCTGTTAGGAGGGAATCTGCAGCTTGCAGTGAAAGCGCTTCCAGAGGGGAGTCTAATGAGGGCAAACATTTGATGGTAGCAGCTTCCCTGCGGGAGATACTCTCTTTGCCAAAATCGCATTATTAGCCGCAGTTAAGTTACAATTCAGTACCCTATCCTAAAGCTTGCTGTTAGGAGGGAATCTGCAGCTTGCAGTGAAAGCGCTTCCAGAGGGGAGTCTAATGAGGGCAAACATTTGATGGTAGCAGCTTCCCTGCGGGAGATACTCTCTTTGCCAAAATCGTATTATTAGGCGCAGTTAAGTTACAATTCAGTACCCTATCCTAAAGCTTGCTGTTAGGAGGGAATCTGCAGCTTGCAGTGAAAGCGCTTCCAGAGGGGAGTCTAATGAGGGCAAACATTTGATGGTAGCAGCTTCCCTGCGGGAGATACTCTCTTTGTCAAAATCGCATTATTAGGCGAAAGTAAGTTACAATTCAGTACCCTATCCTAAAGCTTGCTGTTAGGAGGGAATCTGCAGCTTGCAGTGAAAGCGCTTCCAGAGGGGAGTCTAAGGAGGGCAAACATTTGATGGTAGCAGCTTCCCTGCGGGAGATAGTCTCTTTGCAAAAATCGCATTATTAGGCGAAAGTAAGTTACAATTCAGTACCCTATCCTAAAGCTTGCTGTTAGGAGGGAATCTGCAGCTTGCAGTGAAAGCGCTTCCAGAGGGGAGTCTAATGAGGGCAAATATTTGATGGTAGCAGCTTCCCTGCGGGAGATACTCTCTTTGTCAAAATCGCATTATTAGGCGAAAGTAAGTTACAATTCAGTACACTATCCTAAAGCTTGCTGTTAGGAGGGAATCTGCAGCTTGCAGTGAAAGCGCTTCAAGAGGGGAGTCTAATGAGGGCAAACATTTGATGGTAGCAGCTTCCCTGCGGGAGATACTCTCTTTGCCAAAATCGCATTATTAGCCGCAGTTAAGTTACAATTCAGTACCCTATCCTAAAGCTTGCTGTTAGGAGGGAATCTGCAGCTTGCAGTGAAAGCGTTTCCAGAGGGGAGTCTAATGAGGGCAAACATTTGATGGTAGCAGCTTCCCTGCGGGATATACTCTCTTTGCCAAAATCGCATTATTAAGCTAAAGTAAGATACAATTCAGTACCCTATCCTAAAGCTTGCTGTTAGGAGGGAATCTGCAGCTTGCAGTGAAAGCGCTTCCAGAGGGGAGTCTAATGAGGGCAAACATTTGATGGTAGCAGCTTCCCTGCGGGAGATACTCTCTTTGCCAAAATCGCATTATTAGGCGAAAGTAAGTTACAATTCAGTACCCTATCCTAAAGCTTGCTGTTAGGAGGGAATCTGCAGCTTGCAGTGAAAGCGCTTCCAGAGGGGAGTCTAATGAGGGAAAACATTTGATGGTAGGAGCTTCCCTGCGGGAGATACTCTCTTTGTCAAAATCGCATTATTAGGCGAAAGTAAGTTACAATTCAGTACCCTATCCTAAAGCTTGCTGTTAGGAGGGAATCTGCAGCTTGCAGTGAAAGCGCTTCCAGAGGGGAGTCTAATGAGGGCAAACATTTGATGGTAGCAGCTTCCCTGCGGGAGATACTCTCTTTGCCAAAATCGCCTTATTAGCCGCAGTTAAGTTACAATTCAGTACCCTATCCTAAAGCTTGCTGTTAGGAGGGAATCTGCAGCTTGCAGTGAAAGCGTTTACAGAGGGGAGTCTAATGAGGGCAAACATTTGATGGTAGCAGTTCCCTGCGGGAGATACTCTCTTTGCAAAAATCGCCTTATTAGCCGCAGTTAAGTCACAATTCAGTACCCTATCCTAAAGCTTGCTGTTAGGAGGGAATCTGCAGCTTGCAGTGAAAGCGCTTCCAGAGGGGAGTCTAATGAGGGCAAACATTTGATGGTAGAAGCTTCCCTGCGAGAGATATTCTCTTTTCCAACATCGCCTTATTAGCCGCAGTTAAGTTACAATTCAGTACCCTATCCTAAAGCTTGCTGTTAGGAGGGAATCTGCAGCTTGCAGTGAAAGCGCTTCCAGAGGGGAGTCTAATGAGGGCAAACATTTGATGGTAGCAGCTTCCCTGCGGGAGATACTCTCTTTGCCAAAATCGCATTATTATGCGAAAGTAAGTTACAATTCAGTACCCTATCCTAAAGCTTGCTGTTAGGAGGGAATCTGCAGCTTGCAGTGAAAGCGCTTCCAGAGGGGAGTCTAATGAGGGCAAACATTTGATGGTAGCAGCTTCCCTGCGGGAGATACTCTCTTTTCCAAAATCACATTATTATGTGAAAGTAAGTTACAATTCAGTACCCTATCCTAAACTTGCTGTTAGGAGGGAATCTGCAGCTTGCAGTGAAAGCGCTTCCAGAGGGGAATCTAATGAGGGCGAATATTTGATAGTAGCAGCTTCCCTGCGGGAGATATTCTCTTTGCCAGAATCGCCTTATTAGACGCAGTTAAGTTACAATTCAGTACACTGTCCTACAGCTTGCTGTTAGGAGGGAATCTGCAGCTTGCAGTGAAAGCGCTTCCAGACGGGAGTCTAATGAGGGCAAACATTTGATGGTATCAGCTTCCCTGCGGGAGATATTCTCTTTGCCAAAATCGCATTATTAGCCGCAGTTAAGTTACAATTCAGTACCCTATCCTAAAGTTTGCTGTTAGGAGGGAATCTGCAGCTTGCAGTGAAAGCGCTTCCAGAGGGGAGTCTAATGAGGGCAAACATTTGATGGTAGCAGCTTCCCTTCGGGAGATACTCTCTTTGCCAAAATCGCCTTATTAGGCGAAAGTAAGTTACAATTCAGTACCCTATCCTAAAGCTTGCTGTTAGGAGGGAATCTGCAGCTTGCAGTGAAAGCGCTTCCAGAGGGGAGTCTAATGAGGGCAAATATTTGATGGTAGCAGCTTCCCTGCGGGAGATACTCTCTTTGCCAAAATCGCCTTATTATCCGCAGTTAAGTCACAATTCAGTACCCTATCCTAAAGCTTGCTGTTAGGAGGGAATCTGCAGCTTGCAGTGAAAGCGCTTCCAGAGGGGAGTCTAATGAGGGCAAACATTTGATGGTAGCAGCTTCCCTGCGGCAGATACTCTCTTTGCCAAAATCGCCTTATTAGCCGCAGTTAAGTTACAATTCAGTACCCTATCCTAAAGCTTGCTGTTAGGAGGGAATCTGCAGCTTGCAGTGAAAGCGCTTCCAGAGGGGAGTCTAATGAGGGCAAACATTTGATGGTAGCAGCTTCCCTGCGGGAGATACTCTCTTTGCCAAAATCGCATTATTAGGCGAAAGTAAGTTACAATTCAGTACCCTATCCTAAAGCTTGCTGTTAGGAGGGAATCTGCAGCTTGCAGTGAAAGCGCTTCCAGAGGGGAGTCTAATGAGGGCAAACATTTGATGGTAGCAGCTTCCCTGCGATAGATATTTTCTTTTCCAAAATCGCACTATTAGCCGCAGTTAAGTTACAATTCAGTACCCTATCCTAAAGCTTGCTGTTAGGAGGGAATCTGCAGCTTGCAGTAAAAGCGCTTCCAGAGGGGAGTCTAATGAGGGCAAACATTTGATGGTAGCAGCTTCCCTGCGGGAGATACTCTCTTTGCCAAAATCGCATTATTAGGCGAAAGTAAGTTACAATTCAGTACCCTATCCTAAAGCTTGCTGTTAGGAGGGAATCTGCAGCTTGCAGTGAAAGCGCTTCCAGAGGGGAGTCTAATGAGGGCAAACATTTGATGGTAGCAGCTTCCCTGCGGGAGATACTCTCTTTGCCAAAATCGTATTATTAGGCGAAAGTAAGTTACAATTCAGTACCCTATCCTAAAGGTTGCTGTTAGGAGGGAATCTGCAGCTTGCAGTGAAAGCGCTTCCAGAGGGGAGTCTAATGAGGGCAAACATTTGATGGTAGCAGCTTCCCTGCGATAGATATTCTCTTTTCCAAAATCGCACTATTAGCCGCAGTTAAGTTACAATTCAGTACCCTATCCTAAAGCTTGCTGTTAGGAGGGAATCTGCAGCTTGCAGTAAAAGCGCTTCCAGAGGGGAGTCTAATGAGGGCAAACATTTGATGGTAGCAGCTTCCCTGCGGGAGATACTCTCTTTGCCAAAATCGCATTATTAGGCGAAAGTAAGTTACAATTCAGTACCCTATCCTAAAGCTTGCTGTTAGGAGGGAATCTGCAGCTTGCAGTGAAAGCGCTTCCAGAGGGGAGTCTAATGAGGGCAAACATTTGATGGTAGCAGCTTCCCTGCGATAGATATTCTCTTTTCCAAAATCGCACTATTAGCCGCAGTTAAGTTACAATTCAGTACCCTATCCTAAAGCTTGCTGTTAGGAGGGAATCTGCAGCTTGCAGTGAAAGCGCTTCCAGAGGGGAATCTAATGAGGGCGAATATTTGATAGTAGCAGCTTCCCTGCGGGAGATATTCTCTTTGCCAGAATCGCCTTATTAGACGCAGTTAAGTTACAATTCAGTACACTGTCCTACAGCTTGCTGTTAGGAGGGAATCTGCAGCTTGCAGTGAAAGCGCTTCCAGAGGGGAGTCTAATGAGGGCAAACATTTGATGGTAGCAGCTTCCCTGCGGGAGATATTCTCTTTGCCAAAATCGCATTATTAGCCGCAGTTAAGTTACAATTCAGTACCCTATCCTAAAGTTTGCTGTTAGGAGGGAATCTGCAGCTTGCAGTGAAAGTGCTTCCAGAGGGGAGTCTAATGAGGGCAAACATTTGATGGTAGCAGCTTCCCTTCGGGAGATACTCTCTTTGCCAAAATCGCATTATTAGGCGAAAGTAAGTTACAATTCAGTACCCTATCCTAAAGCTTGCTGTTAGGAGGGAATCTGCAGCTTGCAGTGAAAGCGCTTCCAGAGGGGAGTCTAATGAGGGCAAATATTTGATGGTAGCAGCTTCCCTGCGGGAGATACTCTCTTTGCCAAAATCGCCTTATTATCCGCAGTTAAGTCACAATTCAGTACCCTATCCTAAAGCTTGCTGTTAGGAGGGAATCTGCAGCTTGCAGTGAAAGCGCTTCCAGAGGGGAGTCTAATGAGGGCAAACATTTGATGGTAGCAGCTTCCCTGCGGCAGATACTCTCTTTGCCAAAATCGCCTTATTAGCCGCAGTTAAGTTACAATTCAGTACCCTATCCTAAAGCTTGCTGTTAGGAGGGAATCTGCAGCTTGCAGTGAAAGCGCTTCCAGAGGGGAGTCTAATGAGGGCAAACATTTGATGGTAGCAGCTTCCCTGCGGGAGATACTCTCTTTGCCAAAATCGCATTATTAGGCGAAAGTAAGTTACAATTCAGTACCCTATCCTAAAGCTTGCTGTTAGGAGGGAATCTGCAGCTTGCAGTGAAAGCGCTTCCAGAGGGGAGTCTAATGAGGGCAAACATTTGATGGTAGCAGCTTCCCTGCGGGAGATACTCTCTTTGCCAAAATCGCATTATTAGGCGAAAGTAAGTTACAATTCAGTACCCTATCCTAAAGCTTGCTGTTAGGAGGGAATCTGCAGCTTGCAGTGAAAGCGCTTCCAGAGGGGAGTCTAATGAGGGCAAACATTTGATGGTAGCAGCTTCCCTGCGATAGATATTCTCTTTTCCAAAATCGCACTATTAGCCGCAGTTAAGTTACAATTCAGTACCCTATCCTAAAGCTTGCTGTTAGGAGGGAATCTGCAGCTTGCAGTGAAAGCGCTTCCAGAGGGAGTCTAATGAGGGCAAACATTTGATGGTAGCAGCTTCCCTGCGGGAGATACTCTCTTTGCCAAAATCGCATTATTAGGCGCAAGTAAGTTACAATTCAGTACCCTATCCTAAAGCTTGCTGTTAGGAGGGAATCTGCAGCTTGCAGTGAAAGCGCTTCCAGAGGGGAATCTAATGAGGGCGAATATTTGATAGTAGCAGCTTCCCTGCGGGAGATATTCTCTTTGCCAGAATCGCCTTATTAGACGCAGTTAAGTTACAATTCAGTACACTGTCCTACAGCTTGCTGTTAGGAGGGAATCTGCAGCTTGCAGTGAAAGCGCTTCCAGAGGGGAGTCTAATGAGGGCAAACATTTGATGGTAGCAGCTTCCCTGCGGGAGATATTCTCTTTGCCAAAATCGCATTATTAGCCGCAGTTAAGTTACAATTCAGTACCCTATCCTAAAGTTTGCTGTTAGGAGGGAATCTGCAGCTTGCAGTGAAAGTGCTTCCAGAGGGGAGTCTAATGAGGGCAAATATTTGATGGTAGCAGCTTCCCTGCGGGAGATACTCTCTTTGCCAAAATCGCCTTATTATCCGCAGTTAAGTCACAATTCAGTACCCTATCCTAAAGCTTGCTGTTAGGAGGGAATCTGCAGCTTGCAGTGAAAGCGCTTCCAGAGGGGAGTCTAATGAGGGCAAACATTTGATGGTAGCAGCTTCCCTGCGGCAGATACTCTCTTTGCCAAAATCGCCTTATTAGCCGCAGTTAAGTTACAATTCAGTACCCTATCCTAAAGCTTGCTGTTAGGAGGGAATCTGCAGCTTGCAGTGAAAGCGCTTCCAGAGGGGAGTCTAATGAGGGCAAACATTTGATGGTAGCAGCTTCCCTGCGGGAGATACTCTCTTTGCCAAAATCGCATTATTAGGCGAAAGTAAGTTACAATTCAGTACCCTATCCTAAAGCTTGCTGTTAGGAGGGAATCTGCAGCTTGCAGTGAAAGCGCTTCCAGAGGGGAGTCTAATGAGGGCAAACATTTGATGGTAGCAGCTTCCCTGCGGGAGATACTCTCTTTGCCAAAATCGCATTATTAGGCGAAAGTAAGTTACAATTCAGTACCCTATCCTAAAGCTTGCTGTTAGGAGGGAATCTGCAGCTTGCAGTGAAAGCGCTTCCAGAGGGGAGTCTAATGAGGGCAAACATTTGATGGTAGCAGCTTCCCTGCGATAGATATTCTCTTTTCCAAAATCGCACTATTAGCCGCAGTTAAGTTACAATTCAGTACCCTATCCTAAAGCTTGCTGTTAGGAGGGAATCTGCAGCTTGCAGTGAAAGCGCTTCCAGAGGGAGTCTAATGAGGGCAAACATTTGATGGTAGCAGCTTCCCTGCGGGAGATACTCTCTTTGCCAAAATCGCATTATTAGGCGCAAGTAAGTTACAATTCAGTACCCTATCCTAAAGCTTGCTGTTAGGAGGGAATCTGCAGCTTGCAGTGAAAGCGCTTCCAGAGGGGAATCTAATGAGGGCGAATATTTGATAGTAGCAGCTTCCCTGCGGGAGATATTCTCTTTGCCAGAATCGCCTTATTAGACGCAGTTAAGTTACAATTCAGTACACTGTCCTACAGCTTGCTGTTAGGAGGGAATCTGCAGCTTGCAGTGAAAGCGCTTCCAGAGGGGAGTCTAATGAGGGCAAACATTTGATGGTAGCAGCTTCCCTGCGGGAGATATTCTCTTTGCCAAAATCGCATTATTAGCCGCAGTTAAGTTACAATTCAGTACCCTATCCTAAAGTTTGCTGTTAGGAGGGAATCTGCAGCTTGCAGTGAAAGTGCTTCCAGAGGGGAGTCTAATGAGGGCAAACATTTGATGGTAGCAGCTTCCCTTCGGGAGATACTCTCTTTGCCAAAATCGCATTATTAGGCGAAAGTAAGTTACAATTCAGTACCCTATCCTAAAGCTTGCTGTTAGGAGGGAATCTGCAGCTTGCAGTGAAAGCGCTTCCAGAGGGGAGTCTAATGAGGGCAAATATTTGATGGTAGCAGCTTCCCTGCGGGAGATACTCTCTTTGCCAAAATCGCCTTATTATCCGCAGTTAAGTCACAATTCAGTACCCTATCCTAAAGCTTGCTGTTAGGAGGGAATCTGCAGCTTGCAGTGAAAGCGCTTCCAGAGGGGAGTCTAATGAGGGCAAACATTTGATGGTAGCAGCTTCCCTGCGGGAGATACTCTCTTTGCCAAAATCGCATTATTAGGCGAAAGTAAGTTACAATTCAGTACCCTATCCTAAAGCTTGCTGTTAGGAGGGAATCTGCAGCTTGCAGTGAAAGCGCTTCCAGAGGGGAGTCTAATGAGGGCAAACATTTGATGGTAGCAGCTTCCCTGCGATAGATATTCTCTTTTCCAAAATCGCACTATTAGCCGCAGTTAAGTTACAATTCAGTACCCTATCCTAAAGCTTGCTGTTAGGAGGGAATCTGCAGCTTGCAGTAAAAGCGCTTCCAGAGGGGAGTCTAATGAGGGCAAACATTTGATGGTAGCACCTTCCCTGCGGGAGATACTCTCTTTGCCAAAATCGCATTATTAGGCGAAAGTAAGTTACAATTCAGTACCCTATCCTAAAGCTTGCTGTTAGGAGGGAATCTGCAGCTTGCAGTGAAAGCGCTTCCAGAGGGGAGTCTAATGAGGGCAAACATTTGATGGTAGCAGCTTCCCTGCGATAGATATTCTCTTTTCCAAAATCGCACTATTAGCCGCAGTTAAGTTACAATTCAGTACCCTATCCTAAAGCTTGCTGTTAGGAGGGAATCTGCAGCTTGCAGTGAAAGCGCTTCCAGAGGGGAGTCTAATGAGGGCAAACATTTGATGGTAGCAGCTTCCCTGCGGGAGATACTCTCTTTGCCAAAATCGCATTATTAGGCGCAAGTAAGTTACAATTCAGTACCCTATCCTAAAGCTTGCTGTTAGGAGGGAATCTGCAGCTTGCAGTGAAAGCGCTTCCAGAGGGGAGTCTAATGAGGGCAAACATTTGATGGTAGCAGCTTCCCTGCGGGAGATACTCTCTTTGCCAAAATCGCGTTATTAGGCGAAAGTAAGTTACAATTCAGTACCCTATCCTAAAGCTTGCTGTTAGGAGGGAATCTGCAGCTTGCAGTGAAAGCGCTTCCAGAGGGGAGTCTAATGAGGGCAAACATTTGATGGTAGCACCTTCCCTGCGGGAGATATTCTCTTTGCCAAAATCGCCTTATTAGACGCAGTTAAGATACAATTCAGTACACTGTCCTACAGCTTGCTGTTAGGAGGGAATCTGCAGCTTGCAGTGAAAGCGCTTCCAGAGGGGAGTCTAATGAGGGCAAATATTTGATAATAGCAGCTTCCCTGCGGGAGATACTCTCTTTGCCAAAATCGCCTTATAAGACGCAGTTAAGATACAATTCAGTACACTGTCCTACAGCTTGCTGTTAGGAGGGAATCTGCAGCTTGCAGTGAAAGCGCTTCCAGAGGGGAGTCTAATGAGGGCAAACATTTGATGGTAGCAGCTTCCCTGCGGGAGATACTCTCTTTGCCAAAATCGCATTATTAGCCGAAATTAAGTTACAATTCAGTACCCTATCCTAAAGCTTGCTGTTAGGAGGGAATCTGCAGCTTGCAGTGAAAGCGCTTCCAGAGGGGAGTCTAATGAGGGCAAACATTTGATGGTAGCAGCTTCCCTGCGGGAGATATTCTCTTTTCCAAAATCGCATTATTAGCCGCAGTTAAGTTACAATTCAGTACAATATCCTAAAGCTTACTGTTAGGAGGGAATCTGCAGCTTGCAGTGAAAGCGCTTCCAGAGGGGAGTCTAATGAGGGCAAACATTTGATGGTAGCACCTTCCCTGCGGGAGATAGTCTCTTTGCCATAATCGTATTATTAGGCGAAAGTAAGTTACAATTCAGTACCCTATCCTAAAGCTTGCTGTTAGGAGGGAATCTGCAGCTTGCAGTGAAAGCGCTTCCAGAGGGGAGTCTACTGAGGGCAAACATTTGATGGTAGCAGCTTCCCTGCGGGAGATACTCTCTTTGCCAAAATCGCATTATTAGCCGCAGTTAAGATACAATTCAGTACACTGTCCTACAGCTTGCTGTTAGGAGGGAATCTGCAGCTTGCAGTGAAAGCGCTTCCAGAGGGGAGTCTAATGAGGGCAAATATTTGATAGTAGCAGCTTCCCTGCGGGAGATACTCTCTTTGCCAAAATCGCCTTATAAGACGCAGTTAAGATACAATTCAGTACACTGTCCTACAGCTTGCTGTTAGGAGGGAATCTGCAGCTTGCAGTGAAAGCGCTTCCAGAGGGGAGTCTAATGAGGGCAAACATTTGATGGTAGCAGCTTCCCTGCGGGAGATACTCTCTTTGCCAAAATCGCATTATTAGCCGAAAGTAAGTTACAATTCAGTACCCTATCCTAAAGCTTGCTGTTAGGAGGGAATCTGCAGCTTGCAGTGAAAGCGCTTCCAGAGGGGAGTCTAATGAGGGCAAACATTTGATGGTAGCAGCTTCCCTGCGGGAGATACTCTCTTTGCCATTATCGCATTATTAGGCGAAAGTAAGTTACAATTCAGTACCCTATCCTAAAGCTTGCTGTTAGGAGGGAATCTGCAGCTTGCAGTGAAAGCGCTTCCAGAGGGGAGTCTAATGAGGGCAAACATTTGATGGTAGCACCTTCCCTGCAGGAGATATTCTCTTTTACAAAATCGCATTATTAGCCGCAGTTAAGATACAATTCAGTACACTATCCTAAAGCTTGCTGTTAGGAGGGAATCTGCAGCTTGCAGTGAAAGCGCTTCCAGAGGGGAGTCTAATGAGGGCAAACATTTGATGGTAGCAGCTTCCCTGCGGGAGATACTCTCTTTGCCAAAATCGCATTATTAGCCGCAGTTAAGATACAATTCAGTACACTGTCCTACAGCTTGCTGTTAGGAGGGAATCTGCAGCTTGCAGTGAAAGCGCTTCCAGAGGGGAGTCTAATGAGGGCAAACATTTGATGGTAGCAGCTTCCCTACGGGAGATACTCTCTTTGCCAAAATCGCATTATTAGGCGAAAGTAAGTTACAATTCAGTATCCTATCCTAAAGCTTGCTGTTAGGAGGGAATCTGCAGCTTGCAGTGAAAGCGCTTCCAGAGGGGAGTCTAATGAGGGCAAATATTTGATGGTAGCAGCTTCCCTGCGGGAGATACTCTCTTTGCCATAATCGCATTATTAGGCGAAAGTAAGTTACAATTCAGTACCCAATCCTAAAGCTTGATGTTAGGAGGGAATCTGCAGCTTGCAGTGAAAGCGCTTCCAGAGGGGAGTCTAATGAGGGCAAACATTTGATGGTAGCAGCTTCCCTGCGGGAGATACTCTCTTTGCCAAAATCGCCTTATTAGCCGCAGTTAAGTCACAATTCAGTACCCTATCCTAAAGCTTGCTGTTAGGAGGGAATCTGCAGCTTGCAGTGAAAGCGCTTCCAGAGGGGAGTCTAATGAGGGCAAACATTTGATGGTAGCAGCTTCCCTGCGGGAGATACTCTCTTTGCCAAAATCGCATTATTAGGCGAAAGTAAGTTACAATTCAGTACCCTATCCTAAAGCTTGCTGTTAGGAGGGAATCTGCAGCTTGCAGTGAAAGCGCTTCCAGAGGGGAGTCTAATGAGGGCAAACATTTGATGGTAGCAGCTTCCCTGCGGGAGATAGTCTCTTTGCAAAAATCGCATTATTAGGCGAAAGTAAGTTACAATTCAGTACCCTATCCTAAAGCTTGCTGTTAGGAGGGAATCTGCAGCTTGCAGTGAAAGCGCTTCCAGAGGGGAGTCTAATGAGGGCAAACATTTGATGGTAGCAGCTTCCCTGCGGGAGATACTCTCTTTGCCATAATCGCATTATTAGGCGAAAGTAAGTTACAATTCAGTACCCTATCCTAAAGCTTGCTGTTAGGAGGGAATCTGCAGCTTGCAGTGAAAGCGCTTCCAGAGGGGAGTCTAATGAGGGCAAACATTTGATGGTAGCACCTTCCCTGCAGGAGATATTCTCTTTTACAAAATCGCATTATTAGCCGCAGTTAAGATACAATTCAGTACACTATCCTAAAGCTTGCTGTTAGGAGGGAATCTGCAGCTTGCAGTGAAAGCGCTTCCAGAGGGGAGTCTAATGAGGGCAAACATTTGATGGTAGCAGCTTCCCTGCGGGAGATACTCTCTTTGCCAAAATCGCATTATTAGCCGCAGTTAAGATACAATTCAGTACACTGTCCTACAGCTTGCTGTTAGGAGGGAATCTGCAGCTTGCAGTGAAAGCGCTTCCAGAGGGGAGTCTAATGAGGGCAAACATTTGATGGTAGCAGCTTCCCTACGGGAGATACTCTCTTTGCCAAAATCGCATTATTAGGCGAAAGTAAGTTACAATTCAGTATCCTATCCTAAAGCTTGCTGTTAGGAGGGAATCTGCAGCTTGCAGTGAAAGCGCTTCCAGAGGGGAGTCTAATGAGGGCAAATATTTGATGGTAGCAGCTTCCCTGCGGGAGATACTCTCTTTGCCATAATCGCATTATTAGGCGAAAGTAAGTTACAATTCAGTACCCTATCCTAAAGCTTGATGTTAGGAGGGAATCTGCAGCTTGCAGTGAAAGCGCTTCCAGAGGGGAGTCTAATGAGGGCAAACATTTGATGGTAGCAGCTTCCCTGCGGGAGATACTCTCTTTGCCAAAATCGCCTTATTAGCCGCAGTTAAGTCACAATTCAGTACCCTATCCTAAAGCTTGCTGTTAGGAGGGAATCTGCAGCTTGCAGTGAAAGCGCTTCCAGAGGGGAGTCTAATGAGGGCAAACATTTGATGGTAGCAGCTTCCCTGCGGGAGATACTCTCTTTGCCAAAATCGCATTATTAGGCGAAAGTAAGTTACAATTCAGTACCCTATCCTAAAGCTTGCTGTTAGGAGGGAATCTGCAGCTTGCAGTGAAAGCGCTTCCAGAGGGGAGTCTAATGAGGGCAAACATTTGATGGTAGCAGCTTCCCTGCGGGAGATAGTCTCTTTGCAAAAATCGCATTATTAGGCGAAAGTAAGTTACAATTCAGTACCCTATCCTAAAGCTTGCTGTTAGGAGGGAATCTGCAGCTTGCAGTGAAAGCGCTTCCAGAGGGGAGTCTAATGAGGGCAAACATTTGATGGTAGCAGCTTCCCTGCGGGAGATAATCTCTTTGCCAAAATCGCATTATTAGCCGCAGTTAAGATATAATTCAGTACCCTATCCTAAAGCTTGCTGTTAGGAGGGAATCTGCAGCTTGCAGTGAAAGCGCTTCCAGAGGGGAGTCTAATGAGGGCAAACATTTGATGGTAACAGCTTCCCTGCGGGAGATAATCTCTTTGCCAAAATCGCCTTATTAGCCGCAGTTAAGATACAATTCAGTACCCTATCCTAAATCTTGCTGTTAGGAGGGAATCTGCAGCTTGCAGTGAAAGCGCTTCCAGAGGGGAGTCTAATGAGGGCAAACATTTGATGGTAGAAGCTTCCCTGCGAGAGATACTCTCTTTGCCAAAATCGCATTATTAGGCGAAAGTAAGTTACAATTCAGTACCCTATCCTAAAGCTTGCTGTTAGGAGGGAATCTGCAGCTTGCTGTGAAAGCGCTTCCAGAGGGGAGTCTAATGAGGGCAAATATTTGATGGTAGCAGCTTCCCTGCGGGAGATACTCTCTTTTCCAAAATCGCATTATTATGCGAAAGTAAGTTACAATTCAGTACCCTATCCTAAAGGTTGCTGTTAGGAGGGAATCTGCAGCTTGCAGTGAAAGCGCTTCCAGAGGGGAGTCTAATGAGGGCAAATATTTGATGGTAGCAGCTTCCCTGCGGGAGATAGTCTCTTTGCCATAATCGCATTATTAGGCGAAAGTAAGATACAATTCAGTACCCTATCCTAAAGCTTGCTGTTAGGAGGGAATCTGCAGCTTGCAGTGAAAGCGCTTCCAGAGGGGAGTCTAATGAGGGCAAACATTTGATGGTAGCAGCTTCCCTGCGGGAGATTCTCTCTTTGCCAAAATCGCATTATTAGGCGAAAGTAAGTTACAATTCAGTACCCTATCCTAAAGCTTGCTGTTAGGAGGGAATCTACAGCTTGCAGTGAAAGCGCTTCCAGAGGGGAGTCTAATGAGGGCAAACATTTGATGGTAGCAGCTTCCCTGCGGGAGATACTCTCTTTGCCAAAATCGCATTATTAGGCGAAAGTAAGTTACAATTCAGTACCCTATCCTAAAGCTTGCTGTTAGGAGGGAATCTGCAGCTTGCAGTGAAAGCGCTTCCAGAGGGGAGTCTAATGAGGGCAAACATTTGATGGTAGCAGCTTCCCTGCGGGAGATACTCTCTTTGCCAAAATCGCATTATTAGGCGAAAGTAAGATACAATTCAGTACCCTATCCTAAAGCTTGCTGTTAGGAGGGAATCTGCAGCTTGCAGTGAAAGCGCTTCCAGAGGGGAGTCTAATGAGGGCAAATATTTGATAGTAGCAGCTTCCCTGCGGGAGATATTCTCTTTGCCAAAATCGCCTTATTTGACGTAGTTAAGTTACAATTCAGTACACTGTCCTACAGCTTGCTGTTAGGAGGGAATCTGCAGCTTGCAGTGAAAGCGCTTCCAGAGGGGAGTCTAATGAGGGCAAACATTTGATGGTAGCAGCTTCCGTGCGGGAGGTACTCTCTTTGTCAAAATCGCATTATTAGCCGCAGTTAAGTTACAATTCAGTACACTGTCCTACAGCTTGCTGTTAGGAGGGAATCTGCAGCTTGCAGTGAAAGCGCTTCCAGAGGGGAGTCTAATGAGGACAAAGATTTGATGGTAACAGCTTCCCTGCGGGAGATATTCTCTTTGCCAAAATCGCATTATTAGCCGCAGTTAAATTACAATTCAGTACCCTATCCTAAAGCTTGCTGTTAGGAGGGAATCTGCAGCTTGCAGTGAAAGCGCTTCCAGAGGGGAGTCTAATGAGGAGAAAGATTTGATGGTAACAGCTTCCCTGCGGGAGATATTCTCTTTGCCAAAATCGCATTATTAGCCGCAGTTAAATTACAATTCAGTACCCTATCCTAAAGCTTGCTGTTAGGAGGGAATCTGCAGCTTGCAGTGAAAGCGGTTCCAGAGGTGAGTCTAATGAGCGCAAACATTTGATGGTAGCAGCTTCCCTGCGGGAGATACTCTCTTTGCTAATATCGCCTTATTAGACGCAGTTAAGTTACAATTCAGTACACTCTCCTACAGCTTGCTGTTAGGAGGGAATCTGCAGCTTGCAGTGAAAGCGCTTCCAGAGGGGAGTCTAATGAGGGCAAACATTTGATGGTAGCAGCTTCCCTGCGGGAGATACTCTCTTTGCAAAAATCGCATTATTAGGCGAAAGTAAGTTACAATTCAGTACCCTATCCTAAAGCTTGCTGTTAGGAGGAAATCTGCAGCTTGCAGTGAAAGCGCTTCCAGAGGGGAGTCTAATGAGGGCAAACATTTGATGGTAGCAGCTTCCCTGCGGGAGATACCCTCTTTGCCAAAATCGCATTATTAGGCGAAAGTAAGTTACAATTCAGTACCCTATCCTAAAGCTTGCTCTTAGGAGGGAATCTGCAGCTTGCAGTCAAAGCGCTTCCAGAGGAGAGTCTAATGAGGGCAAACATTTGATGGTAGCAGCTTCCCTGCGGGAGATTCTCTCTTTGCAAAAATCGCATTATTAGGCGAAAGTAAGTTACAATTCAGTACCCTATCCTAAAGCTTGCTGTTAGGAGGGAATCTGCAGCTTGCAGTGAAAGCGCTTCCAGAGGGGAGTCTAATGAGGGCAAACATTTGATGGTAACAGCTTCCCTGCGGGAGATAGTCTCTTTGCCAAAATCGCCTTATTAGCCGCAGTTAAGTTACAATTCAGTACCCTATCCTAAAGCTTGCTGTTAGGAGGGAATCTGCAGCTTGCAGTGAAAGCGCTTCCAGAGGGGAGTCTAATGAGGGCAAACATTTGATGGTAGCAGCTTCCCTGCAGGAGATTCTCTCTTTGCCAAAATCGCATTCTTAGGCGAAAGTAAGTTACAATTCAGTACCCTATCCTAAAGCTTGCTGTTAGGAGGGAATCTGCAGCTTGCAGTGAAAGCGCTTCCAGAGGGGAGTCTAATGAGGGCAAACATTTGATGGTAGCAGCTTCCCTGCGGGAGATACTCTCTTTGCCAAAATCGCATTATTAGACGCAGTTAATTTACAATTCAGTACACTGTTCTACAGCTTGCAGTTAGGAGGGTATCTGCAGCTTGCAGTGAAAGCGCTTCCAGAGGGGAGTCTAATGAGGGCAAACATTTGATGGTAGCAGCTTCCCTGCGGGAGATACTCTCTTAGCCAAAATCGCATTATTAGGCGAAAGTAAGTTACAATTCAGTACCCTATCCTAAAGCTTGCTGTTAGGAGGGAATCTGCAGCTTGCAGTGAAAGCGCTTCTAGAGGGGAGTCTAATGAGGGCAAACATTTGATGGTAGCAGCTTCCCTGCGGGAGATACTCTCTTAGCCAAAATCGCATTATTAGTCGAAAGTAAGTTACAATTCAGTACTCTATCCTAAAGCTTGCTGTTAGGAGGGAATCTGCCGCTTGCAGTGAAAGCGGTTCCAGAGGGGAGTCTAATGAGGGCAAACATTTGATGGTAGCAGCTTCCCTGCGGGAGATATTCTCTTTGCTAATATCGCCTTATTAGACGCAGTTAAGTTACAATTCAGTACACTGTCCTAAATCTTGCTGTTAGGAGGGAATCTGCAGCTTGCAGTGAAAGCGCTTCCAGAGGGGAGTCTAATGAGGGCAAACATTTGATGGTAGCAGCTTCCCTGCGGGAGATACTCTCTTTGCCAAAATCGCATTATTAGGCGAAAGTAAGTTACAATTCAGTACCCTATCCTAAAGCTTGCTGTTAGGAGGGAATCTGCAGCTTGCAGTCAAAGCGCTTCCAGAGGGGAGTCTAATGAGGGTAAACATTTGATGGTAGCAGCTTCCCTGCGGGAGATTCTCTCTTTGCCAAAATCGCATTATTAGGCGAAAGTAAGTTACAATTCAGTACCCTATCCTAAAGCTTGCTGTTAGGAGGGAATCTGCAGCTTGCTGTGAAAGCGCTTCCAGAGGGGAGTCTAATGAGGGCAAGCATTTGATGGTAACAGCTTCCCTGCGGGAGATAGTCTCTTTGCCAAAATCGCATTATTAGGCGAAAGTAAGTTACAATTCAGTACCCTATCCTAAAGCTTGCTGTTAGGAGGAAATCTGCAGCTTGCAGTGAAAGCGCTTCCAGAGGGGAGTCTAATGAGGGCAAACATTTGATGGTAGCAGCTTCCCTGCGGGAGATACTCTCTTTGCCAAAATCGCCTTATTAGCCGCAGTTAAGTTACAATTCAGTACCCTATCCTACAGCTTGCTGTTAGGAGGGAATCTGCAGCTTGCAGTGAAAGCGCTTCCAGAGGGGAGTCTAATGAGGGCAAACATTTGATGGTAGCAGCTTCCCTGCAGGAGATAGTCTCTTTGCCAAAATCGCATTATTAGGCGAAAGTAAGTTACAATTCAGTACCCTATCCTAAAGCTTGCTGTTAGGAGGGAATCTGCAGCTTGCAGTGAAAGCGCTTCCAGAGGGGAGTCTAATGAGGGCAAACATTTGATGGTAGCACCTTCCCTGCGGGAGATACTCTCTTTGCCAAAATCGCCTTATTATACGCAGTTAAGTTACAATTCAGTACCCTATCCTAAAGCTTGCTGTTAGGAGGGAATCTGCAGCTTGCAGTGAAAGCGCTTCCAGAGGGGAGTCTAATAAGGGAAATATTTGATGGTAGCAGCTTCCCTGCGGGAGATATTCTCTTTGCCATAATCGCCTTATTAGCCACAGTTAAGTTACAATTCAGTACCCTAGCCTAAAGCTTGCTGTTAGGAGGGAATCTGCAGCTTGCAGTGAAAGCGCTTCCAGAGGGGAGTCTAAGGAGGGCAAACATTTGATGGTAGCAGCTTCCCTGCGGGAGATTCTCTCTTTGCCAAAATCGCATTCTTAGGCGAAAGTAAGTTACAATTCAGTACCCTATCCTAAAGCTTGCTGTTAGGAGGGAATCTGCAGCTTGCAGTGAAAGCGCTTCCAGAGGGGAGTCTAATGAGGGCAAACATTTGATGGTAGCAGCTTCCCTGCGGGAGATACTCTCTTTGCCAAAATCGCATTATTAGACGCAGTTAATTTACAATTCAGTACACTGTTCTACAGCTTGCAGTTAGGAGGGTATCTGCAGCTTGCAGTGGAAGCGCTTCCAGAGGGGACTCTAATGAGGGCAAACATTTGATGGTAGCAGCTTCCCTGCGGGAGATATTCTCTTTGCCAAAATCGCCTTATTAGCCGCAGTTAAGTTACAATTCAGTACCCTATCCTAAAGCTTGCTGTTAGGAGGGAATCTGCAGCTTGCAGTGAAAGCGCTTCCAGAGGGGAGTCTAATGAGGGCAAACATTTGATGGTAGCAGCTTCCCTGCGGGAGATACTCTCTTAGCCAAAATCGCATTATTAGGCGAAAGTAAGTTACAATTCAGTACCCTATCCTAAAGCTTGCTGTTAGGAGGGAATCTGCAGCTTGCAGTGAAAGCGCTTCTAGAGGGGAGTCTAATGAGGGCAAACATTTGATGGTAGCAGCTTCCCTGCGGGAGATACTCTCTTTGCCAAAATCGCATTATTAGTCGAAAGTAAATTACAATTCAGTACTCTATCCTAAAGCTTGCTGTTAGGAGGGAATCTGCCGCTTGCAGTGAAAGCGGTTCCAGAGGGGAGTCTAATGAGGGCAAACATTTGATGGTAGCAGCTTCCCTGCGGGAGATATTCTCTTTGCTAATATCGCCTTATTAGACGCAGTTAAGTTACAATTCAGTACACTGTCCTACAGCTTGCTGTTAGGAGGGAATCTGCAGCTTGCAGTGAAAGCGCTTCCAGAGGGGAGTCTAATGAGGGCAAACATTTGATGGTAGCAGCTTCCCTGCGGGAGATACTCTCTTTGCCAAAATCGCATTATTAGGCGAAAGTAAGTTACAATTCAGTACCCTATCCTAAAGCTTGCTGTTAGGAGGGAATCTGCAGCTTGCAGTGAAAGCGCTTCCAGCGGAGAGTCTAATGAGGGTAAACATTTGATGGTAGCAGCTTCCCTGCGGGAGATTCTCTCTTTGCCAAAATCGCATTATTAGGCGAAAGTAAGTTACAATTCAGTACCCTATCCTAAAGCTTGCTGTTAGGAGGGAATCTGCAGCTTGCAGTGAAAGCGCTTCCAGAGGGGAGTCTAATGAGGGCAAGCATTTGATGGTAACAGCTTCCCTGCGGGAGATAGTCTCTTTGCCAAAATCGCATTATTAGGCGAAAGTAAGTTACAATTCAGTACCCTATCCTAAAGCTTGCTGTTAGGAGGGAATCTGCAGCTTGCAGTGAAAGCGCTTCCAGAGGGGAGTCTAATGAGGGCAAACATTTGATGGTAGCAGCTTCCCTGCTGGAGATACTCTCTTTGCCAAAATCGCCTTATTAGCCGCAGTTAAGATACAATTCAGTACCCTATCCTACAGCTTGCTGTTAGGAGGGAATCTGCAGCTTGCAGTGAAAGCGCTTCCAGAGGGGAGTCTAATGAGGGCAAACATTTGATGGTAGCAGCTTCCCTGCAGGAGATAGTCTCTTTGCCAAAATCGCATTATTAGGCGAAAGTAAGTTACAATTCAGTACCCTATCCTAAAGCTTGCTGTTAGGAGGGAATCTGCATCTTGCAGTGAAAGCGCTTCCAGAGGGGAGTCTAATGAGGGCAAACATTTGATGGTAGCACCTTCCCTGCGGGAGATACTCTCTTTGCCAAAATCGCCTTATTATACGCAGTTAAGTTACAATTCAGTACCCTATCCTAAAGCTTGCTGTTAGGAGGGAATCTGCAGCTTGCAGTGAAAGCGCTTCCAGAGGGGAGTCTAATAAGGGAAATATTTGATGGTAGCAGCTTCCCTGCGGGAGATATTCTCTTTGCCATAATCGCCTTATTAGCCGCAGTTAAGTTACAATTCAGTACCCTATCCTAAAGCTTGCTGTTAGGAGGGAATCTGCAGCTTGCAGTGAAAGCGCTTCCAGATGGGAGTCTAATGAGGGCAAACATTTGATGGTAGCAGCTTCCCTGCGGGAGATAATCTCTTTGCCAAAATCGCATTATTAGGCGAAAGTAAGTTACAATTCAGTACCCTATCCTAAAGCTTGCTGTTAGGAGGGAATCTGCAGCTTGCAGTGAAAGCGCTTCCAGAGGGGAGTCTAATGAGGGCAAACATTTGATGGTAGCAGCTTCCCTGCGATAGATATTCTCTTTTCCAAAATCGCACTATTAGCCGCAGTTAAGTTACAATTCAGTACCCTATCCTAAAGCTTGCTGTTAGGAGGGAATCTGCAGCTTGCAGTGAAAGCGCTTCCAGAGGGGAGTCTAATGAGGGCAAACATTTGATGGTAGCAGCTTCCCTGCGGGAGATACTCTCTTTGCCAAAATCGCATTATTAGGCGAAAGTAAGTTACAATTCAGTACCCTATCCTAAAGCTTGCTGTTAGGAGGGAATCTGCAGCTTGCAGTGAAAGCGCTTCCAGAGGGGAGTCTAATGAGGGCAAACATTTGATGGTAGCAGCTTCCCTGCGGGAGATACTCTCTTTGCCAAAATCGCGTTATTAGGCGAAAGTAAGTTACAATTCAGTACCCTATCCTAAAGCTTGCTGTTAGGAGGGAATCTGCAGCTTGCAGTGAAAGCGCTTCCAGAGGGGAGTCTAATGAGGGCAAACATTTGATGGTACCAGCTTCCTTGCGGGAGATAGTCTCTTTGCCAAAATCGCATTATTAGGCGAAAGTAAGTTACAATTCAGTACCCTATCCTAAAGCTTGCTGTTAGGAGGGAATCTGCAGCTTGCAGTGAAAGCGCTTCCAGAGGGGAGTCTAATGAGGGCAAACATTTGATGGTAGAACCTTCCCTGCGGGAGATATTATCTTTGCCAAAATCGCCTTATTAGACGCAGTTAAGATACAATTCTGTACACTGTCCTACAGCTTGCTGTTAGGAGGGAATCTGCAGCTTGCAGTGAAAGCGCTTCCAGAGGGGAGTCTAATGAGGGCAAACATTTGATGGTAGCAGCTTCCCTGCGGGAGATACTCTCTTTGCCAAAATCGCATTATTAGCCGAAAGTAAGTTACAATTCAGTACCCTATCCTAAAGCTTGCTGTTAGGAGGGAATCTGCAGCTTGCAGTGAAAGCGCTTCCAGAGGGGAGTCTAATGAGGGCAAACATTTGATGGTAGCACCTTCCCTGCGGGAGATATTCTCTTTGCCAAAATCTCCTTATTAGACGCAGTTAAGTTACAATTCAGTACACTGTCCTACAGCTTGCTGTTAGGAGGGAATCTGCAGCTTGCAGTGAAAGCGCTTCCAGAGGGGAGTCTAATGAGGGCAAACATTTGATGGTAGCAGCTTCCCTGCGGGAGATACTCTCTTTGCCAAAATCGCATTATTAGGCGAAAGTAAGTTACAATTCAGTACCCTATCCTAAAGCTTGCTGTTAGGAGGGAATCTGCAGCTTGCAGTGAAAGCGCTTCCAGAGGGGAGTCTAATGAGGGCAAACATTTGATGGTAGCAGCTTCCCTGCGGGAGATATTCTCTTTGCCAAAATCGCATTATTAGGCGAAAGTAAGTTACAATTCAGTACCCTATCCTAAAGCTTGCTGTTAGGAGGGAATCTGCAGCTTGCAGTGAAAGCGCTTCCAGAGGGGAGTCTAATGAGGGCAAACATTTGATGGTAGCACCTTCCCTGCGGGAGATACTCTCTTTGCCAAAATCGCATTATTAGGCGAAAGTAAGTTACAATTCAGTACCCTATCCTAAAGCTTGCTGTTAGGAGGGAATCTGCAGCTTGCAGTGAAAGCGCTTCCAGAGGGGAGTCTAATGAGGGCAAACATTTGATGGTAGCAGCTTCCCTGCGATAGATATTCTCTTTTCCAAAATCGCACTGTTAGCCGCAGTTAAGTTACAATTCAGTACCCTATCCTAAATCTTGCTGTTAGGAGGGAATCTGCAGCTTGCAGTGAAAGCGCTTCCAGAGGGGAGTCTAATGAGGGCAAACATTTGATGGTAGCACCTTCCCTGCGGGAGATACTCGCTTTGCCAAAATCGCATTATTAGGCGAAAGTAAGTTACAATTCAGTACCCTATCCTAAAGCTTGCTGTTAGGAGGGAATCTGCAGCTTGCAGTGAAAGCGCTTCCAGAGGGGAGTCTAATGAGGGCAAACATTTGATGGTAGCAGCTTCCCTGCGGGAGATACTCTCTTTGCCAAAATCGCATTATTAGGCGCAAGTAAGTTACAATTCAGTACCCTATCCTAAAGCTTGCTGTTAGGAGGGAATCTGCAGCTTGCAGTGAAAGCGCTTCCAGAGGGGAGTCTAATGAGGGCAAACATTTGATGGTAGCAGCTTCCCTGCGGGAGATACTCTCTTTGCCAAAATCGCGTTATTAGGCGAAAGTAAGTTACAATTCAGTACCCTATCCTAAAGCTTGCTGTTAGGAGGGAATCTGCAGCTTGCAGTGAAAGCGCTTCCAGAGGGGAGTCTAATGAGGGCAAACATTTGATGGTACCAGCTTCCTTGCGGGAGATAGTCTCTTTGCCAAAATCGCATTATTAGGCGAAAGTAAGTTACAATTCAGTACCCTATCCTAAAGCTTGCTGTTAGGAGGGAATCTGCAGCTTGCAGTGAAAGCGCTTCCAGAGGGGAGTCTAATGAGGGCAAACATTTGATGGTAGCACCTTCCCTGCGGGAGATATTCTCTTTGCCAAAATCGCCTTATTAGACGCAGTTAAGATACAATTCAGTACACTGTCCTACAGCTTGCTGTTAGGAGGGAATCTGCAGCTTGCAGTGAAAGCGCTTCCAGAGGGGAGTCTAATGAGGGCAAATATTTGATAATAGCAGCTTCCCTGCGGGAGATACTCTCTTTGCCAAAATCGCCTTATAAGACGCAGTTAAGATACAATTCAGTACACTGTCCTACAGCTTGCTGTTAGGAGGGAATCTGCAGCTTGCAGTGAAAGCGCTTCCAGAGGGGAGTCTAATGAGGGCAAACATTTGATGGTAGCAGCTTCCCTGCGGGAGATACTCTCTTTGCCAAAATCGCATTATTAGCCGAAAGTAAGTTACAATTCAGTACCCTATCCTAAAGCTTGCTGTTAGGAGGGAATCTGCAGCTTGCAGTGAAAGCGCTTCCAGAGGGGAGTCTAATGAGGGCAAACATTTGATGGTAGCAGCTTCCCTGCGGGAGATACTCTCTTTGCCATAATCGCATTATTAGGCGAAAGTAAGTTACAATTCAGTACCCTATCCTAAAGCTTGCTGTTAGGAGGGAATCTGCAGCTTGCAGTGAAAGCGCTTCCAGAGGGGAGTCTAATGAGGGCAAACATTTGATGGTAGCAGCTTCCCTGCGGGAGATATTCTCTTTTCCAAAATCGCATTATTAGCCGCAGTTAAGTTACAATTCAGTACAATATCCTAAAGCTTGCTGTTAGGAGGGAATCTGCAGCTTGCAGTGAAAGCGCTTCCAGAGGGGAGTCTAATGAGGGCAAACATTTGATGGTAGCAGATTCCCTGCGGGAGATAGTCTCTTTGCCAAAATCGCATTATTAGGCGAAAGTAAGTTACAATTCAGTACCCTATCCTAAAGCTTGCTGTTAGGAGGGAATCTGCAGCTTGCAGTGAAAGCGCTTCCAGAGGGGAGTCTAATGAGGGCAAATATTTGACAGTAGCAGCTTCCCTGCGGGAGATACTCTCTTTGCCAAAATCGCCTTATAAGACGCAGTTAAGATACAATTCAGTACACTGTCCTACAGCTTGCTGTTAGGAGGGAATCTGCAGCTTGCAGTGAAAGCGCTTCCAGAGGGGAGTCTAATGAGGACAAACATTTGATGGTAACAGCTTCCCTGCGGGAGATATTCTCTTTGCAAAAATCGCCTTATTAGCCGCAGTTAAGATACAATTCAGTACCCTATCCTAAAGCTTGCTGTTAGGAGGGAATCTGCAGCTTGCAGTGAAAGCGCTTCCAGAGGGGAGTCTAATGAGGGCAAACATTTGATGGTAGCAGCTTCCCTGCGAGAGATATTCTCTTTGCCAAAATCGCATTATTAGCCGCAGTTAAGTTACAATTCAGTACCCTATCCTAAAGCTTGCTGTTAGGAGGGAATCTGCAGCTTGCTGTGAAAGCGCTTCCAGAGGGGAGTCTAATGAGGGCAAACATTTGATGGTAGCAGCTTCCCTACGGGAGATACTCTCTTTGCCAAAATCGCATTATTAGGCGAAAGTAAGTTACAATTCAGTATCCTATCCTAAAGCTTGCTGTTAGGAGGGAATCTGCAGCTTGCAGTGAAAGCGCTTCCAGAGGGGAGTCTAATGAGGGCAAATATTTGATGGTAGCAGCTTCCCTGCGGGAGATACTCTCTTTGCCATAATCGCATTATTAGGCGAAAGTAAGTTACAATTCAGTACCCTATCCTAAAGCTTGATGTTAGGAGGGAATCTGCAGCTTGCAGTGAAAGCGCTTCCAGAGGGGAGTCTAATGAGGGCAAACATTTGATGGTAGCAGCTTCCCTGCGGGAGATACTCTCTTTGCCAAAATCGCCTTATTAGCCGCAGTTAAGTCACAATTAAGTACCCTATCCTAAAGCTTGCTGTTAGGAGGGAATCTGCAGCTTGCAGTGAAAGCGCTTCCAGAGGGGAGTCTAATGAGGGCAAACATTTGATGGTAGCAGCTTCCCTGCGGGAGATACTCTCTTTGCCAAAATCGCATTATTAGGCGAAAGTAAGTTACAATTCAGTACCCTATCCTAAAGCTTGCTGTTAGGAGGGAATCTGCAGCTTGCAGTGAAAGCGCTTCCAGAGGGGAGTCTAATGAGGGCAAACATTTGATGGTAGCAGCTTCCCTGCGGGAGATAGTCTCTTTGCAAAAATCGCATTATTAGGCGAAAGTAAGTTACAATTCAGTACCCTATCCTAAAGCTTGCTGTTAGGAGGGAATCTGCAGCTTGCAGTGAAAGCGCTTCCAGAGGGGAGTCTAATGAGGGCAAACATTTGATGGTAGCAGCTCCCCTGCGGGAGATAATCTCTTTGACAAAATCGCATTATTAGCCGCAGTTAAGTTATAATTCAGTACCCTATCCTAAAGCTTGCTGTTAGGAGGGAATCTGCAGCTTGCAGTGAAAGCGCTTCCAGAGGGGAGTCTAATGAGGGCAAACATTTGATGGTAACAGCTTCCCTGCGGGAGATAATCTCTTTGCCAAAATCGCCTTATTAGCCGCAGTTAAGATACAATTCAGTACCCTATCCTAAAGCTTGCTGTTAGGAGGGAATCTGCAGCTTGCAGTGAAAGCGCTTCCAGAGGGGAGTCTAATGAGGGCAAATATTTGATGGTAGCAGCTTCCCTGCGGGAGATAGTCTCTTTGCCATAATCGCATTATTAGGCGAAAGTAAGTTACAATTCAGTACCCTATCCTAAATCTTGCTGTTAGGAGGGAATCTGCAGCTTGCAGTGAAAGCGCTTCCAGAGGGGAGTCTAATGAGGGCAAACATTTGATGGTAGCAGCTTCCCTGCGGGAGATACCCTCTTTGCCAAAATCGCATTATTAGGCGAAAGTAAGTTACAATTCAGTACCCTATCCTAAAGCTTGCTCTTAGGAGGGAATCTGGAGCTTGCAGTCAAAGCGCTTCCAGAGGAGAGTCTAATGAGGGCAAACATTTGATGGTAGCAGCTTTCCTGCGGGAGATTCTCTCTTTGCCAAAATCGCACTATTAGCCGCAGTTAAGTTACAATTCAGTACCCTATCCTAAAGCTTGCTGTTAGGAGGGAATCTGCAGCTTGCTGTGAAAGCGCTTCCAGAGGGGAGTCTAATGAGGGCAAACATTTGATGGTAGCAGCTTCCCTGCGGGAGGTACTCTCTTTGTCAAAATCGCATTATTAGCCGCAGTTAAGTTACAATTCAGTACACTGTCCTACAGCTTGCTGTTAGGAGGGAATCTGCAGCTTGCAGTGAAAGCGCTTCCAGAGGGGAGTCTAATGAGGACAAAGATTTGATGGTAACAGCTTCCCTGCGGGAGATATTCTCTTTGCCAAAATCGCATTATTAGCCGCAGTTAAATTACAATTCAGTACCCTATCCTAAAGCTTGCTGTTAGGAGGGAATCTGCAGCTTGCAGTGAAAGCGCTTCCAGAGGGGAGTCTAATGAGGACAAAGATTTGATGGTAACAGCTTCCCTGCGGGAGATATTCTCTTTACCAAAATCGCATTATTAGCCGCAGTTAAATTACAATTCAGTACCCTATCCTAAAGCTTGCTGTTAGGAGGGAATCTGCAGCTTGCAGTGAAAGCGGTTCCAGAGGTGAGTCTAATGAGCGCAAACATTTGATGGTAGCAGCTTCCCTGCGGGATATACTCTCTTTGCTAATATCGCCTTATTAGACGCAGTTAAGTTACAATTCAGTACACTCTCCTACAGCTTGCTGTTAGGAGGGAATCTGCAGCTTGCAGTGAAAGCGCTTCCAGAGGGGAGTCTAATGAGGGCAAACATTTGATGGTAGCAGCTTCCCTGCGGGAGATACTCTCTTTGCAAAAATCGCATTATTAGGCGAAAGTAAGTTACAATTCAGTACCCTATCCTAAAGCTTGCTGTTAGGAGGGAATCTGCAGCTTGCAGTGAAAGCGCTTCCAGAGGGGAGTCTAACGAGGGCAAACATTTGATGGTAGCAGCTTCCCTGCGGGAGATTCTCTCTTTGCCAAAATCGCATTATTAGGCGAAAGTAAGTTACAATTCAGTACCCTATCCTAAAGCTTGCTGTTAGGAGGGAATCTGCAGCTTGCTGTGAAAGCGCTTCCAGAGGGGAGTCTAATGAGGGCAAACATTTGATGGTAACAGCTTCCCTGCGGTAGATAGTCTCTTTGCCAAAATCGCCTTATTAGCCGCAGTTAAGTTACAATTCAGTACCCTATCCTAAAGCTTGCTGTTAGGAGGGAATCTGCAGCTTGCAGTGAAAGCGCTTCCAGAGGGGAGTCTAATGAGGGCAAACATTTGATGGTAGCAGCTTCCCTGCGGGAGATTCTCTCTTTGCCAAAATCGCATTCTTAGGCGAAAGTAAGTTACAATTCAGTACCCTATCCTAAAGCTTGCTGTTAGGAGGGAATCTGCAGCTTGCAGTGAAAGCGCTTCCAGAGGGGAGTCTAATGAGGGCAAACATTTGATGGTAGCAGCTTCCCTGCGGGAGATACTCTCTTTGCCAAAATCGCATTATTAGACGCAGTTAATTTACAATTCAGTACACTGTTCTACAGCTTGCAGTTAGGAGGGTATCTGCAGCTTGCAGTGAAAGCGCTTCCAGAGGGGAGTCTAATGAGGGCAAACATTTGATGGTAGCAGCTTCCCTGCGGGAGATATTCTCTTTGCCAAAATCGCCTTATTAGCCACAGTTAAGTTACAATTCAGTACCCTATCCTAAAGCTTGCTGTTAGGAGGGAATCTGCAGCTTGCAGTGAAAGCGCTTCCAGAGGGGAGTCTAATGAGGGCAAACATTTGATGGTAGCAGCTTCCCTGCGGGAGATACTCATTTAGCCAAAATCGCATTATTAGGCGAAAGTAAGTTACAATTCAGTACCCTATCCTAAAGCTTGCTGTTAGGAGGGAATCTGCAGCTTGCAGTGAAAGCGCTTCTAGAGGGGAGTCTAATGAGGGCAAACATTTGATGGTAGCAGCTTCCCTGCGGGAGATACTCTCTTTGCCAAAATCGCATTATTAGTCGAAAGTAAGTTACAATTCAGTACTCTATCCTAAAGCTTGCTGTTAGGAGGGAATCTGCCGCTTGCAGTGAAAGCGGTTCCAGAGGGGAGTCTAATGAGGGCAAACATTTGATGGTAGCAGCTTCCCTGCGGGAGATACTCTCTTTGCCAAAATCGCATTATTAGGCGAAAGTAAGTTACAATTCAGTACCCTATCCTAAAGCTTGCTGTTAGGAGGGAATCTGCAGCTTGCAGTCAAAGCGCTTCCAGCGGAGAGTCTAATGAGGGTAAACATTTGATGGTAGCAGCTTCCCTGCGGGAGATTCTCTCTTTGCCAAAATCGCATTATTAGGCGAAAGTAAGTTACAATTCAGTACCCTATCCTAAAGCTTGCTGTTAGGAGGGAATCTGCAGCTTGCTGTGAAAGCGCTTCCAGAGGGGAGTCTAATGAGGGCAAGCATTTGATGGTAGCAGCTTCCCTGCGGGAGATTCTCTCTTTGCCAAAATCGCATTATTAGGCGAAAGTAAGTTACAATTCAGTACCCTATCCTAAAGCTTGCTGTTAGGAGGGAATCTGCAGCTTGCTGTGAAAGCGCTTCCAGAGGGGAGTCTAATGAGGGCAAGCATTTGATGGTAACAGCTTCCCTGCGGGAGATAGTCTCTTTGCCAAAATCGCATTATTAGGCGAAAGTAAGTTACAATTCAGTACCCTATCCTAAAGCTTGCTGTTAGGAGGGAATCTGCAGCTTGCAGTGAAAGCGCTTCCAGAGGGGAGTCTAATGAGGGCAAACATTTGATGGTAGCAGCTTCCCTGCAGGAGATAGTCTCTTTGCCAAAATCGCATTATTAGGCGAAAGTAAGTTACAATTCAGTACCCTATCCTAAAGCTTGCTGTTAGGAGGGAATCTGCAGCTTGCAGTGAAAGCGCTTCCAGAGGGGAGTCTAATGAGGGCAAACATTTGATGGTAGCACCTTCCCTGCGGGAGATACTCTCTTCGCCAAAATCGCCTTATTATACGCAGTTAAGTTACAATTCAGTACCCTATCCTAAAGCTTGCTGTTAGGAGGGAATCTGCAGCTTGCAGTGAAAGCGCTTCCAGAGGGGAGTCTAATAAGGGAAATATTTGATGGTAGCAGCTTCCCTGCGATAGATATTCTCTTTTCCAAAATCGCACTATTAGCCGCAGTTAAGTTACAATTCAGTACCCTATCCTAAAGCTTGCTGTTAGGAGGGAATCTGCAGCTTGCAGTGAAAGCGCTTCCAGAGGGGAGTCTAATGAGGGCAAACATTTGATGGTAGCAGCTTCCCTGCGGGAGATACTCTCTTTGCCAAAATCGCCTTATTAGCCGCAGTTAAGTTACAATTCAGTACCCTATCCTAAAGCTTGCTGTTAGGAGGGAATCTGCAGCTTGCAGTGAAAGCGCTTCCAGAGGGGAGTCTAATGAGGGCAAACATTTGATGGTAGCAGCTTCTCTGCGGGAGATTCTCTCTTTGCCAAAATCGCCTTATTAGCCGCAGTTAAGTTACAATTCAGTACCCTATCCTAAAGCTTGCTGTTAGGAGGGAATCTGCAGCTTGCAGTGAAAGCGCTTCCAGAGGGGAGTCTAATGAGGGCAAACATTTGATGGTAGCAGCTTCCCTGCGGGAGATACTCTCTTTGCCAAAATCGCATTATTAGACGCAGTTAATTTACAATTCAGTACACTGTTCTACAGCTTGCAGTTAGGAGGGTATCTGCAACTTGCAGTGAAAGCGCTTCCAGAGGGGAGTCTAATGAGGGCAAACATTTGATGGTAGCAGCTTCCCTGCGGGAGATATTCTCTTTGCCAAAATCGCCTTATTAGCCGCAGTTAAGTTACAATTCAGTACCCTATCCTAAAGCTTGCTGTTAGGAGGGAATCTGCAGCTTGCAGTGAAAGCGCTTCCAGAGGGGAGTCTAATGAGGGCAAACATTTGATGGTAGCAGCTTCCCTGCGGGAGATACTCTCTTAGCCAAAATCGCATTATTAGGCGAAAGTAAGTTACAATTCAGTACCCTATCCTAAAGCTTGCTGTTAGGAGGGAATCTGCAGCTTGCAGTGAAAGCGCTTCTAGAGGGGAGTCTAATGAGGGCAAACATTTGATGGTAGCAGCTTCCCTGCGGGAGATACTCTCTTTGCCAAAATCGCATTATTAGTCGAAAGTAAGTTACAATTCAGTACTCTATCCTAAAGCTTGCTGTTAGGAGGGAATCTGCCGCTTGCAGTGAAAGCGGTTCCAGAGGGGAGTCTAATGAGGGCAAACATTTGATGGTAGCAGCTTCCCTGCGGGAGATATTCTCTTTGCTAATATCGCCTTATTAGACGCAGTTAAGTTACAATTCAGTACACTGTCCTAAAGCTTGCTGTTAGGAGGGAATCTGCAGCTTGCAGTGAAAGCGCTTCCAGAGGGGAGTCTAATGAGGGCAAACATTTGATGGTAGCAGCTTCCCTGCGGGAGATACTCTCTTTGCTAAAATCGCATTATTAGGCGAAAGTAAGTTACAATTCAGTACCCTATCCTAAAGCTTGCTGTTAGGAGGGAATCTGCAGCTTGCAGTCAAAGCGCTTCCAGCGGAGAGTCTAATGAGGGTAAACATTTGATGGTAGCAGCTTCCCTGCGGGAGATTCTCTCTTTGCCAAAATCGCATTATTAGGCGAAAGTAAGTTACAATTCAGTACCCTATCCTAAAGCTTGCTGTTAGGAGGGAATCTGCAGCTTGCTGTGAAAGCGCTTCCAGAGGGGAGTCTAATGAGGGCAAGCATTTGATGGTAACAGCTTCCCTGCGGGAGATAGTCTCTTTGCCAAAATCGCATTATTAGGCGAAAGTAAGTTACAATTCAGTACCCTATCCTAAAGCTTGCTGTTAGGAGGGAATCTGCAGCTTGCAGTGAAAGCGCTTCCAGAGGGGAGTCTAATGAGGGCAAACATTTGATGGTAGCAGCTTCCCTGCGGGAGATACTCTCTTTGCCAAAATCGCCTTATTAGCCGCAGTTAAGTTACAATTCAGTACCCTATCTTACAGCTTGCTGTTAGGAGGGAATCTGCAGCTTGCAGTGAAAGCGCTTCCAGAGGGGAGTCTAATGAGGGCAAACATTTGATGGTAGCAGCTTCCCTGCAGGAGATAGTCTCTTTGCCAAAATCGCATTATTAGGCGAAAGTAAGTTACAATTCAGTACCCTATCCTAAAGCTTGCTGTTAGGAGGGAATCTGCAGCTTGCAGTGAAAGCGCTTCCAGAGGGGAGTCTAATGAGGGCAAACATTTGATGGTAGCAGCTTCCCTGCGGGAGATACTCTCTTTGCCAAAATCGCCTTATTATACGCAGTTAAGTTACAATTCAGTACCCTATCCTAAAGCTTGCTGTTAGGAAGGAATCTGCAGCTTGCAGTGAAAGCGCTTCCAGAGGGGAGTCTAATAAGGGAAATATTTGATGGTAGCAGCTTCCCTGCGGGAGATATTCTCTTTGCCATAATCGCCTTATTAGCCGCAGTTAAGTTACAATTCAGTACCCTATCCTAAAGCTTGCTGTTAGGAGGGAATCTGCAGCTTGCAGTGAAAGCGCTTCCAGAGGGGAGTCTAATGAGGGCAAACATTTGATGGTAGCAGCTTCCCTGCGATAGATATTCTCTTTTCCAAAATCGCACTATTAGCCGCAGTTAAGTTACAATTCAGTACCCTATCCTAAAGCTTGCTGTTAGGAGGGAATCTGCAGCTTGCAGTGAAAGCGCTTCCAGAGGGGAGTCTAATGAGGGCAAACATTTGATGGTAGCAGCTTCCCTGCGGGAGATACTCTCTTTGCCAAAATCGCATTATTAGGCGCAAGTAAGTTACAATTCAGTACCCTATCCTAAAGCTTGCTGTTAGGAGGGAATCTGCAGCTTGCAGTGAAAGCGCTTCCAGAGGGGAGTCTAATGAGGGCAAACATTTGATGGTAGCAGCTTCCCTGCGGGAGATACTCTCTTTGCCAAAATCGCATTATTAGGCGAAAGTAAGTTACAATTCAGTACCCTATCCTAAAGCTTGCTGTTAGGAGGGAATCTGCAGCTTGCAGTGAAAGCGCTTCCAGAGGGGAGTCTAATGAGGGCAAACATTTGATGGTAGCACCATCCCTGCGGGAGATATTCCCTTTGCCAAAATCGCCTTATTAGACGCAGTTAAGATACAATTCAGTACACTGTCCTACAGCTTGCTGTTAGGAGGGAATCTGCAGCTTGCAGTGAAAGCGCTTCCAGAGGGGAGTCTAATGAGGGCAAATATTTGATAGTAGCAGCTTCCCTGTGGGAGATACTCTCTTTGCCAAAATCGCCTTATAAGACGCAGTTAAGATACAATTCAGTACACTGTCCTACAGCTTGCTGTTAGGAGGGAATCTGCAGCTTGCAGTGAAAGCGCTTCCAGAGGGGAGTCTAATGAGGGCAAACATTTGATGGTAGCAGCTTCCCTGATAGAGATACTCTCTTTGCCAAAATCGCATTATTAGGCGAAAGTAAGTTACAATTCAGTACCCTATCCTAAAGCTTGCTGTTAGGAGGGAATCTGCAGCTTGCAGTGAAAGCGCTTCCAGAGGGGAGTCTAATGAGGGCAAATATTTGATGGTAGCAGCTTCCCTGCGGGAGATAGTCTCTTTGCCATAATCGCATTATTAGGCGAAAGTAAGATACAATTCAGTACCCTATCCTAAAGCTTGCTGTTAGGAGGGAATCTGCAGCTTGCAGTGAAAGCGCTTCCAGAGGGGAGTCTAATGAGGGCAAACATTTGATGGTAGCAGCTTCCCTGCGGGAGATTCTCTCTTTGCCAAAATCGCATTATTAGGCGAAAGTAAGTTACAATTCAGTACCCTATCCTAAAGCTTGCTGTTAGGAGGGAATCTGCAGCTTGCAGTGAAAGCGCTTCCAGAGGGGAGTCTAATGAGGGCAAACATTTGATGGTAGCAGCTTCCCTGCGGGAGATACTCTCTTTGCCAAAATCGCATTATTAGGTGAAAGTAAGTTACAATTCAGTACCCTATCCTAAAGCTTGCTGTTAGGAGGGAATCTGCAGCTTGCAGTGAAAGCGCTTCCAGAGGGGAGTCTAATGAGGGCAAACATTTGATGGTAGCAGCTTCCCTGCGGGAGATACTCTCTTTTCCAAAATCGCATTATTAGGCGAAAGTAAGTTACAATTCAGTACCCTATCCTAAAGCTTGCTGTTAGGAGGGAATCTGCAGCTTGCAGTGAAAGCGCTTCCAGAGGGGAGTCTAATGAGGGCAAATATTTGATAGTAGCAGCTTCCCTGCGGGAGATATTCTCTTTGCCAAAATCGCCTTATTTGACGTAGTTAAGTTACAATTCAGTACACTGTCCTACAGCTTGCTGTTAGGAGGGAATCTGCAGCTTGCAGTGAAAGCGCTTCCAGAGGGGAGTCTAATGAGGGCAAACATTTGATGGTAGCAGCTTCCGTGCGGGAGGTACTCTCTTTGTCAAAATCGCATTATTAGCCGCAGTTAAGTTACAATTCAGTACACTGTCCTACAGCTTGCTGTTAGGAGGGAATCTGCAGCTTGCAGTGAAAGCGCTTCCAGAGGGGAGTCTAATGAGGACAAAGATTTGATGGTAACAGCTTCCCTGCGGGAGATATTCTCTTTGCCAAAATCGCATTATTAGCCGCAGTTAAATTACAATTCAGTACCCTATCCTAAAGCTTGCTGTTAGGAGGGAATCTGCAGCTTGCAGTGAAAGCGCTTCCAGAGGGGAGTCTAATGAGGGCAAAGATTTGATGGTAACAGTTTCCCTGCGGGAGATAGTCTCTTTGCCAAAATCGCCTTATTAGCCGCAGTTAAGTTACAATTCAGTACCCTATCCTAAAGCTTGCTGTTAGGAGGGAATCTGCAGCTTGCAGTGAAAGCGCTTCCAGAGGGGAGTCTAATGAGGACAAACATTTGATGGTAGCAGCTTCCCTGCGGGAGATTCTCTCTTTGCCAAAATCGCATTATTAGGCGAAAGTAAGTTACAATTCAGTACCCTATCCTAAAGCTTGCTGTTAGGAGGGAATCTGCAGCTTGCTGTGAAAGCACTTCCAGAGGGGAGTCTAATGAGGGCAAGCATTTGATGGTAACAGCTTCCCTGCGGGAGATAGTCTCTTTGCCAAAATCGCATTATTAGGCGAAAGTAAGTTACAATTCAGTACCCTATCCTAAAGCTTGCTGTTAGGAGGGAATCTGCAGCTTGCAGTGAAAGCGCTTCCAGAGGGGAGTCTAATGAGGGCAAACATTTGATGGTAGCAGCTTCCCTGCGGGAGATACTCTCTTTGCCAAAATCGCCTTATTATACGCAGTTAAGTTACAATTCAGTACCCTATCCTAAAGCTTGCTGTTAGGAGGGAATCTGCAGCTTGCAGTGAAAGCGCTTCCAGAGGGGAGTCTAATAAGGGAAATATTTGATGGTAGCAGCTTCCCTGCGGGAGATATTCTCTTTGATATAATCGCCTTATTAGCCGCAGTTAAGTTACAATTCAGTACCCTATCCTAAAGCTTGCTGTTAGGAGGGAATCTGCAGCTTGCAGTGAAAGCGCTTCCAGAGGGGAGTCTAATGAGGGCAAACATTTGATGGTAGCAGCTTCCCTGCGGGAGATACTCTCTTTGCCAAAATCGCATTATTAGGCGCAAGTAAGTTACAATTCAGTACCCTATCCTAAAGCTTGCTGTTAGGAGGGAATCTGCAGCTTGCAGTGAAAGCGCTTCCAGAGGGGAGTCTAATGAGGGCAAACATTTGATGGTAGCAGCTTCCCTGCGGGAGATACTCTCTTTGCCAAAATCGCATTATTAGCCGAAAGTAAGTTACAATTCAGTACCCTATCCTAAAGCTTGCTGTTAGGAGGGAATCTGCAGCTTGCAGTGAAAGCGCTTCCAGAGGGGAGTCTAATGAGGGCAAACATTTGATGGTACCAGCTTCCTTGCGGGAGATAGTCTCTTTGCCAAAATCGCATTATTAGGCGAAAGTAAGTTACAATTCAGTACCCTATCCTAAAGCTTGCTGTTAGGAGGGAATCTGCAGCTTGCAGTGAAAGCGCTTCCAGAGGGGAGTCTAATGAGGGCAAACATTTGATGGTAGCACCTTCCCTGCGGGAGATATTATCTTTGCCAAAATCGCCTTATTAGACGCAGTTAAGATACAATTCTGTACACTGTCCTACAGCTTGCTGTTAGGAGGGAATCTGCAGCTTGCAGTGAAAGCGCTTCCAGAGGGGAGTCTAATGAGGGCAAATATTTGATAGTAGCAGCTTCCCTGCGGGAGATACTCTCTTTGCCAAAATCGCCTTATAAGACGCAGTTAAGATACAATTCAGTACACTGTCCTACAGCTTGCTGTTAGGAGGGAATCTGCAGCTTGCAGTGAAAGCGCTTCCAGAGGGGAGTCTAATGAGGGCAAACATTTGATGGTAGCAGCTTCCCTGCGGGAGATACTCTCTTTGACAAAATCGCATTATTAGGCGAAAGTAAGTTACAATTCAGTACCCTATCCTAAAGCTTGCTGTTAGGAGGGAATCTGCAGCTTGCAGTGAAAGCGCTTCCAGAGGGGAGTCTAATGAGGGCAAACATTTGATGGTAGCAGCTTCCCTGCGGGAGATAGTCTCTTTGCCAAAATCGCATTATTAGGCGAAAGTAAGTTACAATTCAGTACCCTATACTAAAGCTTGCTGTTAGGAGGGAATCTGCAGCTTGCAGTGAAAGCGCTTCCAGAGGGGAGTCTAATGAGGGCAAACATTTGATGGTAGCACCTTCCCTGCGGGAGATACTCTCTTTGCCAAAATCGCATTATTAGGCGAAAGTAAGTTACAATTCAGTACCCTATCCTAAAGCTTGCTGTTAGGAGGGAATCTGCAGCTTGCAGTGAAAGCGCTTCCAGAGGGGAGTCTAATGAGGGCAAACATTTGATGGTAGCAGCTTCCCTGCGATAGATATTCTCTTTTCCAAAATCGCACTATTAGCCGCAGTTAAGTTACAATTCAGTACCCTATCCTAAATCTTGCTGTTAGGAGGGAATCTGCAGCTTGCAGTAAAAGCGCTTCCAGAGGGGAGTCTAATGAGGGCAAACATTTGATGGTAGCACCTTCCCTGCGGGAGATACTCTCTTTGCCAAAATCGCATTATTAGGCGAAAGTAAGTTACAATTCAGTACCCTATCCTAAAGCTTGCTGTTAGGAGGGAATCTGCAGCTTGCAGTGAAAGCGCTTCCAGAGGGGAGTCTAATGAGGGCAAACATTTGATGGTAGCAGCTTCCCTGCGATAGATATTCTCTTTTCCAAAATCGCACTATTAGCCGCAGTTAAGTTACAATTCAGTACCCTATCCTAAAGCTTGCTGTTAGGAGGGAATCTGCAGCTTGCAGTGAAAGCGCTTCCAGAGGGGAGTCTAATGAGGGCAAACATTTGATGGTAGCAGCTTCCCTGCGGGAGATACTCTCTTTGCCAAAATCGCATTATTAGCCGCAGTTAAGTTACAATTCAGTACCCTATCCTAAAGCTTGCTGTTAGGAGGGAATCTGCAGCTTGCAGTGAAAGCGCTTCCAGAGGGGAGTCTAATGAGGGCAAACATTTGATGGTAGCAGCTTCCCTGCGGGAGATACTCTCTTTGCCAAAATCGCGTTATTAGGCGAAAGTAAGTTACAATTCAGTACCCTATCCTAAAGCTTGCTGTTAGGAGGGAATCTGCAGCTTGCAGTGAAAGCGCTTCCAGAGGGGAGTCTAATGAGGGCAAACATTTGATGGTACCAGCTTCCTTGCGGGAGATAGTCTCTTTGCCAAAATCGCATTATTAGGCGAAAGTAAGTTACAATTCAGTACCCTATCCTAAAGCTTGCTGTTAGGAGGGAATCTGCAGCTTGCAGTGAAAGCGCTTCCAGAGGGGAGTCTAATGAGGGCAAACATTTGATGGTAGCACCTTCCCTGCGGGAGATATTCTCTTTGCCAAAATCGCCTTATTAGACGCAGTTAAGATACAATTCAGTACACTGTCCTACAGCTTGCTGTTAGGAGGGAATCTGCAGCTTGCAGTGAAAGCGCTTCCAGAGGGGAGTCTAATGAGGGCAAATATTTGATAATAGCAGCTTCCCTGCGGGAGATACTCTCTTTGCCAAAATCGCCTTATTATACGCAGTTAAGTTACAATTCAGTACCCTATCCTAAAGCTTGCTGTTAGGAGGGAATCTGCAGCTTGCAGTGAAAGCGCTTCCAGAGGGGAGTCTAATAAGGGAAATATTTGATGGTAGCAGCTTCCCTGCGGGAGATATTCTCTTTGATATAATCGCCTTATTAGCCGCAGTTAAGTTACAATTCAGTACCCTATCCTAAAGCTTGCTGTTAGGAGGGAATCTGCAGCTTGCAGTGAAAGCGCTTCCAGAGGGGAGTCTAATGAGGGCAAACATTTGATGGTAGCAGCTTCCCTGCGGGAGATACTCTCTTTGCCATAATCGCATTATTAGGCGAAAGTAAGTTACAATTCAGTACCCTATCCTAAAGCTTGCTGTTAGGAGGGAATCTGCAGCTTGCAGTGAAAGCGCTTCCAGAGGGGAGTCTAATGAGGGCAAACATTTGATGGTAGCAGCTTCCCTGCGGGAGATATTCTCTTTTCCAAAATCGCATTATTAGCCGCAGTTAAGTTACAATTCAGTACAATATCCTAAAGCTTGCTGTTAGGAGGGAATCTGCAGCTTGCAGTGAAAGCGCTTCCAGAGGGGAGTCTAATGAGGGCAAATATTTGACAGTAGCAGCTTCCCTGCGGGAGATACTCTCTTTGCCAAAATCGCCTTATAAGACGCAGTTAAGATACAATTCAGTACACTGTCCTACAGCTTGCTGTTAGGAGGGAATCTGCAGCTTGCAGTGAAAGCGCTTCCAGAGGGGAGTCTAATGAGGGCAAACATTTGATGGTAGCAGCTTCCCTGCGGGAGATACTCTCTTTGCCAAAATCGCATTATTAGGCGAAAGTAAGTTACAATTCAGTACCCTATCCTAAAGCTTGCTGTTAGGAGGGAATCTGCAGCTTGCAGTGAAAGCGCTTCCAGAGGGGAGTCTAATGAGGGCAAACATTTGATGGTAGCAGCTTCCCTGCGGGAGATACTCTCTTTGCCAAAATCGCATTATTAGGCGAAAGTAAGTTACAATTCAGTACCCTATCCTAAAGCTTGCTGTTAGGAGGGAATCTGCAGCTTGCAGTGAAAGCGCTTCCAGAGGGGAGTCTAATGAGGGCAAACATTTGATGGTAGCAGCTTCCCTGCGATAGATATTCTCTTTTCCAAAATCGCACTATTAGCCGCAGTTAAGTTACAATTCAGTACCCTATCCTAAAGCTTGCTGTTAGGAGGGAATCTGCAGCTTGCAGTGAAAGCGCTTCCAGAGGGGAGTCTAATGAGGGCAAACATTTGATGGTAGCAGCTTCCCTGCGGGAGATACTCTCTTTGCCAAAATCGCATTATTAGGCGCAAGTAAGTTACAATTCAGTACCCTATCCTAAAGCTTGCTGTTAGGAGGGAATCTGCAGCTTGCAGTGAAAGCGCTTCCAGAGGGGAGTCTAATGAGGGCAAACATTTGATGGTAGCAGCTTCCCTGCGGGAGATACTCTCTTTGCCAAAATCGCATTATTAGGCGAAAGTAAGTTACAATTCAGTACCCTATCCTAAAGCTTGCTGTTAGGAGGGAATCTGCAGCTTGCAGTGAAAGCGCTTCCAGAGGGGAGTCTAATGAGGGCAAACATTTGATGGTACCAGCTTCCTTGCGGGAGATAGTCTCTTTGCCAAAATCGCATTATTAGGCGAAAGTAAGTTACAATTCAGTACCCTATCCTAAAGCTTGCTGTTAGGAGGGAATCTGCAGCTTGCAGTGAAAGCGCTTCCAGAGGGGAGTCTAATGAGGGCAAACATTTGATGGTAGCACCTTCCCTGCGGGAGATATTCCCTTTGCCAAAATCGCCTTATTAGACGCAGTTAAGATACAATTCAGTACACTGTCCTACAGCTTGCTGTTAGGAGGGAATCTGCAGCTTGCAGTGAAAGCGCTTCCAGAGGGGAGTCTAATGAGGGCAAACATTTGATGGTAGCAGCTTCCCTGCGGGAGATACTCTCTTTGCCAAAATCGCATTATTAGCCGCAGTTAAGATACAATTCAGTACACTGTCCTACAGCTTGCTGTTAGGAGGGAATCTGCAGCTTGCAGTGAAAGCGCTTCCAGAGGGGAGTCTAATGAGGACAAACATTTGATGGTAACAGCTTCCCTGCGGGAGATATTCTCTTTGCCAAAATCGCCTTATTAGCCGCAGTTAAGATACAATTCAGTACCCTATCCTAAAGCTTGCTGTTAGGAGGGAATCTGCAGCTTGCAGTGAAAGCGCTTCCAGAGGGGAGTCTAATGAGGGCAAACATTTGATGGTAGCAGCTTCCCTGCGGGAGATACTCTCTTTGCCAAAATCGCCTTATTAGCCGCAGTTAAGTCACAATTCAGTACCCTATCCTAAAGCTTGCTGTTAGGAGGGAATCTGCAGCTTGCAGTGAAAGCGCTTCCAGAGGGGAGTCTAATGAGGGCAAACATTTGATGGTAGCAGCTTCCCTGCGGGAGATACTCTCTTTGCCAAAATCGCATTATTAGGCGAAAGTAAGTTACAATTCAGTACCCTATCCTAAAGCTTGCTGTTAGGAGGGAATCTGCAGCTTGCAGTGAAAGCGCTTCCAGAGGGGAGTCTAATGAGGGCAAACATTTGATGGTAGCAGCTTCCCTGCGGGAGATAGTCTCTTTGCAAAAATCGCATTATTAGGCGAAAGTAAGTTACAATTCAGTACCCTATCCTAAAGCTTGCTGTTAGGAGGGAATCTGCAGCTTGCAGTGAAAGCGCTTCCAGAGGGGAGTCTAATGAGGGCAAACATTTGATGGTAGCAGCTTCCCTGCGGGAGATAATCTCTTTGCCAAAATCGCCTTATTAGCCGCAGTTAAGATACAATTCAGTACCCTATCCTAAATCTTGCTGTTAGGAGGGAATCTGCAGCTTGCAGTGAAAGCGCTTCCAGAGGGGAGTCTAATGAGGGCAAACATTTGATGGTAGCAGCTTCCGTGCGGGAGGTACTCTCTTTGTCAAAATCGCATTATTAGCCGCAGTTAAGTTACAATTCAGTACACTGTCCTACAGCTTGCTGTTAGGAGGGAATCTGCAGCTTGCAGTGAAAGCGCTTCCAGAGGGGAGTCTAATGAGGACAAAGATTTGATGGTAGCAGCTTCCCTGCGGAAGATACTCTCTTTGCCAAAATCGCATTATTAGGCGAAAGTAAGTTACAATTCAGTACCCTATCCTAAAGCTTGCTGTTAGGAGGGAATCTGCAGCTTGCAGTGAAAGCGCTTCCAGAGGGGAGTCTAATGAGGGCAAACATTTGATGGTAGCAGCTTCCCTGCGATAGATATTCTCTTTTCCAAAATCGCACTATTAGCCGCAGTTAAGTTACAATTCAGTACCCTATCCTAAAGCTTGCTGTTAGGAGGGAATCTGCAGCTTGCAGTGAAAGCGCTTCCAGAGGGGAGTCTAATGAGGGCAAACATTTGATGGTAGCAGCTTCCCTGCGGGAGATACTCTCTTTGCCAAAATCGCATTATTAGGCGCAAGTAAGTTACAATTCAGTACCCTATCCTAAAGCTTGCTGTTAGGAGGGAATCTGCAGCTTGCAGTGAAAGCGCTTCCAGAGGGGAGTCTAATGAGGGCAAACATTTGATGGTAGCAGCTTCCCTGCGGGAGATACTCTCTTTGCCAAAATCGCATTATTAGGCGAAAGTAAGTTACAATTCAGTACCCTATCCTAAAGCTTGCTCTTAGGAGGGAATCTGCAGCTTGCAGTGAAAGCGCTTCCAGAGGGGAGTCTAATGAGGGCAAACATTTGATGGTACCAGCTTCCTTGCGGGAGATAGTCTCTTTGCCAAAATCGCATTATTAGGCGAAAGTAAGTTACAATTCAGTACCCTATCCTAAAGCTTGCTGTTAGGAGGGAATCTGCAGCTTGCAGTGAAAGCGCTTCCAGAGGGGAGTCTAATGAGGGCAAACATTTGATGGTAGCACCTTCCCTGCGGGAGATATTCCCTTTGCCAAAATCGCCTTATTAGACGCAGTTAAGATACAATTCAGTACACTGTCCTACAGCTTGCTGTTAGGAGGGAATCTGCAGCTTGCAGTGAAAGCGCTTCCAGAGGGGAGTCTAATGAGGGCAAACATTTGATGGTAGCAGCTTCCCTGCGGGAGATACTCTCTTTGCCAAAATCGCATTATTAGCCGCAGTTAAGATACAATTCAGTACACTGTCCTACAGCTTGCTGTTAGGAGGGAATCTGCAGCTTGCAGTGAAAGCGCTTCCAGAGGGGAGTCTAATGAGGACAAACATTTGATGGTAACAGCTTCCCTGCGGGAGATATTCTCTTTGCCAAAATCGCCTTATTAGCCGCAGTTAAGATACAATTCAGTACCCTATCCTAAAGCTTGCTGCTAGGAGGGAATCTGCAGCTTGCAGTGAAAGCGCTTCCAGAGGGGAGTCTAATGAGGGCAAACATTTGATGGTAGCAGCTTCCCTGCGAGAGATATTCTCTTTGCCAAAATCGCATTATTAGCCGCAGTTAAGTTACAATTCAGTACCCTATCCTAAAGCTTGCTGTTAGGAGGGAATCTGCAGCTTGCTGTGAAAGCGCTTCCAGAGGGGAGTCTAATGAGGGCAAACATTTGATTGTAGCAGCTTCCCTACGGGAGATACTCTCTTTGCCAAAATCGCATTATTAGGCGAAAGTAAGTTACAATTCAGTATCCTATCCTAAAGCTTGCTGTTAGGAGGGAATCTGCAGCTTGCAGTGAAAGCGCTTCCAGAGGGGAGTCTAATGAGGGCAAATATTTGATGGTAGCAGCTTCCCTGCGGGAGATACTCTCTTTGCCATAATCGCATTATTAGGCGAAAGTAAGTTACAATTCAGTACTCTATCCTAAAGCTTGCTGTTAGGAGGGAATCTGCAGCTTGCAGTGAAAGCGCTTCCAGAGGGGAGTCTAATGAGGGCAAACATTTGATGGTAGCAGCTTCCCTGCGGGAGATACTCTCTTTGCCAAAATCGCCTTATTATACGCAGTTAAGTCACAATTCAGTACCCTATCCTAAAGCTTGCTGTTAGGAGGGAATCTGCAGCTTGCAGTGAAAGCGCTTCCAGAGGGGAGTCTAATGAGGGCAAACATTTGATGGTAGCAGCTTCCCTGCGGGAGATAATCTCTTTGACAAAATCGCATTATTAGCCGCAGTTAAGTTATAATTCAGTACCCTATCCTAAAGCTTGCTGTTAGGAGGGAATCTGCAGCTTGAAGTGAAAGCGCTTCCAGAGGGGAGTCTAATGAGGGCAAACATTTGATTGTAACAGCTTCCCTGCGGGAGATAATCTCTTTGCCAAAATCGCCTTATTAGCCGCAGTTAAGATACAATTCAGTACCCTATCCTAAATCTTGCTGTTAGGAGGGAATCTGCAGCTTGCAGTGAAAGCGCTTCCAGAGGGGAGTCTAATGAGGGCAAACATTTGATGGTAGCAGCTTCCCTGCGGGAGATACTCTCTTTGCCAAAATCGCATTATTAGCCGAAAGTAAGTTACAATTCAGTACCCTATCCTAAAGCTTGCTGTTAGGAGGGAATCTGCAGCTTGCAGTGAAAGCGCTTCCAGAGGGGAGTCTAATGAGGGCAAACATTTGATGGTACCAGCTTCCTTGCGGGAGATAGTCTCTTTGCCAAAATCGCATTATTAGGCGAAAGTAAGTTACAATTCAGTACCCTATCCTAAAGCTTGCTGTTAGGAGGGAATCTGCAGCTTGCAGTGAAAGCGCTTCCAGAGGGGAGTCTAATGAGGGCAAACATTTGATGGTAGCACCTTCCCTGCGGGAGATATTATCTTTGCCAAAATCGCCTTATTAGACGCAGTTAAGATACAATTCTGTACACTGTCCTACAGCTTGCTGTTAGGAGGGAATCTGCAGCTTGCAGTGAAAGCGCTTCCAGAGGGGAGTCTAATGAGGGCAAATATTTGATAGTAGCAGCTTCCCTGCGGGAGATACTCTCTTTGCCAAAATCGCCTTATAAGACGCAGTTAAGATACAATTCAGTACACTGTCCTACAGCTTGCTGTTAGGAGGGAATCTGCAGCTTGCAGTGAAAGCGCTTCCAGAGGGGAGTCTAATGAGGGCAAACATTTGATGGTAGCAGCTTCCCTGCGGGAGATACTCTCTTTGACAAAATCGCATTATTAGGCGAAAGTAAGTTACAATTCAGTACCCTATCCTAAAGCTTGCTGTTAGGAGGGAATCTGCAGCTTGCAGTGAAAGCGCTTCCAGAGGGGAGTCTAATGAGGGCAAACATTTGATGGTAGCAGCTTCCCTGCGGGAGATAGTCTCTTTGCCAAAATCGCATTATTAGGCGAAAGTAAGTTACAATTCAGTACCCTATACTAAAGCTTGCTGTTAGGAGGGAATCTGCAGCTTGCAGTGAAAGCGCTTCCAGAGGGGAGTCTAATGAGGGCAAACATTTGATGGTAGCACCTTCCCTGCGGGAGATACTCTCTTTGCCAAAATCGCATTATTAGGCGAAAGTAAGTTACAATTCAGTACCCTATCCTAAAGCTTGCTGTTAGGAGGGAATCTGCAGCTTGCAGTGAAAGCGCTTCCAGAGGGGAGTCTAATGAGGGCAAACATTTGATGGTAGCAGCTTCCCTGCGATAGATATTCTCTTTTCCAAAATCGCACTATTAGCCGCAGTTAAGTTACAATTCAGTACCCTATCCTAAATCTTGCTGTTAGGAGGGAATCTGCAGCTTGCAGTAAAAGCGCTTCCAGAGGGGAGTCTAATGAGGGCAAACATTTGATGGTAGCACCTTCCCTGCGGGAGATACTCTCTTTGCCAAAATCGCATTATTAGGCGAAAGTAAGTTACAATTCAGTACCCTATCCTAAAGCTTGCTGTTAGGAGGGAATCTGCAGCTTGCAGTGAAAGCGCTTCCAGAGGGGAGTCTAATGAGGGCAAACATTTGATGGTAGCAGCTTCCCTGCGATAGATATTCTCTTTTCCAAAATCGCACTATTAGCCGCAGTTAAGTTACAATTCAGTACCCTATCCTAAAGCTTGCTGTTAGGAGGGAATCTGCAGCTTGCAGTGAAAGCGCTTCCAGAGGGGAGTCTAATGAGGGCAAACATTTGATGGTAGCAGCTTCCCTGCGGGAGATACTCTCTTTGCCAAAATCGCATTATTAGCCGCAGTTAAGTTACAATTCAGTACCCTATCCTAAAGCTTGCTGTTAGGAGGGAATCTGCAGCTTGCAGTGAAAGCGCTTCCAGAGGGGAGTCTAATGAGGGCAAACATTTGATGGTAGCAGCTTCCCTGCGGGAGATACTCTCTTTGCCAAAATCGCGTTATTAGGCGAAAGTAAGTTACAATTCAGTACCCTATCCTAAAGCTTGCTGTTAGGAGGGAATCTGCAGCTTGCAGTGAAAGCGCTTCCAGAGGGGAGTCTAATGAGGGCAAACATTTGATGGTACCAGCTTCCTTGCGGGAGATAGTCTCTTTGCCAAAATCGCATTATTAGGCGAAAGTAAGTTACAATTCAGTACCCTATCCTAAAGCTTGCTGTTAGGAGGGAATCTGCAGCTTGCAGTGAAAGCGCTTCCAGAGGGGAGTCTAATGAGGGCAAACATTTGATGGTAGCACCTTCCCTGCGGGAGATATTCTCTTTGCCAAAATCGCCTTATTAGACGCAGTTAAGATACAATTCAGTACACTGTCCTACAGCTTGCTGTTAGGAGGGAATCTGCAGCTTGCAGTGAAAGCGCTTCCAGAGGGGAGTCTAATGAGGGCAAATATTTGATAATAGCAGCTTCCCTGCGGGAGATACTCTCTTTGCCAAAATCGCCTTATTATACGCAGTTAAGTTACAATTCAGTACCCTATCCTAAAGCTTGCTGTTAGGAGGGAATCTGCAGCTTGCAGTGAAAGCGCTTCCAGAGGGGAGTCTAATAAGGGAAATATTTGATGGTAGCAGCTTCCCTGCGGGAGATATTCTCTTTGATATAATCGCCTTATTAGCCGCAGTTAAGTTACAATTCAGTACCCTATCCTAAAGCTTGCTGTTAGGAGGGAATCTGCAGCTTGCAGTGAAAGCGCTTCCAGAGGGGAGTCTAATGAGGGCAAACATTTGATGGTAGCAGCTTCCCTGCGGGAGATACTCTCTTTGCCATAATCGCATTATTAGGCGAAAGTAAGTTACAATTCAGTACCCTATCCTAAAGCTTGCTGTTAGGAGGGAATCTGCAGCTTGCAGTGAAAGCGCTTCCAGAGGGGAGTCTAATGAGGGCAAACATTTGATGGTAGCAGCTTCCCTGCGGGAGATATTCTCTTTTCCAAAATCGCATTATTAGCCGCAGTTAAGTTACAATTCAGTACAATATCCTAAAGCTTGCTGTTAGGAGGGAATCTGCAGCTTGCAGTGAAAGCGCTTCCAGAGGGGAGTCTAATGAGGGCAAATATTTGACAGTAGCAGCTTCCCTGCGGGAGATACTCTCTTTGCCAAAATCGCCTTATAAGACGCAGTTAAGATACAATTCAGTACACTGTCCTACAGCTTGCTGTTAGGAGGGAATCTGCAGCTTGCAGTGAAAGCGCTTCCAGAGGGGAGTCTAATGAGGGCAAACATTTGATGGTAGCAGCTTCCCTGCGGGAGATACTCTCTTTGCCAAAATCGCATTATTAGGCGAAAGTAAGTTACAATTCAGTACCCTATCCTAAAGCTTGCTGTTAGGAGGGAATCTGCAGCTTGCAGTGAAAGCGCTTCCAGAGGGGAGTCTAATGAGGGCAAACATTTGATGGTAGCAGCTTCCCTGCGGGAGATACTCTCTTTGCCAAAATCGCATTATTAGGCGAAAGTAAGTTACAATTCAGTACCCTATCCTAAAGCTTGCTGTTAGGAGGGAATCTGCAGCTTGCAGTGAAAGCGCTTCCAGAGGGGAGTCTAATGAGGGCAAACATTTGATGGTAGCAGCTTCCCTGCGATAGATATTCTCTTTTCCAAAATCGCACTATTAGCCGCAGTTAAGTTACAATTCAGTACCCTATCCTAAAGCTTGCTGTTAGGAGGGAATCTGCAGCTTGCAGTGAAAGCGCTTCCAGAGGGGAGTCTAATGAGGGCAAACATTTGATGGTAGCAGCTTCCCTGCGGGAGATACTCTCTTTGCCAAAATCGCATTATTAGGCGCAAGTAAGTTACAATTCAGTACCCTATCCTAAAGCTTGCTGTTAGGAGGGAATCTGCAGCTTGCAGTGAAAGCGCTTCCAGAGGGGAGTCTAATGAGGGCAAACATTTGATGGTAGCAGCTTCCCTGCGGGAGATACTCTCTTTGCCAAAATCGCATTATTAGGCGAAAGTAAGTTACAATTCAGTACCCTATCCTAAAGCTTGCTGTTAGGAGGGAATCTGCAGCTTGCAGTGAAAGCGCTTCCAGAGGGGAGTCTAATGAGGGCAAACATTTGATGGTACCAGCTTCCTTGCGGGAGATAGTCTCTTTGCCAAAATCGCATTATTAGGCGAAAGTAAGTTACAATTCAGTACCCTATCCTAAAGCTTGCTGTTAGGAGGGAATCTGCAGCTTGCAGTGAAAGCGCTTCCAGAGGGGAGTCTAATGAGGGCAAACATTTGATGGTAGCACCTTCCCTGCGGGAGATATTCCCTTTGCCAAAATCGCCTTATTAGACGCAGTTAAGATACAATTCAGTACACTGTCCTACAGCTTGCTGTTAGGAGGGAATCTGCAGCTTGCAGTGAAAGCGCTTCCAGAGGGGAGTCTAATGAGGGCAAACATTTGATGGTAGCAGCTTCCCTGCGGGAGATACTCTCTTTGCCAAAATCGCATTATTAGCCGCAGTTAAGATACAATTCAGTACACTGTCCTACAGCTTGCTGTTAGGAGGGAATCTGCAGCTTGCAGTGAAAGCGCTTCCAGAGGGGAGTCTAATGAGGACAAACATTTGATGGTAACAGCTTCCCTGCGGGAGATATTCTCTTTGCCAAAATCGCCTTATTAGCCGCAGTTAAGATACAATTCAGTACCCTATCCTAAAGCTTGCTGTTAGGAGGGAATCTGCAGCTTGCAGTGAAAGCGCTTCCAGAGGGGAGTCTAATGAGGGCAAACATTTGATGGTAGCAGCTTCCCTGCGGGAGATACTCTCTTTGCCAAAATCGCCTTATTAGCCGCAGTTAAGTCACAATTCAGTACCCTATCCTAAAGCTTGCTGTTAGGAGGGAATCTGCAGCTTGCAGTGAAAGCGCTTCCAGAGGGGAGTCTAATGAGGGCAAACATTTGATGGTAGCAGCTTCCCTGCGGGAGATACTCTCTTTGCCAAAATCGCATTATTAGGCGAAAGTAAGTTACAATTCAGTACCCTATCCTAAAGCTTGCTGTTAGGAGGGAATCTGCAGCTTGCAGTGAAAGCGCTTCCAGAGGGGAGTCTAATGAGGGCAAACATTTGATGGTAGCAGCTTCCCTGCGGGAGATAGTCTCTTTGCAAAAATCGCATTATTAGGCGAAAGTAAGTTACAATTCAGTACCCTATCCTAAAGCTTGCTGTTAGGAGGGAATCTGCAGCTTGCAGTGAAAGCGCTTCCAGAGGGGAGTCTAATGAGGGCAAACATTTGATGGTAGCAGCTTCCCTGCGGGAGATAATCTCTTTGCCAAAATCGCCTTATTAGCCGCAGTTAAGATACAATTCAGTACCCTATCCTAAATCTTGCTGTTAGGAGGGAATCTGCAGCTTGCAGTGAAAGCGCTTCCAGAGGGGAGTCTAATGAGGGCAAACATTTGATGGTAGCAGCTTCCGTGCGGGAGGTACTCTCTTTGTCAAAATCGCATTATTAGCCGCAGTTAAGTTACAATTCAGTACACTGTCCTACAGCTTGCTGTTAGGAGGGAATCTGCAGCTTGCAGTGAAAGCGCTTCCAGAGGGGAGTCTAATGAGGACAAAGATTTGATGGTAGCAGCTTCCCTGCGGAAGATACTCTCTTTGCCAAAATCGCATTATTAGGCGAAAGTAAGTTACAATTCAGTACCCTATCCTAAAGCTTGCTGTTAGGAGGGAATCTGCAGCTTGCAGTGAAAGCGCTTCCAGAGGGGAGTCTAATGAGGGCAAACATTTGATGGTAGCAGCTTCCCTGCGATAGATATTCTCTTTTCCAAAATCGCACTATTAGCCGCAGTTAAGTTACAATTCAGTACCCTATCCTAAAGCTTGCTGTTAGGAGGGAATCTGCAGCTTGCAGTGAAAGCGCTTCCAGAGGGGAGTCTAATGAGGGCAAACATTTGATGGTAGCAGCTTCCCTGCGGGAGATACTCTCTTTGCCAAAATCGCATTATTAGGCGCAAGTAAGTTACAATTCAGTACCCTATCCTAAAGCTTGCTGTTAGGAGGGAATCTGCAGCTTGCAGTGAAAGCGCTTCCAGAGGGGAGTCTAATGAGGGCAAACATTTGATGGTAGCAGCTTCCCTGCGGGAGATACTCTCTTTGCCAAAATCGCATTATTAGGCGAAAGTAAGTTACAATTCAGTACCCTATCCTAAAGCTTGCTCTTAGGAGGGAATCTGCAGCTTGCAGTGAAAGCGCTTCCAGAGGGGAGTCTAATGAGGGCAAACATTTGATGGTACCAGCTTCCTTGCGGGAGATAGTCTCTTTGCCAAAATCGCATTATTAGGCGAAAGTAAGTTACAATTCAGTACCCTATCCTAAAGCTTGCTGTTAGGAGGGAATCTGCAGCTTGCAGTGAAAGCGCTTCCAGAGGGGAGTCTAATGAGGGCAAACATTTGATGGTAGCACCTTCCCTGCGGGAGATATTCCCTTTGCCAAAATCGCCTTATTAGACGCAGTTAAGATACAATTCAGTACACTGTCCTACAGCTTGCTGTTAGGAGGGAATCTGCAGCTTGCAGTGAAAGCGCTTCCAGAGGGGAGTCTAATGAGGGCAAACATTTGATGGTAGCAGCTTCCCTGCGGGAGATACTCTCTTTGCCAAAATCGCATTATTAGCCGCAGTTAAGATACAATTCAGTACACTGTCCTACAGCTTGCTGTTAGGAGGGAATCTGCAGCTTGCAGTGAAAGCGCTTCCAGAGGGGAGTCTAATGAGGACAAACATTTGATGGTAACAGCTTCCCTGCGGGAGATATTCTCTTTGCCAAAATCGCCTTATTAGCCGCAGTTAAGATACAATTCAGTACCCTATCCTAAAGCTTGCTGCTAGGAGGGAATCTGCAGCTTGCAGTGAAAGCGCTTCCAGAGGGGAGTCTAATGAGGGCAAACATTTGATGGTAGCAGCTTCCCTGCGAGAGATATTCTCTTTGCCAAAATCGCATTATTAGCCGCAGTTAAGTTACAATTCAGTACCCTATCCTAAAGCTTGCTGTTAGGAGGGAATCTGCAGCTTGCTGTGAAAGCGCTTCCAGAGGGGAGTCTAATGAGGGCAAACATTTGATTGTAGCAGCTTCCCTACGGGAGATACTCTCTTTGCCAAAATCGCATTATTAGGCGAAAGTAAGTTACAATTCAGTATCCTATCCTAAAGCTTGCTGTTAGGAGGGAATCTGCAGCTTGCAGTGAAAGCGCTTCCAGAGGGGAGTCTAATGAGGGCAAATATTTGATGGTAGCAGCTTCCCTGCGGGAGATACTCTCTTTGCCATAATCGCATTATTAGGCGAAAGTAAGTTACAATTCAGTACTCTATCCTAAAGCTTGCTGTTAGGAGGGAATCTGCAGCTTGCAGTGAAAGCGCTTCCAGAGGGGAGTCTAATGAGGGCAAACATTTGATGGTAGCAGCTTCCCTGCGGGAGATACTCTCTTTGCCAAAATCGCCTTATTATACGCAGTTAAGTCACAATTCAGTACCCTATCCTAAAGCTTGCTGTTAGGAGGGAATCTGCAGCTTGCAGTGAAAGCGCTTCCAGAGGGGAGTCTAATGAGGGCAAACATTTGATGGTAGCAGCTTCCCTGCGGGAGATAATCTCTTTGACAAAATCGCATTATTAGCCGCAGTTAAGTTATAATTCAGTACCCTATCCTAAAGCTTGCTGTTAGGAGGGAATCTGCAGCTTGAAGTGAAAGCGCTTCCAGAGGGGAGTCTAATGAGGGCAAACATTTGATTGTAACAGCTTCCCTGCGGGAGATAATCTCTTTGCCAAAATCGCCTTATTAGCCGCAGTTAAGATACAATTCAGTACCCTATCCTAAATCTTGCTGTTAGGAGGGAATCTGCAGCTTGCAGTGAAAGCGCTTCCAGAGGGGAGTCTAATGAGGGCAAACATATGATGGTAGCAGCTTCCGTGCGGGAGGTACTCTCTTTGTCAAAATCGCATTATTAGCCGCAGTTAAGTTACAATTCAGTACACTGTCCTACAGCTTGCTGTTAGGAGGGAATCTGCAGCTTGCAGTGAAAGCGCTTCCAAAGGGGAGTCTAATGAGGACAAAGATTTGATGGTAACAGCTTCCCTGCGGGAGATATTCTCTTTGCCAAAATCGCATTATTAGCCGCAGTTAAATTACAATTCAGTACCCTATCCTAAAGCTTGCTGTTAGGAGGGAATCTGCAGCTTGCAGTGAAAGCGCTTCCAGAGGGGAGTCTAATGAGGAGAAAGATTTGATGGTAAAAGCTTCCCTGCGGGAGATATTCTCTTTGCCAAAATCGCATTATTATCCGCAGTTAAATTACAATTCAGTACCCTATCCTAAAGCTTGCTGTTAGGAGGGAATCTGCAGCTTGCAGTGAAAGCGGTTCCAGAGGTGAGTCTAATGAGCGCAAACATTTGATGGTAGCAGCTTCCCTGCGGGAGATATTCTCTTTGATAATATCGCCTTATTAGACGCAGTTAAGTTACAATTCAGTACACTCTCCTACAGCTTGCTGTTAGGAGGGAATCTGCAGCTTGCAGTGAAAGCGCTTCCAGAGGGGAGTCTAATGAGGGCAAACATTTGATGGTAGCAGCTTCCCTGCGGGAGATACTCTCTTTGCAAAAATCGCATTATTAGGCGAAAGTAAGTTACAATTCAGTACCCTATCCTAAAGCTTGCTGTTAGGAGGGAATCTGCAGCTTGCAGTGAAAGCGCTTCCAGAGGGGAGTCTAATGAGGGCAAACATTTGATGGTAGCAGCTTCCCTGCGGGAGATACCCTCTTTGCCAAAATTGCATTATTAGGCGAAAGTAAGTTACAATTCAGTACCCTATCCTAAAGCTTGCTCTTAGGAGGGAATCTGCAGCTTGCAGTCAAAGCGCTTCCAGAGGAGAGTCTAATGAGGGCAAACATTTGATGGTAGCAGCTTCCCTGCGGGAGATTCTCTCTTTGCCAAAATCGCATTATTAGGCGAAAGTAAGTTACAATTCAGTACCCTATCCTAAAGCTTGCTGTTAGGAGGGAATCTGCAGCTTGCTGTGAAAGCGCTTCCAGAGGGGAGTCTAATGAGGGCAAACATTTGATGGTAGCAGCTTCCCTGCGGGAGATAGTCTCTTTGCCAAAATCGCCTTATTAGCCGCAGTTAAGTTACAATTCAGTACCCTATCCTAAAGCTTGCTGTTAGGAGGGAATCTGCAGCTTGCAGTGAAAGCGCTTCCAGAGGGGAGTCTAATGAGGGCAAACATTTGATGGTAGCAGCTTCCCTGCGGGAGATTCTCTCTTTGCCAAAATCGCATTCTTAGGCGAAAGTAAGTTACAATTCAGTACCCTATCCTAAAGGTTGCTGTTAGGAGGGAATCTGCAGCTTGCAGTGAAAGCGCTTCCAGAGGGGAGTCTAATGAGGGCAAATATTTGATAGTAGCAGCTTCCCTGCGGGAGATATTCTCTTTGCCAAAATCGCCTTATTTGACGTAGTTAAGTTACAATTCAGTACACTGTATTACAGCTTGCTGTTAGGAGGGAATCTGCAGCTTGCAGTGAAAGCGCTTCCAGAGGGGAGTCTAATGAGGGCAAATATTTGATAGTAGCAGCTTCCCTGCGGGAGATATTCTCTTTGCCAAAATCGCCTTATTTGACGTAGTTAAGTTACAATTCAGTACACTGTCCTACAGCTTGCTGTTAGGAGGGAATCTGCAGCTTGCAGTGAAAGCGCTTCCAGAGGGGAGTCTAATGAGGGCAAACATTTGATGGTAGCAGCTTCCGTGCGGGAGGTACTCTCTTTGTCAAAATCGCATTATTAGCCGCAGTTAAGTTACAATTCAGTACACTGTCCTACAGCTTGCTGTTAGGAGGGAATCTGCAGCTTGCAGTGAAAGCGCTTCCAGAGGGGAGTCTAATGAGGACAAAGATTTGATGGTAACAGCTTCCCTGCGGGAGATATTCTCTTTGCCAAAATCGCCTTATTATCCGCAGTTAAATTACAATTCAGTACCCTATCCTAAAGCTTGCTGTTAGGAGGGAATCTGCAGCTTGCAGTGAAAGCGCTTCCAGAGGGGAGTCTAATGAGGACAAAGATTTGATGGTAACAGCTTCCCTGCGGGAGATATTCTCTTTGCCAAAATCGCATTATTAGCCGCAGTTAAATTACAATTCAGTACCCTATCCTAAAGCTTGCTGTTAGGAGGGAATCTGCAGCTTGCAGTGAAAGCGCTTCCAGAGGGGAGTCTAATGAGCGCAAACATTTGATGGTAGCAGCTTCCCTGCGGGAGATACTCTCTTTTCTAATATCGCCTTATTAGACGCAGTTAAGATACAATTCAGTACACTCTCCTACAGCTTGCTGTTAGGAGGGAATCTGCAGCTTGCAGTGAAAACGCTTCCAGAGGGGAGTCTAATGAGGGCAAACATTTGATGGTAGCAGCTTCCCTGCGGGAGATACTCTCTTTGCCAAAATCGCATTATTAGGCGAAAGTAAGTTACAATTCAGTACCCTATCCTAAAGCTTGCTGTTAGGAGGGAATCTGCAGCTTGCAGTGAAAGCGCTTCCAGAGGGGAGTCTAACGAGGGCAAACATTTGATGGTAGCAGCTTCCCTGCGGGAGATTCTCTCTTTGCCAAAATCGCATTATTAGGCGAAAGTAAGTTACAATTCAGTACCCTATCCTAAAGCTTGCTGTTAGGAGGGAATCTGCAGCTTGCTGTGAAAGCGCTTCCAGAGGGGAGTCTAATGAGGGCAAACATTTGATGGTAACAGCTTCCCTGCGGGAGATACTCTCTTTGCCAAAATCGCCTTATTAGCCGCAGTTAAGTTACAATTCAGTACCCTATCCTAAAGCTTGCTGTTAGGAGGGAATCTGCAGCTTGCAGTGAAAGCGCTTCCAGAGGGGAGTCTAATGAGGGCAAACATTTGATGGTAGCAGCTTCCCTGCGGGAGATTCTCTCTTTGCCAAAATCGCATTCTTAGGCGAAAGTAAGTTACAATTCAGTACCCTATCCTAAAGCTTGCTGTTAGGAGGGAATCTGCAGCTTGCAGTGAAAGCGCTTCCAGAGGGGAGTCTAATGAGGGCAAACATTTGATGGTAGCAGCTTCCCTGCGGGAGATACTCTCTTTGCCAAAATCGCATTATTAGACGCAGTTAATTTACAATTCAGTACACTGTTCTACAGCTTGCAGTTAGGAGGGTATCTGCAGCTTGCAGTGAAAGCGCTTCCAGAGGGGAGTCTAATGAGGGCAAACATTTGATGGTAGCAGCTTCCCTGCGGGAGATATTCTCTTTGCCAAAATCGCCTTATTAGCCGCAGTTAAGTTACAATTCAGTACCCTATCCTAAAGCTTGCTGTTAGGAGGGAATCTGCAGCTTGCAGTGAAAGCGCTTCCAGAGGGGAGTCTAATGAGGGCAAACATTTGATGGTAGCAGCTTCCCTGCGGGAGATACTCTCTTTGCCAAAATCGCATTATTAGGCGAAAGTAAGTTACAATTCAGTACCCTATCCTAAAGCTTGCTGTTAGGAGGGAATCTGCAGCTTGCAGTGAAAGCGCTTCTAGAGGGGAGTCTAATGAGGGCAAACATTTGATGGTAGCAGCTTCCCTGCGGGAGATACTCTGTTTGCCAAAATCGCATTATTAGTCGAAAGTAAGTTACAATTCAGTACTCTATCCTAAAGCTTGCTGTTAGGAGGGAATCTGCCGCTTGCAGTGAAAGCGGTTCCAGAGGGGAGTCTAATGAGGGCAAACATTTGATGGTAGCAGCTTCCCTGCGGGAGATACTCTCTTTGCCAAAATCGCATTATTAGGCGAAAGTAAGTTACAATTCAGTACCCTATCCTAAAGCTTGCTGTTAGGAGGGAATCTGCAGCTTGCAGTCAAAGCGCTTCCAGCGGAGAGTCTAATGAGGGTAAACATTTGATGGTAGCAGCTTCCCTGCGGGAGATTCTCTCTTTGCCAAAATCGCATTATTAGGCAAAAGTAAGTTACAATTCAGTACCCTATCCTAAAGCTTGCTGTTAGGAGGGAATCTGCAGCTTGCTGTGAAAGCGCTTCCAGAGGGGAGTCTAATGAGGGCAAGCATTTGATGGTATCAGCTTCCCTGCGGGAGATAGTCTCTTTGCCAAAATCGCATTCTTAGGCGAAAGTAAGTTACAATTCAGTACCCTATCCTAAAGCTTGCTGTTAGGAGGGAATCTGCAGCTTGCAGTAAAAGCGCTTCCAGAGGGGAGTCTAATGAGGGCAAACATTTGATGGTAGCAGCTTCCCTGCGGGAGATACTCTCTTTGCCAAAATCGCCTTATTAGCCGCAGTTAAGTTACAATTCAGTACCCTATCCTACAGCTTGCTGTTAGGAGGGAATCTGCAGCTTGCAGTGAAAGCGCTTCCAGAGGGGAGTCTAATGAGGGCAAACATTTGATGGTAGCAGCTTCCCTGCAGGAGATAGTCTCTTTGCCAAAATCGCATTATTAGGCGAAAGTAAGTTACAATTCAGTACCCTATCCTAAAGCTTGCTGTTAGGAGGGAATCTGCAGCTTGCAGTGAAAGCGCTTCCAGAGGGGAGTCTAATGAGGGCAAACATTTGATGGTAGCACCTTCCCTGCGGGAGATACTCTCTTCGCCAAAATCGCCTTATTATACGCAGTTAAGTTACAATTCAGTACCCTATCCTAAAGCTTGCTGTTAGGAGGGAATCTGCAGCTTGCAGTGAAAGCGCTTCCAGAGGGGAGTCTAATAAGGGAAATATTTGATGGTAGCAGCTTCCCTGCGATAGATATTCTCTTTTCCAAAATCGCACTATTAGCCGCAGTTAAGTTACAATTCAGTACCCTATCCTAAAGCTTGCTGTTAGGAGGGAATCTGCAGCTTGCTGTGAAAGCGCTTCCAGAGGGGAGTCTAATGAGGGCAAACATTTGATGGTAACAGCTTCCCTGCGGGAGATAGTCTCTTTGCCAAAATCGCCTTATTAGCCGCAGTTAAGTTACAATTCAGTACCCTATCCTAAAGCTTGCTGTTAGGAGGGAATCTGCAGCTTGCAGTGAAAGCGCTTCCAGAGGGGAGTCTAATGAGGGCAAACATTTGATGGTAGCAGCTTCCCTGCGGGAGATACTCTCTTTGCCAAAATCGCATTATTAGACGCAGTTAATTTACAATTCAGTACACTGTTCTACAGCTTGCAGTTAGGAGGGAATCTGCAGCTTGCAGTGAAAGCGCTTCCAGAGGGGAGTCTAATGAGGGCAAACATTTGATGGTAGCAGCTTCCCTGCGGGAGATACTCTCTTAGCCAAAATCGCATTATTAGGCGAAAGTAAGTTACAATTCAGTACCCTATCCTAAAGCTTGCTGTTAGGAGGGAATCTGCAGCTTGCAGTGAAAGCGCTTCTAGAGGGGAGTCTAATGAGGGCAAACATTTGATGGTAGCAGCTTCCCTGCGGGAGATACTCTCTTTGCCAAAATCGCATTATTAGTCGAAAGTAAGTTACAATTCAGTACTCTATCCTAAAGCTTGCTGTTAGGAGGGAATCTGCCGCTTGCAGTGAAAGCGGTTCCAGAGGGGAGTCTAATGAGGGCAAACATTTGATGGTAGCAGCTTCCCTGCGGGAGATATTCTCTTTGCTAATATCGCCTTATTAGACGCAGTTAAGTTACAATTCAGTACACTGTCCTAAAGCTTGCTGTTAGGAGGGAATCTGCAGCTTGCAGTGAAAGCGCTTCCAGAGGGGAGTCTAATGAGGGCAAACATTTGATGGTAGCAGCTTCCCTGCGGGAGATACTCTCTTTGCCAAAATCGCATTATTAGGCGAAAGTAAGTTACAATTCAGTACCCTATCCTAAAGCTTGCTGTTAGGAGGGAATCTGCAGCTTGCTGTGAAAGCGCTTCCAGAGGGGAGTCTAATGAGGGCAAGCATTTGATGGTAACAGCTTCCCTGCGGGAGATAGTCTCTTTGCCAAAATCGCATTATTAGGCGAAAGTAAGTTACAATTCAGTACCCTATCCTAAAGCTTGCTGTTAGGAGGGAATCTGCAGCTTGCAGTGAAAGCGCTTCCAGAGGGGAGTCTAATGAGGGCAAACATTTGATGGTAGCACCTTCCCTGCGGGAGATACTCTCTTTGCCAAAATCGCCTTTTTAGCCGCAGTTAAGTTACAATTCAGTACCCTATCCTACAACTTGCTGTTAGGAGGGAATCTGCAGCTTGCAGTGAAAGCGCTTCCAGAGGGGAGTCTAATGAGGGCAAACATTTGATGGTAGCAGCTTCCCTGCAGGAGATAGTCTCTTTGCCAAAATCGCATTATTAGGCGAAAGTAAGTTACAATTCAGTACCCTATCCTAAAGCTTGCTGTTAGGAGGGAATCTGCAGCTTGCAGTGAAAGCGCTTCCAGAGGGGAGTCTAATGAGGGCAAACATTTGATGGTAGCACCTTCCCTGCGGGAGATAGTCTCTTTGCCAAAATCGCCTTATTATACGCAGTTAAGTTACAATTCAGTACCCTATCCTAAAGCTTGCTGTTAGGAGGGAATCTGCAGCTTGCAGTGAAAGCGCTTCCAGAGGGGAGTCTAATAAGGGAAATATTTGATGGTAGCAGCTTCCCTGCGGGAGATATTCTCTTTGCCATAATCGCCTTATTAGCCGCAGTTAAGTTACAATTCAGTACCCTATCCTAAAGCTTGCTGTTAGGAGGGAATCTGCAGCTTGCAGTGAAAGCGCTTCCAGAGGGGAGTCTAATGAGGGCAAACATTTGATGGTAGCAGCTTCCCTGATAGAGATACTCTCTTTGCCAAAATCGCATTATTAGGCGAAAGTAAGTTACAATTCAGTACCCTATCCTAAAGCTTGCTGTTAGGAGGGAATCTGCAGCTTGCAGTGAAAGCGCTTCCAGAGGGGAGTCTAATGAGGGCAAACATTTGATGGTAGCAGCTTCCCTGCGATAGATATTCTCTTTTCCAAAATCGCACTATTAGCCGCAGTTAAGTTACAATTCAGTACACTATCCTAAAGCTTGCTGTTAGGAGGGAATCTGCAGCTTGCAGTGAAAGCGCTTCCAGAGGGGAGTCTAATGAGGGCAAACATTTGATGGTAGCAGCTTCCCTGCGGGAGATACTCTCTTTGCCAAAATCGCATTATTAGGCGAAAGTAAGTTACAATTCAGTACCCTATCCTAAAGCTTGCTGTTAGGAGGGAATCTGCAGCTTGCAGTGAAAGCGCTTCCAGAGGGGAGTCTAATGAGGGCAAACATTTGATGGTAGCACCTTCCCTGCGGGAGATATTCCCTTTGCCAAAATCGCCTTATTAGACGCAGTTAAGATACAATTCAGTACACTGTCCTACAGCTTGCTGTTAGGAGGGAATCTGCAGCTTGCAGTGAAAGCGCTTCCAGAGGGGAGTCTAATGAGGGCAAATATTTGATAGTAGCAGCTTCCCTGCGGGAGATACTCTCTTTGCCAAAATCGCCTTATAAGACGCAGTTAAGATACAATTCAGTACACTGTCCTACAGCTTGCTGTTAGGAGGGAATCTGCAGCTTGCAGTGAAAGCGCTTCCAGAGGGGAGTCTAATGAGGGCAAACATTTGATGGTAGCAGCTTCCCTGCGGGAGATAGTCTCTTTTCCAAAATCGCATTATTAGGCGAAAGTAAGTTACAATTCAGTACCCTATCCTAAAGCTTGCTGTTAGGAGGGAATCTGCAGCTTGCTGTGAAAGCGCTTCCAGAGGGGAGTCTAATGAGGGCAAACATTTGATGGTAGCAGCTTCCCTACGGGAGATACTCTCTTTGCCAAAATCGCATTATTAGGCGAAAGTAAGTTACAATTCAGTATCCTATCCTAAAGCTTGCTGTTAGGAGGGAATCTGCAGCTTGCAGTGAAAGCGCTTCCAGAGGGGAGTCTAATGAGGGCAAATATTTGATGGTAGCAGCTTCCCTGCGGGAGATACTCTCTTTGCCATAATCGCATTATTAGGCGAAAGTAAGTTACAATTCAGTACCCTATCCTAAAGCTTGATGTTAGGAGGGAATCTGCAGCTTGCAGTGAAAGCGCTTCCAGAGGGGAGTCTAATGAGGGCAAACATTTGATGGTAGCAGCTTCCCTGCGGGAGATACTCTCTTTGCCAAAATCGCCTTATTAGCCGCAGTTAAGTCACAATTCAGTACCCTATCCTAAAGCTTGCTGTTAGGAGGGAATCTGCAGCTTGCAGTGAAAGCGCTTCCAGAGGGGAGTCTAATGAGGGCAAACATTTGATGGTAGCAGCTTCCCTGCGGGAGATACTCTCTTTGCCAAAATCGCATTATTAGGCGAAAGTAAGTTACAATTCAGTACCCTATCCTAAAGCTTGCTGTTAGGAGGGAATCTGCAGCTTGCAGTGAAAGCGCTTCCAGAGGGGAGTCTAATGAGGGCAAACATTTGATGGTAGCAGCTTCCCTGCGGGAGATACTCTCTTTGCCAAAATCGCCTTTTTAGCCGCAGTTAAGTTACAATTCAGTACCCTATCCTACAGCTTGCTGTTAGGAGGGAATCTGCAGCTTGCAGTGAAAGCGCTTCCAGAGGGGAGTCTAATGAGGGCAAACATTTGATGGTAGCAGCTTCCCTGCAGGAGATAGTCTCTTTGCCAAAATCGCATTATTAGGCGAAAGTAAGTTACAATTCAGTACCCTATCCTAAAGCTTGCTGTTAGGAGGGAATCTGCAGCTTGCAGTGAAAGCGCTTCCAGAGGGGAGTCTAATGAGGGCAAACATTTGATGGTAGCACCTTCCCTGCGGGAGATAGTCTCTTTGCCAAAATCGCCTTATTATACGCAGTTAAGTTACAATTCAGTACTCTATCCTAAAGCTTGCTCTTAGGAGGGAATCTGCAGCTTGCAGTGAAAGCGCTTCCAGAGGGGAGTCTAATAAGGGAAATATTTGATGGTAGCAGCTTCCCTGCGGGAGATATTCTCTTTGCCATAATCGCCTTATTAGCCGCAGTTAAGTTACAATTCAGTACCCTATCCTAAAGCTTGCTGTTAGGAGGGAATCTGCAGCTTGCAGTGAAAGCGCTTCCAGAGGGGAGTCTAATGAGGGCAAACATTTGATGGTAGCAGCTTCCCTGATAGAGATACTCTCTTTGCCAAAATCGCATTATTAGGCGAAAGTAAGTTACAATTCAGTACCCTATCCTAAAGCTTGCTGTTAGGAGGGAATCTGCAGCTTGCAGTGAAAGCGCTTCCAGAGGGGAGTCTAATGAGGGCAAACATTTGATGGTAGCACCTTCCCTGCGGGAGATATTCCCTTTGCCAAAATCGCCTTATTAGACGCAGTTAAGATACAATTCAGTACACTGTCCTACAGCTTGCTGTTAGGAGGGAATCTGCAGCTTGCAGTGAAAGCGCTTCCAGAGGGGAGTCTAATGAGGGCAAATATTTGATAGTAGCAGCTTCCCTGCGGGAGATACTCTCTTTGCCAAAATCGCCTTATAAGACGCAGTTAAGATACAATTCAGTACACTGTCCTACAGCTTGCTGTTAGGAGGGAATCTGCAGCTTGCAGTGAAAGCGCTTCCAGAGGGGAGTCTAATGAGGGCAAACATTTGATGGTAGCAGCTTCCCTGCGGGAGATAGTCTCTTTTCCAAAATCGCATTATTAGGCGAAAGTAAGTTACAATTCAGTACCCTATCCTAAAGCTTGCTGTTAGGAGGGAATCTGCAGCTTGCTGTGAAAGCGCTTCCAGAGGGGAGTCTAATGAGGGCAAACATTTGATGGTAGCAGCTTCCCTACGGGAGATACTCTCTTTGCCAAAATCGCATTATTAGGCGAAAGTAAGTTACAATTCAGTATCCTATCCTAAAGCTTGCTGTTAGGAGGGAATCTGCAGCTTGCAGTGAAAGCGCTTCCAGAGGGGAGTCTAATGAGGGCAAATATTTGATGGTAGCAGCTTCCCTGCGGGAGATACTCTCTTTGCCATAATCGCATTATTAGGCGAAAGTAAGTTACAATTCAGTACCCTATCCTAAAGCTTGATGTTAGGAGGGAATCTGCAGCTTGCAGTGAAAGCGCTTCCAGAGGGGAGTCTAATGAGGGCAAACATTTGATGGTAGCAGCTTCCCTGCGGGAGATACTCTCTTTGCCAAAATCGCCTTATTAGCCGCAGTTAAGTCACAATTCAGTACCCTATCCTAAAGCTTGCTGTTAGGAGGGAATCTGCAGCTTGCAGTGAAAGCGCTTCCAGAGGGGAGTCTAATGAGGGCAAACATTTGATGGTAGCAGCTTCCCTGCGGGAGATACTCTCTTTGCCAAAATCGCATTATTAGGCGAAAGTAAGTTACAATTCAGTACCCTATCCTAAAGCTTGCTGTTAGGAGGGAATCTGCAGCTTGCAGTGAAAGCGCTTCCAGAGGGGAGTCTAATGAGGGCAAACATTTGATGGTAGCAGCTTCCCTGCGGGAGATACTCTCTTTGCCAAAATCGCCTTTTTAGCCGCAGTTAAGTTACAATTCAGTACCCTATCCTACAGCTTGCTGTTAGGAGGGAATCTGCAGCTTGCAGTGAAAGCGCTTCCAGAGGGGAGTCTAATGAGGGCAAACATTTGATGGTAGCAGCTTCCCTGCAGGAGATAGTCTCTTTGCCAAAATCGCATTATTAGGCGAAAGTAAGTTACAATTCAGTACCCTATCCTAAAGCTTGCTGTTAGGAGGGAATCTGCAGCTTGCAGTGAAAGCGCTTCCAGAGGGGAGTCTAATGAGGGCAAACATTTGATGGTAGCACCTTCCCTGCGGGAGATAGTCTCTTTGCCAAAATCGCCTTATTATACGCAGTTAAGTTACAATTCAGTACTCTATCCTAAAGCTTGCTCTTAGGAGGGAATCTGCAGCTTGCAGTGAAAGCGCTTCCAGAGGGGAGTCTAATAAGGGAAATATTTGATGGTAGCAGCTTCCCTGCGGGAGATATTCTCTTTGCCATAATCGCCTTATTAGCCGCAGTTAAGTTACAATTCAGTACCCTATCCTAAAGCTTGCTGTTAGGAGGGAATCTGCAGCTTGCAGTGAAAGCGCTTCCAGAGGGGAGTCTAATGAGGGCAAACATTTGATGGTAGCAGCTTCCCTGATAGAGATACTCTCTTTGCCAAAATCGCATTATTAGGCGAAAGTAAGTTACAATTCAGTACCCTATCCTAAAGCTTGCTGTTAGGAGGGAATCTGCAGCTTGCAGTGAAAGCGCTTCCAGAGGGGAGTCTAATGAGGGCAAACATTTGATGGTAGCAGCTTCCCTGCGATAGATATTCTCTTTTCCAAAATCGCACTATTAGCCGCAGTTAAGTTACAATTCAGTACCCTATCCTAAAGCTTGCTGTTAGGAGGGAATCTGCAGCTTGCTGTGAAAGCGCTTCCAGAGGGGAGTCTAATGAGGGCAAGCATTTGATGGTATCAGCTTCCCTGCGGGAGATAGTCTCTTTGCCAAAATCGCATTCTTAGGCGAAAGTAAGTTACAATTCAGTACCCTATCCTAAAGCTTGCTGTTAGGAGGGAATCTGCAGCTTGCAGTAAAAGCGCTTCCAGAGGGGAGTCTAATGAGGGCAAACATTTGATGGTAGCAGCTTCCCTGCGGGAGATACTCTCTTTGCCAAAATCGCCTTATTAGCCGCAGTTAAGTTACAATTCAGTACCCTATCCTACAGCTTGCTGTTAGGAGGGAATCTGCAGCTTGCAGTGAAAGCGCTTCCAGAGGGGAGTCTAATGAGGGCAAACATTTGATGGTAGCAGCTTCCCTGCAGGAGATAGTCTCTTTGCCAAAATCGCATTATTAGGCGAAAGTAAGTTACAATTCAGTACCCTATCCTAAAGCTTGCTGTTAGGAGGGAATCTGCAGCTTGCAGTGAAAGCGCTTCCAGAGGGGAGTCTAATGAGGGCAAACATTTGATGGTAGCAGCTTCCCTGCGGGAGATACTCTCTTCGCCAAAATCGCCTTATTATACGCAGTTAAGTTACAATTCAGTACCCTATCCTAAAGCTTGCTGTTAGGAGGGAATCTGCAGCTTGCAGTGAAAGCGCTTCCAGAGGGGAGTCTAATAAGGGAAATATTTGATGGTAGCAGCTTCCCTGCGGGAGATTCTCTCTTTGCCAAAATCGCCTTATTAGCCGCAGTTAAGTTACAATTCAGTACCCTATCCTAAAGCTTGCTGTTAGGAGGGAATCTGCAGCTTGCAGTGAAAGCGCTTCCAGAGGGGAGTCTAATGAGGGCAAACATTTGATGGTAGCAGCTTCCCTGCGGGAGATACTCTCTTTGCCAAAATCGCATTATTAGACGCAGTTAATTTACAATTCAGTACACTGTTCTACAGCTTGCAGTTAGGAGGGTATCTGCAGCTTGCAGTGAAAGCGCTTCCAGAGGGGAGTCTAATGAGGGCAAACATTTGATGGTAGCAGCTTCCCTGCGGGAGATACTCTCTTAGCCAAAATCGCATTATTAGGCGAAAGTAAGTTACAATTCAGTACCCTATCCTAAAGCTTGCTGTTAGGAGGGAATCTGCAGCTTGCAGTGAAAGCGCTTCTAGAGGGGAGTCTAATGAGGGCAAACATTTGATGGTAGCAGCTTCCCTGCGGGAGATACTCTCTTTGCCAAAATCGCATTATTAGTCGAAAGTAAGTTACAATTCAGTACTCTATCCTAAAGCTTGCTGTTAGGAGGGAATCTGCCGCTTGCAGTGAAAGCGGTTCCAGAGGGGAGTCTAATGAGGGCAAACATTTGATGGTAGCAGCTTCCCTGCGGGAGATATTCTCTTTGCTAATATCGCCTTATTAGACGCAGTTAAGTTACAATTCAGTACACTGTCCTAAAGCTTGCTGTTAGGAGGGAATCTGCAGCTTGCAGTGAAAGCGCTTCCAGAGGGGAGTCTAATGAGGGCAAACATTTGATGGTAGCAGCTTCCCTGCGGGAGATACTCTCTTTGCCAAAATCGCATTATTAGGCGAAAGTAAGTTACAATTCAGTACCCTATCCTAAAGCTTGCTGTTAGGAGGGAATCTGCAGCTTGCAGTCAAAGCGCTTCCAGCGGAGAGTCTAATGAGGGTAAACATTTGATGGTAGCAGCTTCCCTGCGGGAGATTCTCTCTTTGCCAAAATCGCATTATTAGGCGAAAGTAAGTTACAATTCAGTACCCTATCCTAAAGCTTGCTGTTAGGAGGGAATCTGCAGCTTGCAGTGAAAGCGCTTCCAGAGGGGAGTCTAATGAGGGCAAACATTTGATGGTAGCAGCTTCCCTGCGGGAGATACTCTCTTTGCCAAAATCGCCTTTTTAGCCGCAGTTAAGTTACAATTCAGTACCCTATCCTACAGCTTGCTGTTAGGAGGGAATCTGCAGCTTGCAGTGAAAGCGCTTCCAGAGGGGAGTCTAATGAGGGCAAACATTTGATGGTAGCAGCTTCCCTGCAGGAGATAGTCTCTTTGCCAAAATCGCATAATTAGGCGAAAGTAAGTTACAATTCAGTACCCTATCCTAAAGCTTGCTGTTAGGAGGGAATCTGCAGCTTGCAGTGAAAGCGCTTCCAGAGGGGAGTCTAATGAGGGCAAACATTTGATGGTAGCACCTTCCCTGCGGGAGATAGTCTCTTTGCCAAAATCGCCTTATTATACGCAGTTAAGTTACAATTCAGTACCCTATCCTAAAGCTTGCTCTTAGGAGGGAATCTGCAGCTTGCAGTGAAAGCGCTTCCAGAGGGGAGTCTAATAAGGGAAATATTTGATGGTAGCAGCTTCCCTGCGGGAGATATTCTCTTTGCCATAATCGCCTTATTAGCCGCAGTTAAGTTACAATTCAGTACTCTATCCTAAAGCTTGCTGTTAGGAGGGAATCTGCAGCTTGCAGTCAAAGCGCTTCCAGCGGAGAGTCTAATGAGGGTAAACATTTGATGATAGCAGCTTCCCTGCGGGAGATTCTCTCTTTGCCAAAATCGCATTATTAGGCGAAAGTAAGTTACAATTCAGTACCCTATCCTAAAGCTTGCTGTTAGGAGGGAATCTGCAGCTTGCAGTGAAAGCGCTTCCAGAGGGGAGTCTAATGAGGGCAAACATTTGATGGTAGCAGCTTCCCTGCGGGAGATACTCTCTTTGCAAAATCGCCTTTTTAGCCGCAGTTAAGTTACAATTCAGTACCCTATCCTACAGCTTGCTGTTAGGAGGGAATCTGCAGCTTGCAGTGAAAGCGCTTCCAGAGGGGAGTCTAATGAGGGCAAACATTTGATGGTAGCAGCTTCCCTGCAGGAGATAGTCTCTTTGCCAAAATCGCATTATTAGGCGAAAGTAAGTTACAATTCAGTACCCTATCCTAAAGCTTGCTGTTAGGAGGGAATCTGCAGCTTGCAGTGAAAGCGCTTCCAGAGGGGAGTCTAATGAGGGCAAACATTTGATGGTAGCACCTTCCCTGCGGGAGATAGTCTCTTTGCCAAAATCGCCTTATTATACGCAGTTAAGTTACAATTCAGTACCCTATCCTAAAGCTTGCTCTTAGGAGGGAATCTGCAGCTTGCAGTGAAAGCGCTTCCAGAGGGGAGTCTAATAAGGGAAATATTTGATGGTAGCAGCTTCCCTGCGGGAGATATTCTCTTTGCCATAATCGCCTTATTAGCCGCAGTTAAGTTACAATTCAGTACCCTATCCTAAAGCTTGCTGTTAGGAGGGAATCTGCAGCTTGCAGTGAAAGCGCTTCCAGAGGGGAGTCTAATGAGGGCAAACATTTGATGGTAGCAGCTTCCCTGCGATAGATATTCTCTTTTCCAAAATCGCACTATTAGCCGCAGTTAAGTTACAATTCAGTACCCTATCCTAAAGCTTGCTGTTAGGAGGGAATCTGCAGCTTGCAGTGAAAGCGCTTCCAGAGGGGAGTCTAATGAGGGCAAACATTTGATGGTAGCAGCTTCCCTGCGGGAGATACTCTCTTTGCCAAAATCGCATTATTAGGCGCAAGTAAGTTACAATTCAGTACCCTATCCTAAAGCTTGCTGTTAGGAGGGAATCTGCAGCTTGCAGTGAAAGCGCTTCCAGAGGGGAGTCTAATGAGGGCAAACATTTGATGGTAGCAGCTTCCCTGCGGGAGATACTCTCTTTGCCAAAATCGCATTATTAGGCGAAAGTAAGTTACAATTCAGTACCCTATCCTAAAGCTTGCTGTTAGGAGGGAATCTGCAGCTTGCAGTGAAAGCGCTTCCAGAGGGGAGTCTAATGAGGGCAAACATTTGATGGTAGCACCTTCCCTGCGGGAGATATTCCCTTTGCCAAAATCGCCTTATTAGACGCAGTTAAGATACAATTCAGTACACTGTCCTACAGCTTGCTGTTAGGAGGGAATCTGCAGCTTGCAGTGAAAGCGCTTCCAGAGGGGAGTCTAATGAGGGCAAATATTTGATAGTAGCAGCTTCCCTGCGGGAGATACTCTCTTTGCCAAAATCGCCTTATAAGACGCAGTTAAGATACAATTCAGTACACTGTCCTACAGCTTGCTGTTAGGAGGGAATCTGCAGCTTGCAGTGAAAGCGCTTCCAGAGGGGAGTCTAATGAGGGCAAACATTTGATGGTAGCAGCTTCCCTGCGGGAGATAGTCTCTTTTCCAAAATCGCATTATTAGGCGAAAGTAAGTTACAATTCAGTACCCTATCCTAAAGCTTGCTGTTAGGAGGGAATCTGCAGCTTGCAGTGAAAGCGCTTCCAGAGGGGAGTCTAATGAGGGCAAACATTTGATGGTAGCAGCTTCCCTGCGGGAGATACTCTCTTTGCCATAATCGCATTATTAGGCGAAAGTAAGTTACAATTCAGTACCCTATCCTAAAGCTTGCTGTTAGGAGGGAATCTGCAGCTTGCAGTGAAAGCGCTTCCAGAGGGGAGTCTAATGAGGGCAAACATTTGATGGTAGCAGCTTCCCTGCAGGAGATATTCTCTTTTACAAAATCGCATTATTAGCCACAGTTAAGATACAATTCAGTACACTATCCTAAAGCTTGCTGTTAGGAGGGAATCTGCAGCTTGCAGTGAAAGCGCTTCCAGAGGGGAGTCTAATGAGGGCAAACATTTGATGGTAGCAGCTTCCCTGCGGGAGATACTCTCTTTGCCAAAATCGCATTATTAGCCGCAGTTAAGATACAATTCAGTACACTGTCCTACAGCTTGCTGTTAGGAGGGAATCTGCAGCTTGCAGTGAAAGCGCTTCCAGAGGGGAGTCTAATGAGGACAAACATTTGATGGTAACAGCTTCCCTGCGGGAGATATTCTCTTTGCCAAAATCGCATTATTAGCCGCAGTTAAGTTACAATTCAGTACCCTATCCTAAAGCTTGCTGTTAGGAGGGAATCTGCAGCTTGCTGTGAAAGCGCTTCCAGAGGGGAGTCTAATGAGGGCAAACATTTGATGGTAGCAGCTTCCCTACGGGAGATACTCTCTTTGCCAAAATCGCATTATTAGGCGAAAGTAAGTTACAATTCAGTATCCTATCCTAAAGCTTGCTGTTAGGAGGGAATCTGCAGCTTGCAGTGAAAGCGCTTCCAGAGGGGAGTCTAATGAGGGCAAATATTTGATGGTAGCAGCTTCCCTGCGGGAGATACTCTCTTTGCCATAATCGCATTATTAGGCGAAAGTAAGTTACAATTCAGTACCCTATCCTAAAGCTTGATGTTAGGAGGGAATCTGCAGCTTGCAGTGAAAGCGCTTCCAAAGGGGAGTCTAATGAGGGCAAACATTTGATGGTAGCAGCTTCCCTGCGGGAGATACTCTCTTTGCCAAAATCGCCTTATTAGCCGCTGTTAAGTCACAATTCAGTACCCTATCCTAAAGCTTGCTGTTAGGAGGGAATCTGCAGCTTGCAGTGAAAGCGCTTCCAGAGGGGAGTCTAATGAGGGCAAACATTTGATGGTAGCAGCTTCCCTGCGGGAGATACTCTCTTTGCCAAAATCGCATTATTAGGCGAAAGTAAGTTACAATTCAGTACCCTATCCTAAAGCTTGCTGTTAGGAGGGAATCTGCAGCTTGCAGTGAAAGCGCTTCCAGAGGGGAGTCTAATGAGGGCAAACATTTGATGGTAGCAGCTTCCCTGCGGGAGATAGTCTCTTTGCAAAAATCGCATTATTAGGCGAAAGTAAGTTACAATTCAGTACCCTATCCTAAAGCTTGCTGTTAGGAGGGAATCTGCAGCTTGCAGTGAAAGCGCTTCCAGAGGGGAGTCTAATGAGGGCAAACATTTGATGGTAGCAGCTTCCCTGCGGGAGATAATCTCTTTGCCAAAATCGCATTATTAGCCGCAGTTAAGTTATAATTCAGTACCCTATCCTAAAGCTTGCTGTTAGGAGGGAATCTGCAGCTTGCAGTGAAAGCGCTTCCAGAGGGGAGTCTAATGAGGGCAAACATTTGATGGTAACAGCTTCCCTGCGGGAGATAATCTCTTTGCCAAAATCGCCTTATTTGCCGCAGTTAAGATACAATTCAGTACCCTATCCTAAATCTTGCTGTTAGGAGGGAATCTGCAGCTTGCAGTGAAAGCGCTTCCAGAGGGGAGTCTAATGAGGGCAAACATTTGATGGTAGAAGCTTCCCTGCGAGAGATATTCTCTTTGCCAAAATCGCCTTATTAGCCGCAGTTAAGTTACAATTCAGTACCCTATCCTACAGCTTGCTGTTAGGAGGGAATCTGCAGCTTGCAGTGAAAGCGCTTCCAGAGGGGAGTCTAATGAGGGCAAACATTTGATGGTAGCAGCTTCCCTGCGGGAGATTCTCTCTTTGCCAAAATCGCATTATTAGGCGAAAGTAAGTTACAATTCAGTACCCTATCCTAAAGCTTGCTGTTAGGAGGGAATCTGCAGCTTGCAGTGAAAGCGCTTCCAGAGGGGAGTCTAATGAGGGCAAACATTTGATGGTAGCAGCTTCCCTGCGGGAGATACTCTCTTTGCCAAAATCGCATTATTAGGCGAAAGTAAGTTACAATTCAGTACCCTATCCTAAAGCTTGCTGTTAGGAGGGAATCTGCAGCTTGCAGTGAAAGCGCTTCCAGAGGGGAGTCTAATGAGGGCAAACATTTGATGGTAGCAGCTTCCCTGCGGGAGATACTCTCTTTTCCAAAATCGCATTATTAGGCGAAAGTAAGTTACAATTCAGTACCCTATCCTAAAGCTTGCTGTTAGGAGGGAATCTGCAGCTTGCAGTGAAAGCGCTTCCAGAGGGGAGTCTAATGAGGGCAAATATTTGATAGTAGCAGCTTCCCTGCGGGAGATATTCTCTTTGCCAAAATCGCCTTATTTGACGTAGTTAAGTTACAATTCAGTACACTGTCCTACAGCTTGCTGTTAGGAGGGAATCTGCAGCTTGCAGTGAAAGCGCTTCCAGAGGGGAGTCTAATGAGGGCAAACATTTGATGGTAGCAGCTTCCGTGCGGGAGGTACTCTCTTTGTCAAAATCGCATTATTAGCCGCAGTTAAGTTACAATTCAGTACACTGTCCTACAGCTTGCTGTTAGGAGGGAATCTGCAGCTTGCAGTGAAAGCGCTTCCAGAGGGGAGTCTAATGAGGACAAAGATTTGATGGTAACAGCTTCCCTGCGGGAGATATTCTCTTTGCCAAAATCGCATTATTAGCCGCAGTTAAATTACAATTCAGTACCCTATCCTAAAGCTTGCTGTTAGGAGGGAATCTGCAGCTTGCAGTGAAAGCGCTTCCAGAGGGGAGTCTAATGAGGACAAAGATTTGATGGTAACAGCTTCCCTGCGGGAGATATTCTCTTTGCCAAAATCGCATTATTAGCCGCAGTTAAATTACAATTCAGTACCCTATCCTAAAGCTTGCTGTTAGGAGGGAATCTGCAGCTTGCAGTGAAAGCGGTTCCAGAGGTGAGTCTAATGAGCGCAAACATTTGATGGTAGCAGCTTCCCTGCGGGAGATATTCTCTTTGCTAATATCGCCTTATTAGACGCAGTTAAGTTACAATTCAGTACACTCTCCTACAGCTTGCTGTTAGGAGGGAATCTGCAGCTTGCAGTGAAAGCGCTTCCAGAGGGGAGTCTAATGAGGGCAAACATTTGATGGTAGCAGCTTCCCTGCGGGAGATACTCTCTTTGCAAAAATCGCATTATTAGGCGAAAGTAAGTTACAATTCAGTACCCTATCCTAAAGCTTGCTGTTAGGAGGGAATCTGCAGCTTGCAGTGAAAGCGCTTCCAGAGGGGAGTCTAATGAGGGCAAACATTTGATGGTAGCAGCTTCCCTGCGGGAGATACCCTCTTTGCCAAAATCGCATTATTAGGCGAAAGTAAGTTACAATTCAGTACCCTATCCTAAAGCTTGCTCTTAGGAGGGAATCTGCAGCTTGCAGTCAAAGCGCTTCCAGAGGAGAGTCTAATGAGGGCAAACATTTGATGGTAGCAGCTTCCCTGCGGGAGATTCTCTCTTTGCCAAAATCGCATTATTAGGCGAAAGTAAGTTACAATTCAGTACCCTATCCTAAAGCTTGCTGTTAGGAGGGAATCTGCAGCTTGCTGTGAAAGCGCTTCCAGAGGGGAGTCTAATGAGGGCAAACATTTGATGGTAACAGCTTCCCTGCGGGAGATTCTCTCTTTGCCAAAATCGCATTATTAGGCGAAAGTAAGTTACAATTCAGTACCCTATCCTAAAGCTTGCTGTTAGGAGGGAATCTGCAGCTTGCAGTGAAAGCGCTTCCAGAGGGGAGTCTAATGAGGGCAAACATTTGATGGTAGCAGCTTCCCTGCGGGAGATACTCTCTTTTCCAAAATCGCATTATTAGGCGAAAGTAAGTTACAATTCAGTACCCTATCCTAAAGCTTGCTGTTAGGAGGGAATCTGCAGCTTGCAGTGAAAGCGCTTCCAGAGGGGAGTCTAATGAGGGCAAATATTTGATAGTAGCAGCTTCCCTGCGGGAGATATTCTCTTTGCCAAAATCGCCTTATTTGACGTAGTTAAGTTACAATTCAGTACACTGTCCTACAGCTTGCTGTTAGGAGGGAATCTGCAGCTTGCAGTGAAAGCGCTTCCAGAGGGGAGTCTAATGAGGGCAAACATTTGATGGTAGCAGCTTCCGTGCGGGAGGTACTCTCTTTGTCAAAATCGCATTATTAGCCGCAGTTAAGTTACAATTCAGTACACTGTCCTACAGCTTGCTGTTAGGAGGGAATCTGCAGCTTGCAGTGAAAGCGCTTCCAGAGGGGAGTCTAATGAGGACAAAGATTTGATGGTAACAGCTTCCCTGCGGGAGATATTCTCTTTGCCAAAATCGCATTATTAGCCACAGTTAAATTACAATTCAGTACCCTATCCTAAAGCTTGCTGTTAGGAGGGAATCTGCAGCTTGCAGTGAAAGCGCTTCCAGAGGGGAGTCTAATGAGGACAAAGATTTGATGGTAACAGCTTCCCTGTGGGAGATATTCTCTTTGCCAAAATCGCATTATTAGCCGCAGTTAAATTACAATTCAGTACCCTATCCTAAAGCTTGCTGTTAGGAGGGAATCTGCAGCTTGCAGTGAAAGCGGTTCCAGAGGTGAGTCTAATGAGCGCAAACATTTGATGGTAGCAGCTTCCCTGCGGGAGATACTCTCTTTGCTAATATCGCCTTATTAGACGCAGTTAAGTTACAATTCAGTACACTCTCCTACAGCTTGCTGTTAGGAGGGAATCTGCAGCTTGCAGTGAAAGCGCTTCCAGAGGGGAGTCTAATGAGGGCAAACATTTGATGGTAGCAGCTTCCCTGCGGGAGATAGTCTCTTTGCCAAAATCGCATTATTAGGCGAAAGTAAGTTACAATTCAGTACCCTATCCTAAAGCTTGCTGTTAGGAGGGAATCTGCAGCTTGCAGTGAAAGCGCTTCCAGAGGGGAGTCTAATGAGGGCAAACATTTGATGGTAGCAGCTTCCCTGCGGGAGATATTCTCTTTGCCAAAATCGCCTTATTAGCCGCAGTTAAGTTACAATTCAGTACCCTATCCTAAAGCTTGCTGTTAGGAGGGAATCTGCAGCTTGCAGTCAAAGCGCTTCCAGAGGAGAGTCTAATGAGGGCAAACATTTGATGGTAGCAGCTTCCCTGCGGGAGATTCTCTCTTTGCCAAAATCGCATTCTTAGGCGAAAGTAAGTTACAATTCAGTACCCTATCCTAAAGCTTGCTGTTAGGAGGGAATCTGCAGCTTGCAGTGAAAGCGCTTCCAGAGGGGAGTCTAATGAGGGCAAACATTTGATGGTAGCAGCTTCCCTGCGGGAGATACTCTCTTTGCCAAAATCGCATTATTAGACGCAGTTAAGTTACAATTCAGTACACTGTTCTACAGCTTGCAGTTAGGAGGGTATCTGCAGCTTGCAGTGAAAGCGCTTCCAGAGGGGAGTCTAATGAGGGCAAACATTTGATGGTAGCAGCTTCCCTGCGGGAGATATTCTCTTTGCCAAAATCGCCTTATTAGCCGCAGTTAAGTTACAATTCAGTACCCTATCCTAAAGCTTGCTGTTAGGAGGGAATCTGCAGCTTGCAGTGAAAGCGCTTCCAGAGGGGAGTCTAATGAGGGCAAACATTTGATGGTAGCAGCTTCCCTGCGGGAGATACTCTCTTAGCCAAAATCGCATTATTAGGCGAAAGTAAGTTACAATTCAGTACTCTATCCTAAAGCTTGCTGTTAGGAGGGAATCTGCCGCTTGCAGTGAAAGCGGTTCCAGAGGGGAGTCTAATGAGGGCAAACATTTGATGGTAGCAGCTTCCCTGCGGGAGATATTCTCTTTGCTAATATCGCCTTATTAGACGCAGTTAAGTTACAATTCAGTACACTGTCCTAAAGCTTGCTGTTAGGAGGGAATCTGCAGCTTGCAGTGAAAGCGCTTCCAGAGGGGAGTCTAATGAGGGCAAACATTTGATGGTAGCAGCTTCCCTGCGGGAGATTCTCTCTTTGCCAAAATCGCATTATTAGGCGAAAGTAAGTTACAATTCAGTACCCTATCCTAAAGCTTGCTGTTAGGAGGGAATCTGCAGCTTGCTGTGAAAGCGCTTCCAGAGGGGAGTCTAATGAGGGCAAGCATTTGATGGTAACAGCTTCCTTGCGGGAGATAGTCTCTTTGCCAAAATCGCATTATTAGGCGAAAGTAAGTTACAATTCAGTACCCTATCCTAAAGCTTGCTGTTAGGAGGGAATCTGCAGCTTGCAGTGAAAGCGCTTCCAGAGGGGAGTCTAATGAGGGCAAACATTTGATGGTAGCAGCTTCCCTGATAGAGATACTCTCTTTGCCAAAATCGCCTTATTAGCCGCAGTTAAGTTACAATTCAGTACCCTATCCTACAGCTTGCTGTTAGGAGGGAATCTGCAGCTTGCAGTGAAAGCGCTTCCAGAGGGGAGTCTAATGAGGGCAAACATTTGATGGTAGCAGCTTCCCTGCAGGAGATAGTCTCTTTTCCAAAATCGCATTATTAGGCGAAAGTAAGTTACAATTCAGTACCCTATCCTAAAGCTTGCTGTTAGGAGGGAATCTGCAGCTTGCAGTGAAAGCGCTTCCAGAGGGGAGTCTAATGAGGGCAAATATTTGATGGTAGCAGCTTCCCTGCGGGAGATACTCTCTTTGCCAAAATCGCCTTATTAGCCGCAGTTAAGTTACAATTCAGTACCCTATCCTAAAGCTTGCTGTTAGGAGGGAATCTGCAGCTTGCAGTGAAAGCGCTTCCAGAGGGGAGTCTAATAAGGGAAATATTTGATGGTAGCAGCTTCCCTGCGGGAGATATTCTCTTTGCCATAATCGCCTTATTAGCCGCAGTTAAGTTACAATTCAGTACCCTATCCTAAAGCTTGCTGTTAGGAGGGAATCTGCAGCTTGCAGTGAAAGCGCTTCCAGAGGGGAGTCTAATGAGGGCAAACATTTGATGGTAGCAGCTTCCCTGCGGGAGATAGTCTCTTTGCCAAAATCGCCTTATTAGCCGCAGTTAAGATAGAATTCAGTACCCTATCCTAAAGCTTGCTGTTAGGAGGGAATCTGCAGCTTGCAGTGAAAGCGCTTCCAGAGGAGAGTCTAATGAGGGCAAATATTTGATGGTAGCAGCTTCCCTGCGGGAGATACTGTCTTTGCCAAAATCACATTATTAGGCGAAAGTAAGTTACAATTCAGTACCCTATCCTAAAGCTTGCTGTTAGGAGGGAATCTGCAGCTTGCAGTGAAAGCGCTTCCAGAAGGGAGTCTAATGAGGGCAAACATTTGATGGTAGCAGCTTCCCTGCGGGAGATACTCTCTTTGCCAAAATCGCATTATTAGGCGAAAGTAAGTTACAATTCAGTACCCTATCCTAAAGCTTGCTGTTAGGAGGGAATCTGCAGCTTGCAGTGAAAGCGCTTCCAGAGGGGAGTCTAATGAGGGCAAACATTTGATGGTAGCAGCTTCCCTGCGGGAGATAGTCTCTTTGCCAAAATCGCATTATTAGGCGAAAGTAAGTTATAATTCAGTACCCTATCCTAAAGCTTGCTGTTAGGAGGGAATCTGCAGCTTGCAGTGAAAGCGCTTCCAGAGGGGAGTCTAATGAGGGCAAACATTTGATGGTAGCAGCTTCCCTGCGGGAGATACTCTCTTTGCCAAAATCGCATTATTAGGCGAAAGTAAGTTACAATTCAGTACCCTATCCTAAAGCTTGCTGTTAGGAGGGAATCTGCAGCTTGCAGTGAAAGCGCTTCCAGAAGGGAGTCTAATGAGGGCAAACATTTGATGGTAGCAGCTTCCCTGCGGGAGATAGTCTCTTTGCCATAATCGCATTATTAGGCGAAAGTAAGTTACAATTCAGTACCCTATCCTAAAGCTTGCTGTTAGGAGGGAATCTGCAGCTTGCAGTGAAAGCGCTTCCAGAGGAGAGTCTAATGAGGGCAAATATTTGATGGTAGCAGATTCCCTGCGGGAGATAGTCTCTTTGCCAAAATCGCATTATTAGGCGAAAGTAAGTTACAATTCAGTACCCTATCCTAAAGGTTGCTGTTAGGAGGGAATCTGCAGCTTGCAGTGAAAGCGCTTCCAGAGGGGAGTATAATGAGGGCAAATATTTGATGGTAGCAGCTTCCCTGCGGGAGATACTCTCTTTGCCAAAATCGCCTTATTAGCCGCAGTTAAGTTACAGTTCAGTACCCTATCCTAAAGCTTGCTGTTAGGAGGGAATCTGCAGCTTGCAGTGAAAGCGCTTCCAGACGGGAGTCTAATGAGGGTAAACATTTGATGGTAGCAGCTTCCCTGCGGGAGATACTCTCTTTGCCAAAATCGCATTATTAGGCGAAAGTAAGTTACAATTCAGTACCCTATCCTAAAGCTTGCTGTTAGAAGGGAATCTGCAGCTTGCAGTGAAAGCGCTTCCAGAGGAGAGTCTAATGAGGGCAAATATTGGACGGTAGCAGCTTCCCTGCGGGAGATAGTCTCTTTGCCAAAATCGCATTATTAGGCGAAAGTAAGTTACAATTCAGTACCCTATCCTAAAGCTTGCTGTTAGGAGGGAATCTGCAGCTTGCAGTGAAAGCGCTTCCAGAGGGGAGTATAATGAGGGCAAATATTTGATGGTAGCAGCTTCCCTGCGGGAGATACTCTCTTTGCCAAAATCGCCTTATTAGCCGCAGTTAAGTTACAGTTCAGTACCCTATCCTATAGCTTGCTGTTAGGAGGGAATCTGCAGCTTGCAGTGAAAGCGCTTCCAGAAGGGAGTCTAATGAGGGCAAACATTTGATGGTAGCAGCTTCCCTGCGGGAGATACTCTCTTTGCCAAAATCGCCTTATTAGCCGCAGTTAAGTTACAATTCAGTACCCTATCCTACAGCTTGCTGTTAGGAGGGAATCTGCAGCTTGCAGTGAAAGCGCTTCCAGAGGGGAGTCTAATGAGGGCAAACATTTGATGGTAGCAGCTTCCCTGCAGGAGATAGTCTCTTTGCCAAAATCGCATTATTAGGCGAAAGTAAGTTACAATTCAGTACCCTATCCTAAAGCTTGCTGTTAGGAGGGAATCTGCAGCTTGCAGTGAAAGCGCTTCCAGAGGGGAGTCTAATGAGGGCAAATATTTGATGGTAGCAGCTTCCCTGCGGGAGATACTCTCTTTGCCAAAATCGCCTTATTATACGCAGTTAAGTTACAATTCAGTACCCTATCCTAAAGCTTGCTGTTAGGAGGGAATCTGCAGCTTGCAGTGAAAGCGCTTCCAGAGGGGAGTCTAATAAGGGAAATATTTGATGGTAGCAGCTTCCCTGCGGGAGATATTCTCTTTGAAATAATCGCCTTATTAGCCGCAGTTAAGTTACAATTCAGTACCCTATCCTAAAGCTTGCTGTTAGGAGGGAATCTGCAGCTTGCAGTGAAAGCGCTTCCAGAGGGGAGTCTAATGAGGGCAAACATTTGATGGTAGCAGCTTCCCTGCGGGAGATAGTCTCTTTGCCAAAATCGCCTTATTATCCGCAGTTAAGATAGAATTCAGTACCCTATCCTAAAGCTTGCTGTTAGGAGGGAATCTGCAGCTTGCAGTGAAAGCGCTTCCAGAGGGGAGTCTAATGAGGGCAAATATTTGATGGTAGCAGCTTCCCTGCGGGAGATACTGTCTTTGCCAAAATCACATTATTAGGCGAAAGTAAGTTACAATTCAGTACCCTATCCTAAAGCTTGCTGTTAGGAGGGAATCTGCAGCTTGCAGTGAAAGCGCTTCCAGAAGGGAGTCTAATGAGGGCAAACATTTGATGGTAGCAGCTTCCCTGCGGGAGATAGTCTCTTTGCCAAAATCGCATTATTAGGCGAAAGTAAGTTACAATTCAGTACCCTATCCTAAAGCTTGCTGTTAGGAGGGAATCTGCAGCTTGCAGTGAAAGCGCTTCCAGAGGGGAGTCTAATGAGGGCAAACATTTGATGGTAGCAGCTTCCCTGCGGGAGATAGTCTCTTTGCCAAAATCGCATTATTAGGCGAAAGTAAGTTATAATTCAGTACCCTATCCTAAAGCTTGCTGTTAGGAGGGAATCTGCAGCTTGCAGTGAAAGCGCTTCCAGAGGGGAGTCTAATGAGGGCAAACATTTGATGGTAGCACCTTCCCTGCGGGAGATACTCTCTTTGCCAAAATCGCATTATTAGGCGAAAGTAAGTTACAATTCAGTACCCTATCCTAAAGCTTGCTGTTAGGAGGGAATCTGCAGCTTGCAGTGAAAGCGCTTCCAGAAGGGAGTCTAATGAGGGCAAACATTTGATGGTAGCAGCTTCCCTGCGGGAGATTCTCTCTTTGCCATAATCGCATTATTAGGCGAAAGTAAGTTACAATTCAGTACCCTATCCTAAAGCTTGCTGTTAGGAGGGAATCTGCAGCTTGCAGTGAAAGCGCTTCCAGAGGAGAGTCTAATGAGGGCAAATATTTGATGGTAGCAGCTTCCCTGCGGGAGATAGTCTCTTTGCCAAAATCGCATTATTAGGCGAAAGTAAGTTACAATTCAGTACCCTATCCTAAAGGTTGCTGTTAGGAGGGAATCTGCAGCTTGCAGTGAAAGCGCTTCCAGAGGGGAGTATAATGAGGGCAAATATTTGATGGTAGCAGCTTCCCTGCGGGAGATACTCTCTTTGCCAAAATCGCCTTATTAGCCGCAGTTAAGTTACAGTTCAGTACCCTATCCTAAAGCTTGCTGTTAGGAGGGAATCTGCAGCTTGCAGTGAAAGCGCTTCCAGACGGGAGTCTAATGAGGGTAAACATTTGATGGTAGCAGCTTCCCTGCGGGAGATACTCTCTTTGCCAAAATCGCATTATTAGGCGAAAGTAAGTTACAATTCAGTACCCTATCCTAAAGCTTGCTGTTAGAAGGGAATCTGCAGCTTGCAGTGAAAGCGCTTCCAGAGGAGAGTCTAATGAGGGCAAATATTGGACGGTAGCAGCTTCCCTGCGGGAGATACTCTCTTTGCCAAAATCGCATTATTAGGCGAAAGTAAGTTACAATTCAGTACCCTATCCTAAAGCTTGCTGTTAGGAGGGAATCTGCAGCTTGCAGTGAAAGCGCTTCCAGAGGGGAGTCTAATGAGGGCAAACATTTGATGGTAACAGCTTCCCTGCGGGAGATATTCTCTTTGCCAAAATCGCATTATTAGCCGCAGTTAAATTACAATTCAGTACCCTATCCTAAAGCTTGCTGTTAGGAGGGAATCTGCAGCTTGCAGTGAAAGCGGTTCCAGAGGTGAGTCTAATGAGCGCAAACATTTGATGGTAGCAGCTTCCCTGCGGGAGATACTCTCTTTGCTAATATCGCCTTATTAGACGCAGTTAAGATACAATTCAGTACACTCTCCTACAGCTTGCTGTTAGGAGGGAATCTGCAGCTTGCAGTGAAAGCGCTTCCAGAGGGGAGTCTAATGAGGGCAAACATTTGATGGTAGCAGCTTCCCTGCGGGAGATACTCTCTTTGCCAAAATCGCATTATTAGGCGAAAGTAAGTTACAATTCAGTACCCTATCCTAAAGCTTGCTGTTAGGAGGGAATCTGCAGCTTGCAGTGAAAGCGCTTCCAGAGGGGAGTCTAATGAGGGCAAACATTTGATGGTAGCAGCTTCCCTGCGGGAGATACTCTCTTTGCCAAAATCGCCTTTTTAGCCGCAGTTAAATTACAATTCAGTACCCTATCCTACAGCTTGCTGTTAGGAGGGAATCTGCAGCTTGCAGTGAAAGCGCTTCCAGAGGGGAGTCTAATGAGGGCAAACATTTGATGGTAGCAGCTTCCCTGCAGGAGATAGTCTCTTTGCCAAAATCGCATTATTAGGCGAAAGTAAGTTACAATTCAGTACCCTATCCTAAAGCTTGCTGTTAGGAGGGAATCTGCAGCTTGCAGTGAAAGCGCTTCCAGAGGGGAGTCTAATGAGGGCAAACATTTGATGGTAGCACCTTCCCTGCGGGAGATAGTCTCTTTGCCAAAATCGCCTTATTATACGCAGTTAAGTTACAATTCAGTACCCTATCCTAAAGCTTGCTCTTAGGAGGGAATCTGCAGCTTGCAGTGAAAGCGCTTCCAGAGGGGAGTCTAATAAGGGAAATATTTGATGGTAGCAGCTTCGCTGCGGGAGATATTCTCTTTGCCATAATCGCCTTATTAGCCGCAGTTAAGTTACAATTCAGTACCCTATCCTAAAGCTTGCTGTTAGGAGGGAATCTGCAGCTTGCAGTGAAAGCGCTTCCAGAGGGGAGTCTAATGAGGGCAAACATTTGATGGTAGCAGCTTCCCTGATAGAGATACTCTCTTTGCCAAAATCGCATTATTAGGCGAAAGTAAGTTACAATTCAGTACCCTATCCTAAAGCTTGCTGTTAGGAGGGAATCTGCAGCTTGCAGTGAAAGCGCTTCCAGAGGGGAGTCTAATGAGGGCAAACATTTGATGGTAGCAGCTTCCCTGCGATAGATATTCTCTTTTCCAAAATCGCACTATTAGCCGCAGTTAAGTTACAATTCAGTACCCTATCCTAAAGCTTGCTGTTAGGAGGGAATCTGCAGCTTGCTGTGAAAGCGCTTCCAGAGGGGAGTCTAATGAGGGCAAGCATTTGATGGTATCAGCTTCCCTGCGGGAGATAGTCTCTTTGCCAAAATCGCATTCTTAGGCGAAAGTAAGTTACAATTCAGTACCCTATCCTAAAGCTTGCTGTTAGGAGGGAATCTGCAGCTTGCAGTAAAAGCGCTTCCAGAGGGGAGTCTAATGAGGGCAAACATTTGATGGTAGCAGCTTCCCTGCGGGAGATACTCTCTTTGCCAAAATCGCCTTATTAGCCGCAGTTAAGTTACAATTCAGTACCCTATCCTACAGCTTGCTGTTAGGAGGGAATCTGCAGCTTGCAGTGAAAGCGCTTCCAGAGGGGAGTCTAATGAGGGCAAACATTTGATGGTAGCAGCTTCCCTGCAGGAGATAGTCTCTTTGCCAAAATCGCATTATTAGGCGAAAGTAAGTTACAATTCAGTACCCTATCCTAAAGCTTGCTGTTAGGAGGGAATCTGCAGCTTGCAGTGAAAGCGCTTCCAGAGGGGAGTCTAATGAGGGCAAACATTTGATGGTAGCACCTTCCCTGCGGGAGATACTCTCTTCGCCAAAATCGCCTTATTATACGCAGTTAAGTTACAATTCAGTACCCTATCCTAAAGCTTGCTGTTAGGAGGGAATCTGCAGCTTGCAGTGAAAGCGCTTCCAGAGGGGAGTCTAATAAGGGAAATATTTGATGGTAGCAGCTTCCCTGCGATAGATATTCTCTTTTCCAAAATCGCACTATTAGCCGCAGTTAAGTTACAATTCAGTACCCTATCCTAAAGCTTGCTGTTAGGAGGGAATCTGCAGCTTGCTGTGAAAGCGCTTCCAGAGGGGAGTCTAATGAGGGCAAACATTTGATGGTAACAGCTTCCCTGCGGGAGATAGTCTCTTTGCCAAAATCGCCTTATTAGCCGCAGTTAAGTTACAATTCAGTACCCTATCCTAAAGCTTGCTGTTAGGAGGGAATCTGCAGCTTGCAGTGAAAGCGCTTCCAGAGGGGAGTCTAATGAGGGCAAACATTTGATGGTAGCAGCTTCCCTGCGGGAGATTCTCTCTTTGCCAAAATCGCCTTATTAGCCGCAGTTAAGTTACAATTCAGTACCCTATCCTAAAGCTTGCTGTTAGGAGGGAATCTGCAGCTTGCAGTGAAAGCGCTTCCAGAGGGGAGTCTAATGAGGGCAAACATTTGATGGTAGCAGCTTCCCTGCGGGAGATACTCTCTTTGCCAAAATCGCATTATTAGACGCAGTTAATTTACAATTCAGTACACTGTTCTACAGCTTGCAGTTAGGAGGGTATCTGCAGCTTGCAGTGAAAGCGCTTCCAGAGGGGAGTCTAATGAGGGCAAACATTTGATGGTAGCAGCTTCCCTGCGGGAGATACTCTCTTAGCCAAAATCGCATTATTAGGCGAAAGTAAGTTACAATTCAGTACCCTATCCTAAAGCTTGCTGTTAGGAGGGAATCTGCAGCTTGCAGTGAAAGCGCTTCTAGAGGGGAGTCTAATGAGGGCAAACATTTGATGGTAGCAGCTTCCCTGCGGGAGATACTCTCTTTGCCAAAATCGCATTATTAGTCGAAAGTAAGTTACAATTCAGTACTCTATCCTAAAGCTTGCTGTTAGGAGGGAATCTGCCGCTTGCAGTGAAAGCGGTTCCAGAGGGGAGTCTAATGAGGGCAAACATTTGATGGTAGCAGCTTCCCTGCGGGAGATATTCTCTTTGCTAATATCGCCTTATTAGACGCAGTTAAGTTACAATTCAGTACACTGTCCTAAAGCTTGCTGTTAGGAGGGAATCTGCAGCTTGCAGTGAAAGCGCTTCCAGAGGGGAGTCTAATGAGGGCAAACATTTGATGGTAGCAGCTTCCCTGCGGGAGATACTCTCTTTGCCAAAATCGCATTATTAGGCGAAAGTAAGTTACAATTCAGTACCCTATCCTAAAGCTTGCTGTTAGGAGGGAATCTGCAGCTTGCAGTCAAAGCGCTTCCAGCGGAGAGTCTAATGAGGGTAAACATTTGATGGTAGCAGCTTCCCTGCGGGAGATTCTCTCTTTGCCAAAATCGCATTATTAGGCGAAAGTAAGTTACAATTCAGTACCCTATCCTAAAGCTTGCTGTTAGGAGGGAATCTGCAGCTTGCAGTGAAAGCGCTTCCAGAGGGGAGTCTAATGAGGGCAAACATTTGATGGTAGCAGCTTCCCTGCGGGAGATACTCTCTTTGCCAAAATCGCCTTTTTAGCCGCAGTTAAGTTACAATTCAGTACCCTATCCTACAGCTTGCTGTTAGGAGGGAATCTGCAGCTTGCAGTGAAAGCGCTTCCAGAGGGGAGTCTAATGAGGGCAAACATTTGATGGTAGCAGCTTCCCTGCAGGAGATAGTCTCTTTGCCAAAATCGCATTATTAGGCGAAAGTAAGTTACAATTCAGTACCCTATCCTAAAGCTTGCTGTTAGGAGGGAATCTGCAGCTTGCAGTGAAAGCGCTTCCAGAGGGGAGTCTAATGAGGGCAAACATTTGATGGTAGCACCTTCCCTGCGGGAGATAGTCTCTTTGCCAAAATCGCCTTATTATACGCAGTTAAGTTACAATTCAGTACCCTATCCTAAAGCTTGCTCTTAGGAGGGAATCTGCAGCTTGCAGTGAAAGCGCTTCCAGAGGGGAGTCTAATAAGGGAAATATTTGATGGTAGCAGCTTCCCTGCGGGAGATATTCTCTTTGCCATAATCGCCTTATTAGCCGCAGTTAAGTTACAATTCAGTACTCTATCCTAAAGCTTGCTGTTAGGAGGGAATCTGCAGCTTGCAGTCAAAGCGCTTCCAGCGGAGAGTCTAATGAGGGTAAACATTTGATGGTAGCAGCTTCCCTGCGGGAGATTCTCTCTTTGCCAAAATCGCATTATTAGGCGAAAGTAAGTTACAATTCAGTACCCTATCCTAAAGCTTGCTGTTAGGAGGGAATCTGCAGCTTGCAGTGAAAGCGCTTCCAGAGGGGAGTCTAATGAGGGCAAACATTTGATGGTAGCAGCTTCCCTGCGGGAGATACTCTCTTTGCCAAAATCGCCTTTTTAGCCGCAGTTAAGTTACAATTCAGTACCCTATCCTACAGCTTGCTGTTAGGAGGGAATCTGCAGCTTGCAGTGAAAGCGCTTCCAGAGGGGAGTCTAATGAGGGCAAACATTTGATGGTAGCAGCTTCCCTGCAGGAGATAGTCTCTTTGCCAAAATCGCATTATTAGGCGAAAGTAAGTTACAATTCAGTACCCTATCCTAAAGCTTGCTGTTAGGAGGGAATCTGCAGCTTGCAGTGAAAGCGCTTCCAGAGGGGAGTCTAATGAGGGCAAACATTTGATGGTAGCACCTTCCCTGCGGGAGATAGTCTCTTTGCCAAAATCGCCTTATTATACGCAGTTAAGTTACAATTCAGTACCCTATCCTAAAGCTTGCTCTTAGGAGGGAATCTGCAGCTTGCAGTGAAAGCGCTTCCAGAGGGGAGTCTAATAAGGGAAATATTTGATGGTAGCAGCTTCCCTGCGGGAGATATTCTCTTTGCCATAATCGCCTTATTAGCCGCAGTTAAGTTACAATTCAGTACCCTATCCTAAAGCTTGCTGTTAGGAGGGAATCTGCAGCTTGCAGTGAAAGCGCTTCCAGAGGGGAGTCTAATGAGGGCAAACATTTGATGGTAGCAGCTTCCCTGATAGAGATACTCTCTTTGCCAAAATCGCATTATTAGGCGAAAGTAAGTTACAATTCAGTACCCTATCCTAAAGCTTGCTGTTAGGAGGGAATCTGCAGCTTGCAGTGAAAGCGCTTCCAGAGGGGAGTCTAATGAGGGCAAACATTTGATGGTAGCAGCTTCCCTGCGATAGATATTCTCTTTTCCAAAATCGCACTATTAGCCGCAGTTAAGTTACAATTCAGTACCCTATCCTAAAGCTTGCTGTTAGGAGGGAATCTGCAGCTTGCAGTGAAAGCGCTTCCAGAGGGGAGTCTAATGAGGGCAAACATTTGATGGTAGCAGCTTCCCTGCGGGAGATACTCTCTTTGCCAAAATCGCATTATTAGGCGCAAGTAAGTTACAATTCAGTACCCTATCCTAAAGCTTGCTGTTAGGAGGGAATCTGCAGCTTGCAGTGAAAGCGCTTCCAGAGGGGAGTCTAATGAGGGCAAACATTTGATGGTAGCAGCTTCCCTGCGGGAGATAGTCTCTTTTCCAAAATCGCATTATTAGGCGAAAGTAAGTTACAATTCAGTACCCTATCCTAAAGCTTGCTGTTAGGAGGGAATCTGCAGCTTGCAGTGAAAGCGCTTCCAGAGGGGAGTCTAATGAGGGCAAACATTTGATGGTAGCAGCTTCCCTGCGGGAGATACTCTCTTTGCCATAATCGCATTATTAGGCGAAAGTAAGTTACAATTCAGTACCCTATCCTAAAGCTTGCTGTTAGGAGGGAATCTGCAGCTTGCAGTGAAAGCGCTTCCAGAGGGGAGTCTAATGAGGGCAAACATTTGATGGTAGCAGCTTCCCTGCAGGAGATATTCTCTTTGCCAAAATCGCATTATTAGCCACAGTTAAGATACAATTCAGTACACTATCCTAAAGCTTGCTGTTAGGAGGGAATCTGCAGCTTGCAGTGAAAGCGCTTCCAGAGGGGAGTCTAATGAGGGCAAACATTTGATGGTAGCAGCTTCCCTGCGGGAGATACTCTCTTTGCCAAAATCGCATTATTAGCCGCAGTTAAGATACAATTCAGTACACTGTCCTACAGCTTGCTGTTAGGAGGGAATCTGCAGCTTGCAGTGAAAGCGCTTCCAGAGGGGAGTCTAATGAGGACAAACATTTGATGGTAACAGCTTCCCTGCGGGAGATATTCTGTTTGCCAAAATCGCATTATTAGCCGCAGTTAAGTTACAATTCAGTACCCTATCCTAAAGCTTGCTGTTAGGAGGGAATCTGCAGCTTGCTGTGAAAGCGCTTCCAGAGGGGAGTCTAATGAGGGCAAACATTTGATGGTAGCAGCTTCCCTACGGGAGATACTCTCTTTGCCAAAATCGCATTATTAGGCGAAAGTAAGTTACAATTCAGTATCCTATCCTAAAGCTTGCTGTTAGGAGGGAATCTGCAGCTTGCAGTGAAAGCGCTTCCAGAGGGGAGTCTAATGAGGGCAAATATTTGATGGTAGCAGCTTCCCTGCGGGAGATACTCTCTTTGCCATAATCGCATTATTAGGCGAAAGTAAGTTACAATTCAGTACCCTATCCTAAAGCTTGATGTTAGGAGGGAATCTGCAGCTTGCAGTGAAAGCGCTTCCAAAGGGGAGTCTAATGAGGGCAAACATTTGATGGTAGCAGCTTCCCTGCGGGAGATACTCTCTTTGCCAAAATCGCCTTATTAGCCGCAGTTAAGTCACAATTCAGTACCCTATCCTAAAGCTTGCTGTTAGGAGGGAATCTGCAGCTTGCAGTGAAAGCGCTTCCAGAGGGGAGTCTAATGAGGGCAAACATTTGATGGTAGCAGCTTCCCTGCGGGAGATACTCTCTTTGCCAAAATCGCATTATTAGGCGAAAGTAAGTTACAATTCAGTACCCTATCCTAAAGCTTGCTGTTAGGAGGGAATCTGCAGCTTGCAGTGAAAGCGCTTCCAGAGGGGAGTCTAATGAGGGCAAACATTTGATGGTAGCAGCTTCCCTGCGGGAGATAGTCTCTTTGCAAAAATCGCATTATTAGGCGAAAGTAAGTTACAATTCAGTACCCTATCCTAAAGCTTGCTGTTAGGAGGGAATCTGCAGCTTGCAGTGAAAGCGCTTCCAGAGGGGAGTCTAATGAGGGCAAACATTTGATGGTAGCAGCTTCCCTGCGGGAGATAATCTCTTTGCCAAAATCGCATTATTAGCCGCAGTTAAGTTATAATTCAGTACCCTATCCTAAAGCTTGCTGTTAGGAGGGAATCTGCAGCTTGCAGTGAAAGCGCTTCCAGAGGGGAGTCTAATGAGGGCAAACATTTGATGGTAACAGCTTCCCTGCGGGAGATAATCTCTTTGCCAAAATCGCCTTATTTGCCGCAGTTAAGATACAATTCAGTACCCTATCCTAAATCTTGCTGTTAGGAGGGAATCTGCAGCTTGCAGTGAAAGCGCTTCCAGAGGGGAGTCTAATGAGGGCAAACATTTGATGGTAGAAGCTTCCCTGCGAGAGATATTCTCTTTGCCAAAATCGCCTTATTAGCCGCAGTTAAGTTACAATTCAGTACCCTATCCTACAGCTTGCTCTTAGGAGGGAATCTACAGCTTGCAGTGAAAGCGCTTCCAGAGGGGAGTCTAATGAGGGCAAATATTTGATGGTAGCAGCTTCCCTGCGGGAGATAGTCTCTTTGCCATAATCGCATTATTAGGCGAAAGTAAGATACAATTCAGTACCCTATCCTAAAGCTTGCTGTTAGGAGGGAATCTGCAGCTTGCAGTGAAAGCGCTTCCAGAGGGGAGTCTAATGAGGGCAAACATTTGATGGTAGCAGCTTCCCTGCGATAGATATTCTCTTTTCCAAAATCGCACTATTAGCCGCAGTTAAGTTACAATTCAGTACCCTATCCTAAAGCTTGCTGTTAGGAGGGAATCTGCAGCTTGCAGTGAAAGCGCTTCCAGAGGGGAGTCTAATGAGGGCAAACATTTGATGGTAGCAGCTTCCCTGCGGGAGATACTCTCTTTGCCAAAATCGCATTATTAGGCGCAAGTAAGTTACAATTCAGTACCCTATCCTAAAGCTTGCTGTTAGGAGGGAATCTGCAGCTTGCAGTGAAAGCGCTTCCAGAGGGGAGTCTAATGAGGGCAAACATTTGATGGTAGCAGCTTCCCTGCGGGAGATACTCTCTTTGCCAAAATCGCATTATTAGGCGAAAGTAAGTTACAATTCAGTACCCTATCCTAAAGCTTGCTGTTAGGAGGGAATCTGCAGCTTGCAGTGAAAGCGCTTCCAGAGGGGAGTCTAATGAGGGCAAACATTTGATGGTAGCAGCTTCCCTGCGGGAGATACTCTCTTTGCCAAAATCGCCTTATTAGCCGCAGTTAAGTCACAATTCAGTACCCTATCCTAAAGCTTGCTGTTAGGAGGGAATCTGCAGCTTGCAGTGAAAGCGCTTCCAGAGGGGAGTCTAATGAGGGCAAACATTTGATGGTAGCAGCTTCCCTGCAGGAGATATTCTCTTTGCCAAAATCGCATTATTAGCCACAGTTAAGATACAATTCAGTACACTATCCTAAAGCTTGCTGTTAGGAGGGAATCTGCAGCTTGCAGTGAAAGCGCTTCCAGAGGGGAGTCTAATGAGGGCAAACATTTGATGGTAGCAGCTTCCCTGCGGGAGATACTCTCTTTGCCAAAATCGCATTATTAGCCGCAGTTAAGATACAATTCAGTACACTGTCCTACAGCTTGCTGTTAGGAGGGAATCTGCAGCTTGCAGTGAAAGCGCTTCCAGAGGGGAGTCTAATGAGGACAAACATTTGATGGTAACAGCTTCCCTGCGGGAGATATTCTCTTTGCCAAAATCGCATTATTAGCCGCAGTTAAGTTACAATTCAGTACCCTATCCTAAAGCTTGCTGTTAGGAGGGAATCTGCAGCTTGCTGTGAAAGCGCTTCCAGAGGGGAGTCTAATGAGGGCAAACATTTGATGGTAGCAGCTTCCCTACGGGAGATACTCTCTTTGCCAAAATCGCATTATTAGGCGAAAGTAAGTTACAATTCAGTATCCTATCCTAAAGCTTGCTGTTAGGAGGGAATCTGCAGCTTGCAGTGAAAGCGCTTCCAGAGGGGAGTCTAATGAGGGCAAATATTTGATGGTAGCAGCTTCCCTGCGGGAGATACTCTCTTTGCCATAATCGCATTATTAGGCGAAAGTAAGTTACAATTCAGTACCCTATCCTAAAGCTTGATGTTAGGAGGGAATCTGCAGCTTGCAGTGAAAGCGCTTCCAAAGGGGAGTCTAATGAGGGCAAACATTTGATGGTAGCAGCTTCCCTGCGGGAGATACTCTCTTTGCCAAAATCGCCTTATTAGCCGCAGTTAAGTCACAATTCAGTACCCTATCCTAAAGCTTGCTGTTAGGAGGGAATCTGCAGCTTGCAGTGAAAGCGCTTCCAGAGGGGAGTCTAATGAGGGCAAACATTTGATGGTAGCAGCTTCCCTGCGGGAGATACTCTCTTTGCCAAAATCGCATTATTAGGCGAAAGTAAGTTACAATTCAGTACCCTATCCTAAAGCTTGCTGTTAGGAGGGAATCTGCAGCTTGCAGTGAAAGCGCTTCCAGAGGGGAGTCTAATGAGGGCAAACATTTGATGGTAGCAGCTTCCCTGCGGGAGATAGTCTCTTTGCAAAAATCGCATTATTAGGCGAAAGTAAGTTACAATTCAGTACCCTATCCTAAAGCTTGCTGTTAGGAGGGAATCTGCAGCTTGCAGTGAAAGCGCTTCCAGAGGGGAGTCTAATGAGGGCAAACATTTGATGGTAGCAGCTTCCCTGCGGGAGATAATCTCTTTGCCAAAATCGCATTATTAGCCGCAGTTAAGTTATAATTCAGTACCCTATCCTAAAGCTTGCTGTTAGGAGGGAATCTGCAGCTTGCAGTGAAAGCGCTTCCAGAGGGGAGTCTAATGAGGGCAAACATTTGATGGTAACAGCTTCCCTGCGGGAGATAATCTCTTTGCCAAAATCGCCTTATTTGCCGCAGTTAAGATACAATTCAGTACCCTATCCTAAATCTTGCTGTTAGGAGGGAATCTGCAGCTTGCAGTGAAAGCGCTTCCAGAGGGGAGTCTAATGAGGGCAAACATTTGATGGTAGAAGCTTCCCTGCGAGAGATATTCTCTTTGCCAAAATCGCCTTATTAGCCGCAGTTAAGTTACAATTCAGTACCCTATCCTACAGCTTGCTCTTAGGAGGGAATCTACAGCTTGCAGTGAAAGCGCTTCCAGAGGGGAGTCTAATGAGGGCAAATATTTGATGGTAGCAGCTTCCCTGCGGGAGATAGTCTCTTTGCCATAATCGCATTATTAGGCGAAAGTAAGATACAATTCAGTACCCTATCCTAAAGCTTGCTGTTAGGAGGGAATCTGCAGCTTGCAGTGAAAGCGCTTCCAGAGGGGAGTCTAATGAGGGCAAACATTTGATGGTAGCAGCTTCCCTGCGATAGATATTCTCTTTTCCAAAATCGCACTATTAGCCGCAGTTAAGTTACAATTCAGTACCCTATCCTAAAGCTTGCTGTTAGGAGGGAATCTGCAGCTTGCAGTGAAAGCGCTTCCAGAGGGGAGTCTAATGAGGGCAAACATTTGATGGTAGCAGCTTCCCTGCGGGAGATACTCTCTTTGCCAAAATCGCATTATTAGGCGCAAGTAAGTTACAATTCAGTACCCTATCCTAAAGCTTGCTGTTAGGAGGGAATCTGCAGCTTGCAGTGAAAGCGCTTCCAGAGGGGAGTCTAATGAGGGCAAACATTTGATGGTAGCAGCTTCCCTGCGGGAGATACTCTCTTTGCCAAAATCGCATTATTAGGCGAAAGTAAGTTACAATTCAGTACCCTATCCTAAAGCTTGCTGTTAGGAGGGAATCTGCAGCTTGCAGTGAAAGCGCTTCCAGAGGGGAGTCTAATGAGGGCAAACATTTGATGGTAGCACCTTCCCTGCGGGAGATATTCCCTTTGCCAAAATCGCCTTATTAGACGCAGTTAAGATACAATTCAGTACACTGTCCTACAGCTTGCTGTTAGGAGGGAATCTGCAGCTTGCAGTGAAAGCGCTTCCAGAGGGGAGTCTAATGAGGGCAAATATTTGATAGTAGCAGCTTCCCTGCGGGAGATACTCTCTTTGCCAAAATCGCCTTATAAGACGCAGTTAAGATACAATTCAGTACACTGTCCTACAGCTTGCTGTTAGGAGGGAATCTGCAGCTTGCAGTGAAAGCGCTTCCAGAGGGGAGTCTAATGAGGGCAAACATTTGATGGTAGCAGCTTCCCTGCGGGAGATAGTCTCTTTTCCAAAATCGCATTATTAGGCGAAAGTAAGTTACAATTCAGTACCCTATCCTAAAGCTTGCTGTTAGGAGGGAATCTGCAGCTTGCAGTGAAAGCGCTTCCAGAGGGGAGTCTAATGAGGGCAAACATTTGATGGTAGCAGCTTCCCTGCGGGAGATACTCTCTTTGCCATAATCGCATTATTAGGCGAAAGTAAGTTACAATTCAGTACCCTATCCTAAAGCTTGCTGTTAGGAGGGAATCTGCAGCTTGCAGTGAAAGCGCTTCCAGAGGGGAGTCTAATGAGGGCAAACATTTGATGGTAGCAGCTTCCCTGCAGGAGATATTCTCTTTGCCAAAATCGCATTATTAGCCACAGTTAAGATACAATTCAGTACACTATCCTAAAGCTTGCTGTTAGGAGGGAATCTGCAGCTTGCAGTGAAAGCGCTTCCAGAGGGGAGTCTAATGAGGGCAAACATTTGATGGTAGCAGCTTCCCTGCGGGAGATACTCTCTTTGCCAAAATCGCATTATTAGCCGCAGTTAAGATACAATTCAGTACACTGTCCTACAGCTTGCTGTTAGGAGGGAATCTGCAGCTTGCAGTGAAAGCGCTTCCAGAGGGGAGTCTAATGAGGACAAACATTTGATGGTAACAGCTTCCCTGCGGGAGATATTCTCTTTGCCAAAATCGCATTATTAGCCGCAGTTAAGTTACAATTCAGTACCCTATCCTAAAGCTTGCTGTTAGGAGGGAATCTGCAGCTTGCTGTGAAAGCGCTTCCAGAGGGGAGTCTAATGAGGGCAAACATTTGATGGTAGCAGCTTCCCTACGGGAGATACTCTCTTTGCCAAAATCGCATTATTAGGCGAAAGTAAGTTACAATTCAGTATCCTATCCTAAAGCTTGCTGTTAGGAGGGAATCTGCAGCTTGCAGTGAAAGCGCTTCCAGAGGGGAGTCTAATGAGGGCAAATATTTGATGGTAGCAGCTTCCCTGCGGGAGATACTCTCTTTGCCATAATCGCATTATTAGGCGAAAGTAAGTTACAATTCAGTACCCTATCCTAAAGCTTGATGTTAGGAGGGAATCTGCAGCTTGCAGTGAAAGCGCTTCCAAAGGGGAGTCTAATGAGGGCAAACATTTGATGGTAGCAGCTTCCCTGCGGGAGATACTCTCTTTGCCAAAATCGCCTTATTAGCCGCAGTTAAGTCACAATTCAGTACCCTATCCTAAAGCTTGCTGTTAGGAGGGAATCTGCAGCTTGCAGTGAAAGCGCTTCCAGAGGGGAGTCTAATGAGGGCAAACATTTGATGGTAGCAGCTTCCCTGCGGGAGATACTCTCTTTGCCAAAATCGCATTATTAGGCGAAAGTAAGTTACAATTCAGTACCCTATCCTAAAGCTTGCTGTTAGGAGGGAATCTGCAGCTTGCAGTGAAAGCGCTTCCAGAGGGGAGTCTAATGAGGGCAAACATTTGATGGTAGCAGCTTCCCTGCGGGAGATAGTCTCTTTGCAAAAATCGCATTATTAGGCGAAAGTAAGTTACAATTCAGTACCCTATCCTAAAGCTTGCTGTTAGGAGGGAATCTGCAGCTTGCAGTGAAAGCGCTTCCAGAGGGGAGTCTAATGAGGGCAAACATTTGATGGTAGCAGCTTCCCTGCGGGAGATAATCTCTTTGCCAAAATCGCATTATTAGCCGCAGTTAAGTTATAATTCAGTACCCTATCCTAAAGCTTGCTGTTAGGAGGGAATCTGCAGCTTGCAGTGAAAGCGCTTCCAGAGGGGAGTCTAATGAGGGCAAACATTTGATGGTAACAGCTTCCCTGCGGGAGATAATCTCTTTGCCAAAATCGCCTTATTTGCCGCAGTTAAGATACAATTCAGTACCCTATCCTAAATCTTGCTGTTAGGAGGGAATCTGCAGCTTGCAGTGAAAGCGCTTCCAGAGGGGAGTCTAATGAGGGCAAACATTTGATGGTAGAAGCTTCCCTGCGAGAGATATTCTCTTTGCCAAAATCGCCTTATTAGCCGCAGTTAAGTTACAATTCAGTACCCTATCCTACAGCTTGCTCTTAGGAGGGAATCTACAGCTTGCAGTGAAAGCGCTTCCAGAGGGGAGTCTAATGAGGGCAAATATTTGATGGTAGCAGCTTCCCTGCGGGAGATAGTCTCTTTGCCATAATCGCATTATTAGGCGAAAGTAAGATACAATTCAGTACCCTATCCTAAAGCTTGCTGTTAGGAGGGAATCTGCAGCTTGCAGTGAAAGCGCTTCCAGAGGGGAGTCTAATGAGGGCAAACATTTGATGGTAGCAGCTTCCCTGCGGGAGATTCTCTCTTTGCCAAAATCGTATTATTAGGCGAAAGTAAGTTACAATTCAGTACCCTATCCTAAAGCTTGCTGTTAGGAGGGAATCTGCAGCTTGCAGTGAAAGCGCTTCCAGAGGGGAGTCTAATGAGGGCAAACATTTGATGGTAGCAGCTTCCCTGCGGGAGATACTCTCTTTGCCAAAATCGCATTATTAGGCGAAAGTAAGTTACAATTCAGTACCCTATCCTAAAGCTTGCTGTTAGGAGGGAATCTGCAGCTTGCAGTGAAAGCGCTTCCAGAGGGGAGTCTAATGAGGGCAAACATTTGATGGTAGCAGCTTCCCTGCGGGAGATACTCTCTTTTCCAAAATCGCATTATTAGGCGAAAGTAAGTTACCATTCAGTACCCTATCCTAAAGCTTGCTGTTAGGAGGGAATCTGCAGCTTGCAGTGAAAGCGCTTCCAGAGGGGAGTCTAATGAGGGCAAATATTTGATAGTAGCAGCTTCCCTGCGGGAGATATTCTCTTTGCCAAAATCGCCTTATTTGACGTAGTTAAGTTACAATTCAGTACACTGTCCTACAGCTTGCTGTTAGGAGGGAATCTGCAGCTTGCAGTGAAAGCGCTTCCAGAGGGGAGTCTAATGAGGGCAAACATTTGATGGTAGCAGCTTCCGTGCGGGAGGTACTCTCTTTGTCAAAATCGCATTATTAGCCGCAGTTAAGTTACAATTCAGTACACTGTCCTACAGCTTGCTGTTAGGAGGGAATCTGCAGCTTGCAGTGAAAGCGCTTCCAGAGGGGAGTCTAATGAGGACAAAGATTTGATGGTAACAGCTTCCCTGCGGGAGATATTCTCTTTGCCAAAATCGCATTATTAGCCGCAGTTAAATTACAATTCAGTACCCTATCCTAAAGCTTGCTGTTAGGAGGGAATCTGCAGCTTGCAGTGAAAGCGCTTCCAGAGGGGAGTCTAATGAGGACAAAGATTTGATGGTAACAGCTTCCCTGCGGGAGATATTCTCTTTGCCAAAATCGCATTATTAGCCGCAGTTAAATTACAATTCAGTACCCTATCCTAAAGCTTGCTGTTAGGAGGGAATCTGCAGCTTGCAGTGAAAGCGGTTCCAGAGGTGAGTCTAATGAGCGCAAACATTTGATGGTAGCAGCTTCCCTGCGGGAGATATTCTCTTTGCTAATATCGCCTTATTAGACGCAGTTAAGTTACAATTCAGTACACTCTCCTACAGCTTGCTGTTAGGAGGGAATCTGCAGCTTGCAGTGAAAGCGCTTCCAGAGGGGAGTCTAATGAGGGCAAACATTTGATGGTAGCAGCTTCCCTGCGGGAGATACTCTCTTTGCAAAAATCGCATTATTATGCGAAAGTAAGTTACAATTCAGTACCCTATCCTAAAGCTTGCTGTTAGGAGGGAATCTGCAGCTTGCAGTGAAAGCGCTTCCAGAGGGGAGTCTAATGAGGGCAAACATTTGATGGTAGCAGCTTCCCTGCGGGAGATACCCTCTTTGCCAAAATCGCATTATTAGGCGAAAGTAAGTTACAATTCAGTACCCTATCCTAAAGCTTGCTCTTAGGAGGGAATCTGCAGCTTGCAGTCAAAGCGCTTCCAGAGGAGAGTCTAATGAGGGCAAACATTTGATGGTAGCAGCTTCCCTGCGGGAGATTCTCTCTTTGCCAAAATCGCATTATTAGGCGAAAGTAAGTTACAATTCAGTACCCTATCCTAAAGCTTGCTGTTAGGAGGGAATCTGCAGCTTGCTGTGAAAGCGCTTCCAGAGGGGAGTCTAATGAGGGCAAACATTTGATGGTAACAGCTTCCCTGCGGGAGATTCTCTCTTTGCCAAAATCGCATTATTAGGCGAAAGTAAGTTACAATTCAGTACCCTATCCTAAAGCTTGATGTTAGGAGGGAATCTGCAGCTTGCAGTGAAAGCGCTTCCAGAGGGGAGTCTAATGAGGGCAAACATTTGATGGTAGCAGCTTCCCTGCGGGAGATACTCTCTTTTCCAAAATCGCATTATTAGGCGAAAGTAAGTTACAATTCAGTACCCTATCCTAAAGCTTGCTGTTAGGAGGGAATCTGCAGCTTGCAGTGAAAGCGCTTCCAGAGGGGAGTCTAATGAGGGCATATATTTGATAGTAGCAGCTTCCCTGCGGGAGATATTCTCTTTGCCAAAATCGCCTTATTTGACGTAGTTAAGTTACAATTCAGTACACTGTCCTACAGCTTGCTGTTAGGAGGGAATCTGCAGCTTGCAGTGAAAGCGCTTCCAGAGGGGAGTCTAATGAGGGCAAACATTTGATGGTAGCAGCTTCCGTGCGGGAGGTACTCTCTTTGTCAAAATCTCATTATTAGCCGCAGTTAAGTTACAATTCAGTACACTGTCCTACAGCTTGCTGTTAGGAGGGAATCTGCAGCTTGCAGTGAAAGCCCTTCCAGAGGGGAGTCTAATGAGGACAAAGATTTGATGGTAACAGCTTCCCTGCGGGAGATATTCTCTTTGCCAAAATCGCATTATTAGCCACAGTTAAATTACAATTCAGTACCCTATCCTAAAGCTTGCTGTTAGGAGGGAATCTGCAGCTTGCAGTGAAAGCGCTTCCAGAGGGGAGTCTAATGAGGACAAAGATTTGATGGTAACAGCTTCCCTGTGGGAGATATTCTCTTTGCCAAAATCGCATTATTAGCCGCAGTTAAATTACAATTCAGTACCCTATCCTAAAGCTTGCTGTTAGGAGGGAATCTGCAGCTTGCAGTGAAAGCGGTTCCAGAGGTGAGTCTAATGAGCGCAAACATTTGATGGTAGCAGCTTCCCTGCGGGAGATACTCTCTTTGCTAATATCGCCTTATTAGACGCAGTTAAGTTACAATTCAGTACACTCTCCTACAGCTTGCTGTTAGGAGGGAATCTGCAGCTTGCAGTGAAAGCGCTTCCAGAGGGGAGTCTAATGAGGGCAAACATTTGATGGTAGCAGCTTCCCTGCGGGAGATAGTCTCTTTGCCAAAATCGCATTATTAGGCGAAAGTAAGTTACAATTCAGTACCCTATCCTAAAGCTTGCTGTTAGGAGGGAATCTGCAGCTTGCAGTGAAAGCGCTTCCAGAGGGGAGTCTAATGAGGGCAAACATTTGATGGTAGCAGCTTCCCTGCGGGAGATATTCTCTTTGCCAAAATCGCCTTATTAGCCGCAGTTAAGTTACAATTCAGTACCCTATCCTAAAGCTTGCTGTTAGGAGGGAATCTGCAGCTTGCAGTCAAAGCGCTTCCAGAGGAGAGTCTAATGAGGGCAAACATTTGATGGTAGCAGCTTCCCTGCGGGAGATTCTCTCTTTGCCAAAATCGCATTCTTAGGCGAAAGTAAGTTACAATTCAGTACCCTATCCTAAAGCTTGCTGTTAGGAGGGAATCTGCAGCTTGCAGTGAAAGCGCTTCCAGAGGGGAGTCTAATGAGGGCAAACATTTGATGGTAGCAGCTTCCCTGCGGGAGATACTCTCTTTGCCAAAATCGCATTATTAGACGCAGTTAAGTTACAATTCAGTACACTGTTCTACAGCTTGCAGTTAGGAGGGTATCTGCAGCTTGCAGTGAAAGCGCTTCCAGAGGGGAGTCTAATGAGGGCAAACATTTGATGGTAGCAGCTTCCCTGCGGGAGATATTCTCTTTGCCAAAATCGCCTTATTAGCCGCAGTTAAGTTACAATTCAGTACCCTATCCTAAAGCTTGCTGTTAGGAGGGAATCTGCAGCTTGCAGTGAAAGCGCTTCCAGAGGGGAGTCTAATGAGGGCAAACATTTGATGGTAGCAGCTTCCCTGCGGGAGATACTCTCTTAGCCAAAATCGCATTATTAGGCGAAAGTAAGTTACAATTCAGTACTCTATCCTAAAGCTTGCTGTTAGGAGGGAATCTGCCGCTTGCAGTGAAAGCGGTTCCAGAGGGGAGTCTAATGAGGGCAAACATTTGATGGTAGCAGCTTCCCTGCGGGAGATATTCTCTTTGCTAATATCGCCTTATTAGACGCAGTTAAGTTACAATTCAGTACACTGTCCTAAAGCTTGCTGTTAGGAGGGAATCTGCAGCTTGCAGTGAAAGCGCTTCCAGAGGGGAGTCTAATGAGGGCAAACATTTGATGGTAGCAGCTTCCCTGCGGGAGATTCTCTCTTTGCCAAAATCGCATTATTAGGCGAAAGTAAGTTACAATTCAGTACCCTATCCTAAAGCTTGCTGTTAGGAGGGAATCTGCAGCTTGCTGTGAAAGCGCTTCCAGAGGGGAGTCTAATGAGGGCAAGCATTTGATGGTAACAGCTTCCTTGCGGGAGATAGTCTCTTTGCCAAAATCGCATTATTAGGCGAAAGTAAGTTACAATTCAGTACCCTATCCTAAAGCTTGCTGTTAGGAGGGAATCTGCAGCTTGCAGTGAAAGCGCTTCCAGAGGGGAGTCTAATGAGGGCAAACATTTGATGGTAGCAGCTTCCCTGCGGGAGATACTCTCTTTGCCAAAATCGCCTTATTAGCCGCAGTTAAGTTACAATTCAGTACCCTATCCTACAGCTTGCTGTTAGGAGGGAATCTGCAGCTTGCAGTGAAAGCGCTTCCAGAGGGGAGTCTAATGAGGGCAAACATTTGATGGTAGCAGCTTCCCTGCAGGAGATAGTCTCTTTTCCAAAATCGCATTATTAGGCGAAAGTAAGTTACAATTCAGTACCCTATCCTAAAGCTTGCTGTTAGGAGGGAATCTGCAGCTTGCAGTGAAAGCGCTTCCAGAGGGGAGTCTAATGAGGGCAAATATTTGATGGTAGCAGCTTCCCTGCGGGAGATACTCTCTTTGCCAAAATCGCCTTATTAGCCGCAGTTAAGTTACAATTCAGTACCCTATCCTAAAGCTTGCTGTTAGGAGGGAATCTGCAGCTTGCAGTGAAAGCGCTTCCAGAGGGGAGTCTAATAAGGGAAATATTTGATGGTAGCAGCTTCCCTGCGGGAGATATTCTCTTTGCCATAATCGCCTTATTAGCCGCAGTTAAGTTACAATTCAGTACCCTATCCTAAAGCTTGCTGTTAGGAGGGAATCTGCAGCTTGCAGTGAAAGCGCTTCCAGAGGGGAGTCTAATGAGGGCAAACATTTGATGGTAGCAGCTTCCCTGCGGGAGATAGTCTCTTTGCCAAAATCGCCTTATTAGCCGCAGTTAAGATAGAATTCAGTACCCTATCCTAAAGCTTGCTGTTAGGAGGGAATCTGCAGCTTGCAGTGAAAGCGCTTCCAGAGGAGAGTCTAATGAGGGCAAATATTTGATGGTAGCAGCTTCCCTGCGGGAGATACTGTCTTTGCCAAAATCACATTATTAGGCGAAAGTAAGTTACAATTCAGTACCCTATCCTAAAGCTTGCTGTTAGGAGGGAATCTGCAGCTTGCAGTGAAAGCGCTTCCAGAAGGGAGTCTAATGAGGGCAAACATTTGATGGTAGCAGCTTCCCTGCGGGAGATAGTCTCTTTGCCAAAATCGCATTATTAGGCGAAAGTAAGTTACAATTCAGTACCCTATCCTAAAGCTTGCTGTTAGGAGGGAATCTGCAGCTTGCAGTGAAAGCGCTTCCAGAGGGGAGTCTAATGAGGGCAAACATTTGATGGTAGCAGCTTCCCTGCGGGAGATAGTCTCTTTGCCAAAATCGCATTATTAGGCGAAAGTAAGTTATAATTCAGTACCCTATCCTAAAGCTTGCTGTTAGGAGGGAATCTGCAGCTTGCAGTGAAAGCGCTTCCAGAGGGGAGTCTAATGAGGGCAAACATTTGATGGTAGCAGCTTCCCTGCGGGAGATACTCTCTTTGCCAAAATCGCATTATTAGGCGAAAGTAAGTTACAATTCAGTACCCTATCCTAAAGCTTGCTGTTAGGAGGGAATCTGCAGCTTGCAGTGAAAGCGCTTCCAGAAGGGAGTCTAATGAGGGCAAACATTTGATGGTAGCAGCTTCCCTGCGGGAGATAGTCTCTTTGCCATAATCGCATTATTAGGCGAAAGTAAGTTACAATTCAGTACCCTATCCTAAAGCTTGCTGTTAGGAGGGAATCTGCAGCTTGCAGTGAAAGCGCTTCCAGAGGAGAGTCTAATGAGGGCAAATATTTGATGGTAGCAGATTCCCTGCGGGAGATAGTCTCTTTGCCAAAATCGCATTATTAGGCGAAAGTAAGTTACAATTCAGTACCCTATCCTAAAGGTTGCTGTTAGGAGGGAATCTGCAGCTTGCAGTGAAAGCGCTTCCAGAGGGGAGTATAATGAGGGCAAATATTTGATGGTAGCAGCTTCCCTGCGGGAGATACTCTCTTTGCCAAAATCGCCTTATTAGCCGCAGTTAAGTTACAGTTCAGTACACTATCCTAAAGCTTGCTGTTAGGAGGGAATCTGCAGCTTGCAGTGAAAGCGCTTCCAGACGGGAGTCTAATGAGGGTAAACATTTGATGGTAGCAGCTTCCCTGCGGGAGATACTCTCTTTGCCAAAATCGCATTATTAGGCGAAAGTAAGTTACAATTCAGTACCCTATCCTAAAGCTTGCTGTTAGGAGGGAATCTGCAGCTTGCAGTGAAAGCGCTTCCAGAGGAGAGTCTAATGAGGGCAAATATTGGACGGTAGCAGCTTCCCTGCGGGAGATAGTCTCTTTGCCAAAATCGCATTATTAGGCGAAAGTAAGTTACAATTCAGTACCCTATCCTAAAGCTTGCTGTTAGGAGGGAATCTGCAGCTTGCAGTGAAAGCGCTTCCAGAGGGGAGTATAATGAGGGCAAATATTTGATGGTAGCAGCTTCCCTGCGGGAGATACTCTCTTTGCCAAAATCGCCTTATTAGCCGCAGTTAAGTTACAGTTCAGTACCCTATCCTATAGCTTGCTGTTAGGAGGGAATCTGCAGCTTGCAGTGAAAGCGCTTCCAGAAGGGAGTCTAATGAGGGCAAACATTTGATGGTAGCAGCTTCCCTGCGGGAGATACTCTCTTTGCCAAAATCGCCTTATTAGCCGCAGTTAAGTTACAATTCAGTACCCTATCCTACAGCTTGCTGTTAGGAGGGAATCTGCAGCTTGCAGTGAAAGCGCTTCCAGAGGGGAGTCTAATGAGGGCAAACATTTGATGGTAGCAGCTTCCCTGCAGGAGATAGTCTCTTTGCCAAAATCGCATTATTAGGCGAAAGTAAGTTACAATTCAGTACCCTATCCTAAAGCTTGCTGTTAGGAGGGAATCTGCAGCTTGCAGTGAAAGCGCTTCCAGAGGGGAGTCTAATGAGGGCAAATATTTGATGGTAGCAGCTTCCCTGCGGGAGATACTCTCTTTGCCAAAATCGCCTTATTATACGCAGTTAAGTTACAATTCAGTACCCTATCCTAAAGCTTGCTGTTAGGAGGGAATCTGCAGCTTGCAGTGAAAGCGCTTCCAGAGGGGAGTCTAATAAGGGAAATATTTGATGGTAGCAGCTTCCCTGCGGGAGATATTCTCTTTGAAATAATCGCCTTATTAGCCGCAGTTAAGTTACAATTCAGTACCCTATCCTAAAGCTTGCTGTTAGGAGGGAATCTGCAGCTTGCAGTGAAAGCGCTTCCAGAGGGGAGTCTAATGAGGGCAAACATTTGATGGTAGCAGCTTCCCTGCGGGAGATAGTCTCTTTGCCAAAATCGCCTTATTATCCGCAGTTAAGATAGAATTCAGTACCCTATCCTAAAGCTTGCTGTTAGGAGGGAATCTGCAGCTTGCAGTGAAAGCGCTTCCAGAGGGGAGTCTAATGAGGGCAAATATTTGATGGTAGCAGCTTCCCTGCGGGAGATACTGTCTTTGCCAAAATCACATTATTAGGCGAAAGTAAGTTACAATTCAGTACCCTATCCTAAAGCTTGCTGTTAGGAGGGAATCTGCAGCTTGCAGTGAAAGCGCTTCCAGAAGGGAGTCTAATGAGGGAAAACATTTGATGGTAGCAGCTTCCCTGCGGGAGATAGTTTCTTTGCCAAAATCGCATTATTAGGCGAAAGTAAGTTACAATTCAGTACCCTATCCTAAAGCTTGCTGTTAGGAGGGAATCTGCAGCTTGCAGTGAAAGCGCTTCCAGAGGGGAGTCTAATGAGGGCAAACATTTGATGGTAGCAGCTTCCCTGCGGGAGATAGTCTCTTTGCCAAAATCGCATTATTAGGCGAAAGTAAGTTATAATTCAGTACCCTATCCTAAAGCTTGCTGTTAGGAGGGAATCTGCAGCTTGCAGTGAAAGCGCTTCCAGAGGGGAGTCTAATGAGGGCAAACATTTGATGGTAGCACCTTCCCTGCGGGAGATACTCTCTTTGCCAAAATCGCATTATTAGGCGAAAGTAAGTTACAATTCAGTACCCTATCCTAAAGCTTGCTGTTAGGAGGGAATCTGCAGCTTGCAGTGAAAGCGCTTCCAGAAGGGAGTCTAATGAGGGCAAACATTTGATGGTAGCAGCTTCCCTGCGGGAGATAGTCTCTTTGCCATAATCGCATTATTAGGCGAAAGTAAGTTACAATTCAGTACCCTATCCTAAAGCTTGCTGTTAGGAGGGAATCTGCAGCTTGCAGTGAAAGCGCTTCCAGAGGAGAGTCTAATGAGGGCAAATATTTGATGGTAGCAGCTTCCCTGCGGGAGATAGTCTCTTTGCCAAAATCGCATTATTAGGCGAAAGTAAGTTACAATTCAGTACCCTATCCTAAAGGTTGCTGTTAGGAGGGAATCTGCAGCTTGCAGTGAAAGCGCTTCCAGAGGGGAGTATAATGAGGGCAAATATTTGATGGTAGCAGCTTCCCTGCGGGAGATACTCTCTTTGCCAAAATCGCCTTATTAGCCGCAGTTAAGTTACAGTTCAGTACCCTATCCTAAAGCTTGCTGTTAGGAGGGAATCTGCAGCTTGCAGTGAAAGCGCTTCCAGACGGGAGTCTAATGAGGGTAAACATTTGATGGTAGCAGCTTCCCTGCGGGAGATAGTCTCTTTGCCAAAATCGCATTATTAGGCGAAAGTAAGTTACAATTCAGTACCCTATCCTAAAGGTTGCTGTTAGGAGGGAATCTGCAGCTTGCAGTGAAAGCGCTTCCAGAGGAGAGTCTAATGAGGGCAAATATTGGACGGTAGCAGCTTCCCTGCGGGAGATAGTCTCTTTGCCAAAATCGCATTATTAGGCGAAAGTAAGTTACAATTCAGTACCCTATCCTAAAGCTTGCTGTTAGGAGGGAATCTGCAGCTTGCAGTGAAAGCGCTTCCAGAGGGGAGTCTAATGAGGGCAAACATTTGATGGTAACAGCTTCCCTGCGGGAGATATTCTCTTTGCCAAAATCGCATTATTAGCCGCAGTTAAATTACAATTCAGTACCCTATCCTAAAGCTTGCTGTTAGGAGGGAATCTGCAGCTTGCAGTGAAAGCGGTTCCAGAGGTGAGTCTAATGAGCGCAAACATTTGATGGTAGCAGCTTCCCTGCGGGAGATACTCTCTTTGCTAATATCGCCTTATTAGACGCAGTTAAGTTACAATTCAGTACACTCTCCTACAGCTTGCTGTTAGGAGGGAATCTGCAGCTTGCAGTGAAAGCGCTTCCAGAGGGCAGTCTAATGAGGGCAAACATTTGATGGTAGCAGCTTCCCTGCGGGAGATACTCTCTTTGCAAAAATCGCATTATTAGGCGAAAGTAAGTTACAATTCAGTACCCTATCCTAAAGCTTGCTGTTAGGAGGGAATCTGCAGCTTGCAGTGAAAGCGCTTCCAGAGGGGAGTCTAATGAGGGCAAACATTTGATGGTAGCAGCTTCCCTGCGGGAGATATTCTCTTTGCCAAAATCGCATTATTAGCCGCAGTTAAGTTACAATTCAGTACCCTATCCTAAAGCTTGCTGTTAGGAGGGAATCTGCAGATTGCAGTCAAAGCGCTTCCAGAGGAGAGTCTAATGAGGGCAAACATTTGATGGTAGCAGCTTCCCTGCGGGAGATTCTCTCTTTGCCAGAATCGCATTATTAGGCGAAAGTAAGTTACAATTCAGTACCCTATCCTAAAGCTTGCTGTTAGGAGGGAATCTGCAGCTTGCAGTGAAAGCGCTTCCAGAGGGGAGTCTAATGAGGGCAAACATTTGATGGTAGCAGCTTCCCTGCGGGAGATTCTCTCTTTGCCAAAATCGCATTCTTAGGCGAAAGTAAGTTACAATTCAGTACCCTATCCTAAAGCTTGCTGTTAGGAGGGAATCTGCAGCTTGCAGTGAAAGCGCTTCCAGAGGGGAGTCTAATGAGGGCAAACATTTGATGGTAGCAGCTTCCCTGCGGGAGATACTCTCTTTGCAAAAATCGCATTATTAGACGCAGTTAATTTACAATTCAGTACACTGTTCTACAGCTTGCAGTTAGGAGGGTATCTGCAGCTTGCAGTGAAAGCGCTTCCAGAGGGGAGTCTAATGAGGGCAAACATTTGATGGTAGCAGCTTCCCTGCGGGAGATATTCTCTTTGCCAAAATCGCCTTATTAGCCGCAGTTAAGTTACAATTCAGTACCCTATCCTAAAGCTTGCTGTTAGGAGGGAATCTGCAGCTTGCAGTGAAAGCGCTTCCAGAGGGGAGTCTAATGAGGGCAAACATTTGATGGTAGCAGCTTCCCTGCGGGAGATACTCTCTTAGCCAAAATCGCATTATTAGGCGAAAGTAAGTTACAATTCAGTACCCTATCCTAAAGCTTGCTGTTAGGAGGGAATCTGCAGCTTGCAGTGAAAGCGCTTCTAGAGGGGAGTCTAATGAGGGCAAACATTTGATGGTAGCAGCTTCCCTGCGGGAGATACTCTCTTTGCCAAAATCGCATTATTAGTCGAAAGTAAGTTACAATTCAGTACTCTATCCTAAAGCTTGCTGTTAGGAGGGAATCTGCCGCTTGCAGTGAAAGCGGTTCCAGAGGGGAGTCTAATGAGGGCAAACATTTGATGGTAGCAGCTTCCCTGCGGGAGATATTCTCTTTGCTAATATCGCCTTATTAGACGCAGTTAAGTTACAATTCAGTACACTGTCCTAAAGCTTGCTGTTAGGAGGGAATCTGCAGCTTGCAGTGAAAGCGCTTCCAGAGGGGAGTCTAATGAGGGCAAACATTTGATGGTAGCAGCTTCCCTGCGGGAGATACTCTCTTTGCCAAAATCGCATTATTAGGCGAAAGTAAGTTACAATTCAGTACCCTATCCTAAAGCTTGCTGTTAGGAGGGAATCTGCAGCTTGCAGTCAAAGCGCTTCCAGCGGAGAGTCTAATGAGGGTAAACATTTGATGGTAGCAGCTTCCCTGCGGGAGATTCTCTCTTTGCCAAAATCGCATTATTAGGCGAAAGTAAGTTACAATTCAGTACCCTATCCTAAAGCTTGCTGTTAGGAGGGAATCTGCAGCTTGCTGTGAAAGCGCTTCCAGAGGGGAGTCTAATGAGGGCAAGCATTTGATGGTAACAGCTTCCCTGCGGGAGATAGTCTCTTTGCCAAAATCGCATTATTAGGCGAAAGTAAGTTACAATTCAGTACCCTATCCTACAGCTTGCTGTTAGGAGGGAATCTGCAGCTTGCAGTGAAAGCGCTTCCAGAGGGGAGTCTAATGAGGGCAAACATTTGATGGTAGCAGCTTCCCTGCAGGAGATAGTCTCTTTGCCAAAATCGCATTATTAGGCGAAAGTAAGTTACAATTCAGTACCCTATCCTAAAGCTTGCTGTTAGGAGGGAATCTGCAGCTTGCAGTGAAAGCGCTTCCAGAGGGGAGTCTAATGAGGGCAAATATTTGATGGTAGCAGCTTCCCTGCGGGAGATACTCTCTTTGCCAAAATCGCCTTATTATACGCAGTTAAGTTACAATTCAGTACCCTATCCTAAAGCTTGCTGTTAGGAGGGAATCTGCAGCTTGCAGTGAAAGCGCTTCCAGAGGGGAGTCTAATAAGGGAAATATTTGATGGTAGCAGCTTCCCTGCGGGAGATATTCTCTTTGCCATAATCGCCTTATTAGCCGCAGTTAAGTTACAATTCAGTACCCTATCCTAAAGCTTGCTGTTAGGAGGGAATCTGCAGCTTGCAGTGAAAGCGCTTCCAGAGGGGAGTCTAATGAGGGCAAACATTTGATGGTAGCAGCTTCCCTGCGGGAGATAGTCTCTTTGCCAAAATCGCCTTATTAGCCGCAGTTAAGATAGAATTCAGTACCCTATCCTAAAGCTTGCTGTTAGGAGGGAATCTGCAGCTTGCAGTGAAAGCGCTTCCAGAGGAGAGTCTAATGAGGGCAAACATTTGATGGTAGCACCTTCCCTGCGGGAGATACTCTCTTTGCCAAAATCGCATTATTAGGCGAAAGTAAGTTACAATTCAGTACCCTATCCTAAAGCTTGCTGTTAGGAGGGAATCTGCAGCTTGCAGTGAAAGCGCTTCCAGAAGGGAGTCTAATGAGGGCAAACATTTGATGGTAGCAGCTTCCCTGCGGGAGATAGTCTCTTTGCCATAATCGCATTATTAGGCGAAAGTAAGTTACAATTCAGTACCCTATCCTAAAGCTTGCTGTTAGGAGGGAATCTGCAGCTTGCAGTGAAAGCGCTTCCAGAGGAGAGTCTAATGAGGGCAAATATTTGATGGTAGCAGCTTCCCTGCGGGAGATAGTCTCTTTGCCAAAATCGCATTATTAGGCGAAAGTAAGTTACAATTCAGTACCCTATCCTAAAGGTTGCTGTTAGGAGGGAATCTGCAGCTTGCAGTGAAAGCGCTTCCAGAGGGGAGTATAAAGAGGGCAAATATTTGATGGTAGCAGCTTCCCTGCGGGAGATACTCTCTTTGCCAAAATCGCCTTATTAGCCGCAGTTAAGTTACAGTTCAGTACCCTATCCTAAAGCTTGCTGTTAGGAGGGAATCTGCAGCTTGCAGTGAAAGCGCTTCCAGACGGGAGTCTAATGAGGGTAAACATTTGATGGTAGCAGCTTCCCTGCGGGAGATACTCTCTTTGCCAAAATCGCATTATTAGGCGAAAGTAAGTTACAATTCAGTACCCTATCCTAAAGCTTGCTGTTAGAAGGGAATCTGCAGCTTGCAGTGAAAGCGCTTCCAGAGGAGAGTCTAATGAGGGCAAATATTGGACGGTAGCAGCTTCCCTGCGGGAGATAGTCTCTTTGCCAAAATCGCATTATTAGGCGAAAGTAAGTTACAATTCAGTACCCTATCCTAAAGCTTGCTGTTAGGAGGGAATCTGCAGCTTGCAGTGAAAGCGCTTCCAGAGGGGAGTATAATGAGGGCAAATATTTGATGGTAGCAGCTTCCCTGCGGGAGATACTCTCTTTGCCAAAATCGCCTTATTAGCCGCAGTTAAGTTACAGTTCAGTACCCTATCCTAAAGCTTGCTGTTAGGAGGGAATCTGCAGCTTGCAGTGAAAGCGCTTCCAGAAGGGAGTCTAATGAGGGCAAACATTTGATGGTAGCAGCTTCCCTGCGGGAGATAGTCTCTTTGCCAAAATCGCATTATTAGGCGAAAGTAAGTTACAATTCAGTACCCTATCCTAAAGCTTGCTGTTAGGAGGGAATCTGCAGCTTGCAGTGAAAGCGCTTCCAGAGGGGAGTCTAATGAGGGCAAACATTTGATGGTAGCAGCTTCCCTGCGGGAGATACTCTCTTTGCCAAAATCGCATTATTAGGCGAAAGTAAGATACAATTCAGTACCCTATCCTAAAGCTTGCTGTTAGGAGGGAATCTGCAGCTTGCAGTGAAAGCGCTTCCAGAGGGGAGTATAATGAGGGACAAATATTTGATGGTAGCAGCTTCCCTGCGGGAGATACTCTCTTTGCCAAAATCGCCTTATTAGCCGCAGTTAAGTTACAGTTCAGTACCCTATCCTAAAGCTTGCTGTTAGGAGGGAATCTGCAGCTTGCAGTGAAAGCGCTTCCAGAGGGGAGTCTAATGAGGGCAAGCATTTGATGGTAGCAGCTACCCTGCGGGAGATATTCTCTTTGCCAAAATCGCCTTATTAGCCGCAGTTAAGTTACAATTCAGTACACTGTCCTACAGCTTGCTGTTAGGAGGGAATGTGCAGCTTGCAGTGAAAGCGCTTCCAGAGGGGAGTCTAATGAGGGCAAACATTTAATGGTAGCAGCTTCCCTGCGGGAGATACTCTCTTTGCCAAAATCGCATTATTAGGCGAAAGTAAGTTACAATTCAGTACCCTATCCTAAAGCTTGCTGTTAGGAGGGAATCTGCAGCTTGCAGTGAAAGCGCTTGCAGAGGGGAGTCTAATGAGGGCAAAGATTTGATGGTAGCAGCTTCCCTGCGGGAGATACTCTCTTTTCCAAAATCGCATTATTAGGCGAAAGTAAGTTACAATTCAGTACCCTATCCTAAAGCTTGCTGTTAGGAGGGAATCTGCAGCTTGCAGTGAAAGCGCTTCCAGAGGGGAGTCTAATGAGGGCAAACATTTGATGGTAACAGGTTCCCTGCGGTAGATATTATCTTTGCCAAAATCGCTTTATTAGCCGCAGTTAAGGTACAATTCAGTACCCTATCCTAAAGCTTGCTGTTAGGAGGGAATCTGCAGCTTGCAGTGAAAGCGCTTCCAGAGGGGAGTCTAATGAGGGCAAACATTTGATGGTAGCAGCTTCCCTGCGGGAGATACTCTCTTTGCCAAAATCGCCTTTTTAGCCGCACTTAAGTTACAATTCAGTACTCTATCCTAAAGCTTGCTGTTAGGAGGGAATCTGCAGCTTGCAGTGAAAGCGCTTCCAGAGGGGAGTCTAATGAGGGCAAACATTTGATGGTAGCAGCTTCCCTGCGGGAGATAGTCTCTTTGCCAAAATCGCATTATTAGGCGAAAGTAAGTTACAATTCAGTACCCTATCCTAAAGCTTGCTGTTAGGAGGGAATCTGCAGCTTGCAGTGAAAGCGCTTCCAGACGGGAGTCTAATGAGGGCAAACATTTGATGGTAGCAGCTTCCCTGCGGGAGATATTCTCTTTGCCAAAATCGCCTTATTAGACGCAGTTAAGTTACAATTCAGTACACTGTCCTACAGCTTGCTGTTAGGAGGGAATCTGCAGCTTGCAGTGAAAGCGCTTCCAGAGGGGAGTCTAATGAGGGCAAACATTTGATGGTAGCAGCTTCCCTGCGGGAGATACCCTCTTTGCCAAAATCGCATTATTAGGCGAAAGTAAGTTACAATTCAGTACCCTATCCTAAAGCTTGCTGTTAGGAGGGAATCTGCAGCTTGCAGTGAAAGCGCTTCCAGAGGGGAGTCTAATGAGGGCAAACATTTGATGGTAGCAGCTTCCCTGCGGGAGATAATCTCTTTGCCAAAATCGCATTATTAGGCGAAAGTAAGTTACAATTCAGTACCCTATCCTAAAGTTGCTGTTAGGAGGGAATCTGCAGCTTGCAGTGAAAGCGCTTCCAGAGGGGAGTCTAATGAGGGCAAACATTTGATGGTAGCACCTTCCCTGCGGGAGATACTCTCTTTGCCAAAATCGCATTATTAGCCGCAGTTAAGTTACAATTCAGTACACTGTCCTACAGCTTGCTGTTAGGAGGGAATCTGCAGTTTGCAGTGAAAGCGCTTCCAGAGGGGAGTCTAATGAGGGCAAATATTTGATGGTATCAGCTTCCCTGCCGTACATATTATCTTTGCCAAAATCGCTTTATTAGCCGCAGTTAAGGTACAATTCAGTACCCTATCCTAAAGCTTGCTGTTAGGAGGGAATCTGCAGCTTGCAGTGAAAGCGCTTCCAGAGGGGAGTCTAATGAGGGCAAACATTTGATGGTAGCAGCTTCCCTGCGGGAGATACTCTCTTTGCCAAAATCGCCTTTTTAGCCGCACTTAAGTTACAATTCAGTACCCTATCCTAAAGCTTGCTGTTAGGAGGGAATCTGCAGCTTGCAGTGAAAGCGCTTCCAGAGGGGAGTCTAATGAGGGCAAACATTTGATGGTAGCAGCTTCCCTGCGGGAGATATTCTCTTTGCCAAAATCGCCTTATTAGACGCAGTTAAGTTACAATTCAGTACACTGTCCTACAGCTTGCTGTTAGGAGGGAATCTGCAGCTTGCAGTGAAAGCGCTTCCAGAGGGGAGTCTAATGAGGGCAAACATTTGATGGTAGCAGCTTCCCTGCGGGAGATACTCTCTTTGCCAAAATCGCATTATTAGCCGCAGTTAAGTTACAATTCAGTACACTATCCTAAAGCTTGCTGTTAGGAGGGAATCTGCAGTTTGCAGTGAAAGCGCTTCCAGAGGGGAGTCTAATGAGGGCAAATATTTGATGGTATCAGCTTCCCTGTGGGAGATAGTCTCTTTGCCAAAATCGCATTATTAGGCGAAAGTAAGTTACAATTCAGTACCCTATCCTAAAGCTTGCTGTTAGGAGGGAATCTGCAGCTTGCAGTGAAAGCGCTTCCAGAGGGGAGTCTAAATAGGGCAAACATTTGATGGTAGCAGCTTCCCTGCGGGAGATACTCTCTTTGCCAAAATCGCCTTATTAGCCGCAGTTAAGATACAATTCAGTACCCTATCCTAAAGCTTGCTGTTAGGAGGGAATCTGCAGCTTGCAGTGAAAGCGCTTCCAGAGGGGAGTCTAAATAGGGCAAACATTTGATGGTAGCAGCTTCCCTGCGGGAGATACTCTCTTTGCCAAAATCGCATTATTAGGCGAAAGTAAGTTACAATTCAGTACCCTATCCTAAAGCTTGCTGTTAGGAGGGAATCTGCAGCTTGCAGTGAAAGCGCTTCCAGAGGGGAGTCTAATGAGGGCAAACATTTGATGGTAGCAGCTTCCCTGCGGGAGATACTCTCTTTGCCAAAATCGCCTTATTAGCCGCAGTTAAGTTACAATTCAGTACCCTATCCTAAAGCTTGCTGTTAGGAGGGAATCTGCAGCTTGCTGTGAAAGCGCTTCCAGAGGGGAGTCTAATGAGGGCAAACATTTGATGGTAGCAGCTTCCCTTCGGGAGATACTCTCTTTGCCAAAATCGCATTATTAGGCGAAAGTAAGTTACAATTCAGTACCCTATCCTAAAGCTTGCTGTTAGGAGGGAATCTGCCGCTTGCAGTGAAAGCGCTTCCAGAGGGGAGTCTAATGAGGGCAAACATTTGATGGTAGCAGCTTCCCTGCGGGAGATACTCTCTTTGCCAAAATCGCATTATTAGGCGAAAGTAAGTTACAATTCAGTACCCTATCCTAAAGCTTGCTGTTAGGAGGGAATCTGCAGCTTGCAGTGAAAGCGCTTCCAGAGGGGAGTCTAATGAGGGCAAACATTTGATGGTAGCAGCTTCCCTGCGGGAGATACTCTCTTTGCCAAAATCGCATTATTAGGCGAAAGTAAGTTACAATTCAGTACCCTATCCTAAAGCTTGCTGTTAGGAGGGAATCTGCAGCTTGCAGTGAAAGCGCTTCCAGAGGGGAGTCTAATGAGGGCAAACATTTGATGGTAGCAGCTTCCCTGCGGGAGATAGTCTCTTTGCCAAAATCGCATTATTAGGCGAAAGTAAGTTACAATTCAGTACCCTATCCTAAAGCTTGCTGTTAGGAGGGAATCTGCAGCTTGCAGTGAAAGCGCTTCCAGAGGGGAGTCTAAATAGGGCAAGCATTTGATGGTAGCAGCTTCCCTGCGGGAGATACTCTCTTTGCCAAAGTCGCATTATTAGGCGAAAGTAAGTTACAATTCAGTACCCTATCCTAAAGCTTGCTGTTAGGAGGGAATCTGCAGCTTGCAGTGAAAGCGCTTCCAGAGGGGAGTCTAATGAGGGCAAACATTTGATGGTAGCAGCTTCCCTGCGGGAGATACTCTCTTTGCCAAAATCGCATTATTAGCCGCAGTTAAGATACAATTCAGTACACTATCCTAAAGCTTGCTGTTAGGAGGGAATCTGCAGCTTGCAGTGAAAGCGCTTCCAGAGGGGAGTCTAATGAGGGCAAATATTTGATGGTAGCAGCTTCCCTGCGGGAGATAGTCTCTTTGCCACAATCGCATTATTATGCGAAAGAAAGTAAAAATTCAGTACCCTATCCTAAAGCTTGCTGTTAGGAGGGAATCTGCCGCTTGCGGTGAAAGCGCTTCCAGAGGGGGGTCTAATGAGGGCAAATATTTGATAGTAGCAGCTTCCCTGCGGGAGATATTCTCTTTGCCAAAATCGCCTTATAAGACGCAGTTAAGATACTATTCAGTACACTGTCCTACAGCTTGCTGTTAGGAGGGAATCTGCAGCTTGCAGTGAAAGCGCTTCCAGAGGGGAGTCTAATGAGGGCAAACATTTGATGGTAGCAGCTTCCCTGCGGGAGATACTCTCTTTGCCAAAATCGCATTATTAGGCGAAAGTAAGTTACAATTCAGTACCCTATCCTAAAGCTTGCTGTTAGGAGGGAATCTGCAGCTTGCAGTGAAAGCGCTTCCAGAGGGGAGTCTAATGAGGGCAAACATTTGATGGTAGCAGCTTCCCTGCGGGAGATACTCTCTTTGCCAAAATCGCATTATTAGGCGAAAGTAAGTTACAATTCAGTACCCTATCCTAAAGCTTGCTGTTAGGAGGGAATCTGCAGCTTGCAGTGAAAGCGCTTCCAGAGGGGAGTCTAATGAGGGCAAACATTTGATGGTAGCAGCTTCCCTGCGGGAGATACTCTCTTTGCCAAAATCGCCTTATTAGCCGCAGTTAAGTCACAATTAAGTACCCTATCCTAAAGCTTGCTGTTAGGAGGGAATCTGCAGCTTGCAGTGAAAGCGCTTCCAGAGGGGAGTCTAATGAGGGCAAACATTTGATGGTAGCAGCTTCCCTGCGGGAGATAGTCTCTTTGCCAAAATCGCATTATTAGGCGAAAGTAAGTTACAATTCAGTACCCTATCCTAAAGCTTGCTGTTAGGAGGGAATCTGCAGCTTGCAGTGAAAGCGCTTCCAGAGGGGAGTCTAAACAGGGCAAGCATTTGATGGTAGCAGCTTCCCTGCGGGAGATACTCTCTTTGCCAAAATCGCCTTTTTAGCCGCATTTAAGTTACAATTCAGTACACTGTCCTACAGCTTGCTGTTAGGAGGAAATCTGCAGTTTGCAGTGAAAGCGCTTCCAGAGGGGAGTCTAATGAGGGCAAACATTTGATGGTAGCAGCTTCCCTGCGGGTGATACTCTCTTTGCCAAAATCGCATTATTATGCGAAAGTAAGTTACAATTCAGTACCCTATCCTAAAGCTTGCTGTTAGGAGGGAATCTGCAGCTTGCAGTGAAAGCGCTTCCAGAGGGGAGTCTAAACAGGGCAAGCATTTGATGGTAGCAGCTTCTCTGCGGGAGATACTCTCTTTGCCAAAATCGCATTATTAGGCGAAAGTAAGTTACAATTTAGTACCCTATCCTAAAGCTTGCTGTTAGGAGGGAATCTGCAGCTTGCAGTGAAAGCGCTTCCAGAGGGGAGTCTAATGAGGGCAAATATTTGATGGTATCAGCTTCCCTGCGGGAGATATTCTCTTTGCCAAAATCGCCTTATTAGCCGCAGTTAAGTCACAATTAAGTACCCTATCCTAAAGCTTGCTGTTAGGAGGGAATCTGCAGCTTGCAGTGAAAGCGCTTCCAGAGGGGAGTCTAATGAGGGCAAACATTTGATGGTAGCAGCTTCCCTGCGGGAGATACTCTCTTTGCCATAATCGCATTATTAGGCGAAAGTAAGTTACAATTCAGTACCCTATCCTAAAGCTTGCTGTTAGGAGGGAATCTGCAGCTTGCAGTGAAAGCGCTTCCAGAGGGGAGTCTAATGAGGGCAAACATTTGATGGTAACAGCTTCCCTGCGGGAGATATTCTCTTTGCCAAAATCGCATTATTAGCCGCAGTTAAGATACAATTCAGTACCCTATCCTAAAGCTTGCTGTTAGGAGGGAATCTGCAGCTTGCAGTGAAAGCGCTTCCAGAGGGGAGTCTAATGAGGGCAAACATTTGATGGTAGCAGCTTCCCTGATAGAGATATTCTCTTTGCCAAAATCGCCTTATTAGCCGCAGTTAAGTTACAATTCAGTACCCTATCCTAAAGCTTGCTGTTAGGAGGGAATCTGCAGCTGGCAGTGAAAGCGCTTCCAGAGGGGAGTCTAATGAGGGCAAACATTTGATGGTAGCACCTTCCCTGCGGGAGATACTCTCTTTGCCAAAATCGCATTATTAGGCGAAAGTAAGTTACAATTCAGTACCCTATCCTAAAGCTTGCTGTTAGGAGGGAATCTGCAGCTTGCAGTGAAAGCGCTTCCAGAGGGGAGTCTAATGAGGGCAAACATTTGATGGTAGCAGCTTCCCTGCGGGAGATAGTCTCTTTGCAAAAATCGCATTATTATGCGAAAGTAAGTTACAATTCAGTACCCTATCCTAAAGCTTGCTGTTAGGAGGGAATCTGCAGCTTGCAGTGAAAGCGCTTCCAGAGGGGAGTCTAATGAGGGCAAACATTTGATGGTAGCAGCTTCCCTGCGGGAGATATTCTCTTTGCCAAAATCGCATTATTAGCCGCAGTTAAGATACAATTCAGTGCCCTATCCTAAAGCTTGCTGTTAGGAGGGAATCTGCAGCTTGCAGTGAAAGCGCTTCCAGAGGGGAGTCTAATGAGGGCAAACATTTGATGGTAGCAGCTTCCCTGCGGGAGATACTCTCTTTGCCATAATCGCATTATTAGGCGAAAGTAAGTTACAATTCAGTACCCTATCCTAAAGCTTGCTGTTAGGAGGGAATCTGCAGCTTGCAGTGAAAGCGCTTCCAGAGGGGAGTCTAATGAGGGCAAACATTTGATGGTAGCAGCTTCCCTGCGGGAGATACTCTCTTTGCCAAAATCGCGTTATTAGCCGCAGTTAAGATACAATTCAGTACACTGTCCTACAGCTTGCTGTTAGGAGGGAATCTGCAGCTTGCAGTGAAAGCGCTTCCAGAGGGGAGTCTAATGAGGGCAAACATTTGATGGTAGCAGCTTCCCTGCGGGAGATATTCTCTTTGCCATAATCGCCTTTTTAGCCGCAGTTAAGATACAATTCAGTACCCTATCCTAAAGCTTGCTGTTAGGAGGGAATCTGCAGCTTGCAGTGAAAGCGCTTCCAGAGGGGAGTCTAATGAGGGCAAACATTTGATGGTAGCAGCTTCCCTGCGAGAGATATTCTCTTTGCCAAAATCGCCTTATTAGCCGTAGTTAAGTTACAATTCATTACCCTATCCTAAAGCTTGCTGTTAGGAGGGAATCTGCAGCTTGCTGTGAAAGCGCTTCCAGAGGGGAGTCTAATGAGGGCAAACATTTGATGGTACCAGCTTCCCTACGGGAGATACTCTCTTTGCCAAAATCGCATTATTATGCGAAAGTAAGTTACAATTCAGTATCCTATCCTAAAGCTTGCTGTTAGGAGGGAATCTGCAGCTTGCAGTGAAAGCGCTTCCAGAGGGGAGTCTAATGAGGGCAAATATTTGATGGTAGCAGCTTCCCTGCGGGAGATACTCTCTTTGCCATAATCGCATTATTAGGCGAAAGTAAGTTACAATTCAGTACCCTATCCTAAAGCTTGCTGTTAGGAGGGAATCTGCAGCTTGCAGTGAAAGCGCTTCCAGAGGGGAGTCTAATGAGGGCAAACATTTGATGGTAGCAGCTTCCCTGCGGGAGATACTCTCTTTGCCAAAATCGCATTATTAGGCGAAAGTAAGTTACAATTCAGTACCCTATCCTAAAGCTTGCTGTTAGGAGGGAATCTGCAGCTTGCAGTGAAAGCGCTTCCAGAGGGGAGTCTAATGAGGGCAAACATTTGATGGTAGCAGCTTCCCTGCGGGAGATACTCTCTTTGCCATAATCGCATTATTAGGCGAAAGTAAGATACAATTCAGTACCCTATCCTAAAGCTTGCTGTTAGGAGGGAATCTGCAGCTTGCAGTGAAAGCGCTTCCAGAGGGGAGTCTAATGAGGGCAAACATTTGATGGTAACAGCTTCCCTGCGGGAGATATTCTCTTTGCCAAAATCGCATTATTAGCCGCAGTTAAGATACAATTCAGTACCCTATCCTAAAGCTTGCTGTTAGGAGGGAATCTGCAGCTTGCAGTGAAAGCGCTTCCAGAGGGGAGTCTAATGAGGGCAAACATTTGATGGTAGCAGCTTCCCTGATAGAGATATTCTCTTTGCCAAAATCGCCTTATTAGCCGCAGTTAAGTTACAATTCAGTACCCTATCCTACAGCTTGCTGTTAGGAGGGAATCTGCAGCTTGCAGTGAAAGCGCTTCCAGAGGGGAGTCTAATGAGGGCAAACATTTGATGGTAGCAGCTTCCCTGCGGGAGATAGTCTCTTTGCCAAAATCGCATTATTAGGCGAAAGTAAGTTACAATTCAGTGCCCTATCCTAAAGCTTGCTGTTAGGAGGGAATCTGCAGCTTGCAGTGAAAGCGCTTCCAGAGGGGAGTCTAATGAGGGCAAACATTTGATGGTAGCACCTTCCCTGCGGGAGATAGTCTCTTTGCCAAAATCGCATTATTAGGCGAAAGTAAGTTACAATTCAGTACCCTATCCTAAAGCTTGCTGTTAGGAGGGAATCTGCAGCTTGCAGTGAAAGCGCTTCCAGAGGGGAGTCTAATGAGGGCAAACATTTGATGGTAGCAGCTTCCCTGCGGGAGATACTCTCTTTGCCAAAATCGCATTATTAGGCGAAAGTAAGTTACAATTCAGTACCATATCCTAAAGCTTGCTGGTAGGAGGGAATCTGCAGCTTGCAGTGAAAGCGCTTCCAGAGGGGAGTCTAATGAGGGCAAACATTTGATGGTAGCAGCTTCCCTGCGGGAGATACTCTCTTTGCCAAAATCGCATTATTAGGCGAAAGTAAGTTACAATTCAGTACCCTATCCTAAAGCTTGCTGTTAGGAGGGAATCTGCAGCTTGCAGTGAAAGCGCTTCCAGAGGGGAGTCTAATGAGGGCAAACATTTGATGGTAGCATGTTCCCTGCGGAAGATACTCTCTTTGCCATAATCGCATTATTAGGCGAAAGTAAGTTACAATTCAGTACCCTATCCTAAAGCTTGCTGTTAGGAGGGAATCTGCAGCTTGCAGTGAAAGCGCTTCCAGAGGGGAGTCTAATGAGGGCAAACATTTGATGGTAGCAGCTTCCCTGCGGGAGATACTCTCTTTGCCAAAATCACCTTATTAGCCGCAGTTAAGATAAAATTCAGTACACTGTCCTACAGCTTGCTGTTAGGAGGGAATCTGCAGCTTGCAGTGAAAGCGCTTCCAGAGGGGAGTCTAATGAGGGCAAACATTTGATGGTAGCAGCTTCCCTGCGGGAGATAGTCTCTTTGCCAAAATCGCATTATTAGGCGAAAGTAAGTTACAATTCAGTACCCTATCCTAAAGCTTGCTGTTAGGAGGGAATCTGCAGCTTGCAGTGAAAGCGCTTCCAGAGGGGAGTCTAATGAGGGCAAACATTTGATGGTAGCAGCTTCCCTGCGGGAGATACTCTCTTTGCCAAAATCGCATTATTAGGCGAAAGTAAGTTACAATTCAGTACCCTATCCTAAAGCTTGCTGTTAGGAGGGAATCTGCAGCTTGCAGTGAAAGCGCTTCCAGAGGGGAGTCTAATGAGGGCAAACATTTGATGGTAACAGCTTCCCTGCGGGAGATACTCTCTTTGCCAAAATCGCCTTATTAGCCGCAGTTAAGTCACAATTCAGTACCCTATCCTAAAGCTTGCTGTTAGGAGGGAATCTGCAGCTTGCAGTGAAAGCGCTTCCAGAGGGGAGTCTAATGAGGGCAAACATTTGATGGTAGCAGCTTCCCTGCGGGAGATAGTCTCTTTGCCAAAATCGCATTATTAGGCGAAAGTAAGTTACAATTCAGTACCCTATCCTAAAGCTTGCTGTTAGGAGGGAATCTGCAGCTTGCAGTGAAAGCGCTTCCAGAGGGGAGTCTACTGAGGGCAAACATTTGATGGTAGCAGCTTCCCTGCGGGAGATACTCTCTTTGCCAAAATCGCATTATTAGGCGAAAGTAAGTTACAATTCAGTACCCTATCCTAAAGCTTGCTGTTAGGAGGGAATCTGCAGCTTGCAGTGAAAGCGCTTCCAGAGGGGAGTCTAAATAGGGCAAACATTTGATGGTAGCAGCTTCCCTGCGGGAGATACTCTCTTTGCCAAAATCGCATTATTAGCCGCAGTTAAGTTATAATTCAGTACCCTATCCTAAAGCTTGCTGTTAGGAGGGAATCTGCAGCTTGCAGTGAAAGCGCTTCCAGAGGGGAGTCTAATGAGGGCAAACATTTGATGGTAGCAGCTTCCCTGCGGGAGATATTCTCTTTGCCATAATCGCCTTTTTAGCCGCAGTTAAGATACAATTCAGTACCCTATCCTAAAGCTTGCTGTTAGGAGGGAATCTGCAGCTTGCAGTGAAAGCGCTTCCAGAGGGGAGTCTAATGAGGGCAAACATTTGATGGTAGCAGCTTCCCTGCGGGAGATATTCTCTTTGCCAAAATCGCATTATTAGCCGCAGTTAAGTTACAATTCAGTGCCCTATCCTAAAGCTTGCTGTTAGGAGGGAATCTGCAGCTTGCAGTGAAAGCGCTTCCAGAGGGGAGTCTAATGAGGGCAAACATTTGATGGTAACATGTTCCCTGCGGAAGATACTCTCTTTGCCATAATCGCATTATTAGGCGAAAGTAAGTTACAATTCAGTACCCTATCCTAAAGCTTGCTGTTAGGAGGGAATCTGCAGCTTGCAGTGAAAGCGCTTCCAGAGGGGAGTCTAATGAGGGCAAACATTTGATGGTAGCAGCTTCCCTGCGTGAGATACTCTCTTTGCCAAAATCGCCTTATTAGCCGCAGTTAAGATACAATTCAGCACACTGTCCTACAGCTTGCTGTTAGGAGGGAATCTGCAGCTTGCAGTGAAAGCGCTTCCAGAGGGGAGTCTAATGAGGGCAAACATTTGATGGTAGCAGCTTCCCTGCGGGAGATAGTCTCTTTGCCAAAATCGCATTATTAGGCGAAAGTAAGTTACAATTCAGTACCCTATCCTAAAGCTTGCTGTTAGGAGGGAATCTGCAGCTTGCAGTGAAAGCGCTTCCAGAGGGGAGTCTAATGAGGGCAAACATTTGATGGTAGCAGCTTCCCTGCGGGAGATACTCTCTTTGCCATAATCGCATTATTAGGCGAAAGTAAGTTACAATTCAGTACCCTATCCTAAAGCTTGCTGTTAGGAGGGAATCTGCAGCTTGCAGTGAAAGCGCTTCCAGAGGGGAGTCTAATGAGGGCAAACATTTGATGGTAGCAGCTTCCCTGCGGGAGATACTCTCTTTGCCAAAATCGCATTATTAGCCGCAGTTAAGATACAATTCAGTACACTGTCCTACAGCTTGCTGTTAGGAGGGAATCTGCAGCTTGCAGTGAAAGCGCTTCCAGAGGGGAGTCTAATGAGGGCAAACATTTGATGGTAGCAGCTTCCCTACGGGAGATACTCTCTTTGCCAAAATCGCATTATTATGCGAAAGTAAGTTACAATTCAGTATCCTATCCTAAAGCTTGCTGTTAGGAGGGAATCTGCAGCTTGCAGTGAAAGCGCTTCCAGAGGGGAGTCTAATGAGGGCAAATATTTGATGGTAGCAGCTTCCCTGCGGGAGATACTCTCTTTGCCATAATCGCATTATTAGGCGAAAGTAAGGTACAATTCAGTACCCTATCCTAAAGCTTGCTGTTAGGAGGGAATCTGCAGCTTGCAGTGAAAGCGCTTCCAGAGGGGAGTCTAATGAGGGCAAACATTTGATGGTAGCAGCTTCCCTGCGGGAGATACTCTCTTTGCCAAAATCGCATTATTAGGCGAAAGTAAGTTACAATTCAGTACCCTATCCTAAAGCTTGCTGTTAGGAGGGAATCTGCAGCTTGCAGTGAAAGCGCTTCCAGAGGGGAGTCTAATGAGGGCAAACATTTGATGGTAGCAGCTTCCCTGCGGGAGATACTCTCTTTGCCAAAATCGCCTTATTAGCCGCAGTTAAGTCACAATTCAGTACCCTATCCTAAAGCTTGCTGTTAGGAGGGAATCTGCAGCTTGCAGTGAAAGCGCTTCCAGAGGGGAGTCTAATGAGGGCAAACATTTGATGGTAGCAGCTTCCCTGCGGGAGATACTCTCTTTGCCAAAATCGCATTATTAGGCGAAAGTAAGTTACAATTCAGTACCCTATCCTAAAGCTTGCTGTTAGGAGGGAATCTGCAGCTTGCAGTGAAAGCGCTTCCAGAGGGGAGTCTACTGAGGGCAAACATTTGATGGTAGCAGCTTCCCTGCGGGAGATACTCTCTTTGCCAAAATCGCATTATTAGGCGAAAGTAAGTTACAATTCAGTACCCTATCCTAAAGCTTGCTGTTAGGAGGGAATCTGCAGCTTGCAGTGAAAGCGCTTCCAGAGGGGAGTCTAATGAGGGCAAACATTTGATGGTAGCAGCTTCCCTGCGGGAGATACTCTCTTTGCCAAAATCGCATTATTAGCCGCAGTTAAGTTATAATTCAGTACCCTATCCTAAAGCTTGCTGTTAGGAGGGAATCTGCAGCTTGCAGTGAGAGCGCTTCCAGAGGGGAGTCTAATGAGGACAAACATTTGATGGTAACAGCTTCCATGCGGGAGATATTCTCTTTGCCAAAATCGCCTTATTAGCCGCAGTTAAGGTACAATTCAGTACCCTATCCTAAAGCTTGCTGTTAGGAGGGAATCTGCAGCTTGCAGTGAAAGCGCTTCCAGAGGGGAGTCTAATGAGGGCAAACATTTGATGGTAGCAGCTTCCCTGCGGGAGATACTCTCTTTGCTATAAACGCATTATTAATCGAAAGTAAGTTACAATTCAGTACCCTATCCTAAAGCTTGCTGTTAGGAGGGAATCTGCAGCTTGCTGTGAAAGCGCTTCCAGAGGGGAGTCTAATGAGGGCAAACATTTGATGGTAGCAGCTTCCCTGCGGGAGATAGTCTCTTTGCCAAAATCGCATTATTAGGCGAAAGTAAGTTACAATTCAGTACCCTATCCTAAAGCTTGCTGTTAGGAGGGAATCTGCAGCTTGCAGTGAAAGCGCTTCCAGAGGGGAGTCTAATGAGGGCAAACATTTGATGGTAGCAGCTTCCCTGCGGGAGATAGTCTCTTTGCCAAAATCGCATTATTAGGCGAAAGTAAGTTACAATTCAGTACCCTATCCTAAAGCTTGCTGTTAGGAGGGAATCTGCAGCTTGCAGTGAAAGCGCTTCCAGAGGGGAGTCTAATGAGGGCAAACATTTGATGGTAGCAGCTTCCCTGCGGGAGATACTCTCTTTGCTATAAACGCATTATTAATCGAAAGTAAGTTACAATTCAGTACCCTATCCTAAAGCTTGCTGTTAGGAGGGAATCTGCAGCTTGCTGTGAAAGCGCTTCCAGAGGGGAGTCTAATGAGGGCAAACATTTGATGGTAGCAGCTTCCCTGCGGGAGATAGTCTCTTTGCCAAAATCGCATTATTAGGCGAAAGTAAGTTACAATTCAGTACCCTATCCTAAAGCTTGCTGTTAGGAGGGAATCTGCAGCTTGCAGTGAAAGCGCTTCCAGAGGGGAGTCTAATGAGGGCAAACATTTGATGGTAGCAGCTTCCCTGCGGGAGATAGTCTCTTTGCCAAAATCGCATTATTAGGCGAAAGTAAGTTACAATTCAGTACCCTATCCTAAAGCTTGCTGTTAGGAGGGAATCTGCAGCTTGCAGTGAAAGCGCTTCCAGAGGGGAGTCTAATGAGGGCAAACATTTGATGGTAGCAGCTTCCCTGCGGGAGATACTCTCTTTGCCAAAATCGCCTTATTAGCCGCAGTTAAGTCACAATTCAGTACCCTATCCTAAAGCTTGCTGTTAGGAGGGAATCTGCAGCTTGCAGTGAAAGCGCTTCCAGAGGGGAGTCTAAATAGGGCAAACATTTGATGGTAGCAGCTTCCCTGCGGGAGATACTCTCTTTGCCAAAATCGCATTATTAGCCGCAGTTAAGTTATAATTCAGTACCCTATCCTAAAGCTTGCTGTTAGGAGGGAATCTGCAGCTTGCAGTGAAAGCGCTTCCAGAGGGGAGTCTAATGAGGACAAACATTTGATGGTAACAGCTTCCCTGCGGGAGATATTCTCTTTGCCAAAATCGCCTTATTAGCCGCAGTTAAGTTACAATTCAGTACCCTATGCTAAAGCTTGCTGTTAGGAGGGAATCTGCAGCTTGCAGTGAAAGCGCTTCCAGAGGGGAGTCTAATGAGGGCAAACATTTGATGGTAGCAGCTTCCCTGCGGGAGATACTCTCTTTTCCAAAATCGCATTATTAGGTGAAAGTAAGTTACAATTCAGTACCCTATCCTAAAGCTTGCTGTTAGGAGGGAATCTGCAGCTTGCAGTGAAAGCGCATCCAGAGGGGAATCTAATGAGGGCAAATATTTGATAGTAGCAGCTTCCCTGCGGGAGATATTCTCTTTGCCAGAATCGCCTTATTAGACGCAGTTAAGTTACAATTCAGTACACTGTCCTACAGCTTGCTGTTAGGAGGGAATCTGCAGCTTGCAGTGAAAGCGCTTCCAGAGGGGAGTCTAATGAGGGCAAACATTTGATGGTAGCAGCTTCCCTGCGGGAGATACTCTCTTTGCCAAAATCGCCTTATTAGCCGCAGTTAAGTTACAATTCAGTACCCTATCCTAAAGCTTGCTGTTAGGAGGGAATCTGCAGCTTGCAGTGAAAGCGCTTCCAGAGGGGAGTCTAATGAGGGCAAACATTTGATGGTAGCACCTTCCCTGCGGGAGATATTCTCTTTGCCAAAATCGCCTTATTAGACGCAGTTAAGTTACAATTCAGTACACTGTCCTACAGCTTGCTGTTAGGAGGGAATCTGCAGCTTGCAGTGAAAGCGCTTCCAGAGGGGAGTCTAATGAGGGCAAACATTTGATGGTAGCAGCTTCCCTGCGGGAGATACTCTCTTTGTCAAAATCGCATTATTAGGCGAAAGTAAGTTACAATTCAGTACCCTATCCTAAAGCTTGCTGGTAGGAGGGAATCTGCAGCTTGCAGTGAAAGCGCTTCCAGAGGGGAGTCTAATGAGGGCAAACATTTGATGGTAGCAGCTTCCCTGCGGGAGATACTCTCTTTGCCAAAATCGCCTTTTTAGCCGCAGTTAAGTCACAATTAAGTACCCTATCCTAAAGCTTGCTGTTAGGAGGGAATCTGCAGCTTGCAGTGAAAGCGCTTCCAGAGGGGAGTCTAATGAGGGCAAACATTTGATGGTAGCACCTTCCCTGCGGGAGATACTCTCTTTGCCAAAATCGCATTATTAGGCGAAAGTAAGTTACAATTCAGTACCCTATCCTAAAGCTTGCTGTTAGGAGGGAATCTGCAGCTTGCAGTGAAAGCGCTTCCAGAGGGGAGTCTAATGAGGGCAAACATTTGATGGTAGCAGCTTCCCTGCGATAGATATTCTCTTTTCCAAAATCGCACTATTAGCCGCAGTTAAGTTACAATTCAGTACCCTATCCTAAAGCTTGCTGTTAGGAGGGAATCTGCAGCTTGCAGTGAAAGCGCTTCCAGAGGGGAGTCTAATGAGGGCAAACATTTGATGGTAGCAGCTTCCCTGCGGGAGATACTCTCTTTGCCAAAATCGCATTATTAGGCGCAAGTAAGTTACAATTCAGTACCCTATCCTAAAGCTTGCTGTTAGGAGGGAATCTGCAGCTTGCAGTGAAAGCGCTTCCAGAGGGGAGTCTAATGAGGGCAAACATTTGATGGTAGCAGCTTCCCTGCGGGAGATACTCTCTTTGCCAAAATCGCATTATTAGGCGAAAGTAAGTTACAATTCAGTACCCTATCCTAAAGCTTGCTCTTAGGAGGGAATCTGCAGCTTGCAGTGAAAGCGCTTCCAGAGGGGAGTCTAATGAGGGCAAACATTTGATGGTAGCAGCTTCCTTGCGGGAGATAGTCTCTTTGCCAAAATCGCATTATAAGGCGAAAGTAAGTTACAATTCAGTACCCTATCCTAAAGCTTGCTGTTAGGAGGGAATCTGCAGCTTGCAGTGAAAGCGCTTCCAGAGGGGAGTCTAATGAGGGCAAACATTTGATGGTAGCACCTTCCCTGCGGGAGATATTCTCTTTGCCAAAATCGCCTTATTAGACGCAGTTAAGATACAATTCAGTACACTCTCCTACAGCTTGCTGTTAGGAGGGAATCTGCAGCTTGCAGTGAAAGCGCTTCCAGAGGGGAGTCTAATGAGGGCAAACATTTGATGGTAGCAGCTTCCCTGCGGGAGATACTCTCTTTGCCAAAATCGCATTATTAGCCGAAAGTAAGTTACAATTCAGTACCCTATCCTAAAGCTTGCTGTTAGGAGGGAATCTGCAGCTTGCAGTGAAAGCGCTTCCAGAGGGGAGTCTAATGAGGGCAAACATTTGATGGTAGCAGCTTCCCTGAGGGAGATACTCTCTTTGCCATAATCGCATTATTAGGCGAAAGTAAGTTACAATTCAGTACCCTATCCTAAAGCTTGCTGTTAGGAGGGAATCTGCCGCTTGCAGTGAAAGCGCTTGCAGAGGGGGGTCTAATGAGGGCAAATATTTGATAGTAGCAGCTTCACTGCGGGAGATACTCTCTTTGCCAAAATCGCCTTATAAGACGCAGTTAAGATACAATTCAGTACACTGTCCTACAGCTTGCTGTTAGGAGGGAATCTGCAGCTTGCAGTGAAAGCGCTTCCAGAGGGGAGTCTAATGAGGGCAAACATTTGATGGTAGCAGCTTCCCTGCGGGAGATACTCTCTTTGCCAAAATCGCATTATTAGGCGAAAGTAAGTTACAATTCAGTACCCTATCCTAAAGCTTGCTGTTAGGAGGGAATCTGCAGCTTGCAGTGAAAGCGCTTCCAGAGGGGAGTCTAATGAGGGCAAACATTTGATGGTAGCACCTTCCCTGCGGGAGATACTCTCTTTGCCAAAATCGCATTATTAGGCGAAAGTAAGTTACAATTCAGTACCCTATCCTAAAGCTTGCTGTTAGGAGGGAATCTGCAGCTTGCAGTGAAAGCGCTTCCAGAGGGGAGTCTAATGAGGGCAAACATTTGATGGTAGCAGCTTCCCTGCGATAGATATTCTCTTTTCCAAAATCGCACTATTAGCCGCATTTAAGTTACAATTCAGTACCCTATCCTAAAGCTTGCTGTTAGGAGGGAATCTGCAGCTTGCAGTGAAAGCGCTTCCAGAGGGGAGTCTAAATAGGGCAAACATTTGATGGTAGCAGCTTCCCTGCGGGAGATACTCTCTTTGCCAAAATCGCATTATTAGCCGCAGTTAAGTTATAATTCAGTACCCTATCCTAAAGCTTGCTGTTAGGAGGGAATCTGCAGCTTGCAGTGAAAGCGCTTCCAGAGGGGAGTCTAATGAGGACAAACATTTGATGGTAGCACCTTCCCTGCGGGAGATATTCTCTTTGCCAAAATCGCCTTATTAGCCGCAGTTAAGTTACAATTCAGTACCCTATCCTAAAGGTTGCTGTTAGGAGGGAATCTGCAGCTTGCAGTGAAAGCGCTTCCAGAGGGGAGTCTAATGAGGGCAAACATTTGATGGTAGCACCTTCCCTGCGGGAGATTCTCTCTTTGCCAAAATCGCATTATTAGGCGAAAGTAAGTTACAATTCAGTACCCTATCCTAAAGCTTGCTGTTAGGAGGGAATCTGCAGCTTGCAGTGAAAGCGCTTCCAGAGGGGAGTCTAAGGAGGGCAAACATTTGATGGTAGCAGCTTCCCTGCGGGAGATACTCTCTTTGCCAAAATCGCATTATTATGCGAAAGTAAGTTACAATTCAGTACCCTATCCTAAAGCTTGCTGTTAGGAGGGAATCTGCAGCTTGCAGTGAAAGCGCTTCCAGAGGGGAGTCTAATGAGGGCAAACATTTGATGGTAGCAGCTTCCCTGCGGGAGATACTCTCTTTTCCAAAATCGCATTATTAGGTGAAAGTAAGTTACAATTCAGTACCCTATCCTAAAGCTTGCTGTTAGGAGGGAATCTGCAGCTTGCAGTGAAAGCGCTTCCAGAGGGGAATCTAATGAGGGCAAATATTTGATAGTAGCAGCTTCCCTGCGGGAGATATTCTCTTTGCCAGAATCGCCTTATTAGACGCAGTTAAGTTACAATTCAGTACACTGTCCTACAGCTTGCTGTTAGGAGGGAATCTGCAGCTTGCAGTGAAAGCGCTTCCAGAGGGGAGTCTAATGAGGGCAAACATTTGATGGTAGCAGCTTCCCTGCGGGAGATACTCTCTTTGCCAAAATCGCCTTATTATCCGCAGTTAAGTTACAATTCAGTACCCTATCCTAAAGCTTGCTGTTAGGAGGGAATCTGCAGCTTGCAGTGAAAGCGCTTCCAGAGGGGAGTCTAATGAGGGCAAACATTTGATGGTAGCACCTTCCCTGCGGGAGATATTCTCTTTGCCAAAATCGCCTTATTAGACGCAGTTAAGTTACAATTCAGTACACTGTCCTACAGCTTGCTGTTAGGAGGGAATCTGCAGCTTGCAGTGAAAGCGCTTCCAGAGGGGAGTCTAATGAGGGCAAACATTTGATGGTAGCAGCTTCCCTGCGGGAGATACTCTCTTTGCCAAAATCGCATTCTTAGGCGAAAGTAAGTTACAATTCAGTACCCTATCCTAAAGCTTGCTGGTAGGAGGGAATCTGCAGCTTGCAGTGAAAGCGCTTCCAGAGGGGAGTCTAATGAGGGCAAACATTTGATGGTAGCAGCTTCCCTGCGGGAGATACTCTCTTTGCCAAAATCGCATTATTAGGCGAAAGTAAGTTACAATTCAGTACCCTATCCTAAAGCTTGCTGTTAGGAGGGAATCTGCAGCTTGCAGTGAAAGCGCTTCCAGAGGGGAGTCTAATGAGGGCAAACATTTGATGGTAGCACCTTCCCTGCGGGAGATACTCTCTTTGCCAAAATCGCATTATTAGGCGAAAGTAAGTTACAATTCAGTACCCTATCCTAAAGCTTGCTGTTAGGAGGGAATCTGCAGCTTGCAGTGAAAGCGCTTCCAGAGGGGAGTCTAATGAGGGCAAACATTTGATGGTAGCAGCTTCCCTGCGATAGATATTCTCTTTTCCAAAATCGCACTATTAGCCGCAGTTAAGTTACAATTCAGTACCCTATCCTAAAGCTTGCTGTTAGGAGGGAATCTGCAGCTTGCAGTGAAAGCGCTTCCAGAGGGGAGTCTAATGAGGGCAAACATTTGATGGTAGCAGCTTCCCTGCGGGAGATACTCTCTTTGCCAAAATCGCATTATTAGGCGCAAGTAAGTTACAATTCAGTACCCTATCCTAAAGCTTGCTGTTAGGAGGGAATCTGCAGCTTGCAGTGAAAGCGCTTCCAGAGGGGAGTCTAATGAGGGCAAACATTTGATGGTAGCAGCTTCCCTGCGGGAGATACTCTCTTTGCCAAAATCGCATTATAAGGCGAAAGTAAGTTACAATTCAGTACCCTATCCTAAAGCTTGCTGTTAGGAGGGAATCTGCAGCTTGCAGTGAAAGCGCTTCCAGAGGGGAGTCTAATGAGGGCAAACATTTGATGGTAGCACCTTCCCTGCGGGAGATACTCTCTTCGCCAAAATCGCCTTATTATACGTAGTTAAGTTACAATTCAGTACCCTATCCTAAAGCTTGCTGTTAGGAGGGAATCTGCAGCTTGCAGTGAAAGCGCTTCCAGAGGGGAGTCTAATGAGGGCAAACATTTGATGGTAGCACCTTCCCTGCGGGAGATATTCTCTTTGCCAAAATCGCCTTATTAGACGCAGTTAAGATACAATTCAGTACACTGTCCTACAGCTTGCTGTTAGGAGGGAATCTGCAGCTTGCAGTGAAAGCGCTTCCAGTTGGGAGTCTAATGAGGGCAAACATTTGATGGTAGCAGCTTCCCTGCGGGAGATACTCTCTTTGCCAAAATCGCATTATTAGCCGAAAGTAAGTTACAATTCAGTACCCTATCCTAAAGCTTGCTCTTAGGAGGGAATCTGCAGCTTGCAGTGAAAGCGCTTCCAGAGGGGAGTCTAATGAGGGCAAACATTTGATGGTACCAGCTTCCTTGCGGGAGATAGTCTCTTTGCCAAAATCGCATTATTAGGCGAAAGTAAGTTACAATTCAGTACCCTATCCTAAAGCTTGCTGTTAGGAGGGAATCTGCAGCTTGCAGTGAAAGCGCTTCCAGAGGGGAGTCTAATGAGGGCAAATATTTGATGGTAGCACCTTCCCTGCGGGAGATATTCTCTTTGCCAAAATCGCCTTATTAGACGCAGTTAAGATACAATTCAGTACACTGTCCTACAGCTTGCTGTTAGGAGGGAATCTGCAGCTTGCAGTGAAAGCGCTTCCAGAGGGGAGTCTAATGAGGGCAAATATTTGATAGTAGCAGCTTCCCTGCGGGAGATAGTCTCTTTGCCAAAATCGCCTTATAAGACGCAGTTAAGATACAATTCAGTACACTGTCCTACAGCTTGCTGTTAGGAGGGAATCTGCAGCTTGCAGTGAAAGCGCTTCCAGAGGGGAGTCTAATGAGGGCAAACATTTGATGGTAGCAGCTTCCCTGCGGGAGATACTCTCTTTGCCAAAATCGCATTATTAGGCGAAAGTAAGTTACAATTCAGTACCCTATCCTAAAGCTTGCTGTTAGGAGGGAATCTGCAGCTTGCAGTGAAAGCGCTTCCAGAGGGGAGTCTAATGAGGGCAAACATTTGATGGTAGCAGCTTCCCTGCAGGAGATATTCTCTTTTCCAAAATCGCATTATTAGCCGCAGTTAAGTTACAATTCAGTACCCTATCCTAAAGCTTGCTGTTAGGAGGGAATCTGCAGCTTGCAGTGAAAGCGCTTCCAGAGGGGAGTCTAATGAGGGCAAACATTTGATGGTAGCAGCTTCCCTGCGGGAGATAGTCTCTTTGCCAAAATCGCCTTATTAGCTGAAAGTAAGTTACAATTCAGTACCCTATCCTAAAGCTTGCTGTTAGGAGGGAATCTGCAGCTTGCTGTGAAAGCGCTTCCAGAGGGGAGTCTAATGAGGGCAAACATTTGATGGTAGCAGCTTCCCTACGGGAGATACTCTCTTTGCCAAAATCGCATTATTAGGCGAAAGTAAGTTACAATTCAGTATCCTATCCTAAAGCTTGCTGTTAGGAGGGAATCTGCAGCTTGCAGTGAAAGCGCTTCCAGAGGGGAGTCTAATGAGGGCAAATATTTGATGGTAGCAGATTCCCTGCGGGAGATACTCTCTTTGCCATAATCGCATTATTAGGCGAAAGTAAGTTACAATTCAGTACCCTATCCTAAAGCTTGATGTTAGGAGGGAATCTGCAGCTTGCAGTGAAAGCGCTTCCAGAGGGGAGTCTAATGAGGGCAAACATTTGATGGTAGCAGCTTCCCTGCGGGAGATACTCTCTTTGCCAAAATCGCATTATTAGCCGCAGTTAAGTTATAATTCAGTACCCTATCCTAAAGCTTGCTGTTAGGAGGGAATCTGCAGCTTGCAGTGAAAGCGCTTCCAGAGGGGAGTGTAATGAGGGCAAACATTTGATGGTAACAGCTTCCCTGCGGGAGATACTCTCTTTGCCAAAATCGCCTTATTATCCGCAGTTAAGATACAATTCAGTACCCTATCCTAAATCTTGCTGTTAGGAGGGAATCTGCAGCTTGCAGTGAAAGCGCTTCCAGAGGGGAGTCTAATGAGGGCAAACATTTGATGGTAGCAGCTTCCCTGCGAGAGATATTCTCTTTGCCAAAATCGCCTTATTAGCCGCAGTTAAGTTACAATTCAGTACCCTATCCTAAAGCTTGCTGTTAGGAGGGAATCTGCAGCTTGCAGTGAAAGCGCTTCCAGAGGGGAGTCTAATGAGGGCAAATATTTGATGGTAGCAGCTTCCCTGCGGGAGATAGTCTCTTTGCCATAATCGCATTATTAGGCGAAAGTAAGATACAATTCAGTACCCTATCCTAAAGCTTGCTGTTAGGAGGGAATCTGCAGCTTGCAGTGAAAGCGCTTCCAGAGGGGAGTCTAATGAGGGCAAACATTTGATGGTAGCAGCTTCCCTGCGGGAGATTCTCTCTTTGCCAAAATCGCATTATTAGGCGAAAGTAAGTTACAATTCAGTACCCTATCCTAAAGCTTGCTGTTAGGAGGGAATCTGCAGCTTGCAGTGAAAGCGCTTCCAGAGGGGAGTCTAATGAGGGCAAACATTTGATGGTAGCAGCTTCCCTGCGGGAGATACTCTCTTTGCCAAAATCGCATTATTAGCCGCAGTTAAGTTACAATTCAGTACACTGTCCTACAGCTTGCTGTTAGGAGGGAATCTGCAGCTTGCAGTGAAAGCGCTTCCAGAGGGGAGTCTAATGAGGGCAAACATTTGATGGTAGCAGCTTCCCTGCGGGAGATATTCTCTTTGCCAAAATCGCATTATTTCCCGCAGTTAAGATACAATAAAGTACCCTATCCTAACGCTTGCTGTTAGGAGGGAATCTGCAGCTTGCAGTGAAAGTGCTTCCAGAGGGGAGTCTAATGAGGGCAAACATTTGATGGTAGCAGCTTCCCTGCGGGAGATACTCTCTTTGCCAAAATCGCATTATTAGGCGAAAGTAAGTTACAATTCAGTACCCTATCCTAAAGCTTGCTGTTAGGAGGGAATCTGCAGCTTGCAGTGAAAGCGCTTCCAGAGGGGAGTCTAATGAGGGCAAACATTTGATGGTAGCAGCTTTCCTGCGGGAGATAGTCTCTTTGCCAAAATCGCCTTATTAGCCGCAGTTAAGTAACAATTCAGTACCCTATCCTAAAGCTTGCTGTTAGGAGGGAATCTGCAGCTTGCAGTGAAAGCGCTTCCAGAGGGGAGTCTAATGAGGGCAAACATTTGATGGTAGCAGCTTCCCTGCGGGAGATACTCGCTTTTCCAAAATCGCATTTTTAGGCGAAAGTAAGTTACAATTCAGTACCCTATCCTAAAGCTTGCTGTTAGGAGGGAATCTGCAGCTTGCAGTGAAAGCGCTTCCAGAGGGGAGTCTAATGAGGGCAAATATTTGATAGTAGCAGCTTCCCTGCGGGAGATATTCTCTTTGCCAAAATCGCCTTATTTGACGTAGTTAAGATACAATTCAGTACACTGTCCTACAGCTTGCTGTTAGGAGGGAATCTGCAGCTTGCAGTGAAAGCGCTTCCAGAGGGGAGTCTAATGAGGGCAAACATTTGATGGTAGCACCTTCCCTGCGGGAGATTCTCTCTTTACCAAAATCGCATTATTAGGCGAAAGTAAGTTACAATTCAGTACCCTATCCTAAAGCTTGCTGTTAGGAGGGAATCTGCAGCTTGCAGTGAAAGCGCTTCCAGAGGGGAGTCTAATGAGGGCAAACATTTGATGGTAGCAGATTCCCTGCGGGAGATACTCTCTTTGCCAAAATCGCATTATTATGCGAAAGTAAGTTACAATTCAGTACCCTATCCTAAAGCTTGCTGTTAGGAGGGAATCTGCAGCTTGCAGTGAAAGCGCTTCCAGAGGGGAGTCTAATGAGGGCAAACATTTGATGGTAGCAGCTTCCCTGCGGGAGATATTCTCTTTGCCAAAATCGCATTATTAGGCGAAAGTAAGTTACAATTCAGTACCCTATCCTAAAGCTTGCTGGTAGGAGGGAATCTGCAGCTTGCAGTGAAAGCGCTTCCAGAGGGGAGTCTAATGAGGGCAAACATTTGATGGTAGCAGCTTCCCTGCGGGAGATACTCTCTTTGCCAAAATCGCCTTTTTAGCCGCAGTTAAGTCACAATTAAGTACCCTATCCTAAAGCTTGCTGTTAGGAGGGAATCTGCAGCTTGCAGTGAAAGCGCTTCCAGAGGGGAGTCTAATGAGGGCAAACATTTGATGGTAGCACCTTCCCTGCGGGAGATACTCTCTTTGCCAAAATCGCATTATTAGGCGAAAGTAAGTTACAATTCAGTACCCTATCCTAAAGCTTGCTGTTAGGAGGGAATCTGCAGCTTGCAGTGAAAGCGCTTCCAGAGGGGAGTCTAATGAGGGCAAACATTTGATGGTAGCAGCTTCCCTGCGATAGATATTCTCTTTTCCAAAATCGCACTATTAGCCGCAGTTAAGTTACAATTCAGTACCCTATCCTAAAGCTTGCTGTTAGGAGGGAATCTGCAGCTTGCAGTGAAAGCACTTCCAGAGGGGAGTCTAATGAGGGCAAACATTTGATGGTAGCAGCTTCCCTGCGGGAGATACTCTCTTTGCCAAAATCGCATTATTAGGCGCAAGTAAGTTACAATTCAGTACCCTATCCTAAAGCTTGCTGTTAGGAGGGAATCTGCAGGTTGCAGTGAATGCGCTTCCAGAGGGGAGTCTAATGAGGGCAAACATTTGATGGTAGCAGCTTCCCTGCGGGAGATACTCTCTTTGCCAAAATCGCATTATTAGGCGAAAGTAAGTTACAATTCAGTACCCTATCCTAAAGCTTGCTCTTAGGAGGGAATCTGCAGCTTGCAGTGAAAGCGCTTCCAGAGGGGAGTCTAATGAGGGCAAACATTTGATGGTAGCAGCTTCCTTGCGGGAGATAGTCTCTTTGCCAAAATCGCATTATAAGGCGAAAGTAAGTTACAATTCAGTACCCTATCCTAAAGCTTGCTGTTAGGAGGGAATCTGCAGCTTGCAGTGAAAGCGCTTCCAGAGGGGAGTCTAATGAGGGCAAACATTTGATGGTAGCACCTTCCCTGCGGGAGATATTCTCTTTGCCAAAATCGCCTTATTAGACGCAGTTAAGATACAATTCAGTACACTCTCCTACAGCTTGCTGTTAGGAGGGAATCTGCAGCTTGCAGTGATAGCGCTTCCAGAGGGGAGTCTAATGAGGGCAAACATTTGATGGTAGCAGCTTCCCTGCGGGAGATACTCTCTTTGCCAAAATCGCATTATTAGCCGAAAGTAAGTTACAATTCAGTACCCTATCCTAAAGCTTGCTGTTAGGAGGGAATCTGCAGCTTGCAGTGAAAGCGCTTCCAGAGGGGAGTCTAATGAGGACAAACATTTGATGGTAGCACCTTCCCTGCGGGAGATACTCTCTTTGCCAAAATCGCATTATTAGGCGAAATTAAGTTACAATTCAGTACCCTATCCTAAAGCTTGCTGTTAGGAGGGAATCTGCAGCTTGCAGTGAAAGCGCTTCCAGAGGGGAGTCTAAATAGGGCAAACATTTGATGGTAGCAGCTTCCCTGCGGGAGATACTCTCTTTGCCAAAATCGCATTATTAGCCGCAGTTAAGTTATAATTCAGTACCCTATCCTAAAGCTTGCTGTTAGGAGGGAATCTGCAGCTTGCAGTGAAAGCGCTTCCAGAGGGGAGTCTAATGAGGACAAACATTTGATGGTAACAGCTTCCCTGCGGGAGATATTCTCTTTGCCAAAATCGCCTTATTAGCCGCAGTTAAGTTACAATTCAGTACCCTATCCTAAAGCTTGCTGTTAGGAGGGAATCTGCAGCTTGCAGTGAAAGCGCTTCCAGAGGGGAGTCTAATGAGGGCAAACATTTGATGGTAGCACCTTCCCAGCGGGAGATTCTCTCTTTGCCAAAATCGCATTATTAGGCGAAAGTAAGTTACAATTCAGTACCCTATCCTAAAGCTTGCTGTTAGGAGGGAATCTGCAGCTTCAAGTGAAAGCGCTTCCAGAGGGGAGTCTAATGAGGGCAAACATTTGATGGTAGCAGCTTCCCTGCGGGAGATACTCTCTTTGCCAAAATCGCATTATTATGCGAAAGTAAGTTACAATTCAGTACCCTATCCTAAAGCTTGCTGTTAGGAGGGAATCTGCAGCTTGCAGTGAAAGCGCTTCCAGAGGGGAGTCTAATGAGGGCAAACATTTGATGGTAGCAGCTTCCCTGCGGGAGATACTCTCTTTTCCAAAATCGCATTATTAGGTGAAAGTAAGTTACAATTCAGTACCCTATCCTAAAGCTTGCTGTTAGGAGGGAATCTGCAGCTTGCAGTGAAAGCGCTTCCAGAGGGGAATCTAATGAGGGCAAATATTTGATAGTAGCAGCTTCCCTGCGGGAGATATTCTCTTTGCCAGAATCGCCTTATTAGACGCAGTTAAGTTACAATTCAGTACACTGTCCTACAGCTTGCTGTTAGGAGGGAATCTGCAGCTTGCAGTGAAAGCGCTTCCAGAGGGGAGTCTAATGAGGGCAAACATTTGATGGTAGCAGCTTCCCTGCGGGAGATACTCTTTTTGCCAAAATCGCCTTATTAGCCGCACTTAAGTTACAATTCAGTACCCTATCCTAAAGCTTGCTGTTAGGAGGGAATCTGCAGCTTGCAGTGAAAGCGCTTCCAGAGGGGAGTCTAATGAGGGCAAACATTTGATGGTAGCACCTTCCCTGCGGGAGATATTCTCTTTGCCAAAATCGCCTTATTAGACGCAGTTAAGTTACAATTCAGTACACTGTCCTACAGCTTGCTGTTAGGAGGGAATCTGCAGCTTGCAGTGAAAGCGCTTCCAGAGGGGAGTCTAATGAGGGCAAACATTTGATGGTAGCAGCTTCCCTGCGGGAGATACTCTCTTTGCCAAAATCGCATTATTAGGCGAAAGTAAGTTACAATTCAGTACCCTATCCTAAAGCTTGCTGGTAGGAGGGAATCTGCAGCTTGCAGTGAAAGCGCTTCCAGAGGGGAGTCTAATGAGGGCAAACATTTGATGGTAGCAGCTTCCCTGCGGGAGATACTCTCTTTGCCAAAATCGCATTATTATGCGAAAGTAAGTTACAATTCAGTACCCTATCCTAAAGCTTGCTGTTAGGAGGGAATCTGCAGCTTGCAGTGAAAGCGCTTCCAGAGGGGAGTCTAATGAGGGCAAACATTTGATGGTAGCACCTTCCCTGCGGGAGATACTCTCTTTTCCAAAATCGCATTATTAGGCGAAAGTAAGTTACAATTCAGTACCCTATCCTAAAGCTTGCTGTTAGGAGGGAATCTGCAGCTTGCAGTGAAAGCGCTTCCAGAGGGGAGTCTAATGAGGGCAAACATTTGATGGTAGCAGCTTCCCTGCGGGAGATAGTCTCTTTGCCAAAATCGCCTTATTAGCTGAAAGTAAGTTACAATTCAGTACCCTATCCTAAAGCTTGCTGTTAGGAGGGAATCTGCAGCTTGCTGTGAAAGCGCTTCCAGAGGGGAGTCTAATGAGGGCAAACATTTGATGGTAGCAGCTTCCCTGCGGGAGATAGTCTCTTTGCCATAATCGCATTATTAGGCGAAAGTAAGATACAATTCAGTACCCTATCCTAAAGCTTGCTGTTAGGAGGGAATCTGCAGCTTGCAGTGAAAGCGCTTCCAGAGGGGAGTCTAATGAGGGCAAACATTTGATGGTAGCAGCTTCCCTGCGGGAGATTCTCTCTTTGCCAAAATCGCATTATTAGGCGAAAGTAAGTTACAATTCAGTACCCTATCCTAAAGCTTGCTGTTAGGAGGGAATCTGCAGCTTGCAGTGAAAGCGCTTCCAGAGGGGAGTCTAATGAGGGCAAACATTTGATGGTAGCAGCTTCCCTGCGGGAGATACTCTCTTTGCCAAAATCACATTATTAGCCGCAGTTAAGTTACAATTCAGTACACTGTCCTACAGCTTGCTGTTAGGAGGGAATCTGCAGCTTGCAGTGAAAGCGCTTCCAGAGGGGAGTCTAATGAGGGCAAACATTTGATGGTAGCAGCTTGCCTGCGGGAGATATTCTCTTTGCCAAAATCGCATTATTTCCCGCAGTTAAGATACAATAAAGTACCCTATCCTAACGCTTGCTGTTAGGAGGGAATCTGCAGCTTGCAGTGAAAGTGCTTCCAGAGGGGAGTCTAATGAGGGCAAACATTTGATGGTAGCAGCTTCCCTGCGGGAGATACTCTCTTTGCCAAAATCGCATTATTAGGCGAAAGTAAGTTACAATTCAGTACCCTATCCTAAAGCTTGCTGTTAGGAGGGAATCTGCAGCTTGCAGTGAAAGCGCTTCCAGAGGGGAGTCTAATGAGGGCAAACATTTGATGGTAGCAGCTTTCCTGCGGGAGATAGTCTCTTTGCCAAAATCGCCTTATTAGCCGCAGTTAAGTTACAATTCAGTACCCTATCCTAAAGCTTGCTGTTAGGAGGGAATCTGCAGCTTGCAGTGAAAGCGCTTCCAGAGGGGAGTCTAATGAGGGCAAACATTTGATGGTAGCACCTTCCCAGCGGGAGATTCTCTCTTTGCCAAAATCGCATTATTAGGCGAAAGTAAGTTACAATTCAGTACCCTATCCTAAAGCTTGCTGTTAGGAGGGAATCTGCAGCTTCAAGTGAAAGCGCTTCCAGAGGGGAGTCTAATGAGGGCAAACATTTGATGGTAGCAGCTTCCCTGCGGGAGATACTCTCTTTGCCAAAATCGCATTATTATGCGAAAGTAAGTTACAATTCAGTACCCTATCCTAAAGCTTGCTGTTAGGAGGGAATCTGCAGCTTGCAGTGAAAGCGCTTCCAGAGGGGAGTCTAATGAGGGCAAACATTTGATGGTAGCAGCTTCCCTGCGGGAGATACTCTCTTTTCCAAAATCGCATTATTAGGTGAAAGTAAGATACAATTCAGTACCCTATCCTAAAGCTTGCTGTTAGGAGGGAATCTGCAGCTTGCAGTGAAAGCGCTTCCAGAGGGGAATCTAATGAGGGCAAATATTTGATAGTAGCAGCTTCCCTGCGGGAGATATTCTCTTTGCCAGAATCGCCTTATTAGACGCAGTTAAGTTACAATTCAGTACACTGTCCTACAGCTTGCTGTTAGGAGGGAATCTGCAGCTTGCAGTGAAAGCGCTTCCAGAGGGGAGTCTAATGAGGGCAAACATTTGATGGTAGCAGCTTCCCTGCGGGAGATACTCTCTTTGCCAAAATCGCCTTATTAGCCGCACTTAAGTTACAATTCAGTACCCTATCCTAAAGCTTGCTGTTAGGAGGGAATCTGCAGCTTGCAGTGAAAGCGCTTCCAGAGGGGAGTCTAATGAGGGCAAACATTTGATGGTAGCACCTTCCCTGCGGGAGATATTCTCTTTGCCAAAATCGCCTTATTAGACGCAGTTAAGTTACAATTCAGTACACTGTCCTACAGCTTGCTGTTAGGAGGGAATCTGCAGCTTGCAGTGAAAGCGCTTCCAGAGGGGAGTCTAATGAGGGCAAACATTTGATGGTAGCAGCTTCCCTGCGGGAGATACTCTCTTTGCCAAAATCGCATTATTAGGCGAAAGTAAGTTACAATTCAGTACCCTATCCTAAAGCTTGCTGGTAGGAGGGAATCTGCAGCTTGCAGTGAAAGCGCTTCCAGAGGGGAGTCTAATGAGGGCAAACATTTGATGGTAGCAGCTTCCCTGCGGGAGATACTCTCTTTGCCAAAATCGCATTATTATGCGAAAGTAAGTTACAATTCAGTACCCTATCCTAAAGCTTGCTGTTAGGAGGGAATCTGCAGCTTGCAGTGAAAGCGCTTCCAGAGGGGAGTCTAATGAGGGCAAACATTTGATGGTAGCAGCTTCCCTGCGATAGATATTCTCTTTTCCAAAATCGCACTATTAGCCGCAGTTAAGTTACAATTCAGTACCCTATCCTAAAGCTTGCTGTTAGGAGGGAATCTGCAGCTTGCAGTGAAAGCGCTTCCAGAGGGGAGTCTAATGAGGGCAAACATTTGATGGTAGCAGCTTCCCTGCGGGAGATACTCTCTTTGCCAAAATCGCATTATTAGGCGCAAGTAAGTTACAATTCAGTACCCTATCCTAAAGCTTGCTGTTAGGAGGGAATCTGCAGCTTGCAGTGAAAGCGCTTCCAGAGGGGAGTCTAATGAGGGCAAACATTTGATGGTAGCAGCTTCCCTGCGGGAGATACTCTCTTTGCCAAAATCGCATTATTAGGCGAAAGTAAGTTACAATTCAGTACCCTATCCTAAAGCTTGCTCTTAGGAGGGAATCTGCAGCTTGCAGTGAAAGCGCTTCCAGAGGGGAGTCTAATGAGGGCAAACATTTGATGGTACCAGCTTCCTTGCGGGAGATAGTCTCTTTGCCAAAATCGCATTATAAGGCGAAAGTAAGTTACAATTCAGTACCCTATCCTAAAGCTTGCTGTTAGGAGGGAATCTGCAGCTTGCAGTGAAAGCGCTTCCAGAGGGGAGTCTAATGAGGGCAAACATTTGATGGTAGCACCTTCCCTGCGGGAGATATTCTCTTTGCCAAAATCGCCTTATTAGACGCAGTTAAGATACAATTCAGTACACTGTCCTACAGCTTGCTGTTAGGAGGGAATCTGCAGCTTGCAGTGAAAGCGCTTCCAGTTGGGAGTCTAATGAGGGCAAACATTTGATGGTAGCAGCTTCCCTGCGGGAGATACTCTCTTTGCCAAAATCGCATTATTAGCCAAAAGTAAGTTACAATTCAGTACCCTATCCTAAAGCTTGCTCTTAGGAGGGAATCTGCAGCTTGCAGTGAAAGCGCTTCCAGAGGGGAGTCTAATGAGGGCAAACATTTGATGGTACCAGCTTCCTTGCGGGAGATAGTCTCTTTGCCAAAATCGCATTATTAGGCGAAAGTAAGTTACAATTCAGTACCCTATCCTAAAGCTTGCTGTTAGGAGGGAATCTGCAGCTTGCAGTGAAAGCGCTTCCAGAGGGGAGTCTAATGAGGGCAAATATTTGATGGTAGCACCTTCCCTGCGGGAGATATTCTCTTTGCCAAAATCGCCTTATTAGACGCAGTTAAGATACAATTCAGTACACTGTCCTACAGCTTGCTGTTAGGAGGGAATCTGCAGCTTGCAGTGAAAGCGCTTCCAGAGGGGAGTCTAATGAGGGCAAATATTTGATAGTAGCAGCTTCCCTGCGGGAGATAGTCTCTTTGCCAAAATCGCCTTATAAGACGCAGTTAAGATACAATTCAGTACACTGTCCTACAGCTTGCTGTTAGGAGGGAATCTGCAGCTTGCAGTGAAAGCGCTTCCAGAGGGGAGTCTAATGAGGGCAAACATTTGATGGTAGCAGCTTCCCTGCGGGAGATACTCTCTTTGCCAAAATCGCATTATTAGCCGAAAGTAAGTTACAATTCAGTACCCTATCCTAAAGCTTGCTGTTAGGAGGGAATCTGCAGCTTGCAGTGAAAGCGCTTCCAGAGGGGAGTCTAATGAGGGCAAACATTTGATGGTAGCAGCTTCCCTGCAGGAGATATTCTCTTTTCCAAAATCGCATTATTAGCCGCAGTTAAGTTACAATTCAGTACCCTATCCTAAAGCTTGCTGTTAGGAGGGAATCTGCAGCTTGCAGTGAAAGCGCTTCCAGAGGGGAGTCTAATGAGGGCAAACATTTGATGGTAGCAGCTTCCCTGCGGGAGATAGTCTCTTTGCCAAAATCGCCTTATTAGCTGAAAGTAAGTTACAATTCAGTACCCTATCCTAAAGCTTGCTGTTAGGAGGGAATCTGCAGCTTGCTGTGAAAGCGCTTCCAGAGGGGAGTCTAATGAGGGCAAACATTTGGTGGTAGCAGCTTCCCTACGGGAGATACTCTCTTTGCCAAAATCGCATTATTAGGCGAAAGTAAGTTACAATTCAGTATCCTATCCTAAAGCTTGCTGTTAGGAGGGAATCTGCAGCTTGCAGTGAAAGCGCTTCCAGAGGGGAGTCTAATGAGGGCAAATATTTGATGGTAGCAGCTTCCCTGCGGGAGATACTCTCTTTGCCATAATCGCATTATTAGGCGAAAGTAAGTTACAATTCAGTACCCTATCCTAAAGCTTGATGTTAGGAGGGAATCTGCAGCTTGCAGTGAAAGCGCTTCCAGAGGGGAGTCTAATGAGGGCAAACATTTGATGGTAGCACCTTCCCTGCGGGAGATACTCTCTTTGCCAAAATCGCATTATTAGCCGCAGTTAAGTTATAATTCAGTACCCTATCCTAAAGCTTGCTGTTAGGAGGGAATCTGCAGCTTGCAGTGAAAGCGCTTCCAGAGGGGAGTGTAATGAGGGCAAACATTTGATGGTAACAGCTTCCCTGCGGGAGATAATCTCTTTGCCAAAATCGCCTTATTATCCGCAGTTAAGATACAATTCAGTACCCTATCCTAAAGCTTGCTGTTAGGAGGGAATCTGCAGCTTGCAGTGAAAGCGCTTCCAGAGGGGAGTCTAATGAGGGCAAACATTTGATGGTAGCAGCTTCCCTGCGAGAGATATTCTCTTTGCCAAAATCGCCTTATTAGCCGCAGTTAAGTTACAATTCAGTACCCTATCCTAAAGCTTGCTGTTAGGAGGGAATCTGCAGCTTGCAGTGAAAGCGCTTCCAGAGGGGAGTCTAATGAGGGCAAATATTTGATGGTAGCAGCTTCCCTGCGGGAGATAGTCTCTTTGCCATAATCGCATTATTAGGCGAAAGTAAGATACAATTCAGTACCCTATCCTAAAGCTTGCTGTTAGGAGGGAATCTGCAGCTTGCAGTGAAAGCGCTTCCAGAGGGGAGTCTAATGAGGGCAAACATTTGATGGTAGCAGCTTCCCTGCGGGAGATTCTCTCTTTGCCAAAATCGCATTATTAGGCGAAAGTAAGTTACAATTCAGTACACTATCCTAAAGCTTGCTGTTAGGAGGGAATCTGCAGCTTGCAGTGAAAGCGCTTCCAGAGGGGAGTCTAATGAGGGCAAACATTTGATGGTAGCAGCTTCCCTGCGGGAGATACTCTCTTTGCCAAAATCGCATTATTAGCCGCAGTTAAGTTACAATTCAGTACACTGTCCTACAGCTTGCTGTTAGGAGGGAATCTGCAGCTTGCAGTGAAAGCGCTTCCAGAGGGGAGTCTAATGAGGGCAAACATTTGATGGTAGCAGCTTCCCTGCGGGAGATATTCTCTTTGCCAAAATCGCATTATTTCCCGCAGTTAAGATACAATAAAGTACCCTATCCTAACGCTTGCTGTTAGGAGGGAATCTGCAGCTTGCAGTGAAAGCGCTTCCAGAGGGGAGTCTAATGAGGGCAAACATTTGATGGTAGCAGCTTTCCTGCGGGAGATAGTCTCTTTGCCAAAATCGCCTTATTAGCCGCAGTTAAGTAACAATTCAGTACCCTATCCTAAAGCTTGCTGTTAGGAGGGAATCTGCAGCTTGCAGTGAAAGCGCTTCCAGAGGGGAGTCTAATGAGGGCAAACATTTGATGGTAGCAGCTTCCCTGCGGGAGATACTCTCTTTTCCAAAATCGCATTTTTAGGCGAAAGTAAGTTACAATTCAGTACCCTATCCTAAAGCTTGCTGTTAGGAGGGAATCTGCAGCTTGCAGTGAAAGCGCTTCCAGAGGGGAGTCTAATGAGGGCAAATATTTGATAGTAGCAGCTTCCCTGCGGGAGATATTCTCTTTGCCAATATCGCCTTATTTGACGTAGTTAAGTTACAATTCAGTACACTGTCCTACAGCTTGCTGTTAGGAGGGAATCTGCAGCTTGCAGTGAAAGCGCTTCCAGAGGGGAGTCTAATGAGGGCAAACATTTGATGGTAGCAGCTTCCGTGCGGGAGGTACTCTCTTTGTCAAAATCGCATTATTAGCCGCAGTTAAGTTACAATTCAGTACACTGTCCTACAGCTTGCTGTTAGGAGGGAATCTGCAGCTTGCAGTGAAAGTGCTTCCAGAGGGGAGTCTAATGAGGGCAAACATTTGATGGTAGCAGCTTCCCTGCGGGAGATACTCTCTTTGCCAAAATCGCATTATTAGGCGAAAGTAAGTTACAATTCAGTACCCTATCCTAAAGCTTGCTGTTAAGAGGGAATCTGCAGCTTGCAGTGAAAGCGCTTCCAGAGGGGAGTCTAATGAGGGCAAACATTTGATGGTAGCAGCTTTCCTGCGGGAGATAGTCTCTTTGCCAAAATCGCCTTATTAGCCGCAGTTAAGTAACAATTCAGTACCCTATCCTAAAGCTTGCTGTTAGGAGGGAATCTGCAGCTTGCAGTGAAAGCGCTTCCAGAGGGGAGTCTAATGAGGGCAAACATTTGATGGTAGCAGCTTCCCTGCGGGAGATACTCTCTTTTCCAAAATCGCATTATTAGGCGAAAGTAAGTTACGATTCAGTACCCTATCCTAAAGCTTGCTGTTAGGAGGGAATCTGCAGCTTGCAGTGAAAGCGCTTCCAGAGGGGAGTCTAATGAGGGCAAATATTTGATAGTAGCAGCTTCCCTGCGGGAGATATTCTCTTTGCCAAAATCGCCTTATTTGACGTAGTTAAGTTACAATTCAGTACACTGTCCTACAGCTTGCTGTTAGGAGGGAATCTGCAGCTTGCAGTGAAAGCGCTTCCAGAGGGGAGTCTAATGAGGGCAAACATTTGATGGTAGCAGCTTCCGTGCGGGAGGTACTCTCTTTGTCAAAATCGCATTATTAGCCGCAGTTAAGTTACAATTCAGTACACTGTCCTACAGCTTGCTGTTAGGAGGGAATCTGCAGCTTGCAGTGAAAGCGCTTCCAGAGGGGAGTCTAATGAGGACAAAGATTTGATGGTAACAGCTTCCCTGCGGGAGATATTCTCTTTGCCATAATCGCATTATTAGCCGCAGTTAAATTACAATTCAGTACCCTATCCTAAAGCTTGCTGTTAGGAGGGAATCTGCAGCTTGCAGTGAAAGCGCTTCCAGAGGGGAGTCTAATGAGGGCAAAGATTTGATGGTAACAGCTTCCCTGCGGGAGATATTCTCTTTGCCAAAATCGCATTATTAGCCGCAGTTAAATTACAATTCAGTACCCTAACCTAAAGCTTGCTGTTAGGAGGGAATCTGCAGCTTGCAGTGAAAGCGGTTCCAGAGGTGAGTCTAATGAGCGCAAACATTTGATGGTAGCAGCTTCCCTGCGGGAGATATTCTCTTTGATAATATCGCCTTATTAGGCCCAGTTAAGTTACAATTCAGAACACTCTCCTACAGCTTGCTGTTAGGAGGGAATCTGCAGCTTGCAGTGAAAGCGCTTCCAGAGGGGAGTCTAATGAGGGCAAACATTTGATGGTAGCAGCTTCCCTGCGGGAGATACTCTCTTTGCCAAAATCGCATTATTAGGCGAAAGTAAGTTACAATTCAGTACCCTATCCTAAAGCTTGCTGTTAGGAGGGAATCTGCAGCTTGCAGTGAAAGCGCTTCCAGAGGGGAGTCTAATGAGGGCAAACATTTGATGGTAGCAGCTTCCCTGCGGGAGATACCCTCTTTGCCAAAATCGCATTATTAGGCGAAAGTAAGTTACAATTCAGTACCCTATCCTAAAGCTTGCTGTTAGGAGGGAATCTGCAGCTTGCAGTGAAAGCGCTTCCAGAGGGGAGTCTAATGAGGGCAAACATTTGATGGTAGCAGCTTCCCTGCGGGAGATATTCTCTTTGCCAAAATCGCATTATAAGTCGAAAGTAAGTTACAATTCAGTACCCTATCCTAAAGCTTGCTGTTAGGAGGGAATCTGCAGCTTGCAGTGAAAGCGCTTCCAGAGGGGAGTCTAATGAGGGCAAACATTTGATGGTAGCAGCTTCCCTGCGGGAGATAGTCTCTTTGCCAAAATCGCATTATTAGGCGAAAGTAAGTTACAATTCAGTACCCTATCCTAAAGCTTGCTGTTAGGAGGGAATCTGCAGCTTGCAGTGAAAGCGCTTCCAGAGGGGAGTATAATGAGGGCAAATATTTGATGGTAGCAGCTTCCCTGCGGGAGATACTCTCTTTGCCAAAATCGCCTTATTAGCCGCAGTTAAGTTACAGTTCAGTACCCTATCCTAAAGCTTGCTGTTAGGAGGGAATCTGCAGCTTGCAGTGAAAGCGCTTCCAGAGGGGAGTCTAATGAGGGCAAGCATTTGATGGTAGCAGCTTCCCTGCGGGAGATATTCTCTTTGCCATAATCGCCTTATTAGCCGCAGTTAAGATCCAATTCAGTACCCTATCCTAAAGCTTGCTGTTAGGAGGGAATCTGCAGCTTGCAGTGAAAGCGCTTCCAGAGGGGAGTCTAATGAGGGCAAACATTTGATGGTAGCAGCTTCCCTGCGGGAGATACTCTCTTTGCCAAAATCGCATTGTTAGGCGAAAGTAAGTTACAATTCAGTACCCTATCCTAAAGCTTGCTGTTAGGAGGGAATCTGCAGCTTGCAGTGAAAGCGCTTGCAGAGGGGAGTCTAATGAGGGCAAAGATTTGATGGTAGCAGCTTCCCTGCGGGAGATACTCTCTTTGCCAAAATCGCATTATTAGGCGAAAGTAAGTTACAATTCAGTACCCTATCCTAAAGCTTGCTGTTAGGAGGGAATCTGCAGCTTGCAGTGAAAGTGCTTCCAGAGGGGAGTCTAACGAGGGCAAACATTTGATGGTAGCAGCTTCCCTGCGGGAGATAGTCTCTTTGCCAAAATCGCATTATTAGGCGAAAGTAAGTTGCAATTCAGTACCCTATCCTAAAGCTTGCTGTTAGGAGGGAATCTGCAGCTTGCAGTGAAAGCACTTCCAGAGGGGAGTCTAATGAGGGCAAACATTTGATGGTAGCAGCTTCCCTGCGGGAGATACTCTCTTTGCCAAAATCGCATTATTAGGCGAAAGTAAGTTACAATTCAGTACCCTATCCTTAAGCTTGCTGTTAGGAGGGAATCTGCAGGTTGCAGTGAATGCGCTTCCAGAGGGGAGTCTAATGAGGGCAAACATTTGAATGTAGCAGCTTTCCTGCGGGAGATATTCTCTTTGCCAAAATCGCCTTATTAGCCGCAGTTAAGTTACAATTCCGTACACTGTCCTAAAGCTTGCTGTTAGGAGGGAATCTGAAGCTTGCAGTGAAAGCGCTTCCAGAGGGGAGTCTAATGAGGGCAAACATTTGATGGTAGCAGCCTCCCTGCGGCAGATACTCTCTTTGCCAAAATCGCATTATTAGGCGAAAGTAAGATACAATTCAGTACCCTATCCTAAAGCTTGCTGTTAGGAGGGAATCTGCAGCTTGCAGTGAAAGCGCTTGCAGAGGGGAGTCTAATGAGGGCAAATATTTGATGGTAGCAGCTTCCCTGCGGGAGATACTCTCTTTGCCAAAATCGCATTATTAGGCGAAAGTAAGTTACAATTCAGTACCCTATCCTAAAGCTTGCTGTTAGGAGGGAATCTGCAGCTTGCAGTGAAAGTGCTTCCAGAGGGGAGTCTAATGAGGGCAAACATTTGATGGTAGCACCTTCCCTGCGGGAGATACTCTCTTTGCCAAAATCGCATTATTAGGCGAAAGTAAGTTGCAATTCAGGATCCTATCCTAAAGCTTGCTGTTAGGAGGGAATCTGCAGCTTGCAGTGAAAGCACTTCCAGAGGGGAGTCTAATGAGGGCAAACATTTGATGGTAGCAGCTTCCCTGCGGGAGATACTTTCTTTGCCAAAATCGCCTTTTTAGCCGCAGTTAAGTTACAATTCAGTACCCTATCCTAAAGCTTGCTGTTAGGAGGGAATCTGCAGGTTGCAGTGAATGCGCTTCCAGAGGGGAGTCTAATGAGGGCAAACATTTGATGGTAGCAGCTTCCCTGCGGGAGATACTCTCTTTGCCAAAATCGCATTATAAGCCGCAGTTAAGTTACAATTCAGTACCCTATCCTAAAGCTTGCTGTTAGGAGGGAATCTGCAGCTTGCAGTGAAAGCGCTTCCAGAGGGGAGTCTAATGAGGGCAAACATTTGATGTTAGCAGCTTCCCTGCGGGAGATAGTCTCTTTGCCAAAATCGCATTATTAGGCGAAAGTAAGTTACAATTCAGTACCCTATCCTAAAGCTTGCTGTTAGGAGGGAATGTGACGCTTGCGGTGAAAGCGCTTCCAGAGGGGAGTCTAATGAGGGCAAACATTTGATGGTAGCAGCTTCCCTGCGGGAGATATTCTCTTTGCCATAACCGCATTATAAGTCGAAAGTAAGTTACAATTCAGTACCCTATCCTAAAGCTTGCTGTTAGGAGGGAATCTGCAGCTTGCAGTGAAAGCGCTTCCAGAGGGGAGTCTAATGAGGGCAAACATTTGATGGTAGCAGCTTCCCTGCGGGAGATACTCTCTTTGCCAAAATCGCATTATTAGGCGAAAGTAAGTTACAATTCAGTACCCTATCCTAAAGCTTGCTGTTAGGAGGGAATCTGCAGCTTGCAGTGAAAGCGCTTCAGGAGGGGAGTCTAATGAGGGCAAGCATTTGATGGTAGCAGCTTTCCTGCGGGAGATATTCTCTTTGCCGAAATCGCCTTATTAGCCGCAGTTAAGTTACAATTCCGTACACTGTCCTAAAGCTTGCTGTTAGGAGGGAATCTGAAGCTTGCAGTGAAAGCGCTTCCAGAGGGGAGTGTAATGAGGGCAAACATTTGATGGTAGCAGCTTCCCTGCGGGAGATACTCTCTTTGCCAAAATCGCCTTATTAGCCGCAGTTAAGTTACAATTCAGTACCCTATCCTAAAGCTTGCTGTTAGGAGGGAATCTGCAGCTTGCAGTGAAAGCGCTTCCAGAGGGGAGTCTAATGAGGGCAAACATTTGATGGTAGCAGCTTCCCTGCGGGAGATACTCTCTTTGCCAAAATCGCATTATTAGGCGAAAGTAAGTTACAATTCAGTACCCTATCCTAAAGCTTGCTGTTAGGAGGGAATCTGCAGGTTGCAGTGAATGCGCTTCCAGAGGGGAGTCTAATGAGGGCAAACATTTGAATGTAGCAGCTTTCCTGCGGGAGATATTCTCTTTGCCAAAATCGCCTTATTAGCCGCAGTTAAGTTACAATTCCGTACACTGTCCTAAAGCTTGCTGTTAGGAGGGAATCTGAAGCTTGCAGTGAAAGCGCTTCCAGAGGGGAGTGTAATGAGGGCAAACATTTGATGGTAGCATCCTCCCTGCGGCAGATACTCTCTTTGCCAAAATCGCATTATTAGGCGAAAGTAAGATACAATTCAGTACCCTATCCTAAAGCTTGCTGTTAGGAGGGAATCTGCAGCTTGCAGTGAAAGCGCTTCCAGAGGGGAGTCTAATGAGGGCAAATATTTGATGGTAGCAGCTTCCCTGCGGGAGATACTCTCTTTGCCAAAATCGCATTATTAGGCGAAAGTAAGTTACAATTCAGTACCCTATCCTAAAGCTTGCTGTTAGGAGGGAATGTGACGCTTGCGGTGAAAGCGCTTCCAGAGGGGAGTCTAATGAGGGCAAACATTTGATGGTAGCAGCTTCCCTGCGGGAGATATTCTCTTTGCCAAAATCGCCTTATTAGACGCAGTTAAGTTACAATTCAGTACACTGTCCTACAGCTTGCTTTTAGGAGGGAATCTGCAGCTTGCAGTGAAAGCGCTTCCAGAGGGGAGTCTAATGAGGGCAAACATTTGATGGTAGCAGCTTCCCTGCGGGAGATATTCTCTTTGCCATAACCGCATTATAAGTCGAAAGTAAGTTACAATTCAGTACCCTATCCTAAAGCTTGCTGTTAGGAGGGAATCTGCAGCTTGCAGTGAAAGCGCTTCCAGAGGGGAGTCTAATGAGGGCAAACATTTGATGGTAGCAGCTTCCCTGCGGGAGATACTCTCTTTGCCAAAATCGCATTATTAGGCGAAAGTAAGTTACAATTCAGTACCCTATCCTAAAGCTTGCTGTTAGGAGGGAATCTGCAGCTTGCAGTGAAAGCGCTTCCAGAGGGGAGTCTAATGAGGGCAAGCATTTGATGGTAGCAGCTTTCCTGCGGGAGATATTCTCTTTGCCGAAATCGCCTTATTAGCCGCAGTTAAGTTACAATTCCGTACACTGTCCTAAAGCTTGCTGTTAGGAGGGAATCTGAAGCTTGCAGTGAAAGCGCTTCCAGAGGGGAGTGTAATGAGGGCAAACATTTGATGGTAGCAGATTCCCTGCGGCAGATACTCTCTTTGCCAAAATCGCATTATTAGGCGAAAGTAAGTTACAATTCAGTACCCTATCCTAAAGCTTGCTGTTAGGAGGGAATCTGCAGCTTGCAGTGAAAGCGCTTCCAGAGGGGAGTCTAATGAGGGCAAACATTTGATGGTAGCAGCTTCCCTGCGGGAGATACTCTCTTTGCCAAAATCGCATTATTAGGCGAAAGTAAGTTACAATTCAGTACCCTATCCTAAAGCTTGCTGTTAGGAGGGAATCTGCAGCTTGCAGTGAAAGCGCTTCAGGAGGGGAGTCTAATGAGGGCAAGCATTTGATGGTAGCAGCTTTCCTGCGGGAGATATTCTCTTTGCCGAAATCGCCTTATTAGCCGCAGTTAAGTTACAATTCCGTACACTGTCCTAAAGCTTGCTGTTAGGAGGGAATCTGAAGCTTGCAGTGAAAGCGCTTCCAGAGGGGAGTGTAATGAGGGCAAACATTTGATGGTAGCAGATTCCCTGCGGCAGATACTCTCTTTGCCAAAATCGCATTATTAGGCGAAAGTAAGATACAATTCAGTACCCTATCCTAAAGATTGCTGTTAGGAGGGAATCTGCAGCTTGCAGTGAAAGCGCTTCCAGAGGGGAGTCTAATGAGGGCAAATATTTGATGGTAGCAGCTTCCCTGCGGGAGATACTCTCTTTGCCAAAATCGCATTATTAGGCGAAAGTAAGTTACAATTCAGTACCCTATCCTAAAGCTTGCTGTTAGGAGGGAATCTGCAGCTTGCAGTGAAAGCGCTTCCAGAGGGGAGTCTAATGAGGGCAAACATTTGATGGTAGCACCTTCCCTGCGGGAGATACTCTCTTTGCCAAAATCGCATTATTAGGCGAAAGTAAGTTGCAATTCAGGACCCTATCCTAAAGCTTGCTGTTAGGAGGGAATCTGCAGCTTGCAGTGAAAGCACTTCCAGAGGGGAGTCTAATGAGGGCAAACATTTGATGGTAGCAGCTTCCCTGCGGGAGATACTCTCTTTGCCAAAATCGCCTTATTAGCCGCAGTTAAGATACAATTCAGTACCCTATCCTAAAGCTTGCTGTTAGGAGGGAATCTGCAGCTTGCAGTGAAAGCGCTTCCAGAGGGGAGTCTAATGAGGGCAAACATTTGATGGTAGCAGCTTCCCTGCGGGAGATACTCTCTTTGCCAAAATCGCATTATTAGGCGAAAGTAAGTTACAATTCAGTACCCTATCCTAAAGCTTGCTGTTAGGAGGGAATCTGCAGGTTGCAGTGAATGCGCTTCCAGAGGGGAGTCTAATGAGGGCAAACATTTGAATGTAGCAGCTTTCCTGCGGGAGATATTCTCTTTGCCAAAATCGCCTTATTAGCCGCAGTTAAGTTACAATTCCGTACACTGTCCTAAAGCTTGCTGTTAGGAGGGAATCTGAAGCTTGCAGTGAAAGCGCTTCCAGAGGGGAGTGTAATGAGGGCAAACATTTGATGGTAGCAGCCTCCCTGCGGCAGATACTCTCTTTGCCACAATCGCATTATTAGGCGAAAGTAAGATACAATTCAGTACCCTATCCTAAAGCTTGCTGTTAGGAGGGAATCTGCAGCTTGCAGTGAAAGCGCTTCCAGAGGGGAGTCTAATGAGGGCAAATATTTGATGGTAGCAGCTTCCCTGCGGGAGATACTCTCTTTGCCAAAATCGCATTATTAGGCGAAAGTAAGTTACAATTCAGTACCCTATCCTAAGGCTTGCTGTTAGGAGGGAATCTGCAGCTTGCAGTGAAAGTGCTTCCAGAGGGGAGTCTAACGAGGGCCAACATTTGATGGTAGCAGCTTCCCTGCGGGAGATACTCTCTTTGCCAAAATCGCATTATTAGGCGAAAGTAAGTTGCAATTCAGGACCCTATCCTAAAGCTTGCTGTTAGGAGGGAATCTGCAGCTTGCAGTGAAAGCACTTCCAGAGGGGAGTCTAATGAGGGCAAACATTTGATGGTAGCAGCTTCCCTGCGGGAGATACTCTCTTTGCCAAAATCGCCTTTTTAGCCGCAGTTAAGTTACAATTCAGTACCCTATCCTAAAGCTTGCTGTTAGGAGCGAATCTGCAGGTTGCAGTGAATGCGCTTCCAGAGGGGAGTCTAATGAGGGCAAACATTTGATGGTAGCAGCTTCCCTGCGGGAGATAGTCTCTTTGCCAAAATCGCATTATTAGCCGCAGTTAAGTTACAATTCAGTACCCTATCCTAAAGCTTGCTGTTAGGAGGGAATCTGCAGCTTGCAGTGAAAGCGCTTCCAGAGGGGAGTCTAATGAGGGCAAATATTTGATGGTAGCAACTTCCCTGCGGGAGATAGTCTCTTTGCCAAAATCGCATTATTAGGCGAAAGTAAGTTACAATTCAGTACCCTATCCTAAAGCTTGCTGTTAGGAGGGAATCTGCAGCTTGCAGTGAAAGCGCTTCCAGAGGGGAGTCTAATGAGGGCAAACATTTGATGGTAGCAGCTTCCCTGCGGGAGATACTCTCTTTGCCAAAATCGCATTATTAGGCGAAAGTAAGTTACAATTCAGTACCCTATCCTAAAGCTTGCTGTTAGGAGGGAATCTGCAGCTTGCAGTGAAAGCGCTTCCAGAGGGGAGTCTAATGAGGGCAAACATTTGATGGTAGCAGCTTCCCTGCGGGAGATACTCTCTTTGCCAAAATCGCATTATTAGGCGAAAGTAAGTTACAATTCAGTACCCTATCCTAAAGCTTGCTGTTAGGAGGGAATCTGCAGGTTGCAGTGAATGCGCTTCCAGAGGGGAGTCTAATGAGGGCAAACATTTGAATGTAGCAGCTTTCCTGCGGGAGATATTCTCTTTGCCATAATCGCCTTATTATCCGCAGTTAAGTTACAATTCCGTACACTGTCCTAAAGCTTGCTGTTAGGAGGGAATCTGAAGCTTGCAGTGAAAGCGCTTCCAGAGGGGAGTGTAATGAGGGCAAACATTTGATGGTAGCATCCTCCCTGCGGCAGATACTCTCTTTGCCAAAATCGCATTATTAGGCGAAAGTAAGTTACAATTCAGTGCCCTATCCTAAAGCTTGCTGTTAGGAGGTAATCTGCAGCTTGCAGTGAAAGTGCTTCCAGAGGGGAGTCTAACGAGGGCCAACATTTGATGGTAGCAGCTTCCCTGCGGGAGATACTCTCTTTGCCAAAATCGCATTATTAGGCGAAAGTAAGTTGCAATTCAGGACCCTATCCTAAAGCTTGCTGTTAGGAGGGAATCTGCAGCTTGCAGTGAAAGCACTTCCAGAGGGGAGTCTAATGAGGGCAAACATTTGATGGTAGCAGCTTCCCTGCGGGAGATATTCTCTTTGCCAAAATCGCCTTATTAGCCGCAGTTAAGTTACAATTCAGTACACTGTCCTACAGCTTGCTGTTAGGAGCGAATCTGCAGGTTGCAGTTAATGCGCTTCCAGAGGGGAGTCTAATGAGGGCAAACATTTGATGTTAGCAGCTTCCCTGCGGGAGATAGTCTCTTTGACAAAATCGCATTATTAGGCGAAAGTAAGTTACAATTCAGTACCCTATCCTAAAGCTTGCTGTTAGGAGGGAATCTGCAGCTTGCAGTGAAAGCGCTTCCAGAGGGGAGTCTAATGAGGGCAAACATTTGATGGTAGCAGCTTCCCTGCGGGAGATACTCTCTTTGCCAAAATCGCGTTTTTAGCCGCACTTAAGTTACAATTCAGTACCCTATCCTAAAGCTTGCTGTTAGGAGGGAATCTGCAGCTTGCAGTGAATCGCTTCCAGAGGGGAGTCTAATGAGGGCAAACATTTGATGGTAGCAGCTTCCCTGCGGGAGATACTCTCTTTGCCAAAATCGCATTATTAGGCGAAAGTAAGTTACAATTCAGTACCCTATCCTAAAGCTTGCTGTTAGGAGGGAATCTGCAGCTTGCAGTGAAAGCGCTTCCAGAGGGGAGTCTAATGAGGGCAAATATTTGATGGTAGCAGCTTCCCTGCGGGAGATACTCTCTTTGCCAAAATCGCATTATTAGGCGAAAGTAAGTTACAATTCAGTACCCTATCCTAAAGCTTGCTGTTAGGAGGTAATCTGCAGCTTGCAGTGAAAGTGCTTCCAGAGGGGAGTCTAACGAGGGCCAACATTTGATGGTAGCAGCTTCCCTGCGGGAGATACTCTCTTTGCCAAAATCGCATTATTAGGCGAAAGTAAGTTGCAATTCAGGACCCTATCCTAAAGCTTGCTGTTAGGAGGGAATCTGCAGCTTGCAGTGAAAGCACTTCCAGAGGGGAGTCTAATGAGGGCAAACATTTGATGGTAGCAGCTTCCCTGCGGGAGATACTCTCTTTGCCAAAATCGCAATTTTAGCCGCAGTTAAGTTACAATTCAGTACCCTATCCTAAAGCTTGCTGTTAGGAGCGAATCTGCAGGTTGCAGTTAATGCGCTTCCAGAGGGGAGTCTAATGAGGGCAAACATTTGATGGTAGCAGCTTCCCTGCGGGAGATACTCTCTTTGCCAAAATCGCATTATTAGGCGAAAGTAAGTTACAATTCAGTACCCTATCCTAAAGCTTGCTGTTAGGAGGGAATGTGACGCTTGCGGTGAAAGCGCTTCCAGAGGGGAGTCTAATGAGGGCAAACATTTGATGGTAGCAGCTTCCCTGCCGGAGATATTCTCTTTGCCAAAATCGCCTTATTAGCCGCAGTTAAGTTACAATTCAGTACCCTATCCTAAAGCTTGATGTTAGGAGGGAATCTGCAGCTTGCAGTGAAAGCGCTTCCAGAGGGGAGTCTAATGAGGGCAAACATTTGATGGTAGCAGATTCCCTGCGGGAGATAGTCTCTTTGCCAAAATCGCATTATTATGCGAAAGTTACAATTCATTACCCTGTCCTAAAGCTTGCTGTTAGGAGGGAATCTGCAGCTTGCAGTGAAAGCGCTTCCAGAGGGGAGTCTAATGAGGGCAAACATTTGATGGTAGCAGCTTCCCTGCGGGAGATACTCTCTTTGCCAAAATCGCATTATTAGGCGAAAGTAAGTTACAATTCAGTACCCTATCCTAAAGCTTGCTGTTAGAAGGGAATCTGCAGCTTGCAGTGAAAGCGCTTCCAGAGGAGAGTCTAATGAGGGCAAATATTTGACGGTAGCAGCTTCCCTGCGGGAGATAGTCTCTTTTCCAAAATCGCATTATTAGCCGAAAGTAAGTTACAATTCAGTACCCTATCCTAAAGCTTGCTGTTAGGAGGGAATCTGCAGCTTGCAGTGAAAGCGCTTCCAGAGGGGAGTCTAATGAGGGCAAGCATTTGATGGTAGCAGCTTCCCTGCGGGAGATATTCTCTTTGCCAAAATCGCCTTATTAGCCGCAGTTATGTTACAATTCAGTACACTGTCCTACAGCTTGCTGTTAGGAGGGAATCTGCAGCTTGCAGTGAAAGCGCTTCCAGAGGGGAGTCTAATGAGGGCAAACATTTGATGTTAGCAGCTTCCCTGCGGGAGATAGTCTCTTTGCCAAAATCGCATTATTAGGCGCAAGTAAGTTACAATTCAGTACCCTATCCTAAAGCTTGCTGTTAGGAGGGAATCTGCAGCTTGCAGTGAAAGCGCTTCCAGAGGGGAGTCTAATGAGGGCAAACATTTGATGGTAGCAGCTTCCCTGCGGGAGATACTCTCTTTGCCAAAATCGCATTATTAGCCGCACTTAAGTTACAATTCAGTACCCTATCCTAAAGCTTGCTGTTAGGAGGGAATCTGCAGCTTGCAGTGAATCGCTTCCAGAGGGGAGTCTAATGAGGGCAAACATTTGATGGTAGCAGCTTCCCTGCGGGAGATACTCTCTTTGCCAAAATCGCATTATTAGACGCAGTTAAGTTACAATTCAGTACACTGTCCTAAAGCTTGCTGTTAGGAGGGAATCTGCAGCTTGCAGTGAAAGCGCTTCCAGAGGGGAGTCTAATGAGGGCAAACATTAGATGGTAGCAGCTTCCCTGCGGGAGATAGTCTCTTTGCCAAAATCGCATTATTAGGCGAAAGTAAGTTACAATTCAGTACCCTATCCTAAAGCTTGCTGTTAGGAGGGAATCTGCAGCTTGCAGTGAAAGCGCTTCCAGACGGGAGTCTAATGAGGGCAAACATTTGATGGTAGCACCTTCCCTGCGGGAGATATTCTCTTTACCAAAATCGCCTTATTATACGCAGTTAAGTTACAATTCAGTACACTGTCCTACAGCTTGCTGTTAGGAGGGAATCTGCAGCTTGCAGTGAAAGCGCTTCCAGAGGGGAGTCTAATGAGGGCAAACATTTGATGGTAGCAGCTTCCCTGCGGGAGATACACTCTTTGCCAAAATCGCATTATTAGGCGAAAGTAAGTTACAATTCAGTACCCTATCCTAAAGCTTGCTGTTAGGAGGGAATCTGCAGCTTGCAGTGAAAGCGCTTCCAGAGGGGAGTCTAATGAGGGCAAACATTTGAATGTAGCAGCTTCCCTGCGGGAGATACTCTCTTTGCCAAAATCGCATTATTAGGCGAAAGTAAGTTACAATTCAGTACCCTATCCTAAAGCTTGCTGTTAGGAGGGAATCTGCAGGTTGCAGTGAAAGCGCTTCCAGAGGGGAGTCTAATGAGGGCAAACATTTGATGGTAGCAGCTTCCCTGCGGGAGATACACTCTTTGCAAAAATCGCATTATTAGCCGCAGTTAAGTTACAATTCAGTACACTATCCTAAAGCTTGCTGTTAGGAGGGAATCTGCAGTTTGCAGTGAAAGCGCTTCCAGAGGGGAGTCTAATGAGGGCAAATATTTGATGGTATCAGCTTCCCTGTGGGAGATAGTCTCTTTGCCAAAATCGCATTATTAGGCGAAAGTAAGTTACAATTCAGTGCCCTATCCTGAAGCTTGCTGTTAGGAGGGAATCTGCAGCTTGCAGTGAAAGCGCTTCCAGAGGGGAGTCTAATGAGGGCAAACATTTGATGGTAGCACCTTCCCTGCGGGAGATACTCTCTTTGCCAAAATCGCCTTATTAGACGCAGTTAAGTTACAATTCAGTACACTGTCCTACAGCTTGCTGTTAGGAGGGAATCTGCAGCTTGCAGTGAAAGCGCTTCCAGAGGGGAGTCTAATGAGGGCAAACATTTGATGGTATCAGCTTCCCTGCGGGAGATAGTCTCTTTGCCAAAATCGCATTATTAGGCGAAAGTAAGTTACAATTCAGTACCCTATCCTAAAGCTTGCTGTTAGGAGGGAATCTGCAGCTTGCAGTGAAAGCGCTTCCAGAGGGGAGTCTAAATAGGGCAAACATTTGATGGTAGCAGCTTCCCTGCGGGAGATACTCTCTTTGCCAAAATCGCCTTATTAGCCGCAGTTAAGTTACAATTCAGTACCCTATCCTAAAGCTTGCTGTTAGGAGGGAATCTGCAGCTTGCAGTGAAAGCGCTTCCAGAGGGGAGTCTAATGAGGGCAAACATTTGATGGTAGCAGCTTCCCTGCGGGAGATACTCTCTTTGCCAAAATCGCATTATTAGGCGAAAGTAAGTTACAATTCAGTACCCTATCCTAAAGCTTGCTGTTAGGAGGGAATCTGCAGGTTGCAGTGAATGCGCTTCCAGAGGGGAGTCTAATGAGGGCAAACATTTGAATGTAGCAGCTTTCCTGCGGGAGATATTCTCTTTGCCAAAATCGCCTTATTAGCCGCAGTTAAGTTACAATTCCGTACACTGTCCTAAAGCTTGCTGTTAGGAGGGAATCTGAAGCTTGCAGTGAAAGCGCTTCCAGAGGGGAGTGTAATGAGGGCAAACATTTGATGGTAGCAGCCTCCCTGCGGCAGATACTCTCTTTGCCACAATCGCATTATTAGGCGAAAGTAAGATACAATTCAGTACCCTATCCTAAAGCTTGCTCTTAGGAGGGAATCTGCAGCTTGCAGTGAAAGCGCTTCCAGAGGGGAGTCTAATGAGGGCAAATATTTGATGGTAGCAGCTTCCCTGCGGGAGATACTCTCTTTGCCAAAATCGCATTATTAGGCGAAAGTAAGTTACAATTCAGTACCCTATCCTAAAGCTTGCTGTTAGGAGGGAATCTGCAGCTTGCAGTGAAAGTGCTTCCAGAGGGGAGTCTAACGAGGGCCAACATTTGATGGTAGCAGCTTCCCTGCGGGAGATACTCTCTTTGCCAAAATCGCATTATTAGGCGAAAGTAAGTTGCAATTCAGGACCCTATCCTAAAGCTTGCTGTTAGGAGGGAATCTGCAGCTTGCAGTGAAAGCACTTCCAGAGGGGAGTCTAATGAGGGCAAACATTTGATGGTAGCAGCTTCCCTGCGGGAGATACTCTCTTTGCCAAAATCGCCTTTTTAGCCGCAGTTAAGTTACAATTCAGTACCCTATCCTAAAGCTTGCTGTTAGGAGCGAATCTGCAGGTTGCAGTGAATGCGCTTCCAGAGGGGAGTCTAATGAGGGCAAACATTTGATGGTAGCAGCTTCCCTGCGGGAGATAGTCTCTTTGCCAAAATCGCATTATTAGCCGCAGTTAAGTTACAATTCAGTACCCTATCCTAAATCTTGCTGTTAGGAGGGAATCTGCAGCTTGCAGTGAAAGCGCTTCCAGAGGGGAGTCTAATGAGGGCAAATATTTGATGGTAGCAACTTCCCTGCGGGAGATAGTCTCTTTGCCAAAATCGCATTATTAGTCGAAAGTAAGTTACAATTCAGTACCCTATCCTAAAGCTTGCTGTTAGGAGGGAATCTGCAGCTTGCAGTGAAAGCGCTTCCAGAGGGGAGTCTAATGAGGGCAAACATTTGATGGTAGCAGCTTCCCTGCGGGAGATACTCTCTTTGCCAAAATCGCATTATTAGGCGAAAGTAAGTTACAATTCAGTACCCTATCCTAAAGCTTGCTGTTAGGAGGGAATCTGCAGCTTGCAGTGAAAGCGCTTCCAGAGGGGAGTCTAATGAGGGCAAACATTTGATGGTAGCAGCTTCCCTGCGGGAGATACTCTCTTTGCCAAAATCGCATTATTAGGCGAAAGTAAGTTACAATTCAGTACCCTATCCTAAAGCTTGCTGTTAGGAGGGAATCTGCAGGTTGCAGTGAATGCGCTTCCAGAGGGGAGTCTAATGAGGGCAAACATTTGAATGTAGCAGCTTTCCTGCGGGAGATATTCTCTTTGCCATAATCGCCTTATTATCCGCAGTTAAGTTACAATTCCGTACACTGTCCTAAAGCTTGCTGTTAGGAGGGAATCTGAAGCTTGCAGTGAAAGCGCTTCCAGAGGGGAGTCTAATGAGGGCAAACATTTGATGGTAGCATCCTCCCTGCGGCAGATACTCTCTTTGCCAAAATCGCATTATTAGGCGAAAGTAAGATACAATTCAGTACCCTATCCTAAAGCTTGCTGTTAGGAGGGAATCTGCAGCTTGCAGTGAAAGCGCTTCCAGAGGGGAGTCTAATGAGGGCAAATATTTGATGGTAGCAGCTTCCCTGCGGGAGATACTCTCTTTGCCAAAATCGCATTATTAGGCGAAAGTAAGTTACAATTCAGTACCCTATCCTAAAGCTTGCTGTTAGGAGGGAATGTGACGCTTGCGGTGAAAGCGCTTCCAGAGGGGAGTCTAATGAGGGCAAACATTTGATGGTAGCAGCTTCCCTGCGGGAGATATTCTCTTTGCCAAAATCGCCTTATTAGACGCAGTTAAGTTACAATTCAGTACACTGTCCTACAGCTTGCTTTTAGGAGGGAATCTGCAGCTTGCAGTGAAAGCGCTTCCAGAGGGGAGTGTAATGAGGGCAAACATTTGATGGTAGCAGATTCCCTGCGGCAGATACTCTCTTTGCCAAAATCGCATTATTAGGCGAAAGTAAGATACAATTCAGTACACTATCCTAAAGCTTGCTGTTAGGAGGGAATCTGCAGCTTGCAGTGAAAGCGCTTCCAGAGGGGAGTCTAATGAGGGCAAATATTTGATGGTAGCAGCTTCCCTGCGGGAGATACTCTCTTTGCCAAAATCGCATTATTAGGCGAAAGTAAGTTACAATTCAGTACCCTATCCTAAAGCTTGCTGTTAGGAGGGAATCTGCAGCTTGCAGTGAAAGTGCTTCCAGAGGGGAGTCTAACGAGGGCAAACATTTGATGGTAGCAGCTTCCCTGCGGGAGATACTCTCTTTGCCAAAATCGCATTATTAGGCGAAAGTAAGTTGCAATTCAGGACCCTATCCTAAAGCTTGCTGTTAGGAGGGAATCTGCAGCTTGCAGTGAAAGCACTTCAAGAGGGGAGTCTAATGAGGGCAAACATTTGATGGTAGCAGCTTCCCTGCGGGAGATACTCTCTTTGCCAAAATCGCCTTATTAGCCGCAGTTAAGTTACAATTCAGTACCCTATCCTAAAGCTTGCTGTTAGGAGGGAATCTGCAGCTTGCAGTGAAAGCGCTTCCAGAGGGGAGTCTAATGAGGGCAAACATTTGATGGTAGCAGCTTCCCTGCGGGAGATACTCTCTTTGCCAAAATCGCATTATTAGGCGAAAGTAAGTTACAATTCAGTACCATATCCTAAAGCTTGCTGTTAGGAGGGAATCTGCAGGTTGCAGTGAATGCGCTTCCAGAGGGGAGTCTAATGAGGGCAAACATTTGAATGTAGCAGCTTTCCTGCGGGAGATATTCTCTTTGCCAAAATCGCCTTATTAGCCGCAGTTAAGTTACAATTCCGTACACTGTCCTAAAGCTTGCTGTTAGGAGGGAATCTGAAGCTTGCAGTGAAAGCGCTTCCAGAGGGGAGTGTAATGAGGGCAAACATTTGATGGTAGCAGCCTCGCTGCGGCAGATACTCTCTTTGCCACAATCGCATTATTAGGCGAAAGTAAGATACAATTCAGTACCCTATCCTAAAGCTTGCTGTTAGGAGGGAATCTGCAGCTTGCAGTGAAAGCGCTTCCAGAGGGGAGTCTAATGAGGGCAAATATTTGATGGTAGCAGCTTCCCTGCGGGAGATACTCTCTTTGCCAAAATCGCATTATTAGGCGAAAGTAAGTTACAATTCAGTACCCTATCCTAAAGCTTGCTGTTAGGAGGGAATCTGCAGCTTGCAGTGAAAGTGCTTCCAGAGGGGAGTCTAACGAGGGCCAACATTTGATGGTAGCAGCTTCCCTGCGGGAGATACTCTCTTTGCCAAAATCGCATTATTAGGCGAAAGTAAGTTGCAATTCAGGACCCTATCCTAAAGCTTGCTGTTAGGAGGGAATCTGCAGCTTGCAGTGAAAGCACTTCCAGAGGGGAGTCTAATGAGGGCAAACATTTGATGGTAGCAGCTTCCCTGCGGGAGATACTCTCTTTGCCAAAATCGCCTTTTTAGCCGCAGTTAAGTTACAATTCAGTACCCTATCCTAAAGCTTGCTGTTAGGAGCGAATCTGCAGGTTGCAGTGAATGCGCTTCCAGAGGGGAGTCTAATGAGGGCAAACATTTGATGGTAGCAGCTTTCCTGCGGGAGATAGTCTCTTTGCCAAAATCGCATTATTAGCCGCAGTTAAGTTACAATTCAGTACCCTATCCTAAATCTTGCTGTTAGGAGGGAATCTGCAGCTTGCAGTGAAAGCGCTTCCAGAGGGGAGTCTAATGAGGGCAAATATTTGATGGTAGCAACTTCCCTGCGGGAGATAGTCTCTTTGCCAAAATCGCATTATTAGGCGAAAGTAAGTTACAATTCAGTACCCTATCCTAAAGCTTGCTGTTAGGAGGGAATCTGCAGCTTGCAGTGAAAGCGCTTCCAGAGGGGAGTCTAATGAGGGCAAACATTTGATGGTAGCAGCTTCCCTGCGGGAGATACTCTCTTTGCCAAAATCGCATTATTAGGCGAAAGTAAGTTACAATTCAGTACCCTATCCTAAAGCTTGCTGTTAGGAGGGAATCTGCAGCTTGCAGTGAAAGCGCTTCCAGAGGGGAGTCTAATCAGGGCAAACATTTGATGGTAGCAGCTTCCCTGCGGGAGATACTCTCTTTGCCAAAATCGCATTATTAGGCGAAAGTAAGTTACAATTCAGTACCCTATCCTAAAGCTTGCTGTTAGGAGGGAATCTGCAGGTTGCAGTGAATGCGCTTCCAGAGGGGAGTCTAATGAGGGCAAACATTTGAATGTAGCAGCTTTCCTGCGGGAGATATTCTCTTTGCCAAAATCGCCTTATTAGCCGCAGTTAAGTTACAATTCCGTACACTGTCCTAAAGCTTGCTGTTAGGAGGGAATCTGAAGCTTGCAGTGAAAGCGCTTCCAGAGGGGAGTGTAATGAGGGCAAACATTTGATGGTAGCATCCTCCCTGCGGCAGATACTCTCTTTGCCAAAATCGCATTATTAGGCGAAAGTAAGTTACAATTCAGTACCCTATCCTAAAGCTTGCTGTTAGGAGGTAATCTGCAGCTTGCAGTGAAAGTGCTTCCAGAGGGGAGTCTAACGAGGGTCAACATTTGATGGTAGCAGCTTCCCTGCGGGAGATACTCTCTTTGCCAAAATCGCATTATTAGGCGAAAGTAAGTTGCAATTCAGGACCCTATCCTAAAGCTTGCTGTTAGGAGGGAATCTGCAGCTTGCAGTGAAAGCACTTCCAGAGGGGAGTCTAATGAGGGCAAACATTTGATGGTAGCAGCTTCCCTGCGGGAGATATTCTCTTTGCCAAAATCGCCTTATTAGCCGCAGTTAAGTTACAATTCAATACACTGTCCTACAGCTTGCTGTTAGGAGCGAATCTGCAGGTTGCAGTTAATGCGCTTCCAGAGGGGAGTCTAATGAGGGCAAACATTTGATGTTAGCAGCTTCCCTGCGGGAGATAGTCTCTTTGCCAAAATCGCATTATTAGGCGAAAGTAAGTTACAATTCAGTACCCTATCCTAAAGCTTGCTGTTAGGAGGGAATCTGCAGCTTGCAGTGAAAGCGCTTCCAGAGGGGAGTCTAATGAGGGCAAACATTTGATGGTAGCAGCTTCCCTGCGGGAGATAATCTCTTTGCCAAAATCGCGTTTTTAGCCGCACTTAAGTTACAATTCAGTACCCTATCCTAAAGCTTGCTGTTAGGAGGGAATCTGCAGCTTGCAGTGAATCGCTTCCAGAGGGGAGTCTAATGAGGGCAAACATTTGATGGTAGCAGCTTCCCTGCGGGAGATACTCTCTTTGCCAAAATCGCATTATTAGGCGAAAGTAAGTTACAATTCAGTACCCTATCCTAAAGCTTGCTGTTAGGAGGGAATCTGCAGCTTGCAGTGAAAGCGCTTCCAGAGGGGAGTCTAATGAGGGCAAATATTTGATGGTAGCAGCTTCCCTGCGGGAGATACTCTCTTTGCCAAAATCGCATTATTAGGCGAAAGTAAGTTACAATTCAGTACCCTATCCTAAAGCTTGCTGTTAGGAGGTAATCTGCAGCTTGCAGTGAAAGTGCTTCCAGAGGGGAGTCTAACGAGGGCCAACATTTGATGGTAGCAGCTTCCCTGCGGGAGATACTCTCTTTGCCAAAATCGCATTATTAGGCGAAAGTAAGTTGCAATTCAGGACCCTATCCTAAAGCTTGCTGTTAGGAGGGAATCTGCAGCTTGCAGTGAAAGCACTTCCAGAGGGGAGTCTAATGAGGGCAAACATTTGATGGTAGCAGCTTCCCTGCGGGAGATACTCTCTTTGCCAAAATCGCAATTTTAGCCGCAGTTAAGTTACAATTCAGTACCCTATCCTAAAGCTTGCTGTTAGGAGCGAATCTGCAGGTTGCAGTTAATGCGCTTCCAGAGGGGAGTCTAATGAGGGCAAACATTTGATGGTAGCAGCTTCCCTGCGGGAGATACTCTCTTTGCCAAAATCGCATTATTAGGCGAAAGTAAGTTACAATTCAGTACCCTATCCTAAAGCTTGCTGTTAGGAGGGAATGTGACGCTTGCGGTGAAAGCGCTTCCAGAGGGGAGTCTAATGAGGGCAAAAATTTGATGGTAGCAGCTTCCCTGCGGGAGATATTCTCTTTGCCAAAATCGCCTTATTAGCCGCAGTTAAGTTACAATTCAGTACCCTATCCTAAAGCTTGCTGTTAGGAGGGAATCTGCAGCTTGCAGTGAAAGCGCTTCCAGAGGGGAGTCTAATGAGGGCAAACATTTGATGGTAGCAGCTTCCCTGCGGGAGATACTCTCTTTGCCAAAATCGCATTATTAGGCGAAAGTAAGTTACAATTCAGTACCCTATCCTAAAGCTTGCTGTTAGAAGGGAATCTGCAGCTTGCAGTGAAAGCGCTTCCAGAGGAGAGTCTAATGAGGGCAAATATTTGACGGTAGCAGCTTCCCTGCGGGAGATAGTCTCTTTTCCAATTTCGCATAATTAGCCGAAAGTAAGTTACAATTCAGTACCCTATCCTAAAGCTTGCTGTTAGGAGGGAATCTGCAGCTTGCAGTGAAAGCGCTTCCAGAGGGGAGTCTAATGAGGGCAAGCATTTGATGGTAGCAGCTTCCCTGCGGGAGATATTCTCTTTGCCAAAATCGCCTTATTAGCCGCAGTTAAGTTACAATTCAGTACACTGTCCTACAGCTTGCTGTTAGGAGGGAATCTGCAGCTTGCAGTGAAAGCACTTCCAGAGGGGAGTCTAATGAGGGCAAACATTTGATGGTAGCAGCTTCCCTGCGGGAGATACTCTCTTTGCCATAATCGCAATTTTAGCCGCAGTTAAGTTACAATTCAGTACCCTATCCTAAAGCTTGCTGTTAGGAGCGAATCTGCAGGTTGCAGTTAATGCGCTTCCAGAGGGGAGTCTAATGAGGGCAAACATTTGATGGTAGCAGCTTCCCTGCGGGAGATACTCTCTTTGCCAAAATCGCATTATTAGGCGAAAGTAAGTTACAATTCAGTACCCTATCCTAAAGCTTGCTGTTAGGAGGGAATGTGACGCTTGCGGTGAAAGCGCTTCCAGAGGGGAGTCTAATGAGGGCAAACATTTGATGGTAGCAGCTTCCCTGCGGGAGATATTCTCTTTGCCAAAATCGCCTTATTAGCCGCAGTTAAGTTACAATTCAGTACCCTATCCTAAAGCTTGCTGTTAGGAGGGAATCTGCAGCTTGCAGTGAAAGCGCTTCCAGAGGGGAGTCTAATGAGGGCAAACATTTGATGGTAGCAGCTTCCCTGCGGGAGATACTCTCTTTGCCAAAATCGCATTATTAGGCGAAAGTAAGTTACAATTCAGTACCCTATCCTAAAGCTTGCTGTTAGAAGGGAATCTGCAGCTTGCAGTGAAAGCGCTTCCAGAGGAGAGTCTAATGAGGGCAAATATTTGACGGTAGCAGCTTCCCTGCCGGAGATAGTCTCTTTTCCAATATCGCATAATTATCCGAAAGTAAGTTACAATTCAGTACCCTATCCTAAAGCTTGCTGTTAGGAGGGAATCTGCAGCTTGCAGTGAAAGCGCTTCCAGAGGGGAGTCTAATGAGGGCAAGCATTTGATGGTAGCAGCTTCCCTGCGGGAGATAGTCTCTTTGCCAAAATCGCCTTTTTAGCCGCACTTAAGTTACAATTCAGTACCCTATCCTAAAGCTTGCTGTTAGGAGGGAATTTGCAGCTTGCAGTGAATCGCTTCCAGAGGGGAGTCTAATGAGGGCAAACATTTGATGGTAGCAGCTTCCCTGCGGGAGATACTCTCTTTGCCAAAATCGCATTATTAGACGCAGTTAAGTTACAATTCAGTACACTGTCCTACAGCTTGCTGTTAGGAGGGAATCTGCAGCTTGCAGTGAAAGCGCTTCCAGAGGGGAGTCTAATGAGGGCAAACATTAGATGGTAGCAGCTTCCCTGCGGGAGATAGTCTCTTTGCCAAAATCGCATTATTAGGCGAAAGTAAGTTACAATTCAGTACCCTATCCTAAAGCTTGCTGTTAGGAGGGAATCTGCAGCTTGCAGTGAAAGCGCTTCCAGACGGGAGTCTAATGAGGGCAAACATTTGATGGTAGCACCTTCCCTGCGGGAGATATTCTCTTTACCAAAATCGCCTTATTTTACGCAGTTAAGTTACAATTCAGTACACTGTCCTACAGCTTGCTGTTAGGAGGGAATCTGCAGCTTGCAGTGAAAGCGCTTCCAGAGGGGAGTCTAATGAGGGCAAACATTTGATGGTAGCAGCTTCCCTGCGGGAGATACACTCTTTGCCAAAATCGCATTATTAGGCGAAAGTAAGTTACAATTCAGTACCCTATCCTAAAGCTTGCTGTTAGGAGGGAATCTGCAGCTTGCAGTGAAAGCGCTTCCAGAGGGGAGTCTAATGAGGGCAAACATTTGAATGTAGCAGCTTCCCTGCGGGAGATACTCTCTTTGCCAAAATCGCATTATTAGGCGAAAGTAAGTTACAATTCAGTACCCTATCCTAAAGCTTGCTGTTAGGAGGGAATCTGCAGCTTGCAGTGAAAGCGCTTCCAGAGGGGAGTCTAATGAGGGCAAACATTTGATGGTAGCAGCTTCCCTGCGGGAGATACACTCTTTGCAAAAATCGCATTATTAGCCGCAGTTAAGTTACAATTCAGTACACTATCCTAAAGCTTGCTGTTAGGAGGGAATCTGCAGTTTGCAGTGAAAGCGCTTCCAGAGGGGAGTCTAATGAGGGCAAATATTTGATGGTATCAGCTTCCCTGTGGGAGATAGTCTCTTTGCCAAAATCGCATTATTAGGCGAAAGTAAGTTACAATTCAGTACCCTATCCTAAAGCTTGCTGTTAGGAGGGAATCTGCAGCTTGCAGTGAAAGCGCTTCCAGAGGGGAGTCTAAATAGGGCAAGCATTTGATGGTAGCAGCTTCCCTGCGGGAGATACTCTCTTTGCCAAAATCGCATTCTTAGGCGAAAGTAAGTTACAATTCAGTACCCTATCCTAAAGCTTGCTGTTAGGAGGGAATCTGCAGCTTGCAGTGAAAGCGCTTCCAGAGGGGAGTCTAAATAGGGCAAACATTTGATGGTAGCAGCTTCCCTGCGGGAGATACTCTCTTTGCCAAAATCGCATTATTAGCCGCAGTTAAGATACAATTCAGTACACTATCCTAAAGCTTGCTGTTAGGAGGGAATCTGCAGCTTGCAGTGAAAGCGCTTCCAGAGGGGAGTCTAATGAGGGCAAACATTTGATGGTAGCAGCTTCCCTGCGGGAGATATTCTCTTTGCCAAAATCGCATTATTAGCCGCAGTTAAGTTATAATTCAGTACCCTATCCTAAAGCTTGCTGTTAGGAGGGAATCTGCAGGTTGCAGTGAATGCGCTTCCAGAGGGGAGTCTAATGAGGGCAAACATTTGATGGTAGCAGCTTCCCTGCGGGAGATACTCTCTTTGCCAAAATCGCATTATTAGCCGCAGTTCAGTTACAATTCAGTACCCTATCCTAAAGTTTGCTGTTAGGAGGGAATCTGCAGCTTGCAGTGAAAGCGCTTCCAGAGGAGAGTCTAATGAGGGCAAATATTTGATGGTAGCAGCTTCCCTGCGGGAGATAGTCTCTTTGCCAAAATCGCATTATTAGGCGAAAGTAAGTTACAATTCAGTACCCTATCCTAAAGCTTGCTGTTAGGAGGGAATCTGCAGCTTGCAGTGAAAGCGCTTCCAGAGGGGAGTATAATGAGGGCAAATATTTGATGGTAGCAGCTTCCCTGCGGGAGATACTCTCTTTGCCAAAATCGCCTTATTAGCCGCAGTTAAGTTACAGTTCAGTACCCTATCCTAAAGCTTGCTGTTAGGAGGGAATCTGCAGCTTGCAGTGAAAGCGCTTCCAGAGGGGAGTCTAATGAGGGCAAGCATTTGATGGTAGCAGCTTCCCTGCGGGAGATATTCTCTTTGCCAAAATCGCCTTATTAGCCGCAGTTAGGTTACAATTCAGTACACTGTCCTACAGCTTGCTGTTAGGAGGGAATCTGCAGCTTGCAGTGAAAGCGCTTCCAGAGGGGAGTCTAATGAGGGCAAACATTTAATGGTAGCAGCTTCCCTGCGGGAGATACTCTCTTTGCCATAATCGCCTTATTAGCCGCAGTTAAGATCCAATTCAGTACCCTATCCTAAAGCTTGCTGTTAGGAGGGAATCTGCAGCTTGCAGTGAAAGCGCTTCCAGAGGGGAGTCTAATGAGGGCAAACATTTGATGGTAGCAGCTTCCCTGCGGGAGATACTCTCTTTGCCAAAATCGCATTGTTAGGCGAAAGTAAGTTACAATTCAGTACCCTATCCTAAATCTTGCTGTTAGGAGGGAATCTGCAGCTTGCAGTGAAAGCGCTTGCAGAGGGGAGTCTAATGAGGGCAAAGATTTGATGGTAGCAGCTTCCCTGCGGGAGATACTCTCTTTGCCGAAATCGCCTTATTAGCCGCAGTTAAGTTACAATTCCGTACACTGTCCTAAAGCTTGCTGTTAGGAGGGAATCTGAAGCTTGCAGTGAAAGCGCTTCCAGAGGGGAGTGTAATGAGGGCAAACATTTGATGGTAGCAGATTCCCTGCGGCAGATACTCTCTTTGCCAAAATCGCATTATTAGGCGAAAGTAAGATACAATTCAGTACCCTATCCTAAAGCTTGCTGTTAGGAGGGAATCTGCAGCTTGCAGTGAAAGCGCTTCCAGAGGGGAGTCTAATGAGTGCAAACATTTGATGGTAGCACCTTCCCTGCGGGAGATACTCTCTTTTCCAAAATCGCATTATTAGGCGAAAGTAAGTTACAATTCAGTACCCTATCCTAAAGCTTGCTGTTAGGAGGGAATCTGCAGCTTGCAGTGAAAGTGCTTCCAGAGGGGAGTCTAACGAGGGCAAACATTTGATGGTAGCAGCTTCCCTGCGGGAGATACTCTCTTTGCCAAAATCGCATTATTAGGCGAAAGTAAGTTGCAATTCAGGACCCTATCCTAAAGCTTGCTGTTAGGAGGGAATCTGCAGCTTGCAGTGAAAGCACTTCCAGAGGGGAGTCTAATGAGGGCAAACATTTGATGGTAGCAGCTTCCCTGCGGGAGATACTCTCTTTGCCAAAATCGCATTATTAGGCGAAAGTAAGTTACAATTCAGTACCCTATCCTTAAGCTTGCTGTTAGGAGGGAATCTGCAGGTTGCAGTGAATGCGCTTCCAGAGGGGAGTCTAATGAGGGCAAACATTTGAATGTAGCAGCTTTCCTGCGGGAGATATTCTCTTTGCCAAAATCGCCTTATTAGCCGCAGTTAAGTTACAATTCCGTACACTGTCCTAAAGCTTGCTGTTAGGAGGGAATCTGAAGCTTGCAGTGAAAGCGCTTCCAGAGGGGAGTGTAATGAGGGCAAACATTTGATGGTAGCAGATTCCCTGCGGCAGATACTCTCTTTGCCAAAATCGCATTATTAGGCGAAAGTAAGATACAATTCAGTACCCTATCCTAAAGCTTGCTGTTAGGAGGGAATCTGCAGCTTGCAGTGAAAGCGCTTCCAGAGGGGAGTCTAATGAGGGCAAATATTTGATGGTAGCACCTTCCCTGCGGGAGATACTCTCTTTGCCAAAATCGCATTATTAGGCGAAAGTAAGTTACAATTCAGTACCCTATCCTAAAGCTTGCTGTTAGGAGGGAATCTGCAGCTTGCAGTGAAAGTGCTTCCAGAGGGGAGTCTAACGAGGGCAAACATTTGATGGTAGCAGCTTCCCTGCGGGAGATACTCTCTTTGCCAAAATCGCATTATTAGCCGCAGTTAAGTTACAATTCAGTACCCTATCCTAAAGCTTGCTGTTAGGAGGGAATCTGCAGCTTGCAGTGAAAGCGCTTCCAGAGGGGAGTCTAATGAGGGCAAACATTTGATGGTAGCAGCTTCCCTGCGGGAGATACTCTCTTTGCCAAAATCGCATTATTAGGCGAAAGTAAGTTACAATTCAGTACCCTATCCTAAAGCTTGCTGTTAGGAGGGAATCTGCAGGTTGCAGTGAATGCGCTTCCAGAGGGGAGTCTAATGAGGGCAAACATTTGAATGTAGCTGCTTTCCTGCGGGAGATATTCTCTTTGCCAAAATCGCCTTATTAGCCGCAGTTAAGTTACAATTCCGTACACTGTCCTAAAGCTTGCTGTTAGGAGGGAATCTGCAGCTTGCAGTGAAAGCGCTTCCAGAGGGGAGTGTAATGAGGGCAAACATTTGATGGTAGCAGCCTCCCTGCGGCAGATACTCTCTTTGCCACAATCGCATTATTAGGCGAAAGTAAGATACAATTCAGTACCCTATCCTAAAGCTTGCTGTTAGGAGGGAATCTGCAGCTTGCAGTGAAAGCGCTTCCAGAGGGGAGTCTAATGAGGGCAAATATTTGATGGTAGCAGCTTCCCTGCGGGAGATACTCTCTTTGCCAAAATCGCATTATTAGGCGAAAGTAAGTTACAATTCAGTACCCTATCCTAAAGCTTGCTGTTAGGAGGGAATCTGCAGCTTGCAGTGAAAGCGCTTCCAGAGGGGAGTCTAACGAGGGCCAACATTTGATGGTAGCAGCTTCCCTGCGGGAGATACTCTCTTTGCCAAAATCGCATTATTAGGCGAAAGTAAGTTGCAATTAAGGACCCTATCCTAAAGCTTGCTGTTAGGAGGGAATCTGCAGCTTGCAGTGAAAGCACTTCCAGAGGGGAGTCTAATGAGGGCAAACATTTGATGGTAGCAGCTTCCCTGCGGGAGATATTCTCTTTGCCAAAATCGCCTTATTAGCCGCAGTTAAGATACAATTCAGTACACTGTCCTACAGCTTGCTGTTAGGAGCGAATCTGCAGGTTGCAGTTAATGCGCTTCCAGAGGGGAGTCTAATGAGGGCAAACATTTGATGTTAGCAGCTTCCCTGCGGGAGATAGTCTCTTTGCCAAAATCGCATTATTAGGCGAAAGTAAGTTACAATTCAGTACCCTATCCTAAAGCTTGCTGTTAGGAGGGAATCTGCAGCTTGCAGTGAAAGCGCTTCCAGAGGGGAGTCTAATGAGGGCAAACATTTGATGGTAGCAGCTTCCCTGCGGGAGATACTCTCTTTGCCAAAATCGCGTTTTTAGCCGCACTTAAGTTACAATTCAGTACCCTATCCTAAAGCTTGCTGTTAGGAGGGAATCTGCAGCTTGCAGTGAATCGCTTCCAGAGGGGAGTGTAATGAGGGCAAACATTTGATGGTAGCAGCCTCCCTGCGGCAGATACTCTCTTTGCCAAAATCGCATTATTAGGCGCAAGTAAGTTACAATTCAGTACCCTATCCTAAAGCTTGCTGTTAGGAGGGAATCTGCAGCTTGCAGTGAAAGCGCTTCCAGAGGGGAGTCTAATGAGGGCAAATATTTGATGGTAGCAGCTTCCCTGCGGGAGATACTCTCTTTGCCAAAATCGCATTATTAGGCGAAAGTAAGTTACAATTCAGTACCCTATCCTAAAGCTTGCTGTTAGGAGGTAATCTGCAGCTTGCAGTGAAAGTGCTTCCAGAGGGGAGTCTAACGAGGGCCAACATTTGATGGTAGCAGCTTCCCTGCGGGAGATACTCTCTTTGCCAAAATCGCATTATTAGGCGAAAGTAAGTTGCAATTCAGGACCCTATCCTAAAGCTTGCTGTTAGGAGGGAATCTGCAGCTTGCAGTGAAAGCACTTCCAGAGGGGAGTCTAATGAGGGCAAACATTTGATGGTAGCAGCTTCCCTGCGGGAGATACTCTCTTTGCCAAAATCGCCTTTTTAGCCGCAGTTAAGTTACAATTCAGTACCCTATCCTAAAGCTTGCTGTTAGGAGCGAATCTGCAGGTTGCAGTTAATGCGCTTCCAGAGGGGAGTCTAATGAGGGCAAACATTTGATGGTAGCAGCTTCCCTGCGGGAGATATTCTCTTTGTCAAAATCGCCTTATTAGCCGCAGTTAAGATACAATTCAGTACCCTATCCTAAAGCTTGATGTTAGGAGGGAATCTGCAGCTTGCAGTGAAAGCGCTTCCAGAGGGGAGTCTAATGAGGGCAAACATTTGATGGTAGCAGATTCCCTGCGGGAGATAGTCTCTTTGCCAAAATCGCATTATTAGGCGAAAGTTACAATTCATTACCCTATCCTAAAGCTTGCTGTTAGGAGGGAATCTGCAGCTTGCAGTGAAAGCGCTTCCAGAGGGGAGTCTAATGAGGGCAAACATTTGATGGTAGCAGCTTCCCTGCGGGAGATACTCTCTTTGCCAAAATCGCATTATTAGGCGAAAGTAAGTTACAATTCAGTACCCTATCCTAAAGCTTGCTGTTAGAAGGGAATCTGCAGCTTGCAGTGAAAGCGCTTCCAGAGGAGAGTCTAATGAGGGCAAATATTTGACGGTAGCAGCTTCCCTGCGGGAGATAGTCTCTTTTCCAAAATCGCATTATTAGGCGAAAGTAAGTTACAATTCAGTACCCTATCCTAAAGCTTGCTGTTAGGAGGGAATCTGCAGCTTGCAGTGAAAGCGCTTCCAGAGGGGAGTCTAATGAGGGCAAGCATTTGATGGTAGCAGCTTCCCTGCGGGAGATATTCTCTTTGACAAAATCGCCTTATTAGCCGCAGTTAAGTTACAATTCAGTACACTGTCCTACAGCTTGCTGTTAGGAGGGAATCTGCAGCTTGCAGTGAAAGCGCTTCCAGAGGGGAGTCTAATGAGGGCAAACATTTGATGGTAGCACCTTCCCTGCGGGAGATAGTCTCTTTGCCAAAATCGCATTATTAGGCGAAAGTAAGTTACAATTCAGTACCCTATCCTAAAGCTTGCTGTTAGGAGGGAATCTGCAGCTTGCAGTGAAAGCGCTTCCAGAGGGGAGTCTAATGAGGGCAAACATTTGATGGTAGCACCTTCCCTGCGGGAGATACACTCTTTGCAAAAATCGCATTATTAGCCGCAGTTAAGTTACAATTCAGTACACTATCCTAAAGCTTGCTGTTAGGAGGGAATCTGCAGTTTGCAGTGAAAGCGCTTCCAGAGGGGAGTCTAATGAGGGCAAATATTTGATGGTATCAGCTTCCCTGTGGGAGATAGTCTCTTTGCCAAAATCGCATTATTAGGCGAAAGTAAGTTACAATTCAGTACCCTATCCTAAAGCTTGCTGTTAGGAGGGAATCTGCAGCTTGCAGTGAAAGCGCTTCCAGAGGGGAGTCTAAATAGGGCAAGCATTTGATGGTAGCAGCTTCCCTGCGGGAGATACTCTCTTTGCCAAAATCGCATTCTTAGGCGAAAGTAAGTTACAATTCAGTACCCTATCCTAAAGCTTGCTGTTAGGAGGGAATCTGCAGCTTGCAGTGAAAGCGCTTCCAGAGGGGAGTCTAAATAGGGCAAACATTTGATGGTAGCAGCTTCCCTGCGGGAGATACTCTCTTTGCCAAAATCGCATTATTAGCCGCAGTTAAGATACAATTCAGTACACTATCCTAAAGCTTGCTGTTAGGAGGGAATCTGCAGCTTGCAGTGAAAGCGCTTCCAGAGGGGAGTCTAATGAGGGCAAAAATTTGATGGTAGCAGCTTCCCTGCGGGAGATATTCTCTTTGCCAAAATCGCATTATTAGCCGCAGTTAAGTTATAATTCAGTACCCTATCCTAAAGCTTGCTGTTAGGAGGGAATCTGCAGGTTGCAGTGAATGCGCTTCCAGAGGGGAGTCTAATGAGGGCAAACATTTGATGGTAGCAGCTTCCCTGCGGGAGATACTCTCTTTGCCAAAATCGCATTATTAGCCGCAGTTCAGTTACAATTCAGTACCCTATCCTAAAGTTTGCTGTTAGGAGGGAATCTGCAGCTTGCAGTGAAAGCGCTTCCAGAGGAGAGTCTAATGAGGGCAAATATTTGATGGTAGCAGCTTCCCTGCGGGAGATAGTCTCTTTGCCAAAATCGCATTATTAGGCGAAAGTAAGTTACAATTCAGTACCCTATCCTAAAGCTTGCTGTTAGGAGGGAATCTGCAGCTTGCAGTGAAAGCGCTTCCAGAGGGGAGTATAATGAGGGCAAATATTTGATGGTAGCAGCTTCCCTGCGGGAGATACTCTCTTTGCCAAAATCGCCTTATTAGCCGCAGTTAAGTTACAGTTCAGTACCCTATCCTAAAGCTTGCTGTTAGGAGGGAATCTGCAGCTTGCAGTGAAAGCGCTTCCAGAGGGGAGTCTAATGAGGGCAAGCATTTGATGGTAGCAGCTTCCCTGCGGGAGATATTCTCTTTGCCAAAATCGCCTTATTAGCCGCAGTTAGGTTACAATTCAGTACACTGTCCTACAGCTTGCTGTTAGGAGGGAATCTGCAGCTTGCAGTGAAAGCGCTTCCAGAGGGGAGTCTAATGAGGGCAAACATTTAATGGTAGCAGCTTCCCTGCGGGAGATACTCTCTTTGCCATAATCGCCTTATTAGCCGCAGTTAAGATCCAATTCAGTACCCTATCCTAAAGCTTGCTGTTAGGAGGGAATCTGCAGCTTGCAGTGAAAGCGCTTCCAGAGGGGAGTCTAATGAGGGCAAACATTTGATGGTAGCAGCTTCCCTGCGGGAGATACTCTCTTTGCCAAAATCGCATTGTTAGGCGAAAGTAAGTTACAATTCAGTACCCTATCCTAAATCTTGCTGTTAGGAGGGAATCTGCAGCTTGCAGTGAAAGCGCTTGCAGAGGGGAGTCTAATGAGGGCAAAGATTTGATGGTAGCAGCTTCCCTGCGGGAGATACTCTCTTTGCCGAAATCGCCTTATTAGCCGCAGTTAAGTTACAATTCCGTACACTGTCCTAAAGCTTGCTGTTAGGAGGGAATCTGAAGCTTGCAGTGAAAGCGCTTCCAGAGGGGAGTGTAATGAGGGCAAACATTTGATGGTAGCAGATTCCCTGCGGCAGATACTCTCTTTGCCAAAATCGCATTATTAGGCGAAAGTAAGATACAATTCAGTACCCTATCCTAAAGCTTGCTGTTAGGAGGGAATCTGCAGCTTGCAGTGAAAGCGCTTCCAGAGGGGAGTCTAATGAGTGCAAACATTTGATGGTAGCACCTTCCCTGCGGGAGATACTCTCTTTTCCAAAATCGCATTATTAGGCGAAAGTAAGTTACAATTCAGTACCCTATCCTAAAGCTTGCTGTTAGGAGGGAATCTGCAGCTTGCAGTGAAAGTGCTTCCAGAGGGGAGTCTAACGAGGGCAAACATTTGATGGTAGCAGCTTCCCTGCGGGAGATACTCTCTTTGCCAAAATCGCATTATTAGGCGAAAGTAAGTTGCAATTCAGGACCCTATCCTAAAGCTTGCTGTTAGGAGGGAATCTGCAGCTTGCAGTGAAAGCACTTCCAGAGGGGAGTCTAATGAGGGCAAACATTTGATGGTAGCAGCTTCCCTGCGGGAGATACTCTCTTTGCCAAAATCGCATTATTAGGCGAAAGTAAGTTACAATTCAGTACCCTATCCTTAAGCTTGCTGTTAGGAGGGAATCTGCAGGTTGCAGTGAATGCGCTTCCAGAGGGGAGTCTAATGAGGGCAAACATTTGAATGTAGCAGCTTTCCTGCGGGAGATATTCTCTTTGCCAAAATCGCCTTATTAGCCGCAGTTAAGTTACAATTCCGTACACTGTCCTAAAGCTTGCTGTTAGGAGGGAATCTGAAGCTTGCAGTGAAAGCGCTTCCAGAGGGGAGTGTAATGAGGGCAAACATTTGATGGTAGCAGATTCCCTGCGGCAGATACTCTCTTTGCCAAAATCGCATTATTAGGCGAAAGTAAGATACAATTCAGTACCCTATCCTAAAGCTTGCTGTTAGGAGGGAATCTGCAGCTTGCAGTGAAAGCGCTTCCAGAGGGGAGTCTAATGAGGGCAAATATTTGATGGTAGCACCTTCCCTGCGGGAGATACTCTCTTTGCCAAAATCGCATTATTAGGCGAAAGTAAGTTACAATTCAGTACCCTATCCTAAAGCTTGCTGTTAGGAGGGAATCTGCAGCTTGCAGTGAAAGTGCTTCCAGAGGGGAGTCTAACGAGGGCAAACATTTGATGGTAGCAGCTTCCCTGCGGGAGATACTCTCTTTGCCAAAATCGCATTATTAGCCGCAGTTAAGTTACAATTCAGTACCCTATCCTAAAGCTTGCTGTTAGGAGGGAATCTGCAGCTTGCAGTGAAAGCGCTTCCAGAGGGGAGTCTAATGAGGGCAAACATTTGATGGTAGCAGCTTCCCTGCGGGAGATACTCTCTTTGCCAAAATCGCATTATTAGGCGAAAGTAAGTTACAATTCAGTACCCTATCCTAAAGCTTGCTGTTAGGAGGGAATCTGCAGGTTGCAGTGAATGCGCTTCCAGAGGGGAGTCTAATGAGGGCAAACATTTGAATGTAGCTGCTTTCCTGCGGGAGATATTCTCTTTGCCAAAATCGCCTTATTAGCCGCAGTTAAGTTACAATTCCGTACACTGTCCTAAAGCTTGCTGTTAGGAGGGAATCTGCAGCTTGCAGTGAAAGCGCTTCCAGAGGGGAGTGTAATGAGGGCAAACATTTGATGGTAGCAGCCTCCCTGCGGCAGATACTCTCTTTGCCAAAATCGCATTATTAGGCGAAAGTAAGATACAATTCAGTACCCTATCCTAAAGCTTGCTGTTAGGAGGGAATCTGCAGCTTGCAGTGAAAGCGCTTCCAGAGGGGAGTCTAATGAGGGCAAATATTTGATGGTAGCAGCTTCCCTGCGGGAGATACTCTCTTTGCCAAAATCGCATTATTAGGCGAAAGTAAGTTACAATTCAGTACCCTATCCTAAAGCTTGCTGTTAGGAGGGAATCTGCAGCTTGCAGTGAAAGCGCTTCCAGAGGGGAGTCTAACGAGGGCCAACATTTGATGGTAGCAGCTTCCCTGCGGGAGATACTCTCTTTGCCAAAATCGCATTATTAGGCGAAAGTAAGTTGCAATTCAGGACCCTATCCTAAAGCTTGCTGTTAGGAGGGAATCTGCAGCTTGCAGTGAAAGCACTTCCAGAGGGGAGTCTAATGAGGGCAAACATTTGATGGTAGCAGCTTCCCTGCGGGAGATATTCTCTTTGCCAAAATCGCCTTATTAGCCGCAGTTAAGATACAATTCAGTACACTGTCCTACAGCTTGCTGTTAGGAGCGAATCTGCAGGTTGCAGTTAATGCGCTTCCAGAGGGGAGTCTAATGAGGGCAAACATTTGATGTTAGCAGCTTCCCTGCGGGAGATAGTCTCTTTGCCAAAATCGCATTATTAGGCGAAAGTAAGTTACAATTCAGTACCCTATCCTAAAGCTTGCTGTTAGGAGGGAATCTGCAGCTTGCAGTGAAAGCGCTTCCAGAGGAGAGTCTAATGAGGGCAAATATTTGACGGTAGCAGCTTCCCTGCGGGAGATAGTCTCTTTTCCAAAATCGCATTATTAGGCGAAAGTAAGTTACAATTCAGTACCCTATCCTAAAGCTTGCTGTTAGGAGGGAATCTGCAGCTTGCAGTGAAAGCGCTTCCAGAGGGGAGTCTAATGAGGGCAAGCATTTGATGGTAGCAGCTTCCCTGCGGGAGATATTCTCTTTGACAAAATCGCCTTATTAGCCGCAGTTAAGTTACAATTCAGTACACTGTCCTACAGCTTGCTGTTAGGAGGGAATCTGCAGCTTGCAGTGAAAGCGCTTCCAGAGGGGAGTCTAATGAGGGCAAACATTTGATGGTAGCACCTTCCCTGCGGGAGATAGTCTCTTTGCCAAAATCGCATTATTAGGCGAAAGTAAGTTACAATTCAGTACCCTATCCTAAAGCTTGCTGTTAGGAGGGAATCTGCAGCTTGCAGTGAAAGCGCTTCCAGAGGGGAGTCTAATGAGGGCAAACATTTGATGGTAGCACCTTCCCTGCGGGAGATACTCTCTTTGCCAAAATCGCCTTTTTATCCGCACTTAAGTTACAATTCAGTACCCTATCCTAAAGCTTGCTGTTAGGAGGGAATCTGCAGCTTGCAGGGAATCGCTTCCAGAGGGGAGTCTAATGAGGGCAAACATTTGATGGTAGCAGCTTCCCTGCGGGAGATACTCTCTTTGCCAAAATCGCATTATTAGGCGAAAGTAAGATACAATTCAGTACACTGTCCTACAGCTTGCTGTTAGGAGGGAATCTGCAGCTTGCAGTGAAAGCGCTTCCAGAGGGGAGTCTAATGAGGGCAAACATTTGATGGTACCAGCTTCCCTACGGGAGATACTCTCTTTGCCAAAATCGCATTATTAAACGCAGTTAAGTTACAATTCAGTACACTGTCCTACAGCTTTCTGTTAGGAGGGAATCTGCAGCTTGCAGTGAAAGCGCTTCCAGAGGGGAGTCTAATGAGGGCAAACATTAGATGGTAGCAGCTTCCCTGTGGGAGATAGTCTCTTTGCCAAAATCGCATTATTAGGCGAAAGTAAGTTACAATTCAGTACCCTATCCTAAAGCTTGCTGTTAGGAGGGAATCTGCAGCTTGCAGTGAAAGCGCTTCCAGACGGGAGTCTAATGAGGGCAAACATTTGATGGTAGCAGCTTCCCTGCGGGAGATATTCTCTTTACCAAAATCGCCTTATTATACGCAGTTAAGTTACAATTCAGTACACTGTCCTACAGCTTGCTGTTAGGAGGGAATCTGCAGCTTGCAGTGAAAGCGCTTCCAGAGGGGAGTCTAATGAGGGCAAACATTTGATGGTAGCAGCTTCCCTGCGGGAGATACACTCTTTGCCAAAATCGCATTATTAGGCGAAAGTAAGTTGCAATTCAGTACCCTATCCTAAAGCTTGCTGTTAGGAGGGAATCTGCAGCTTGCAGTGAAAGCGCTTCCAGAGGGGAGTCTAATGAGGGCAAACATTTGAATGTAGCAGCTTCCCTGCGGGAGATACTCTCTTTGCCAAAATCGCATTATTATGCGAAAGTAAGTTACAATTCAGTACCCTATCCTAAAGCTTGCTGTTAGGAGGGAATCTGCAGCTTGCAGTGAAAGCGCTTCCAGAGGGGAGTCTAATGAGGGCAAACATTTGATGGTAGCAGCTTCCCTGCGGGAGATAGTCTCTTTGCCAAAATCGCATTATTAGCCGCAGTTAAGTTACAATTCAGTACACTATCCTAAAGCTTGCTGTTAGGAGGGAATCTGCAGTTTGCAGTGAAAGCGCTTCCAGAGGGGAGTCTAATGAGGGCAAATATTTGATGGTATCAGCTTCCCTGTGGGAGATAGTCTCTTTGCCAAAATCGCATTATTAGGCGAAAGTAAGTTACAATTCAGTGCCCTATCCTGAAGCTTGCTGTTAGGAGGGAATCTGCAGCTTGCAGTGAAAGCGCTTCCAGAGGGGAGTCTAATGAGGGCAAACATTTGATGGTAGCACCTTCCCTGCGGGAGATACTCTCTTTGCCAAAATCGCCTTATTAGACGCAGTTAAGTTACAATTCAGTACACTTTCCTACAGCTTGCTGTTAGGAGGGAATCTGCAGCTTGCAGTGAAAGCGCTTCCAGAGGGGAGTCTAAATAGGGCAAGCATTTGATGGTAGCAGCTTCCCTGCGGGAGATACTCTCTTTGCCAAAATCGCATTCTTAGGCGAAAGTAAGTTACAATTCAGTACCCTATCCTAAAGCTTGCTGTTAGGAGGGAATCTGCAGCTTGCAGTGAAAGCGCTTCCAGAGGGGAGTCTAAATAGGGCAAACATTTGATGGTAGCAGCTTCCCTGCGGGAGATACTCTCTTTGCCAAAATCGCATTATTAGCCGCAGTTAAGATACAATTCAGTACACTATCCTAAAGCTTGCTGTTAGGAGGGAATCTGCAGCTTGCAGTGAAAGCGCTTCCAGAGGGGAGTCTAATGAGGGCAAACATTTGATGGTAGCAGCTTCCCTGCGGGAGATATTCTCTTTGCCAAAATCGCATTATTAGCCGCAGTTAAGTTATAATTCAGTACCCTATCCTAAAGCTTGCTGTTAGGAGGGAATCTGCAGGTTGCAGTGAATGCGCTTCCAGAGGGGAGTCTAATGAGGGCAAACATTTGATGGTAGCAGCTTCCCTGCGGGAGATACTCTCTTTGCCAAAATCGCATTATTAGCCGCAGTTAAGTTACAATTCAGTACCCTATCCTAAAGCTTGCTGTTAGGAGGGAATCTGCAGCTTGCAGTGAAAGCGCTTCCAGAGGGGAGTCTAATGAGGGCAAATATTTGATGGTAGCAACTTCCCTGCGGGAGATAGTCTCTTTGCCAAAATCGCATTATTAGGCGAAAGTAAGTTACAATTCAGTACCCTATCCTAAAGCTTGCTGTTAGGAGGGAATCTGCAGCTTGCAGTGAAAGCGCTTCCAGAGGGGAGTCTAAGGAGGGCAAACATTTGATGGTAGCAGCTTCCCTGCGGGAGATACTCTCTTTGCCAAAATCGCATTATTAGGCGAAAGTAAGTTACAATTCAGTACCCTATCCTAAAGCTTGCTGTTAGGAGGGAATCTGCAGCTTGCAGTGAAAGCGCTTCCAGAGGGGAGTCTAATGAGGGCAAACATTTGATGGTAGCACCTTCCCTGCGGGAGATACTCTCTTTGCCAAAATCGCATTATTAGGCGAAAGTAAGTTACAATTCAGTACCCTATCCTAAAGCTTGCTGTTAGGATGGAATGTGACGCTTGCGGTGAAAGCGCTTCCAGAGGGGAGTCTAATGAGGGCAAACATTTGATGGTAGCAGCTTCCCTGCGGGAGATATTCTCTTTGCCAAAATCGCCTTATTAGCCGCAGTTAAGTTACAATTCAGTACCCTATCCTAAAGCTTGATGTTAGGAGGGAATCTGCAGCTTGCAGTGAAAGCGCTTCCAGAGGGGAGTCTAATGAGGGCAAACATTTGATGGTAGCAGATTCCCTGCGGGAGATAGTCTCTTTGCCAAAATCGCATTATTATGCGAAAGTTACAATTCATTACCCTATCCTAAAGCTTGCTGTTAGGAGGGAATCTGCAGCTTGCAGTGAAAGCGCTTCCAGAGGGGAGTCTAATGAGGGCAAAGATTTGATGGTACCAGCTTCCCTGCGGGAGATACTTTCTTTGCCAAAATCGCATTATTAGGCGAAAGTAAGTTACAATTCAGTACCCTATCCTAAAGCTTGCTGTTAGAAGGGAATCTGCAGCTTGCAGTGAAAGCGCTTCCAGAGGAGAGTCTAATGAGGGCAAATATTTGACGGTAGCAGCTTCCCTGCGGGAGATAGTCTCTTTTCCAAAATCGCATTATTAGGCGAAAGTAAGTTACAATTCAGTACCCTATCCTAAAGCTTGCTGTTAGGAGGGAATCTGCAGCTTGCAGTGAAAGCGCTTCCAGACGGGAGTCTAATGAGGGCAAACATTTGATGGTAGCACCTTCCCTGCGGGAGATATTCTCTTTGCCAAAATCGCCTTATTAGACGCAGTTAAGTTACAATTCAGTACACTGTCCTAAAGCTTGCCGTTAGGAGGGAATCTGCAGTTTGCAGTGAAAGCGCTTCCAGAGGGGAGTCTAATGTGGGCAAATATTTGATGGTAGCAGCTTCCCTGTGGGAGATAGTCTCTTTGCCAAAATCGCATTATTAGGCGAAAGTAAGTTACAATTCAGTACCCTATCCTAAAGCTTGCTGTTAGGAGGGAATCTGCAGCTTGCAGTGAAAGCGCTTCCAGAGGGGAGTCTAAATAGGGCAAACATTTGATGGTAGCAGCTTCCCTGCGGGAGATACTCTCTTTGCCAAAATCGCATTATTAGCCGCAGTTAAGATACAATTCAGTACACTATCCTAAAGCTTGCTGTTAGGAGGGAATCTGCAGCTTGCAGTGAAAGCGCTTCCAGAGGGGAGTCTAATGAGGGCAAACATTTGATGGTAGCAGCTTCCCTGCGGGAGATACTCTCTTTGCCAAAATCGCATTATTAGGCGAAAGTAAGTTACAATTCAGTACCCTATCCTAAAGCTTGCTGTTAGGAGGGAATCTGCAGCTTGCAGTGAAAGCGCTTCCAGAGGGGAGTCTAATGAGGGCAAACATTTGATGGTAGCAGCTTCCCTGCGGGAGATACTCTCTTTGCCATAATCGCATTATTAGGCGAAAGTAAGTTACAATTCAGTACCCTATCCTAAAGCTTGCTGTTAGGAGGGAATCTGCAGCTTGCAGTGAAAGCGCTTCCGGAGGGGAGTCTAATGAGGACAAACATTTGATGGTAACAGCTTCCCTGCGGGAGATATTCTCTTTGCCAAAATCGCCTTATTAGCCGCAGTTAAGATACAATTCAGTACCCTATCCTAAAGCTTGCTGTTAGGAGGGAATCTGCAGCTTGCAGTGAAAGCGCTTCCAGAGGGGAGTCTAATGAGGGCAAACATTTGATGGTAGCAGCTTCCCTGCGGGAGATAGTCTCTTTGCCAAAATCGCATTATTAGGCGAAAGTAAGTTACAATTCAGTACCCTATCCTAAAGCTTGCTGTTAGGAGGGAATCTGCAGCTTGCAGTGAAAGCGCTTCCAGACGGGAGTCTAATGAGGGCAAACATTTGATGGTAGCAGCTTCCCTGCGGGAGATACTCTCTTTGCCAAAATCGCATTATTAGGCGAAAGTAAGTTACAATTCAGTACCCTATCCTAAAGCTTGCTGTTAGGAGGGAATCTGCAGCTTGCAGTGAAAGCGCTTCCAGACGGGAGTCTAATGAGGGCAAACATTTGATGGTAGCAGCTTCCCTGCGGGAGATACTCTCTTTGCCAAAATCGCATTATTAGGCGAAAGTAAGTTACAATTCAGTACCCTATCCTAAAGCTTGCTGTTAGGAGGGAATCTGCAGCTTGCAGTGAAAGCGCTTCCAGAGGGGAGTCTAATGAGGGCAAACATTTGATGGTAGCAGCTTCCCTGCGGGAGATACTCTCTTTGCCAAAATCGCATTATTAGATGAAAGTAAGTTACAATTCAGTACACTATCCTAAATCTTGCTGTTAGGAGGGAATCTGCAGCTTGCAGTGAAAGCGCTTCCAGAGGGGAGTCTAATGAGGGCAAACATTTGATGGTAGCAGCTTCCCTGCGGGAGATACTCTCTTTGCCAAAATCGCCTTATTAGCCGCAGTTAAGTCACAATTCAGTACCCTATCCTAAAGCTTGCTGTTAGGAGGGAATCTGCAGCTTGCAGTGAAAGCGCTTCCAGAGGGGAGTCTAATGAGGGCAAACATTTGATGGTAGCAGCTTCCCTGCGGGAGATACTCTCTTTGCCAAAATCGCATTATTAGGCGCAAGTAAGTTACAATTCAGTACCCTATCCTAAAGCTTGCTGTTAGGAGGGAATCTGCAGCTTGCAGTGAAAGCGCTTCCAGAGGGGAGTCTAATGAGGGCAAACATTTGATGGTAGCAGCTTCCCTGCGGGAGATACTCTCTTTGCCAAAATCGCATTATTAGGCGAAAGTAAGTTACAATTCAGTACCCTATCCTAAAGCTTGCTGTTAGGAGGGAATCTGCAGCTTGCAGTGAAAGCGCTTCCAGAGGGGAGTCTAATGAGGGCAAACATTTGATGGTACCAGCTTCCTTGCGGGAGATAGTCTCTTTGCAAAAATCGCATTATTAGGCGAAAGTAAGTTACAATTCAGTACCCTATCCTAAAGCTTGCTGTTAGGAGGGAATCTGCAGCTTGCAGTGAAAGCGCTTCCAGAGGGGAGTCTAATGAGGGCAAACATTTGATGGTAGCAGCTTCCCTGCGGGAGATAGTCTCTTTGCCAAAATCGCCTTATTAGACGCAGTTAAGATACAATTCAGTACACTGTCCTACAGCTTGCTGTTAGGAGGGAATCTGCAGCTTGCAGTGAAAGCGCTTCCAGAGGGGAGTCTAATGAGGGCAAACATTTGATGGTAGCAGCTTCCCTGCGGGAGATAGTCTCTTTGCCAAAATCGCATTATTAGGCGAAAGTAAGTTACAATTCAGTACCCTATCCTAAAGCTTGCTGTTAGGAGGGAATCTGCAGCTTGCAGTGAAAGCGCTTCCAGAGGGGAGTCTAATGAGGGCAAACATTTGATGGTAGCAGCTTCCCTGCGGGAGATAGTCTCTGCCAAAATCGCATTATTAGCCGCAGTTAAGTTACAATTCAGTACCCTATCCTAAAGCTTGCTGTTAGAAGGGAATCTGAAGCTTGCAGTGAAAGCGCTTCCAGAGGGGAGTCTAATGAGGGCAAACATTTGATGGTAGCAGCTTCCCTGCGGGAGATACTCTCTTTGCCAAAATCGCATTATTAGGCGAAAGTAAGTTACAATTCAGTACCCTATCCTAAAGCTTGCTGTTAGGAGGGAATCTGCAGCTTGCAGTGAAAGCGCTTCCAGAGGGGAGTCTAATGAGGGCAAACATTTGATGGTAGCAGCTTCCCTGCGGGAGATATTCTCTTTGCCAAAATCGCATTATTAGCCGCAGTTAAGTTACAATTCAGTACCCTATCCTAAAGCTTGCTGTTAGGAGGGAATCTGAAGCTTGCAGTGAAAGCGCTTCCAGAGGGGAGTCTAATGAGGGCAAACATTTGATGGTAGCAGCTTCCCTGCGGGAGATACTCTCTTTTCCAAAATCGCCTTATAAGACGCAGTTAAGATACAATTCAGTACACTGTCCTACAGCTTGCTGTTAGGAGGGAATCTGCAGCTTGCAGTGAAAGCGCTTCCAGAGGGGAGTCTAATGAGGGCAAACATTTGATGGTAGCAGCTTCCCTGCGGGAGATACTCTCTTTGCCAAAATCGCATTATTAGGCGAAAGTAAGTTACAATTCAGTACCCTATCCTAAAGCTTGCTGTTAGGAGGGAATCTGCAGCTTGCAGTGAAAGCGCTTCCAGAGGGGAGTCTAATGAGGGCAAACATTTGATGGTAGCAGCTTCCCTGCGGGAGATACTCTCTTTGCCATAATCGCATTATTAGGCGAAAGTAAGTTACAATTCAGTACCCTATCCTAAAGCTTGCTGTTAGGAGGGAATCTGCAGCTTGCAGTGAAAGCGCTTCCAGAGGGGAGTCTAATGAGGGCAAACATTTGATGGTAGCAGCTTCCCTGCGGGAGATATTCTCTTTTCCAAAATCGCATTATTAGCCGCAGTTAAGTTACAATTCAGTACCCTATCCTAAAGCTTGCTGTTAGGAGGGAATCTGCAGCTTGCAGTGAAAGCGCTTCCAGAGGGGAGTCTAATGAGGGCAAACATTTGATGGTAGCAGCTTCCCTGCGGGGGATAGTCTCTTTGCCAATATCGCATTATTAGGCGAAAGTAAGTTACAATTCAGTACCCTATCCTAAAGCTTGCTGTTAGGAGGGAATCTGCAGCTTGCAGTGAAAGCGCTTCCAGAGGGGAGTCTAATGAGGGCAAACATTTGATGGTAGCAGCTTCCCTGCGGGAGATAGTCTCTTTGCCAAAATCGCATTATTAGCCGCAGTTAAGATACAATTCAGTACACTGTCCTACAGCTTGCTGTTAGGAGGGAATCTGCAGCTTGCAGTGAAAGCGCTTCCAGAGGGGAGTCTAATGAGGACAAACATTTGATGGTAACAGCTTCCCTGCGGGAGATATTCTCTTTGCCAAAATCGCCTTATTAGCCGCAGTTAAGATACAATTCAGTACCCTATCCTAAAGCTTGCTGTTAGGAGGGAATCTGCAGCTTGCAGTGAAAGCGCTTCCAGAGGGGAGTCTAATGAGGGCAAACATTTGATGGTAGCAGCTTCCCTGCGAGAGATATTCTCTTTGCCAAAATCGCCTTATTAGCCGCAGTTAAGTTACAATTCAGTACCCTATCCTAAAGCTTGCTGTTAGGAGGGAATCTGCAGCTTGCTGTGAAAGCGCTTCCAGAGGGGAGTCTAATGAGGGCAAACATTTGATGGTAGCAGCTTCCCTACGGGAGATACTCTCTTTGCCAAAATCGCATTATTAGGCGAAAGTAAGTTAAAATTCAGTATACTATCCTAAAGCTTGCTGTTAGGAGGGAATCTGCAGCTTGCAGTGAAAGCGCTTCCAGAGGGGAGTCTAATGAGGGCAAACATTTGATGGTACCAGCTTCCTTGCGGGAGATAGTCTCTTTGCCAAAATCGCATTATTAGGCGAAAGTAAGTTACAATTCAGTACCCTATCCTAAAGCTTGCTGTTAGGAGGGAATCTGCAGCTTGCAGTGAAAGCGCTTCCAGAGGGGAGTCTAATGAGGGCAAACATTTGATGGTAGCAGCTTCCCTGCGGGAGATAGTCTCTTTGCCAAAATCGCCTTATTAGACGCAGTTAAGATACAATTCAGTACACTGTCCTACAGCTTGCTGTTAGGAGGGAATCTGCAGCTTGCAGTGAAAGCGCTTCCAGAGGGGAGTCTAATGAGGGCAAACATTTGATGGTAGCAGCTTCCCTGCGGGAGATACTCTCTTTGACAAAATCGCATTATTAGGCGAAAGTAAGTTACAATTCAGTACCCTATCCTAAAGCTTGCTCTTAGGAGGGAATCTGCAGCTTGCAGTGAAAGCGCTTCTAGAGGGGAGTCTAATGAGGGCAAACATTTGATGGTAGCAGCTTCCCTGCGGGAGATATTCTCTTTGCCAAAATCGCATTATTAGCCGCAGTTAAGTTACAATTCAGTACCCTATCCTAAAGCTTGCTGTTAGGAGGGAATCTGAAGCTTGCAGTGAAAGCGCTTCCAGAGGGGAGTCTAATGAGGGCAAACATTTGATGGTAGCAGCTTCCCTGCGGGAGATACTCTCTTTGCCAAAATCGCCTTATAAGACGCAGTTAAGATACAATTCAGTACACTGTCCTACAGCTTGCTGTTAGGAGGGAATCTGCAGCTTGCAGTGAAAGCGCTTCCAGAGGGGAGTCTAATGAGGGCAAACATTTGATGGTAGCAGCTTCCCTGCGGGAGATACTCTCTTTGCCAAAATCGCATTATTAGGCGAAAGTAAGTTACAATTCAGTACCCTATCCTAAAGCTTGCTGTTAGGAGGGAATCTGCAGCTTGCAGTGAAAGCGCTTCCAGAGGGGAGTCTAATGAGGGCAAACATTTGATGGTAGCAGCTTCCCTGCGGGAGATACTCTCTTTGCCAAAATCGCCTTATTAGACGCAGTTAAGATACAATTCAGTACACTGTCCTACAGCTTGCTGTTAGGAGGGAATCTGCAGCTTGCAGTGAAAGCGCTTCCAGAGGGGAGTCTAATGAGGGCAAACATTTGATGGTAGCAGCTTCCCTGCGGGAGATACTCTCTTTGCCAAAATCGCATTATTAGGCGAAAGTAAGTTACAATTCAGTACCCTATCCTAAAGCTTGCTGTTAGGAGGGAATCTGCAGCTTGCAGTGAAAGCGCTTCCAGAGGGGAGTCTAATGAGGGCAAACATTTGATGGTAGCAGCTTCCCTGCGGGAGATATTCTCTTTGCCAAAATCGCATTATTAGCCGCAGTTAAGTTACAATTCAGTACCCTATCCTAAAGCTTGCTGTTAGGAGGGAATCTGAAGCTTGCAGTGAAAGCGCTTCCAGAGGGGAGTCTAATGAGGGCAAACATTTGATGGTAGCAGCTTCCCTGCGGGAGATACTCTCTTTTCCAAAATCGCCTTATAAGACGCAGTTAAGATACAATTCAGTACACTGTCCTACAGCTTGCTGTTAGGAGGGAATCTGCAGCTTGCAGTGAAAGCGCTTCCAGAGGGGAGTCTAATGAGGGCAAACATTTGATGGTAGCAGCTTCCCTGCGGGAGATACTCTCTTTGCCAAAATCGCATTATTAGCCGCACTTAAGTTACAATTCAGTACCCTATCCTAAAGCTTGCTGTTAGGAGGGAATCTGCAGCTTGCAGTGAAAGCGCTTCCAGAGGGGAGTCTAATGAGGGCAAACATTTGATGGTAGCAGCTTCCCTGCGGGAGATACTCTCTTTGCCATAATCGCATTATTAGGCGAAAGTAAGTTACAATTCAGTACCCTATCCTAAAGCTTGCTGTTAGGAGGGAATCTGCAGCTTGCAGTGAAAGCGCTTCCAGAGGGGAGTCTAATGAGGGCAAACATTTGATGGTAGCAGCTTCCCTGCGGGAGATATTCTCTTTTCCAAAATCGCATTATTAGCCGCAGTTAAGTTACAATTCAGTACCCTATCCTAAAGCTTGCTGTTAGGAGGGAATCTGCAGCTTGCAGTGAAAGCGCTTCCAGAGGGGAGTCTAATGAGGGCAAACATTTGATGGTAGCAGCTTCCCTGCGGGGGATAGTCTCTTTGCCAAAATCGCATTATTAGGCGAAAGTAAGTTACAATTCAGTACCCTATCCTAAAGCTTGCTGTTAGGAGGGAATCTGCAGCTTGCAGTGAAAGCGCTTCCAGAGGGGAGTCTAATGAGGGCAAACATTTGATGGTAGCAGCTTCCCTGCGGGAGATAGTCTCTTTGCCAAAATCGCATTATTAGCCGCAGTTAAGATACAATTCAGTACACTGTCCTACAGCTTGCTGTTAGGAGGGAATCTGCAGCTTGCAGTGAAAGCGCTTCCAGAGGGGAGTCTAATGAGGACAAACATTTGATGGTAACAGCTTCCCTGCGGGAGATATTCTCTTTGCCAAAATCGCCTTATTAGCCGCAGTTAAGATACAATTCAGTACCCTATCCTAAAGCTTGCTGTTAGGAGGGAATCTGCAGCTTGCAGTGAAAGCGCTTCCAGAGGGGAGTCTAATGAGGGCAAACATTTGATGGTAGCAGCTTCCCTGCGAGAGATATTCTCTTTGCCAAAATCGCCTTATTAGCCGCAGTTAAGTTACAATTCAGTACCCTATCCTAAAGCTTGCTGTTAGGAGGGAATCTGCAGCTTGCTGTGAAAGCGCTTCCAGAGGGGAGTCTAATGAGGGCAAACATTTGATGGTAGCAGCTTCCCTACGGGAGATACTCTCTTTGCCAAAATCGCATTATTAGGCGAAAGTAAGTTAAAATTCAGTATACTATCCTAAAGCTTGCTGTTAGGAGGGAATCTGCAGCTTGCAGTGAAAGCGCTTCCAGAGGGGAGTCTAATGAGGGAAACATTTGATGGTAGCAGCTTCCCTGCGGGAGATACTCTCTTTGCCAAAATCGCATTATTAGCCGCAATTAAGTTATAATTCAGTACCCTATCCTAAAGCTTGCTGTTAGGAGGGAATCTGCAGCTTGCAGTGAAAGCGCTTCCAGAGGGGAGTCTAATGAGGACAAACATTTGATGGTAACAGCTTCCCTGCGGGAGATAATCTCTTTGCCAAAATCGCCTTATTAGCCGCAGTTAAGATACAATTCAGTACCCTATCCTAAATCTTGCTGTTAGGAGGGAATCTGCAGCTTGCAGTGAAAGCGCTTCCAGAGGGGAGTCTAATGAGGGCAAACATTTGATGGTAGAAGCTTCCCTGCGAGAGATATTCTCTTTGCCAAAATCGCCTTATTAGCCGCAGTTAAGTTACAATTCAGTACCCTATCCTAAAGCTTGCTGTTAGGAGGGAATCTGCAGCTTGCTGTGAAAGCGCTTCCAGAGGGGAGTCTAATGAGGGCAAACATTTGATGGTAGCAGCTTCCCTGCGGGAGATAGTCTCTTTGCCAAAATCGCATTATTAGGCGAAAGTAAGTTACAATTCAGTACCCTATCCTAAAGCTTGCTGTTAGGAGGGAATCTGCAGCTTGCAGTGAAAGCGCTTCCAGAGGGGAGTCTAATGAGGGCAAACATTTGATGGTAGCAGCTTCCCTGCGGGAGATACTCTCTTTGCCAAAATCGCATTATTAGGCGAAAGTAAGTTACAATTCAGTACCCTATCCTAAAGCTTGCTGTTAGGAGGGAATCTGCAGCTTGCAGTGAAAGCGCTTCCAGAGGGGAGTCTAATGAGGGCAAACATTTGATGGTAGCAGCTTCCCTGCGGGAGATACTCTCTTTGCCAAAATCGCATTATTAGCCGCAGTTAAGTCACAATTCAGTACCCTATCCTAAAGCTTGCTGTTAGGAGGGAATCTGCAGCTTGCAGTCCAAGCGCTTCCAGAGGAGAGTCTAATGAGGGAAATATTTGATGGTAGCAGCTTCCCTGCGGGAGATACTCTCTTTGCCAAAATCGCATTATTAGGCGAAAGTAAGTTACAATTCAGTACCCTATCCTAAAGCTTGCTGTTAGGAGGGAATCTGCAGCTTGCAGTGAAAGCGCTTCCAGAGGGGAGTCTAATGAGGGCAAACATTTGATGGTAGCAGCTTCCCTGCGGGAGATACTCTCTTTGCCAAAATCGCCTTATTAGACGCAGTTAATTTACAATTCAGTACACTGTTCTACATCTTGCAGTTAGGAGGGTATCTGCAGCTTGCAGTGAAAGCGCTTCCAGAGGGGAGTCTAATGAGGGCAAACATTTGATGGTAGCAGCTTCCCTGCGGGAGATATTCTCTTTGCCAAAATCGCCTTATTAGCCGCAGTTAAGTTACAATTCAGTACCCTATCCTAAAGCTTGCTGTTAGGAGGGAATCTGCAGCTTGCAGTGAAAGCGCTTCTAGAGGGGAGTCTAATGAGGGCAAACATTTGATGGTAGCAGCTTCCCTGCGGGAGATACTCTCATTGCCAAAATCGCATTATTAGGCGAAAGTAAGTTACAATTCAGTACCCTATCCTAAAGCTTGCTGTTAGGAGGGAATCTGCAGCTTGCTGTGAAAGCGCTTCCAGAGGGGAGTCTAATGAGGGCAAACATTTGATGGTAACAGCTTCCCTGCGGGAGATAGTCTCTTTGCCAAAATCGCCTTATTAGCCGCAGTTAAGTTACAATTCAGTACCCTATCCTAAAGCTTGCTGTTAGGAGGGAATCTGCAGCTTGCTGTGAAAGCGCTTCCAGAGGGGAGTCTAATGAGGGCAAACATTTGATGGTAGCAGCTTCCCTGCGGGAGATACTCTCTTTGCCAAAATCGCATTATTATGCGCAAGTAAGATACATTTCAGTACCCTATCCTAAAGCTTGCTGTTAGGAGGGAATCTGCAGCTTGCAGTGAAAGCACTTCCAGAGGGGAGTCTAATGAGGGCAAACATTTGATGGTAGCAGCTTCCCTGCGGGAGATAGTCTCTTTGCCAAAATCGCATTATTAGGCGAAAGTAAGTTACAATTCAGTACCCTATCCTAAAGCTTGCTGTTAGGAGGGAATCTGCAGCTTGCAGTGAAAGCGCTTCCAGAGGGGAGTCTAATGAGGGCAAACATTTGATGGTAGCAGCTTCCCTGCGGGAGATACTCTCTTTTCCACAATTGCATTATTAGGCGAAAGTAAGTTACAATTCAGTACCCTATCCTAAAGCTTGCTGTTAGGAGGGAATCTGCAGCTTGCAGTGAAAGCGCTTCCAGAGGGGAGTCTAATGAGGGAAATATTTGATGGTAGCAGCTTCCCTGCGGGAGATATTCTCTTTGCCAAAATCGCCTTATTAGCCGCAGTTAAGTTACAATTCAGTACCCTATCCTAAAGCTTGCTGTTAGGTGGGAATCTGCAGCTTGCAGTGAAAGCGCTTCCAGAGGGGAGTGTAATGAGGGCAAACATTTGATGGTAGCAGCTTCCCTGCGGGAGATACTCTCTTTGCCAAAATCGCATTATTAGGCGAAAGTAAGTTACAATTCAGTACTCTATCCTAAAGCTTGCTGTTAGGAGGGAATCTGCAGCTTGCAGTGAAAGCGCTTCCAGAGGGGAGTCTAATGAGGGCAAACATTTGATGGTAGCAGCTTCCCTACGGGAGATATTCTCTTTGCCAAAATCGCCTTATTAGACGCAGTTAAGATACAATTCAGTACACTGTGCTACAGCTTGCTCTTAGGAGGGTATCTGCAGCTTGCAGTGAAAGCGCTTCCAGAGGGGAGTCTAATGAGGGCAAACATTTGATGGTAGCAGCTTCCCTGCGGGAGATAGTCTCTTTGCAAAATCGCATTATTAGGCGAAAGTAAGTTACAATTCAGTACCCTATCCTAAAGCTTGCTGTTAGGAGGGAATCTGCAGCTTGCAGTCAAAGCGCTTCCAGAGGGGAGTCTAATGAGGGCAAACATTTGATGGTAGCAGCTTCCCTGCGGGAGATTCTCTCTTTGCCAAAATCGCATTATTATGCGAAAGTAAGTTACAATTCAGTACCCTATCCTAAAGCTTGCTGTTAGGAGGGAATCTGCAGCTTGCAGTGAAAGCGCTTCCAGAGGGGAGTCTAATGAGGGCAAACATTTGATGGTAGCAGCTTCCCTGCGGGAGATACTCTCTTTGCCAAAATCGCCTTATTAGCCGCAGTTAAGTTACAATTCAGTACCCTATCCTAAAGCTTGCTGTTAGGAGGGAATCTGCAGCTTGCAGTGAAAGCGCTTCCAGAGGGGAGTCTAATGAGGGCAAACATTTGATGGTAGCAGCTTCCCTGCGGGAGATAGTCTCTTTGCCAAAATCGCATTATTAGGCGAAAGTAAGTTACAATTCAGTACCCTATCCTAAAGCTTGCTGTTAGGAGGGAATCTGCAGCTTGCAGTGAAAGCGCTTCCAGAGGGGAGTCTAAGGAGGGCAAACATTTGATGGTAGCAGCTTCCCTGCGGGAGATACTCTCTTTGCCAAAATCGCATTATTAGGCGAAAGTAAGTTACAATTCAGTACCCTATCCTAAAGCTTGCTGTTAGGAGGGAATCTGCAGCTTGCAGTGAAAGCGCTTCCAGAGGGGAGTCTAATGAGGGCAAACATTTGATGGTAACAGCTTCCCTGCGGGAGATATTCTCTTTGCCAAAATCGCCTTATTAGCCGCAGTTAAGTTACAATTCAGTACCCTATCCTAAAGCTTGCTGTTAGGAGGGAATCTGCAGCTTGCAGTGAAAGCGCTTCCAGAGGGGAGTCTAACGAGGGCAAACATTTTATGGTAGCAGCTTCCCTGCGGGAGATTCTCTCTTTGCCATAATCGCCTTATTATCCACAGTTAAGTTACAATTCAGTAAGCTACCCTAAAGCTTGCTGTTAGGAGGGAATCTGCAGCTTGCAGTGAAAGCGCTTCCAGAGGGGAGTCTAAGGAGGGCAAGCATTTGATGGTAGCAGCTTCCCTGCGGGAGATACTCTCTTTGCCAAAATCGCATTATTAGGCGAAAGTAAGTTACAATTCAGTACCCTATCCTAAAGCTTGCTGTTAGGAGGGAATCTGCAGCTTGCAGTGAAAGCGCTTCCAGAGGGGAGTCTAATGAGGGCAAACATTTGATGGTAGCAGCTTCCCTGCGGGAGATACTCTCTTTGCCAAAATCGCATTATTAGCCGCAGTTAAGTCACAATTCAGTACCCTATCCTAAAGCTTGCTGTTAGGAGGGAATCTGCAGCTTGCAGTCCAAGCGCTTCCAGAGGAGAGTCTAATGAGGGAAATATTTGATGGTAGCAGCTTCCCTGCGGGAGATACTCTCTTTGCCAAAATCGCATTATTAGGCGAAAGTAAGTTACAATTCAGTACCCTATCCTAAAGCTTGCTGTTAGGAGGGAATCTGCAGCTTGCAGTGAAAGCGCTTCCAGAGGGGAGTCTAATGAGGGCAAACATTTGATGGTAGCAGCTTCCCTGCGGGAGATACTCTCTTTGCCAAAATCGCCTTATTAGACGCAGTTAATTTACAATTCAGTACACTGTTCTACATCTTGCAGTTAGGAGGGTATCTGCAGCTTGCAGTGAAAGCGCTTCCAGAGGGGAGTCTAATGAGGGCAAACATTTGATGGTAGCAGCTTCCCTGCGGGAGATATTCTCTTTGCCAAAATCGCCTTATTAGCCGCAGTTAAGTTACAATTCAGTACCCTATCCTAAAGCTTGCTGTTAGGAGGGAATCTGCAGCTTGCAGTGAAAGCGCTTCTAGAGGGGAGTCTAATGAGGGCAAACATTTGATGGTAGCAGCTTCCCTGCGGGAGATACTCTCATTGCCAAAATCGCATTATTAGGCGAAAGTAAGTTACAATTCAGTACCCTATCCTAAAGCTTGCTGTTAGGAGGGAATCTGCAGCTTGCTGTGAAAGCGCTTCCAGAGGGGAGTCTAATGAGGGCAAACATTTGATGGTAACAGCTTCCCTGCGGGAGATAGTCTCTTTGCCAAAATCGCCTTATTAGCCGCAGTTAAGTTACAATTCAGTACCCTATCCTAAAGCTTGCTGTTAGGAGGGAATCTGCAGCTTGCTGTGAAAGCGCTTCCAGAGGGGAGTCTAATGAGGGCAAACATTTGATGGTAGCAGCTTCCCTGCGGGAGATACTCTCTTTGCCAAAATCGCATTATTATGCGCAAGTAAGATACATTTCAGTACCCTATCCTAAAGCTTGCTGTTAGGAGGGAATCTGCAGCTTGCAGTGAAAGCACTTCCAGAGGGGAGTCTAATGAGGGCAAACATTTGATGGTAGCAGCTTCCCTGCGGGAGATAGTCTCTTTGCCAAAATCGCATTATTAGGCGAAAGTAAGTTACAATTCAGTACCCTATCCTAAAGCTTGCTGTTAGGAGGGAATCTGCAGCTTGCAGTGAAAGCGCTTCCAGAGGGGAGTCTAATGAGGGCAAACATTTGATGGTAGCAGCTTCCCTGCGGGAGATACTCTCTTTTCCACAATTGCATTATTAGGCGAAAGTAAGTTACAATTCAGTACCCTATCCTAAAGCTTGCTGTTAGGAGGGAATCTGCAGCTTGCAGTGAAAGCGCTTCCAGAGGGGAGTCTAATGAGGGAAATATTTGATGGTAGCAGCTTCCCTGCGGGAGATATTCTCTTTGCCAAAATCGCCTTATTAGCCGCAGTTAAGTTACAATTCAGTACCCTATCCTAAAGCTTGCTGTTAGGTGGGAATCTGCAGCTTGCAGTGAAAGCGCTTCCAGAGGGGAGTGTAATGAGGGCAAACATTTGATGGTAGCAGCTTCCCTGCGGGAGATACTCTCTTTGCCAAAATCGCATTATTAGGCGAAAGTAAGTTACAATTCAGTACTCTATCCTAAAGCTTGCTGTTAGGAGGGAATCTGCAGCTTGCAGTGAAAGCGCTTCCAGAGGGGAGTCTAATGAGGGCAAACATTTGATGGTAGCAGCTTCCCTACGGGAGATATTCTCTTTGCCAAAATCGCCTTATTAGACGCAGTTAAGATACAATTCAGTACACTGTGCTACAGCTTGCTCTTAGGAGGGTATCTGCAGCTTGCAGTGAAAGCGCTTCCAGAGGGGAGTCTAATGAGGGCAAACATTTGATGGTAGCAGCTTCCCTGCGGGAGATAGTCTCTTTGCCAAAATCGCATTATTAGGCGAAAGTAAGTTACAATTCAGTACCCTATCCTAAAGCTTGCTGTTAGGAGGGAATCTGCAGCTTGCAGTCAAAGCGCTTCCAGAGGGGAGTCTAATGAGGGCAAACATTTGATGGTAGCAGCTTCCCTGCGGGAGATTCTCTCTTTGCCAAAATCGCATTATTATGCGAAAGTAAGTTACAATTCAGTACCCTATCCTAAAGCTTGCTGTTAGGAGGGAATCTGCAGCTTGCAGTGAAAGCGCTTCCAGAGGGGAGTCTAATGAGGGCAAACATTTGATGGTAGCAGCTTCCCTGCGGGAGATACTCTCTTTGCCAAAATCGCCTTATTAGCCGCAGTTAAGTTACAATTCAGTACCCTATCCTAAAGCTTGCTGTTAGGAGGGAATCTGCAGCTTGCAGTGAAAGCGCTTCCAGAGGGGAGTCTAATGAGGGCAAACATTTGATGGTAGCAGCTTCCCTGCGGGAGATACTCTCTTTGCCAAAATCGCATTATTAGGCGAAAGTAAGTTACAATTCAGTACCCTATCCTAAAGCTTGCTGTTAGGAGGGAATCTGCAGCTTGCAGTGAAAGCGCTTCCAGAGGGGAGTCTAAGGAGGGCAAACATTTGATGGTAGCAGCTTCCCTGCGGGAGATACTCTCTTTGCCAAAATCGCATTATTAGGCGAAAGTAAGTTACAATTCAGTACCCTATCCTAAAGCTTGCTGTTAGGAGGGAATCTGCAGCTTGCAGTGAAAGCGCTTCCAGAGGGGAGTCTAATGAGGGCAAACATTTGATGGTAACAGCTTCCCTGCGGGAGATATTCTCTTTGCCAAAATCGCCTTATTAGCCGCAGTTAAGTTACAATTCAGTACCCTATCCTAAAGCTTGCTGTTAGGAGGGAATCTGCAGCTTGCAGTGAAAGCGCTTCCAGAGGGGAGTCTAACGAGGGCAAACATTTTATGGTAGCAGCTTCCCTGCGGGAGATTCTCTCTTTGCCATAATCGCCTTATTATCCACAGTTAAGTTACAATTCAGTACCCTATCCTAAAGCTTGCTGTTAGGAGGGAATCTGCAGCTTGCAGTGAAAGCGCTTCCAGAGGGGAGTCTAAGGAGGGCAAGCATTTGATGGTAGCAGCTTCCCTGCGGGAGATACTCTCTTTGCCAAAATCGCATTATTAGGCGAAAGTAAGTTACAATTCAGTACCCTACCCTAAAGCTTGCTGTTAGGAGGGAATCTGCAGCTTGCAGTGAAAGCGCTTCCAGAGGGGAGTCTAATGAGGGCAAACATTTGATGGTAACAGCTTCCCTGCGGGAGATACTCTCTTTGTCAAAATCGCATTATTAGCCGCACTTAAGTTACAATTCAGTACCCTATCCTAAATCTTGCTGTTAGGAGGGAATCTGCAGCTTGCAGTGAAAGCGCTTCCAGAGGGGAGTCTAATGAGGGCAAATATTTGATGGTAGCAGCTTCCCTGCGGGAGATATTCTCTTTGCCAATATCGCTTTATTTGCCGCAGTTAATTTACAATTCAGTACACTCTCCTACAGCTTGCTGTTAGGAGGTAATCTGCAGCTTGCAGTGAAAGCGCTTCCAGAGGGGAGTCTAATGAGGGAAAACATTTGATGGTAGCAGCTTCCCTGCGGGAGATACTCTCTTTGCCAAAATCTCATTATTAGGCGAAAGTAAGTTACAATTCAGTACCCTATCCTAAAGCTTGCTGTTAGGTGGGAATCTGCAGCTTGCAGTGAAAGCGCTTCCAGAGGGGAGTGTAATGAGGGCAAACATTTGATGGTAGCAGCTTCCCTGCGGGAGATACTCTCTTTGCCAAAATCGCATTATTAGGCGAAAGTAAGTTACAATTCAGTACTCTATCCTAAAGCTTGCTGTTAGGAGGGAATCTGCAGCTTGCAGTGAAAGCGCTTCCAGAGGGGAGTCTAATGAGGGCAAACATTTGATGGTAGCAGCTTCCCTGCGGGAGATACTCTCTTTGCCAAAATCGCATTATTAGGCGAAAGTAAGTTACAATTCAGTACCCTATCCTAAAGCTTGCTGTTAGGAGGGAATCTGCAGCTTGCAGTCAAAGCGCTTCCAGAGGGGAGTCTAATGAGGGCAAACATTTGATGGTAGCAGCTTCCCTGCGGGAGATTCTCTCTTTGCCAAAATCGCATTATTAGGCGAAAGTAAGTTACAATTCAGTACCCTATCCTAAAGCTTGCTGTTAGGAGGGAATCTGCAGCTTGCAGTGAAAGCGCTTCCAGAGGGGAGTCTAATGAGGGCAAACATTTGATGGTAGCAGCTTCCCTGCGGGAGATACTCTCTTTGCCAAAATCGCCTTATTAGCCGCAGTTAAGTTACAATTCAGTACCCTATCCTAAAGCTTGCTGTTAGGAGGGAATCTGCAGCTTGCAGTGAAAGCGCTTCCAGAGGGGAGTCTAATGAGGGCAAACATTTGATGGTAGCAGCTTCCCTGCGGGAGATAGTCTCTTTGCCAAAATCGCATTATTAGGCGAAAGTAAGTTACAATTCAGTACCCTATCCTAAAGCTTGCTGTTAGGAGGGAATCTGCAGCTTGCAGTGAAAGCGCTTCCAGAGGGGAGTCTAAGGAGGGCAAACATTTGATGGTAGCAGCTTCCCTGCGGGAGATACTCTCTTTGCCAAAATCGCATTATTAGGCGAAAGTAAGTTACAATTCAGTACCCTATCCTAAAGCTTGCTGTTAGGAGGGAATCTGCAGCTTGCAGTGAAAGCGCTTCCAGAGGGGAGTCTAATGAGGGCAAACATTTGATGGTAACAGCTTCCCTGCGGGAGATATTCTCTTTGCCAAAATCGCCTTATTAGCCGCAGTTAAGTTACAATTCAGTACCCTATCCTAAAGCTTGCTGTTAGGAGGGAATCTGCAGCTTGCAGTGAAAGCGCTTCCAGAGGGGAGTCTAACGAGGGCAAACATTTGATGGTAGCAGCTTCCCTGCGGGAGATTCTCTCTTTGCCATAATCGCCTTATTATCCACAGTTAAGTTACAATTCAGTACCCTATCCTAAAGCTTGCTGTTAGGAGGGAATCTGCAGCTTGCAGTGAAAGCGCTTCCAGAGGGGAGTCTAAGGAGGGCAAGCATTTGATGGTAGCAGCTTCCCTGCGGGAGATACTCTCTTTGCCAAAATCGCATTATTAGGCGAAAGTAAGTTACAATTCAGTACCCTACCCTAAAGCTTGCTGTTAGGAGGGAATCTGCAGCTTGCAGTGAAAGCGCTTCCAGAGGGGAGTCTAATGAGGGCAAACATTTGATGGTAACAGCTTCCCTGCGGGAGATACTCTCTTTGTCAAAATCGCATTATTAGCCGCACTTAAGTTACAATTCAGTACCCTATCCTAAAGCTTGCTGTTAGGAGGGAATCTGCAGCTTGCAGTGAAAGCGCTTCCAGAGGGGAGTCTAATGAGGGCAAATATTTGATGGTAGCAGCTTCCCTGCGGGAGATATTCTCTTTGCCAATATCGCTTTATTTGCCGCAGTTAATTTACAATTCAGTACACTCTCCTACAGCTTGCTGTTAGGAGGTAATCTGCAGCTTGCAGTGAAAGCGCTTCCAGAGGGGAGTCTAATGAGGGCAAACATTTGATGGTAGCAGTTTCCCTGCGGGAGATACTCTCTTTGCCAAAATCTCATTATTAGGCGAAAGTAAGTTACAATTCAGTACCCTATCCTAAAGCTTGCTGTTAGGAGGGAATCTGCAGCTTGCAGTGAAAGCGCTTCCAGAGGGGAGTCTAATGAGGGCAAACATTTGATGGTAGCAGCTTCCCTGCGGGAGATAGTCTCTTTGCCAAAATCGCATTATTAGGCGAAAGTAAGTTACAATTCAGTACCCTATCCTAAAGCTTGCTGTTAGGAGGGAATCTGCAGCTTGCAGTGAAAGCGCTTCCAGAGGGGAGTCTAATGAGGGCAAACATTTGATGGTAGCAGCTTCCCTGCGGGAGATACTCTCTTTGCCAAAATCGCATTATTAGGCGAAAGTAAGTTACAATTCAGTACCCTATCCTAAAGCTTGCTGTTAGGAGGGAATCTGCAGCTTGCAGTGAAAGCGCTTCCAGAGGGGAGTCTAAGGAGGGCAAACATTTGATGGTAGCAGCTTCCCTGCGGGAGATACTCTCTTTGCCAAAATCTCATTATTATACTAAAGTAAGTTACAATTCAGTACCCTATCCTAAAGCTTGCTGTTAGGAGGGAATCTGCAGCTTGCAGTGAAAGCGCTTCCAGAGGGGAATCTAATGAGGGCAAACATTTGATGGTAGCAGCTTCCCTGCGGGAGATACTCTCTTTGCCAATATCGCATTATTAGGCGAAAGTAAGTTACAATTCAGTACCCTATCCTAAAGCTTGCTGTTAGGAGGGAATCTGCAGCTTGCAGTGAAAGCGCTTCCAGAGGGGAGTCTAATGAGGGCAAACATTTGATGGTAGCAGCTTCCCTGCGGGAGATAGTCTCTTTGCCAAAATCGCATTATTAGCCGCAGTTAAGTTACATCCAGTACCCTATCCTAAAGCTTGCTGTTAGGAGGGAATCTGCAGCTTGCAGTGAAAGCGCTTCCAGAGGGGAGTCTAAGGAGGGCAAACATTTGATGGTAGCAGCTTCCCTGCGGGAGATAGTCTCTTTGCCAAAATCGCATTCTTAGGCGAAAGTAAGATACAATTCAGTACACTATCCTAAAGCTTGCTGTTAGGAGGGAATCTGCAGCTTGCAGTGAAAGCGCTTCCAGAGGGGAGTCTAACGAGGGCAAACATTTGATGGTAGCAGCTTCCCTGCGGGAGATAGTCTCTTTTCCAAAATCGCATTATTAGGCGAAAGTAAGTTACAATTCAGTACCCTATCCTAAAGCTTGCTGTTAGGAGGGAATCTGCAGCTTGCAGTGAAAGCGCTTCCAGAGGGGAGTCTAAGGAGGGCAAACATTTGATGGTAGCAGCTTCCCTGCGGGAGATACTCTCTTTGCCAAAATCGCATTATTAGGCGAAAGTAAGTTACAATTCAGTACCCTATCCTAAAGCTTGCTGTTAGGAGGGAATCTGCAGCTTGCAGTGAAAGCGCTTCCAGAGGGGAGTCTAATGAGGGCAAACATTTGATGGTAGCAGCTTCCCTGCGGGAGATACTCTCTTTGCCAAAATCGCATTATTAGCCGCAGTTAAGTAACAATTCAGTACCCTATCCTAAAGCTTGCTGTTAGGAGGGAATCTGCAGCTTGCAGTGAAAGCGCTTCCAGAGGGGAGTCTACTGAGGGCAAACATTTGATGGTAGCAGCTTCCCTGCGGGAGATACTCTCTTTGCCATAATCGCATTATTAGGCGAAAGTAAGTTACAATTCAGTACCCTATCCTAAAGCTTGCTGTTAGGAGGGAATCTGCAGCTTGCAGTGAAAGCGCTTCCAGAGGGGAGTCTAAGGAGGGCAAACATTTGATGGTAGCAGCTTCCCTGCGGGAGATACTCTCTTTGCCAAAATCGCATTATTAGGCGAAAGTAAGTTACAATTCAGTACCCTATCCTAAAGCTTGCTCTTAGGAGGGAATCTGCAGCTTGCAGTGAAAGCGTTTCCAGAGGGGAGTCTAATGAGGGCAAACATTTGATGGTAGCAGCTTCCCTGCGTGAGATACTCTCTTTGCCATAATCGCATTATTAGCCGCAGTTAAGTTACAATTCAGTACCCTATCCTAAAGCTTGCTGTTAGGAGGGAATCTGCAGCTTGCAGTGAAAGCGTTTCCAGAGGGGAGTCTAATGAGGGCAAACATTTGATGGTAGCACCTTCCCTGCGGGAGATAGTCTCTTTGCCAAAATCGCATTATTAGGCGAAAGTAAGTTACAATTCAGCACACAATCCTAAAGCTTGCTGTTAGGAGGGAATCTGCAGCTTGCAGTGAAAGCGCTTCCAGAGGGGAGTCTAATGAGGGCAAACATTTGATGGTAGCAGCTTCCCTGCGGGAGATACTCTCTTTGCCAAAATCGCCTTTTTAGCCGCAGTTAAGTTACAATTCAGTACCCTATCCTAAAGCTTGCTGTTAGGAGGGAATCTGCAGCTTGCAGTGAAAGCGCTTCCAGAGGGGAGTCTAAGGAGGGCAAACATTTGATGGTAGCAGCTTCCGTGCGGGAGATTCTCTCTTTGCCAAAATCGCATTATTAGGCGAAAGTAAGTTACAGTTCATTACCCTATCCTAAAGCTTGCTGTTAAGAGGGAATCTGCAGCTTGCAGTGAAAGCGCTTCCAGAGGGGAGTCTAATGAGGGTAAACATTTGATGGTAGCAGCTTCCCTGCGGGAGATACTCTCTTTGCCAAAATCGCATTATTAGGCGAAAGTAAGTTACAATTCAGTACCCTATCCTAAAGCTTGCTGTTAGGAGGGAATCTGCAGCTTGCAGTGAAAGCGCTTCCAGAGGGGAGTCTAATGAGGGCAAATATTTGATGGTAGCAGCTTCCCTGCGGGAGATACTCTCTTTGTCAAAATCGCATTATTAGGCGAAAGTAAGTTTCAATTCAGTACCCTATACTAAAGCTTGCTGTTAGGAGGGAATCTGCAGCTTGCAGTGAAAGCGCTTCCAGAGGGGAGTCTAATGAGGGCAAACATTTGTTGGAAGCAGCTTCCCTGCGGGAGGTACTCTCTTTGCCAAAATCGCATTATTAGGCAAAAGTAAGTTTCAATTCAGTACACTATCCTAAAGCTTGCTGTTAGGAGGGAATCTGCAGCTTGCAGTGAAAGCGCTTCCAGAGGGGAGTCTAATGAGGGCAAACATTTGATGGTAGCAGCTTCCCTGCGGGAGATACTCTCTTTGCCAAAATCGCATTATTAGGCGAAAGTAAGTTACAATTCAGTACCCTATCCTAAAGCTTGCTGTTAGGAGGGAATCTGCAGCTTGCAGTGAAAGCGCTTCCAGAGGGGAGTCTAATGAGGGCAAATATTTGATGGTAGCAGCTTCCCTGCGGGAGATACTCTCTTTGCCAAAATCGCATTATTAGGCGAAAGTAAGTTACAATTCAGTACCCAATCCTAAAGCTTGCTGTTAGGAGGGAATCTGCAGCTTGCAGTGAAAGCGCTTCCAGAGGGGAGTCTAATGAGGGCAAACATTTGATGGTAGCAGCTTCACTGCGGGAGATACTCTCTTTGCCAAAATCGCATTATTAGGCGAAAGTAAGTTACAATTCAGTACCCTATCCTAAAGCTTGCTGTTAGGAGGGAATCTGCAGCTTGCAGTGAAAGCGCTTCCAGAGGGGAGTCTAATGAGGGCAAACATTTGATGGTAGCAGCTTCCCTGCGGGAGATACTCTCTTTGCCAAAATCGCATTATTAGGCGAAAGTAAGTTACAATTCAGTACCCTATCCTAAAGCTTGCTGTTAGGAGGGAATCTGCAGCTTGCAGTGAAAGCGCTTCCAGAGGGGAGTCTAAGGAGGGCAAACATTTGATGGTAGCAGCTTCCCTGCGGGAGATACTCTCTTTGCCAAAATCGCATTATTAGGCGAAAGTAAGTTACAATTCAGTACCCTATCCTAAAGCTTGCTGTTAGGAGGGAATCTGCAGCTTGCAGTGAAAGCGCTTCCAGAGGGGAGTCTAATGAGGGCAAATATTTGATGGTAGCAGCTTCCCTGCGGGAGATTCTCTCTTTGCCAAAATCGCATTATTAGGCGAAAGTAAGTTACAATTCAGTACCCTATCCTAAAGCTTGCTGTTAGGAGGGAATCTGCAGCTTGCAGTGAAAGCGCTTCCAGAGGGGAGTCTAATGAGGGCAAACATTTGATGGTAGCAGCTTCCCTGCGGGAGATACTCTCTTTGCCAAAATCGCATTATTAGGCGAAAGTAAGTTACAATTCAGTACCCTATCCTAAAGCTTGCTGTTAGGAGGTAATCTGCAGCTTGCAGTGAAAGCGCTTCCAGAGGGGAGTCTAATGAGGGCAAATATTTGATGGTAGCAGCTTCCGTGCGGGAGATTCTCTCTTTGCCAAAATCGCATTATTAGGCGAAAGTAAGTTACAATTCAGTACACTATCCTAAAGCTTGCTGTTAGGAGGGAATCTGCAGCTTGCAGTGAAAGCGCTTCCAGAGGGGAGTCTAATGAGGGCAAACATTTGATGGTAGCAGCTTCCCTGCGGGAGATACTCTCTTTGCCAAAATCGCATTATTAGCCGCACTTAAGTTACAATTCAGTACCCTATCCTAAAGCTTGCTGTTAGGAGGGAATCTGCAGCTTGCAGTGAAAGCGTTTCCAGAGGGGAGTCTAATGAGGGCAAACATTTGATGGTAGCAGCTTCCCTGCGGGAGATAGTCTCTTTGCCAAAATCGCATTATTAGGCGAAAGTAAGTTACAATTCAGCACCCAATCCTAAAGCTTGCTGTTAGGAGGGAATCTGCAGCTTGCAGTGAAAGCGCTTCCAGAGGGGAGTCTAATGAGGGCAAACATTTGATGGTAGCAGCTTCCCTGCGGGAGATACTCTCTTTGCCACAATCGTATTATTAGCCGCAGTTAAGTTACAATTCAGTACCCTATCCTAAAGCTTGCTGTTAGCAGGGAATCTGCAGCTTTCAGTGAAAGCGCTTCCAGAGGGGAGTCTAATGAGGGCAAACATTTGATGGTAGGAGCTTCCCTGCGGGAGATACTCTCTTTGTCAAAATCGCCTTATTAGCCGCAGTTAAGTTACAATTCAGTACCCTATCCTAAAGCTTGCTGTTAGGAGGGAATCTGCAGCTTGCAGTGAAAGCGCTTCCAGAGGGGAGTCTAATGAGGGCAAACATTTGATGGTAGCAGCTTCCCTGCGGGAGATACTCTCTTTGCCAAAATCGCATTATTAGGCGAAAGTAAGTTACAATTCAGTACCCTATCCTAAAGCTTGCTGTTAGGAGGGAATCTGCAGCTTGCAGTGAAAGCGCTTCCAGAGGGGAGTCTAATGAGGGCAAATATTTGATGGTAGCAGCTTCCCTGCGGGAGATAGTCTCTTTTCCAAAATCGCATTATTAGGCGAAAGGAAGCTACAATTCAGTACCCAATCCTAAAGCTTGCTGTTAGGAGGGAATCTGCAGCTTGCAGTGAAAGCGCTTCCAGAGGGGAGTCTAATGAGGGCAAAGATTTGATGGTAGCAGCTTCCCTGCGGGAGATACTCTCTTTGTCAAAATAGCATTATTAGGCGAAAGTAAGTTACAATTCAGTACCCTATCCTAAAGCTTGCTGTTAGGAGGGAATCTGCAGCTTGCAGTGAAAGCGCTTCCAGAGGGGAGTCTAATGAGGGCAAACATTTGTTGGTAGCAGCTTCCCTGCGGGAGGTACTCTCTTTGCCAAAATCGCATTATTAGGCAAAAGTAAGTTACAATTCAGTACACTATCCTAAAGCTTGCTGTTAGGAGGGAATCTGCAGCTTGCAGTGAAAGCGCTTCCAGAGGGGAGTCTAATGAGGGCAAACATTTGATGGTAGCAGCTTCCCTGCGGGAGATAGTCTCTTTGCCAAAATCGCATTATTAGGCGAAAGTAAGTTACAATTCAGTACCCTATCCTAAAGCTTGCTGTTAGGAGGGAATCTGCAGCTTGCAGTGAAAGCGCTTCCAGAGGGGAGTCTAATGAGGGCAAATATTTGATGGTAGCAGCTTCCCTGCGGGAGATAGTCTCTTTTCCAAAATCGCATTATTAGGCGAAAGTAAGCTACAATTCAGTACCCAATCCTAAAGCTTGCTGTTAGGAGGGAATCTGCAGCTTGCAGTGAAAGCGCTTCCAGAGGGGAGTCTAATGAGGGCAAACATTTGATGGTAGCAGCTTCCCTGCGGGAGATACTCTCTTTGCCAAATTCGCATTATTAGGCGAAAGTAAGTTACAATTCAGTACCCTATCCTAAAGCTTGCTGTTAGGAGGGAATCTGCAGCTTGCAGTGAAAGCGCTTCCAGAGGGGAGTCTAATGAGGGCAAACATTTGATGGTAGCAGCTTCCCTGCGGGAGATACTCTCTTTGCCAAAATCGCATTATTAGGCGAAAGTAAGTTACAATTCAGTACCCTATCCTAAAGCTTGCTGTTAGGAGGGAATCTGCAGCTTGCAGTGAAAGCGCTTCCAGAGGGGAGTCTAATGAGGGCAAACATTTGATGGTAGCAGCTTCCCTGCAGGAGATACTCTCTTTGCCAAAATCGCATTATTAGGCGAAAGTAAGTTACAATTCAGTACCCTATCCTAAAGCTTGCTGTTAGGAGGGAATCTGCAGCTTGCAGTGAAAGTGCTTCCAGAGGGGAGTCTAATGAGGGCAAACATTTGATGGTAGCAGCTTCCCTGCGGGAGATAGTCTCTTTTCCAAAATTGCATTATTAGGCGAAAGTAAGTTACAATTCAGTACCCTATCCTAAAGCTTGCTGTTAGGAGGGAATCTGCAGCTTGCAGTGAAAGCGCTTCCAGAGGGGAGTCTAATGAGGGCAAACATTTGATGGTAGCAGCTTCCCTGCGGGAGATACTCTCTTTGCCAAAATCGCATTATTAGGCGAAAGTAAGTTACAATTCAGTACCCTATCCTAAAGCTTGCTGTTAGGAGGGAATCTGCAGCTTGCAGTGAAAGCGCTTCCAGAGGGGAGTCTAAGGTGGGCAAACATTTGATGGTAGCAGCTTCCCTGCGGGAGATACTCTCTTTGCCATAATCGCATTATTAGGCGAAAGTAAGATACAATTCAGTACCCTATCCTAAAGCTTGCTGTTAGGAGGGAATCTGCAGCTTGCAGTGAAAGCGCTTCCAGAGGGGAGTCTAAGGAGGGCAAACATTTGATGGTAGCAGCTTCCCTGCGGGAGATAGTCTCTTTGCCAAAATCGCATTATTAGGCGAAAGTAAGTTACAATTCAGTACCCTATCCTAAAGCTTGCTGTTAGGAGGGAATCTCCAGCTTGCAGTGAAAGCGCTTCCAGAGGGGAGTCTAACGAGGGCAAACATTTGATGGTAGCAGCTTCCCTGCGGGAGATAGTCTCTTTTCCAAAATCGCATTATTAGGCGAAAGTAAGTTACAATTCAGTACCCTATCCTAAAGTTTGCTGTTAGGAGGGAATCTGCAGCTTGCAGTGAAAGCGCTTCCAGAGGGGAGTCTACTGAGGGCAAACATTTGATGATAGCAGCTTCCCTGCGGGAGATACTCTCTTTGCCAAAATCGCATTATTAGGCGAAAGTAAGTTACAAATCAGTACCCAATCCTAAAGCTTTCTGTTAGGAGGGAATCTGCAGCTTGCAGTGAAAGCGCTTCCAGAGGGGAGTCTAATGAGGGCAAACATTTGATGGTAGCAGCTTCCCTGCGGGAGATACTCTCTTTGCCATAATCGTATTATTAGCCGCAGTTAAGTTACAATTCAGTACCCTATCCTAAAGCTTGCTGTTAGGAGGGAATCTGCAGCTTGCAGTGAAAGCGTTTCCAGAGGGGAGTCTAATGAGGGCAAACATTTGATGGTAGCAGCTTCCCTGCGGGAGATACTCTCTTTGCCAAAATCGCATTATTAGGCGCAAGTAAGTTACAATTCAGTACCCTATCCTAAAGCTTGCTGTTAGGAGGGAATCTGCAGCTTGCAGTGAAAGCGCTTCCAGAGGGGAGTCTAATGAGGGCAAATATTTGATGGTAGCAGCTTCCCTGCGGGAGATACTCTCTTTGCCAAAATCGCATTATTAGGCGAAAGTAAGTTACAATTCAGTACCCAATCCTAAAGCTTGCTGTTAGGAGGGAATCTGCAGCTTGCAGTGAAAGCACTTCCAGAGGGGAGTCTAAGGAGGGCAAACATTTGATGGTAGCAGCTTCCCTGCGGGAGATACTCTCTTTGCCAAAATCGCATTATTAGGCGAAAGTAAGTTACAATTCAGTACCCTATCCTAAAGCTTGCTGTTAGGAGGGAATCTGCAGCTTGCAGTGAAAGCGCTTCCAGAGGGGAGTCTAATGAGGGCAAATATTTGATGGTAGCAGCTTCCGTGCGGGAGATTCTCTCTTTGCCAAAATCGCATTATTAGGCGAAAGTAAGTTACAATTCAGTACCCTATCCTAAAGCTTGCTGTTAGGAGGGAATCTGCAGCTTGCAGTGAAAGCGCTTCCAGAGGGGAGTCTAATGAGGGCAAACATTTGATGGTAGCAGCTTCCCTGCGGGAGATACTCTCTTTGCCAAAATCGCATTATTAGCCGAAGTTAAGTTACAATTCAGTACCCTATCCTAAAGCTTGCTGTTAGGAGGGAATCTGCAGCTTGCAGTGAAAGCGCTTCCAGAGGGGAGTCTAATGAGGGCAAACATTTGATGGTAGCAGCTTCCCTGCGGGAGATACTCTCTTTGCCAAAATCGCATTATTAGGCGAAAGTAAGTTACAATTCAGTACCCTATCCTAAAGCTTGCTGTTAGGAGGGAATCTGCAGCTTGCAGTGAAAGCGCTTCCAGAGGGGAGTCTAAGGAGGGCAAACATTTGATGGTAGCAGCTTCCCTGCGGGAGATAGTCTCTTTGCCAAAATCGCATTCTTAGGCGAAAGTAAGTTACAATTCAGTACCCTATCCTAAAGCTTGCTGTTAGGAGGGAATCTGCAGCTTGCAGTGAAAGCGTTTCCAGAGGGGAGTCTAATGAGGGCAAACATTTGATGGTAGCAGCTTCCCTGCGGGAGATACTCTCTTTGCCAAAATCGCATTATTAGACTAAAGTAAGTTACAATTCAGTACCCTATCCTAAAGCTTGCTGTTATGAGGGAATCTGCAGCTTGCAGTGAAAGCGCTTCCAGAGGGGAGTCTAATGAGGGCAAACATTTGATGGTAGCAGCTTCCCTGCGGGAGATACTCTCTTTGCCAATATCGCATCATTAGGCGAAAGCAAGTTACAATTCAGTATCCTATCCTAAAGCTTGCTGTTAGGAGGGAATCTGCAGCTTGCAGTGAAAGCGCTTCCAGAGGGGAGTCTAATGAGGGCAAACATTTGATGGTAGGAGCTTCCCTGCGGGAGATACTCTCTTTGTCAAAATCGCATTATTAGGCGAAAGTAAGTTACAATTCAGTACCCTATCCTAAAGCTTGCTGTTAGGAGGGAATCTGCAGCTTGCAGTGAAAGCGCTTCCAGAGGGGAGTCTAAGGAGGGCAAACATTTGATGGTAGCAGCTTCCCTGCGGGAGATTCTCTCTTTGCCAAAATCGCATTATTAGGCGAAAGTAAGTTACAATTCAGTACCCTATCCTAAAGCTTGCTGTTAGGAGGGAATCTGCAGCTTGCAGTGAAAGTGCTTCCAGAGGGGAGTCTAATGAGGGCAAATATTTGATGGTAGCAGCTTCCGTGCGGGAGATTCTCTCTTTGCCAAAATCGCATTATTAGGCGCAAGTAAGTTACAATTCAGTACCCTATCCTAAAGCTTGCTGTTAGGAGGGAATCTGCAGCTTGCAGTGAAAGCGCTTCCAGAGGGGAGTCTAATGAGGGCAAACATTTGATGGTAGCAGCTTCCCTGCGGGAGATACTCTCTTTGCCAAAATCGCATTATTAGCCGCAGTTAAGTTACAATTCAGTACCCTATCCTAAAGCTTGCTGTTAGGAGGGAATCTGCAGCTTGCAGTGAAAGCGTTTCCAGAGGGGAGTCTAATGAGGGCAAACATTTGATGGTAGCAGCTTCCCTGCGGGAGATACTCTCTTTGCCAAAATCGCATTATTAGGCGAAAGTAAGTTACAATTCAGTACCCTATCCTAAAGCTTGCTGTTAGGAGGGAATCTGCAGCTTGCAGTGAAAGTGCTTCCAGAGGGGAGTCTAATGAGGGCAAACATTTGATGGTAGCAGCTTCCCTGCGGGAGATACTCTCTTTTCCAAAATCGCATTATTAGGCGAAAGTAAGTTACAATTCAGTACCCTATCCTAAAGCTTGCTGTTAGGAGGGAATCTGCAGCTTGCAGTGAAAGCGCTTCCAGAGGGGAGTCTAATGAGGGCAAACATTTGATGGTAGCAGCTTCCCTGCGGGAGATACTCTCTTTGCCAAAATCGCATTATTAGGCGAAAGTAAGTTACAATTCAGTACCCTATCCTAAAGCTTGCTGTTAGGAGGGAATCTGCAGCTTGCAGTGAAAGCGCTTCCAGAGGGGAGTCTAATGAGGGCAAACATTTGATGGTAGCAGCTTCCCTGCGGGAGATAGTCTCTTTGCCAAAATCGCATTCTTAGGCGAAAGTAAGTTACAATTCAGTACCCTATCCTAAAGCTTGCTGTTAGGAGGGAATCTGCAGCTTGCAGTGAAAGCGCTTTCAGAGGGGAGTCTAACGAGGGCAAACATTTGATGGTAGCAGCTTCCCTGCGGGAGATAGTCTCTTTTCCAAAATCGCATTATTAGGCGAAAGTAAGTTACAATTCAGTACCCTATCCTAAAGTTTGCTGTTAGGAGGGAATCTGCAGCTTGCAGTGAAAGCGCTTCCAGAGGGGAGTCTACTGAGGGCAAACATTTGATGGTAGCAGCTTCCCTGCGGGAGATACTCTCTTTGCCAAAATCGCATTATTAGGCGAAAGTAAGTTACAATTCAGTACCCTATCCTAAAGCTTGCTGTTAGGAGGGAATCTGCAGCTTGCAGTGAAAGCGCTTCCAGAGGGGAGTCTAAGGAGGGCAAACATTTGATGGTAGCAGCTTCCCTGCGGGAGATTCTCTCTTTGCCAAAATCGCATTATTAGGCGAAAGTAAGTTACAATTCAGTACCCTATCCTAAAGCTTGCTGTTAGGAGGGAATCTGCAGCTTGCAGTGAAAGCGCTTCCAGAGGGGAGTCTAATGAGGGCAAACATTTGATGGTAGCAGCTTCCCTGCGGGAGATACTCTCTTTGCCAAAATCGCATTATTAGGCGAAAGTAAGATACAATTCAGTACCCTATCCTAAAGCTTGCTGTTAGGAGGGAATCTGCAGCTTGCAGTGAAAGCGCTTCCAGAGGGGAGTCTAATGAGGGCAAATATTTGATGGTAGCAGCTTCCGTGCGGGAGATTCTCTCTTTGCCAAAATCGCATTATTAGGCGAAAGTAAGTTACAATTCAGTACCCTATCCTAAAGCTTGCTCTTAGGAGGGAATCTGCAGCTTGCAGTGAAAGCGCTTCCAGAGGGGAGTCTAATGAGGGCAAACATTTGATGGTAGCACCTTCCCTGCGGGAGATACTCTCTTTGCCAGAATCGCATTATTAGCCGCAGTTAAGTTACAATTCAGTACCCTATCCTAAAGCTTGCTGTTAGGAGGGAATCTGCAGCTTGCAGTGAAAGTGTTTCCAGAGGGGAGTCTAATGAGGGCAAACATTTGATGGTAGCAGCTTCCCTGCGGGAGATAGTCTCTTTGCCAAAATCGCATTATTAGGCGAAAGTAAGTTACAATTCAGCACCCAATCCTAAAGCTTGCTGTTAGGAGGGAATCTGCAGCTTGCAGTGAAAGCGCTTCCAGAGGGGAGTCTAATGAGGGCAAATATTTGATGGTAGCAGCTTCCCTGCGGGAGATACTCTCTTTGCCATAATCGTATTATTAGCCGCAGTTAAGTTACAATTCAGTACCCTATCCTAAAGCTTGCTATTAGGAGGGAATCTGCAGCTTGCAGTGAAAGCGCTTCCAGAGGGGAGTCTAATGAGGGCAAACATTTGATGGTAGCAGCTTCCCTGCGGGAGATACTCTCTTTGTCAAAATCGCATTATTAGGCGAAAGTAAGTTACAATTCAGTACCCTATCCTAAAGCTTGCTGTTAGGAGGGAATCTGCAGCTTGCAGTGAAAGTGCTTCCAGAGGGGAGTCTAATGAGGGCAAACATTTGATGGTAGCAGCTTCCCTGCGGGAGATAGTCTCTTTTCCAAAATCGCATTATTAGGCGAAAGTAAGTTACAATTCAGTACCCTATCCTAAAGCTTGCTGTTAGGAGGGAATCTGCAGCTTGCAGTGAAAGCGCTTCCAGAGGGGAGTCTAATGAGGGTAAATATTTGATGGTAGCAGCTTCCGTGCGGGAGATTCTCTCTTTGCCAAAATCGCAATCTTAGGCGAAAGTAAGTTACAATTCAGTACCCTATCCTAAAGCTTGCTGTTAGGAGGGAATCTGCAGCTTGCAGTGAAAGCGCTTCCAGAGGGGAGTCTAAGGAGGGCAAACATTTGATGGTAGCAGCTTCCCTGCGGGAGATAGTCTCTTTGCCAAAATCGCATTATTATGCGAAAGTAAGTTACAATTCAGTACCCTATCCTAAAGCTTGCTGTTAGGAGGGAATCTCCAGCTTGCAGTGAAAGCGCTTCCAGAGGGGAGTCTAACGAGGGCAAACATTTGATGGTAGCAGCTTCCCTGCGGGAGATACTCTCTTTTCCAAAATCGCATTATTAGGCGAAAGTAAGTTACAATTCAGTACCCTATCCTAAAGTTTGCTGTTAGGAGGGAATCTGCAGCTTGCAGTGAAAGCGCTTCCAGAGGGGAGTCTACTGAGGGCAAACATTTGATGGTAGCAGCTTCCCTGCGGGAGATAGTCTCTTTGCCAAAATCGCATTATTAGGCGAAAGTAAGTTACAATTCAGTACCCTATCCTAAAGCTTGCTGTTCGGAGGGAATCTGCAGCTTGCAGTGAAAGCGCTTCCAGAGGGGAGTCTAATGAGGGCAAATATTTGATGGTAGCAGCTTCCGTGCGGGAGATTCTCTCTTTGCCAAAATCGCATTATTAGGCGAAAGTAAGTTACAATTCAGTACCCTATCCTAAAGCTTGCTGTTAGGAGGGAATCTGCAGCTTGCAGTGAAAGCACTTCCAGAGGGGAGTCTAATGAGGGCAAATATTTGATGGTAGCAGCTTCCGTGCGGGAGATTCTCTCTTTGCCAAAATCGCATTATTAGGCGAAAGTAAGTTACAATTCAGTACCCTATCCTAAAGCTTGCTGTTAGGAGGGAATCTGCAGCTTGCAGTGAAAGCGCTTCCAGAGGGGAGTCTAATGAGGGCAAACATTTGATGGTAGCAGCTTCCCTGCGGGAGATACTCTCTTTGCCAAAATCGCATTATTAGCCGCAGTTAAGTTACAATTCAGTACCCTATCCTAAAGCTTGCTGTTAGGAGGGAATCTGCAGCTTGCAGTGAAAGCGTTTCCAGAGGGGAGTCTAATGAGGGCAAACATTTGATGGTAGCAGCTTCCCTGCGGGAGATACTCTCTTTGCCAAAATCGCATTATTAGGCGAAAGTAAGTTACAATTCAGTACCCTATCCTAAAGCTTGCTGTTAGGAGGGAATCTGCAGCTTGCAGTGAAAGTGCTTCCAGAGGGGAGTCTAATGAGGGCAAACATTTGATGGTAGCAGCTTCCCTGCGGGAGATACTCTCTTTTCCAAAATCGTATTATTAGGCGAAAGTAAGTTACAATTCAGTACCCTATCCTAAAGCTTGCTGTTAGGAGGGAATCTGCAGCTTGCAGTGAAAGCGCTTCCAGAGGGGAGTCTAATGAGGGCAAACATTTGATGGTAGCAGCTTCCCTGCGGGAGATACTCTCTTTGCCAAAATCGCATTATTAGGCGAAAGTAAGTTACAATTCAGTACCCTATCCTAAAGCTTGCTGTTAGGAGGGAATCTGCAGCTTGCAGTGAAAGCGCTTCCAGAGGGGAGTCTAAGGAGGGCAAACATTTGATGGTAGCAGCTTCCCTGCGGGAGATAGTCTCTTTGCCATAATCGCATTCTTAGGCGAAAGTAAGTTACAATTCAGTACCCTATCCTAAAGCTTGCTGTTAGGAGGGAATCTGCAGCTTGCAGTGAAAGCGCTTCCAGAGGGGAGTCTAATGAGGGCAAACATTTGATGGTAGCAGCTTCCCTGTGGGAGATAGTCTCTTTTCCAAAATCGCATTATTAGGCGAAAGTAAGTTACAATTCAGTACCCTATCCTAAAGTTTGCTGTTAGGAGGGAATCTGCAGCTTGCAGTGAAAGCGCTTCCAGAGGGGAGTCTACTGAGGGCAAACATTTGATGGTAGCAGCTTCCCTGCGGGAGATACTCTCTTTGCCATAATCGCATTATTAGGCGAAAGTAAGTTACAATTCAGTACCCTATCCTAAAGCTTGCTGTTATGAGGGAATCTGCAGCTTGCAGTGAAAGCGCTTCCAGAGGGGAGTCTAATGAGGGCAAACATTTGATGGTAGCAGCTTCCCTGCGGGAGATACTCTCTTTGCCAATATCGCATCATTAGGCGAAAGCAAGTTACAATTCAGTATCCTATCCTAAAGCTTGCTGTTAGGAGGGAATCTGCAGCTTGCAGTGAAAGCGCTTCCAGAGGGGAGTCTAATGAGGGCAAACATTTGATGGTAGGAGCTTCCCTGCGGGAGATACTCTCTTTGTCAAAATCGCATTATTAGGCGAAAGTAAGTTACAATTCAGTACCCTATCCTAAAGCTTGCTGTTAGGAGGGAATCTGCAGCTTGCAGTGAAAGCGCTTCCAGAGGGGAGTCTAAGGAGGGCAAACATTTGATGGTAGCAGCTTCCCTGCGGGAGATTCTCTCTTTGCCAAAATCGCATTATTAGGCGAAAGTAAGTTACAATTCAGTACCCTATCCTAAAGCTTGCTGTTAGGAGGCAATCTGCAGCTTGCAGTGAAAGCGCTTCCAGAGGGGAGTCTAATGAGGGCAAACATTTGATGGTAGCAGCTTCCCTGCGGGAGATACTCTCTTTGCCAAAATCGCATTATTAGGCGAAAGTAAGATACAATTCAGTACCCTATCCTAAAGCTTGCTGTTAGGAGGGAATCTGCAGCTTGCAGTGAAAGCGCTTCCAGAGGGGAGTCTAATGAGGGCAAACATTTGATGGTAGCAGCTTCCCTGCGGGAGATACTCTCTTTGCCAAAATCGCATTATTAGGCGAAAGTAAGTTACAATTCAGTACCCTATCCTAAAGCTTGCTGTTAGGAGGGAATCTGCAGCTTGCAGTGAAAGCGCTTCCAGAGGGGAGTCTAATGAGGGCAAATATTTGATGGTAGCAGCTTCCGTGCGGGAGATTCTCTCTTTGCCAAAATCGCATTATTAGGCGAAAGTAAGTTACAATTCAGTACCCTATCCTAAAGCTTGCTGTTAGGAGGGAATCTGCAGCTTGCAGTGAAAGCGCTTCCAGAGGGGAGTCTAATGAGGGCAAACATTTGATGGTAGCAGCTTCCCTGCGGGAGATACTCTCTTTGCCAGAATCGCATTATTAGCCGCAGTTAAGTTACAATTCAGTACCCTATCCTAAAGCTTGCTGTTAGGAGGGAATCTGCAGCTTGCAGTGAAAGCGTTTCCAGAGGGGAGTCTAATGAGGGCAAACATTTGATGGTAGCAGCTTCCCTGCGGGAGATAGTCTCTTTGCCAAAATCGCATTATTAGGCGAAAGTAAGTTACAATTCAGCACCCAATCCTAAAGCTTGCTGTTAGGAGGGAATCTGCAGCTTGCAGTGAAAGCGCTTCCAGAGGGGAGTCTAATGAGGGCAAATATTTGATGGTAGCAGGTTCCCTGCGGGAGATACTCTCTTTGCCAAAATCGTATTATTAGCCGCAGTTAAGTTACAATTCAGTACCCTATCCTAAAGCTTGCTGTTAGGAGGGAATCTGCAGCTTGCAGTGAAAGCGCTTCCAGAGGGGAGTCTAATGAGGGCAAACATTTGATGGTAGCAGCTTCCCTGCGGGAGATACTCTCTTTGTCAAAATCGCATTATTAGGCGAAAGTAAGTTACAATTCAGTACCCTATCCTAAAGCTTGCTGTTAGGAGGGAATCTGCAGCTTGCAGTGAAAGTGCTTCCAGAGGGGAGTCTAAGGAGGGCAAACATTTGATGGTAGCAGCTTCCCTGCGGGAGATACTCTATTTGCCAAAATCGCATTATTAGGCGAAAGTAAGTTACAATTCAGTACCCTATCCTAAAGCTTGCTGTTAGGAGGGAATCTGCAACTTGCAGTGAAAGCGCTTCCAGAGGGGAGTCTAAGGAGGGCAAACATTTGATGGTAGCAGCTTCCCTGCGGGAGATAGTCTCTTTGCCAAAATCGCATTATTATGCGAAAGTAAGTTACAATTCAGTACCCTATCCTAAAGCTTGCTGTTCGGAGGGAATCTGCAGCTTGCAGTGAAAGCGCTTCCAGAGGGGAGTCTAATGAGGGCAAATATTTGATGGTAGCAGCTTCCGTGCGGGAGATTCTCTCTTTGCCAAAATCGCATTATTAGGCGAAAGTAAGTTACAATTCAGTACCCTATCCTAAAGCTTGCTCTTAGGAGGGAATCTGCAGCTTGCAGTGAAAGCGCTTCCAGAGGGGAGTCTAATGAGGGCAAACATTTGATGGTAGCAGCTTCCCTGCGGGAGATACTCTCTTTGCCAAAATCGCATTATTAGCCGCAGTTAAGTTACAATTCAGTACCCTATCCTAAAGCTTGCTGTTAGGAGGGAATCTGCAGCTTGCAGTGAAAGCGTTTCCAGAGGGGAGTCTAATGAGGGCAAACATTTGATGGTAGCAGCTTCCCTGCGGGAGATATTCTCTTTGTCAAAATCGCATTATTAGGCGAAAGTAAGTTACAATTCAGTACCCTATCCTAAAGCTTGCTGTTAGGAGGGAATCTGCAGCTTGCAGTGAAAGTGCTTCCAGAGGGGAGTCTAATGAGGGCAAACATTTGATGGTAGCAGCTTCCCTGCGGGAGATATTCTCTTTTCCAAAATCGCATTATTAGGCGAAAGTAAGTTACAATTCAGTACCCTATCCTAAAGCTTGCTGTTAGGAGGGAATCTGCAGCTTGCAGTGAAAGCGCTTCCAGAGGGGAGTCTAATGAGGGCAAACATTTGATGGTAGCAGCTTCCCTGCGGGAGATACTCTCTTTGCCAAAATCGCATTATTAGGCGAAAGTAAGTTACAATTCAGTACCCTATCCTAAAGCTTGCTGTTAGGAGGGAATCTGCAGCTTGCAGTGAAAGCGCTTCCAGAGGGGAGTCTAAGGAGGGCAAACATTTGATGGTAGCAGCTTCCCTGCGGGAGATACTCTCTTTGCCAAAATCGCATTATTAGGCGCAGTTAAGTTACAATTCAGTACCCTATCCTAAAGCTTGCTGTTAGGAGGGAATCTGCAGCTTGCAGTGAAAGCGCTTCCAGAGGGGAGTCTAATGAGGGCAAACATTTGATGGTAGCAGCTTCCCTGCGGGAGATAGTCTCTTTGCCAAAATCGCATTATTAGGCGAAAGTAAGTTACAATTCAGCACCCAATCCTAAAGCTTGCTGTTAGGAGGGAATCTGCAGCTTGCAGTGAAAGCGCTTCCAGAGGGGAGTCTAATGAGGGCAAACATTTGATGGTAGCAGCTTCCCTGCGGGAGATACTCTCTTTGCCAAAATCGTATTATTAGCCGCAGTTAAGTTACAATTCAGTACCCTATCCTAAAGCTTGCTGTTAGCAGGGAATCTGCAGCTTGCAGTGAAAGCGCTTCCAGAGGGGAGTCTAAGGAGGGCAAACATTTGATGGTAGCAGCTTCCCTGCGGGAGATACTCTCTTTGTCAAAATCGCATTATTAGGCGAAAGTAAGTTACAATTCAGTACCCTATCCTAAAGCTTGCTGTTAGGAGGGAATCTGCAGCTTGCAGTGAAAGTGCTTCCAGAGGGGAGTCTAATGAGGGCAAACATTTGATGGTAGCAGCTTCCCTGCGGGAGATATTCTCTTTTCCAAAATCGCATTATTAGGCGAAAGTAAGTTACAATTCAGTACCCTATCCTAAAGCTTGCTGTTAGGAGGGAATCTGCAGCTTGCAGTGAAAGCGCTTCCAGAGGGGAGTCTACTGAGGGCAAACATTTGATGGTAGCAGCTTCCCTGCGGGAGATACTCTCTTTGCCAAAATCGCATTATTAGGCAAAAGTAAGTTACAATTCAGTACCCTATCCTAAAGCTTGCTGTTAGGAGGGAATCTGCAGCTTGCAGTGAAAGCGCTTCCAGAGGGGAGTCTAAGGAGGGCAAATATTTGATGGTAGCAGCTTCCCTGCGGGAGATACTCTCTTTGCCAAAATCGCATTATTAGGCGAAAGTAAGTTACAATTCAGTACCCTATCCTAAAGCTTGCTGTTAGGAGGGAATCTGCAGCTTGCAGTGAAAGCGCTTCCAGAGGGGAGTCTAAGGAGGGCAAACATTTGATGGTAGCAGCTTCCCTGCGGGAGATACTCTCTTTGCCATAATCGCATTATTAGGCGAAAGTAAGTTACAATTCAGTACCCTATACTAAAGCTTGCTGTTAGGAGGGAATCTGCAGCTTGCAGTGAAAGCGCTTCCAGAGGGGAGTCTAATGAGGGTAAATATTTGATGGTAGCAGCTTCCCTGCGGGAGATTCTCTCTTTGCCAAAATCGCAATCTTAGGCGAAAGTAAGTTACAATTCAGTACCCTATCCTAAAGCTTGCTGTTAGGAGGGAATCTGCAGCTTGCAGTGAAAGCGCTTCCAGAGGGGAGTCTAATGAGGGCAAACATTTGATGGTAGCAGCTTCCCTGCGGGAGATACTCTCTTTGCCAAAATCGTATTATTAGCCGCAGTTAAGTTACAATTCAGTACCCTATCCTAAAGCTTGCTGTTAGGAGGGAATCTGCAGCTTGCAGTGAAAGCGCTTCCAGAGGGGAGTCTAATGAGGGCAAACATTTGATGGTAGGAGCTTCCCTGCGGGAGATACTCTCTTTGTCAAAATCGCATTATTAGGCGAAAGTAAGTTACAATTCAGTACCCTATCCTAAAGCTTGCTGTTAGGAGGGAATCTGCAGCTTGCAGTGAAAGCGCTTCCAGAGGGGAGTCTAAGGAGGGCAAACATTTGATGGTAGCAGCTTCCCTGCGGGAGATTCTCTCTTTGCCAAAATCGCATTATTAGGCGAAATAAGTTACAATTCAGTACTCTATCCTAAAGCTTGCTGTTAGGAGGGAATCTGCAGCTTGCAGTGAAAGCGCTTCCAGAGGGGAGTCTAATGAGGGCAAACATTTGATGGTAGCAGCTTCCCTGCGGGAGATACTCTCTTTGCCAAAATCGCATTATTAGGCGAAAGTAAGTTACAATTCAGTACCCTATCCTAAAGCTTGCTGTTAGGAGGGAATCTGCAGCTTGCAGTGAAAGCGCTTCCAGAGGGGAGTCTAATGAGGGCAAATATTTTATGGTAGCAGCTTCCCTGCGGGAGATACTCTCTTTGCCAAAATCGCATTATTAGGCGAAAGTAAGTTACAATTCAGTACCCAATCCTAAAGCTTGCTGTTAGGAGGGAATCTGCAGCTTGCAGTGAAAGCACTTCCAGAGGGGAGTCTAATGAGGGCAAACATTTGATGGTAGCAGCTTCCCTGCGGGAGATACTCTCTTTGCCAAAATCGCATTATTAGGCGAAAGTAAGTTACAATTCAGTACCCTATCCTAAAGCTTGCTGTTAGGAGGGAATCTGCAGCTTGCAGTGAAAGCGTTTCCAGAGGGGAGTCTAATGAGGGCAAACATTTGATGGTAGCAGCTTCCCTGCGGGAGATAGTCTCTTTGTCAAAATCGCATTGTTAGGCGAAAGTAAGTTACAATTCAGCACCCAATCCTAAAGCTTGCTGTTAGGAGGGAATCTGCAGCTTGCAGTGAAAGCGCTTCCAGAGGGGAGTCTAATGAGGGCAAACATTTGATGGTAGCAGCTTCCCTGCGGGAGATACTCTCTTTGCCAAAATCGTATTATTAGCCGCAGTTAAGTTACAATTCAGTACCCTATCCTAAAGCTTGCTGTTAGGAGGGAATCTGCAGCTTGCAGTGAAAGCGCTTCCAGAGGGGAGTCTAATGAGGGCAAACATTTGATGGTAGGAGCTTCCCTGCGGGAGATACTCTCTTTGTCAAAATCGCATTATTAGGCGAAAGTAAGTTACAATTCAGTACCCTATCCTAAAGCTTGCTGTTAGGAGGGAATCTGCAGCTTGCAGTGAAAGCGCTTCCAGAGGGGAGTCTAAGGAGGGCAAACATTTGATGGTAGCAGCTTCCCTGCGGGAGATTCTCTCTTTGCCAAAATCGCATTATTAGGCGAAATAAGTTACAATTCAGTACTCTATCCTAAAGCTTGCTGTTAGGAGGGAATCTGCAGCTTGCAGTGAAAGCGCTTCCAGAGGGGAGTCTAATGAGGGCAAACATTTGATGGTAGCAGCTTCCCTGCGGGAGATACTCTCTTTGCCAAAATCGCATTATTAGGCGAAAGTAAGTTACAATTCAGTACCCTATCCTAAAGCTTGCTGTTAGGAGGGAATCTGCAGCTTGCAGTGAAAGCGCTTCCAGAGGGGAGTCTAATGAGGGCAAATATTTGATGGTAGCAGCTTCCCTGCGGGAGATACTCTCTTTGCCAAAATCGCATTATTAGGCGAAAGTAAGTTACAATTCAGTACCCAATCCTAAAGCTTGCTGTTAGGAGGGAATCTGCAGCTTGCAGTGAAAGCACTTCCAGAGGGGAGTCTAAGGAGGGCAAACATTTGATGGTAGCAGCTTCCCTGCGGGAGATACTCTCTTTGCCAAAATCGCATTATTAGGCGAAAGTAAGTTACAATTCAGTACCCTATCCTAAAGCTTGCTGTTAGGAGGGAATCTGCAGCTTGCAGTGAAAGCGTTTCCAGAGGGGAGTCTAATGAGGGCAAACATTTGATGGTAGCAGCTTCCCTGCGGGAGATAGTCTCTTTGTCAAAATCGCATTGTTAGGCGAAAGTAAGTTACAATTCAGCACCCAATCCTAAAGCTTGCTGTTAGGAGGGAATCTGCAGCTTGCAGTGAAAGCGCTTCCAGAGGGGAGTCTAATGAGGGCAAACATTTGATGGTAGCAGCTTCCCTGCGGGAGATACTCTCTTTGCCAAAATCGCATTATTAGGCGAAAGTAAGTTACAATTCAGTACCCTATCCTAAAGCTTGCTGTTAGGAGGGAATCTGCAGCTTGCAGTGAAAGCGCTTCCAGAGGGGAGTCTAAGGAGGGCAAACATTTGATGGTAGCAGCTTCCCTGCGGGAGATACTCTCTTTGCCAAAATCGCATTATTAGGCGAAAGTAAGTTACAATTAAGTACCCTATCCTAAAGCTTGCTGTTAGGAGGGAATCTGCAGCTTGCAGTGAAAGCGCTTCCAGAGGGGAGTCTAATGAGGGCAAATATTTGATGGTAGCAGCTTCCCTGCGGGAGATACTCTCTTTGCCAAAATCGCATTATTAGGCGAAAGTAAGTTACAATTCAGTACCCTATCCTAAAGCTTGCTGTTAGGAGGGAATCTGCAGCTTGCAGTGAAAGCGCTTCCAGAGGGGAGTCTAATGAGGGCAAGCATTTGATGGTAGCAACTTCCCTGAGGGAGATATTCTCTTTGCCAAAATCGCCTTTTTAGCCGCAGTTAAGTTACAATTCAGTACCCTATCCTAAAGCTTGCTGTTAGGAGGGAATCCGCAGCTTGCAGTGAAAGCGCTTCCAGAGGGGAGTCTAATGAGGGCAAACATTTGATGGTAGCAGCTTCCCTGCGGGTGATACTCTCTTTGACAAAATCGCCTAATTATGCGAAAGTAAGTAACAATTCAGTAGCCTATCCTAAAGCTTGCTGTTAGGAGGGAATCTGCAGCTTGCAGTGAAAGCGCTTCCAGAGGGGAGTCTAATGAGGGCAAACATTTGATGGTAGCAGCTTCCCTGCGGGTGATACTCTCTTTGCCAAAATCGCATTATTAGGCGAAAGTAAGTTACAATTCAGTACCCTATCCTAAAGCTTCCTGTTAGGAGGGAATCTGCAGCTTGCAGTGAAAGCGCTTCCAGAGGGTAGTCTAACGAGGGCAAAGATTTGATGGTAACAGCTTCCCTGCGGGAGATATTCTCTTTGCCAAAATCGCATTATTAGGCGAAAGTAAGATACAATTCAGCAACCTATCCTAAAGCTTGCTGTTAGGAGGGAATCTGCAGCTTGCAGTGAAAGCGCTTCCAGAGGAGATTCTAATGAGGGCAAACATTTGAATGTAGCAGCTTCCCTGCGGGAGATACTCTCTTTGCCAAAATCGCATTATTAGCCGCAGTTAAGTTACAATTCAGTACCCTATCCTAAAGCTTGCTGTTAGGAGGGAATCTGCAGCTTGCAGTGAAAGCGCTTCCAGAGGGGAGTCTAATGAGGGCAAACATTTGATGGTAGCAGCTTCCCTGCGGGAGATACTCTCTTTGCCAAAATCGCATTATTAGGCGAAAGTAAGTTACAATTCAGTACCCTATCCTAAAGCTTGCTGTTAGGAGGGAATCTGCAGCTTGCAGTGAAAGCGCTTCCAGAGGGGAGTCTAATGAGGGCAAACATTTGATGGTAGCAGCTTCCCTGCGGGAGATAGTCTCTTTGCCAAAATCGCAGTATTAGGCGAAAGTAAGTTACAATTCAGTACCCTATCCTAAAGCTTGCTGTTAGGAGGGAATGTGCCGCTTGCAGTGAAAGTGCTTCCAGAGGGGAGTCTAATGAGGGCAAACATTTGATGGTAGCAGCTTCCCTGCGGGAGATATTCTCTTTGCCAATATCTCCTTATAAGCCACAGTTAAGTTACAATTCAGTACCCTATCCTAAAGCTTGCTGTTAGGAGGGAATCTGCAGCTTGCAGTGAAAGCGCTTCCAGAGGGGAGTCTAATGAGGGCAAACATTTGATGGTAGCAGCTTCCCTGCGGGAGATAGTCTCTTTGCCATAATCGCATTATAAGTCGAAAGTAAGTTACAATTCAGTACCCTATCCTAAAGCTTGCTGTTAGGAGGGAATCTACAGCTTGCAGTGAAAGCGCTTCCAGAGGGGAGTCTAATGAGGGCAAACATTTGATGGTAGCAGCTTTCCTGCGGGAGATAGTCTCTTTGCCAAAATCGAATTATTAGGCGAAAGATATAATTCATTACCCTATCCTAAAGCTTGCTGTTAGGAGGGAATCTGCAGCTTGCAGTGAAAGCGCTTCCAGAGGGGAGTCTAATGAGGGCAAACATTTGATGGTAGCAGCTTCCCTTCGGGAGATATTCTCTTTGCCAAAATCGCATTATAAGTCGAAAGTAAGTTACAATTCAGTACCCTATCCTAAAGCTTGCTGTTAGGAGGGAATCTGCAGCTTGCAGTGAAAGCGCTTCCAGAGGGGAGTCTAATGAGGGCAAGCATTTGATGGTAGCAACTTCCCTGCGGGAGATACTGTCTTTGCCAAAATCGCATTATTAGGCGAAAGTAAGTTACAATTCATTACCCTATCCTAAAGCTTGCTGTTAGGAGGGAATCTGCAGCTTGCAGTGAAAGCGCTTCCAGAGGGGAGTCTAATGAGGGCAAACATTTGATGGTAGCAGCTTCCCTGCGGGAGATAGTCTCTTTGCCAAAATCGCATTATTAGGCGAAAGTAAGTTACAATTCAGTACCCTATCCTAAAGCTTGCTGTTAGGAGGGAATCTGCAGCTTGCAGTGAAAGCGCTTCCAGAGGAGAGTCTAATGAGGGCAAATATTTGATGGTAGCAGCTTCCCTGCGGGAGATACTGTCTTTGCCAAAATCGCATTATTAGGCGAAAGTAAGTTACAATTCAGTACCCTATCCTAAAGCTTGCTGTTAGGAGGGAATCTGCAGCTTGCAGTGAAAGCGCTTCCAGAGGGGAGTCTAATGAGGGCAAACATTTGATGGTAGCAGCTTCCCTGCGGGAGATACTCTCTTTGCCAAAATCGCATTATTAGGCGAAAGTAAGTTACAATTCAGTACCCTATCCTAAAGCTTGCTGTTAGGAGGGAATCTGCAGCTTGCAGTGAAAGCGCTTCCAGAGGGGAGTCTAATGAGGGCAAAGATTTGATAGTAGCAGCTTCCCTGCGGGAGATACTCTCTTTGCCAAAATCGCATTATTAGGCGAAAGTAAGTTACAATTCAGTACGCTATCCTAAAGCTTGCTGTTAGGAGGGAATCTGCAGCTTGCAGTGAAAGCGCTTCCAGAGGGGAGTCTAATGAGGGCAAATATTTGATGGTAGCAGCTTCCCTGCGGGAGATACTCTCTTTGCCAAATCGCCTTATTAGCCGCAGTTAAGTTACAGTTCAGTACCCTATCCTAAAGCTTGCTGTTAGGAGGGAATCTGCAGCTTGCAGTGAAAGCGCTTCCAGAGGGGAGTCTAATGAGGGCAAGCATTTGATGGTAGCAGCTTCCCTGCGGGAGATATTCTCTTTGCCATAATCGCCTTATTAGCCGCAGTTAAGTTACAATTCAGTACACTGTCCTACAACTTGCTGTTAGGAGGGAATGTGCAGCTTGCAGTGAAAGCGCTTCCAGAGGGGAGTCTAATGAGGGCAAACATTTAATGGTAGCAGCTTCCCTGCGGGAGATACTCCCTTTGCCATAATCGCCTTATTAGCCGCAGTTAAGATCCAATTCAGTACCCTATCCTAAAGCTTGCTGTTAGGAGGGAATCTGCAGCTTGCAGTGAAAGCGCTTCCAGAGGGGAGTCTAATGAGGGCAAACATTTGATGGTAACAGCTTCCGTGCGGGAGATATTCTCTTTGCCAAAATCGCCTTATTAGCCACAGATAGGTTACAATTCAGTACACTATCCTAAAGCTTGCTGTTAGGAGGGAATCTGCAGCTTGCAGTGAAAGCGCTTCCAGAGGGGAGTCTAATGAGGGCAAAGATTTGATGGTAGCAGCTTCCCTGCGGGAGATACTCTCTTTGCCAAAATCGCATTATTAGGCGAAAGTAAGTTACAATTCAGTACCCTATCCTAAAGCTTGCTGTTAGGAGGGAATCTGCAGCTTGCAGTGAAAGCGCTTCCAGAGGGGAGTCTAATGAGGGCAAACATTTGATGGTAGCAGCTTCCCTGCGGGAGATAGTCTCTTTGCCAAGATCGAATTATTAGGCGAAAGTAAGTTACAATTCAGTACCCTATCCTAAAGCTTGCTGTTAGGAGGGAATCTGCAGCTTGCAGTGAAAGCGCTTCCAGAGGGGAGTCTAAGGAGGGCAAGCATTTGATGGTAGCAGCTTCCCTGCGGGAGATATTCTCTTTGCCAAAATCGCCTTATTAGCCGCAGTTAAGATACAATTCAGTACACTCTCCTACAGCTTGCTGTTAGGAGGGAATGTGCAGCTTGCAGTGAAAGCGCTTCCAGAGGGGAGTCTAATGAGGGCAAACATTTAATGGTAGCAGCTTCCCTGCGGGAGATACTCTCTTTGCCATAATCGCCTTATTAGCCGCAGTTAAGATCCAATTCAGTACCCTATCCTAAAGCTTGCTGTTAGGAGGGAATCTGCAGCTTGCAGTGAAAGCGCTTCCAGAGGGGAGTCTAATGAGGGCAAAGATTTGATGGTAGCAGCTTCCCTGCGGCAGATACTCTCTTTGCCAAAATCGCATTATTAGGCGAAAGTAAGTTACAATTCATTACCCTATCCTAAAGCTTGCTGTTAGGAGGGAATCTGCAGCTTGCAGTGAAAGCGCTTCCAGAGGGGAGTCTAATGAGGGCAAACATTTGATGGTAGCAGCTTCCCTGCGGGAGATAGTCTCTTTGCCAAAATCGCATTATTAGGCGAAAGTAAGTTACAATTCAGTACCCTATCCTAAAGCTTGCTGTTAGGAGGGAATCTGCAGCTTGCAGTGAAAGCGCTTCCAGAGGAGAGTCTAATGAGGGCAAATATTTGATGGTAGCAGCTTCCCTGCGGGAGATACTGTCTTTGCCAAAATCGCATTATTAGGCGAAAGTAAGTTCAAATTCAGTACCCTATCCTAAAGCTTGCTGTTAGGAGGGAATCTGCAGCTTGCAGTGAAAGCGCTTCCAGAGGGGAGTCTAATGAGGGCAAACATTTGATGGTAGCAGCTTCCCTGCGGGAGATACTCTCTTTGCCAAAATCGCATTATTAGGCGAAAGTAAGTTACAATTCAGTACCCTATCCTAAAGCTTGCTGTTAGGAGGGAATCTGCAGCTTGCAGTGAAAGCGCTTCCAGAGGGGAGTCTAATGAGGGCAAAGATTTGATAGTAGCAGCTTCCCTGCGGGAGATACTCTCTTTGCCAAAATCGCATTATTAGGCGAAAGTAAGTTACAATTCAGTACGCTATCCTAAAGCTTGCTGTTAGGAGGGAATCTGCAGCTTGCAGTGAAAGCGCTTCCAGAGGGGAGTCTAATGAGGGCAAATATTTGATGGTAGCAGCTTCCCTGCGGGAGATACTCTCTTTGCCAAATCGCCTTATTAGCCGCAGTTAAGTTACAGTTCAGTACCCTATCCTAAAGCTTGCTGTTAGGAGGGAATCTGCAGCTTGCAGTGAAAGCGCTTCCAGAGGGGAGTCTAATGAGGGCAAGCATTTGATGGTAGCAGCTTCCCTGCGGGAGATATTCTCTTTGCCATAATCGCCTTATTAGCCGCAGTTAAGCTACAATTCAGTACACTGTCCTACAGCTTGCTGTTAGGAGGGAATCTGCAGCTTGCAGTGAAAGCGCTTCCAGAGGGGAGTCTAATGAGGGCAAACATTTAATGGTAGCAGCTTCCCTGCGGGAGATACTCTCTTTGCCATAATCGCCTTATTAGCCGCAGTTAAGATCCAATTCAGTACCCTATCCTAAACCTTGCTGTTAATAGGGAATCTGCAGCTTGCAGTGAAAGCGCTTCCAGAGGGGAGTCTAATGAGGGCAAACATTTGATGGTAACAGCTTCCGTGCGGGAGATATTCTCTTTGCCAAAATCGCCTTATTAGCCACAGTTAGGATACAATTCAGTACACTATCCTAAAGCTTGCTGTTAAGAGGGAATCTGCAGCTTGCAGTGAAAGCGCTTCCAGAGGGGAGTCTAATGAGGGCAAGCATTTGATGGTAGCAGCTTCCCTGCGGGAGATACTCTCTTTGCCAAAATCGCATTATTAGGCGAAAGTAAGTTACAATTCAGTACACTATCCTAAAGCTTGCTGTTAGGAGGGAATCTGCAGCTTGCAGTGAAAGCGCTTCCTGAAGAGAGTCTAATGAGGGCAAATATTTGATGGTAGCAGCTTCCCTGCGGGAGATAGTCTCTTTGCCAAAATCGCATTATTAGGCGAAAGTAAGTTACAATTCAGTACCCTATCCTAAAGCTTGCTGTTAGGAGGGAATCTGCAGCTTGCAGTGAAAGCGCTTCCAGAGGGGAGTCTAATGAGGGCAAAGATTTGATAGTAGCAGCTTCCCTGCGGGAGATACTCTCTTTGCCAAAATCGCATTATTAGGCGAAAGTAAGTTACAATTCAGTACCCTATCCTAAAGCTTGCTGTTAGGAGGGAATCTGCAGCTTGCAGTGAAAGCGCTTCCAGAGGGGAGTCTAAGGAGGGCAAGCATTTGATGGTAGCAGCTTCCCTGCGGGAGATACTCTCTTTGCCAAAATCGCCTTATTAGCCGCAGTTAAGTTACAATTCAGTACACTGTCCTACAGCTTGCTGTTAGGAGGGAATGTGCAGCTTGCAGTGAAAGCGCTTCCAGAGGGGAGTCTAATGAGGGCAAACATTTAATGGTAGCAGCTTCCCTGCGGGCGATACTCTCTTTGCCAAATCGCCTTATTAGCCGCAGTTAAGATCCAATTCAGTACCCTATCCTAAAGCTTGCTGTTAGGAGGGAATCTGCAGCTTGCAGTGAAAGCGCTTCCAGAGGGGAGTCTAATGAGGGCAAAGATTTGATGGTAGCAGCTTCCCTGCGGGAGATACTCTCTTTGCCAAAATCGCATTATTAGGCGAAAGTAAGTTACAATTCAGTACCCTATCCTAAAGCTTGCTGTTAGGAGGGAATCTGCAGCTTGCAGTGAAAGCGCTTCCAGAGGGGAGTCTAATGAGGGCAAACATTTGATGGTAGCAGCTTCCCTGCGGGAGATACTCTCTTTGCCAAAATCGCATTATTAGGCGAAAGTAAGTTACAATTCAGTACCCTATCCTAAAGCTTGCTGTTAGGAGGGAATCTGCAGCTTGCAGTGAAAGCGCTTCCAGAGGGGAGTCTAATGAGGGCAAACATTTGAATGTAGCAGCTTTCCTGCGGGAGATATTCTCTTTGCCAAAATCGCCTTATTAGCCGCAGTTAAGATACAATTCCGTACACTGTCCTACAGCTTGCTGTTAGGAGGGAATCTGCAGCTTGCTGTGAAAGCGCTTCCAGAGGGGAGTCTAATGAGGGCAAACATTTGATGGTAACAGTTTCCCTGCGGGAGATATTCTCTTTGCCAAAATCCCCTTATTAGCCACAGTTAGGTTACAATTCAGTACACTATCCTAAAGCTTGCTGTTAGGAGGGAATCTGCAGCTTGCAGTGAAAGCGCTTCCAGAGGGGAGTCTAATGAGGGCAAAGATTTGATGGTAGCAGCTTCCCTGTGGGAGATAGTCTCTTTGCCAAAATCTCATTATTAGGCGAAAGTAAGTTACAATTCAGTACCCTATCCTAAAGCTTGCTGTTAGGAGGGAATCTGCAGCTTGCAGTGAAAGCGCTTCCTGAAGAGAGTCTAATGAGGGCAAATATTTGATGGTAGCAGCTTCCCTGCGGGAGATTCTCTCTTTGCCAAAATCGCATTATTAGGCGAAAGTAAGTTACAATTCAGTACCCTATGCTAAAGCTTGCTGTTAGGAGGGAATCTGCAGCTTGCAGTGAAAGCACTTCCAGAGGGGAGTCTAATGAGGGCAAACATTTGGTGGTAACAGCTTCCCTGCGGGAGATACTCTCTTTGCCAAAATCGCATTATTAGGCGAAAGTAAGTTACAATTCAGTACCCTATCCTAAAGCTTGCTGTTAGGAGGGAATCTGCAGCTTGCAGTGAAAGCGCTTCCAGAGGGGAGTCTAATGAGGGCAAAGATTTGATGGTAGCAGCTTCCCTGCGGGAGATACTCTCTTTGCCAAAATCGCTTATTAGGCGAAAGTAAGTTACAATTCAGTACCCTATCCTAAAGCTTGCTGTTAGGAGGGAATCTGCAGCTTGCAGTGAAAGCGCTTCCAGAGGGGAGTCTAATGAGGGCAAACATTTGAATGTAGCAGCTTTCCTGCGGGAGATATTCTCTTTGCCAAAATCGCCTTATTTGCCGCAGTTAAGATACGATTCCGTACACTGTCCTACAGCTTGCTGTTAGGAGGGAATCTGCAGCTTGCAGTGAAAGCGCTTCCAGAGGGGAGTCTAATGAGGGCAAACATTTGATGGTAGCAGCTTCCCTGCGGGAGATACTCTCTTTGCCAAAATCGCCTTATTAGGCGCAGTTAAGTTACAATTCAGTACCCTATCCTAAGGCTTGATGTTAGGAGGGAATCTGCAGTTTGCAGTGAAAGCGCTTCCAGAGGGGAGTCTAATGAGGGCAAACATTTGATGGTAGCAGCTTCACTGCGGGAGATAGTCTCTTTGCCAAAATCGCATTATTAGGCGAAAGTTACAATTCATTACCCTATCCTAAAGCTTGCTGTTAGGAGGGAATCTGCAGCTTGCAGTGAAAGCGCTTCCAGAGGGGAGTCTAATGAGGGCAAACATTTGATGGTAGCAGCTTCCCTGCGGGAGATATTCTCTTTGCCAAAATCGCATTATAAGTCGAAAGTAAGTTACAATTCAGTACCCTATCCTAAAGCTTGCTGTTAGGAGGGAATCTGCAGCTTGCAGTGAAAGCGCTTCCAGAGGGGAGTCTAATGAGGGCAAACATTTGATGGTAGCAGCTTCCCTGCGGGAGATAGTCTCTTTGCCAAAATCGCATTATTAGGCGAAAGTAAGTTACAATTCAGTACCCTATCCTAAAGCTTGCTGTTAGGAGGGAATCTGCAGCTTGCAGTGAAAGCGCTTCCAGAGGAGAGTCTAATGAGGGCAAATATTTGATGGTAGCAGCTTCCCTGCGGGAGATACTGTCTTTGCCAAAATCGCATTATTAGGCGAAAGTAAGTTACAATTCAGTACCCTATCCTAAAGCTTGCTGTTAGGAGGGAATCTGCAGCTTGCAGTGAAAGCGCTTCCAGAAGGGAGTCTAATGAGGGCAAACATTTGATGGTAGCAGCTTCCCTGCGGGAGATAGTCTCTTTGCCAAAATCGCATTATTAGGCGAAAGTAAGTTACAATTCAGTACCCTATCCTAAAGCTTGCTGTTAGGAGGGAATCTGCAGCTTGCAGTGAAAGCGCTTCCAGAGGGGAGTCTAATGAGGGCAAACATTTGATGGTAGCAGCTTCCCTGCGGGAGATAGTCTCTATGCCAAAATCGCATTATTAGGCGAAAGTAAGTTACAATTAGGTACCCTATCCTAAAGCTTGCTGTTAGGAGGGAATCTGCAGCTTGCAGTGAAAGCGCTTCCAGAGGAGAGTGTAATGAGGGCAAATATTTGATGGTAGCAGCTTCCCTGCGGGAGATACTCTCTTTGCCAAAATCGCATTATTAGGCGAAAGTAAGTTACAATTCAGTACCCTATCCTAAAGCTTGCTGTTAGGAGGGAATCTGCAGCTTGCAGTGAAAGCGCTTCCAGAGGGGAGTCTAATGAGGGCAAATATTTGATGGTAGCAGCTTCCCTGCGGGAGATACTCTCTTTGCCAAAATCGCATTATTAGGCGAAAGTAAGTTACAATTCAGTACCCTATCCTAAAGCTTGCTGTTAGGAGGGAATCTGCAGCTTGCAGTGAAAGTGCTTCCAGAGGGGAGTCTAACGAGGGCAAACATTTGATGGTAGCAGCTTCCCTGCGGGAGATACTCTCTTTGCCAAAATCGCATTATTAGGCGAAAGTAAGTTACAATTCAGTACCCTATCCTAAAGCTTGCTGTTAGGAGGGAATCTGCAGCTTGCAGTGAAAGCACTTCCAGAGGGGAGTCTAATGAGGGCAAACATTTGATGGTAGCAGCTTCCCTGCGGGAGATACTCTCTTTGCCAAAATCGCCTTTTTAGCCGCAGTTAAGTTACAATTCGGTACCCTATCCTAAAACTTGCTGTTAGGAGGGAATCTGCAGCTTGCAGTGAAAGCACTTCCAGAGGGGAGTCTAATGAGGGCAAACATTTGATGGTAGCAGCTTTCCTGCGGGAGATATTGTCTTTGCCAAAATCGCCGTATTAGCCGCAGTTAAGTTACAATTCCGTACACTGTCCTACAGCTTGCTGTTAGGAGGGAATCTGCATCTTGCAGTGAAAGCACTTCCAGAGGGGAGTCTAATGAGGGCAAACATTTGATGGTAGCAGCTTCCCTGCGGGAGATACTCTCTTTGCCATAATCGCCTTATTAGCCGCAGTTAAATTACAATTCAGTACCCTATCCTAAAGCTTGCTGTTAGGAGGGAATCTGCAGCTTGCAGTGAAAGCGCTTCCAGAGGGGAGTCTAATGAGGGCAAATATTTGATGGTAGCAGCTTCCCTGCGGGAGATATTCTCTTTGCCATAATCGCCTTATTAGCCGCAGTTAAATTACAATTCAGTACCCTATCCTAAAGCTTGCTGTTAGGAGGGAATCTGCAGCTTGCAGTGAAAGCGCTTCCAGAGGGGAGTCTAATGAGGGCAAACATTTGAATGTAGCAGCTTCCCTGCCGGAGATACTCTCTTTGCCAAAATCACATTATTAGGCGAAAGTAAGTTACAATTCAGTACCCTATCCTAAAGCTTGCTGTTAGGAGGGAATCTGCAGCTTGCAGTGAAAGCGCTTCCAGAGGGGAGTCTAATGAGGGCAAACATTTGATGGTAGCAGCTTCCCTGCGGGAGATACTCTCTTTTCCAAAATCGCATTATTAGGCGAAAGTAAGTTACAATTCAGTACCCTATCCTAAAGCTTGCTGTTAGGAGGGAATCTGCAGCTTGCAGTGAAAGCGCTTCCAGAAGGGAGTCTAACGAGGGCAAACATTTGATGGTAGCAGCTTCCCTGCGGGAGATACTCTCTTTGCCAAAATCGCATTATTAGGCGAAAGTAAGTTAAAATTCAGTACCCTATCCTAAAGATTGCTGTTAGGAGGGAATCTGCAGCTTGCAGTGAAAGCGCTTCCAGAGGGGAGTCTAATGAGGGCAAACATTTGATGGTAGCAGCTTCCCTGCGGGAGATACTCTCTTTGCCAAAATCGCATTATTAGGCGAAAGTAAGTTACAATTCAGTACCCTATCCTAAAGCTTGCTGTTAGGAGGGAATCTGCAGCTTGCAGTGAAAGCGCTTCCAGAGGGGAGTCTAACGAGGGCAAACATTTGATGGTAGCAGCTTCCCTGCGGGAGATACTCTCTTTGCCAAAATCGCATTATTAGGCGAAAGTAAGTTACAATTCAGGACCCTATCCTAAAGCTTGCTGTTAGGAGGGAATCTGCAGCTTGCAGTGAAAGCGCTTCCAGAGGGGAGGCTAATGAGGGCAAATATTTGATGGTAGCAGCTTCCCTGCGGGAGATATTCTCTTTGCCATAATCGCCTTATTATCCGCAGTTAAGTTACAATTCAGTACACTATCCTAAAGCTTGCTGTTAGGAGGGAATCTGCAGCTTGCAGTGAAAGCGCTTCCAGAGGGGAGTCTAATGAGGGCAAACATTTGATGGTAGCAGCTTCCCTGCGGGAGATAGTCTCTTTGCCAAAATCGCATTATTAGGCGAAAGTAAGTTACAATTCAGTACCCTATCCTAAAGCTTGCTGTTAGGAGGGAATCTGCAGCTTGCAGTGAAAGCGCTTCCAGAGGGGAGTCTAATGAGGGCAAGCATTTGATGGTAGCAGCTTCCCTGCGGGAGATATTCTCTTTGCCAAAATCGCATTATTAGCCGAAGTTAAGTTACAATTCAGTACACTCTCCTACAGCTTCGTGTTAGGAGGGAATCTGCAGCTTGCAGTGAAAGCGCTTCCAGAGGGGAGTCTAATGAGGGCAAAGATTTGATGGTAGCAGCTTCCCTGCGGGAGATAGTCTCTTTTCCAAAATCGCTTTATTAGGCGAAAGTAAGTTACAATTCAGTACCCTATCCTAAAGCTTGCTGTTAGGAGGGAATCTGCAGCTTGCAGTGAAAGCGCTTCCAGAGGGGAGTCTAATGAGGGCAAACATTTGATGGTAGCAGCTTCCCTGCGGGAGATACTCTCTTTGCCAAAATCGCATTTTAAGTCGAAAGTAAGTTACAATTCAGTACCCTATCCTAAAGCTTGCTGTTAGGAGGGAATCTGCAGCTTGCAGTGAAAGCGCTTCCAGAGGGGAGTCTAATGAGGGCAAATATTTGATGGTAGCAGTTTCCCTGTGGGAGATATTCTCTTTGCAAAAACCGCATTATTAGGCGAAAGTAAGTTACAATTCAGTACCCTATCCTAAAGCTTGCTGTTAGGAGGGAATCTGCAGCTTGCAGTGAAAGCGCTTCCAGAGGGGAGTCTAATGAGGGCAAACATTTGATGGTAACAGCTTCCCTGCGGGAGATATTCTCTTTGCCAAAATCGCCTCCTTAGACGCAGTTAAGTTACAATTCAGTACAGTTTCCTACAGCTTGCTGTTAGGAGGGAATCTGCAGCTTGCAGTGAAAGCGCTTCCAGAGGGGAGTCTAATGAGGGCAAACATTTGATGGTAGCAGCTTCCCTGCGGGAGATAGTCTCTTTGCCAAAATCGCATTATTAGGCGAAAGTAAGTTACAATTCAGTACCATATCCTAAAGTTTGCTGTTAGGAGGGAATCTGCAGCTTGCAGTGAAAGCGCTTCCAGAGGGGAGTCTAATGAGGGCAAACATTTGATGGTAGCAGCTTCCCTGCGGGAGATAGTCTCTTTGCCAAAATAGCATTATTAGGCGAAACTAAGATACAATGCAGTACCCTATCCTAAAGCTTGCTGTTAGGTGGGATTCTGCCGCTTGCAGTGAAAGCGCTTCCAGAGGGGAGTGTAATGAGGGCAAACATTTGATGGTAACAGCTTCCCTGCGGGAGATATTCTCTTTTCCAAAATCGCATTATTAGGCGAAAGTAAGTTACAATTCAGTACCCTATCCTAAAGCTTGCTGTTAGGAGGGAATCTGCAGCTTGCAGTGAAAGCGTTTCCAGAGGGGAGTCTAATGAGGGCAAATATTTGATGGTAGCAGCTTCCCTGCGGGAGATACTCTCTTTGCCAAAATCGCATTATTAGGCGAAAGTAAGATACAATTCAGTACCCTATCCTAAAGCTTGCTGTTAGGAGGGAATCTGCAGCTTGCAGTGAAAGCGCTTCCAGAGGGGAGTCTAATGAGGGCAAATATTTGATGGTAGCAGCTTCCCTGCGGGAGATACTCTCTTTGCCAAAATCGCATTATTAGGCGAAAGTAAGATACAATTCAGTACCCTATCCTAAAGCTTGCTGTTAGGAGGGAATCTGCAGCTTGCAGTGAAAGCGCTTCCAGAGGGGAGTCTAATGAGGGCAAATATTTGATGGTAGCAGCTTCCCTGCGGGAGATATTCTCTTTGCCATAATCGCCTTATTAGCCGCAGTTAAGTCACAATTCAGTACACTGTCCTACAGCTTGCTGTTAGGAGGGAATCTGCAGCTTGCAGTGAAAGCGCTTCCAGAGGGGAGTCTAATGAGGGCAAACATTTGATGGTAGCAGCTTCCCTGCGGGAGATACTCTCTTTGCCAAAATCGCATTATTAGGCGAAAGTAAGTTACAATTCAGGACCCTATCCTAAAGCTTGCTGTTAGGAGGGAATCTGCAGCTTGCAGTGAAAGTGCTTCCAGAGGGGAGTCTAATGAGGGCAAACATTTGATGGTAGCAGCTTCCCTGCGGGAGATACTCTCTTTGCCAAAATCGCATTATTAGGCGAAAGTAAGTTACAATTCAGGACCCTATCCTAAAGCTTGCTGTTAGGAGGGAATCTGCAGCTTGCAGTGAAAGCGCTTCCAGAGGGGAGTCTAATGAGGGCAAACATTTGATGGTAGCAGCTTCCCTGCGGGAGATACTCTCTTTGCAAAAATCGCATTATTAGGCGAAAGTAAGTTACAATTCAGTACCCTATCCTAAAGCTTGCTGTTAGGAGGGAATCTGCAGCTTGCAGTGAAAGCACTTCCAGAGGGGAGTCTAATGAGGGCAAATATTTGATGGTAGCAGCTTCCCTGCGGGAGATATTCTCTTTGCCAAAATCGCCTTATTAGCCGCAGTTAAGTTACAATTCAGTACACTGTCCTACAGCTTGCTGTTAGGAGGGAATCTGCAGCTTGCAGTGAAAGCGCTTCCAGAGGGGAGTCTAATGAGGGCAAACATTTGATGGTAGCAGCTTCCCTGCGGGTGATACTCTCTTTGCCAAAATCGCATTATTAGGCGAAAGGAAGTTACAATTCAGTACCCTATCCTAAAGCTTGCTGTTAGGAGGGAATCTGCAGCTTGAAGTGAAAGCGCTTCCAGAGGGGAGTCTAATGAGGGCAAATATTTGATGGTAGCAGCTTCCCTGCGGGAGATACTCTCTTTGCCAAAATCGCCTTATTAGCCGCAGTTAAGTTACAATTCAGTACCCTATCCTAAAGCTTGCTGTTAGGAGGGAATCTGCAGCTTGCAGTGAAAGCGCTTCCAGAGGGGAGTCTAATGAGGGCAAACATTTGATGGTAGCAGCTTCCCTGCGGGAGATACTCTCTTTGCCAAAATCGCATTATTAGGCGAAAGTAAGTTACAATTCAGGACCCTATCCTAAAGCTTGCTGTTAGGAGGGAATCTGCAGCTTGCAGTGAAAGCGCTTCCAGAGGGGAGTCTAATGAGGGCAAACATTTGATGGTAGCAGCTTCCCTGCGGGAGATATTCTCTTTGCCAAAATCGCCTTATTAGCCGCAGTTAAGTTACAATTCAGTACACTGTCCTACAGCTTGCTGTTAGGAGGGAATCTGCAGCTTGCAGTGAAAGCGCTTCCAGAGGGGAGTCTAATGAGGGCAAACATTTGATGGTAGCAGCTTCCCTGCGGGTGATACTCTCTTTGCCAAAATCGCATTATTAGGCGAAAGGAAGTTACAATTCAGTACCCTATCCTAAAGCTTGCTGTTAGGAGGGAATCTGCAGCTTGAAGTGAAAGCGCTTCCAGAGGGGAGTCTAATGAGGGCAAATATTTGATGGTAGCAGCTTCCCTGCGGGAGATACTCTCTTTGCCAAAATCGCCTTATTAGCCGCAGTTAAGTTACAATTCAGTACCCTATCCTAAAGCTTGCTGTTAGGAGGGAATCTGCAGCTTGCAGTGAAAGCGCTTCCAGAGGGGAGTCTAATGAGGGCAAACATTTGATGGTAGCAGCTTCCCTGCGGGAGATACTCTCTTTGCCAAAATCGCATTATTAGGCGAAAGTAAGTTACAATTCAGGACCCTATCCTAAAGCTTGCTGTTAGGAGGGAATCTGCAGCTTGCAGTGAAAGCGCTTCCAGAGGGGAGTCTAATGAGGGCAAACATTTGATGGTAGCAGCTTCCCTGCGGGAGATATTCTCTTTGCCAAAATCGCCTTATTAGCCGCAGTTAAGTTACAATTCAGTACACTGTCCTACAGCTTGCTGTTAGGAGGGAATCTGCAGCTTGCAGTGAAAGCGCTTCCAGAGGGGAGTCTAATGAGGGCAAACATTTGATGGTAGCAGCTTCCCTGCGGGTGATACTCTCTTTGCCAAAATCGCATTATTAGGCGAAAGTAAGATACAATTCAGTACCCTATCCTAAAGCTTGCTGTTAGGAGGGAATCTGCAGCTTGCAGTGAAAGCGCTTCCAGAGGGGACTCTAATGAGGGCAAATATTTGATGGTAGCAGCTTCCCTGCGGGAGATATTCTCTTTGCCATAATCGCCTTATTAGCCGCAGTTAAGTTACAATTCAGTACCCTATCCTAAAGCTTGCTGTTAGGAGGGAATCTGCAGCTTGCAGTGAAAGTGCTTCCAGAGGGGAGTCTAATGAGGGCAAACATTTGATGGTAGCAGCTTCCCTGCGGGAGATAGTCTCTATGCCAAAATCGCATTATTAGGCGAAAGTAATTTACAATTCAGTATCCTATCCTAAAGCTTGCTGTTAGGAGGGAATCTGCAGCTTGCAGTGAAAGCGCTTCCAGAGGAGAGTCTAATGAGGGCAAATATTTGATGGTAGCAGCTTCCCTGCGGGAGATAGTCTCTTTGCCAAAATCGCATTATTAGGCGAAAGTAATTTACAATTCAGTACCCTATCCTAAAGCTTGCTGTTAGGAGGGAATCTGCAGCTTGCAGTGAAAGCACTTCCAGAGGGGAGTCTAATGAGGGCAAACATTTGATGGTAGCAGCTTCCCTGCGGGAGAAAGTCTCTTTGCTAAAATCGCATTATTAGGCGAAAGTACGTTACAATTCAGTACACTATCCTAAAGATTGCTGTTAGGAGGGAATCTGCAGCTTGCAGTGAAAGCGCTTCCAGAGGGGAGTCTAATGAGGGCAAACATTTGATGGTAGCAGCTTCCCTGCGGGAGATACTCTCTTTGCCAATATCGCATTATTATGCGAAAGTAAGTTACAATTCAGTACCCTATCCTAAAGCTTGCAGTTAGGAGGGAATCTGCAGCTTGCAGTGAAAGCGCTTCCAGAGGGGAGTCTAATGAGGGCAAACATTTGATGGTAGCAGCTTCCCTGCGGGAGATACTCTCTTTGCCAAAATCGCATTATTAGGCGAAAGTAAGATACAATTCAGTACCCTATCCTAAAGCTTGCTGTTAGGAGGGAATCTGCAGCTTGAAGTGAAAGCGTTTCCAGAGGAGAGTCTAATGAGGGCAAACATTTGATGGTAGCAGCTTCCCTGCAGGAGATATTCTCTTTGCCATAATCGCCTTATTAGCCGCAGTTAAGATACAATTCAGTACACTATCCTAAAGCTTGCTGTTAGGAGGGAATCTGCAGCTTGCAGTGAAAGCGCTTCCAGAGGGGAGTCTAATGAGGGCAAACATTTGATGGTAGCAGCTTCCCTGCGGGAGATACTCTCTTTGCCAAAATCGCATTATTAGGCGAAAGTAAGTTACAATTCAGTACCCTATCCTAAAGCTTGCTGTTAGGAGGGAATCTGCAGCTTGAAGTGAATGCGCTTCCAGAGGGGAGTCTAACGAGGGCAAACATTTGATGGTAACAGCTTCCCTGCGGGAGATACTCTCTTTGCCAAAATCGCATTATTAGGCGAAAGTAAGTTACAATTCAGTACTTTATCCTAAAGCTTGCTGTTAGGAGGGAATCTGCAGCTTGCAGTGAAAGCGCTTCCAGAGGGGAGTGTAATGAGGGCAAACATTTGATGGTAGCAGCTTCCCTGCGGGAGATACTCTCTTTGCCAAAATCGCATTATTAGGCGAAAGTAAGATACAATTCATTACCCTATCCTAAAGCTTGCTGTTAGGAGGGAATCTGCAGCTTGCAGTGAAAGCGCTTCCAGAGGGGAGTCTAATGAGGGCAAACATTTGATGGTAGCATCTTCCCTGCGGGAGATAGTCTCTTTGCCAAAATCGCCTTATTAGCCGCAGTTAAGATACAATTCAGTACCCTATCCTAAAGCTTGCTGTTAGGAGGGAATCTGCAGCTTGCAGTGAAAGCGCTTCCAGAGGGGAGTCTAATGAGGGCAAACGTTTGATGGTAACAGCTTCCCTGCGGGAGATAGTCTCTTTGCCATAATCGCATTATTAGGCGAAAGTAAGTTACAATTCAGTACCCTATCCTAAAGCTTGCTGTTAGGAGGGAATCTGCAGCTTGCAGTGAAAGCGCTTCCAGAGGGGACTCTAATGAGGGTAAACATTTGGTGGCAGCAGCTTCCCTGCGAGTTATAGTCTCTTTGCCAATATAGCATTATTAGGCGAAAGTAAGTTACAATTCAGTACCCTATCCTAAAGCTTGCTGTTAGGAGGGAATCTGCAGCTTGCAGTGAAAGCGCTTCCAGAGGGGAGTCTAACGAGGGCAAACATTTGATGGTAGCAGCTTCCCTGCGGGAGATAATCTCTTTGCCAAAATCGCATTATTAGGCGAAAGTAAGATACAATTCAGTACGCTATCCTAAAGCTTGCTGTTAGGAGGGAATCTGCAGCTTGCAGTGAAAGCGCTTCCAGAGGGGAGTCTAATGAGGGCAAACATTTGATGGTAGCAGCTTCCCTGCGGGAGATACTCTCTTTGCCATAATCGCATTATTAGGCGAAATTAAGTTACAATTCAGTACCCTATCCTAAAGCTTGCTGTTAGGAGGGAATCTGCAGCTTGCAGTGAAAGCGCTTCCGGAGGGGAGTCTAACGAGGGCAAACGTTTGATGGTAGCAGCTTCCCTGCGGGAGATACTCTCTTTGCCAAAATCGCATTATTATCCGCAGTTAAGTTACAATTCAGTACCCTATCCTAAAGCTTGCTGTTAGGAGGGAATCTGCAGCTTGCAGTGAAAGCGCTTCCAGAGGGGAGTCTAATGAGGGCAAACATTTGATGGTAGCAGCTTCCCTGCGGGATATAATCTCTTTTCCAATTTTGCCTTATTAGCCGCAGTTAAGTTACAATTCAGTACCCTATCCTAAAGCTTGCTGTTAGGAGGGAATCTGAAGCTTGCAGTGAAAGCGCTTCCAGAGGGGAGTCTAATGAGGGCAAACATTTGATGGTAACAGCTTCCCTGCGGGAGATATTCTCTTTGCCAAAATCGCATTATTAGGCGAAAGTAAGTTACAATTCAGGACCCTATCCTAAAGCTTGCTGTTAGGAGGGAATCTGCAGCTTGCAGTGAAAGCGCTTCCAGAGGGGAGTCTAATGAGGGCAATCATTTGATGGTAACAGCTTCCCTGCAGGAGATATTCTCTTTGCCAAAATCGCCTTATTAGCCGCAGTTAAGTTACAATTCAGTACCCTATGCTAAAGCTTGCTGTTAGGAGGGAATCTGCAGCTTGCAGTGAAAGCGCTTCCAGAGGGGAGTCTAATGAGGGCAATCATTTGATGGTAGCAGCTTCCCTGCGGGAGATACTCTCTTTGCCAAAATCGCATTATTAGGCGAAAGTAAGTTACAATTCAGTACCCTATCCTAAAGCTTGCTGTTAGGAGGGAATCTGCAGCTTGCAGTGAAAGCGCTTCCAGAGGGGAGTCTAACGAGGGCAAACATTTGATGGTAGCAGCTTCCCTGCGGGAGATACTCTCTTTGCCAAAATCGCATTATTAGGCGAAAGTAAGTTACAATTCAGTACCCTATCCTAAAGCTTGCTGTTAGGAGGGAATCTGCAGCTTGCAGTGAAAGCGCTTCCAGAGGGGAGTCTAACGAGGGCAAACATTTGATGGTAGCAGCTTCCCTGCGGGAGATACTCTCTTTGCCAAAATCGCATTATTAGGCGAAAGTAAGTTACAATTCAGTACCCTATCCTAAAGCTTGCTGTTAGGAGGGAATCTGAAGCTTGCAGTGAAAGCGCTTCCAGAGGGGAGTCTAACGAGGGCAAACATTTGATGGTAGCAGCTTCCCTGCGGGAGATAATCTCTTTTCCAATTTTGCCTTATTAGCCGCAGTTAAGATACAATTCAGTACCCTATCCTAAAGCTTGCTGTTAGGAGGGAATCTGCAGCTTGCAGTGAAAGCGCTTCCAGAGGGGAGTCTAATGAGGGCAAACGTTTGATGGTAGCAGCTTCCCTGCGGTAGATACTCTCTTTGCCAAAATCGCATTATTAGGCGAAAGTAAGTTACAATTCAGTACCCTATCCTAAAGCTTGCTGTTAGGAGGGAATCTGCAGCTTGCAGTGAAAGCGCTTCCAGAGGGGAGTCTAATGAGGGCAAACATTTGATGGTAGCATCTTCCCTGCGGGAGATACTCTCTTTGCAAAATCGCATTATTAGGCGAAAGTAAGTTACAATTCAGTACCCTATCCTAAAGCTTGCTGTTAGGAGGGAATCTGCAGCTTGCAGTGAAAGCGCTTCCAGAGGGGAGTCTAAGGAGGGCAAACATTTGATGGTAGCAGCTTCCATGCGGGAGATACTCTCTTTGCCAATATCGCATTATTAGGCGAAATTAAGATACAATTCATTACCCTATCCTAAAGCTTGCTGTTAGGAGGGAATCTGCAGCTTGCAGTGAAAGCGCTTCCAGAGGGGAGTCTAATGAGGGCAAACATTTGATGGTAGCATCTTCCCTGCGGGAGATAGTCTCTTTGCCAAAATCGCCTTATTAGCCGCAGTTAAGATACAATTCAGTACCCTATCCTAAAGCTTGCTGTTAGGAGGGAATCTGCAGCTTGCAGTGAAAGCGCTTCCAGAGGGGAGTCTAACGAGGGCAAACATTTGATGGTAGCAGCTTCCCTGCGGGAGATAATCTCTTTGCCAAAATCGCATTATTAGGCGAAAGTAAGATACAATTCAGTACGCTATCCTAAAGCTTGCTGTTAGGAGGGAATCTGCAGCTTGCAGTGAAAGCGCTTCCAGAGGGGAGTCTAATGAGGGCAAACATTTGATGGTAGCAGCTTCCCTGCGGGAGATACTCTCTTTGCCATAATCGCATTATTAGGCGAAATTAAGTTACAATTCAGTACCCTATCCTAAAGCTTGCTGTTAGGAGGGAATCTGCAGCTTGCAGTGAAAGCGCTTCCGGAGGGGAGTCTAACGAGGGCAAACGTTTGATGGTAGCAGCTTCCCTGCGGGAGATACTCTCTTTGCCAAAATCGCATTATTATCCGCAGTTAAGTTACAATTCAGTACCCTATCCTAAAGCTTGCTGTTAGGAGGGAATCTGCAGCTTGCAGTGAAAGCGCTTCCAGAGGGGAGTCTAATGAGGGCAAACATTTGATGGTAGCAGCTTCCCTGCGGGATATAATCTCTTTTCCAATTTTGCCTTATTAGCCGCAGTTAAGTTACAATTCAGTACCCTATCCTAAAGCTTGCTGTTAGGAGGGAATCTGAAGCTTGCAGTGAAAGCGCTTCCAGAGGGGAGTCTAATGAGGGCAAACATTTGATGGTAACAGCTTCCCTGCGGGAGATATTCTCTTTGCCAAAATCGCATTATTAGGCGAAAGTAAGTTACAATTCAGGACCCTATCCTAAAGCTTGCTGTTAGGAGGGAATCTGCAGCTTGCAGTGAAAGCGCTTCCAGAGGGGAGTCTAATGAGGGCAATCATTTGATGGTAACAGCTTCCCTGCAGGAGATATTCTCTTTGCCAAAATCGCCTTATTAGCCGCAGTTAAGTTACAATTCAGTACCCTATGCTAAAGCTTGCTGTTAGGAGGGAATCTGCAGCTTGCAGTGAAAGCGCTTCCAGAGGGGAGTCTAATGAGGGCAATCATTTGATGGTAGCAGCTTCCCTGCGGGAGATACTCTCTTTGCCAAAATCGCATTATTAGGCGAAAGTAAGTTACAATTCAGTACCCTATCCTAAAGCTTGCTGTTAGGAGGGAATCTGCAGCTTGCAGTGAAAGCGCTTCCAGAGGGGAGTCTAACGAGGGCAAACATTTGATGGTAGCAGCTTCCCTGCGGGAGATACTCTCTTTGCCAAAATCGCATTATTAGGCGAAAGTAAGTTACAATTCAGTACCCTATCCTAAAGCTTGCTGTTAGGAGGGAATCTGCAGCTTGCAGTGAAAGCGCTTCCAGAGGGGAGTCTAACGAGGGCAAACATTTGATGGTAGCAGCTTCCCTGCGGGAGATACTCTCTTTGCCAAAATCGCATTATTAGGCGAAAGTAAGTTACAATTCAGTACCCTATCCTAAAGCTTGCTGTTAGGAGGGAATCTGAAGCTTGCAGTGAAAGCGCTTCCAGAGGGGAGTCTAACGAGGGCAAACATTTGATGGTAGCAGCTTCCCTGCGGGAGATAATCTCTTTTCCAATTTTGCCTTATTAGCCGCAGTTAAGATACAATTCAGTACCCTATCCTAAAGCTTGCTGTTAGGAGGGAATCTGCAGCTTGCAGTGAAAGCGCTTCCAGAGGGGAGTCTAATGAGGGCAAACGTTTGATGGTAGCAGCTTCCCTGCGGTAGATACTCTCTTTGCCAAAATCGCATTATTAGGCGAAAGTAAGTTACAATTCAGTACCCTATCCTAAAGCTTGCTGTTAGGAGGGAATCTGCAGCTTGCAGTGAAAGCGCTTCCAGAGGGGAGTCTAATGAGGGCAAACATTTGATGGTAGCATCTTCCCTGCGGGAGATACTCTCTTTGCAAAATCGCATTATTAGGCGAAAGTAAGTTACAATTCAGTACCCTATCCTAAAGCTTGCTGTTAGGAGGGAATCTGCAGCTTGCAGTGAAAGCGCTTCCAGAGGGGAGTCTAAGGAGGGCAAACATTTGATGGTAGCAGCTTCCATGCGGGAGATACTCTCTTTGCCAATATCGCATTATTAGGCGAAATTAAGTTACAATTCAGTACCCTATCCTAAAGCTTGCTGTTAGGAGGGAATCTGCAGCTTGCAGTGAAAGCACTTCCAGAGGGGAGTCTAACGAGGGCAAACATTTGATGGTAGCAGCTTCCCTGCGGGTTATAATCTCTTTTCCAATTTTGCCTTATTAGCCGCTGTTAAGATACAATTCAGTACCCTATCCTAAAGCTTGCTGTTAGGAGGGAATCTGCAGCTTGCAGTGAAAGCGCTTCCAGAGGGGAGTCTAATGAGGGCAAACATTTGATGGTAGCAGCTTCCCTGCGGGAGATACTCTCTTTGCCAAAATCGCATTATTAGGCGAAAGTAAGTTACAATTCAGTACCCTATCCTAAAGCTTGCTGTTAGGAGGGAATCTGCAGCTTGCAGTGAAAGCGCTTCCAGAGGGGAGTCTAATGAGGGCAAACATTTGATGGTAGCAGCTTCCCTGCGGGAGATACTCTCTTTGCCAAAATCGCCTTATTAGCCGCAGTTAAGTTACAATTCAGTACCCTATCCTAAAGCTTGCTGTTAGGAGGGAATCTGCAGCTTGCAGTGAAAGCGCTTCCACAGGGTAGTCTAATGCTGGCAAACATTTTATGGTAGCAGCTTCCCTGCGGGAGATAGTCTCTTTGCCAAAATCGCATTATTAGGCGAAAGTAAGTTACAATTCAGGACCCTATCTTAAAGCTTGCTGTTAGGAGGGAATCTGCAGCTTGCAGTGAAATCGCTTCCACAGGGTAGTCTAATGAGGGCAAACATTTGATGGTAGCAGCTTCCCTGCGGGAGGTAGTCTCTTTTCCAAAATAGCATTATTAGCCGCAGTTAAGTTACAATTCAGTACCCTATCCTAAAGCTTGCTGTTAGGAGGGAATCTGCAGCTTGCAGTGAAAGCGCTTCCAGAGGGGAGTCTAACGAGGGCAAAAATTTGATGGTAGCAGCTTCCCTGCGGGAGATACTCTCTTTGGCAAAATCGCCTTATTAGCCGCAGTTAAGTTACAATTCAGTACCCTATCCAAAATCTGGCTGTTAGGAAGGAATCTGCAGCTTGCAGTGAAAGCGCTTCCAGAGGGGAGTCTAATGAGGGCAAACATTTGATGTTAGCAGCTTCCCTGCGGGTGATACTCTCTTTGCCAAAATCGCATTATTAGGCGAAAGTAAGTTACAATTCAGTACCCTATCCTAAAGCTTGCTGGTAGGAGGGAATTTGCAGCTTGCAGTGAAAGCACTTCCAGAGGGGAGTCTAATGAGGGCAAATATTTGATGGTAGCAGCTTCCCTGCGGGAGATATTCTCTTTGACAAAATCAACTTATTAGCCGCAGTTAAGATACAATTCAGTACACTGTCCTACAGCTTGCTGTTAGGAGGGAATCTGCAGCTTGCAGTGAAAGCGCTTCCAGAGGGGAGTCTAATGAGGGCAAACATTTGATGGTAGCAGCTTCCCTGCGGGAGATACTCTCTTTGCCATAATCGCATTATTAGGCGAAAGTAAGTTACAATTCAGTACCCTATCCTAAAGCTTGCTGTTAGGAGGGAATCTGCAACTTGCAGTGAAAGCGCTTCCAGAGGGGAGTCTAATGAGGGCAAACATTTGATGGTAGCAGATTCCCTGCGGGAGAAAGTCTCTTTGCTAAAATTGCATTATTATTCGGAAGTACGTTACAATTCAGTACCCTTTCCTAAAGCTTGCTGTTAGGAGGGAATCTGCAGCTGCAGTGAAAGCGCTTCCAGAGGGGAGTCTAATGAGGGCAAACATTTGATGGTAGCAGCTTCCCTGCGGGAGATACTCTCTTTGCCAAATCGCATTATTAGGCGAAAGTAAGTTACAATTCAGTACCCTATCCTAAAGCTTGCTGTTAGGAGGGAATCTGCAGCTTGCAGTGAAAGCGCTTCCAGAGGGGAGTCTAATGAGGGCAAACATTTGATGGTAGCAGCTTCCCTGCGGGAGATACTCTCTTTGCCAAAATCGCATTATTAGGCGAAAGTAAGATACAATTCAGTACCCTATCCTAAAGCTTGCTGTTAGGAGGGAATCTGCAGCTTGCAGTGAAAGCGCTTCCAGAGGGGAGTCTAATGAGGGCAAATATTTGATGGTAGCAGCTTCCCTGCGGGAGATACTCTCTTTGCCAAAATCGCCTTATTAGCCGCAGTTAAGTTACAATTCAGTACCCTATCCTAAAGCTTGCTGTTAGGAAGGAATCTGCAGCTTGCAGTGAAAGCGGTTCCAGAGGGGAGTCTAATGAGGGCAAACATTTGATGGTAGCATCTTCCCTGCGGGAGATATTCTGTTTGCCATAATCGCCTTATTAGCCGCAGTTAAGTTACAATTCAGTACCCTATCCTAAAGCTTGCTGTTAGGAGGGAATCTGCAGCTTGCAGTGAAAGCGCTTCCAGAGGGGAGTCTAATGAGGGCAAACATTTGATGGTAGCAGCTTCCCTGCGGGAGATAGTCTCTTTTCCAAAATAGCATTATTAGGCGAAAGTAAGTTACAATTCAGTACCCTATCCTAAAGCTTGCTGTTAGGAGGGAATCTGCAGCTTGCAGTGAAAGCGCTTCCAGAGGGGAGTCTAATGAGGGCAAGCATTTGATGGTAGCAGCTTCCCTGCGGGAGATACTCTCTTTTACAAAATCGCATTATTAGGCGAAAGTAAGTTACAATTCAGTACCCTATCCTAAAGCTTGCTGTTAGGAGGGAATCTGCAGCTTGCAGTGAAAGCGCTTCCAGAGGGGAGTCTAACGAGGGCAAACATTTGATGGTAGCAGCTTCCCTGCGGGAGATAATCTCTTTTCCAATTTTGCCTTATTATACGCAGTTAAGATACAATTCAGTACCCTATCCTAAAGCTTGCTGTTAGGAGGGAATCTGCAGCTTGCAGTGAAAGCGCTTCCAGAGGGGAGTCTAATGAGGGCAAATGTTTGATGGTAGCAGCTTCCCTGCGGGAGATACTCTCTTTGCCAAAATCACATTATTAGGCGAAAGTAAGTTACAATTCAGTACCCTATCCTAAAGCTTGCTGTTAGGAGGGAATCTGCAGCTTGCAGTGAAAGCGCTTCCAGAGGGGAGTCTAATGAGGGCAAACATTGGGTGGTAGCATCTTCCCTGCTGGAGATAGTCTCTTTGCCAAAATCTCATTATTAGGCGAAAGTAAGTTACAATTCAGTACCCTATCCTAACGCTTGCTGTTAGGAAGGAATCTGCAGCTTGCAGTGAAAGCGCTTCCAGAGGGGAGTCTAATGAGGGCAAACATTTGATGTTAGCAGCTTCCCTGCGGGAGATACTCTCTTTGCCAAAATCGCATTATTAGGCGAAAGTAAGTTACAATTCAGTACCCTATCCTAAAGCTTGCTGTTAGGAGGGAATCTGCAGCTTGCATTGAAAGCGCTTCCAGAGGGGAGTCTAATGAGGGCAAACATTTGATGGTAGCAGCTTCCCTGCGGGAGATATTCTCTTTGCCAAAATCGCCTTATTAGCCGCAGATAAGTTACAATTCAGTACCCTTTCCTAAAGCTTGCTGTTAGGAGGGAATCTGCAGCTTGCAGTGAAAGCGCTTCCAGAGGGGAGTCTAATGAGGGCAAATATTTGATGGTAGCAGCTTCCCTGCGGGAGATACTCTCTTTGCCAAAATCGCATTATTAGGCGAAAGTAAGTTACAATTCAGTACACTATCCTAAAGCTTGCTGTTAGGAGGGAATCTGCAGCTTGCAGTGAAAGCGCTTCCAGAGGGGAGTCTAATGAGGGCAAACATTTGATGGTAGCAGCTTCCCTGCAGGAGATACTCTCTTTGCCAAAATCGCATTATTAGGTGAAAGTAAGTTACAATTCAGGACCCTATCCTAAAGCTTGCTGTTAGGAGGGAATCTGCAGCTTGCAGTGAAAGCGCTTCCAGAGGGGAGTCTAATGAGGGCAAACATTTGATGGTAGCAGCTTCCCTGCGGGAGATATTCTCTTTCCCAAAATCGCCTTATTAGCCGCAGATAAGTTACAATTCAGTACCCTATCCTAAAGCTTGCTGTTAGGAGGGAATCTGCAGCTTGCAGTGAAAGCGCTTCCAGAGGGGAGTCTAATGAGGGCAAACATTTGATGGTAGCAGCTTCCCTGCGGGAGATATTCTCTTTCCCAAAATCGCCTTATTAGCCGCAGATAAGTTACAATTCAGTACCCTATCCTAAAGCTTGCTGTTAGGAGGGAATCTGCAGCTTGCAGTGAAAGCGCTTCCAGAGGGGAGTCTAATGAGGGCAAACATTTGATGGTAGCATCATCCATGCGGGAGATACTCTCTTTGCCAAAATCGCATTATTAGGCGAAAGTAAGTTACAATTCAGGACCCTATCCTAAAGCTTGCTGTTAGGAGGGAATCTGCAGCTTGCAGTGAAAGCGCTTCCAGAGGGGAGTTTAACGAGGGCAAACATTTGATGGTAGCAGCTTCCCTGCGGGAGATACTCTCTTTGCCAAAATCGCATTATTAGGCGAAAGTAAGTTACAATTCAGGACCCTATCCTAAAGCTTGCTGTTAGGAGGGAATCTGCAGCTTGCAGTGAAAGCACTTCCAGAGGGGAGTCTAACGAGGGCAAACATTTGATGGTAGCAGCTTCCCTGCGGGTTATAATCTCTTTTCCAATTTTGCCTTATTAGCCGCTGTTAAGATACAATTCAGTACCCTATCCTAAAGCTTGCTGTTAGGAGGGAATCTGCAGCTTGCAGTGAAAGCGCTTCCAGAGGGGAGTCTAATGAGGGCAAACATTTGATGGTAGCAGCTTCCCTGCGGGAGATACTCTCTTTGCCAAAATCGCCTTATTAGCCGCAGTTAAGATACAATTCAGTACCCTATCCTAAAGCTTGCTGTTAGGAGGGAATCTGCAGCTTGCAGTGAAAGCGCTTCCAGAGGGGAGTCTAACGAGGGCAAACATTTGATGGTAGCAGCTTCCCTGCGGGAGATACTCTCTTTGCCAAAATCGCCTTATTAGCCGCAGTTAAGTTACAATTCAGTACCCTATCCTAAAGCTTGCTGTTAGGAGGGAATCTGCAGCTTGCAGTGAAAGCGCTTCCACAGGGTAGTCTAATGCGGGCAAACATTTTATGGTAGCAGCTTCCCTGCGGGAGATAGTCTCTTTGCCAAAATCGCATTATTAGGCGAAAGTAAGTTACAATTCAGGACCCTATCTTAAAGCTTGCTGTTAGGAGGGAATCTGCAGCTTGCAGTGAAATCGCTTCCACAGGGTAGTCTAATGAGGGCAAACATTTGATGGTAGCAGCTTCCCTGCGGGAGGTAGTCTCTTTTCCAAAATAGCATTATTAGCCGCAGTTAAGTTACAATTCAGTACCCTATCCTAAAGCTTGCTGTTAGGAGGGAATCTGCAGCTTGCAGTGAAAGCGCTTCCAGAGGGGAGTCTAACGAGGGCAAAAATTTGATGGTAGCAGCTTCCCTGCGGGAGATACTCTCTTTGGCAAAATCGCCTTATTAGCCGCAGTTAAGTTACAATTCAGTACCCTATCCAAAATCTGGCTGTTAGGAAGGAATCTGCAGCTTGCAGTGAAAGCGCTTCCAGAGGGGAGTCTAATGAGGGCAAACATTTGATGTTAGCAGCTTCCCTGCGGGTGATACTCTCTTTGCCAAAATCGCATTATTAGGCGAAAGTAAGTTACAATTCAGTATCCTATCCTAAAGCTTGCTGTTAGGAGGGAATCTGCAGCTTGCAGTGAAAGCGCTTCCAGAGGGGAGTCTAATGACGGCAAACATTTGATGGTAGCAGCTTCCCTGCGGGAGATACTCTCTTTGCCAAAATCGCATTATTAGGCGAAAGTAAGTTACAATTCAGTACCCTATCCTAAAGCTTGCTGGTAGGAGGGAATTTGCAGCTTGCAGTGAAAGCACTTCCAGAGGGGAGTCTAATGAGGGCAAATATTTGATGGTAGCAGCTTCCCTGCGGGAGATATTCTCTTTGACAAAATCAACTTATTAGCCGCAGTTAAGATACAATTCAGTACACTGTCCTACAGCTTGCTGTTAGGAGGGAATCTGCAGCTTGCAGTGAAAGCGCTTCCAGAGGGGAGTCTAATGAGGGCAAACATTTGATGGTAGCAGCTTCCCTGCGGGAGATACTCTCTTTGCCATAATCGCATTATTAGGCGAAAGTAAGTTACAATTCAGTACCCTATCCTAAAGCTTGCTGTTAGGAGGGAATCTGCAACTTGCAGTGAAAGCGCTTCCAGAGGGGAGTCTAATGAGGGCAAACATTTGATGGTAGCAGCTTCCCTGCGGGAGAAAGTCTCTTTGCTAAAATTGCATTATTATTCGGAAGTACGTTACAATTCAGTACCCTTTCCTAAAGCTTGCTGTTAGGAGGGAATCTGCAGCTTGCAGTGAAAGCGCTTCCAGAGGGGAGTCTAATGAGGGCAAACATTTGATGGTAGCAGCTTCCCTGCGGGAGATACTCTCTTTGCCAAATCGCATTATTAGGCGAAAGTAAGTTACAATTCAGTACCCTATCCTAAAGCTTGCTGTTAGGAGGGAATCTGCAGCTTGCAGTGAAAGCGCTTCCAGAGGGGAGTCTAATGAGGGCAAACATTTGATGGTAGCAGCTTCCCTGCGGGAGATACTCTCTTTGCCAAAATCGCATTATTAGGCGAAAGTAAGATACAATTCAGTACCCTATCCTAAAGCTTGCTGTTAGGAGGGAATCTGCAGCTTGCAGTGAAAGCGCTTCCAGAGGGGAGTCTAATGAGGGCAAATATTTGATGGTAGCAGCTTCCCTGCGGGAGATACTCTCTTTGCCAAAATCGCCTTATTAGCCGCAGTTAAGTTACAATTCAGTACCCTATCCTAAAGCTTGCTGTTAGGAAGGAATCTGCAGCTTGCAGTGAAAGCGGTTCCAGAGGGGAGGCTAATGAGGGCAAACATTTGAGGGTAGCATCTTCCCTGCGGGAGATATTCTGTTTGCCATAATCGCCTTATTAGCCGCAGTTAAGTTACAATTCAGTACCCTATCCTAAAGCTTGCTGTTAGGAGGGAATCTGCAGCTTGCAGTGAAAGCGCTTCCAGAGGGGAGTCTAATGAGGGCAAACATTTGATGGTAGCAGCTTCCCTGCGGGAGATACTCTCTTTGCCAAAATCGCATTATTAGGCGAAAGTAAGTTACAATTCAGTACCCTATCCTAAAGCTTGCTGTTAGGAGGGAATCTGCAACTTGCAGTGAAAGCGCTTCCAGAGGGGAGTCTAATGAGGGCAAACATTTGATGGTAACAGCTTCCCTGCGGGAGATAGTCTCTTTTCCAAAATAGCATTATTAGGCGAAAGTAAGTTACAATTCAGTACCCTATCCTAAAGCTTGCTGTTAGGAGGGAATCTGCAGCTTGCAGTGAAAGCGCTTCCAGAGGGGAGTCTAATGAGGGCAAGCATTTGATGGTAGCAGCTTCCCTGCGGGAGATACTCTCTTTTACAAAATCGCATTATTAGGCGAAAGTAAGTTACAATTCAGTACCCTATCCTAAAGCTTGCTGTTAGGAGGGAATCTGCAGCTTGCAGTGAAAGCGCTTCCAGAGGGGAGTCTAACGAGGGCAAACATTTGATGGTAGCAGCTTCCCTGCGGGAGATAATCTCTTTTCCAATTTTGCCTTATTATACGCAGTTAAGATACAATTCAGTACCCTATCCTAAAGCTTGCTGTTAGGAGGGAATCTGCAGCTTGCAGTGAAAGCGCTTCCAGAGGGGAGTCTAATGAGGGCAAATGTTTGATGGTAGCAGCTTCCCTGCGGGAGATACTCTCTTTGCCAAAATCACATTATTAGGCGAAAGTAAGTTACAATTCAGTACCCTATCCTAAAGCTTGCTGTTAGGAGGGAATCTGCAGCTTGCAGTGAAAGCGCTTCCAGAGAGGAGTCTAATGAGGGCAAACATTGGGTGGTAGCATCTTCCCTGCTGGAGATAGTCTCTTTGCCAAAATCTCATTATTAGGCGAAAGTAAGTTACAATTCAGTACCCTATCCTAACGCTTGCTGTTAGGAAGGAATCTGCAGCTTGCAGTGAAAGCGCTTCCAGAGGGGAGTCTAATGAGGGCAAACATTTGATGTTAGCAGCTTCCCTGCGGGAGATACTCTCTTTGCCAAAATCGCATTATTAGGCGAAAGTAAGTTACAATTCAGTACCCTATCCTAAAGCTTGCTGTTAGGAGGGAATCTGCAGCTTGCATTGAAAGCGCTTCCAGAGGGGAGTCTAATGAGGGCAAACATTTGATGGTAGCAGCTTCCCTGCGGGAGATATTCTCTTTGCCAAAATCGCCTTATTAGCCGCAGATAAGTTACAATTCAGTACCCTTTCCTAAAGCTTGCTGTTAGGAGGGAATCTGCAGCTTGCAGTGAAAGCGCTTCCAGAGGGGAGTCTAATGAGGGCAAATATTTGATGGTAGCAGCTTCCCTGCGGGAGATACTCTCTTTGCCAAAATCGCATTATTAGGCGAAAGTAAGTTACAATTCAGTACACTATCCTAAAGCTTGCTGTTAGGAGGGAATCTGCAGCTTGCAGTGAAAGCGCTTCCAGAGGGGAGTCTAACGAGGGCAAACATTTGATGGTAGCAGCTTCCCTGCGGGAGATACTCTCTTTGCCAAAATCGCATTATTAGGTGAAAGTAAGTTACAATTCAGGACCCTATCCTAAAGCTTGCTCTTAGGAGGGAATCTGCAGCTTGCAGTGAAAGCGCTTCCAGAGGGGAGTCTAATGAGGGCAAACATTTGATGGTAGCAGCTTCCCTGCGGGAGATATTCTCTTTCCCAAAATCGCCTTATTAGCCGCAGATAAGTTACAATTCAGTACCCTATCCTAAAGCTTGCTGTTAGGAGGGAATCTGCAGCTTGCAGTGAAAGCGCTTCCAGAGGGGAGTCTAATGAGGGCAAACATTTGATGGTAGCAGCTTCCCTGCGGGAGATATTCTCTTTCCCAAAATCGCCTTATTAGCCGCAGATAAGTTACAATTCAGTACCCTATCCTAAAGCTTGCTGTTAGGAGGGAATCTGCAGCTTGCAGTGAAAGCGCTTCCAGAGGGGAGTCTAATGAGGGCAAACATTTGATGGTAGCATCATCCATGCGGGAGATACTCTCTTTGCCAAAATCGCATTATTAGGCGAAAGTAAGTTACAATTCAGGACCCTATCCTAAAGCTTGCTGTTAGGAGGGAATCTGCAGCTTGCAGTGAAAGCGCTTCCAGAGGGGAGTTTAACGAGGGCAAACATTTGATGGTAACAGCTTCCCTGCGGGAGATATTCTCTTTGCCAAAATCGCCTTATTAGCCGCAGTTAAGTTACAATTCAGTACCCTATGCTAAAGCTTGCTGTTAGGAGGGAATCTGCAGCTTGCAGTGAAAGCGCTTCCAGAGGGGAGTCTAATGAGGGCAAACATTTGATGGTAGCAGCTTCCCTGCGGGAGATATTCTCTTTCCCAAAATCGCCTTATTATCCGCAGATAAGTTACAATTCAGTACCCTATCCTAAAGCTTGCTGTTAGGAGGGAATCTGCAGCTTGCAGTGAAAGCGCTTCCAGAGGGGAGTCTAATGAGGGCAAACATTTGATGGTAGCAGCTTCCCTGCGGGAGATACTCTCTTTGCCAAAATCGCATTATTAGGCGAAAGTAAGTTACAATTCAGTACCCTATCCTAAAGCTTGCTGTTAGGAGGGAATCTGCAGCTTGCAGTGAAAGCGCTTCCAGAGGGGAGTCTAATGAGGGCAAACATTTGATGGTAGCAGCTTCCCTGCGGGAGATACTCTCTCTGCCAAAATCGCATTATTAGGCGTAAGTAAGTTACAATTCAGTACCCTATACTAAAGCTTGCTGTTAGGAGGGAATCTGCAGCTTGCAGTCAAAGCGCTTCCAGAGGGGAGTCTAATGAGGGCAAACATTTGATGGTAGCAGCTTCCCTGCGGGAGATATTCTCTTTGCCAAAATCGCATTATTAGGCGAAAGTAAGTTACAATTCAGTACCCTATCCTAAAGCTTGCTGTTAGGAGGGAATCTGCAACTTGCAGTGAAAGCGCTTCCAGAGGGGAGTCTAATGAGGGCAAACATTTGATGGTAGCAGCTTCCCTGCGGGAGATAGTCTCTTTTCCAAAATAGCATTATTAGGCGAAAGTAAGTTACAATTCAGTACCCTATCCTAAAGCTTGCTGTTAGGAGGGAATCTGCAGCTTGCAGTGAAAGCGCTTCCAGAGGGGAGTCTAACGAGGGCAAACATTTGATGGTAGCAGCTTCCCTGCGGGAGATAATCTCTTTGCCAAAATCGCATTACTAGGCGAAAGTAAGTTACAATTCAGTACCCTATCCTAAAGCTTGCTGTTAGGAGGGAATCTGCAGCTTGCAGTGAAAGCGCTTCCAGAGGGGAGTCTAATGAGGGCAAACATTTGATGGTAGCAGCTTCCCTGCAGGAGATATTCTCTTTGCCAAAATCGCCTTATTAGCCGCAGTTAAGTTACAATTCAGTACCCTATCCTAAAGCTTGCTGTTAGGAGGGAATCTGCAGCTTGCAGTGAAAGCGCTTCCAGAGGGGAGTCTAATGAGGGCAAATATTTGATGGTAGCAGCTTCCCTGCGGGAGATAGTCTCTTTGCCAAAATCGCATTATTAGGCGAAAGTAAGTTACAATTCAGTACCCTAACCTAAAGTTGCTGTTAGGAGGGAATCTGCAGCTTGCAGTGAAAGCGCTTCCAGAGGGGAGTCTAATGAGGGCAAAAATTTGATGGTAGCAGCTTCCCTGCGGGAGATACTCTCTTTGCCAAAATCGCCTTATTAGCAGCAGTTAAGTTACAATTCAGTACCCTATCCTAAAGCTTGCTGTTAGGAGGGAATCTGCAGCTTGCAGTGAAAGCACTTCCAGAGGGGAGTCTAATGAGGGCAAATATTTGATGGTAGCAGCTTCCCTTCGGGATATAGTCTCTTTGCCAAAATCGCATTATTAGGCGAAAGGAAGTTACAATTCAGTACCCTATCCTAAAGCTTGCTGTTAGGAGGGAATCTGCAGCTTGCAGTGAAAGCACTTCCAGAGGGGAGTCTAATGAGGGCAAACATTTGATGGTAGCAGCTTCTCTGCGGGAGAAAGTCTCTTTGCTAAAATCGCATTATTAGGCAAAAGTACGTTACAATTCAGTACCCTTTCCTAAAGATTGCTGTTAGGAGGGAATCTGCAGCTTGCAGTGAAAGCGCTTCCAGAGGGGAGTCTAATGAGGGCAAACATTTGATGGTAGCAGCTTCCCTGCGGGAGATACTCTTTTTGCAAAATCGCATTATTAGGCGAAAGTAAGTTACAATTCAGTACACTATCCTAAAGCTTGCTGTTAGGAGGGAATCTGCAGCTTGCAGTGAAAGCGCTTCCAGAGGGGAGTCTAATGAGGGCAAACATTTGATGGTAACAGCTTCCCTGCGGGAGATATTCTCTTTGCCAAAATCGCCTTATTAGCCGCAGTTAAGTTACAATTCAGTACCCTATCCTAAAGCTTGCTGTTAGGAGGGAATCTGCAGCTTGCAGTGAAAGCGCTTCCAGAGGGGAGTCTAATGAGGGCAAACATTTGATGGTAGCAGCTTCCCTGCGGGAGATACTCCCTTTGCCAAAATCGCATTATTAGGCGAAAGTAAATTACAATTCAGTACCCTATCCTAAAGCTTGCTGTTAGGAGGGAATCTGCAGCTTGCAGTGAAAGCACTTCCAGAGGGGAGTCTAACGAGGGCAAACATTTGATGGTAGCAGCTTCCCTGCGGGAGATACTCTCTCTGCCAAAATCGCATTATTAGGCGAAAGTAAGTTACAATTCAGTACCCTATCCTAAAGCTTGCTGTTAGGAGGGAATCTGCAGCTTGCAGTGAAAGCGCTTCCAGAGGGGAGTCTAACGAGGGCAAACATTTGATGGTAGCAGCTTCCCTGCGGGAGATAATCTCTTTTCCAATTTTGCCTTATTAGACGCAGTTAAGATACAATTCAGTACCCTATCCTAAAGCTTGCTGTTAGGAGGGAATCTGCAGCTTGCAGTGAAAGCGCTTCCAGAGGGGAGTCTAATGAGGGCAAATGTTTGATGGTAGCAGCTTCCCTGCGGTAGATACTCTCTTTGCCAAAATCACTTTATTAGGCGAAAGTAAGTTACAATTCAGTACCCTATCCTAAAGCTTGCTGTTAGGAGGGAATCTGCAGCTTGCAGTGAAAGCGCTTCCAGAGGGGAGTCTAATGAGGGCAAACATTGGGTGGTAGCATCTTCCCTGCTGGAGATAGTCTCTTTGCCAAAATCGCATTATTAGGCGAAAGTAAGTTACAATTCAGTACCCTATCCTAACGCTTGCTGTTAGGAAGGAATCTGCAGCTTGCAGTGAAAGCGCTTCCAGAGGGGAGTCTAATGAGGGCAAACATTTGATGTTAGCAGCTTCCCTGCGGGAGATACTCTCTTTGCCAAAATCGCATTATTAGGCGAAAGTAAGTTACAATTCAGTACCCTATCCTAAAGCTTGCTGTTAGGAGGGAATCTGCAGCTTGCATTGAAAGCGCTTCCAGAGGGGAGTCTAATGAGGGCAAACATTTGATGGTAGCAGCTTCCCTGCGGGAGATATTCTCTTTGCCAAAATCGCCTTATTAGCCGCAGATAAGTTACAATTCAGTACCCTATCCTAAAGCTTGCTGTTAGGAGGGAATCTGCAGCTTGCAGTGAAAGCGCTTCCAGAGGGGAGTCTAATGAGGGCAAACATTTGATGGTAGCAGCTTCCCTGCGGGAGATAGTCTCTTTTCCAAAATCGCAATATTATGCGAAAGTAAGTTTCAATTCAGTACCCTATCCTAAAGCTTGCTGTTAGGAGGGAATCTGCAGCTTGCAGTGAAAGCGCTTCCGGAGGGGAGTCTAACGAGGGCAAACGTTTGATGGTAGCAGCTTCCCTGCGGGAGATACTCTCTTTGCCAAAATCGCATTATTAGGCGAAATTAAGTTACAATTCAGTACCCTATCCTAAAGCTTGCTGTTAGGAGGGAATCTGCAGCTTGCAGTGAAAGCACTTCCAGAGGGGAGTCTAACGAGGGCAAACATTTGATGGTAGCAGCTTCCCTGCGGGATATAATCTCTTTTCAAATTTTGCCTTATTAGCCGCAGTTAAGATACAATTCAGTACCCTATCCTAAAGCTTGCTGTTAGGAGGGAATCTGCAGCTTGCAGTGAAAGCGCTTCCAGAGGGGAGTCTAATGAGGGCAAACATTTGATGGTAACAGCTTCCCTGCAGGAGATATTCTCTTTGCCAAAATCGCCTTATTAGCCGCAGTTAAGTTACAATTCAGTACCCTATCCTAAAGCTTGCTGTTAGGAGGGAATCTGCAGCTTGCAGTGAAAGCGCTTCCAGAGGGGAGTCTAATGAGGGCAAACATTTGATGGTAGCAGCTTCCCTGCGGGAGATACTCTCTTTGCCAAAATCGCATTATTAGGCGAAAGTAAGTTACAATTCAGTACCCTATCCTAAAGCTTGCTGTTAGGAGGGAATCTGCAGCTTGCAGTGAAAGCGCTTCCAGAGGGGAGTCTAACGAGGGCAAACATTTGATGGTAGCAGCTTCCCTGCGGGAGATACTCTCTTTGCCAAAATCGCATTATTAGGTGAAAGTAAATTACAATTCAGGACCCTATCCTAAAGCTTGCTGTTAGGAGGGAATCTGCAGCTTGCAGTGAAAGCGCTTCCAGAGGGGAGTCTAATGAGGGCAAACATTTGATGGTAGCAGCTTCCCTGCGGGAGATATTCTCTTTCCCAAAATCGCCTTATTAGCCGCAGATAAGTTACAATTCAGTACCCTATCCTAAAGCTTGCTGTTAGGAGGGAATCTGCAGCTTGCAGTGAAAGCGCTTCCAGAGGGGAGTCTAATGAGGGCAAATGTTTGATGGTAGCAGCTTCCCTGCGGTAGATACTCTCTTTGCCAAAATCACTTTATTAGGCGAAAGTAAGTTACAATTCAGTACCCTATCCTAAAGCTTGCTGTTAGGAGGGAATCTGCAGCTTGCAGTGAAAGCGCTTCCAGAGGGGAGTCTAATGAGGGCAAACATTGGGTGGTAGCATCTTCCCTGCTGGAGATAGTCTCTTTGCCAAAATCGCATTATTAGGCGAAAGTAAGTTACAATTCAGTACCCTATCCTAACGCTTGCTGTTAGGAAGGAATCTGCAGCTTGCAGTGAAAGCGCTTCCAGAGGGGAGTCTAATGAGGGCAAACATTTGATGTTAGCAGCTTCCCTGCGGGAGATACTCTCTTTGCCAAAATCGCATTATTAGGCGAAAGTAAGTTACAATTCAGTACCCTATCCTAAAGCTTGCTGTTAGGAGGGAATCTGCAGCTTGCATTGAAAGCGCTTCCAGAGGGGAGTCTAATGAGGGCAAACATTTGATGGTAGCAGCTTCCCTGCGGGAGATATTCTCTTTGCCAAAATCGCCTTATTAGCCGCAGATAAGTTACAATTCAGTACCCTATCCTAAAGCTTGCTGTTAGGAGGGAATCTGCAGCTTGCAGTGAAAGCGCTTCCAGAGGGGAGTCTACTGAGGGCAAACATTTGATGGTAGCAGCTTCCCTGCGGGAGATAGTCTCTTTTCCAAAATCGCAATATTATGCGAAAGTAAGTTACAATTCAGTACCCTATCCTAAAGCTTGCTGTTAGGAGGGAATCTGCAGCTTGCAGTGAAAGCGCTTCCGGAGGGGAGTCTAACGAGGGCAAACGTTTGATGGTAGCAGCTTCCCTGCGGGAGATACTCTCTTTGCCAAAATCACATTATTAGGCGAAAGTAAGTTACAATTCAGTACCCTATCCTAAAGCTTGCTGTTAGGAGGGAATCTGCAGCTTGCAGTGAAAGCGCTTCCAGAGGGGAGTCTAATGAGGGCAAACATTTGATGGTAGCAGCTTCCCTGCAGGAGATATTCTCTTTGCCAAAATCGCCTTATTAGCCGCAGTTAAGTTACAATTCAGTACCCTATCCTAAAGCTTGCTGTTAGGAGGGAATCTGCAGCTTGCAGTGAAAGCGCTTCCAGAGGGGAGTCTAATGAGGGCAAATATTTGATGGTAGCAGCTTCCCTGCGGGAGATAGTCTCTTTGCCAAAATCGCATTATTAGGCGAAAGTAAGTTACAATTCAGTACCCTAACCTAAAGTTGCTGTTAGGAGGGAATCTGCAGCTTGCAGTGAAAGCGCTTCCAGAGGGGAGTCTAATGAGGGCAAAAATTTGATGGTAGCAGCTTCCCTGCGGGAGATACTCTCTTTGCCAAAATCGCCTTATTAGCAGCAGTTAAGTTACAATTCAGTACCCTATCCTAAAGCTTGCTGTTAGGAGGGAATCTGCAGCTTGCAGTGAAAGCACTTCCAGAGGGGAGTCTAATGAGGGCAAATATTTGATGGTAGCAGCTTCCCTTCGGGATATAGTCTCTTTGCCAAAATCGCATTATTAGGCGAAAGGAAGTTACAATTCAGTACCCTATCCTAAAGCTTGCTGTTAGGAGGGAATCTGCAGCTTGCAGTGAAAGCACTTCCAGAGGGGAGTCTAATGAGGGCAAACATTTGATGGTAGCAGCTTCCCTGCGGGAGAAAGTCTCTTTGCTAAAATCGCATTATTAGGCGAAAGTACGTTACAATTCAGTACCCTTTCCTAAAGATTGCTGTTAGGAGGGAATCTGCAGCTTGCAGTGAAAGCGCTTCCAGAGGGGAGTCTAATGAGGGCAAACATTTGATGGTAGCAGCTTCCCTGCGGGAGATACTCTTTTTGCAAAATCGCATTATTAGGCGAAAGTAAGTTACAATTCAGTACACTATCCTAAAGCTTGCTGTTAGGAGGGAATCTGCAGCTTGCAGTGAAAGCGCTTCCAGAGGGGAGTCTAATGAGGGCAAACATTTGATGGTAACAGCTTCCCTGCGGGAGATATTCTCTTTGCCAAAATCGCCTTATTAGCCGCAGTTAAGTTACAATTCAGTACCCTATCCTAAAGCTTGCTGTTAGGAGGGAATCTGCAGCTTGCAGTGAAAGCACTTCCAGAGGGGAGTCTAACGAGGGCAAACATTTGATGGTAGCAGCTTCCCTGCGGGAGATACTCTCTCTGCCAAAATCGCATTATTAGGCGAAAGTAAGTTACAATTCAGTACCCTATCCTAAAGCTTGCTGTTAGGAGGGAATCTGCAGCTTGCAGTGAAAGCGCTTCCAGAGGGGAGTCTAACGAGGGCAAACATTTGATGGTAGCAGCTTCCCTGCGGGAGATAATCTCTTTTCCAATTTTGCCTTTTTAGACGCAGTTAAGATACAATTCAGTACCCTATCCTAAAGCTTGCTGTTAGGAGGGAATCTGCAGCTTGCAGTGAAAGCGCTTCCAGAGGGGAGTCTAATGAGGGCAAATGTTTGATGGTAGCAGCTTCCCTGCGGTAGATACTCTCTTTGCCAAAATCACTTTATTAGGCGAAAGTAAGTTACAATTCAGTACCCTATCCTAAAGCTTGCTGTTAGGAGGGAATCTGCAGCTTGCAGTGAAAGCGCTTCCAGAGGGGAGTCTAATGAGGGCAAACATTGGGTGGTAGCATCTTCCCTGCTGGAGATAGTCTCTTTGCCAAAATCGCATTATTAGGCGAAAGTAAGTTACAATTCAGTACCCTATCCTAACGCTTGCTGTTAGGAAGGAATCTGCAGCTTGCAGTGAAAGCGCTTCCAGAGGGGAGTCTAATGAGGGCAAACATTTGATGGTAGCAGCTTCCCTGCGGGAGATACTCTCTTTGCCAAAATCTCATTATTAGGCGAAAGTAAGTTACAATTCAGTACCCTATCCTAAAGCTTGCTGTTAGGAGGGAATCTGCAGCTTGCATTGAAAGCGCTTCCAGAGGGGAGTCTAATGAGGGCAAACATTTGATGGTAGCAGCTTCCCTGCGGGAGATATTCTCTTTGCCAAAATCGCCTTATTAGCCGCAGATAAGTTACAATTCAGTACCCTATCCTAAAGCTTGCTGTTAGGAGGGAATCTGCAGCTTGCAGTGAAAGCGCTTCCAGAGGGGAGTCTAATGAGGGCAAACATTTGATGGTAGCAGCTTCCCTGCGGGAGATAGTCTCTTTTCCAAAATCGCAATATTATGCGAAAGTAAGTTTCAATTCAGTACCCTATCCTAAAGCTTGCTGTTAGGAGGGAATCTGCAGCTTGCAGTGAAAGCGCTTCCGGAGGGGAGTCTAACGAGGGCAAACGTTTGATGGTAGCAGCTTCCCTGCGGGAGATACTCTCTTTGCCAAAATCGCATTATTAGGCGAAAGTAAGTTACAATTCAGTACCCTATCCTAAAGCTTGCTGTTAGGAGGGAATCTGCAGCTTGCAGTGAAAGCGCTTCCAGAGGGGAGTCTAATGAGGGCAAACATTTGATGGTAGCAGCTTCCCTGCAGGAGATATTCTCTTTGCCAAAATCGCCTTATTAGCCGCAGTTAAGTTACAATTCAGTACCCTATCCTAAAGCTTGCTGTTAGGAGGGAATCTGCAGCTTGCAGTGAAAGCGCTTCCAGAGGGGAGTCTAATGAGGGCAAATATTTGATGGTAGCAGCTTCCCTGCGGGAGATAGTCTCTTTGCCAAAATCGCATTATTAGGCGAAAGTAAGTTACAATTCAGTACCCTAACCTAAAGTTGCTGTTAGGAGGGAATCTGCAGCTTGCAGTGAAAGCGCTTCCAGAGGGGAGTCTAATGAGGGCAAAAATTTGATGGTAGCAGCTTCCCTGCGGGAGATACTCTCTTTGCCAAAATCGCCTTATTAGCAGCAGTTAAGTTACAATTCAGTACCCTATCCTAAAGCTTGCTGTTAGGAGGGAATCTGCAGCTTGCAGTGAAAGCACTTCCAGAGGGGAGTCTAATGAGGGCAAATATTTGATGGTAGCAGCTTCCCTTCGGGATATAGTCTCTTTGCCAAAATCGCATTATTAGGCGAAAGGAAGTTACAATTCAGTACCCTATCCTAAAGCTTGCTGTTAGGAGGGAATCTGCAGCTTGCAGTGAAAGCACTTCCAGAGGGGAGTCTAATGAGGGCAAACATTTGATGGTAGCAGCTTCCCTGCGGGAGAAAGTCTCTTTGCTAAAATCGCATTATTAGGCGAAAGTACGTTACAATTCAGTACCCTTTCCTAAAGATTGCTGTTAGGAGGGAATCTGCAGCTTGCAGTGAAAGCGCTTCCAGAGGGGAGTCTAATGAGGGCAAACATTTGATGGTAGCAGCTTCCCTGCGGGAGATACTCTTTTTGCAAAATCGCATTATTAGGCGAAAGTAAGTTACAATTCAGTACACTATCCTAAAGCTTGCTGTTAGGAGGGAATCTGCAGCTTGCAGTGAAAGCGCTTCCAGAGGGGAGTCTAATGAGGGCAAACATTTGATGGTAACAGCTTCCCTGCGGGAGATATTCTCTTTGCCAAAATCGCCTTATTAGCCGCAGTTAAGTTACAATTCAGTACCCTATCCTAAAGCTTGCTGTTAGGAGGGAATCTGCAGCTTGCAGTGAAAGCGCTTCCAGAGGGGAGTCTAATGAGGGCAAACATTTGATGGTAGCAGCTTCCCTGCGGGAGATACTCTCTTTGCCAAAATCGCATTATTAGGCGAAAGTAAGTTACAATTCAGTACCCTATCCTAAAGCTTGCTGTTAGGAGGGAATCTGCAGCTTGCAGTGAAAGCACTTCCAGAGGGGAGTCTAACGAGGCAAACATTTGATGGTAGCAGCTTCCCTGCGGGAGATACTCTCTCTGCCAAAATCGCATTATTAGGCGAAAGTAAGTTACAATTCAGTACCCTATCCTAAAGCTTGCTGTTAGGAGGGAATCTGCAGCTTGCAGTGAAAGCGCTTCCAGAGGGGAGTCTAACGAGGGCAAACATTTGATGGTAGCAGCTTCCCTGCGGGAGATAATCTCTTTTCCAATTTTGCCTTTTTAGACGCAGTTAAGATACAATTCAGTACCCTATCCTAAAGCTTGCTGTTAGGAGGGAATCTGCAGCTTGCAGTGAAAGCGCTTCCAGAGGGGAGTCTAATGAGGGCAAATGTTTGATGGTAGCAGCTTCCCTGCGGTAGATACTCTCTTTGCCAAAATCACTTTATTAGGCGAAAGTAAGTTACAATTCAGTACCCTATCCTAAAGCTTGCTGTTAGGAGGGAATCTGCAGCTTGCAGTGAAAGCGCTTCCAGAGGGGAGTCTAATGAGGGCAAACATTGGGTGGTAGCATCTTCCCTGCTGGAGATAGTCTCTTTGCCAAAATCGCATTATTAGGCGAAAGTAAGTTACAATTCAGTACCCTATCCTAACGCTTGCTGTTAGGAAGGAATCTGCAGCTTGCAGTGAAAGCGCTTCCAGAGGGGAGTCTAATGAGGGCAAACATTTGATGTTAGCAGCTTCCCTGCGGGAGATACTCTCTTTGCCAAAATCGCATTATTAGGCGAAAGTAAGTTACAATTCAGTACCCTTTCCTAAAGCTTGCTGTTAGGAGGGAATCTGCAGCTTGCAGTGAAAGCGCTTCCAGAGGGGAGTCTAATGAGGGCAAACATTTGATGGTAGCAGCTTCCCTGCGGGAGATATTCTCTTTGCCAAAATCGCCTTATTAGCCGCAGATAAGTTACAATTCAGTACCCTATCCTAAAGCTTGCTGTTAGGAGGGAATCTGCAGCTTGCAGTGAAAGCGCTTCCAGAGGGGAGTCTAATGAGGGCAAACATTTGATGGTAGCAGCTTCCCTGCGGGAGATAGTCTCTTTTCCAAAATCGCAATATTATGCGAAAGTAAGTTTCAATTCAGTACCCTATCCTAAAGCTTGCTGTTAGGAGGGAATCTGCAGCTTGCAGTGAAAGCGCTTCCGGAGGGGAGTCTAACGAGGGCAAACGTTTGATGGTAGCAGCTTCCCTGCGGGAGATACTCTCTTTGCCAAAATCGCATTATTAGGCGAAATTAAGTTACAATTCAGTACCCTATCCTAAAGCTTGCTGTTAGGAGGGAATCTGCAGCTTGCAGTGAAAGCACTTCCAGAGGGGAGTCTAACGAGGGCAAACATTTGATGGTAGCAGCTTCCCTGCGGGATATAATCTCTTTTCAAATTTTGCCTTATTAGCCGCAGTTAAGATACAATTCAGTACCCTATCCTAAAGCTTGCTGTTAGGAGGGAATCTGCAGCTTGCAGTGAAAGCGCTTCCAGAGGGGAGTCTAATGAGGGCAAACATTTGATGGTAACAGCTTCCCTGCAGGAGATATTCTCTTTGCCAAAATCGCCTTATTAGCCGCAGTTAAGTTACAATTCAGTACCCTATCCTAAAGCTTGCTGTTAGGAGGGAATCTGCAGCTTGCAGTGAAAGCGCTTCCAGAGGGGAGTCTAATGAGGGCAAACATTTGATGGTAGCAGCTTCCCTGCGGGAGATAGTCTCTTTGCCATAATCGCATTATTAGGCGAAAGTAAGTTACAATTCAGTACCCTATCCTAAAGCTTGCTGTTAGGAGGGAATCTGCAGCTTGCAGTGAAAGCGCTTCCAGAGGGGAGTCTAACGAGGGCAAACATTTGATGGTAGCAGCTGCCCTGCGGGAGATACTCTCTTTGCCAAAATCGCATTATTAGGTGAAAGTAAATTACAATTCAGGACCCTATCCTAAAGCTTGCTGTTAGGAGGGAATCTGCAGCTTGCAGTGAAAGCGCTTCCAGAGGGGAGTCTAATGAGGGCAAACATTTGATGGTAGCAGCTTCCCTGCGGGAGATATTCTCTTTCCCAAAATCGCCTTATTAGCCGCAGATAAGTTACAATTCAGTACCCTATCCTAAAGCTTGCTGTTAGGAGGGAATCTGCAGCTTGCAGTGAAAGCGCTTCCAGAGGGGAGTCTAATGAGGGCAAACATTTGATGGTAGCAGCTTCCCTGCGGGAGATATTCTCTTTCCCAAAATCGCCTTATTAGCCGCAGATAAGTTACAATTCAGTACCCTATCCTAAAGCTTGCTGTTAGGAGGGAATCTGCAGCTTGCAGTGAAAGCGCTTCCAGAGGGGAGTCTAATGAGGGCAAATGTTTGATGGTAGCAGCTTCCCTGCGGTAGATACTCTCTTTGCCAAAATCACTTTATTAGGCGAAAGTAAGTTACAATTCAGTACCCTATCCTAAAGCTTGCTGTTAGGAGGGAATCTGCAGCTTGCAGTGAAAGCGCTTCCAGAGGGGAGTCTAATGAGGGCAAACATTGGGTGGTAGCATCTTCCCTGCTGGAGATAGTCTCTTTGCCAAAATCGCATTATTAGGCGAAAGTAAGTTACAATTCAGTACCCTATCCTAACGCTTGCTGTTAGGAAGGAATCTGCAGCTTGCAGTGAAAGCGCTTCCAGAGGGGAGTCTAATGAGGGCAAACATTTGATGTTAGCAGCTTCCCTGCGGGAGATACTCTCTTTGCCAAAATCGCATTATTAGGCGAAAGTAAGTTACAATTCAGTACCCTATCCTAAAGCTTGCTGTTAGGAGGGAATCTGCAGCTTGCATTGAAAGCGCTTCCAGAGGGGAGTCTAATGAGGGCAAACATTTGATGGTAGCAGCTTCCCTGCGGGAGATATTCTCTTTGCCACAATCGCCTTATTAGCCGCAGATAAGTTACAATTCAGTACCCTATCCTAAAGCTTGCTGTTAGGAGGGAATCTGCAGCTTGCAGTGAAAGCGCTTCCAGAGGGGAGTCTAATGAGGGCAAACATTTGATGGTAGCAGCTTCCCTGCGGGAGATAGTCTCTTTTCCAAAATCGCAATATTATGCGAAAGTAAGTTTCAATTCAGTACCCTATCCTAAAGCTTGCTGTTAGGAGGGAATCTGCAGCTTGCAGTGAAAGCGCTTCCGGAGGGGAGTCTAACGAGGGCAAACGTTTGATGGTAGCAGCTTCCCTGCGGGAGATACTCTCTTTGCCAAAATCGCATTATTAGGCGAAATTAAGATACAATTCAGTACCCTATCCTAAAGCTTGCTGTTAGGAGGGAATCTGCAGCTTGCAGTGAAAGCACTTCCAGAGGGGAGTCTAACGAGGGCAAACATTTGATGGTAGCAGCTTCCCTGCGGGATATAATCTCTTTTCAAATTTTGCCTTATTAGCCGCAGTTAAGATACAATTCAGTACCCTATCCTAAAGCTTGCTGTTAGGAGGGAATCTGCAGCTTGCAGTGAAAGCGCTTCCAGAGGGGAGTCTAATGAGGGCAAACATTTGATGGTAACAGCTTCCCTGCAGGAGATATTCTCTTTGCCAATATCGCCTTATTAGCCGCAGTTAAGTTACAATTCAGTACCCTATCCTAAAGCTTGCTGTTAGGAGGGAATCTGCAGCTTGCAGTGAAAGCGCTTCCAGAGGGGAGTCTAATGAGGGCAAACATTTGATGGTAGCAGCTTCCCTGCGGGAGATACTCTCTTTGCCAAAATCGCATTATTAGGCGAAAGTAAGTTACAATTCAGTACCCTATCCTAAAGCTTGCTGTTAGGAGGGAATCTGCAGCTTGCAGTGAAAGCGCTTCCAGAGGGGAGTCTAACGAGGGCAAACATTTGATGGTAGCAGCTTCCCTGCGGGAGATACTCTCTTTGCCAAAATCGCATTATTAGGTGAAAGTAAGTTACAATTCAGGACCCTATCCTAAAGCTTGCTGTTAGGAGGGAATCTGCAGCTTGCAGTGAAAGCGCTTCCAGAGGGGAGTCTAATGAGGGCAAACATTTGATGGTAGCAGCTTCCCTGCGGGAGATATTCTCTTTGCCAAAATCGCATTATTAGCCGCAGATAAGTTACAATTCAGTACCCTATCCTAAAGCTTGCTGTTAGGAGGGAATCTGCAGCTTGCAGTGAAAGCGCTTCCAGAGGGGAGTCTAATGAGGGCAAACATTTGATGGTAGCAGCTTCCCTGCGGGAGATATTCTCTTTCCCAAAATCGCCTTATTAGCCGCAGATAAGTTACAATTCAGTACCCTATCCTAAAGCTTGCTGTTAGGAGGGAATCTGCAGCTTGCAGTGAAAGCGCTTCCAGAGGGGAGTCTAACGAGGGCAAACATTTGATGGTAGCAGCTTCCCTGCGGGAGGTACTCTCTTTGCCAAAATCGCATTATTAGGCGAAAGTAAGTTACAATTCAGTACCCTATCCTAAAGCTTGCTGTTAGGAGGGAATCTGCAGCTTGCAGTGAAAGCGCTTCCAGAGGGGAGTCTAACGAGGGCAAACATTTGATGGTAGCAGCTTCCCTGCGGGAGGTACTCTCTTTGCCAAAATCGCATTATTAGGCGAAAGTAAGTTACAATTCAGTACCCTATCCTAAAGCTTGCTGTTAGGAGGGAATCTGCAGCTTGCAGTGAAAGCGCTTCCAGAGGGGAGTCTAACGAGGGCAAACATTTGATGGTAGCAGCTTCCCTGCGGGAGATACTCTCTTTGCCAAAATCGCATTATTAGGCGAAAGTAAGTTACAATTCAGTACCCTATCCTAAAGCTTGCTGTTAGGAGGGAATCTGCAGCTTGCAGTGAAAGCGCTTCCAGAGGGGAGTCTAATGAGGGCAAACATTTGATGGTAGCAGCTTCCCTGCGGGAGATAATCTCTTTTCCAATTTTGCCTTATTAGACGCAGTTAAGTTACAATTCAGTACCCTATCCTAAAGCTTGCTGTTAGGAGGGAATCTGCAGCTTGCAGTGAAAGCGCTTCCAGAGGGGAGTCTAAGGAGGGCAAACATTTGATGGTAGCAGCTACCCTGCGGGAGATACTCTCTTTGCCAAAATCGCATTATTATGCGAAAGTAAGTTTCAATTCAGTACCCTATCCTAAAGCTTGCTGTTAGGAGGGAATCTGCAGCTTGCAGTGAAAGCGCTTCCAGAGGGGAGTCTAATGAGGGCAAACATTTGATGGTAGCAGCTTCCCTGCGGGAGATACTCTCTTTGCCAAAATCGCATTATTATGCGAAAGTAAGTTTCAATTCAGTACCCTATCCTAAAGCTTGCTGTTAGGAGGGAATCTGCAGCTTGCAGTGAAAGCGCTTCCAGAGGGGAGTCTAATGAGGGCAAACATTTGATGGTAGCAGTTTCCCTGCGGGAAATACTCTCTTTGCCAAAATCGCATTATTAGGCGAAAGTAAGTTACAATTCAGGACCCTATCCTAAAGCTTGCTGTTAGGAGGGAATCTGCAGCTTGCAGTGAAAGCGCTTCCAGAGGGGAGTCTAAGGAGGGCAAACATTTGATGGTAGCAGCTTCCCTGCGGGAGATATTCTCTTTGCAAAAATCGCATTATTAGGCGAAAGTAAGTTACAATTCAGTACCCTATCCTAAAGCTTGCTGTTAGGAGGGAATCTGCAGCTTGCAGTGAAAGCGCTTCCAGAGGGGAGTCTAATGAGTGCAAACATTTGATGGTAGCAGCTACCCTGCGGGAGATACTCTCTTTGCCAAAATCGCATTATTAGCCCCAGTTAAGTTACAATTCAGTACACTATCCTAAAGCTTGCTGTTAGGAGGGAATCTGCAGCTTGCAGTGAAAGCGCTTCCAGAGGGGAGTCTAATGAGGGCAAACATTTGATGGTAGCAGCTTCCCTGCAGGAGATACTCTCTTTGCCAAAATCGCATTATTAGGCGAAAGTAAGTTACAATTCAGTACCCTATACTAAAGCTTGCTGTTAGGAGGGAATCTGCAGCTTGCAGTGAAAACGCTTCCAGAGGGGAGTCTAATGAGGGCAAACATTTGATGGTAGCAGCTTCCCTGCGGGAGATACTCTCTCTGCCAAAATCGCATTATTAGGCGAAAGTAAGTTACAATTCAGTACTCTATTCTAAAGCTTGCTGTTAGGAGGGAATCTGCAGCTTGCAGTCAAAGCGCTTCCAGAGGGGAGTCTAATGAGGGCAAACATTTGATGGTAGCAGCTTCCCTGCGGGAGATACTCTCTTTGCCAAAATTGCATTATTAGGCGAAAGTAAGTTACAATTCAGTACCCTATTCTAAAGCTTGCTGTTAGGAGGGAATCTGCAGCTTGCAGTGAAAGCGCTTCCAGAGGGGAGTCTAATGAGGGCAAACATTTGATGGTAGCAGCTTCCCTGCGGGAGATACTCTCTTTGCCATAATCGCATTATTAGGCGAAAGTAAGTTACAATTCAGTACCCTATCCTAAAGCTTGCTGTTAGGAGGGAATCTGCAGCTTGCAGTGAAAGCGCTTCCAGAGGGGAGTCTAATGAGGGCAAACATTTGATGGTAGCAGCTTCCCTGCGGGAGATAATCTCTTTTCCAATTTTGCCTTATTAGACGCAGTTAAGATACAATTCAGTACCCTATCCTAAAGCTTGCTGTTAGGAGGGAATCTGCAGCTTGCATTGAAAGCGCTTCCAGAGGGGAGTCTAATGAGGGCAAATGTTTGATTGTACCAGCTTCCCTGCGGTAGATACTCTCTTTGCCAAAATCACATTATTAGGCGAAAGTAAGTTACAATTCAGTACCCTATCCTAAAGCTTGCTGTTAGGAGGGAATCTGCAGCTTGCAGTGAAAGCGCTTCCAGAGGGGAGTCTAATGAGGGCAAACATTTGGTGGTAGCATCTTCCCTGCGGGAGATAGTCTCTTTTCCAAAATCGCATTATTAGGCGAAAGTAAGTTACAATTCAGTACCCTATCCTAACGCTTGCTGTTAGGAAGGAATCTGAAGCTTGCAGTGAAAGCGCTTCCAGAGGGGAGTCTAAGGAGGGCAAACATTTGATGTTAGCAGCTTCCCTGCGGGAGATACTCTCTTTGCCAAAATCGCATTATTAGGCGAAAGTAAGTTACAATTCAGTACCCTATCCTAAAGCTTGCTGTTAGGAGGGAATCTGCAGCTTGCATTGAAAGCGCTTCCAGAGGGGAGTCTAATGAGGGCAAACATTTGATGGTAGCAGCTTCCCTGCGGGAGATATTCTCTTTGCCAAAATCGCCTTATTAGCCGCAGATAAGTTACAATTCAGTACCCTATCCTAAAGCTTGCTGTTAGGAGGGAATCTGCAGCTTGCAGTGAAAGCGCTTCCAGAGGGGAGTCTAATGAGGGCAAACATTTGATGGTAGCAGCTTCCCTGCAGGAGATACTCTCTTTGCCAAAATCGCATTATTAGGCGAAAGTAAGTTACAATTCAGTACCCTATACTAAAGCTTGCTGTTAGGAGGGAATCTGCAGCTTGCAGTGAAAACGCTTCCAGAGGGGAGTCTAATGAGGGCAAACATTTGATGGTAGCAGCTTCCCTGCGGGAGATACTCTCTCTGCCAAAATCGCATTATTAGGCGAAAGTAAGTTACAATTCAGTACTCTATTCTAAAGCTTGCTGTTAGGAGGGAATCTGCAGCTTGCAGTCAAAGCGCTTCCAGAGGGGAGTCTAATGAGGGCAAACATTTGATGGTAGCAGCTTCCCTGCGGGAGATACTCTCTTTGCCAAAATTGCATTATTAGGCGAAAGTAAGTTACAATTCAGTACCCTATTCTAAAGCTTGCTGTTAGGAGGGAATCTGCAGCTTGCAGTCAAAGCGCTTCCAGAGGGGAGTCTAATGAGGGCAAACATTTGATGGTAGCAGCTTCCCTGCGGGAGATACTCTCTTTGCCATAATCGCATTATTAGGCGAAAGTAAGTTACAATTCAGTACCCTATCCTAAAGCTTGCTGTTAGGAGGGAATCTGCAGCTTGCAGTGAAAGCGCTTCCAGAGGGGAGTCTAATGAGGGCAAACATTTGATGGTAGCAGCTTCCCTGCGGGAGATAATCTCTTTTCCAATTTTGCCTTATTAGACGCAGTTAAGATACAATTCAGTACCCTATCCTAAAGCTTGCTGTTAGGAGGGAATCTGCAGCTTGCATTGAAAGCGCTTCCAGAGGGGAGTCTAATGAGGGCAAATGTTTGATTGTACCAGCTTCCCTGCGGTAGATACTCTCTTTGCCAAAATCACATTATTAGGCGAAAGTAAGTTACAATTCAGTACCCTATCCTAAAGCTTGCTGTTAGGAGGGAATCTGCAGCTTGCAGTGAAAGCGCTTCCAGAGGGGAGTCTAATGAGGGCAAACATTTGGTGGTAGCATCTTCCCTGCGGGAGATAGTCTCTTTTCCAAAATCGCATTATTAGGCGAAAGTAAGTTACAATTCAGTACCCTATCCTAACGCTTGCTGTTAGGAAGGAATCTGCAGCTTGCAGTGAAAGCGCTTCCAGAGGGGAGTCTAAGGAGGGCAAACATTTGATGTTAGCAGCTTCCCTGCGGGAGATACTCTCTTTGCCAAAATCGCATTATTAGGCGAAAGTAAGTTACAATTCAGTACCCTATCCTAAAGCTTGCTGTTAGGAGGGAATCTGCAGCTTGCATTGAAAGCGCTTCCAGAGGGGAGTCTAATGAGGGCAAACATTTGATGGTAGCAGCTTCCCTGCGGGAGATATTCTCTTTGCCAAAATCGCCTTATTAGCCGCAGATAAGTTACAATTCAGTACCCTATCCTAAAGCTTGCTGTTAGGAGGGAATCTGCAGCTTGCAGTGAAAGCGCTTCCAGAGGGGAGTCTAATGAGGGCAAACATTTTATGGTAGCAGCTTCCCTGCGGGAGATACTCTCTTTGACAAAATCGCAATATTATGCGAAAGTAAGTTTCAATTCAGTACCCTATCCTAAAGCTTGCTGTTAGGAGGGAATCTGCAGCTTGCAGTGAAAGCGCTTCCGGAGGGGAGTCTAACGAGGGCAAACGTTTGATGGTAGCAGCTTCCTTGCGGGAGATACTCTCTTTGCCAAAATCGCATTATTAGGCGAAATTAAGTTACAATTCAGTACCCTATCCTAAAGCTTGCTGTTAGGAGGGAATCTGCAGCTTGCAGTGAAAGCACTTCCAGAGGGGAGTCTAACGAGGGCAAACATTTGATGGTAGCAGCTTCCCTGCGGGATATAATCTCTTTTCCAATTTTGCCTTATTAGCCGCAGTTAAGATACAATTCAGTACCCTATCCTAAAGCTTGCTGTTAGGAGGGAATCTGCAGCTTGCAGTGAAAGCGCTTCCAGAGGGGAGTCTAATGAGGGCAAACATTTGATGGTAGCAGCTTCCCTGCAGGAGATATTCTCTTTGCCAAAATCGCCTTATTAGCCGCAGTTAAGTTACAATTCAGTACCCTATGCTAAAGCTTGCTGTTAGGAGGGAATCTGCAGCTTGCGGTGAAAGCGCTTCCAGAGGGGAGTCTAATGAGGGCAAACATTTGATGGTAGCAGCTTCCCTGCGGGAGATACTCTCTTTGCCAAAATCGCCTTATTAGCCGCAGTTAAGTTACAATTCAGTACCCTATCCTAAAGCTTGCTGTTAGGAGGGAATCTGCAGCTTGCAGTGAAAGCGCTTCCAGAGGGGAGTCTAATGAGGGCAAACATTTGATGGTAGCAGCTTCCCTGCGGGAGATACTCTCTTTGCCAAAATCGCATTATTAGGCGAAAGTAAGTTACAATTCAGTACCCTATCCTAAAGCTTGCTGTTAGGAGGGAATCTGCAGCTTGCAGTGAAAGCGCTTCCAGAGGGGAGTCTAACGAGGGCAAACATTTGATGGTAGCAGATTCCCTGCGGGAGATAGTCTCTTTGCCAAAATCGCATTATTAGGCGAAAGTAAGTTACAATTCAGTACCCTATCCTAAAGCTTGCTGTTAGGAGGGAATCTGCAGCTTGCAGTGAAAGCGCTTCCAGAGGGGAGTCTAAGGAGGGCAAACATTTGATGTTAGCAGCTTCCTTGCGGGAGATACTCTCTTTGCCAATATCGCATTATTAGGCGAAAGTAAGTTACAATTCAGTACCCTATCCTAAAGCTTGCTGTTAGGAGGGAATCTGCAGCTTGCAGTGAAAGCGCTTCCAGAGGGGAGTCTAACGAGGGCAAACATTTGATGGTAGCAGCTTCCCTGCGGGAGATACTCTCTTTGCCAAAATCGCATCATTAGGCGAAAGTAAGATACAATTCAGTACCCCATCCTAAAGCTTGCTGTTAGGAGGGAATCTGCAGCTTGCAGTGAAAGCGCTTCCAGAGGGGAGTCTAACGAGGGCAAACATTTGATGGTAGAGCCTTCCCTGCGGGAGATACTCTCCTTGCCAAAATCGCATTATTAGGCGAAAGTGCGTTACAATTCAGGACACTATCCTAAAGCTTGCTGTTAGGAGGGAATCTGCAGCTTGCAGTGAAAGCGCTTCCAGAGGGGAGTCTAATGAGGGCAAACACTTGATGGTAGCTGCTTCCCTGCGTGAGATAGTCTCTTTTCCAAAATCGCATTATTAGGCGAAAGTAAGTTATAAATCAGTACTCTATCCTAAAGTTTGCTGTTAGGAGGGAATCTGCAGCTTGCAGTCAAAGCGCTTCCAGAGGGGAGTCTAATGAGGGCAAACATTTGATGGTAGCAGCTTCTCTGCGGGAGATACTCTCTTTGCTAAAAACGCATTATTAGGCGAAAGTAAGTTACAATTCAGTACCCTATCCTAAAGCTTGCTGTTAGGAGGGAATCTGCAGCTTGCAGTGAAAGTGCTTCAAGAGAGGAATATAACGAGAGCCAGCATTTGATGGTAGCAGCTTCCCTGCGGGAGATATTCTCTTTCCCAAAATCGCCTTATTAGCCGCAGATAAGTTACAATTCAGTACCCTATCCTAAAGCTTGCTGTTAGGAGGGAATCTGCAGCTTGCAGTGAAAGCGCTTCTAGAGGGGAGTCTAATGAGGGCAAACATTTGATGGTAGCAGCTTTCCTGCGGGAGATACTCTCTTTGCCAAAATCGCTTTATTAGGCGAAAGTAAATTACAATTCAGTACCCTATCCTAAAGCTTGCTGTTAGGAGGGAATCTGCAGCTTGCAGTGAAAGCGCTTCCAGAGGGGAGTCTAACGAGGGCAAACATTTGATGGTAGCAGCTTCCCTGCGGGAGATACTCTCTTTGCCAAAATCGCATTATTAGCCGCATTTAAGATACAATTCAGTACCCTATCCTAAAGCTTGCTGTTAGGAGGGAATCTGCAGCTTGCAGTGAAAGCGCTTCCAGAGGGGAGTCTAACGAGGGCAAACATTTGATGGTAGCAGCTTCCCTGCGGGAAGCAAGCTGCAGATTCCCTCCTAACAGCAAGCTTTAGGATAGGGTACTGAATTGTAACTTACTTTCTCCTAATAATGCGATTTTGGCAAAGAGAGTATCTCCCGCAGGGAAGCTGCTACCATCAAATGTTTGCCCTCGTTAGACTCATCTCTGGAAGCGCTTTCACTGCAAGGTGCAGATTCCCTCCTAACAGCAAGCTGTAGGACAGTGTACTGAATTGTAACTTTAATGCGGCTAATAATGCGATCATGGAAAAGAGAGTATCTCCCGCAGGAAAGCTGCTACCATCAAATGTTTGCCCTCATTAGACTCCCCTCTGGAAGCGCTTTCACTGTAAGCTGCAGATTCCCTCCTAACACCAAGCTTTAGGATAGGGTACTGAATTGTATCTTACTTTCTCCTAAAAATGTGATTTTGTAAAAGAGAGTATCTCCCGCAGGGAAGCTGCTACAATCAAGTGTTTGCCCTCATTAGACTCCCCTCTGGAAGCGCTTTCACTGTAAGCTGCAGATTTCCTCCTAACAGCAAGCTTTAGGATAGGGTACTGAATTGTAACTTACTTTCGCCTAATAATGCGATTTTGGAAAAGAGAGTATCTCCCGCAGGGAAGCTGCTACCATCAAGTGTTTGCCCTCTTTAGACTTCCCTCTGGAAGCGCTTTCACTGCAAGCTGCAGATTCCCCTGGTGGAGCTTGAGGCCATTCCCTCTTTTCCTGTCCCCTGTCACTTGGGAGAAATGGCCATCATCCTCCTCTCTACAATCTCCTTTCAGTTAATTGTAGAGAGCAATGAAGTCTCCCCTCAGCCTCCTTTTCTCCAGACTAAACAACCCCAGTCCTCTCAGCTGTTTCTCATAAGGCCATGTGTGTACATAAAAAAGCGCTGACTTTTTTGAGAGGAACTAGGAGCACTACAGACAGACAGAGGATTATAAAAAGGGGAGGGACTAGCACAAAGATTCAGAAACAGCAAGAGGAGCAAAGGGGAGTATCAACAGAATGAGGAACGCAAATTGGTAGAAAGATGGAAAAGGAGAAAAAAAGTATGGACAGAGAACTGATACTGAAGACTGGGGGAAAAAAGAGAGAGAAAAGAGCACAGAAAAATTAAAGAGTAGGGGTATAGGGATACCTGGGAACAGTAATTGTAGCAGCACGATAAATGAAAGGAACAAAAAAGTCCAGGTCTAAAATGTTCGTTACCTAGTTCCATCATTGTCACAACTAGCAATGTTGCAGTGACAGCACGCATACTGTTATTTCTTGTAAGGATGCTTTCAGACACATAGTAGTGTTGTTCTAGCTGAGAATGTAAGGCAGAGTTAATAAAACACAGCTGCTCCCCAGGCACTCTTTATACCTGTGAGGGCTTCACCACACCCCAGTCACAGGTGGTGGGTGGGAAGGGCCAGGGGGTATATAAGCTACAGGCCTTGCCTCTGGAGGTCATTTAGGTTGTGGTTTATCCTTGAGGTTAGAGTTTTGCTGCTGTTTCAATTCATTATATATTTTAGGCTAGTTGGGTAAGTGGTGTTTTTTGGCTTTTTTTTTTGATTTTTTTTTTTTTCTGATCCTCTAAAGAAGCAGAGGCATCTGTTGGAGGAGGTATGAGCTTTGGAAGAGTCCAGGCAAAGCAGCACATACAGCTGTAACTATGGGGCTTTTTTGTCAGTAATTTTTGATTGGGTGTTGGAGGGGGCAAGATGTTTTAATGGTTTGTTTTCCTTCTTTGTTTTTTTTCTGGGTGCTTTGCCTGGAGTTTTTAGTTACGGGGTGATTTGTTGTTGTTCCTCATTCTGTGTGGCATGATGTATTGGCCCTAGGGGCTCTGCAGTTTGTAATGGGTATCTTGTGGGTGATAATAACCTGGAATGAGCCTTGTTGACCTGTGGTAGGAAGTTGAGTCTGTGGGTTGGTGGAAGATAGAAGGGGCCAGGGGAGCCTTGGGAAGGGCTCAGGAGCCCAGCTCCCAAGGAACAGCAACACAGAAGGGTCAGTGGGGTTAAAATATAGGACAGGTTCTGTTAAGAAGGAGCAGGGTTCCTTCTCTGATACTTCAGGGGTAGAAAAGGGCTTTAATGGTTTGGGGAAAGGGAGATGGGTTCATCAGTCTTTCTTGGGTCAGTTTGGTGGTCAGATGCAAGTGCCATTCAGGTGTCTGTTGTTCTAGTCTCTCTGTAGCCAACGAGGTAACGATGAGGTTGAGACACAAGTTGAAAAGCATTAGTTACCCTAAGAAATGTAATCTCTAGGGCTGTGAGATCTCTGCTCCCTTATACTTTCTACTTATTGTGTTCCTCAACCAACTTCTTTGCATCCATCCTGTCTCCATCCATCTGAATGTCCAGAGAAGAGTACTGTAGCTGGTGAGGGGGCTGGTGAATAAGCCTTATGAGGAGTGGCTGAGAGGGCTGGGGGTGTTTAGCCTGGAGAAGAGGAGGCTGAGGGGAGACCTCATTGCTGAAAGGAGGTTGTGGAGATAAGGAAGCTGGCCACCTCTCCAAAGTGACAGGGGACAGGACAAGAGGGAATAGCCTCAAGCTCTGCCAGGGAAGGTTCAGGCTGTACATCAGGAAAAAATATTTCACTGAAAGGGTTATTAGGGATGGGCAAAGGCTGCCCAAGGAGGTGGTAGAGTCACCTTCCCTGGAGGTGTTTAAAGGACGGGTGGCCGAAGTGCTGAGGAACGTGGTTTAGTGATTGATAGGAATGGTTGGACTCAATGATCCAATGGGTCTTTTCCAACCGGGTGATCCTATGAATATCAGAGACCTTGCTACTTAAACATATGGACTCACTGCCTATCTACAGTGCAGGATTCTGCCCCTTGTTTCCCTTGCATTTCTCAGGGAAGAGATTGGATATTGTTTTGGCTCGTAACAGTTAGCAGCTGAGCAACTCTTTTTCATCTGGTCTGTGGGCACACAAGCCTCCCTTATTTAGTAGAGTTTTGGATTTTTCCTGAACTTACCAGTGAGGTTTGCTTTGTTATTGCTTACAGCGGTTGTTACCTTGTCCCTGTTATCCATTGTGTTTTTTTACGGTCATTGAGTTTCCAATTTAGGTCTTAGAGCAGTCAAATCCCACTGTTGCGAGTTTTTCATTGGCTGACTGCCTCTGTAATTCCAGTCTCCATTGCTGTGTGGTGAGTGTCCTGTGTTTTTATGTCTTCTGTGTTAATAATCTTTACTGGGTTTTGATAAGAATATTCTTTTTCAAGTTCTTCTTGTTTACTCCTGTGACTAAAGTCTGGTAACTTCCTAGAATTAGGATCTCCATGGCTCATCTTTCTTTTGTCCTGGGTATCACCACTACTGGTCCTACAACTTAAGTGCTGAGGAGGAGAGGAGAAGCAAGCAGACAGCAGAGAATTTTGGGGTGCCGGTGAGGTAGTCAGGCTTTTTCTCATCATTGTGGGGCTGATGGTGAGGAGGAAGTTGAGTATGTCTAGAAGAGCAAAGTGTTCTTTGGCAACATAGTATTTACTTTTGGTTTGGCAGGCACTGTGTGGGCCACCTTGGGAATGGGAAGAGCATTTGAGATGAGCTGGGTAGTAGGGAGAAGGAGCATGGGGCAGACTTCTCACAGGTGTGAGTAATTCTCTTAATTTAATTACCCTGGGTGATAACAGCTGCAGCATCTGACATAAGAACTGCTGTGGAGCAAGTGAGTGGAAGAACATGGCAGTTAGGCAGAGCAAGTTGTCATGTAAGGTGCTGACATTGATCAGTGCAATGCTGGCTGTTGGCACTATTTTAGTTTTCTCATTGGTTTTCTTACAGATGGCCAAGTGGAACCTGGCAACTGTAGGATCATCCCAGGGAGCTGATGCTCTTGGAGTTTTTTCTGCTGAGGAAGCCTCCTGGTGGTCTGAAAGCTAAGTTGAGGGACGGGGGCAGGGGTGGGGTGTGACAGAGGGGAGAAGGCTGGGGATGGCAGGGTGGAGTTTTAAAAGTAGCCTAGGGGAGAGGGCTGTGCAGGAAATGTCCCCTTTGGGCATGGAGAGCAGGAGGGTGTTACTTCTCAGCCCAAAGCTAGCATGTTCCAGGTAGGGCCGTTCCAGCTTGTCTGTGCTGTGTGCTTTATATTCTGTTTCTCTTTCATGTTTCTTAAGCCTTGATGTCCCCTTTGCTTTAAAGGAATGCAGCATATGACTTGAGCAGCATCTCGAGGGTCTTGAATGCCTGTACTCATGGGTACAATGCCAATTAGGCACTGTTCTTCTTGCATCATAACCTAAGTGTGGATTGGCTTCACATTTTCAAAGTTTCTAGTCAGCCATCTTTTCCTGTGACCTTGCAGACTGTGTTGGTGGCCACAATCGCTAGTCTTATATTTTCAAGGATCCCTGTAGGCCTAAGACTTCTTCCATGCATCTTGTGTCTTTAGACATTTAAAAGGTGATCCTCTCACGTACATCATCCCAGTCTTGGCCACATACCATTGTAATGAGGGATCCTTTACAGCATGCCGGACATGCCTCGAGCACCATATCTAGGGTCCTGAATGCTTGTACCCATCAATGCACTGTCGATTGGGCACTGCTTTTCTTGCATCGTGCTCCTAAAGCCGGGATCGTTCTCGTGTTTTGGCACTGTGTTTTTCTCCTTGTTTTCCTTGCAGATGCTGAAGAGGAACCCAGTGACTGCAGGATTATTTCTGTTAGCTGATGTGATTTGAGCTGCTTTGGCCAAGGACAGCTTCATTCGTGGCCCTCTGAAAGCTAAGTTGAGGGACCAGATTTGGGAAGCGGGAGGCGGGTTGGGGATAGCAGGGAGGGGTTTTGAAGGTAGCCTAGGCTGTGCAGGGAGAGTCCTCTTTGGGCAGGTGAAGGCAGAGGGGCGTACTTCTCAGCCCAAACCCTGCATGGGCAGGGCAGTTCCAGCCTGTATCTGTTATCTAGTTTGTGTAGTCACTGTGCTGTGTCTGAAATTTTCTGCAGGTCTTGATGTCCTCTTTTGTACTCGAGGCATGCCGGATGTGCCTTGGGCACCATGTCTAGGGTCCCAAATGCTCGTACTGATCAAAGCAGTGTCGATGGGGCACTGCTTTTCTTTCTTCACATTTTTAAAGCGTGGATCGCTCTTGTGTTTTGGAAGCATCCGGTCAGTTGTCTTCTGCTGCAGCCTTGCAGCCGGCCTTATTATCCAGGATAGTTAGTCTTCCGTTTTGTTGGATCCCTGTTCTGGGACTTGTTCCATCCATCCTCTGCATCTTTAGGACTTTAAAAGGGTTTCTTGCCCGTTCATCTTGCCAGTTGCAGCCACATCTCTTTGGAACCATCTTTGCTTTTCCAGGGCTACCGTAGGTTCTTCCTCAGAGCCCTGTCCATTGCCTTGCCCATTGGCAAGCGTGGTCCAAGAGTCCTCCATGTTGCTGCAAATCTTCTTTTGTCCTCGGTTCACGACATCGGTCTTGTGTGTTAGTGTTCCGTGTGTATTTGTGTCCAGTTCAAGCTGCTCTGCCTGGTGCATGGAGGAGGTGATAAGAGTCAGCCAAGGTATAGCGGCCCGGTTCTTATCTTAATGTTTTAATGTGACTAGACCATGCAGTCTAGGGGCATCCATTACTTTGGAGAGCTAGCAGCCCTAGGTGTGGTAGTTTCTGCTAGTCTCTGAAACCATGGAGGGGATGCAGAGAAGTACTGTAGGGAAGCTGCTATGATCAAATTCTGGCTTTTGTTAGAGTCTTCTCTGGAAGCGCCTTCACTGCAAGCTGCAGAAGAATGTCTAACAGAATGGTTTAGTATAGGGTACTGAATTGTGACTTACTTTCGCCTAATAAGGCGATTTGGGAAAAGAGAGTGTCTCCCGCAGGGAAGATGCTAGCATGGAATGCTGCTGTTTCTGAATGTCTTCTCTTAGAGTGCTTTCAGTGCAAAGCAAGGCTTGTAGAATGTTCAGTCTCGGCTTGTGTACAGTAACATCAGAATGGCGGTTAAAGTGTCACTTTGAAATTTCATACCGTTCAGCACAAGGACTGCGGGGAATCTGCTACAATCAAATGCTGGCTCTCAGTAGAGTCTTCTCCGGAAGTGCTTTCACTTCAAGCTGGTTAAGCTCGACTAACAGAACGTTTAATATAAGGTACTGAGTTGAGACTGAACTGCACCTCCACCCCCTGCGGCCCTGCTCTTACCCCCTGCGGCCCTGCTCTTACCCCCTGCGGCCCTGCTCTTACCCCCTGCGGCCCTGCTCTTACCCCCTGCGGCCCTGCTCTTACCCCCTGCGGCCCTGCTCTTACCCCCTGCGGCCCTGCTCTTACCCCCTGCGGCCCTGCTCTTACCCCCTGCGGCCCTGCTCTTACCCCCTGCGGCCCTGCTCTTACCCCCTGCGGCCCTGCTCTTACCCCCTGCGGCCCTGCTCTTACCCCCTGCGGCCCTGCTCTTACCCCCTGCGGCCCTGCTCTTACCCTTGTCCGGTATTTTCCGCACTTGCCTGGCCCGACTTGGGCCCCTCACGGCCCGACTTGGGCCCTTGTCCCGTGTTCTCCGCCCTTGTCCGCCCCTCTGTGGCCTTGTCCCGTATTATCCGACCTTGTCCGGTTTTTTCCGCACTTGCCCGCCCCGACTTGGGCCCCTCCCGGCCCGACTTGGGCCCTTGCCCCGTGTTCTCCGCCCTTGTCCGCCCCTCTGTGGCCTTGTCCTGTGTTCTCCGCCCTTGTCCGCCCCTCTGTGGCCTTGTCCCGTGTTCTCCGCCCTTGTCGGCCACTCTGTGGCCTTGTCCCGTGTTCTCCGCCATTGTCCGCCACTCTGTGGCCTTGTACCGTGTTCTCCGCCATTGTCCGCCACTCTGTGGCCTTGTACCGTGTTCTCTGCCATTGTCCGCCACTCTGTGGCCTTGTACCGTGTTCTCCACACTTGTCCGACCCTCTTTCCCTTTGTCCCGTGTTCTCCGCCCTTGTCCGCCCCTCTGTGGCCTTGTCCCGTATTGTCCGCCCCTCTGGGCCAGTGTCCGCCCCTCTGTGGCCTTGTCCCGTATTATCCGCACTTGTCCGCCCCTCTGGGCCCGTGTCCGACCCTCTGGGCCCTTGTCCCGTATTCTCCGAACTTGTCCGCCCCTCTGGGCCCGTGTCCGCCCCTCTGGGCCCTTGTCCCGTATTCTCCGAACTTGTCCGCCCCTCTGGGCCCGTGTCCGCCCCTCTGGGCCCGTGTCCCGTATTCTCTGAACTTGTCCGCCCCTCTGGGCCCTTGTCCGCCCCTCTGAGCCCTTGTCCTGTATTCTCCGAACTTGTCCGCCCCTCTGGGCCCGTGTCCGCCCCTCTGGGCCCGTGTCCGCCCCTCTGGGCCCGTGTCCGCCCCTCTGGGCCCTTGTCCCGTATTCTCCAAACTTGTCCGCCCCTCTGGGCCCGTGTCCGCCCCTCTGGGCCCTTGTCCCGTATTCTCTGAAATTGTCCGCCCCTCTGGGCCCCTGTCCGCCCCTCTGGGCCCCTGTCCGCCCCTCTGGGCCCCTGTCCGCCCCTCTGGGCCCCTGTCCCGTATTCTCTGAAATTGTCCGCCCCTCTTTGCCCCTGTCCGCCCCTCTTTGCCCCTGTCCGCCCCTCTTTGCCCCTGTCCGCCCCTCTTTGCCCCTGTCCGCCCCTCTTTGCCCCTGTCCGCCCCTCTTTGCCCCTGTCCGCCCCTCTTTGCCCCTGTCCGCCCCTCTTTGCCCCTGTCCGCCCCTCTTTGCCCCTGTCCGCCCCTCTTTGCCCCTGTCCGCCCCTCTTTGCCCCTGTCCGCCCCTCTTTGCCCCTGTCCGCCCCTCTTTGCCCCTGTCCGCCCCTCTTTGCCCCTGTCCGCCCCTCTTTGCCCCTGTCCGCCCCTCTTTGCCCCTGTCCGCCCCTCTTTGCCCCTGTCCGCCCCTCTTTGCCCCTGTCCGCCCCTCTTTGCCCCTGTCCGCCCCTCTTTGCCCCTGTCCGCCCCTCTTTGCCCCTGTCCGCCCCTCTTTGCCCCTGTCCGCCCCTCTTTGCCCCTGTCCGCCCCTCTTTGCCCCTGTCCGCCCCTCTTTGCCCCTGTCCGCCCCTCTTTGCCCCTGTCCGCCCCTCTTTGCCCCTGTCCGCCCCTCTTTGAACTTTTCCGGTATTCTCCGCACTTGTCCGCCTCTCTTTGCACTTTTCCGGTATTCTCCGCACTTGTCCGCCTCTCTTTGCACTTGTCCCGTATTCTTTGCCCTTGTCCGCCCGTCTTTGCCCTTGTCCGCCCGTCTTTGCCCTTGTCCGCCCGTCTTTGCCCTTGTCCGCCCGTCTTTGCCCTTGTCCGCCCGTCTTTGCCCTTGTCCGCCCATCTTTGCCTTGTCCGGTATTCTCCGCACTTCTCCGCCCCTCTTTGCCCTTCTCCCCCCTCTTTGCCCTTGTCCGCCTCTCTTTCCCCTTGTCCCGTATTCTCCACGATTCTCCGCCCATCTTTGCTTTTGTCCGCCCCTCTTTGCTCTTGTCCTGTATTCTCCACCCGTGTCGGCCCCTCTTTGCCCGTGTCGGCCCCTCTTTGCCCGTGTCGGCCCCTCTTTGCCCGTGTCGGCCCCTCTTTGCCCGTGTCGGCCCCTCTTTGCCCGTGTCGGCCCCTCTTTGCCCGTGTCGGCCCCTCTTTGCCCGTGTCGGCCCCTCTTTGCCCGTGTCGGCCCCTCTTTGCCCGTGTCGGCCCCTCTTTGCCCGTGTCGGCCCCTCTTTGCCCGTGTCGGCCCCTCTTTGCCCGTGTCGGCCCCTCTTTGCCCGTGTCGGCCCCTCTTTGCCCGTGTCGGCCCCTCTTTGCCCGTGTCGGCCCCTCTTTGCCCGTGTCGGCCCCTCTTTGCCCGTGTCGGCCCCTCTTTGCCCGTGTCGGCCCCTCTTTGCCCGTGTCGGCCCCTCTTTGCCCGTGTCGGCCCCTCTTTGCCCGTGTCGGCCCCTCTTTGCCCGTGTCGGCCCCTCTTTGCCCGTGTCGGCCCCTCTTTGCCCTTGTCCCGTATTCTCCGCACTTGTCCGCCCCTCTTTGAACTTTTCCTTCCCTCTTTGCCCTTGCCCCGTATTCTCCGCACTTGTCCGCCCCTCTTTGAACTTGTCCGCCCCTCTTTGCCCTTGTCCCGTATTCTCCGCACTTGTCGGCCCCTCTTTGCCCTTGTCCCGTATTCTCCGCACTTGTCGGCCCCTCTTTGCCCTTGTCCCGTATTCTCCGCACTTGTCGGCCCCTCTTTGCCCTTGTCCCGTATTCTCCGCACTTGTCGGCCCCTCTTTGCCCTTGTCCCGTATTCTCCGCACTTGTCGGCCCCTCTTTGCCCTTGTCCCGTATTCTCCGCACTTGTCGGCCCCTCTTTGCCCTTGTCCCGTATTCTCCGCACTTGTCGGCCCCTCTTTGCCCTTGTCCCGTATTCTCCGCACTTGTCGGCCCCTCTTTGCCCTTGTCGGCCCCTCTTTGCCCTTGTCGGCCCCTCTTTGCCCTTGTCGGCCCCTCTTTGCCCTTGTCGGCCCCTCTTTGCCCTTGTCGGCCCCTCTTTGCCCTTGTCGGCCCCTCTTTGCCCTTGTCGGCCCCTCTTTGCCCTTGTCGGCCCCTCTTTGCCCTTGTCGGCCCCTCTTTGCCCTTGTCGGCCCCTCTTTGCCCTTGTCGGCCCCTCTTTGCCCTTGTCGGCCCCTCTTTGCCCTTGTCGGCCCCTCTTTGCCCTTGTCGGCCCCTCTTTGCCCTTGTCGGCCCCTCTTTGCCCTTGTCGGCCCCTCTTTGCCCTTGTCGGCCCCTCTTTGCCCTTGTCGGCCCCTCTTTGCCCTTGTCGGCCCCTCTTTGCCCTTGTCGGCCCCTCTTTGCCCTTGTCGGCCCCTCTTTGCCCTTGTCGGCCCCTCTTTGCCCTTGTCGGCCCCTCTTTGCCCTTGTCGGCCCCTCTTTGCCCTTGTCGGCCCCTCTTTGCCCTTGTCGGCCCCTCTTTGCCCTTGTCGGCCCCTCTTTGCCCTTGTCGGCCCCTCTTTGCCCTTGTCGGCCCCTCTTTGCCCTTGTCGGCCCCTCTTTGCCCTTGTCGGCCCCTCTTTGCCCTTGTCGGCCCCTCTTTGCCCTTGTCGGCCCCTCTTTGCCCTTGTCGGCCCCTCTTTGCCCTTGTCGGCCCCTCTTTGCCCTTGTCGGCCCCTCTTTGCCCTTGTCGGCCCCTCTTTGCCCTTGTCCCGTATTCTCCGATCTTGTCGGCCCCTCTTTGCCCTTGTCCCGTATTCTCCGATCTTGACCGCCCCTCTTTGCCCTTGTCCCGTATTCTCCGATCTTGACCGCCCCTCTTTGCCCTTGTCCCGTATTCTCCGATCTTGTCCGCCCCTCTTTGCCCTTGTCCCGTATTCTCCGATCTTGTCCGCCCCTCTTTGCCCTTGTCCCGTATTCTCCGATCTTGTCCGCCCCTCTTTGCCCTTGTCCCGTATTCTCCGATCTTGTCGGCCCCTCTTTGCCCTTGTCCCGTATTCTCCGATCTTGTCGGCCCCTCTTTGCCCTTGTCCCGTATTCTCCGATCTTGTCGGCCCCTCTTTGCCCTTGTCCGCCCCTCTTTGCCCTTGTCCGCCCCTCTTTGCCCTTGTCCGCCCCTCTTTGCCCTTGTCCGCCCCTCTTTGCCCTTGTCCGCCCCTCTTTGCCCTTGTCCGCCCCTCTTTGCCCTTGTCCGCCCCTCTTTGCCCTTGTCCGCCCCTCTTTGCCCTTGTCCGCCCCTCTTTGCCCTTGTCCGCCCCTCTTTGCCCTTGTCCGCCCCTCTTTGCCCTTGTCCGCCCCTCTTTGCCCTTGTCCGCCCCTCTTTGCCCTTGTCCGCCCCTCTTTGCCCTTGTCCCGTATTCTCCGATCTTGTCGGCCCCTCTTTGCCCTTGTCCCGTATTCTCCGATCTTGACCGCCCCTCTTTGCCCTTGTCCCGTATTCTCCGATCTTGTCCGCCCCTCTTTGCCCTTGTCCCGTATTCTCCGATCTTGTCCGCCCCTCTTTGCCCTTGTCCCGTATTCTCCGATCTTGTCCGCCCCTCTTTGCCCTTGTCCCGTATTCTCCGATCTTGTCGGCCCCTCTTTGCCCTTGTCCCGTATTCTCCGATCTTGTCGGCCCCTCTTTGCCCTTGTCCGCCCCTCTTTGCCCTTGTCCGCCCCTCTTTGCCCTTGTCCGCCCCTCTTTGCCCTTGTCCGCCCCTCTTTGCCCTTGTCCGCCCCTCTTTGCCCTTGTCCGCCCCTCTTTGCCCTTGTCCGCCCCTCTTTGCCCTTGTCCGCCCCTCTTTGCCCTTGTCCGCCCCTCTTTGCCCTTGTCCGCCCCTCTTTGCCCTTGTCCGCCCCTCTTTGCCCTTGTCCCGTATTCTCCGATCTTGTCGGCCCCTCTTTGCCCTTGTCGGCCCCTCTTTGCCCTTGTCGGCCCCTCTTTGCCCTTGTCGGCCCCTCTTTGCCCTTGTCGGCCCCTCTTTGCCCTTGTCGGCCCCTCTTTGCCCTTGTCGGCCCCTCTTTGCCCTTGTCGGCCCCTCTTTGCCCTTGTCGGCCCCTCTTTGCCCTTGTCGGCCCCTCTTTGCCCTTGTCGGCCCCTCTTTGCCCTTGTCGGCCCCTCTTTGCCCTTGTCGGCCCCTCTTTGCCCTTGTCCCGTATTCTCCGATCTTGTCGGCCCCTCTTTGCCCTTGTCCCGTATTCTCCGATCTTGTCGGCCCCTCTTTGCCCTTGTCCCGTATTCTCCGATCTTGTCCGCCCCTCTTTGCCCTTGTCCCGTATTCTCCGATCTTGTCCGCCCCTCTTTGCCCTTGTCCCGTATTCTCCGATCTTGTCGGCCCCTCTTTGCCCTTGTCGGCCCCTCTTTGCCCTTGTCGGCCCCTCTTTGCCCTTGTCGGCCCCTCTTTGCCCTTGTCGGCCCCTCTTTGCCCTTGTCGGCCCCTCTTTGCCCTTGTCGGCCCCTCTTTGCCCTTGTCGGCCCCTCTTTGCCCTTGTCGGCCCCTCTTTGCCCTTGTCGGCCCCTCTTTGCCCTTGTCGGCCCCTCTTTGCCCTTGTCGGCCCCTCTTTGCCCTTGTCGGCCCCTCTTTGCCCTTGTCGGCCCCTCTTTGCCCTTGTCGGCCCCTCTTTGCCCTTGTCGGCCCCTCTTTGCCCTTGTCGGCCCCTCTTTGCCCTTGTCCCGTATTCTCCGATCTTGTCCGCCCCTCTTTGCCCTTGTCCCGTATTCTCCGATCTTGTCCGCCCCTCTTTGCCCTTGTCCCGTATTTTCCGATCTTGTCGGCCCCTCTTTGCCCTTGTCGGCCCCTCTTTGCCCTTGTCGGCCCCTCTTTGCCCTTGTCGGCCCCTCTTTGCCCTTGTCGGCCCCTCTTTGCCCTTGTCGGCCCCTCTTTGCCCTTGTCGGCCCCTCTTTGCCCTTGTCGGCCCCTCTTTGCCCTTGTCGGCCCCTCTTTGCCCTTGTCGGCCCCTCTTTGCCCTTGTCGGCCCCTCTTTGCCCTTGTCGGCCCCTCTTTGCCCTTCTCCGCCCCTCTTTGCCCTTCTCCGCCCCTCTTTGCCCTTCTCCGCCCCTCTTTGCCCTTGTCCCGTATTCTCCGAACTTGTCCGCCCCTCTTTGTCCTTGTCCCGTATTCTCCGTTCTTGTCCGCCCCTCTTTGCCCTTGTCCCGTATTCTCCGATCTTGTCCGCCCCTATTTGCCCTTGTCCCGTATTCTCCGATCTTGTCGGCCCCTCTTTGCCCTTGTCCGCCCCTCTTTGCCCTTGTCCGCCCCTCTTTGCCCTTGTCCGCCCCTCTTTGCCCTTGTCCGCCCCTCTTTGCCCTTGTCCGCCCCTCTTTGCCCTTGTCCGCCCCTCTTTGCCCTTGTCCGCCCCTCTTTGCCCTTGTCCGCCCCTCTTTGCCCTTGTCCGCCCCTCTTTGCCCTTGTCCGCCCCTCTTTGCCCTTGTCCGCCCCTCTTTGCCCTTGTCCGCCCCTCTTTGCCTTTGTCCCGTATTCTCCGATCTTGTCCGCCCCTCTTTGCCCTTGTCCCGTATTTTCCGATCTTGTCCGCCCCACTTTGCCCTGGTCCGCCCCTCTTTGCCCTGGTCCGCCCCTCTTTGCCCTGGTCCGCCCCTCTTTGCCTTGGTCCGCCCCTCTTTGCCCTGGTCCGCCCCTCTTTGCCCTGGTCCGCCCCTCTTTGCCCTTCACCCGTATTCTTCGATCTTGTCCGCCCCTCTTTGCCCTTGTCCGCCCCTCTTTGCCCTTGTCCGCCCCTCTTTGCCCTTGTCCCGTATTCTCCGATCTCGTCCGCCCCTCTTGGCCCTCGTCGGCCCCTCTTTGCCCTCGTCGGCCCCTCTTTGCCCTCGTCGGCCCCTCTTTGCCCTCGTCGGCCCCTCTTTGCCCTCGTCGGCCCCTCTTTGCCCTCGTCGGCCCCTCTTTGCCCTCGTCGGACCCTCTTTGCCCTCGTCGGCCCCTCTTTGCCCTCGTCGGCCCCTCTTTGCCCTCGTCGGCCCCTCTTAGCCCTCGTCGGCCCCTCTTAGCCCTCGTCGGCCCCTCTTTGCCCTCGTCGGCCCCTCTTTGCCCTTGTCCCGTATTCTCCGATCTTGTCCGCCCCTCTTTGCCCTTGTCCCGTATTCTCCGATCTTGTCTGCCCCTCTTTGCACTTGTCCCGTATTCTCCGATCTTGTCCGCCCCTCTTTGCCCTTGTCCGCCCCTCTTTGCCCTTGTCCGCCCCTCTTTGCCCTTGTCCGCCCCTCTTTGCCCTTGTCCGCCCCTCTTTGCCCTTGTCCGCCCCTCTTTGCCCTTGTCCGCCCCTCTTTGCCCTTGTCCGCCCCTCTTTGCCCTTGTCCGCCCCTCTTTGCCCTTGTCCGCCCCTCTTTGCCCTTGTCCGCCCCTCTTTGCCCTTGTCCGCCCCTCTTTGCCCTTGTCCGCCCCTCTTTGCCCTTGTCCGCCCCTCTTTGCCCTTGTCCGCCCCTCTTTGCCCTTGTCCGCCCCTCTTTGCCCTTGTCCGCCCCTCTTTGCCCTTGTCCGCCCCTCTTTGCCCTTGTCCGCCCCTCTTTGCCCTTGTCCCGTATTCTCCGATCTTGTCCGCCCCTCTTTGCCCTTGTCCCGTATTCTCCGATCTTGTCCGCCCCTCTTTGCCCTTGTCCGCCCCTCTTTGCCCTTGTCCGCCCCTCTTTGCCCTTGTCCGCCCCTCTTTGCCCTTGTCCGCCCCTCTTTGCCCTTGTCCGCCCCTCTTTGCCCTTGTCCGCCCCTCTTTGCCCTTGTCCGCCCCTCTTTGCCCTTGTCCGCCCCTCTTTGCCCTTGTCCGCCCCTCTTTGCCCTTGTCCGCCCCTCTTTGCCCTTGTCCGCCCCTCTTTGCCCTTGTCCGCCCCTCTTTGCCCTTGTCCGCCCCTCTTTGCCCTTGTCCGCCCCTCTTTGCCCTTGTCCGCCCCTCTTTGCCCTTGTCCGCCCCTCTTTGCCCTTGTCCGCCCCTCTTTGCCCTTGTCCGCCCCTCTTTGCCCTTGTCCGCCCCTCTTTGCCCTTGTCCGCCCCTCTTTGCCCTTGTCCGCCCCTCTTTGCCCTTGTCCGCCCCTCTTTGCCCTTGTCCGCCCCTCTTTGCCCTTGTCCCGTATTTTCCGATCTTGTCCGCCCCTCTTTGCCCTGGTCCGCCCCTCTTTGCCCTGGTCCGCCCCTCTTTGCCCTGGTCCGCCCCTCTTTGCCCTTGTCCGCCCCTCTTTGCCCTTGTCCGCCCCTCTTTGCCCTTGTCCGCCCCTCTTTGCCCTTGTCCCGTATTCTCCGATCTTGTCCGCCCCTCTTTGCCCTTGTCCCGTATTTTCCGATCTTTTCCGCCCCTCTTTGCCCTGGTCCGCCCCTCTTTGCCCTGGTCCGCCCCTCTTTGCCCTGGTCCGCCCCTCTTTGCCCTGGTCCGCCCCTCTTTGCCCTGGTCCGCCCCTCTTTGCCCTTCACCCGTATTCTTCGATCTTGTCCGCCCCTCTTTGCCCTTGTCCGCCCCTCTTTGCCCTTGTCCCGTATTCTCCGATCTTGTCCGCCCCTCGTTGCCCTTGTCCGCCCCTCGTTGCCCTTGTCCGCCCCTCGTTGCCCTTGTCCGCCCCTCGTTGCCCTTGTCCGCCCCTCGTTGCCCTTGTCCGCCCCTCGTTGCCCTTGTCCGCCCCTCGTTGCCCTTGTCCCGTATTCTCCGCACTCCTCCGCCCCTCGTTGCCCTTGTCCCGTATTCTCCGCACTCCTCCGCCCCTCTTTGCCCTTGTCCCGTATTCTCCGCACTCCTCCGCCCCTCTTTGCCCTTGTCCCGTATTCTCCGCACTCCTCCGCCCCTCTTTGCCCTTGTCCCGTATTCTCCGCACTCCTCCGCCCCTCTTTGTCCTTGTCCCGTATTCTCCGCACTCCTCCGACCCTATTTGCCCTTGTCCCATATTCTCCGCCCTTGTCCGCCTCTCTTTGCCCGTGTCCGCCTCTCTTTGCCCGTGTCCGCCTCTCTTTGCCCGTGTCCGCCTCTCTTTGCCCGTGTCCGCCCCTCTTTGCCCGTGTCCGCCCCTCTTTGCCCGTGTCCGCCCCTCTTTGCCCGTGTCCGCCCCTCTTTGCCCTTGTCCGCCCCTCTTTGCCCTTGTCCGCCCCTCTTTGCCCTTGTCCGCCCCTCTTTGCTCTTGTCCCGTATTCTCCGATCTTGTCTGCCCCTCTTTGTCCTTGTCCGCTCCCCTTTGCCCTTGTCCACACCTCTTCGCCTTCATCCCGTATTCTCCGCACTTCTCCGCCCCTCTTTCCCTTGTCCCGTATTCTCCGCCCTTGTCTGCCCCTCTTTGTCCTTGTCCGCTCCTCTTTGCCCTTGTCAATACCTCTTTCCCTTCATCCCGTATTCTCCGCACTTCTCCGCCCCTCTTTCCCTTGTCCCGTATTCTCCGCACTTATCTGCCCCTCTTTGCCCTTGTCCCCTATTCTACGCACTTCTCTGAACCTCTTTGCTCTTGTCCCTTATTCTCCGCACTTCTCCGCCCCTCTTTGCCCTTGTCCGCTCCTCTTTGCCCTTGTCCACACCTCTTTCCCTTCATCCCGTATTCTCCGCACTTATCCGCCCCTCTTTGCCCTTGTCCCCTATTCTGCGCACTTCTCCGCACCTCTTTGCTCTTGTCCCTTATTCTCCGCACTTGTCCGCCCCTCTTTGCCCTCGTCGGCCCCTCTTTGCCCTCGTCGGCCCCTCTTTGCCCTTGTCCGCCCCTCTTTGCCCTTGTCCGCCCCTCTTTGCCCTTGTCCGCCCCTCTTTGCCCTTGTCCGCCCCTCTTTGCCCTTGTCGGCCCCTCTTTGCCCTTGTCGGCCCCTCTTTGCCCTTGTCGGCCCCTCTTTGCCCTTGTCGGCCCCTCTTTGCCCTTGTCGGCCCCTCTTTGCCCTTGTCGGCCCCTCTTTGCCCTTGTCGGCCCCTCTTTGCCCTTGTCGGCCCCTCTTTGCCCTTGTCGGCCCCTCTTTGCCCTTGTCGGCCCCTCTTTGCCCTTGTCGGCCCCTCTTTGCCCTTGTCGGCCCCTCTTTGCCCTTGTCGGCCCCTCTTTGCCCTTGTCGGCCCCTCTTTGCCCTTGTCGGCCCCTCTTTGCCCTTGTCGGCCCCTCTTTGCCCTTGTCGGCCCCTCTTTGCCCTTGTCCGCCCCTCTTTGCCCTTGTCCGCCCCTCTTTGCCCTTGTCCCGTATTCTCCGATCTTGTCGGCCCCTCTTTGCCCTTGTCGGCCCCTCTTTGCCCTTGTCGGCCCCTCTTTGCCCTTGTCGGCCCCTCTTTGCCCTTGTCGGCCCCTCTTTGCCCTTGTCGGCCCCTCTTTGCCCTTGTCGGCCCCTCTTTGCCCTTGTCGGCCCCTCTTTGCCCTTGTCGGCCCCTCTTTGCCCTTGTCGGCCCCTCTTTGCCCTTGTCCCGTATTCTCCGATCTTGTCCGCCCCTCTTTGCCCTTGTCCCGTATTCTCCGATCTTGTCCGCCCCTCTTTGCCCTTGTCCCGTATTTTCCGATCTTGTCGGCCCCTCTTTGCCCTTGTCGGCCCCTCTTTGCCCTTGTCGGCCCCTCTTTGCCCTTGTCGGCCCCTCTTTGCCCTTGTCGGCCCCTCTTTGCCCTTGTCGGCCCCTCTTTGCCCTTGTCGGCCCCTCTTTGCCCTTGTCGGCCCCTCTTTGCCCTTGTCGGCCCCTCTTTGCCCTTGTCGGCCCCTCTTTGCCCTTGTCGGCCCCTCTTTGCCCTTGTCGGCCCCTCTTTGCCCTTGTCGGCCCCTCTTTGCCCTTGTCGGCCCCTCTTTGCCCTTGTCGGCCCCTCTTTGCCCTTCTCCGCCCCTCTTTGCCCTTCTCCGCCCCTCTTTGCCCTTGTCCCGTATTCTCCGAACTTGTCCGCCCCTCTTTGTCCTTGTCCCGTATTCTCCGTTCTTGTCCGCCCCTCTTTGCCCTTGTCCCGTATTCTCCGATCTTGTCCGCCCCTATTTGCCCTTGTCCCGTATTCTCCGATCTTGTCGGCCCCTCTTTGCCCTTGTCCGCCCCTCTTTGCCCTTGTCCGCCCCTCTTTGCCCTTGTCCGCCCCTCTTTGCCCTTGTCCGCCCCTCTTTGCCCTTGTCCGCCCCTCTTTGCCCTTGTCCGCCCCTCTTTGCCCTTGTCCGCCCCTCTTTGCCCTTGTCCGCCCCTCTTTGCCCTTGTCCGCCCCTCTTTGCCTTTGTCCCGTATTCTCCGATCTTGTCCGCCCCTCTTTGCCCTTGTCCCGTATTTTCCGATCTTGTCCGCCCCACTTTGCCCTGGTCCGCCCCTCTTTGCCCTGGTCCGCCCCTCTTTGCCCTGGTCCGCCCCTCTTTGCCTTGGTCCGCCCCTCTTTGCCCTGGTCCGCCCCTCTTTGCCCTGGTCCGCCCCTCTTTGCCCTTCAATCGTATTCTTCGATCTTGTCCGCCCCTCTTTGCCCTTGTCCGCCCCTCTTTGCCCTTGTCCGCCCCTCTTTGCCCTTGTCCCGTATTCTCCGATCTCGTCCGCCCCTCTTGGCCCTCGTCGGCCCCTCTTTGCCCTCGTCGGCCCCTCTTTGCCCTCGTCGGACCCTCTTTGCCCTCGTCGGCCCCTCTTTGCCCTCGTCGGCCCCTCTTTGCCCTCGTCGGACCCTCTTTGCCCTCGTCGGCCCCTCTTTGCCCTCGTCGGCCCCTCTTTGCCCTCGTCGGCCCCTCTTTGCCCTCGTCGGCCCCTCTTTGCCCTCGTCGGCCCCTCTTAGCCCTCGTCGGCCCCTCTTTGCCCTCGTCGGCCCCTCTTTGCCCTCGTCGGCCCCTCTTTGCCCTTGTCCCGTATTCTCCGATCTTGTCCGCCCCTCTTTGCCCTTGTCCCGTATTCTCCGATCTTGTCTGCCCCTCTTTGCACTTGTCCCGTATTCTCCGATCTTGTCCGCCCCTCTTTGCCCTTGTCCGCCCCTCTTTGCCCTTGTCCGCCCCTCTTTGCCCTTGTCCGCCCCTCTTTGCCCTTGTCCGCCCCTCTTTGCCCTTGTCCGCCCCTCTTTGCCCTTGTCCGCCCCTCTTTGCCCTTGTCCGCCCCTCTTTGCCCTTGTCCGCCCCTCTTTGCCCTTGTCCGCCCCTCTTTGCCCTTGTCCGCCCCTCTTTGCCCTTGTCCGCCCCTCTTTGCCCTTGTCCGCCCCTCTTTGCCCTTGTCCGCCCCTCTTTGCCCTTGTCCGCCCCTCTTTGCCCTTGTCCGCCCCTCTTTGCCCTTGTCCGCCCCTCTTTGCCCTTGTCCGCCCCTCTTTGCCCTTGTCCCGTATTCTCCGATCTTGTCCGCCCCTCTTTGCCCTTGTCCCGTATTCTCCGATCTTGTCCGCCCCTCTTTGCCCTTGTCCGCCCCTCTTTGCCCTTGTCCGCCCCTCTTTGCCCTTGTCCGCCCCTCTTTGCCCTTGTCCGCCCCTCTTTGCCCTTGTCCGCCCCTCTTTGCCCTTGTCCGCCCCTCTTTGCCCTTGTCCGCCCCTCTTTGCCCTTGTCCGCCCCTCTTTGCCCTTGTCCGCCCCTCTTTGCCCTTGTCCGCCCCTCTTTGCCCTTGTCCGCCCCTCTTTGCCCTTGTCCGCCCCTCTTTGCCCTTGTCCGCCCCTCTTTGCCCTTGTCCGCCCCTCTTTGCCCTTGTCCGCCCCTCTTTGCCCTTGTCCGCCCCTCTTTGCCCTTGTCCGCCCCTCTTTGCCCTTGTCCGCCCCTCTTTGCCCTTGTCCGCCCCTCTTTGCCCTTGTCCGCCCCTCTTTGCCCTTGTCCGCCCCTCTTTGCCCTTGTCCGCCCCTCTTTGCCCTTGTCCGCCCCTCTTTGCCCTTGTCCGCCCCTCTTTGCCCTTGTCCCGTATTTTCCGATCTTGTCCGCCCCTCTTTGCCCTGGTCCGCCCCTCTTTGCCCTGGTCCGCCCCTCTTTGCCCTGGTCCGCCCCTCTTTGCCCTTGTCCGCCCCTCTTTGCCCTTGTCCGCCCCTCTTTGCCCTTGTCCGCCCCTCTTTGCCCTTGTCCGCCCCTCTTTGCCCTTGTCCCGTATTCTCCGATCTTGTCCGCCCCTCTTTGCCCTTGTCCCGTATTTTCCGATCTTTTCCGCCCCTCTTTGCCCTGGTCCGCCCCTCTTTGCCCTGGTCCGCCCCTCTTTGCCCTGGTCCGCCCCTCTTTGCCCTGGTCCGCCCCTCTTTGCCCTGGTCCGCCCCTCTTTGCCCTTCACCCGTATTCTTCGATCTTGTCCGCCCCTCTTTGCCCTTGTCCGCCCCTCTTTGCCCTTGTCCCGTATTCTCCGATCTTGTCCGCCCCTCGTTGCCCTTGTCCGCCCCTCGTTGCCCTTGTCCGCCCCTCGTTGCCCTTGTCCGCCCCTCGTTGCCCTTGTCCGCCCCTCGTTGCCCTTGTCCGCCCCTCGTTGCCCTTGTCCGCCCCTCGTTGCCCTTGTCCCGTATTCTCCGCACTCCTCCGCCCCTCGTTGCCCTTGTCCCGTATTCTCCGCACTCCTCCGCCCCTCTTTGCCCTTGTCCCGTATTCTCCGCACTCCTCCGCCCCTCTTTGCCCTTGTCCCGTATTCTCCGCACTCCTCCGCCCCTCTTTGCCCTTGTCCCGTATTCTCCGCACTCCTCCGCCCCTCTTTGTCCTTGTCCCGTATTCTCCGCACTCCTCCGACCCTATTTGCCCTTGTCCCATATTCTCCGCCCTTGTCCGCCTCTCTTTGCCCGTGTCCGCCTCTCTTTGCCCGTGTCCGCCTCTCTTTGCCCGTGTCCGCCCCTCTTTGCCCGTGTCCGCCCCTCTTTGCCCGTGTCCGCCCCTCTTTGCCCGTGTCCGCCCCTCTTTGCCCTTGTCCGCCCCTCTTTGCCCTTGTCCGCCCCTCTTTGCCCTTGTCCGCCCCTCTTTGCTCTTGTCCCGTATTCTCCGATCTTGTCTGCCCCTCTTTGTCCTTGTCCGCTCCCCTTTGCCCTTGTCCACACCTCTTCGCCTTCATCCCGTATTCTCCGCACTTCTCCGCCCCTCTTTCCCTTGTCCCGTATTCTCCGCCCTTGTCTGCCCCTCTTTGTCCTTGTCCGCTCCTCTTTGCCCTTGTCAATACCTCTTTCCCTTCATCCCGTATTCTCCGCACTTCTCCGCCCCTCTTTCCCTTGTCCCGTATTCTCCGCACTTATCTGCCCCTCTTTGCCCTTGTCCCCTATTCTACGCACTTCTCTGAACCTCTTTGCTCTTGTCCCTTATTCTCCGCACTTCTCCGCCCCTCTTTGCCCTTGTCCGCTCCTCTTTGCCCTTGTCCACACCTCTTTCCCTTCATCCCGTATTCTCCGCACTTATCCGCCCCTCTTTGCCCTTGTCCCCTATTCTGCGCACTTCTCCGCACCTCTTTGCTCTTGTCCCTTATTCTCCGCACTTGTCCGCCCCTCTTTGCCCTCGTCGGCCCCTCTTTGCCCTCGTCGGCCCCTCTTTGCCCTCGTCGGCCCCTCTTTGCCCTTGTCCGCCCCTCTTTGCCCTTGTCCGCCCCTCTTTGCCCTTGTCCGCCCCTCTTTGCCCTTGTCCGCCCCTCTTTGCCCTTGTCGGCCCCTCTTTGCCCTTGTCGGCCCCTCTTTGCCCTTGTCGGCCCCTCTTTGCCCTTGTCGGCCCCTCTTTGCCCTTGTCGGCCCCTCTTTGCCCTTGTCGGCCCCTCTTTGCCCTTGTCGGCCCCTCTTTGCCCTTGTCGGCCCCTCTTTGCCCTTGTCGGCCCCTCTTTGCCCTTGTCGGCCCCTCTTTGCCCTTGTCGGCCCCTCTTTGCCCTTGTCGGCCCCTCTTTGCCCTTGTCGGCCCCTCTTTGCCCTTGTCGGCCCCTCTTTGCCCTTGTCGGCCCCTCTTTGCCCTTGTCGGCCCCTCTTTGCCCTTGTCCGCCCCTCTTTGCCCTTGTCCGCCCCTCTTTGCCCTTGTCCGCCCCTCTTTGCCCTTGTCCCGTATTCTCCGATCTTGTCGGCCCCTCTTTGCCCTTGTCGGCCCCTCTTTGCCCTTGTCGGCCCCTCTTTGCCCTTGTCGGCCCCTCTTTGCCCTTGTCGGCCCCTCTTTGCCCTTGTCGGCCCCTCTTTGCCCTTGTCGGCCCCTCTTTGCCCTTGTCGGCCCCTCTTTGCCCTTGTCGGCCCCTCTTTGCCCTTGTCGGCCCCTCTTTGCCCTTGTCGGCCCCTCTTTGCCCTTGTCGGCCCCTCTTTGCCCTTGTCGGCCCCTCTTTGCCCTTGTCCGCCCCTCTTTGCCCTTGTCCGCCCCTCTTTGCCCTTGTCCGCCCCTCTTTGCCCTTGTCCCGTATTCTCCGATCTTGTCGGCCCCTCTTTGCCCTTGTCGGCCCCTCTTTGCCCTTGTCGGCCCCTCTTTGCCCTTGTCGGCCCCTCTTTGCCCTTGTCGGCCCCTCTTTGCCCTTGTCGGCCCCTCTTTGCCCTTGTCGGCCCCTCTTTGCCCTTGTCGGCCCCTCTTTGCCCTTGTCGGCCCCTCTTTGCCCTTGTCGGCCCCTCTTTGCCCTTGTCGGCCCCTCTTTGCCCTTGTCGGCCCCTCTTTGCCCTTGTCGGCCCCTCTTTGCCCTTGTCGGCCCCTCTTTGCCCTTGTCGGCCCCTCTTTGCCCTTGTCGGCCCCTCTTTGCCCTTGTCGGCCCCTCTTTGCCCTTGTCGGCCCCTCTTTGCCCTTGTCGGCCCCTCTTTGCCCTTGTCGGCCCCTCTTTGCCCTTGTCGGCCCCTCTTTGCCCTTGTCCCGTATTCTCCGATCTTGTCCGCCCCTCTTTGCCCTTGTCCCGTATTCTCCGATCTTGTCCGCCCCTCTTTGCCCTTGTCCGCCCCTCTTTGCCCTTGTCCGCCCCTCTTTGCCCTTGTCCGCCCCTCTTTGCCCTTGTCCGCCCCTCTTTGCCCTTGTCCGCCCCTCTTTGCCCTTGTCCGCCCCTCTTTGCCCTTGTCCGCCCCTCTTTGCCCTTGTCCGCCCCTCTTTGCCCTTGTCCGCCCCTCTTTGCCCTTGTCCGCCCCTCTTTGCCCTTGTCCGCCCCTCTTTGCCCTTGTCCGCCCCTCTTTGCCCTTGTCCCGTATTCTCCGATCTTGTCCGCCCCTCTTTGCCCTTGTCCCGTATTCTCCGATCTTGTCCGCCCCTCTTTGCCCTTGTCCCGTATTCTCCGATCTTGTCCGCCCCTCTTTGCCCTTGTCCCGTATTCTCCGATCTTGTCCGCCCCTCTTTGCCCTTGTCCCGTATTCTCCGATCTTGTCCGCCCCTCTTTGCCCTTGTCCGCCCCTCTTTGCCCTTGTCCGCCCCTCTTTGCCCTTGTCCGCCCCTCTTTGCCCTTGTCCGCCCCTCTTTGCCCTTGTCCGCCCCTCTTTGCCCTTGTCCGCCCCTATTTGCCCTTGTCCGCCCCTCTTTGCCCTTGTCCGCCCCTATTTGCCCTTTTCCCGTATTCTCCGATCTTGTCCGCCCCTCTTTGCCCTTGTCCCGTATTCTCCGATCTTGTCGGCCCCTCTTTGCCCTTGTCCCGTATTCTCCGATCTTGTCGGCCCCTCTTTGCCCTTGTCGGCCCCTCTTTGCCCTTGTCGGCCCCTCTTTGCCCTTGTCGGCCCCTCTTTGCCCTTGTCGGCCCCTCTTTGCCCTTGTCGGCCCCTCTTTGCCCTTGTCGGCCCCTCTTTGCCCTTGTCGGCCCCTCTTTGCCCTTGTCGGCCCCTCTTTGCCCTTGTCGGCCCCTCTTTGCCCTTGTCGGCCCCTCTTTGCCCTTGTCGGCCCCTCTTTGCCCTTGTCGGCCCCTCTTTGCCCTTGTCGGCCCCTCTTTGCCCTTGTCGGCCCCTCTTTGCCCTTGTCGGCCCCTCTTTGCCCTTGTCGGCCCCTCTTTGCCCTTGTCGGCCCCTCTTTGCCCTTGTCGGCCCCTCTTTGCCCTTGTCGGCCCCTCTTTGCCCTTGTCGGCCCCTCTTTGCCCTTGTCGGCCCCTCTTTGCCCTTGTCGGCCCCTCTTTGCCCTTGTCGGCCCCTCTTTGCCCTTGTCGGCCCCTCTTTGCCCTTGTCCGCCCCTCTTTGCCCTTGTCCGCCCCTCTTTGCCCTTGTCCGCCCCTCTTTGCCCTTGTCCCGTATTCTCCGATCTTGTCCGCCCCTCTTTGCCCTTGTCCGCCCCTCTTTGCCCTTGTCCCGTATTCTCCGATCTTGTCCGCCCCTCTTTGCCCTTGTCCCGTATTCTCCGATCTTGTCCGCCCCTCTTTGCCCTTGTCCCGTATTCTCCGATCTTGTCCGCCCCTCTTTGCCCTTGTCCGCCCCTCTTTGCCCTTGTCCGCCCCTCTTTGCCCTTGTCCGCCCCTCTTTGCCCTTGTCCGCCCCTCTTTGCCCTTGTCCGCCCCTCTTTGCCCTTGTCCGCCCCTCTTTGCCCTTGTCCGCCCCTCTTTGCCCTTGTCCGCCCCTCTTTGCCCTTGTCCGCCCCTCTTTGCCCTTGTCCGCCCCTCTTTGCCCTTGTCCGCCCCTCTTTGCCCTTGTCCGCCCCTCTTTGCCCTTGTCCGCCCCTCTTTGCCCTTGTCCGCCCCTCTTTGCCCTTGTCCGCCCCTCTTTGCCCTTGTCCGCCCCTCTTTGCCCTTGTCCCGTATTCTCCGATCTTGTCCGCCCCTCTTTGCCCTTGTCCCGTATTCTCCGATCTTGTCCGCCCCTCTTTGCCCTTGTCCCGTATTCTCCGATCTTGTCCGCCCCTCTTTGCCCTTGTCCGCCCCTCTTTGCCCTTGTCCGCCCCTCTTTGCCCTTGTCCGCCCCTCTTTGCCCTTGTCCGCCCCTCTTTGCCCTTGTCCGCCCCTCTTTGCCCTTGTCCGCCCCTCTTTGCCCTTGTCCGCCCCTCTTTGCCCTTGTCCGCCCCTCTTTGCCCTTGTCCGCCCCTCTTTGCCCTTGTCCGCCCCTCTTTGCCCTTGTCCGCCCCTCTTTGCCCTTGTCCGCCCCTCTTTGCCCTTGTCCGCCCCTCTTTGCCCTTGTCCGCCCCTCTTTGCCCTTGTCCCGTATTCTCCGATCTTGTCCGCCCCTCTTTGCCCTTGTCCCGTATTCTCCGATCTTGTCCGCCCCTCTTTGCCCTTGTCCCGTATTCTCCGATCTTGTCCGCCCCTCTTTGCCCTTGTCCCGTATTCTCCGCAATTGTCCGCCCCTCTTTGCCCTTGTCCCGTATTCTCCGATCTTCTCCGCCCCTCTTTGCCCTTGTCCCGTATTCTCCGATCTTGTCCGCCCCTCTTTGCCCTTGTCCGCCCCTCTTTGCCCTTGTCCGCCCCTCTTTGCCCTTGTCCGCCCCTCTTTGCCCTTGTCCGCCCCTCTTTGCCCTTGTCCGCCCCTTCTTTGCCCTTGTCCGCCCCTCTTTGCCCTTGTCCGTCCCTCTTTGCCCTTGTCCGCCCCTCTTTGCCCTTGTCCGCCCCTCTTTGCCCTTGTCCCGTATTCTCCGATCTTGTCCGCCCCTCTTTGCCCTTGTCCCGTATTCTCCGATCTTGTCCGCCCCTCTTTGCCCTTGTCCCGTATTCTCCGATCTTGTCCGCCCCTCTTTGCCCTTGTCCCGTATTCTCCGCAATTGTCCGCCCCTCTTTGCCCTTGTCCCGTATTCTCCGATCTTCTCCGCCCCTCTTTGCCCTTGTCCCGTATTCTCCGATCTTGTCCGCCCCTCTTTGCCCTTGTCCCGTATTCTCCGATCTTGTCCGCCCCTCTTTGCCCTTGTCCGCCCCTCTTTGCCCTTGTCCGCCCCTCTTTGCCCTTGTCCGCCCCTCTTTGCCCTTGTCCGCCCCTCTTTGCCCTTGTCCGCCCCTCTTTGCCCTTGTCCGCCCCTCTTTGCCCTTGTCCGCCCCTCTTTGCCCTTGTCCGCCCCTCTTTGCCCTTGTCCGCCCCTCTTTGCCCTTGTCCGCCCCTCTTTGCCCTTGTCCGCCCCTCTTTGCCCTTGTCCGCCCCTCTTTGCCCTTGTCCGCCCCTCTTTGCCCTTGTCCGCCCCTCTTTGCCCTTGTCCGCCCCTCTTTGCCCTTGTCCGCCCCTCTTTGCCCTTGTCCGCCCCTCTTTGCCCTTGTCCCGTATTCTCCGCACTCCTCCGCCCCTCTTTGCCCTTGTCCCGTATTCTCCGCACTCCTCCGCCCCTCTTTGCCCTTGTCCCGTATTCTCCGCACTCCTCCGGCCCTCTTTGCCCTTGTCCCGTATTCTCCGCACTCCTCCGGCCCTCTTTGCCCTTGTCCCGTATTCTCCGCACTCCTCCGGCCCTCTTTGCCCTTGTCCGCCTCTCTTTGCCCTTGTCCGCCTCTCTTTGCCCTTGTCCGCCTCTCTTTGCCCTTGTCCGCCTCTTTTTGCCCTTGTCCGCCTCTCTTTTCCCTTGTCCGCCACTCTTTGCCCTTGTCCGCCCCTCTTTGCTCTTGTCCCGTATTCTCCGATCTTGTCTGCCCCTCTTTGTCCTTGTCCGCTCCCCTTTGCCCTTGTCCACACCTCTTTGCCTTCATCCCGTATTCTCCGCACTTCTCCGCCCCTCTTTCCCTTGTCCCGTATTCTCCGCACTTGTCCGCCCCTCTTTGCCCTTGTCCGCCCCTCTTTGCTCTTGTCCCGTATTCTCTGCACTTGTCTGCCCCTCTTTGTCCTTGTCCGCTTCTCTTTGCCCTTGTCCACACCTCTTTCCCTTCATCCCGTATTCTCCGCACTTCTCCGCCCCTCTTTCCCTTGTCCCGTATTCTCCGCACTTATCCGCCCCTCTTTGCCCTTGTCCCCTATTCTACGCACTTCTCCGCACCTCTTTGCTCTTGTCCCTTATTCTCCGCACTTCTCCGCCCCTCTTTGCCCTTGTCCGCTCCTCTTTGCCCTTGTCCACACCTCTTTCCCTTCATCCCGTATTCTCCGCACTTCTCCGCCCCTCTTTCCCTTGTCCCGTATTCTCCGCACTTATCCGCCCCTCTTTGCCCTTGTCCCCTATTCTACGCACTTCTCCGCACCTCTTTGCTCTTGTCCCTTATTCTCCGCACTTGTCCGCCCCTCTTTGCCCTTGTCCGCCCCTCTTTGCCCTTGTCCGCCCCTCTTTGCCATTGTCCGCCCCTCTTTGCCCTTGTCCGCCCCTCTTTGCCATTGTCCGCCCCTCTTTGCCCTTGTCCGCCCCTCTTTGCCCTTGTCCGCCCCTCTTTGCCCTTGTCCGCCCCTCTTTGCCCTTGTCCGCCCCTCTTTGCCCTTGTCCGCCCCTCTTTGCCCTTGTCCGCCCCTCTTTGCTCTTGTCCCGTATTCTCCGATCTTGTCTGCCCCTCTTTGTCCTTGTCCGCTCCCCTTTGCCCTTGTCCACACCTCTTTGCCTTCATCCCGTATTCTCCGCACTTCTCCGCCCCTCTTTCCCTTGTCCCTTATTCTCCGCACTTGTCCGCCCCTCTTTGCCCTTGTCCGCCCCTCTTTGCCCTTGTCCGCCCCTCTTTGCCCTTGTCCGCCCCTCTTTGCCCTTGTCGGCCCCTCTTTGCCCTTGTCGGCCCCTCTTTGCCCTTGTCGGCCCCTCTTTGCCCTTGTCCGCCCCTCTTTGCCCTTGTCGGCCCCTCTTTGCCCTTGTCGGCCCCTCTTTGCCCTTGTCGGCCCCTCTTTGCCCTTGTCGGCCCCTCTTTGCCCTTGTCCGCCCCTCTTTGCCCTTGTCCGCCCCTCTTTGCCCTTGTCCGCCCCTCTTTGCCCTTGTCCGCCCCTCTTTGCCCTTGTCCGCCCCTCTTTGCCCTTGTCCGCCCCTCTTTGCCCTTGTCCGCCCCTCTTTGCCCTTGTCCCGTATTCTCCGATCTTGTCCGCCCCTCTTTGCCCTTGTCCCGTATTCTCCGATCTTGTCCGCCCCTCTTTGCCCTTGTCCGCCCTTCTTTGCCCTTGTCCGCCCTTCTTTGCCCTTGTCCGCCCCTCTTTGCCCTTGTCGGCCCCTCTTTGCCCTTGTCCGCCCCTCTTTGCCCTTGTCCGCCCCTCTTTGCCCTTGTCCGCCCCTCTTTGCCCTTGTCCGCCCCTCTTTGCCCTTGTCCGCCCCTCTTTGCCCTTGTCCGCCCCTCTTTGCCCTTGTCCGCCCCTCTTTGCCCTTGTCCGCCCCTCTTTGCCCTTGTCCGCCCCTCTTTGCCCTTGTCCGCCCCTCTTTGCCCTTGTCCGCCCCTCTTTGCCCTTGTCCGCCCCTCTTTGCCCTTGTCCGCCCCTCTTTGCCCTTGTCCGCCCCTCTTTGCCCTTGTCCGCCCCTCTTTGCCCTTGTCCGCCCCTCTTTGCCCTTGTCCGCCCCTCTTTGCCCTTGTCCCGTATTCTCCGATGTTGTCCGCCCCTCTTTGCCCTTGTCCGCCCCTCTTTGCCCTTGTCCGCCCCTCTTTGCCCTTGTCCGCCCCTCTTTGCCCTTGTCCGCCCCTCTTTGCCCTTGTCCGCCCCTCTTTGCCCTTGTCCGCCCCTCTTTGCCCTTGTCCGCCCCTCTTTGCCCTTGTCCGCCCCTCTTTGCCCTTGTCCGCCCCTCTTTGCCCTTGTCCGCCCCTCTTTGCCCTTGTCCGCCCCTCTTTGCCCTTGTCCCTTATTCTCCGATCTTGTCGGCCCCTCTTTGCCCTTGTCCCGTATTCTCCGATCTTGTCGGCCCCTCTTTGCCCTTGTCGGCCCCTCTTTGCCCTTGTCGGCCCCTCTTTGCCCTTGTCGGCCCCTCTTTGCCCTTGTCGGCCCCTCTTTGCCCTTGTCGGCCCCTCTTTGCCCTTGTCGGCCCCTCTTTGCCCTTGTCGGCCCCTCTTTGCCCTTGTCCGCCCCTCTTTGCCCTTGTCCGCCCCTCTTTGCCCTTGTCCGCCCCTCTTTGCCCTTGTCCGCCCCTCTTTAGCCTTGTCCGCCCCTCTTTGCCGTTTTCCCGTATTCTCGGCATTTCTCGGACCCTCTTTGCTTTTGCCTGCCTGTCTTTGCCCTTGTCCCGTATTCTCTGAACCTCTTCGCACTTGACCGCCCCTCTTTGCACTTGTCCAGTATTCTCCGCACTTCTCCGCCCCTCTTGGCCCTTGTCCGCCCCTCTTGGCCCTTGTCCGCCCCTCTTGGCCCTTGTCCGCCCCTCTTGGCCCTTGTCCGCCCCTCTTGGCCCTTGTCCGCCCCTCTTTGCCCTTGTCCGCCCCTCTTTGCCCTTGTCCGCCCCTCTTTGCCCTTGTCCCGTATTCTCCGATCTTGTCGCCCCCTCTTTGCCCTTGTCCCGTATTCTCCGATCTTGTCGGCCCCTCTTTGCCCTTGTCGGCCCCTCTTTGCCCTTGTCGGCCCCTCTTTGCCCTTGTCGGCCCCTCTTTGCCCTTGTCGGCCCCTCTTTGCCCTTGTCGGCCCCTCTTTGCCCTTGTCCGCCCCTCTTTGCCCTTGTCCGCCCCTCTTTGCCCTTGTCCGCCCCTCTTTGCCCTTGTCCGCCCCTCTTTGCCCTTGTCCGCCCCTCTTTGCCCTTGTCCGCCCCTCTTTAGCCTTGTCCGCCTCTCTTTAGCCTTGTCCGCCCCTCTTTGCCGTTTTCCCGTATTCTCGGCATTTCTCGGACCCTCTTTGCTTTTGCCTGCCTGTCTTTGCCCTTGTCCCGTATTCTCTGAACCTCTTCGCACTTGACCGCCCCTCTTTGCACTTGTCCAGTATTCTCCGCACTTCTCCGCCCCTCTTGGCCCTTGTCCGCCCCTCTTGGCCCTTGTCCGCCCCTCTTGGCCCTTGTCCGCCCCTCTTGGCCCTTCTCCGACCCTCTTGGCCCTTGTCCGACCCTCTTGGCCCTTGTCCGACCCTCTTGGCCCTTGTCCGACCCTCTTGGCCCTTGTCCGACCCTCTTGGCCCTTGTCCGACCCTCTTAGCCCTCTTCAGCCCCTCTTTGCCCTACTCTGCCCCTCTTTGCACTTTTCCAGTATTCTCCGCACTTTTCCGCCCATCTTTGCCCTTGTCCCGTATTCTCCAAACTTGTCTGCCCCTCTTTGCCCTTGTCCTGTATTCTCAGCCCTTGTCTGCCCATCTTTGCCCGTGTCCCGTATTCTCCGCACTTGTCAGCCCCTCTTTGCCCTTTTTCCCATATTCTCCGCCCTTGTCCGCTCCTCTTTGCACTTCTTCAGTATTCTCCAAAATTGTCCGCAACTCTTTGCCCTTGTGCGCCCCTCTTTGCCCTTGTGCGCCCCTCTTTGCCCTTGTGCGCCCCTCTTTGCCCTTGTGCGCCCCTCTTTGCCCTTGTGCGCCCCTCTTTGCCCTTGTGCGCCCCTCTTTGCCCTTGTGCGCCCCTCTTTGCCCTTGTCAGCCCCTCTTTGCACTTGTCCGCCCCTTTTTTCCCTTGTCCCGTATTGTATGCACTTCTGCGCCCCACTTTGCCCTTGTCCCCCCTCTTTGCCCTTGTCCCGTATTCTCCGCCATTTTCCACCCCTCTTTGCTCTTGTCCCGTATTCTCCAAACTTATGTGCCCCTCTTTGCACTTTTCAAGTATTCTCTGCCCTTGTCCGCCCCTCTTTGCCCTTCTTCCGTATTCTCCAAAATTGTCCGCCCCTCTTTGCCCTTGTCCGCCCCTCTTTGCCCTTGTCCGCCCCTCTTTGCCCTTGTCCGCCCCTCTTTGCCCTTGTCCGCCCCTCTTTGCCCTTGTCCGCCCCTCTTTGCCCTTGTCCGCCCCTCTTTGCCCTTGTCCGCCCCTCTTTGCCCTTGTCCGCCCCTCTTTGCCCTTGTCCGCCCCTCTTTGCCCTTGTCCGCCCCTCTTTGCCCTTGTCCGCCCCTCTTTGCCCTTGTCCGCCCCTCTTTGCCCTTGTCGAGTATTATCCGACCTTGTCCGCCCCTCTTTACACTTGACCCGTATTCTCCACCCTTGTCCGCCCCTCTTTGCCCTTCTCCTGTATTCTCTTCACTTCTCCGCCCCTCTTTGCCCTTGTTGTCCCCTCTTTGCCCTTGTCCGCCCTCTTTGCCCTTGTCCCGTATCCTCCGCAATTGTCCGCCCCTCTTTGCACTTGTCCGCCCCTCTTTGCACTTGTCCGCCCCTCTTTGCACTTGTCCGACCCTCTTTGCACTTCTCCGCACCTCTTTGCTATTGTCCGCCCCTCTTTGCCCTTGTCCACCACTCTTTGCCATTGTCCGACCCTCTTTGCACTTGTAAGCCACTCTTTCCCTTTGTCGGCCCCTCTTTGCGCTTCTCCGACCGTCTTTGACCTTGTCCCGTATTCTCCGCACTTGTCGGCCCCTCTTTGCCCTTGTCGGCCCCTCTTTGCCCTTGCCGGCCCCTCTTTGCCCTTGCCCGCCCCTCTTTGCACTTGCCCGCCCCTCTTTGCCCTTGCCCGCCCCTCTTTGCCCTTGCCCGCCCCTCTTTGCCCTTGCCCGCCCCTCTTTGCCCTTGCCCGCCCCTCTTTGCCCTTGCCCGCCCCTCTTTGCCCTTGCCCGCCCCTCTTTGCCCTTGCCCGCCCCTCTTTGCCCTTGCCCGCCCCTCTTTGCCCTTGCCCGCCCCTCTTTGCCCTTGCCCGCTCCTCTTTGCCCTTGCCCGCCCCTCTTTGCCCTTGCCCGCCCCTCTTTGCCCTTGCCCGCCCCTCTTTGCCCTTGCCCGCCCCTCTTTGCCCTTGCCCGCCCCTCTTTGCCCTTGCCCGCCCCTCTTTGCCCTTGCCCGCCCCTCTTTGCCCTTGCCCGCCCCTCTTTAGCCTTGTCCGCCCCTCTTTGCCGTTTTCCCGTATTCTCGGCATTTCTCGGACCCTCTTTGCTTTTGCCTGCCTGTCTTTGCCCTTGTCCCGTATTCTCTGAACCTCTTCGCACTTGACCGCCCCTCTTTGCACTTGTCCAGTATTCTCCGCACTTCTCCGCCCCTCTTGGCCCTTGTCCGCCCGTCTTGGCCCTTGTCCGCCCCTCTTGGCCCTTGTCCGCCCCTCTTGGCCCTTGTCCGCCCCTCTTGGCCCTTGTCCGCCCCTCTTGGCCCTTGTCCGCCCCTCTTGGCCCTTGTCCGACCCTCTTTGCCCTACTCTGCCCCTCTTTGCCCTACTCTGCCCCTCTTTGCCCTTTTCCAGTATTCTCCGCACTTTTCCGCCCATCTTTGCCCTTGTCCCGTATTCTCCGAACTTGTCTGCCCCTCTTTGCACTTGTCAAGTATTCTCCGCCCTTGTCCGCCCCTCTTTGCCCTTGTCCCGTATTCTCAGCCCTTGTCTGCCCATCTTTCCCGTGTCCCGTATTCTCCGCCCTTGTCAGCCCCTCTTTGCCCTTTTTCCCATATTCTCCGCCCTTGTCCGCTCCTCTTTGCACTTCTTCCGTATTCTCCAAAATTGTCCGCAACTCTTTGCCCTTGTGCGCCCCTCTTTGCCCTTGTGCGCCCCTCTTTGCCCTTGTGCGCCCCTCTTTGCCCTTGTGCGCCCCTCTTTGCCCTTGTCCGCCCCTCTTTGCCCTTGTCCGCCCCTCTTTGCCCTTGTCCGGCCCTCTTTGCCCTTGTCCGCCCCTCTTTGCCCTTGTCAGCCCCTCTTTGCTCTTGTCCGCCCCTTTTTTCCCTTGTCCCGTATTGTATGCACTTCTGCGCCCCACTTTGCCCTTGTCCCCCCTCTTTGCCCTTGTCCCGTATTCTCCGCCATTTTCCACCCCTCTTTGCCCTTGTCCCGTATTCTCCAAACTTATGTGCCCCTCTTTGCACTTTTCAAGTATTCTCTGCCCTTGTCCGCCCCTCTTAGCCCTTCTTCCGTATTCTCAAAAATTGTCCGCCCCCTTTGCGCTTGTCCGCCCCTCTTTGCGCTTGTCCGCCCCTCTTTGCGCTTGTCCGCCCCTCTTTGCGCTTGTCCGCCCCTCTTTGCGCTTGTCCGCCCCTCTTTGCCCTTGTCCGCCCCTCTTTGCCCTTGTCCGCCCCTCTTTGCCCTTGTCCGCCCCTCTTTGCCCTTGTCCGCCCCTCTTTGCCCTTGTCCGCCCCTCTTTGCCCTTGTCCGCCCCTCTTTGCCCTTGTCCGCCCCTCTTTGCCCTTGTCCGCCCCTCTTTGCCCTTGTCCGCCCCTCTTTGCCCTTGTCCGCCCCTCTTTGCCCTTGTCCGCCCCTCTTTGGCCTTGTCCGCCCCTCTTTGCCCTTGTCCGCCCCTCTTTGCCCTTGTCCGCCCCTCTTTGCCCTTGTCCGCCCCTCTTTGCCCTTGTCCGCCCCTCTTTGCCCTTGTCCGCCCCTCTTTGCCCTTGTCCCGTATTCTCCACCCTTGTCCGCCCCTCTTTGCCCTTGTCCCGTATACTCAGCCCTTGTCCGCCCCTCTTTGCCATTCTACTGTATTCTCTTCACTTCTCCGCCCCTCTTTGCCCTTGTTGTCCCCTCTTTGCCCTTGTCCGCCCTCTTTGCCCTTGTCCCGTATTCTCCGCAATTGTCCGCCCCTCTTTGCACTTGTCCGCCCCTCTTTGCACTTGTCCGCCCCTCTTTGCACTTGTCCGACCCACTTTGCACTTCTCCGCACCTCTTTGCTATTGTCCACCCCTCTTTGCCCTTGTCCACCCCTCTTTGCCATTGTCCGACCCTCTTTGCCCTTCTAAGCCACTCTTTGCCATTGTCGGCCCCTCTTTGCGCTTCTCCGACCGTCTTTGACCTTGTCCCGCATTCTCCGCACTTATCCGCCCCTCTTTGCCCTTGCCCGCCCCTCTTTGCCCTTTTCTACCCCTCTTTGCTTTTGTCTGCCCCTCTTTGCCCTTGTCCGACCCTCTTTGCCCTTGTCCGCCCCTCTTTGCCCTTGTCCCGTATTCTCCACATTTTTTCTCCCCTCTTTGCCCTATTCCAGTATTCTCCGCCCCTCTTTGCTCTTGTCCGCCCCTCTTTGCCCTTGTCCGCCCCTCTTTGCCCTTGTCCGCCCCTCTTTGCCCTTGTCCGCCCCTCTTTGCCCTTGTCCGCCCCTCTTTGCCCTTGTCCGCCCCTCTTTGCCCTTGTCCGCCCCTCTTTGCCCTTGTCCGCCCCTCTTTGCCCTTGTCCGCCCCTCTTTGCCCTTGTCCGCCCCTTTTTTCCCTTGTCCCGTATTGTATGCACTTCTGCGCCCCTCTTTGCCCTTGTCCACCCTCTTTGCCCTTGTCCCGTATTCTCCGCCATTTTCCACCCCTCTTTGCCCTTGTCCCGTATTCTCCAAACTTATCTGCCCCTCTTTGCACTTTTCAAGTATTCTCTGCCCTTGTCCGCCCCTCTTTGCCTTTCTTCCGTATTCTCCAAAATTGTCCGCCCCTCTTTGCCCTTGTGTGGCCCTCTTTGCCCTTGTCCGCCCCTCTTTGCCCTTGTCCGCCCCTCTTTGCCCTTGTCCGCCCCTCTTTGCCCTTGTCCGCCTCTCTTTGCCCTTGTTCCGTATTATCCGCCTTTGTCCGCCCCTCTTTACACTTGACCCGTATTCTCCACCCTTGTCCGCCCCTCTTTGCCTTTCTCCTGTATTCTCTGCACTTCTCCGCCCCTCTTTGCCCTTGTTGTCCCCTCTTTGCCCTTGTCCGCCCCTCTTTGCCCTTGTCCCGTATTTTCCGCAATTGTCCGCCCCTCTTTCCCCTTGTCCGCCCCTCTTTCCCCTTGTCCGACCCTCTTTGCCCTTGTCCGACCCTCTTTGCCCTTGTCCGACCCTCTTTGCCCTTGTCAGCCCTCTTTGACCTTGTCCACCCCTCTTAGCCTTTGTCCGACACTCTTTTTCCTTTTCCCATTTTCTCCGCCCTTGTCCGCCCCCCTTTGCCCTTGTCCGCCCCCCTTTGCCCTTGTCCGCCCCCCTTTGCCCTTGTCCGCCCCCCTTTGCCCTTGTCCGCCCCCCTTTGCCCTTGTCCGCCCCCCTTTGCCCTTGTCCGCCCCCCTTTGCCCTTGTCCGCCCCTCTTTGCCCTTGTCCGCCCCTCTTTGCCCTTGTCCCGTATTCTCCGCAATTGTCCGCCCCTCTTTGCCCTTGTCCGCCCCTCTTTGCCCTTGTCCGCCCCTCTTTGCCCTTGTCCGCCCCTCTTTGCCCTTGTCCGCCTTTATTTGCACTTGTCCGCCTCTCTTTGCCCTTGTCCGCCCCTCTTTGCCCTTGTCCGCCCCTCTTTGCCCTTGTCCGCCCCTCTTTGCCCTTGTCCTCCCCTCTTTGCCCTTGTCCGCCCCTCTTTTCCCTTGTCCGCCCCTCTTTGCCCTTGTCCGCCCCTCTTTGCCCTTGTCCGCCCCTCTTTGCCCTTGTCCGCCCCTCTTTGCCCTTGTCCGCCCCTCTTTGCCCTTGTCCGCCCCTCTTTGCCCTTGTCCCGTATTCTCCGCCATTGTCCGCCCCTCTTTGTCATGTCCGCCCCTCTTTGCCATTCTCCACCCCACTTTGCCCTTGACCGGCCCACTTTGCCATTGTTCCGTATTCTCCTCACTTGTCCGCCCCTCTTTGCTCTTGTCCCATATTCTCCGCAATTCTCCGCTCCTCTTTACACTCGTCCGCCCCTCTTTGCCCTTGTCCGCCCCTCTTTGCCCTTGTCCCGTATTCTCCGCCATTGTCCGACCCTCTTTGCCCTTGTCCGACCCTCTTTGCACTTGTCCGCCCCTCTTTGCCCTTGTCCCGTATTCTCCGCCATTTTCCACCCCTCTTTGCCCTTGTCCCGTATTCTCCAAACTTATGTGCCCCTCTTTGCACTTTTCAAGTATTCTCTGCCTTTGTCCACCCCTCTTTGCTCTTCTTCCGTATTCTCCAAAATTGTTCGCCCCTCTTTGCCCTTGTCCGCCCCTCTTTGCCCTTGTCCGCCCCTCTTTGCCCTTGTCCGCCCCTCTTTGCCCTTGTCCGCCCCTCTTTGCCCTTGTCCGCCCCTCTTTGCCCTTGTCCGCCCCTCTTTGCCCTTGTCCGCCCCTCTTTGCCCTTGTCCGCCCCTCTTTGCCCTTGTCCGCCCCTCTTTGCCCTTGTCCGCCCCTCTTTGCCCTTGTCGGCCCCTCTTTGCCCTTGTCGGCCCCTCTTTGCCCTTGTCGGCCCCTCTTTGCCCTTGTCGGCCCCTCTTTGCCCTTGTCGGCCCCTCTTTGCCCTTGTCGGCCCCTCTTTGCCCTTGTCGGCCCCTCTTTGCCCTTGTCCGCCCCTCTTTGCCCTTGTCCCGTATTATCCGCCCTTGTCCGCCCCTATTTACACTTGCCCCGTATTCTCCACCCTTGTCCGCCCCTCTTTGCCCTTGTCCCGTATACTCAGCCCTTGTCCGCCCCTCTTTGCCCTTCTCCTGTATTCTCTGCACTTCTCCGCCCCTCTTTGCCCTTGTTGTCCCCTCTTTGCCCTTGTTGTCCCCTCTTTGCCCTTGTCCGCCATCTTTGCCCTTGTCCCGTATTCTCCGCAATTGTCCGCCCCTCTTTCCCCTTGTCCGCCCCTCTTTCCCCTTGTCCGCCCCTCTTTGCACTTCTCCGCACCTCTTTGCTATTGTCCGCCCCTCTTTGCCCTTGTCCACCCCTCTTTGCCATTGTCGGCCCCTCTTTGCGCTTCTCCGACCGTCTTTGACCTTGTCCCGTATTCTCCGCACTTCTCCGCCCCTCTTTGCGCTTGTCCGCCCCTCTTTGCGCTTGTCCGCCGCTCTTTGCGCTTGTCCGCCGCTCTTTGCGCTTGTCCGCCGCTCTTTGCCCTTGTCCGCCCCTCTTTGCCCTTGTCCGCCCCTCTTTGCCCTTGTCCGCCCCTCTTTGCCCTTGTCCGCCCCTCTTTGCCCTTGTCCGCCCCTCTTTGCCCTTGTCCGCCCCTCTTTGCCATTGTCCGACCCTCTTTGCCCTTGTAAGCCACTCTTGCCATTGTCGGCCCCTCTTTGCGTTTCTCCGACCGTCTTTGACCTTGACCCGTATTCTCCGCACTTCTCCGCCCCTCTTTGCCCTTATCCGCCCGTCTTTGCCCTTGTACGCCCCTTTGCCCTTGTCCGTCACTCTATTTCCTTGTCCGCCCCTCTTTGCGCTTGTCCCCCCCTCTTTGCGCTTGTCCGCCCCTCTTTGTCCTTGTCCGCCCCTCTTTGCCCTTGTCCGCCCCTCTTTGCCCTTGTCCGCCCCTCTTTGCCCTTGTACATCCCTCTTTGCCCTTGTCCGCACCTCTTTGCACTTGTCCGCCTCTCTTTGCCCTTGTCCGCCCCTCTTTGCCGTTTTCCCGTATTCTCGGCATTTCTCGGACCCTCTTTGATTTTGCCTGCCTCTCTTTGCCCTTGTCCCGTATTCTCTGAACCTCTTCGCACTTGACCGCCCCTCTTTGCACTTGTCCAGTATTCTCCGCACTTCTCCGCCCCTCTTGGCCCTTGTCCGCCCCTCTTGGCCCTTGTCCGCCCCTCTTGGCCCTTGTCCGCCCCTCTTGGCCCTTGTCCGCCCCTCTTGGCCCTTGTCCGCCCCTCTTGGCCCTTGTCCGCCCCTCTTGGCCCTTGCCCGCCCCTCTTGGCCCTTGCCCGCCCCTCTTGGCCCTTGTCTGCCCCTCTTGGCCCTTCTCCGACCCTCTTGGCCCTTGTCCGACCCTCTTGGCCCTTGTCCGACCCTCTTAGCACTCTTCAGCCCCTCTTTGCCCTACTCTGCCCCTCTTTGCCCTTTTCCAGTATTCTCCGCACTTTTCCGCCCATCTTTGCCCTTGTCCCGTATTCTCCGAACTTGTCTGCCCCTCTTTGCACTTGTCAAGTATTCTCCGCCCTTGTCCGCCCCTCTTTGCCCTTGTCCTGTATTCTCAGCCCTTGTCTGCCCATCTTTGCCCGTGTCCCGTATTCTCCGCCCTTGTCAGCCCCTCTTTGCCCTTTTTCCCATATTCTCCGCCCTTGTCCGCTCCTCTTTGCACTTCTTCCGTATTCTCCAAAATTGTCCGCACCTCTTTGCCCTTGTGCGCCCCTCTTTGCCCTTGTGCCCCTCTCTTTGAACTTGTGCCCCTCTCTTTGCCCTTGTGCCCCTCTCTTTGCCCTTGTGCCCCTGTCTTTGCCCTTGTCCCGTATTCTCTGCCCTTGTCCGCCCCTCTTTGCCGTTGTCCCGTATTATCCACACTTGCCCGCCCCTATTTGCCCTTGTCCCGTATTCTCCACACTTGTCCGCCCCTCTTTGCACTTGTCCCGTATTCTCCGCCCATCTCCACCCCTCTTTTCTCTTGTCCCGTATTCTCCGCCATTGTCCGCCCCTCTTTGCCCTTGTGCGCCCCTCTTTGCCTTTGTCCGCCCCTCTTTGCACTTGTCCAACCGTCTTTGCCATTCTCCACCAACTCTTTGACCTTGTCCGCCCCCTGTGCACTTGTCCGCCCTGCCTTGCCCTTGTCTGCCCCTCCTTGCCTTTCTCCGCCCCTCTTTGCCCTTGTCCGCCCCTCTTTGCCTTTCTCTGCCCCTCTTTGCCCTTGTCCGCCCCTCTTTGCCCTTGTCCGCCCCTCTTTGCCCTTGTCCGCCCCTCTTTGCCCTTGTCCGCCCCTCTTTGCCCTTGTCTGACCCTCTTTGCGCTTGTCCGCCCCTCTTTGCGCTTGTCCGCCCCTCTTTGCCCTTGTCCCGTATTCTCCACATTTTTTCTCCCCTCTTTGCCCTATTCCAGTATTCTCCGCCCGTCTTTGCCCTTGTCCGCCCCTCTTTGCCCTTGTCCGCCCCTCTTTGCCCTTGTCCGCCCCTCTTTGCCCTTGTCCGCCCCTCTGTGCCCTTGTCCGCCCCTCTTTGCACTTGTCCGCCCCTTTTTTCCCTTGTCCCATATTGTATGCACTTCTGCGCCCCTCTTTGCCCTTGTCCCCCCTCTTTGCCCTTGTCCCGTATTCTCCGCCATTTTCCACCCCTCTTTGCCCTTGTCCCGTATTCTCCAAACTTATGTGCCCCTCTTTGCACTTTTCAAGTATTCTCTGCCCTTGTCCGCCCCTCTTTGCCCTTGTCCGCCCCTCTTTGCCCTTGTCCGCCCCTCTTTGCCCTTGTCCGCCCCTCTTTGCCCTTGTCCGCCCCTCTTTGCCCCTGTCCGCCCCTCTTTGCCCCTGTCCGCCCCTCTTTGCCCTTGTCCGCCCCTCTTTGCCCTTGTCCGCCCCTCTTTGCCCTTGTCCCGTATTATCCGCCCTTGTCCGCCCCTCTTTACACTTTACCCGTATTCTCCACCCTTGTCCGCCCCTCTTTGCCCTTGTCCCGTATACTCAGCCCTTGTCCGCCCCTCTTTGCCCTTCTCCTGTATTCTCTGCACTTCTCCGCCCCTCTTTGCCCTTGTCCCCTCTTAGCCCTTGTCCGCCCTCTTTGCCCTTGTCCCGTATTCTCCGCAATTGTCCGCCCCTCTTTGCACTTGTCCGACCCTCTTTCCCCTTGTCCGCCCCTCTTTGCACTTCTCCGCACCTCTTTGCCCTTGTCCACCCCTCTTTGCCCTTGTCCACCCCTCTTTGCCCTTATCCGCCCCTCTTTGCCCTTGTACGCCCCTCTTCGCCCTTGTCCGCCACTCTTTTCCCTAGTCCGCCCCTCTTCGCCCTTGTCCGTCACTCTTTGCCCTTCTCCGCCCCTCTTTGATCTTGTCCATCAATCTTTGCCCCTGTCCCCTATTCTCCGCACTTGTCCACTCCTCTTTGCACTTGTCCGCCTCTCTTTGCCCTTGTCCACCCCTCTTTTCCCTTGTCCCTTATTCTCCGCAATTCTCCACCCCTCTTTGCCTTTGTCCGATATTCTCCGCACTTCTCCACCCCTCCTTGCACTTTCAGCCCGTCTTTGCCCTTGTCTGCCCGTCTTGGCACTTGTCCACCTGTCTTTGCCTATGTCCGCCCGTCCTTGCACTTTTCCGCCCGTCTTTGCCCTTGTCCGACCATGTTTACCCTTGTCCCGTTTTCTCCGCACTTGTACGCCCCTCTTTGCCCTTGTCCGCCCCTCTTTGCCCTTGTCCGCCCCTCTTTGCCCTTGTCCGCCCCTCTTTGCCCTTGTCCGCCCCTCTTTGCCCTTGTCCGCCCCTCTTTGCCCTTGTCCGCCCCTCTTTGCCCTTGTCCGCCCCTCTTTGCCCTTGTCCGCCCCTCTTTGCCGTTTTCCCGTATTCTCGGCATTTCTCGGACCCTCTTTGCTTTTGCCTGCCTCTCTTTGCCCTTGTCCCGTATTCTCTGAACCTCTTCGCACTTGACCGCCCCTCTTTGCACTTGTCCAGTATTCTCCGCACTTCTCCGCCCCTGTTGGCCCTTGTCCGCCCCTGTTGGCCCTTGTCCGCCCCTGTTGGCCCTTGTCCGCCCCTGTTGGCCCTTGTCCGCCCCTCTTGGCCCTTGTCCGCCCCTCTTGGCCCTTGTCCGCCCCTCTTGGCCCTTGTCCGCCCCTCTTGGCCCTTGCCCGCCCCTCTTGGCCCTTGCCCGCCCCTCTTGGCCCTTCTCCGCCCCTCTTGGCCCTTCTCCGACCCTCTTGGCCCTTCTCCGACCCTCTTGGCCCTTGTCCGACCCTCTTGGCCCTTGTCCGACCCTCTTGGCCCTTGTCCGACCCTCTTAGCCCTCTTCAGCCCCTCTTTGCCCTACTCTGCCCCTCTTTGCCCTTTTCCAGTATTCTCCGCACTTTTCCGCCCATCTTTGCCCTTGTCCCGTATTCTCCGAACTTGTCTGCCCCTCTTTGCACTTGTCAAGTATTCTCCGCCCTTGTCCGCCCCTCTTTGCCCTTGTCCTGTATTCTCAGCCCTTGTCTGCCCATCTTTGCCCGTGTCCCGTATTCTCCGCCCTTGTCAGCCCCTCTTTGCCCTTTTTCCCATATTCTCCGCCCTTGTCCGCTCCTCTTTGCACTTCTTCCGTATTCTCCAAAATTGTCCGCACCTCTTTGCCCTTGTGCGCCCCTCTTTGCCCTTGTGCCCCTCTCTTTGAACTTGTGCCCCTCTCTTTGCCCTTGTGCCCCTCTCTTTGCCCTTGTGCCCCTGTCTTTGCCCTTGTCCCGTATTCTCTGCCCTTGTCCGCCCCTCTTTGCCGTTGTCCCGTATTATCCACACTTGCCCGCCCCTATTTGCCCTTGTCCCGTATTCTCCACACTTGTCCGCCCCTCTTTGCACTTGTCCAACCGTCTTTGCCATTCTCCACCAACTCTTTGACCTTGTCCGCCCCCTGTGCACTTGTCCGCCCTGCCTTGCCCTTGTCTGCCCCTCCTTGCTTTCTCCGCCCCTCTTTGCCCTTGTCCGCCCCTCTTTGCCCTTGTCCGCCCCTCTTTGCCCTTGTCCGCCCCTCTTTGCCCTTGTCCGCCCCTCTTTGCCCTTGTCCGCCCCTCTTTGCCCTTGTCCGCCCCTCTTTGCCCTAGTCCGCCCCTCTTTGCTTTTGTCTGCCCCTCTTTGCCCTTGTCTGACCCTCTTTGCGCTTGTCCGCCCCTCTTTGCCCTTGTCCCGTATTCTCCACATTTTTTCTCCCCTCTTTGCCCTATTCCAGTATTCTCCGCCCGTCTTTGCCCTTGTCCGCCCCTCTTTGCCCTTGTCCGCCACTCTTTGCCCTTGTCCGACCCTCTTTGCCTTGTCCGCCCCTCTTTGCCCTTGTCCGCCCCTCTTTGCCTTTGTCCGCCACTCTTTGCCATTCTCCGCCCCACTTTGCCCTTGACCGGCCCACTTTGCCATTGTTCCGTATTCTCCTCACTTGTCCGCCCCTCTTTGCTCTTGTCCCATATTCTCCGCAATTCTCCGCTCCTCTTTGCCCTTGTCCGCCCCTCTTTGCACTTGTCCGCCCCTCTTTGCCCTTGTCCCGTATTCTCTGCACTTCTCCGCCCCTCCTTGCAATTCTCTGACCCTGTTTGCCATTGTCTGATCCTCTTTGCCCTTGTCCGCCCCTCTTTGCCCTTGTCCGCCCCTCTTTGCCCTTGTCCGCCCCTCTTTGCCCTTGTCCGCCCCTCTTTGCACTTGTCCGCCTCTCTTTGCCCTTGTCCGCCCCTCTTTGCCGTTTTCCCGTATTCTCGGCATTTCTCGGACCCTCTTTGCTTTTGCCTGCCTCTCTTTGCCCTTGTCCCGTATTCTCTGAACCTCTTCGCACTTGACCGCCCCTCTTTGCACTTGTCCAGTATTCTCCGCACTTCTCCGCCCCTCTTGGCCCTTGTCCGCCCCTCTTGGCCCTTGTCCGCCCCTCTTGGCCCTTGCCCGCCCCTCTTGGCCCTTGCCCGCCCCTCTTGGCCCTTGCCCGCCCCTCTTGGCCCTTGCCCGCCCCTCTTGGCCCTTGCCCGCCCCTCTTGGCCCTTGTCTGCCCCTCTTGGCCCTTGTCTGCCCCTCTTGGCCCTTGTCTGCCCCTCTTGGCCCTTGTCCGACCCTCTTGGCCCTTGTCCGACCCTCTTGGCCCTTGTCCGACCCTCTTGGCCCTTGTCCGACCCTCTTGGCCCTCTTCAGCCCCTCTTTGCCCTACTCTGCCCCTCTTTGCCCTTTTCCAGTATTCTCCGCACTTTTCCGCCCATCTTTGCCCTTGTCCCGTATTCTCCGAACTTGTCTGCCCCTCTTTGCACTTGTCAAGTATTCTCCGCCCTTGTCCGCCCCTCTTTGCCCTTGTCCTGTATTCTCAGCCCTTGTCTGCCCATCTTTGCCCGTGTCCCGTATTCTCCGCCCTTGTCAGCCCCTCTTTGCCCTTTTTCCCATATTCTCCGCCCTTGTCCGCTCCTCTTTGCACTTCTTCCGTATTCTCCAAAATTGTCCGCACCTCTTTGCCCTTGTGCGCCCCTCTTTGCCCTTGTGCGCCCCTCTTTGCCCTTGTGCGCCCCTCTTTGCCCTTGTGCCCCTCTCTTTGAACTTGTGCCCCTCTCTTTGCCCTTGTGCCCCTCTCTTTGCCCTTGTGCCCCTGTCTTTGCCCTTGTCCCGTATTCTCTGCCCTTGTCCGCCCCTCTTTGCCGTTGTCCCGTATTATCCACACTTGCCCGCCCCTATTTGCCCTTGTCCCGTATTCTCCACACTTGTCCGCCCCTCTTTGCACTTGTCCAACCGTCTTTGCCATTCTCCACCAACTCTTTGACCTTGTCCGCCCCCTGTGCACTTGTCCGCCCTGCCTTGCCCTTGTCTGCCCCTCCTTGCCTTTCTCCGCCCCTCTTTGCCCTTGTCCGCCCCTCTTTGCCTTTCTCTGCCCCTCTTTGCCTTTCTCTGCCCCTCTTTGCCCTTGTCCGCCCCTCTTTGCCCTTGTCCGCCCCTCTTTGCCCTTGTCCGCCCCTCTTTGCCCTTGTCCGCCCCTCTTTGCTTTTGTCTGCCCCTCTTTGCCCTTGTCTGACCCTCTTTGCGCTTGTCCGCCCCTCTTTGCCCTTGTCCCGTATTCTCCACATTTTTTCTCCCCTCTTTGCCCTATTCCAGTATTCTCCGCCCGTCTTTGCCCTTGTGCGCCCCTCTTTGCCCTTGTCCGCCCCTCTTTGCCCTTGTCCGCCCCTCTTTGCCCTTGTCCGCCCCTCTTTGCCCTTGTCCGCCCCTCTGTGCCCTTGTCAGCCCCTCTTTGCACTTGTCCGCCCCTTTTTTCCCTTGTCCCGTATTGTATGCACTTCTGCGCCCCTCTTTGCCCTTGTCCCCCCTCTTTGCCCTTGTCCCGTATTCTCCGCCATTTTCCACCCCTCTTTGCCCTTGTCCCGTATTCTCCAAACTTATGTGCCCCTCTTTGCACTTTTCAAGTATTCTCTGCCCTTGTCCGCCCCTCTTTGCCCTTGTCCGCCCCTCTTTGCCCTTGTCCGCCCCTCTTTGCCCTTGTCCGCCCCTCTTTGCCCTTGTCCGCCCCTCTTTGCCCTTGTCCGCCCCTCTTTGCCCTTGTCCGCCCCTCTTTGCCCTTGTCCGCCCCTCTTTGCCCTTGTCCGCCCCTCTTTGCCCTTGTCCGCCCCTCTTTGCCCCTGTCCGCCCCTCTTTGCCCTTGTCCGCCCCTCTTTGCACTTGTCCCGTATTATCCGCCCTTGTCCGCCCCTCTTTACACTTTACCCGTATTCTCCACCCTTGTCCGCCCCTCTTTGCCCTTCTCCTGTATTCTCTGCACTTCTCCGCCCCTCTTTGCTCTTGTTGTCCCCTCTTTGCCCTTGTCCGCCCTCTTTGCCCTTGTCCCGTATTCTCCGCAATTGTCCGCCCCTCTTTGCACTTGTCCGACCCTCTTTCCCCTTGTCCGCCCCTCTTTGCACTTCTCCGCACCTCTTTGCTATTGTCCGCCCCTCTTTGCCCTTGTCCACCCCTCTTTGCCATTGTCCGACCCTCTTTGCCCTTGTAAGCCACTCTTTGCCATTGTCGGCCCCTCTTTGCGCTTCTCCGACCGTCTTTGACCTTGTCCCGTATTCTCCGCACTTATCCGCGCCTCTTTGCCCTTATCCGCCCCTCTTTGCCCTTGTACGCCCCTCTTCGCCCTTGTCCGCCACTCTTTTCCCTAGTCCGCCCCTCTTCGCCCTTGTCCGTCACTCTTTGACCTTCTCCGCCCCTCTTTGATCTTGTCCATCAATCTTTGCCCCTGTCCCCTATTCTCCGCACTTGTCCACCCCTCTTTGCCCTTGTCCGCCCCTCATTGCCCTTGTCCGTCACTCTTTGTCCTTGTCCACTCCTCTTTGCACTTGTCCGCCTCTCTTTGCCCTTGTCCACCCCTCTTTTCCCTTGTCCCTTATTCTACGCAATTCTACACCCCTCTTTGCCTTTGTCCGATATTCTCCGCACTTCTCCACCCCTCCTTGCACTTTCACCCGTCTTTGCCCTTGTCTGCCCGTCTTGGCACTTGTCCACCTGTCTTTGCCTATGTCCGCCCGTCCTTGCAATTTTCCGCCCGTCTTTGCCCTTGTCCGACCATGTTTACCCTTGTCCCGTTTTCTCCGCACTTGTCCGCCCCTCTTTGCCCTTATCCGCCCCTCTTTGCCCTTGTACGCCCCTCTTTGCCCTTGTCTTCCCCTCTTTGCCCTTGTCCGCCCCTCTTTGCCCTTGTCCGCCCCTCTTTGCCCTTGTCCGCCCCTCTTTGCGCTTGTCCGCCCCTCTTTGCCCTTGTCCGCCCCTCTTTGCCCTTGTCCGCCCCTCTTTGCCCTTGTCCGCCCCTCTTTGCCCTTGTCCGCCCCTCTTTGCCCTTGTCCGCCCCTCTTTGCCCTTGTCCGCCCCTCTTTGCCCTTGTCCGCCCCTCTTTGCCCTTGTCCGCCCCTCTTTGCCCTTGTCCGCCCCTCTTTGCCCTTGTCCGCCCCTCTTTGCCCTTGTCCGCCCCTCTTTGCCCTTGTCCGCCCCTCTTTGCCCTTGTCCGCCCCTCTTTGCCCTTGTCCGCCCCTCTTTGCCCTTGTCCGCCCCTCTTTGCCCTTGTCCGCCCCTCTTTGCCCTTGTCCGCCTCTCTTTGCCCTTGTCCGCCCCTCTTTGCCCTTGTCCCGTATTCTCCGCCATTGTCCGCCCCTCTTTGCCCTTGTCCGCCTCTCTTTGCCCTTGTCCGCCCCTCTTTGCCCTTTTCCGCCCCTCTTTGCCCTTGTCCGCCCCTCTTTGCCCTTGTCCCGTATTCTCCGCCATTGTCCGCCCCTCTTTGCCCTTGTCCGCCCCTCTTTGCCCTTGTCCGACCCTCTTTGCCCTTGTCCGCCCCTCTTTGCCTTTGTCCGCCACTCTTTGCCATTCTCCGCCCCACTTTGCCCTTGACCGGCCCACTTTGCCATTGTTCCGTATTCTCCTCACTTGTCCGCCCCTCTTTGCTCTTGTCCCATATTCTCCGCAATTCTCCGCTCCTCTTTGCCCTTGTCCGCCCCTCTTTGCACTTGTCCGCCCCTCTTTGCCCTTGTCCCGTATTCTCTGCACTTCTCCGCCCCTCCTTGCAATTCTCTGACCCTGTTTGCCATTGTCTGATCCTCTTTGCCCTTGTCCGCCCCTCTTTGCCCTTGTCCGCCCCTCTTTGCCCTTGTCCGCCCCTCTTTGCCCTTGTCCGCCCCTCTTTGCCCTTGTCCGCCCCTCTTTGCCCTTGTCCGCCCCTCTTTGCCCTTGTCCGCCCCTCTTTGCCCTTGTCCGCCCCTCTTTGCCCTTGTCCGCCCCTCTTTGCCCTTGTCCGCCCCTCTTTGCCCTTGTCCGCCCCTCTTTGCCCTTGTCCGCCCCTCTTTGCCCTTGTCCGCCCCTCTTTGCCCTTGTCCGCCCCTCTTTGCCCTTGTCCGCCCCTCTTTGCCCTTGTCCGCCCCTCTTTGCCCTTGTCCGCCCCTCTTTGCCCTTGTCCGCCCCTCTTTGCCCTTGTCCGCCCCTCTTTGCCCTTGTCCGCCCCTCTTTGCCCTTGTCCGCCCCTCTTTGCCCTTGTCCGCCCCTCTTTGCCCTTGTCCGCCCCTCTTTGCCCTTGTCCGCCCCTCTTTGCCCTTGTCCCGTATTATCCGCCCTTGTCCGCCCCTCTTTACACTTGACCCGTATTCTCCACTCTTGTCCGCCCCTCTTTGCCCTTGTCCCGTATACTCAGCCCTTGTCCGCCACTCTTTGCCCTTGTCCGCCCCTCTTTCCCCTTGTCCGCCCCTCTTTCCCCTTGTCCGCCCCTCTTTCCCCTTGTCCGCCTCTCTTTGCACTTCTCCGCACCTCTTTGCTATTGTCCGCCCCTCTTTGCCCTTGTCCACCCCTCTTTGCCATTGTCCGACCCTCTTTGCCCTTGTAAGCCACTCTTTGCCATTGTCGGCCCCTCTTTGCGCTTCTCCGACCGTCTTTGACCTTGTCCCGTATTCTCCGCACTTCTCCGCCCCTCTTTGCCCTTATCCGCCCCTCTTTGCCCTTGTACGCCCCTCTTATCCCTTGTCCGTCACTTTATTTCCTTGTCTTCCCCTCTTTGCGCTTGTCCGCCCCTCTTTGCCCTTGTGATCCCGTCTTTGCCCTTGTGATCCCGTCTTTGCCCTTGTGATCCCGTCTTTGCCCTTGTGATCCCCTCTTTGCCCTTGTGCGCCCCTTATTGCCCTTGTCCGCACCTCTTTGCACTTGTCCGCCTCTCTTTGCCCTTGTCCGCCCCTCTTTCCCGTTTTCCCGTATTCTCGGCATTTCTCGGACCCTCTTTGCTTTTGCCTGCCTCTCTTAGCCCTTGTCCCGTATTCCCCGAACCTCTTTGCACTTGACCGCCCCTCTTTGCACTTGTCCGCCCCTCTTTGCCCTTGTCCGCCCCTCTTTGCCCTTGTCCGCCCCTCTTTGCCCTTGTCCGCCCCTCTTTGCCCTTGTCCGCCCCTCTTGGCCCTTGTCCGCCCCTCTTGGCCCTTGTCCGCCCCCCTTGGCCCTTGTCCGCCCTCTTGGCCCTTGTCCTACCCTCTTGGCCCTTGTCCGACCCTCTTGGCCCTCTTCAGCCCCTCTTTGCCCTACTCTGCCCCTCTTTGCCCTTGTCCAGTATTCTCCGCCCTTTTCCGCCCATCTTTGCCCTTGTCCCGTATTCTCCGAACTTGTCTGCCCCTCTTTGCTCTTGTCAAGTATTTTCCGCAATTGTCCGCCCCTTTTTGCCCTTGTCCTGTATTCTCAGCCCTTGTCTGACCGTATTTGCCCGTGTCCCGTATTCTCCGCCCTTGTCAGCCCCTCTTTGCCCTTTCCCCATATTCTCCGCCCTTGTCCGCTCCTCTTTGCACTTCTTCCGTATTCTCCAAAATTGTCCGCACATCTTTGCTCTTTTGCGCCCCTCTTTGCCATTGTGCCACCCTCTTTGCACTTGTCCGCCCCTCTTTGCACTTGTCCATCCCTCTTTGCCTTTGTGCGCCCCTCTTTGCACTTGTGCGCCCCTCTTTGCACTTGTGCACCCCTCTTTGCACTTGTGCACCCCTCTTTGCCCTTGTGCCCCTCTCTTTGCCCTTGTCCCGTATTCTCCGCCCTTGTCCGCCACTCTTTGCCCTTGTCACGTATTATCTGCACTTGTCCGCCCCTATTTGCCGTTGTCCCGTATTCTCCACACTTGTCCGCCCCTCTTTGCACTTGTCCCGTATTCTCCGCCCATCTCCACCCCTCTTTGCTCTTGTCCCGTATTCTCCGCCATTGTCCGACCCTCTTTGCCCTAGTGCGCCCCTCTTTGCCTTTGTCCGCCCCTCTTTGCCCTTGTCCGACCGTCTTTGCCATTGTCCCGTATTCTCGGCTCTTCTAAGCCCCTCTTTGCCTTTGTCCCGTATTCTTTGCTCTTATCTGCCCCTGTTTGCCCTTGTCCGCCCCTCTTTGCCATTCTCCCCACCTCTTTGACCTTGTCCGCCCCTCCTTGCCCTTGTCCGCCCCTCCTTGCCCTTGTCTGCCCCTCCTTGACTTTCTCCGCCCCTCTTTGCCCTTGTCCGCCCCTCTTTGCCCTTGTCCGCCCCTCTTTGCCCTTGTCCGCCCCTCTTTGCCCTTGTCCGCCCCTCTTTGCACTTGTCCGCCCCTCTTTGCTTTTGTCCGCCCCTCTTTGCCCTTGTCCGCCCCTCTTTGCCCTTGTCCGACCCTCTTTGCCCTTGTCCGCCCCTCTTTGCCCTTGTCCTGTATTCTCCACATTTTATCTCCCCTCTTTGCCCTATTCCAGTATTCTCCGCCCGTCTTTGCCCTTGTCCGCCCCTCTTTGCCCTTGTCCGCCCCTCTTTGCCCTTGTCAGCCCCTCTTTGCACTTGTCCGCCCCTTTTTTCCCTTGTCCCGTATTGTATGCACTTCTGCGCCCCTCTTTGCCCTTGTCCCCCCTCTTTGCCCTTGTCCCGTATTCTCCGCCATTTTCCACCCCTCTTTGCCCTTGTCCCGTATTCTCCAAACTTATCTGCCCCTCTTTGCACTTTTCAAGTATTCTCTGCCCTTGTCCGCCCCTCTTTGCCCTTCTTCCGTATTCTCCAAAATTGTCCGCCCCTCTTTGCCCTTGTCCGCCCCTCTTTGCCCTTGTCCGCCCCTCTTTGCCCTTGTCCGCCCCTCTTTGCCCTTGTCCGCCCCTCTTTGCCCTTGTCCGCCTCTCTTTGCCCTTGTCCCGTATTCTCCGCCATTGTCCGCCCCTCTTTGCCCTTGTCCGCCCCTCTTTGCCCTTGTCCGCCCCTCTTTGCCCTTGTCCGCCCCTCTTTGCCCTTGTCCGCCCCTCTTTGCCCTTGTCCGCCCCTCTTTGCCCTTGTCCGCCCCTCTTTGCCCTTGTCCGCCCCTCTTTGCCCTTGTCCGCCCCTCTTTGCCATTCTCCGCCCCACTTTGCCCTTGACCGGCCCACTTTGCCATTGTTCCGTATTCTCCTCACTTGTCCGCCCCTCTTTGCTCTTGTCCCATATTCTCCGCAATTCTCCACTCCTCTTTGCACTTGTCCGCCCCTCTTTGCCCTTGTCTGCCCCTCTTTGCCCTTGTCTGCCCCTCTTTGCCCTTGTCTGCCCCTCTTTGCCATTGTCCGCCCCTCTTTGTCCTTGTCCGCCCCTCTTTGCCCTTGTCCGCCCCTCTTTGCCCTTGTCCGCCCCTCTTTGCCCTTGTCCCGTATTCTCCGAACTTCTCTGCCCCTCTTTGCCCTTCTCCGCCCCTATTTGCTATTCTCTGACCCTGTTTGCCATTGTCTGATCCTCTTTGCCCTTGTCCTCCCCTCTTTGCCCTTGTCCTCCCCTCTTTGCCCTTGTCCTCCCCTCTTTGCCCTTGTCCTCCCCTCTTTGCCCTTGTCCTCCCCTCTTTGCCCTTGTCCGCCCCTCTTTGCCCTTGTCCGCCCCTCTTTGCCCTTGTCCGCCTTTCTTTGCCCTTGTCCGCCTTTCTTTGCCCTTGTCCGCCCCTCTTTGCCCTTGTCCGCCCCTCTTTGCCCTTTTCCGCCCCTCTTTGCACTTTTCCGCCCCTCTTTGCCCTTGTCCGCCCCTCTTTGCCCTTGTCCGCCCCTCTTTGCCCTTGTCCGCCCCTCTTTGCCCTTGTCCGCCCCTCTTTGCCCTTGTCTGCCCCTCTTTGCCCTTGTCCGCCCCTCTTTGCCCTTGTCCGCCCCTCTTTGCCCTTGTCCCTTATTCTCCGCAATTCTCCGCCCCTCTTTGCCCTTCTCCGGTATTCTCCGCACTTCTCCACCCCTCCTTGCACTTGTCAGCCCGTCTTTGCCCTTGTCTGCCCGTCTTGGCACTTGTCCACCCGTCTTTGCATATGTCCGCCCATCCTTGCACTTTTCCGCCCGTCTTTGCCCTTGTCCGACCATGTTTACCCTTGTCCCGTATTCTCCGCACTTGTCCGCCCCTCTTTGCCCTTGTCCGCCCCTCTTTGCCCTTGTCCGCCCCTCTTTGCCCTTGTCCCGTATTCTACGCACTTCTCCTCCCCTTCTTTGCCCTTGTCCGCTCCTTTTCCCCTTGTCCGCCCGTCTATGCCCCTGCCCCGAATTCTCCGCAATTCTCCGCCCCTCTTTTCCCTTGTCCGCCCCTCTTTGCCCTTATCCCGTATTCTCCGCACTTGTCCCACCCTCTTTGCCCTTGTCCTCCCCTCTTTGCCCTTGTCCCGTATTCTCCGCTCTTGTCAGCCCCTCTTTGCAGTTTTCCCGTATTCTCCGCCCTTATCCGCCTCTCTTTGTCCTTCTTCCGTATTCTCCAAAATTGTCCGCCCCTCTTTGCCCTTGTGCGCCCCTCTTTGCCTTTGTGCGTCCCTATTTGCAATTGTCCGCTCCTCTTTGCCCTTGTCCGCCCCTCTTTGAACTTGTCCGTCCCTCTTTGCCATTCTGAGCCCCTCTTTGCACTTGTGCGCCCCTCTTTGCCCTTGTGCACACCTCTTTGCCCTTGTCCCTTATTCTCCGCAATTCTCCTCCCCTTCTTAGCCCTTGTCCGACCCTGTTTGACCTTGTCCGCCCCCTTTGCACTTGTCCGCCCCTCTTTGCTTTCTCTGCCCCTCTTTGCTCTTGTCCGCCCCTCTTTGCCCTTGTCCGCCCCTCTTTGCCCTTGTCCACCCCTCTTTGCTTTTTTCTGCCCCTCTTTGCCCTTGTCCGACCCTCTTTGCCCTTGTCCGACCCTATTTGCCCTTGTCCGCCCCTCTTTGCCCTTGTCCGCCCCTCTTTGCCCTTGTCCCGTTTTCTCCGCACTTTTCCTCCCCTCTTTGCCCTATTCCCGTATTCTCCACCCCTCTTTGCCCTTGTCCGCCCCTCTTTGCCCTTGTCAGCCCCTCTTTGCACTTGTCCGCCCCTTTTTTCACTTGTCCCGTGTTGTATGCACTTCTGCGCCCCTCTTTGCCCTTGTCCGCCCCTCTTTGCCCTTCTCCCGTATTCTCCACTCTTTTCCACCCCTCTTTGCCCTTGTCACGTATTCTCCAAACTTATCTGCCCCTCTTAGAACTTTTCAAGTATTCTCTGCCCTTGTCCGCCACTCTTTGCCCTTCTTCGGTATTCTCCAGAATTGTCCGCCCCTCTTTGCCCTTGTCGTATCCTCTTTGCCCTTGTCCGCCCTCTTTGCCCTTGTCCGCCTCTCTTTGCCCTTTTCCGCCTCTCTTTGCCCTTGTCCGCCCCTCTTTGCCCTTGTCCCGTATTCTCCACCATTGTCCGCCCCTCTTTGCCCTTGTCCGCCCCTCTTTGCCATTGTCCGCCACTATTTGCCATTCTCCGCCCCACTTTGCCCTTGACCGGCCCACTTTGCCATTGTCCCGTATTCTCCTCCCTTGTCCGCCCCTCTTTGCTCTTGTCCCATATTCTCCGCACTTCTCCGCACGTCTTTTCCCTTGTCCGCACGTCTTTTCCCTTGTCCGCCCCTCTTTGCCATTGTCCGCCCCTCTTTGCCATTGTCCGCCCCTCTTTGCCCTTGTCCGCCCCTCTTTGCCCTTGTCCGCCCCTCTTTGCCCTTGTCCAACCCTCTTTGCACTTGTCCGCCCCTCTTTGCCCTTGTCCCGTATTCTCCGCACTTCTCAGCCCCTCTTTGCCTTTGTCCGGTATTCTCCGCACTTCTCCACCCCTCCTTGCACTTGTCAGCCCGTCTTTGCCCTTGTCTGCCCGTCTTGGCACTTGTCCACCCGTCTTTGCCCTTGTCCGACCATCTTTGCCCTTGTCCGACCCTGTTTACCCTTGTCCCGTATTCCCCGTACTTGTCCGCCCCTCTTTGCCCTGGTCCGCCCCTCTTTGCCCTTGTCCGCCCGTCTTTGCCCTTGTCCGCCCGTCTTTGCCCTTGTCCGCCCGTCTTTGCCCTTGTCCGCCCCTCTTTGCCCTTGTCCGCCCCTCTTTGCCCTTGTCCGCCCCTCTTTGCCCTTGTCCCGTATTCTACGCACTTCTCCTCCCCTTCTTTGCCATTGTCTGCCCCTTCTTTGCCCTTGTCCGCTCCTTTTCCACTTCTCCGCTCGTCTATGCCCTTTTCCCGTATTCTCCGCACTTGTCCGCCCCTCTTTGCCCTTGTCCACCCCTCTTAGCTTTTGTCTGCCCCTCTTTGCCCTTGTCAGCCCCTCTTGCACTTGTCCGCCCCTTTTTTCCCTTGTCCCGTATTGTATGCACTTCTGCGCCCCTCTTTGCCCTTGTCTGCCCCTTTTTGCCCTTGTCCCGTATTCTCCAAACTTATCTGCCCCTCTTAGCACTTTTCAAGTATTCTCTGCCCTTGTCCGCCCCTCTTTGCCCTTCTTCCGTATTCTCCAAAATTGTCCGCCCCTCTTTGCCCTTGTCCGCCCCTCTTTGCCCTTGTCCGCCCCTCTTTGCCCTTGTCCGCCCCTCTTCGCAATTGTCCGCCCCTCTTTGCCCTTGTCCGCCCCTCTTTGCCCTTGTCCCATATTCTCCGCAATTCTCTGTCACTCTTTGAACTTGTCGGCCACTCCTTGCACTTGTCCGCCCATCTTTGACATTGTTTGCCTGTCTTTTCCCTTGTCCTCCCATCATTGCGCTAGTCCGCCCCTGTTTTCACTTCTCCCGTATTGTCAGCACTTCTCGGTCACTCTTTGCCCTTGTCCGCCCGTCTATGCCCTTGTTTGCCCCTCTTTGCCCTTGTCCGCCCCTCTTTGCCCTTGTCCCGTACTCTCCGTACTTCTCCGCCCCTTCTTTGTCCCTGTCCGCCATTCTTTGCACTTGTCCTCCCCTCTCTGCCCTTCTCCGCCCCTCTTTGCCCTTGTCCCGTACTCTCCGTACTTCTCCGCCCCTTCTTTGCCCCTGTCCTCCCCTCTTTGCCCTTCTCCGCCCCTCTTTGCCCTTGTCCGCCACTCTTTGCCCTTGTCGGCCCCACTTTGTCCTTATAAGCCCCCTTTGCCCTTGTCCGCCGTCTTTGCCCTTTTCCGCCCCTCTTTGCCGTTGTGCACCCCTCTTTGCCCTTGTCCGCCACTATTTGCCCATGTCCCATATTCTCCGCACTTCTCCGCACTTCTTACCATTTTCCGCCCCTCTTTGCACTTGTCCAGTATTCTCCACCCCTCTTTGAATCTTGTCCGCCCCTCTTTGCTTTTGTCTGTCCCTCTTTGCCCTTGTCCCGTATTCTCCGCCATTGTCTGCCCCTCTTTGCCCTTGTCTGCCCCTCTTTGCCCTTGTCCGCCACTCTTTGCCCATGTCCCATATTCTCCGCACTTGTCCGCCCCTGTTTGACCTTGTCCGTCCCTCTTTGCCCTTGTCCGCCCCTCTTTGCACTTTTCCCGTTTTCTCCGCCCTTGACTGCCCCTCTTTGCCCTTGTCCGCCCCTCTTTGCCATTCTCCGCACCTCTTTGCCCTTGAGCGGCCCACTTTGCCATTGTCCCGTATTCTCCTCACTTGTCCGCCCCTCTTTGCCCTTGTCCGCCCCTCTTTGCCCTTGTCCGCCCATCTTTGCCCTTGTCCGTCACTCTATTTCCTTGTCTTCCCCTCTTTGCCTTTGTCCGACCCTCTTTGCGCTTGTGCGCCCCTCTTTGCGCTTGTGCGCCCCTCTTTGCCCTTGTCCGCCCCTCTTTGCGCTTGTGATCCCCTCTTTGCCCTTGTGCGCCCCTTATTGCCCTTGTCCGCACCTCTTTGCCCTTGTCCGCCTCTCTTTGCCCTTTTCCGCACCTCTTTGCCGTTGTCACGTATTCTCGGCATTTCTCGGACCCTCTTTGCTTTTGCCTGCCTCTCTTTGCCCTTGTCCCGTATTCTCCGAACCTCTTTGCCCTTGATCGCCCCTCTTTGCCCTTGTCCGCCCCTCTTTGCACTTGTCCAGTATTCTCAGCACTTCTCCGCCCCTCTTGACCCTTGTCCGCCCCTCTTGGCCCCTGTCTGACCCTCTTTTCCTTTGTCCGACCCTCTTTGCCCTCTTCAGCCCCTCTTTGCCCTACTCTGCCCCTCTTTGCCCTTTTCCAGTATTCTCCGCCATTTTCTGCCCCTTTTTGCTCTTGTCCCGTAATCTCCGAACTTGTCTGCCCCTCTTTGCACTTGTCAAGTATTCTCCGCCCTTGTCCGCCCCTCTTTGCCCTTGCCCCGTATTCTCAGCCCTTGTCTGCCCCTCTTTGCCCGTGTCCCGTATTCTCCGCCCTTGTCCGCTCCTCTTTGCCCTTCTTCCGTATTCTCCAAAATTGTCCGCCCCTCTTTGCCCTTGTGCGCCCCTCTTTGCCCTTGTGCGCCCCTCTTTGCCCTTGTCCGCCCCTCTTTGCCCTTGTGCGCCCCTCTTTGCCCTTGTCCGCCTCTCTTTTCCCTTCTGCACCCCACTTTGCCCTTGTGCCTCTCTCTTTGCCCTTGTCCCGTATTCTCCGCCCTTGTCTGCCCCTCTTTGCCCTTGTCCCGTATTATCCGCAATTGTCCGCCCCTATTTGCCCTTGTCCCGTATTCTCCACACTTGTCCGCCCCTCTTTGCCCTTGTCCCGTATTCTCCGCCCTTCTCCGCCCGTCTTTGCCCTTGTCCTGTATTCTCTGCCATTGTCCGCCCCTCTTTGCCCTTGTCCTGTATTCTCTGCCATTGTCCGCCCCTCTTTGCCCTAGTGCGCCCCTCTTTGCCCTTGTCCGACCGTCTTTGCCATTGTCCCGTATTCTCGGAACTTCTAAGCCCCTCTTTGCCTGTGTCCCGTTTTCTTTGCCCTTCTCCGCCCGTCTTTGCTCTTATCTGCCCCTGTTTGCCCTTGTCCTCCCCTCTTTGCCCTTCTCCCCACCTCTTTGACCTTGTCCGCCCCCTGTGCACTTGTCCGCCCCTCCTTGTCTTTCTCCGCCCCTCTTTGCCCTTGTCCGCCCCTCTTTGCCCTTGTCCGCCCCTCTTTGCCCTTGTCCGCCCCTCTTTGCCCTTGTCCGCCCCTCTTTGCACTTGTCCGCCCCTCTTTGCCCTTGTCCGCCCCTCTTTGCCCTTGTCCGCCCCTCTTTGCCCTTGTCCGCCCCTCTTTGCCCTTGTCCGCCCCTCTTTGCCCTTGTCCGCCCCTCTTTGCCCTTGTCCGCCCCTCTTTGCCCTTGTCCGCCCCTCTTTGCACTTGTCCGCCCCTCTTTGCACTTGTCCGCCCCTCTTTGCACTTGTCCGCCCCTCTTTGCCCTTGTCCCGTATTCTCGGCCCTTTTCCACCCCTCTTTGCCCTTGTCCCGTATTCTCCGCCCTTATCAGCCCCTCTTTGCAGTTTTCCCGTATTCTCCGCCCTTAGCCGCCCCTCTTTGTCCTTCTTCCGTATTCTCCAAAATTTTGCGCCCCTCTTTGCACGTGCGGCCCTCTTTGCCCTTGTCCGCCCCTCTTTGCCCTTGTCCGCCCCTCTTTGCCCTTGTCCGCCCCTCTTTGCCCTTGTCCGCCCCTCTTTGCCCTTGTCCGCCCCTCTTTGCACTTTTCCGTCCCTCTTTGCCATTCTGTGCCCCTCTTTGCACTTTTGCGCCCCTCTTTGCACTTTTGCGCCCCTCTTTGCCCTGATGCACCCCTCTTTCCCTTGTCCGCCCCTCTTTGCATTTGTCCCGTATTCTCCGCCCTTGTCCTCCCCTCTTTGCACTTGTCCCGTATTCTCCGCCCTTGTCCGCCCCTCTTTGCCCTTGTCGTGTATTCTCCGCACTTCTCCGCCCCTCTTTGCCCTTGTCGGCCCCTCTTTGCCCTTGTCCGCCCTCTTTGCCCTTGTCCGCCCTCTTTGCCCTTGTCCGCCCTCTTTGCCCTTGTCCGCCCTCTTTGCCCTTGTCCTGTATTCTCCGCAATTGTCCGCCCCTCTTTGCCCTTTTCCGCCCCTCTTTGCCCTTGTCCGCCCCTCTTTGCCCTTGTCCGTCACTCTATTTCCTTGTCTTCCCCTCTTTGCCCTTGTCTGCCCCTCTTTGCCCTTGTCTGCCCCTCTTTGCCCTTGTCCGCCCCTCTTTGCCCTTGTCCGCCCCTCTTTGCCCTTGTCCGCCCCTCTTTGCCCTTGTCCGCCCCTCTTTGCCCTTGTCCAACCCTCTTTGACCTTGCCCCGTATTCTCCACAATTCTCCGCCCCTCTTTCCTTTTGTCCTGTATGCTCCGCACTTCTCCGCCCCTCTTTGCCCTTCTCCGCACCTCTTTGCATTTGTCCGTCCCTCTTTGCCCTTGTCCGCCCCTCTTTGCCGTTGTTCCGTATTCTCCTCACTTCTCCGCCCCTCTTTCGCCGCTCTTGCGTTTTCACTGCAAGCTGCAGATTCCCTCCTAACAGCAAGCTTTAGGATAGGGTACTGAATTGTAACTTAACTGCGGCTAATAAGGCGATTTTGGCAAAGAGAGTATCTCCCGCAGGGAAGCTGCTACCATCAAATGTTTGCCCTCGTTAGACTCCCCTCTGGAAGCGCTTTCACTGCAAGCTGCAGATACCCTCCTAACAGCAAGCTTTAGGATAGTGTACTTAATTGTAACGTACTTTTGCCTAATAATGCGATTTTGGAAAAGAGAGTATCTCCCGCAGGGAAGCTGCTACCATCAAATGCTGGCTCTCGTTAGAGTCCTCTCTTGAAGCACTTTCACTGCAAGCTGCAGATTCCCTCCTAACAGCAAGCTTTAGGATACTGTACTGAATTGTAACTTACTTTCGCCTAATAATGCGATTTTGGCAAAGAGAGTATCTCCCGCAGGGAAGCTGCTACCAGCAAGTGTTTGCCCTCATTAGACTCCCCTCTGGAAGCGCTTTCACTGCAAGCTGCAGATTCCCTCCTAACAGCAATCTTTAGGATCGTGTACTGAATTGTAACTTAGTTTCGCCTAAAAATGCGATTTTGGAAAAGAGAGTATCTCCCGCAGGGAAGCTGCTACCATCAAATGTTTGTCCTCATTGGACTCCCCTCTGGAAGCGCTTTCACTTCAAGCGGCAGATTCCCTCCTAACAGCAAGCTTTAGGATAGGGTACTGAATTGTATCTTAAATGCGGCTAATAATGCGATTTTGGCAAAGAGAGTATCTCCCGCAGGGAATCTGCTACCATGAAATGCTGGCTCTCGTTAGAGTCCTCTCTTGAAGCACTTTCACTGCAAGCTGCAGATTCCCTCCTAACAGCAAGCTGTAGGATAGGGTACTGAATTGTAACTTACTTTCGCCTAATAAAGCGATTTTGGCAAAGAGAGTATCTCCCGCAGGGAAGCTGCTACCATCAAATGTTTGCCCTCATTAGACTTGCCTCTGGAAGCGCTTTCACTGCAAGCTGCAGATTCCCCTGGTGGAGCTTGAGGCCATTCCCTCTTGTCCTGTCCCCTGTCACTTGGGAGAAATGGCCATCATCCTCCTCTCTACAATCTCCTTTCAGGTAATTGTAGAGAGCAATGAAGTCTCCCCTCAGCCTCCTTTTCTCCAGACTAAACAACCCCAGTCCTCTCAGCTGTTTCTCATAAGGCCATGTGTGTACATAAAAAAGCGCTGACTTTTTTGAGAGGAACTAGGAGCACTACAGACAGGCAGAGGATTATAAAAAGGGGCAGGGACTAGCACAAAGATTCAGAAACAGCAAGAGGAGCAAAGGGGAGTATCAACAGAATGAGGAACACAGATTGGGAGAAAGATGGAAAAGGAGAAAAAAAGTATGGGCAGAGAACTGATACTGAAGACTGGGGGAAAAAAGAGAGAGAAAAGAGCACAGAAAAATTAAAGAGTAGGGGTATAGCGATACCTGGGAACAGTAATTGTAGCAGCACGATAAATGAAAGGAACAAAATGTCCAGGTCTAAAATGTTCGTTACCTAGTTCCATCATTGTCACAACTAGCAATGTTGCAGTGACAGCACGCATACTGTTATTTCTTGTAAGGATGCTTTCAGACACATAGTAGTGTTGTTCTAGCTGAGAATGTAAGGCAGAGTTAATAAAACACAGCTGCTCCCCAGGCACTCTTTATACCTGTGAGGGCTTCACCACACCCCAGTCACAGGTGGTGGGTGGGAAGGGCCAGGGGGTATATAAGCTACAGGCCTTGCCTCTGGAGGTCATTTAGGTTGTGGTTTATCCTTGAGGTTAGAGTTTTGCTGCTGTTTCAATTCATTATATATTTTAGGCTAGTTGGGTAAGTGGTGTTTTTTGGCTTTTATATTGATTTTTTTTTTTTCTGATCCTCTAAAGAAGCAGAGGCATCTGTTGGAGGAGGTATGAGCTTTGGAAGAGTCCAGGCAAAGCAGCACATACAGCTGTAACTATGGGGCTTTTTTGTCAGTAATTTTTGATTGGGTGTTGGAGGGGGCAAGATGTTTTAATGGTTTGTTTTCCTTCTTTGTTTTTTTTCTGGGTGCTTTGCCTGGAGTTTTTAGTTACGGGATGATTTGTTGTTGTTCCTCATTCTGTGTGGCATGATGTATTGGCCCTAGGGGCTCTGCAGTTTGTAATGGGCATCTTGTGGGTGATAATAACCTGGAATGAGCCTTGTTGGCCTGTGGTAGGAAGTTGAGTCTGTGGGTTGGTGGAAGATAGAAGGGGCCAGGGGAGCCTTGGGAAGGGCTCAGGAGCTCAGCTCCCAAGGAACGGCAACACAGAAGGGTCAGGGGGGTTAAAATATAGGACAGGTTCTGTTAAGAAGGAGCAGGGTTCCTTCTCTGATACTTCAGGGGTAGAAAAGGGCTTTAATGGTTTGGGGAAAGGGAGATGGGTTCATCAGTCTTTCTTGGGTCAGTTTGGTGGTCAGATGCAAGTGCCATTCAGGTGTCTGTTGTTCTAGTCTCTCTGTAGCCAACGAGGTAACGATGAGGTTGAGACACAAGTTGAAAAGCATTAGTTACCCTAAGAAATGTAATCTCTAGGGCTGTGAGATCTCTGCTCCCTTATACCTTCTACTTATTGTGTTCCTCAACTAACTTCTTTGCATCCATCCTGTCTCCATCCATCTGAATGTCCAGAGAAGAGTACTGTAGCTGGTGAGGGGGCTGGTGAATAAGCCTTATGAGGAGTGGCTGAGAGAGCTGGGGGTGTTTAGCCTGGAGAAGAGGAGGCTGAGGGGAGACCTCATTGCTGAAAGGAGGTTGTGGAGATAAGGGAGCTGGCCACCTCTCCAAAGTGACAGGGGACAGGACAAGAGGGAATAGCCTCAAGCTCTGCCAGGGAAGGTTCAGGCTGTACATCAGGAAAAAATATTTCACTGAAAGGGTTATTAGGGATGGGCAAAGGCTGCCCAAGGAGGTGGTAGAGTCACCTTCCCTGGAGGTGTTTAAAGGACGGGTGGCCGAAGTGCTGAGGGACGTGGTTTAGTGATTGATAGGAATGGTTGGACTCAATGATCCAATGGGTCTTTTCCAACCTGGTGATCCTATGAATATCAGAGACCTTGCTACTTAAACATATGGACTCACTGCCTATCTACAGTGCAGGATTCTGCCCCTTGTTTCCCTTGCATTTCTCAGGGAAGAGATTGGATATTGTTTTGGCTCGTAACAGTTAGCAGCTGAGCAACTCTTTTTCATCTGGTCTGTGGGCACACAAGCCTCCCTTATTTAGTAGAGTTTTGGATTTTTCCTGAACTTACCAGTGAGGTTTGCTTTGTTATTGCTTACAGCGGTTGTTACCTTGTCCCTGTTATCCATTGTGTTTTTTTACGGTCATTGAGTTTCCAACTTAGGTCTTAGAGCAGTCAAATCCCACTGTTGCGAGTTTTTCATTGGCTGACTGCCTCTGTAATTCCAGTCTCCATTGCTGTGTGGTGAGTGTCCTGTGTTTTTATGTCTTCTGTGTTAATAATCTTTACTGGGTTTTGATAAGAATATTCTTTTTCAAGTTCTTCTTGTTTACTCCTGTGACTAAAGTCTGGTAACTTCCTAGAATTAGGATCTCCATGGCTCATCTTTCTTTTGTCCTGGGTATCACCACTACTGGTCCTACAACTTAAGTGCTGAGGAGGAGAGGAGAAGCAAGCAGACAGCAGAGAATTTTGGGGTGCCGGTGAGGTAGTCAGGCTTTTTCTCATCATTGTGGGGCTGATGGTGAGGAGGAAGTTGAGTATGTCTAGAAGAGCAAAGTGTTCTTTGGCAACATAGTATTTACTTTTGGTTTGGCAGGCACTGTGTGGGCCACCTTGGGAATGGGAAGAGCATTTGAGATGAGCTGGGTAGTAGGGAGAAGGAGCATGGGGCAGACTTCTCACAGGTGTGAGTAATTCTCTTAATTTAATTACCCTGGGTGATAACAGCTGCAGCATCTGACATAAGAACTGCTGTGGAGCAAGTGAGTGGAAGAACATGGCAGTTAGGCAGAGCAAGTTGTCATGTAAGGTGCTGACATTGATCAGTGCAATGCTGGCTGTTGGCACTATTTTAGTTTTCTCATTGGTTTTCTTACAGATGGCCAAGTGGAACCTGGCAACTGTAGGATCATCCCAGGGAGCTGATGCTCTTGGAGTTTTTTCTGCTGAGGAAGCCTCCTGGTGGTCTGAAAGCTAAGTTGAGGGACGGGGGCAGGGGTGGGGTGTGACAGAGGGGAGAAGGCTGGGGATGGCAGGGTGGAGTTTTAAAAGTAGCCTAGGGGAGAGGGCTGTGCAGGAAATGTCCCCTTTGGGCATGGAGAGCTGGAGGGTGTTACTTCTCAGCCCAAAGCTAGCATGTTCCAGGTAGGGCCGTTCCAGCTTGTCTGTGCTGTGTGCTTTATATTCTGTTTCTCTTTCATGTTTCTTAAGCCTTGATGTCCCCTTTGCTTTAAAGGAATGCAGCATATGACTTGAGCAGCATCTCGAGGGTCTTGAATGCCTGTACTCATGGGTACAATGCCAATTAGGCACTGTTCTTCTTGCATCATAACCTAAGTGTGGATTGGCTTCACATTTTCAAAGTTTCTAGTCAGCCATCTTTTCCTGTGACCTTGCAGACTGTGTTGGTGGCCACAATCGCTAGTCTTATATTTTCAAGGATCCCTGTAGGCCTAAGACTTCTTCCATGCATCTTGTGTCTTTAGACATTTAAAAGGTGATCCTCTCACGTACATCATCCCAGTCTTGGCCACATACCATTGTAATGAGGGATCCTTTACAGCATGCCGGACATGCCTCGAGCACCATATCTAGGGTCCTGAATGCTTGTACCCATCAATGCACTGTCGATTGGGCACTGCTTTTCTTGCATCGTGCTCCTAAAGCCGGGATCGTTCTCGTGTTTTGGCACTGTGTTTTTCTCCTTGTTTTCCTTGCAGATGCTGAAGAGGAACCCAGTGACTGCAGGATTATTTCTGTTAGCTGATGTGATTTGAGCTGCTTTGGCCAAGGACAGCTTCATTCGTGGCCCTCTGAAAGCTAAGTTGAGGGACCAGATTTGGGAAGCGGGAGGCGGGTTGGGGATAGCAGGGAGGGGTTTTGAAGGTAGCCTAGGCTGTGCAGGGAGAGTCCTCTTTGGGCAGGTGAAGGCAGAGGGGCGTACTTCTCAGCCCAAACCCTGAATGGGCAGGGCAGTTCCAGCCTGTATCTGTTATCTAGTTTGTGTAGTCACTGTGCTGTGTCTGAAATTTTCTGCAGGTCTTGATGTCCTCTTTTGTACTCGAGGCATGCCGGATGTGCCTTGGGCACCATGTCTAGGGTCCCAAATGCTCGTACTGATCAAAGCAGTGTCGATGGGGCACTGCTTTTCTTTCTTCACATTTTTAAAGCGTGGATCGCTCTTGTGTTTTGGAAGCATCCGGTCAGTTGTCTTCTGCTGCAGCCTTGCAGCCGGCCTTATTATCCAGGATAGTTAGTCTTCCGTTTTGTTGGATCCCTGTTCTGGGATTTGTTCCATCCATCCTCTGCATCTTTAGGACTTTAAAAGGGTTTCTTGCCCGTTCATCTTGCCAGTTGCAGCCACATCTCTTTGGAACCATCTTTGCTTTTCCAGGGCTACCGTAGGTTCTTCCTCAGAGCCCTGTCCATTGCCTTGCCCATTGGCAAGCGTGGTCCAAGAGTCCTCCATGTTGCTGCAAATCTTCTTTTGTCCTCGGTTCACGACATCGGTCTTGTGTGTTAGTGTTCCGTGTGTATTTGTGTCCAGTTCAAGCTGCTCTGCCTGGTGCATGGAGGAGGTGATAAGAGTCAGCCAAGGTATAGCGGCCCGGTTCTTATCTTAATGTTTTAATGTGACTAGACCATGCAGTCTAGGGGCATCCATTACTTTGGAGAGCTAGCAGCCCTAAGTGTGGTAGTTTCTGCTAGTCTCTGAAACCATGGAGGGGATGCAGAGAAGTACTGTAGGGAAGCTGCTATGATCAAATTCTGGCTTTTGTTAGAGTCTTCTCTGGAAGCGCCTTCACTGCAAGCTGCAGAAGAATGTCTAACAGAACGGTTTAGTATAGGGTACTGAATTGTGACTTACTTTCGCCTAATAAGGCGATTTGGGAAAAGAGAGTGTCTCCCGCAGGGAAGATGCTAGCATGGAATGCTGCTGTTTCTGAATGTCTTCTCTTAGAGTGCATTCAGTGCAAAGCAAGGCTTGTAGAATGTTCAGTCGTGGCTTGTGTACAGTAACATCAGAATGGCGGTTAAAGTGTCACTTTGAAATTTCATACCGTTCAGCACAAGGACTGCGGGGAATCTGCTACAATCAAATGCTGGCTCTCAGTAGAGTCTTCTCCGGAAGTGCTTTCACTTCAAGCTGGTTAAGCTCGACTAACAGAACGTTTAATATAAGGTACTGAGTTGAGACTGAACTGCACCTCCGCCCTCTGCGGCCCTGCTCTTACCCTCTGCGGCCCGGCCCTTACCCTTGTCCGGTATTTTCCACACTTGCCCGGCCCGACTTGGGCCCATCCCGGCACGACTTGGGCCCTTGTCCCGTGCTCTCCGCCCTTGTCCGCCCCTCTGTGGCCTTGTCCCGTGCTCTCCGCCCTTGTCCGCCCCTCTGTGGCCTTGTCCCGTGCTCTCCGCCCTTGTCCGCCCCTCTGTGGCCTTGTCCCGTGCTCTCCGCCCTTGTCCGCCCCTCTGTGGCCTTGTCCCGTGATCTCCGCCCTTGTCCGCCCCTCTGTGGCCTTGTCCCGTGCTCTCCGCCCTTGTCCGCCCCTCTGTGGCCTTGTCCCGTGTTCTCCGCCCTTGTCCGCCCCTCTGTGGCCCTGTCCCGTGTTCTCCGCCCTTGCCCGCCCCTCTTTGCCCGCCCCTCTTTGCCCGCCCCTCTTTGCCCGCCCCTCTTTGCCCGCCCTTCTTTGCCCGCCCTTCTTTGCCCGCCCTTCTTTGCCCTTGTCCGCCCCTTTTTGCCCGCCCCTCTTTGCCCTTGTCCGCCCCTCTTTGCCCTTGTCCGCCCCTCTCTGCCCTTGTCCGCCCCTCTTTGCCCTTGTCCGCCCCTCTCTGCCCTTGTCCGCCCCTCTCTGCCCTTGTCCGCCCCTCTCTGCCCTTGTCCGCCCCTCTCTGCCCTTGTCCGCCCCTCTCTGCCCTTGTCCGCCCCTCTCTGCCCTTGTCCGCCCCTCTCTGCCCTTGTCCGCCCCTCTCTGCCCTTGTCCGCCCCTCTCTGCCCTTGTCCGCCCCTCTCTGCCCTTGTCCGCCCCTCTCTGCCCTTGTCCGCCCCTCTCTGCCCTTGTCCGCCCCTCTCTGCCCTTGTCCGCCCCTCTCTGCCCTTGTCCGCCCCTCTCTGCCCTTGTCCGCCCCTCTCTGCCCTTGTCCGCCCCTCTCTGCCCTTGTCCGCCCCTCTCTGCCCTTGTCCGCCCCTCTCTGCCCTTGTCCGCCCCTCTCTGCCCTTGTCCGCCCCTCTCTGCCCTTGTCCGCCCCTCTCTGCCCTTGTCCGCCCCTCTCTGCCCTTGTCCGCCCCTCTCTGCCCTTGTCCGCCCCTCTCTGCCCTTGTCCGCCCCTCTCTGCCCTTGTCCGCCCCTCTCTGCCCTTGTCCGCCCCTCTCTGCCCTTGTCCGCCCCTCTCTGCCCTTGTCCGCCCCTCTCTGCCCTTGTCCGCCCCTCTCTGCCCTTGTCCGCCCCTCTCTGCCCTTGTCCGCCCCTCTCTGCCCTTGTCCGCCCCTCTCTGCCCTTGTCCGCCCCTCTCTGCCCTTGTCCGCCCCTCTCTGCCCTTGTCCGCCCCTCTCTGCCCTTGTCCGCCCCTCTCTGCCCTTGTCCGCCCCTCTCTGCCCTTGTCCGCCCCTCTCTGCCCTTGTCCGCCCCTCTCTGCCCTTGTCCGCCCCTCTCTGCCCTTGTCCGCCCCTCTCTGCCCTTGTCCGCCCCTCTCTGCCCTTGTCCGCCCCTCTCTGCCCTTGTCCGCCCCTCTCTGCCCTTGTCCGCCCCTCTCTGCCCTTGTCCGCCCCTCTCTGCCCTTGTCCGCCCCTCTCTGCCCTTGTCCGCCCCTCTCTGCCCTTGTCCGCCCCTCTCTGCCCTTGTCCGCCCCTCTCTGCCCTTGTCCGCCCCTCTCTGCCCTTGTCCGCCCCTCTCTGCCCTTGTCCGCCCCTCTCTGCCCTTGTCCGCCCCTCTCTGCCCTTGTCCGCCCCTCTCTGCCCTTGTCCGCCCCTCTCTGCCCTTGTCCGCCCCTCTCTGCCCTTGTCCGCCCCTCTCTGCCCTTGTCCGCCCCTCTCTGCCCTTGTCCGCCCCTCTCTGCCCTTGTCCGCCCCTCTCTGCCCTTGTCCGCCCCTCTCTGCCCTTGTCCGCCCCTCTCTGCCCTTGTCCGCCCCTCTCTGCCCTTGTCCGCCCCTCTCTGCCCTTGTCCGCCCCTCTCTGCCCTTGTCCGCCCCTCTCTGCCCTTGTCCGCCCCTCTCTGCCCTTGTCCGCCCCTCTCTGCCCTTGTCCGCCCCTCTCTGCCCTTGTCCGCCCCTCTCTGCCCTTGTCCGCCCCTCTCTGCCCTTGTCCGCCCCTCTCTGCCCTTGTCCGCCCCTCTCTGCCCTTGTCCGCCCCTCTCTGCCCTTGTCCGCCCCTCTCTGCCCTTGTCCGCCCCTCTCTGCCCTTGTCCGCCCCTCTCTGCCCTTGTCCGCCCCTCTCTGCCCTTGTCCCGTATTCTCCGCAGTTCTAAGCCACTCTTTGCGCATGTCCTGTATTCTCCACACTTCTAAGCCATTTTTTACCTTGTCCCGTAATCTCCGCAATTCTAAGCCACTCTTTGCCCTTGTGCGCCCCTCTTTGCCCTTGTGCGCCCCTCTTTGCCCTTGTGCGCCCCTCTTTGCCCTTGTGCGCCCCTCTTTGCCCTTGTGCGCCCCTCTTTGCCCTTGTGCGCCCCTCTTTGCCCTTGTGCGCCCCTCTTTGCCCTTGTCCGCCCCTCTTTGCCCTTGTCCGCCCCTCTTTGCCCTTGTCCCGTATTCTCCGCCCTTGTCCACCCCTCTTTGCACTTGTCTCGTATTGTCGGCAATTTTCCGCACTGCTTTGCCTTTGTCCGCCATTCTTTGCCCTTGTCCCGTGTTCTCCGCACTTGTCCGCCCCTCTTTGCCCTTGTCCGCCCCTCTTTGCCCTTGTCCGCCCCTCTTTGCCCTTGTCCGCCCCTGTTTGCCCTTGTCCGCCCCTGTTTGCCCTTGTCCGCCCCTGTTTGCCCTTGTCCGCCCCTGTTTGCCCTTGTCCGCCCCTCTTTGCCCTTGTCCGCCCCTCTTTGCCCTTGTCCGCCCCTCTTTGCCCTTGTCCGCCCCTCTTTGCCCTTGTCCGCCCCTCTTTGCACTTGTCCCATATTCTCCGCACTTGTCCGCCCCTCTTTACACTTTTCCGCCCCTCTTTGCCCTTGTTCCATATTCTCCGCACTTCTCCGCCCCTCTTTGCCCTTGTCCGCCCCTCTTTGCCCTTGTCCGCCCCTCTTTGCCCTTGTCCGCCCCTCTTTGCCCTTGTCCGCCCCTCTTTGCCCTTGTCCGCCCCTCTTTGCCCTTGTCCGCCCCTCTTTGCCCTTGTCCGCCCCTCTTTGCCCTTGTCCGCCCCTCTTTGCCCTTGTCCGCCCCTCTTTGCCCTTGTCCGCCCCTCTTTGCCCTTGTCCGCCCCTCTTTGCCCTTGTCCGCCCCTCTTTGCCCTTGTCCGCCCCTCTTTGCCCTTGTCCGCCCCTCTTTGCCCTTGTCCGCCCCTCTTTGCCCTTGTCCGCCCCTCTTTGCCCTTGTCCGCCCCTCTTTGCCCTTGTCCGCCCCTCTTTGCCCTTGTCCGCCCCTCTTTGCCCTTGTCCGCCCCTCTTTGCCCTTGTCCGCCCCTCTTTGCCCTTGTCCGCCCCTCTTTGCCCTTGTCCGCCCCTCTTTGCCCTTGTCCGCCCCTCTTTGCCCTTGTCCGCCCCTCTTTGCCCTTGTCCGCCCCTCTTTGCCCTTGTCCGCCCCTCTTTGCCCTTGTCCGCCCCTCTTTGCCCTTGTCCGCCCCTCTTTGCCCTTGTCCGCCCCTCTTTGCCCTTGTCCGCCCCTCTTTGCCCTTGTCCGCCCCTCTTTGCCCTTGTCCCGTATTCTCCGTACTTGTCTGACCCTCTTTGCAATTGTCCGTCTCTCTTTGCCCTTGTCCGACTCTCTTTGCAGTTGTCCGCCCCTCTTTGCCCTTATCCCGTATTCTCCGCACTTGTCCGACCCTCTTTCCCCTTGTCCGCAACTCTTTGCCCTTTTCCGCCCCTCCTTGCCCTTATCCCATATTCTCCGCTCTTCTCCGCCCCTCTTTGCTTTTGCCCAGCCTCTTTGCCATTCTCCGCCCCTCTTTGCCCTTCTCCCTAATTCTCCACACTTGTCCGCCCCTCTTTGCCCTTGTCCGCCCCTCTTTGCCCTTGTCCGCCCCTCTTTGCCCTTGTCCGCCCCTCTTTGCCCTTGTCCGCCCCTCTTTGCCCTTGTCCGCCCCTCTTTGCCCTTGTCCGCCCCTCTTTGCCCTTGTCCGCCCCTCTTTGCCCTTGTCCGCCCCTCTTTGCCCTTGTCCGCCCCTCTTTGCCCTTGTCCGCCCCTCTTTGCCCTTGTCCGCCCCTCTTTGCCCTTGTCCGCCCCTCTTTGCCCTTGTCCGCCCCTCTTTGCCCTTGTCTGCCCCTCTTTGCCCTTGTCCGCCCCTCTTTGCCCTTGTCCGCCCCTCTTTGCCCTTGTCCGCCCCTCTTTGCCCTTGTCCGCCCCTCTTTGCCCTTGTCCGCCCCTCTTTGCCCTTGTCCGCCCCTCCTTGCCCTTGTCCGCCCCTCCTTGCCCTTGTCCGCCCCTCTTTGCCTTTCTCCGCTACTCTTTGCTCTTGTCCATCAATCTTTGCCCTTGTCCCCATTCTCCGCTCCTCTTTTGCCTAGTCCGCCCTTCTTTGCCTTTTTCCACCCCTCTTTGCCCCTATCCCGTATTCTCCGCACTTGTCCGCCCCTCTTTGCCCTTGTCCTGTGTTTTCTGCCCTTGTCTGCCCCTCTTTGCCCTTGTCTGCCCCTCTTTGCACTTGTCCGCCCATCTTTGCACTTGTCCGCCCCTCTTTGCCCTTGTCCCCTATTCTCCGCCCTTATCCGCCCCTCTTTGCACTTGTCAGCACCTCTTTGCCCTTTTCCGCCCCCCTTTGTCCTTGTCCACGCCTATTTGCCCTTGTCCCATATTCTCCGCAGTTGTCTGCTTCTCTTTGCCTTTTCCGCCCCTCTTTGCGCTTGTCCGCACCTCTTTGCTTTTGTGCGCCCCTCTTTGCCCTTGTGCCTCCTCTTTGCCCTTGTCCGCCCCTCATTGCACTTGTCTACACCTCTTTGCCCTTGTCCCGTATTCTCCGCAATACTAAGCCATCTTTCCCCTTGTCCCATATTCTCCGCATTGCTAAGCCACTCTTTCCCCTTGTCCAGTAATCTCCGCGCTTCTACGCCCCTCTTTGCCTTTGTCCGCCCCTCTTTGCCTTTGTCCGCCCCTCTTTGCCTTTGTCCGCCCCTCTTTGCCTTTGTCCGCCCCTCTTTGCCTTTGTCCGCCCCTCTTTGCCTTTGTCCGCCCCTCTTTGCCTTTGTCCGCCCCTCTTTGCCTTTGTCCGCCCCTCTTTGCCTTTGTCCGCCCCTCTTTGCCTTTGTCCGCCCCTCTTTGCCTTTGTCCGCCCCTCTTTGCCTTTGTCCGCCCCTCTTTGCCTTTGTCCGCCCCTCTTTGCCTTTGTCCGCCCCTCTTTGCCTTTGTCCGCCCCTCTTTGCCTTTGTCCGCCCCTCTTTGCCTTTGTCCGCCCCTCTTTGCCTTTGTCCGCCCCTCTTTGCCTTTGTCCGCCCCTCTTTGCCTTTGTCCGCCCCTCTTTGCCTTTGTCCGCCCCTCTTTGCCTTTGTCCGCCCCTCTTTGCCTTTGTCCGCCCCTCTTTGCCTTTGTCCGCCCCTCTTTGCCTTTGTCCGCCCCTCTTTGCCTTTGTCCGCCCCTCTTTGCCTTTGTCCGCCCCTCTTTGCCTTTGTCCGCCCCTCTTTGCCTTTGTCCGCCCCTCTTTGCCTTTGTCCGCCCCTCTTTGCCTTTGTCCGCCCCTCTTTGCCTTTGTCCGCCCCTCTTTGCCTTTGTCCGCCCCTCTTTGCCTTTGTCCGCCCCTCTTTGCCTTTGTCCGCCCCTCTTTGCCTTTGTCCGCCCCTCTTTGCCTTTGTCCGCCCCTCTTTGCCTTTGTCCGCCCCTCTTTGCCTTTGTCCGCCCCTCTTTGCCTTTGTCCGCCCCTCTTTGCCTTTGTCCGCCCCTCTTTGCCTTTGTCCGCCCCTCTTTGCCTTTGTCCGCCCCTCTTTGCCTTTGTCCGCCCCTCTTTGCCTTTGTCCGCCCCTCTTTGCCTTTGTCCGCCCCTCTTTGCCTTTGTCCGCCCCTCTTTGCCTTTGTCCGCCCCTCTTTGCCTTTGTCCGCCCCTCTTTGATTTTCTCCGCCCCTCTTTGATTTTCTCCGCCCCTCTTTGCCCTTGTCCACCCCTCTTTGCCCTTGTCCCGTATTCTCCGCACTTGTCTGCCCCTCTTTGCCCTTGTCCGCCCCTCTTTGCCCTTGTCCAACACTCTTTGTCCTTGTCCGCCGCTCTTTGCCCTTGTCCCGTATTCTCCGCACTTGTCCTCCCCTCTTTGCCCTTGTCGGCACCTCTTTGCCCTTGTCAGCCTCTCTTTGCACTTGTACCGTATTCTCCTCACTTGTCCGCTTCTCTTTGCCCTTGTCCCCCCCTCTTTCAACTTGTCCGTCCTCTTTGCCCTTGTCCACCCCTCTTTGCCCTTGTCCCGTATTCTCCGCACTTGTCCGCCCCTCTTTGCACTTGTCCGCCCCTCTTTGCAGTTGTCCGCCCCTCTTTGCAGTTGTCCGCCCCTCTTTGCAGTTGTCCGCCCCTCTTTGCCCTTGTCCTGTATTCTCCGCACTTGTCCGCCCCTCTTTGCCCTTGTCCGCCCCTCTTTGCCCTTGTCCGCCCCTCTTTGCCCTTGTCCGCCCCTCTTTGCCCTTGTCCGCCCCTCTTTGCCCTTGTCCGCCCCTCTTTGCCCTTGTCCGCCCCTCTTTGCCCTTGTCCGCCCCTCTTTGCCCTTGTCCGCCCCTCTTTGCCCTTGTCCGCCCCTCTTTGCCCTTGTCCGCCCCTCTTTGCCCTTGTCCGCCCCTCTTTGCCCTTGTCCGCCCCTCTTTGCCCTTGTCCGCCCCTCTTTGCCCTTGTCCGCCCCTCTTTGCCCTTGTCCGCCCCTCTTTGCCCTTGTCCGCCCCTCTTTGCCCTTGTCCGCCCCTCTTTGCCCTTGTCCGCCCCTCTTTGCCCTTGTCCGCCCCTCTTTGCCCTTGTCCGCCCCTCTTTGCCCTTGTCCGCCCCTCTTTGCCCTTGTCCGCCCCTCTTTGCCCTTGTCCGCCCCTCTTTGCCCTTGTCCGCCCCTCTTTGCCCTTGTCCGCCCCTCTTTGCCCTTGTCCGCCTATTTTTGCCCTTGTCTGCCCCTCTTTGCCCTTGTCCTATATTCTCCGCACTTTTCCGCCACTCTTTGCTTTTGCCCCGCCTCTTTGCCATTCTCCGCCCCTCTTCGGCCTTTCCCTTATTCTCCGCACTTGTCCACCCCTCTTTGCCTTTTCCGCCACTCTTTGCGCTTGTCCGCACATCTTTGCCCTTGTCCCGTATTCTCCGCACTTCTGAGCCACTCTTTCCCCTTGTCCCTTATTCTCCGCAATTCTAAGCCACTCTTTCCCCTTGTCCCGTAATCTCCGCGCTTCTACGCCCCTCTTTGCCTTTGTCCGCCCCTCTTTGCCTTTGTCCGCCCCTCTTTGCCTTTGTCCGCCCCTCTTTGCCTTTGTCCGCCCCTCTTTGCCTTTGTCCGACCCTCTTTGCCTTTGTCCGCCCCTCTTTGCCTTTGTCCGCCCCTCCTTGCCTTTGTCCGCCTCTCTTTGAATTTCTCCGCCCCTCTTTGCCTTTGTCCACCCCTCTTTGCCCTTGTCCCGTATTCTCCGCACTTGTCCGCCCCTCTTTGCCCTTGTCCGCCCCTCTTTGCCCTTGTCCAACACTCTTTGTCCTTGTCCGCCGCTCTTTGCCCTTGTCCCGTATTCTCCGCACTTGTCCTCCCCTCTTTGCCCTTGTCGGCACCTCTTTGCCCTTGTAAGCCTCTCTTTGCACTTGTACCGTATTCTCCTCACTTGTCCGCTTCTCTTTGCCCTTGTCCCCCCCTCTTTCAACTTGTCCGTCCTCTTTGCCCTTGTCCAACCCTCTTTGCCCTTGTCCCGTATTCTCCGCACTTGTCAGACTCTCTTTGCACTCGTCCGCCCCTCTTTGCAGTTGTCCGCCCCTCTTTGCAGTTGTCCGCCCCTCTTTGCAGTTGTCCGCCCCTCTTTGCAGTTGTCCGCCCCTCTTTGCAGTTGTCCGCCCCTCTTTGCAGTTGTCCGCCCCTCTTTGCCCTTGTCCTTTATTCTCCGCACTTGTCCGCCCCTCTTTGCCCTTGTCCGCCCCTCTTTGCCCTTGTCCGCCCCTCTTTGCCCTTGTCCGCCCCTCTTTGCCCTTGTCCGCCCCTCTTTGCCCTTGTCCGCCCCTCTTTGCCCTTGTCCGCCCCTCTTTGCCCTTGTCCGCCCCTCTTTGCCCTTGTCCGCCCCTCTTTGCCCTTGTCCGCCCCTCTTTGCCCTTGTCCGCCCCTCTTTGCCCTTGTCCGCCCCTCTTTGCCCTTGTCCGCCCCTCTTTGCCCTTGTCCGCCCCTCTTTGCCCTTGTCCGCCCCTCTTTGCCCTTGTCCGCCCCTCTTTGCCCTTGTCCGCCCCTCTTTGCCCTTGTCCGCCCCTCTTTGCCCTTGTCCGCCCCTCTTTGCCCTTGTCCGCCCCTCTTTGCCCTTGTCCGCCCCTCTTTGCCCTTGTCCGCCCCTCTTTGCCCTTGTCCGCCCCTCTTTGCCCTTGTCCGCCCCTCTTTGCCCTTGTCCGCCCCTCTTTGCCCTTGTCCGCCCCTCTTTGCCCTTGTCCGCCCCTCTTTGCCCTTGTCCGCCCCTCTTTGCCCTTGTCCGCCCCTCTTTGCCCTTGTCCGCCCCTCTTTGCCCTTGTCCGCCCCTCTTTGCCCTTGTCCGCCCCTCTTTGCCCTTGTCCGCCCCTCTTTGCCCTTGTCCGCCCCTCTTTGCCCTTGTCCGCCCCTCTTTGCCCTTGTCCGCCCCTCTTTGCCCTTGTCCGCCCCTCTTTGCCCTTGTCCGCCCCTCTTTGCCCTTGTCCGCCCCTCTTTGCCCTTGTCCGCCCCTCTTTGCCCTTGTCCGCCCCTCTTTGCCCTTGTCCGCCCCTCTTTGCCCTTGTCCGCCCCTCTTTGCCCTTGTCCGCCCCTCTTTGCCCTTGTCCGCCCCTCTTTGCCCTTGTCCGCCCCTCTTTGCCCTTGTCCGCCCCTCTTTGCCCTTGTCCGCCCCTCTTTGCCCTTGTCCGCCCCTCTTTGCCCTTGTCCGCCCCTCTTTGCCCTTGTCCGCCCCTCTTTGCCCTTGTCCGCCCCTCTTTGCCCTTGTCCGCCCCTCTTTGCCCTTGTCCGCCCCTCTTTGCCCTTGTCCGCCCCTCTTTGCCCTTGTCCGCCCCTCTTTGCCCTTGTCCGCCCCTCTTTGCCCTTGTCCGCCCCTCTTTGCCCTTGTCCGCCCCTCTTTGCCCTTGTCCGCCCCTCTTTGCCCTTGTCCGCCCCTCTTTGCCCTTGTCCGCCCCTCTTTGCCCTTGTCCGCCCCTCTTTGCCCTTGTCCGCCCCTCTTTGCCCTTGTCCGCCCCTCTTTGCCCTTGTCCGCCCCTCTTTGCCCTTGTCCGCCCCTCTTTGCCCTTGTCCGCCCCTCTTTGCCCTTGTCCGCCCCTCTTTGCCCTTGTCCGCCCCTCTTTGCCCTTGTCCGCCCCTCTTTGCCCTTGTCCGCCCCTCTTTGCCCTTGTCCGCCCCTCTTTGCCCTTGTCCGCCCCTCTTTGCCCTTGTCCGCCCCTCTTTGCCCTTGTCCGCCCCTCTTTGCCCTTGTCCGCCCCTCTTTGCCCTTGTCCGCCCCTCTTTGCCCTTGTCCGCCCCTCTTTGCCCTTGTCCGCCCCTCTTTGCCCTTGTCCGCCCCTCTTTGCCCTTGTCCGCCCCTCTTTGCCCTTGTCCGCCCCTCTTTGCCCTTGTCCGCCCCTCTTTGCCCTTGTCCGCCCCTCTTTGCCCTTGTCCGCCCCTCTTTGCCCTTGTCCGCCCCTCTTTGCCCTTGTCCGCCCCTCTTTGCCCTTGTCCGCCCCTCTTTGCCCTTGTCCGCCCCTCTTTGCCCTTGTCCGCCCCTCTTTGCCCTTGTCCGCCCCTCTTTGCCCTTGTCCGCCCCTCTTTGCCCTTGTCCGCCCCTCTTTGCCCTTGTCCGCCCCTCTTTGCCCTTGTCCGCCCCTCTTTGCCCTTGTCCGCCCCTCTTTGCCCTTGTCCGCCCCTCTTTGCCCTTGTCCGCCCCTCTTTGCCCTTGTCCGCCCCTCTTTGCCCTTGTCCGCCCCTCTTTGCCCTTGTCCGCCCCTCTTTGCCCTTGTCCGCCCCTCTTTGCCCTTGTCCGCCCCTCTTTGCCCTTGTCCGCCCCTCTTTGCCCTTGTCCGCCCCTCTTTGCCCTTGTCCGCCCCTCTTTGCCCTTGTCCGCCCCTCTTTGCCCTTGTCCGCCCCTCTTTGCCCTTGTCCGCCCCTCTTTGCCCTTGTCCGCCCCTCTTTGCCCTTGTCCGCCCCTCTTTGCCCTTGTCCGCCCCTCTTTGCCCTTGTCCGCCCCTCTTTGCCCTTGTCCGCCCCTCTTTGCCCTTGTCCGCCCCTCTTTGCCCTTGTCCGCCCCTCTTTGCCCTTGTCCGCCCCTCTTTGCCCTTGTCCGCCCCTCTTTGCCCTTGTCCGCCCCTCTTTGCCCTTGTCCGCCCCTCTTTGCCCTTGTCCGCCCCTCTTTGCCCTTGTCCGCCCCTCTTTGCCCTTGTCCGCCCCTCTTTGCCCTTGTCCGCCCCTCTTTGCCCTTGTCCGCCCCTCTTTGCCCTTGTCCGCCCCTCTTTGCCCTTGTCCGCCCCTCTTTGCCCTTGTCCGCCCCTCTTTGCCCTTGTCCGCCCCTCTTTGCCCTTGTCCGCCCCTCTTTGCCCTTGTCCGCCCCTCTTTGCCCTTGTCCGCCCCTCTTTGCCCTTGTCCGCCCCTCTTTGCCCTTGTCCGCCCCTCTTTGCCCTTGTCCGCCCCTCTTTGCCCTTGTCCGCCCCTCTTTGCCCTTGTCCGCCCCTCTTTGCCCTTGTCCGCCCCTCTTTGCCCTTGTCCGCCCCTCTTTGCCCTTGTCCGCCCCTCTTTGCCCTTGTCCGCCCCTCTTTGCCCTTGTCCGCCCCTCTTTGCCCTTGTCCGCCCCTCTTTGCCCTTGTCCGCCCCTCTTTGCCCTTGTCCGCCCCTCTTTGCCCTTGTCCGCCCCTCTTTGCCCTTGTCCGCCCCTCTTTGCCCTTGTCCGCCCCTCTTTGCCCTTGTCCGCCCCTCTTTGCCCTTGTCCGCCCCTCTTTGCCCTTGTCCGCCCCTCTTTGCCCTTGTCCGCCCCTCTTTGCCCTTGTCCGCCCCTCTTTGCCCTTGTCCGCCCCTCTTTGCCCTTGTCCGCCCCTCTTTGCCCTTGTCCCGTATTCTCCGCAGTTCTAAGCCACTCTTTGCGCATGTCCTGTATTCTCCACACTTCTAAGCCATTTTTTACCTTGTCCCGTAATCTCCGCAATTCTAAGCCACTCTTTGCCCTTGTGCGCCCCTCTTTGCCCTTGTGCGCCCCTCTTTGCCCTTGTGCGCCCCTCTTTGCCCTTGTGCGCCCCTCTTTGCCCTTGTGCGCCCCTCTTTGCCCTTGTGCGCCCCTCTTTGCCCTTGTGCGCCCCTCTTTGCCCTTGTCCGCCCCTCTTTGCCCTTGTCCGCCCCTCTTTGCCCTTGTCCCGTATTCTCCGCCCTTGTCTACCCCTCTTTGCACTTGTCTCGTATTCTCGGCAATTTTCCGCACTGCTTTGCCTTTGTCCGCCATTCTTTGCCCTTGTCCCGTGTTCTCCGCACTTGTCCGCCCCTCTTTGCCCTTGTCCGCCCCTCTTTGCCCTTGTCCGCCCTTCTTTGCCCTTGTCCGCCCTTCTTTGCACTTGTCCCATATTCTCCGCACTTGTCCGCCCCTCTTTACACTTTTCCGCCCCTCTTTGCCCTTGTTCCATATTCTCCGCACTTCTCCGCCCCTCTTTGCCCTTGTCCGCCCCTCTTTGCCCTTGTCCGCCCCTCTTTGCCCTTGTCCGCCCCTCTTTGCCCTTGTCCGCCCCTCTTTGCCCTTGTCCGCCCCTCTTTGCCCTTGTCCGCCCCTCTTTGCCCTTGTCCGCCCCTCTTTGCCCTTGTCCGCCCCTCTTTGCCCTTGTCCGCCCCTCTTTGCCCTTGTCCGCCCCTCTTTGCCCTTGTCCGCCCCTCTTTGCCCTTGTCCGCCCCTCTTTGCCCTTGTCCGCCCCTCTTTGCCCTTGTCCGCCCCTCTTTGCCCTTGTCCGCCCCTCTTTGCCCTTGTCCGCCCCTCTTTGCCCTTGTCCGCCCCTCTTTGCCCTTGTCCCGTATTCTCCGTACTTGTCTGACCCTCTTTGCAATTGTCCGTCTCTCTTTGCCCTTGTCCGACTCTCTTTGCAGTTGTCCGCCCCTCTTTGCCCTTATCCCGTATTCTCCGCACTTGTCCGACCCTCTTTCCCCTTGTCCGCAACTCTTTGCCCTTTTCCGCCCCTCCTTGCCCTTATCCCATATTCTCCGCTCTTCTCCGCCCCTCTTTGCTTTTGCCCAGCCTCTTTGCCATTCTCCGCTCCTCTTTGCCCTTCTCCCTTATTCTCCGCACTTGTCGGCCCCTCTTTGCCCTTGTCGGCCCCTCTTTGCCCTTGTCGGCCCCTCTTTGCCCTTGTCCGCCCCTCTTTGCCCTTGTCCGCCCCTCTTTGCCCTTGTCGGCCCCTCTTTGCCCTTGTCGGCCCCTCTTTGCCCTTGTCGGCCCCTCTTTGCCCTTGTCGGCCCCTCTTTGCCCTTGTCGGCCCCTCTTTGCCCTTGTCGGCCCCTCTTTGCCCTTGTCGGCCCCTCTTTGCCCTTGTCGGCCCCTCTTTGCCCTTGTCGGCCCCTCTTTGCCCTTGTCGGCCCCTCTTTGCCCTTGTCGGCCCCTCTTTGCCCTTGTCGGCCCCTCTTTGCCCTTGTCGGCCCCTCTTTGCCCTTGTCGGCCCCTCTTTGCCCTTGTCGGCCCCTCTTTGCCCTTGTCGGCCCCTCTTTGCCCTTGTCGGCCCCTCTTTGCCCTTGTCGGCCCCTCTTTGCCCTTGTCGGCCCCTCTTTGCCCTTGTCGGCCCCTCTTTGCCCTTGTCGGCCCCTCTTTGCCCTTGTCGGCCCCTCTTTGCCCTTGTCGGCCCCTCTTTGCCCTTGTCGGCCCCTCTTTGCCCTTGTCGGCCCCTCTTTGCCCTTGTCGGCCCCTCTTTGCCCTTGTCGGCCCCTCTTTGCCCTTGTCGGCCCCTCTTTGCCCTTGTCGGCCCCTCTTTGCCCTTGTCGGCCCCTCTTTGCCCTTGTCGGCCCCTCTTTGCCCTTGTCGGCCCCTCTTTGCCCTTGTCGGCCCCTCTTTGCCCTTGTCGGCCCCTCTTTGCCCTTGTCGGCCCCTCTTTGCCCTTGTCGGCCCCTCTTTGCCCTTGTCGGCCCCTCTTTGCCCTTGTCGGCCCCTCTTTGCCCTTGTCGGCCCCTCTTTGCCCTTGTCGGCCCCTCTTTGCCCTTGTCGGCCCCTCTTTGCCCTTGTCGGCCCCTCTTTGCCCTTGTCGGCCCCTCTTTGCCCTTGTCGGCCCCTCTTTGCCCTTGTCGGCCCCTCTTTGCCCTTGTCGGCCCCTCTTTGCCCTTGTCGGCCCCTCTTTGCCCTTGTCGGCCCCTCTTTGCCCTTGTCGGCCCCTCTTTGCCCTTGTCGGCCCCTCTTTGCCCTTGTCGGCCCCTCTTTGCCCTTGTCGGCCCCTCTTTGCCCTTGTCGGCCCCTCTTTGCCCTTGTCGGCCCCTCTTTGCCCTTGTCGGCCCCTCTTTGCCCTTGTCGGCCCCTCTTTGCCCTTGTCGGCCCCTCTTTGCCCTTGTCGGCCCCTCTTTGCCCTTGTCGGCCCCTCTTTGCCCTTGTCGGCCCCTCTTTGCCCTTGTCGGCCCCTCTTTGCCCTTGTCGGCCCCTCTTTGCCCTTGTCGGCCCCTCTTTGCCCTTGTCGGCCCCTCTTTGCCCTTGTCGGCCCCTCTTTGCCCTTGTCGGCCCCTCTTTGCCCTTGTCGGCCCCTCTTTGCCCTTGTCGGCCCCTCTTTGCCCTTGTCGGCCCCTCTTTGCCCTTGTCGGCCCCTCTTTGCCCTTGTCGGCCCCTCTTTGCCCTTGTCGGCCCCTCTTTGCCCTTGTCGGCCCCTCTTTGCCCTTGTCGGCCCCTCTTTGCCCTTGTCGGCCCCTCTTTGCCCTTGTCGGCCCCTCTTTGCCCTTGTCGGCCCCTCTTTGCCCTTGTCGGCCCCTCTTTGCCCTTGTCGGCCCCTCTTTGCCCTTGTCCGCCCCTCTTTGCCCTTGTCCGCCCCTCTTTGCCCTTGTCCGCCCCTCTTTGCCCTTGTCCGCCCCTCTTTGCCCTTGTCCGCCCCTCTTTGCCCTTGTCCGCCCCTCTTTGCCCTTGTCCGCCCCTCTTTGCCCTTGTCCGCCCCTCTTTGCCCTTGTCCGCCCCTCTTTGCCCTTGTCCGCCCCTCTTTGCCCTTGTCCGCCCCTCTTTGCCCTTGTCCGCCCCTCTTTGCCCTTGTCCGCCCCTCTTTGCCCTTGTCCGCCCCTCTTTGCCCTTGTCCGCCCCTCTTTGCCCTTGTCCGCCCCTCTTTGCCCTTGTCCCATATTCTCCACACTTGTCCGCCCCTCTTTACTGTTTTCCGCACCTCTTTGACCTTTTCCCATATTCTCCAAACTTCTCCGCTCCACTTTGCCCTTGTCCGCCCCTCTTTGCCCTTGTCTGCCCCTCTTTGCCTTGTCCGCCCCTCATTGCACTTGTCCGCCTCTGTTTGCCCTTGTCCGCCCCTCTTTGCCCTTGTCCCGTATTCTCCGCACTTGTCCGCCCCTCTTTGCCCTTGTCCGCCCCTCTTTGCCCTTGTCCGCCCCTCTTTGCCCTTGTCCGCCCCTCTTTGCCCTTGTCCGCCCCTCTTTGCCCTTGTCCGCCCCTCTTTGCCCTTGTCCGCCCCTCTTTGCCCTTGTCCGCCCCTCTTTGCCCTTGTCCGCCCCTCTTTGCCCTTGTCCGCCCCTCTTTGCCCTTGTCCGCCCCTCTTTGCCCTTGTCCGCCCCTCTTTGCCCTTGTCCGCCCCTCTTTGCCCTTGTCCGCCCCTCTTTGCCCTTGTCCGCCCCTCTTTGCCCTTGTCCGCCCCTCTTTGCCCTTGTCCGCCCCTCTTTGCCCTTGTCCGCCCCTCTTTGCCCTTGTCCGCCCCTCTTTGCCCTTGTCCGCCCCTCTTTGCCCTTGTCCGCCCCTCTTTGCCCTTGTCCGCCCCTCTTTGCCCTTGTCCGCCCCTCTTTGCCCTTGTCCGCCCCTCTTTGCCCTTGTCCGCCCCTCTTTGCCCTTGTCCGCCCCTCTTTGCCCTTGTCCGCCCCTCTTTGCCCTTGTCCGCCCCTCTTTGCCCTTGTCCGCCCCTCTTTGCCCTTGTCCGCCCCTCTTTGCCCTTGTCCGCCCCTCTTTGCCCTTGTCCGCCCCTCTTTGCCCTTGTCCGCCCCTCTTTGCCCTTGTCCGCCCCTCTTTGCCCTTGTCCGCCCCTCTTTGCCCTTGTCCCGTATTCTCCGCAGTTCTAAGCCACTCTTTGCGCATGTCCTGTATTCTCCGCACTTCTAAGCCATTTTTTACCTTGTCCCGTAATCTCCGCAATTCTAAGCCACTCTTTGTCTATGTCCGACCCCCTTTGCCCTTGTGCGCCCCTCTTTGCCCTTGTCCGCCCCTCTTTGCCCTTGTCCCGTATTCTCCGTCCTTGTCCACCCCTCTTTGCCCTTGTCTCGTATTGTCGGCAATTTTCCGCACTGCTTTGCCTTTGTCCGCCATTCTTTGCCCTTGTCCCATGTTCTCCGCACTTGTCCGCCCCTCTTTGCCTTTGTCCGCCCCTCTTTGCCTTTGTCCGCCCCTCTTTGCCTTTGTCCGCCCCTCTTTGCCTTTGTCCGCCCCTCTTTGCCTTTGTCCGCCCCTCTTTGCCTTTGTCCGCCCCTCTTTGCCTTTTCCGCTACTCTTTGCCTTTTCCGCTACTCTTTGCCTTTTCCGCTACTCTTTGCCCTTGTCCCGTATTCTCCGCACTTTTCCGCCCCTCTTTGCCCTTGTCCGCCCCTCTTTGCCCTTGTCCGCCCCTCTTTGCCCTTGTCCGCCCCTCTTTTCCCTTGTCTGCCCCTCTTTGCCCTTGTCAGCCCCTCTTTGCCCTTGTCCCGTATTCTCCGCATTTGTCCACCCCTCTTTGCACTTGTCCAGTTTTCTACTCCCTTGTCCGCCTCTCTTTAGCCTTCTCCCGTATTCTCCGTACCTGTCCGCCCGTCTTTGCTTTTCTGCCGTATTCTCCGCACTTGTCCGTCCGCCTTTGCCCTTGTCTGCTCTTCTTTGCCCTTGTCCGCCCCTCTTTGCCCTTTTCCGACCCCCTTTCCCCTTGTCCCGTATTCTCTGCACTTGTCCGCCCTTCTTTTAACTTCTCTGTCCCTCTTTTCCCTTGTCCGCCCCTCTTTGCACTTTTCCCATATTCTCCGCACTTGTCTGCCCCTCTTTGACCTTGTCCGCCCCTCTTTGCCCTTGTCCCGTATTCTCCGCCATTGTCCGCCCCTCTTTGAACTTGTCCGCACCTCTTTGCACTTTTCCGCCCCTTTTTGCCCCTGTCAGACCCTATTTGCAATTTTCTGACCCTGTTTGCCATAGTCTGATCCTATTTGCCCTTGTCCGCCCCTCTTTGCCCTTGTACAACCCTCTTTGCCCTTGTCCGCCCCTCTTTGCCCTTGTCCGCCCCTCTTTGCCCTTGTCCGCCCCTCTTTGCCCTTGTCCGCCCCTCTTTGCCCTTGTCCGCCCCTCTTTGCCCTTGTCCGCCTCTCTTTGACCTTGTCCCATATTCTCCGCACTTCTCCGCTCCTCTATGCCCTTGTCCGCACATCTTTGCACTTGTCCGCCCCTCTTTCCACTTGTCCGACCCTCTTTGCCCTTGTGCGCCCCTCTTTGCCCTTGTACGCCCCTCTTTGCCCTTTTACGCCCCTCTTTGCTCTTCTCCACACCTCTTTGCCCTTGTCCGCCCCTCTTTACCCTTGTAAGCCCCTCTTTGCAATTGTCCCGCAATCTCAGCATTTGTCCGCACCTCTTTGCTCTTGTCCCTTATTCTCCGCACTTGTCCGCCCCTCCTTGCCCTTGTGCGCCCCTCTTTGCCCTTGTGCGACCCTCTTTGCCCTTGTCTGCCCTTCTTGGCCCTTGTCCGCCCCTCTTTGCCCTTGTCCGCACCTCTTTGCCCTTGTCCGCCTCTCTTTACCCTTGTCCACCCCTCTTTGCCCTTGTCCCGTATTCGCCGATATTCTCCGCCCTTTCTTTGCCGTTGTCCGCCCCTCATTGCCCTTGTCCGCCCCTCTATCCCCTTTTCCGCCCCTCTTTGCCCTTGTCCGACCCTCTTTGCCCTTCTCCGTCCCCTTTGCACTTCTCCGCCCCGCTTTGCCCTTGTCCGCCCCTCTTTGCTCTTCTCCACACCTCTTTGCCCTTGTCCGCCCCTCTTTGCCCTTGTAAGCCCCTCTTTGCCCTTTTCCCGTAATCTCAGCACTTGTCCGCCCCTCTTTGCCCTTGTCCCGTATTGTCTGCACTTCTGCGCCCCTCTTTGCACTTGTCCGCCCCTCTTTGCACTTGTCCGCCCCTCTTTGCCCTTGTCCGCCCCTCTTTGCCCTTGTCCGCCCCTCTTTGCCCTTGTCCGCCCCTCTTTGCCCTTGTTGTCCCCTCTTTGCCCTTGTCCGCCCTCTTTGCCCTTGTCCCGTATTCTCCGCAATTGTCCGCACCTCTTTGCCCTTTTCCGCCCCTCTTTGAAATTTTTCCGCCCCTCTTTGCCCTTGTCCGCCCCTCTTTGCCCTTGTCCGCCCCTCTTTGCCCTTGTCCGCCCCTCTTTGCCCTTGTCCGCCCCTCTTTGCCCTTGTCCGCCCCTCTTTGCCCTTGTCGGCCCCTCTTTGCCCTTGTCCGCCCCTCTTTGCCCTTGTCCCGTATTCTCCGCCATTGTCCGCCCCTCTTTGCCCTTGTCCGCCCCTCTTTGCCCTTGTCCGCCCCTCTTTGCCCTTGTCCGCCTCTCTTTGCCCTTGTCCGCCCCTCTTTGCCCTTGTCCGCCCCTCTTTGCCCTTGTCCGCCCCTCTTTGCCCTTGTCCGCCCCTCTTTGCCCTTGTCCGCCCCTCTTTGCCCTTGTCCGCCCCTCTTTGCCCTTGTCCGCCCCTCTTTGCCCTTGTCCGCCCCTCTTTGCCCTTGTCCGCCCCTCTTTGCCCTTGTCCGCCCCTCTTTGCCCTTGTCCGCCCCTCTTTGCCCTTGTCCGCCCCTCTTTGCCCTTGTCCGCCCCTCTTTGCCCTTGTCCGCCCCTCTTTGCCCTTGTCCGCCCCTCTTTGCCCTTGTCCGCCCCTCTTTGCCCTTGTCCGCCCCTCTTTGCCCTTGTCCGCCCCTCTTTGCCCTTGTCCGCCCCTCTTTGCCCTTGTCCGCCCCTCTTTGCCCTTGTCCGCCCCTCTTTGCCCTTGTCCGCCCCTCTTTGCCCTTGTCCGCCCCTCTTTGCCCTTGTCCGCCCCTCTTTGCCCTTGTCCGCCCCTCTTTGCCCTTGTCCGCCCCTCTTTGCCCTTGTCCCGTATTCTCCGCCATTGTCCGCCCCTCTTTGCCCTTCTCCGCCCCTCTTTGCCATTGTCCGCCACTCTTTGCCATTCTCCGCCCCACTTTGCCCTTGACCGGCCCACTTTGCCATTGTTCCGTATTCTCCTCACTTGTCAGCCCCTCTTTGCTCTTGTCCCATAGTGTCCGCAATTCTCCGCTCCTCTTTACACTTGTCCGCCCCTCTTTGCCATTGTCCGCCCCTCTTTGCCCTTGTCCGACCCTCTTTGCACTTGTCCGCCCCTCTTTGCCCTTGTCCCGTATTCTCCGCACTTCTCTGCCCCTCTTTTCCCTTGTCCGCCCCTCTTTGCCCTTCTCCGCCCCTCTTTGCAATTCTCTGACCCTGTTTGCCATTGTCTGACCCTCTTTGCCCTTGTCCGCCCCTCTTTGCCCTTGTCCGCCCCTCTTTGCCCTTGTCCGCCCCTCTTTGCCCTTGTCCGCCCCTCTTTGCCCTTGTCCGCCCCTCTTTGCCCTTGTCCGCCCCTCTTTGCCCTTGTCCGCCCCTCTTTGCCCTTGTCCGCCCCTCTTTGCCCTTGTCCGCCCCTCTTTGCCCTTGTCCGCCCCTCTTTGCCCTTGTCCGCCCCTCTTTGCCCTTGTCCGCCCCTCTTTGCCCTTGTCCGCCCCTCTTTGCCCTTGTCCGCCCCTCTTTGCCCTTGTCCGCCCCTCTTTGCCCTTGTCCGCCCCTCTTTGCTCTTGTCCGCCCCTCTTTGCCCTTGTCCGCCCCTCTTTGCCCTTGTCCACCCCTCTTTGCACTTGTCCCATATTCTCCGCCCTTGTCCACCCCTCTTTGCACTTGTCCAGTATTCTACACACTTGTCCGCCTCTCTTTACCCTTCTCCCGTATTCTCCGCACCTGTCCGCACGTCTTTGCTTTTCTCCCGTATTCTCCGCCCTTGCCCGCCTGCCTTTGCCCTTGTCTACTCCTCTTTGCCCTTGTCCGCCCCTCTTTGCCCATGTCCAACCCTCATTGCCCTTGTCCCGTATTCTCCGCACTTGTCCATCCCTCTTTTACCTTGTCCGTCCCTCTGTGCCCTTGTCTGCCCCTCTTTGCCCTTGTCCCGTATTCTCCGCACTTGTCCGCCCCTCTTAGAACTTGTCCGCCTCTCTCTGCCCTTGTCCGACCCTCTTTGCCCTTGTCCCGTATTCTCCGCCATTGTCCGTCCCTCTTTGAACTTGTCCGTCCCTCTTTGAACTTGTCCGCACCTCTTTGCACTTTTCCGCCCCTTTTTGACCCTGTCAGACCCTATTTGCAATTTTCTGACCCTGTTTGCCATAGTCTGATCCTATTTGCCCTTGTCCGCCCCTCTTTGCCCTTGTACAACCCTCTTTGCCCTTGTCCACCCCTCTTTGCCCTTGTCCGCCCCTCTTTGCCCTTGTCCGCCCCTCTTTGCCCTTGTCCGCCTCTCTTTGACCTTGTCCCATATTCTCCGCACTTCTCCGCTCCTCTATGCCCTTGTCCGCACATCTTTGCACTTGTCCGCCCCTCTTTCCACTTGTCCGACCCTCTTTGCCCTTGTACGCCCCTCTTTGCCCTTTTACGCCCCTCTTTGCTCTTCTCCACACCTCTTTGCCCTTGTCCGCCCCTCTTTACCCTTGTAAGCCCCTCTTTGCCCTTGTCCCGCAATCTCAGCATTTGTCCGCACCTCTTTGCTCTTGTCCCTTATTCTCCGCACTTGTCCGCCCCTCCTTGCACTTGTGCGCCCCTCTTTGCCCTTGTGCGACCCTCTTTGCCCTTGTCTGCCCTTCTTGGCCCTTGTCCGCCCCCCTTTGCCCCTCTCCGCACCTCTTTGCCCTTGTCCGCCTCTCTTTACCCTTGTCCACCCCTCTTTGCCCTTGTCCCGTATTCTCCGATATTCTCCGCCCTTTCTTTGCCGTTGTCCGCCCCTCATTGCCCTTGTCCGCCCCTCTATCCCCTTTTCCGCCCCTCTTTGCCCTTGTCCGACCCTCTTTGCCCTTCTCCGTCCCCTTTGCACTTCTCCGCCCCGCTTTGCCCTTGTCCGCCCCTCTTTGCTCTTCTCCACACCTCTTTGCCCTTGTCCGCCCCTCTTTGCCCTTGTAAGCCCCTCTTTGCCCTTTTCCCGTAATCTCAGCACTTGTCCGCCCCTCTTTGCCCTTGTCCCGTATTGTCTGCACTTCTGCGCCCCTCTTTGCCCTTGTCCGCCCCTCTTTGCCCTTGTCCGCCCCTCTTTGCCCTTGTCCGCCCCTCTTTGCCCTTGTCCGCCCCTCTTTGCCCTTGTCCGCCCCTCTTTGCCCTTGTCCGCCCCTCTTTGCCCTTGTGCGTCCCTCTTTGCCCTTGTCTGCCCCTCTTTGCCCTTGTCCCGTATTATCCGCCCTTGTCCGCACCTCTTTACACTTGACCCGTATTCTCCACCCTTGTCCGCCCCTCTTTGCCCTTCTCCTGTATTCTCTGCACTTCTCCGCCCCTCTTTGCCCTTGTTGTCCCCTCTTTGCCCTTGTCCGCCCTCTTTGCCCTTGTCCCGTATTCTCCGCAATTGTCCGCACCTCTTTGCCCTTTTCCGCCCCTCTTTGAAATTTTTCCGCCCCTCTTTGCCCTTGTCCGCCCCTCTTTGCCCTTGTCCGCCCCTCTTTGCCCTTGTCCGCCCCTCTTTGCCCTTGTCCGCCCCTCTTTGCCCTTGTCGGCCCCTCTTTGCCCTTGTCCGCCCCTCTTTGCCCTTGTCCCGTATTCTCCGCCATTGTCCGCCCCTCTTTGCACTTGTCCGCCCCTCTTTGCCCTTGTCCGCCCCTCTTTGCCCTTGTCCACCCCTCTTTGCCCTTGTCCGCCTCTCTTTGCCCTTGTCCGCCTCTCTTTGCCCTTGTCCGCCCCTCTTTGCCCTTGTCCGCCCCTCTTTGCACTTGTCCGCCCCTCTTTGCACTTGTCCGCCCCTCTTTGCCCTTGTCCGCCCCTCTTTGCCCTTGTCCGCACCTCTTTGCCCTTGTCCCGTATTCTCCGCCATTGTCCGCCCCTCTTTGCCCTTCTCCGCCACTCTTTGCCATTCTCCGCCCCACTTTGCCCTTGACCGGCCCACTTTGCCATTGTTCCGTATTCTCCTCACTTGTCAGCCCCTCTTTGCTCTTGTCCCATAGTGTCCGCAATTCTCCGCTCCTCTTTACACTTGTCTGCACCTCTTTGCCCTTGTCCGCCCCTCTTTGCCATTGTCCGCCCCTCTTTGCCCTTGTCCGACCCTCTTTGCACTTGTCCGCCCCTCTTTGCCCTTGTCCCGTATTCTCCGCACTTCTCTGCCCCTCTTTGCCCTTCTCCGCCCCTCTTTGCAATTCTCTGACCCTGTTTGCCATTGTCTGATCCTCTTTGCCCTTGTCCGCCCCTCTTTGCCCTTGTCCGCCCCTCTTTGCCCTTGTCCGCCCCTCTTTGCCCTTGTCCGCCCCTCTTTGCCCTTGTCCGCCCCTCTTTGCCCTTGTCCGCCCCTCTTTGCCCTTGTCCGCCCCTCTTTGCCCTTGTCCGCCCCTCTTTGCCCTTGTCCGCCCCTCTTTGCCCTTGTCCGCCCTTCTTTGCCCTTGTCCGCACTTCTTTGACCTTGTCCGCCCCTCTTTGCCCTTGTCCGCCCCTCTTTGCCCTTGTCCGCCCCTCTTTGCCCTTGTCCGCCCTTCTTTGCCCTTGTCCGCCCTTCTTTGCCCTTGTCCGCCCCTCTTTGCCCTTGTCCGCCCCTCTTTGCCCTTGTCCGCCTCTCTTTGCCCTTGTCCGCCTCTCTTTGCCCTTGTCCGCCCCTCTTTGCCCTTGTCCCTTATTCTCCGCATTTCTCCGCCCCTCTTTGCCCTTGTCCAGTATTCTCCGCACTTCTCCACCCCTCCTTGCACTTCTCAGCCCGTCTTTACCCTTGTCTGCCCATCTTCGCACTTGTCCACCCGTCTTTGCCTATGTCCGCCCGTCCTTGCACTTTTCCGCCCGTCTTTGCCCTTGTCCGACAATGTTTACCCTTGTCCCGTATTCTCCGCACTTGTCCGCCCCTCTTTGCCCTTGTCCGCTCCTTTTCCCCTTGTCCGCCCGTCTATGCCCCTGTCCCGTATTCTCCGCAATTCTCCGCCTCTCTTTTCCCTTGTCCGCCCCTCTTTGCCCTTATCCCGTATTCTCCGCACTTGTCCGACCCTCTTTGCCCTTGTCCTCCCCTCTTTGCCCTTGTCCCGTATTCTCCTCTCTTGTCAGCCCCTCTTTGCAGTTTTCCCGTATTCTCCGCCCTTATCCGCCCCTCTTTGTCCTTCTTCCGTATTCTCTAAAATTGTCCGCCCCTCTTTGCCCTTGTGCGCCCCTCTTTGCCTTTGTGCGTCCCTATTTGCAATTGTCCACTCCTCTTTGCCCTTGTCCGCCCCTCTTTGAACTTGTCCGTCCCTCTTTGCCATTCTGAGCCCCTCTTTGCACTTGTGCGCCCCTCTTTGATCTTGATCGCCCCTCTTTGCCCTTGTCCGCCCCTCTTTGACCTTGTCCGCCCCTCTTTCCCCTTCTCCGCCCCCTTTGCCCTTGTCCCGTATTCTCCGCACGTGTCCGCCCCACTTTACACTTGTCCCGTATTCTCCGCACTTGTCCGCCCCTCTTTACCCTTGTCCGACCCTCTTTGCCCATGTCCGACCCTCTTTGCCCATGTCCGACCCTCTTTGCCCATGTCCGACCCTCTTTGCCCTTTTCTGCCCCTCTTTGCCCTTTTCTGCCCCTCTTTGCCCTTGTCCACCCCTCTTTGCCCTTTTCCACCCCTCTTTGCCCTTGTCCCATATTAACAGCACTTCTCAGTCCCACATTGCCCTTGTCCGCCTCTCTTTGCTCTTGTCAAAACCTCTTTGCACTTGTCCGCCCCTCTTTGCCCTTTTCCCATATTCTCCGCACTTGTCCGCCCCTCTTTGCCCTTGTCCGCCCCTCTTTGCCCTTGTGCGTCCCTCTTTGCCCTTGTCTGCCCCTCTTTGCCCTTGTCCCGTATTATCCGCCCTTGTCCGCACCTCTTTACACTTGACCCGTATTCTCCACCCTTGTCCGCCCCTCTTTGCCCTTCTCCTGTATTCTCTGCACTTCTCCGCCCCTCTTTGCCCTTGTTGTCCCCTCTTTGCCCTTGTCCGCCCTCTTTGCCCTTGTCCCGTATTCTCCGCAATTGTCCGCACCTCTTTGCCCTTTTCCGCCCCTCTTTGAAATTTTTCCGCCCCTCTTTGCCCTTGTCCGCCCCTCTTTGTCCTTGTCCGCCCCTCTTTGTCCTTGTCCGCCCCTCTTTGCCCTTGTCCGCCCCTCTTTGCCCTTGTCCGCCCCTCTTTGCCCTTGTCCGCCCCTCTTTGCCCTTGTCGGCCCCTCTTTGCCCTTGTCCGCCCCTCTTTGCCCTTGTCCGTATTCTCCGCCATTGTCCGCCCCTCTTTGCACTTGTCCGCCCCTCTTTGCCCTTGTCCACCCCTCTTTGCCCTTGTCCGCCTCTCTTTGCCCTTGTCCGCCCCTCTTTGCCCTTGTCCGCCCCTCTTTGCCCTTGTCCGCCCCTCTTTGCACTTGTCCGCCCCTCTTTGCACTTGTCCGCCCCTCTTTGCCCTTGTCCGCCCCTCTTTGCCCTTGTCCTGTATTCTCCGCCATTGTCCGCCCCTCTTTGCCCTTCTCCGCCACTCTTTGCCATTCTCCGCCCCACTTTGCCCTTGACCGGCCCACTTTGCCATTGTTCCGTATTCTCCTCACTTGTCAGCCCCTCTTTGCTCTTGTCCCATAGTGTCCGCAATTCTCCGCTCCTCTTTACACTTGTCTGCACCTCTTTGCCCTTGTCCGCCCCTCTTTGCCATTGTCCGCCCCTCTTTGCCCTTGTCCGACCCTCTTTGCACTTGTCCGCCCCTCTTTGCCCTTGTCCCGTATTCTCCGCACTTCTCCGCCCCTCTTTGCAATTCTCTGACCCTGTTTGCCATTGTCTGATCCTCTTTGCCCTTGTCCGCCCCTCTTTGCCCTTGTCCGCCCCTCTTTGCCCTTGTCCGCCCCTCTTTGCCCTTGTCCGCCCCTCTTTGCCCTTGTCCGCCCCTCTTTGCCCTTGTCCGCCCCTCTTTGCCCTTGTCCGCCCCTCTTTGCCCTTGTCCGCCCCTCTTTGCCCTTGTCCGCCCCTCTTTGCAATTCTCCACCCTTCTTTGACCTTGTCCGCACTTCTTTGACCTTGTCCGCACTTCTTTGACCTTGTCCGCCCCTCTTTGCCCTTGTCCGCCCTTCTTTGCCCTTGTCCGCCCCTCTTTGTCCTTGTCCGCCCCTCTTTGTCCTTGTCCGCCCCTCTTTGTCCTTGTCCGCCTCTCTTTGCCCTTGTCCGCCTGTCTTTGCCCTTGTCCGCCCCTCTTTGCCCTTGTCCGCCCCTCTTTGCCCTTGTCCCTTATTCTCCGCATTTCTCCGCCCCTCTTTGCCCTTGTCCGGTATTCTCCGCACTTCTCCACCCCTCCTTGCACTTCTCAGCCCGTCTTTGCCCTTGTCTGCCCATCTTCGCACTTGTCCACCCGTCTTTGCCTATGTCCGCCCGTCCTTGCACTTTTCCGCCCGTCTTTGCCCTTGTCCGACAATGTTTACCCTTCTCCCGTATTCTCCGCACCTGTCCGCACGTCTTTGCTTTTCTCCCGTATTCTCCGCCCTTGCCCGCCTGCCTTTGCCCTTGTCTACTCCTCTTTGCCCTTGTCCGCCCCTCTTTGCCCATGTCCAACCCTCATTGCCCTTGTCCCGTATTCTCCGCACTTGTCCATCCCTCTTTTACCTTGTCCGTCCCTCTGTGCCCTTGTCTGCCCCTCTTTGCACTTTTCCCGTATTCTCCGCACTTGTCCGCCCCTCTTAGAACTTGTCCGCCTCTCTCTGCCCTTGTCCGACCCTCTTTGCCCTTGTCCCGTATTCTCCGCCATTGTCCGCCCCTCTTTGAACTTGTCCGTCCCTCTTTGAACTTGTCCGCACCTCTTTGCACTTTTCCGCCCCTTTTTGCCCCTGTCAGACCCTATTTGCAATTTTCTGACCCTGTTTGCCCTTGTCCGCCCCTCTTTGCCCTTGTCCGCCCCTCTTTGCCCTTGTACAACCCTCTTTGCCCTTGTCCGCCCCTCTTTGCCCTTGTCCGCCCCTCTTTGCCCTTGTCCGCCTCTCTTTGACCTTGTCCCATATTCTCCGCACTTCTCCGCTCCTCTATGCCCTTGTCCGCACATCTTTGCACTTGTCCGCCCCTCTTTCCACTTGTGCGCCCCTCTTTGCCCTTGTGCGCCCCTCTTTGCCCTTGTACGCCCCTCTTTGCCCTTTTACGCCCCTCTTTGCTCTTCTCCACACCTCTTTGCCCTTGTCCGCCCCTCTTTACCCTTGTAAGCCCCTCTTTGCCCTTGTCCCGCAATCTCAGCATTTGTCCGCACCTCTTTGCTCTTGTCCCTTATTCTCCGCACTTGTCCGCCCCTCCTTGCACTTGTGCGCCCCTCTTTGCCCTTGTGCGACCCTCTTTGCCCTTGTCTGCCCTTCTTGGCCCTTGTCCGCCCCTCTTTGCCCCTCTCCGCACCTCTTTGCCCTTGTCCGCCTCTCTTTACCCTTGTCCACCCCTCTTTGCCCTTGTCCCGTATTCTCCGATATTCTCCGCCCTTTCTTTGCCGTTGTCCGCCCCTCATTGCCCTTGTCCGCCCCTCTATCCCCTTTTCCGCCCCTCTTTGCCCTTGTCCGACCCTCTTTGCCCTTCTCCGTCCCCTTTGCACTTCTCCGCCCCGCTTTGCCCTTGTCCGCCCCTCTTTGCTCTTCTCCACACCTCTTTGCCCTTGTCCGCCCCTCTTTGCCCTTGTAAGCCCCTCTTTGCCCTTTTCCCGTAATCTCAGCACTTGTCCGCCCCTCTTTGCCCTTGTCCCGTATTGTCTGCACTTCTGCGCCCTTCTTTGCACTTGTCCGCCCCTCTTTGCACTTGTCCGCCCCTCTTTGCCCTTGTCCGCCCCTCTTTGCCCTTGTCCGCCCCTCTTTGCCCTTGTCCGCCCCTCTTTGCCCTTGTGCGCCCCTCTTTGCCCTTGTCTGCCCTTCTTTGCCCTTGTCCCGTATTATCCGCCCTTGTCCGCACCTCTTTACACTTGACCCGTATTCTCCACCCTTGTCCGCCCCTCTTTGCCCTTCTCCTGTATTCTCTGCACTTCTCCGCCCCTCTTTGCCCTTGTTGTCCCCTCTTTGCCCTTGTCCGCCCTCTTTGCCCTTGTCCCGTATTCTCCGCAATTGTCCGCACCTCTTTGCCCTTTTCCGCCCCTCTTTGAAATTTTTCCGCCCCTCTTTGCCCTTGTCCGCCCCTCTTTGCCCTTGTCCGCCCCTCTTTGCCCTTGTCGGCCCCTCTTTGCCCTTGTCCGCCCCTCTTTGCCCTTGTCGGCCCCTCTTTACCCTTGTCCGCCCCTCTTTGCACTTGTCCCGTATTCTCCGCCCTTGTCCGCCCCTCTTTGCCCTTGTCCACCCCTCTTTGCCCTTGTCCGCCTCTCTTTGCACTTGTCCGCCACTCTTTGCCCTTGTCCGCCCCTCTTTGCCCTTGTCCGCCCCTCTTTGCACTTGTCCGCCCCTCTTTGCCCTTGTCCGCCCCTCTTTGCCCTTGTCCGCCCCTCTTTGCCCTTGTCCGCCCCTCTTTGCCCTTGTCCGCCCCTCTTTGCCCTTGTCCGCCCCTCTTTGCCCTTGTCCGCCCCTCTTTGCCCTTGTCCGCCCCTCTTTGCCCTTGTCCCGTATTCTCCGCCATTGTCCGCCCCTCTTTGCCCTTCTCCGCCCCTCTTTGCCATTGTCCGCCACTCTTTGCCATTCTCCGCCCCACTTTGCTCTTGACCGGCCCACTTTGCCATTGTTCCGTATTCTCCTCACTTGTCAGCCCCTCTTTGCTCTTGTCCCATAGTGTCCGCAATTCTCCGCTCCTCTTTACACTTGTCTGCACCTCTTTGCCCTTGTCCGCCCCTCTTTGCCATTGTCCGCCCCTCTTTGCCCTTGTCCGACCCTCTTTGCACTTGTCCGCCCCTCTTTGCCCTTGTCCCGTATTCTCCGCACTTCTCTGCCCCTCTTTGCCCTTCTCCGCCCCTCTTTGCAATTCTCTGACCCTGTTTGCCATTGTCTGATCCTCTTTGCCCTTGTCCGCCCCTCTTTGCCCTTGTCCGCCCCTCTTTGCCCTTGTCCGCCCCTCTTTGCCCTTGTCCGCCCCTCTTTGCCCTTGTCCGCCCCTCTTTGCCCTTGTCCGCCCCTCTTTGCCCTTGTCCGCCCCTCTTTGCCCTTGTCCGCCCCTCTTTGCCCTTGTCCGCCCCTCTTTGCCCTTGTCCGCCCCTCTTTGCCCTTGTCCGCCCCTCTTTGCCCTTGTCCGCCCCTCTTTGCCCTTGTCCGCCCCTCTTTGCCCTTGTCCGCCCCTCTTTGCCCTTGTCCGCCCCTCTTTGCCCTTGTCCGCCCCTCTTTGCCCTTGTCCGCCCCTCTTTGCCCTTGTCCGCCCCTCTTTGCCCTTGTCCGCCCCTCTTTGCCCTTGTCCGCCCCTCTTTGACCTTGTCCACCCCTCTTTGACCTTGTCCACCCCTCTTTGACCTTGTCCACCCCTCTTTGCACTTGTCCCATATTCTCCGCCCTTGTCCACCCCTCTTTGCACTTGTCCAGTATTCTACACACTTGTCCGCCTCTCTTTACCCTTCTCCCGTGTTCTCCGCACCTGTCCGCACGTCTTTGCTTTTCTCCCGTATTCTCCACCCTTGCCCGCCTGCCTTTGCCCTTGTCTACTCCTCTTTGCCCTTGTCCGCCCCTCTTTGCCCATGTCCAACCCTCATTGCCCTTGTCCCGTATTCTCCGAACTTGTCCATCCCTCTTTTACCTTGTCCGTCCCTCTGTGCCCTTGTCTGCCCCTCTTTGCACTTTTCCCGTATTCTCCGCACTTGTCCGCCCCTCTTAGAACTTGTCCGCCTCTCTCTGCCCTTGTCCGACCCTCTTTGCCCTTGTCCCGTATTCTCCGCCATTGTCCGCCCCTCTTTGAACTTGTCCGTCCCTCTTTGAACTTGTCCGCACCTCTTTGCACTTTTCCGCCCCTTTTTGCCCCTGTCAGACCCTATTTGCAATTTTCTGACCCTGTTTGCCATAGTCTGATCCTATTTGCCCTTGTCCGCCCCTCTTTGCCCTTGTCCGCCCCTCTTTGCCCTTGTCCGCCCCTCTTTGCCCTTGTCCGCCCCTCTTTGCCCTTGTCCGCCCCTCTTTGCCCTTGTCCGCCTCTCTTTGACCTTGTCCCATATTCTCCGCACTTCTCCGCTCCTCTATGCCCTTGTCCGCACATCTTTGCACTTGTCCGCCCCTCTTTCCACTTGTCCGACCCTCTTTGCCCTTGTGCGCCCCTCTTTGCCCTTGTACGCCCCTCTTTGCCCTTTTACGCCCCTCTTTGCTCTTCTCCACACCTCTTTGCCCTTGTCCGCCCCTCTTTACCCTTGTAAGCCCCTCTTTGCCCTTGTCCCGCAATCTCAGCATTTGTCCGCACCTCTTTGCTCTTGTCCCTTATTCTCCGCACTTGTCCGCCCCTCCTTGCACTTGTCTGCCCTTCTTGGCCCTTGTCCGCCCCTCTTTGCCCCTCTCCGCACCTCTTTGCCCTTGTCCGCCTCTCTTTACCCTTGTCCACCCCTCTTTGCCCTTGTCCCGTATTCTCCGATATTCTCCGCCCTTTCTTTGCCGTTGTCCGCCCCTCATTGCCCTTGTCCGCCCCTCTATCCCCTTTTCCGCCCCTCTTTGCCCTTGTCCGACCCTCTTTGCCCTTCTCCGTCCCCTTTGCACTTCTCCGCCCCGCTTTGCCCTTGTCCGCCCCTCTTTGCTCTTCTCCACACCTCTTTGCCCTTGTCCGCCCCTCTTTGCCCTTGTAAGCCCCTCTTTGCCCTTTTCCCGTAATCTCAGCACTTGTCCGCCCCTCTTTGCCCTTGTCCCGTATTGTCTGCACTTCTGCGCCCTTCTTTGCACTTGTCCGCCCCTCTTTGCCCTTGTCCGCCCCTCTTTGCCCTTGTCCGCCCCTCTTTGCCCTTGTCCGCCCCTCTTTGCCCTTGTCCGCCCCTCTTTGCCCTTGTGCGCCCCTCTTTGCCCTTGTCTGCCCCTCTTTGCCCTTGTCCCGTATTATCCGCCCTTGTCCGCACCTCTTTACACTTGACCCGTATTCTCCACCCTTGTCCGCCCCTCTTTGCCCTTCTCCTGTATTCTCTGCACTTCTCCGCCCCTCTTTGCCCTTGTTGTCCCCTCTTTGCCCTTGTCCGCCCTCTTTGCCCTTGTCCCGTATTCTCCGCAATTGTCCGCACCTCTTTGCCCTTTTCCGCCCCTCTTTGAAATTTTTCCGCCCCTCTTTGCCCTTGTCCGCCCCTCTTTGCCCTTGTCCGCCCCTCTTTGCCCTTGTCCGCCCCTCTTTGCCCTTGTCCGCCCCTCTTTGCCCTTGTCCGCCCCTCTTTGCCCTTGTCCGCCCCTCTTTGCACTTGTCCGCCCCTCTTTGCACTTGTCCGCCCCTCTTTGCCCTTGTCCGCCCCTCTTTGCCCTTGTCCGCCCCTCTTTGCCCTTGTCCCGTATTCTCCGCCATTGTCCGCCCCTCTTTGCCCTTCTCCGCCCCTCTTTGCCATTGTCCGCCACTCTTTGCCATTCTCCGCCCCACTTTGCCCTTGACCGGCCCACTTTGCCATTGTTCCGTATTCTCCTCACTTGTCAGCCCCTCTTTGCTCTTGTCCCATAGTGTCCGCAATTCTCCGCCCCTCTTTGCCCTTGTCCGCCCCTCTTTGCCCTTGTCCGCCCCTCTTTGCCCTTGTCCGCCCCTCTTTGCCATTGTCCGCCCCTCTTTGCCCTTGTCCGACCCTCTTTGCACTTGTCCGCCCCTCTTTGCCCTTGTCCCGTATTCTCCGCACTTCTCCGCCCCTCTTTGCAATTCTCTGACCCTGTTTGCCATTGTCTGATCCTCTTTGCCCTTGTCCGCCCCTCTTTGCCCTTGTCCGCCCCTCTTTGCCCTTGTCCGCCCCTCTTTGCCCTTGTCCGCCCCTCTTTGCCCTTGTCCGCCCCTCTTTGCCCTTGTCCGCCCCTCTTTGCCCTTGTCCGCCCCTCTTTGCCCTTGTCCGCCCCTCTTTGCCCTTGTCCGCCCCTCTTTGCCCTTGTCCGCCCCTCTTTGCCCTTGTCCGCCCCTCTTTGCAATTCTCCACCCTTCTTTGCCCTTGTCCGCACTTCTTTGACCTTGTCCGCCCCTCTTTGCCCTTGTCCGCCCCTCTTTGCCCTTGTCCGCCCCTCTTTGCCCTTGTCCGCCCTTCTTTGCCCTTGTCCGCCCCTCTTTGCCCTTGTCCACTCCTCCTTGCACTTGTCCGCCTCTCTTTGCCCTTGTCCGCCTGTCTTTGCCCTTGTCCGCCCCTCTTTGCCCTTGTCCCTTATTCTCCGCATTTCTCCGCCCCTCTTTGCCCTTGTCCAGTATTCTCCGCACTTCTCCACCCCTCCTTGCACTTCTCAGCCCGTCTTTACCCTTGTCTGCCCATCTTCGCACTTGTCCACCCGTCTTTGCCTATGTCCGCCCGTCCTTGCACTTTTCCGCCCGTCTTTGCCCTTGTCCGACAATGTTTACCCTTGTCCCGTATTCTCCGCACTTGTCCGCCCCTCTTTGCCCTTGTCCGCTCCTTTTCCCCTTGTCCGCCCGTCTATGCCCCTGTCCCGTATTCTCCGCAATTCTCCGCCTCTCTTTTCCCTTGTCCGCCCCTCTTTGCCCTTATCCCGTATTCTCCGCACTTGTCCGACCCTCTTTGCCCTTGTCCTCCCCTCTTTGCCCTTGTCCCGTATTCTCCTCTCTTGTCAGCCCCTCTTTGCAGTTTTCCCGTATTCTCCGCCCTTATCCGCCCCTCTTTGTCCTTCTTCCGTATTCTCTAAAATTGTCCGCCCCTCTTTGCCCTTGTGCGCCCCTCTTTGCCTTTGTGCGTCCCTATTTGCAATTGTCCACTCCTCTTTGCCCTTGTCCGCCCCTCTTTGAACTTGTCCGTCCCTCTTTGCCATTCTGAGCCCCTCTTTGCACTTGTGCGCCCCTCTTTGATCTTGATCGCCCCTCTTTGCCCTTGTCCGCCCCTCTTTGACCTTGTCCGCCCCTCTTTCCCCTTCTCCGCCCCCTTTGCCCTTGTCCCGTATTCTCCGCACGTGTCCGCCCCACTTTACACTTGTCCCGTATTCTCCGCACTTGTCCGCCCCTCTTTACCCTTGTCCGACCCTCTTTGCCCATGTCCGACCCTCTTTGCCCATGTCCGACCCTCTTTGCCCATGTCCGACCCTCTTTGCCCTTTTCTGCCCCTCTTTGCCCTTTTCTGCCCCTCTTTGCCCTTGTCCACCCCTCTTTGCCCTTTTCCACCCCTCTTTGCCCTTGTCCCATATTAACAGCACTTCTCAGTCCCACATTGCCCTTGTCCGCCTCTCTTTGCTCTTGTCAAAACCTCTTTGCACTTGTCCGCCCCTCTTTGCCCTTTTCCCATATTCTCCGCACTTGTCCGCCCCTCTTTGCCCTTGTCCGCCCCTCTTTGCCCTTGTGCGTCCCTCTTTGCCCTTGTCTGCCCCTCTTTGCCCTTGTCCCGTATTATCCGCCCTTGTCCGCACCTCTTTACACTTGACCCGTATTCTCCACCCTTGTCCGCCCCTCTTTGCCCTTCTCCTGTATTCTCTGCACTTCTCCGCCCCTCTTTGCCCTTGTTGTCCCCTCTTTGCCCTTGTCCGCCCTCTTTGCCCTTGTCCCGTATTCTCCGCAATTGTCCGCACCTCTTTGCCCTTTTCCGCCCCTCTTTGAAATTTTTCCGCCCCTCTTTGCCCTTGTCCGCCCCTCTTTGTACTTGTCCGCCCCTCTTTGTCCTTGTCCGCCCCTCTTTGCCCTTGTCCGCCCCTCTTTGCCCTTGTCCGCCCCTCTTTGCCCTTGTCCGCCCCTCTTTGCCCTTGTCGGCCCCTCTTTGCCCTTGTCCGCCCCTCTTTGCCCTTGTCCCGTATTCTCCGCCATTGTCCGCCCCTCTTTGCACTTGTCCGCCCCTCTTTGCCCTTGTCCACCCCTCTTTGCCCTTGTCCGCCTCTCTTTGCCCTTGTCCGCCCCTCTTTGCCCTTGTCCGCCCCTCTTTGCCCTTGTCCGCCCCTCTTTGCACTTGTCCGCCCCTCTTTGCACTTGTCCGCCCCTCTTTGCCCTTGTCCGCCCCTCTTTGCCCTTGTCCTGTATTCTCCGCCATTGTCCGCCCCTCTTTGCCCTTCTCCGCCACTCTTTGCCATTCTCCGCCCCACTTTGCCCTTGACCGGCCCACTTTGCCATTGTTCCGTATTCTCCTCACTTGTCAGCCCCTCTTTGCTCTTGTCCCATAGTGTCCGCAATTCTCCGCTCCTCTTTACACTTGTCTGCACCTCTTTGCCCTTGTCCGCCCCTCTTTGCAATTGTCCGCCCCTCTTTGCCCTTGTCCGACCCTCTTTGCACTTGTCCGCCCCTCTTTGCCCTTGTCCCGTATTCTCCGCACTTCTCCGCCCCTCTTTGCAATTCTCTGACCCTGTTTGCCATTGTCTGATCCTCTTTGCCCTTGTCCGCCCCTCTTTGCCCTTGTCCGCCCCTCTTTGCCCTTGTCCGCCCCTCTTTGCCCTTGTCCGCCCCTCTTTGCCCTTGTCCGCCCCTCTTTGCCCTTGTCCGCCCCTCTTTGCCCTTGTCCGCCCCTCTTTGCCCTTGTCCGCCCCTCTTTGCAATTCTCCACCCTTCTTTGACCTTGTCCGCACTTCTTTGACCTTGTCCGCACTTCTTTGACCTTGTCCGCCCCTCTTTGCCCTTGTCCGCCCTTCTTTGCCCTTGTCCGCCCTTCTTTGCCCTTGTCCGCCCCTCTTTGTCCTTGTCCGCCCCTCTTTGTCCTTGTCCGCCTCTCTTTGCCCTTGTCCGCCTGTCTTTGCCCTTGTCCGCCCCTCTTTGCCCTTGTCCGCCCCTCTTTGCCCTTGTCCCTTATTCTCCGCATTTCTCCGCCCCTCTTTGCCCTTGTCCGGTATTCTCCGCACTTCTCCACCCCTCCTTGCACTTCTCAGCCCGTCTTTGCCCTTGTCTGCCCATCTTCGCACTTGTCCACCCGTCTTTGCCTATGTCCGCCCGTCCTTGCACTTTTCCGCCCGTCTTTGCCCTTGTCCGACAATGTTTACCCTTCTCCCGTATTCTCCGCACCTGTCCGCACGTCTTTGCTTTTCTCCCGTATTCTCCGCCCTTGCCCGCCTGCCTTTGCCCTTGTCTACTCCTCTTTGCCCTTGTCCGCCCCTCTTTGCCCATGTCCAACCCTCATTGCCCTTGTCCCGTATTCTCCGCACTTGTCCATCCCTCTTTTACCTTGTCCGTCCCTCTGTGCCCTTGTCTGCCCCTCTTTGCACTTTTCCCGTATTCTCCGCACTTGTCCGCCCCTCTTAGAACTTGTCCGCCTCTCTCTGCCCTTGTCCGACCCTCTTTGCCCTTGTCCCGTATTCTCCGCCATTGTCCGCCCCTCTTTGAACTTGTCCGTCCCTCTTTGAACTTGTCCGCACCTCTTTGCACTTTTCCGCCCCTTTTTGCCCCTGTCAGACCCTATTTGCAATTTTCTGACCCTGTTTGCCCTTGTCCGCCCCTCTTTGCCCTTGTCCGCCCCTCTTTGCCCTTGTACAACCCTCTTTGCCCTTGTCCGCCCCTCTTTGCCCTTGTCCGCCCCTCTTTGCCCTTGTCCGCCTCTCTTTGACCTTGTCCCATATTCTCCGCACTTCTCCGCTCCTCTATGCCCTTGTCCGCACATCTTTGCACTTGTCCGCCCCTCTTTCCACTTGTGCGCCCCTCTTTGCCCTTGTGCGCCCCTCTTTGCCCTTGTGAGCCCCTCTTTGCCCTTGTACGCCCCTCTTTGCCCTTTTACGCCCCTCTTTGCTCTTCTCCACACCTCTTTGCCCTTGTCCGCCCCTCTTTACCCTTGTAAGCCCCTCTTTGCCCTTGTCCCGCAATCTCAGCATTTGTCCGCACCTCTTTGCTCTTGTCCCTTATTCTCCGCACTTGTCCGCCCCTCCTTGCACTTGTGCGCCCCTCTTTGCCCTTGTGCGACCCTCTTTGCCCTTGTCTGCCCTTCTTGGCCCTTGTCCGCCCCTCTTTGCCCCTCTCCGCACCTCTTTGCCCTTGTCCGCCTCTCTTTACCCTTGTCCACCCCTCTTTGCCCTTGTCCCGTATTCTCCGATATTCTCCGCCCTTTCTTTGCCGTTGTCCGCCCCTCATTGCCCTTGTCCGCCCCTCTATCCCCTTTTCCGCCCCTCTTTGCCCTTGTCCGACCCTCTTTGCCCTTCTCCGTCCCCTTTGCACTTCTCCGCCCCGCTTTGCCCTTGTCCGCCCCTCTTTGCTCTTCTCCACACCTCTTTGCCCTTGTCCGCCCCTCTTTGCCCTTGTAAGCCCCTCTTTGCCCTTTTCCCGTAATCTCAGCACTTGTCCGCCCCTCTTTGCCCTTGTCCCGTATTGTCTGCACTTGTCCGCCCTTCTTTGCACTTGTCCGCCCTTCTTTGCACTTGTCCGCCCCTCTTTGCCCTTGTCCGCCCCTCTTTGCCCTTGTCCGCCCCTCTTTGCCCTTGTCCGCCCCTCTTTGCCCTTGTGCGCCCCTCTTTGCCCTTGTCTGCCCTTCTTTGCCCTTGTCCCGTATTATCCGCCCTTGTCCGCACCTCTTTACACTTGACCCGTATTCTCCACCCTTGTCCGCCCCTCTTTGCCCTTCTCCTGTATTCTCTGCACTTCTCCGCCCCTCTTTGCCCTTGTTGTCCCCTCTTTGCCCTTGTCCGCCCTCTTTGCCCTTGTCCCGTATTCTCCGCAATTGTCCGCACCTCTTTGCCCTTTTCCGCCCCTCTTTGAAATTTTTCCGCCCCTCTTTGCCCTTGTCCGCCCCTCTTTGCCCTTGTCGGCCCCTCTTTGCCCTTGTCGGCCCCTCTTTGCCCTTGTCCGCCCCTCTTTGCCCTTGTCGGCCCCTCTTTGCCCTTGTCCGCCCCTCTTTGCACTTGTCCCGTATTCTCCGCCCTTGTCCGCCCCTCTTTGCCCTTGTCCGCCCCTCTTTGCCCTTGTCCACCCCTCTTTGCCCTTGTCCGCCTCTCTTTGCACTTGTCCGCCACTCTTTGCCCTTGTCCGCCCCTCTTTGCCCTTGTCCGCCCCTCTTTGCACTTGTCCGCCCCTCTTTGCCCTTGTCCGCCCCTCTTTGCCCTTGTCCGCCCCTCTTTGCCCTTGTCCGCCCCTCTTTGCCCTTGTCCGCCCCTCTTTGCCCTTGTCCGCCCCTCTTTGCCCTTGTCCGCCCCTCTTTGCCCTTGTCCCGTATTCTCCGCCATTGTCCGCCCCTCTTTGCCCTTCTCCGCCCCTCTTTGCCATTGTCCGCCACTCTTTGCCATTCTCCGCCCCACTTTGCTCTTGACCGGCCCACTTTGCCATTGTTCCGTATTCTCCTCACTTGTCAGCCCCTCTTTGCTCTTGTCCCATAGTGTCCGCAATTCTCCGCTCCTCTTTACACTTGTCTGCACCTCTTTGCCCTTGTCCGCCCCTCTTTGCCATTGTCCGCCCCTCTTTGCCCTTGTCCGACCCTCTTTGCACTTGTCCGCCCCTCTTTGCCCTTGTCCCGTATTCTCCGCACTTCTCTGCCCCTCTTTGCCCTTCTCCGCCCCTCTTTGCAATTATCTGACCCTGTTTGCCATTGTCTGATCCTCTTTGCCCTTGTCCGCCCCTCTTTGCCCTTGTCCGCCCCTCTTTGCCCTTGTCCGCCCCTCTTTGCCCTTGTCCGCCCCTCTTTGCCCTTGTCCGCCCCTCTTTGCCCTTGTCCGCCCCTCTTTGCCCTTGTCCGCCCCTCTTTGCCCTTGTCCGCCCCTCTTTGCCCTTGTCCGCCCCTCTTTGCCCTTGTCCGCCCCTCTTTGCCCTTGTCCGCCCCTCTTTGCCCTTGTCCGCCCCTCTTTGCCCTTGTCCGCCCCTCTTTGCCCTTGTCCGCCCCTCTTTGCCCTTGTCCGCCCCTCTTTGCCCTTGTCCGCCCCTCTTTGCCCTTGTCCACCCCTCTTTGACCTTGTCCACCCCTCTTTGACCTTGTCCACCCCTCTTTGACCTTGTCCACCCCTCTTTGCACTTGTCCCATATTCTCCGCCCTTGTCCACCCCTCTTTGCACTTGTCCAGTATTCTACACACTTGTCCGCCTCTCTTTACCCTTCTCCCGTGTTCTCCGCACCTGTCCGCACGTCTTTGCTTTTCTCCCGTATTCTCCACCCTTGCCCGCCTGCCTTTGCCCTTGTCTACTCCTCTTTGCCCTTGTCCGCCCCTCTTTGCCCATGTCCAACCCTCATTGCCCTTGTCCCGTATTCTCCGAACTTGTCCATCCCTCTTTTACCTTGTCCGTCCCTCTGTGCCCTTGTCTGCCCCTCTTTGCACTTTTCCCGTATTCTCCGCACTTGTCCGCCCCTCTTAGAACTTGTCCGCCTCTCTCTGCCCTTGTCCGACCCTCTTTGCCCTTGTCCCGTATTCTCCGCCATTGTCCGCCCCTCTTTGAACTTGTCCGTCCCTCTTTGAACTTGTCCGCACCTCTTTGCACTTTTCCGCCCCTTTTTGCCCCTGTCAGACCCTATTTGCAATTTTCTGACCCTGTTTGCCATAGTCTGATCCTATTTGCCCTTGTCCGCCCCTCTTTGCCCTTGTACAACCCTCTTTGCCCTTGTCCGCCCCTCTTTGCCCTTGTCCGCCCCTCTTTGCCCTTGTCCGCCCCTCTTTGCCCTTGTCCGCCTCTCTTTGACCTTGTCCCATATTCTCCGCACTTCTCCGCTCCTCTATGCCCTTGTCCGCACATCTTTGCACTTGTCCGCCCCTCTTTCCACTTGTCCGACCCTCTTTGCCCTTGTGCGCCCCTCTTTGCCCTTGTGCGCCCCTCTTTGCCCTTGTCTGCCCCTCTTTGCCCTTGTCCCGTATTATCCGCCCTTGTCCGCACCTCTTTACACTTGACCCGTATTCTCCACCCTTGTCCGCCCCTCTTTGCCCTTCTCCTGTATTCTCTGCACTTCTCCGCCCCTCTTTGCCCTTGTTGTCCCCTCTTTGCCCTTGTCCGCCCTCTTTGCCCTTGTCCCGTATTCTCCGCAATTGTCCGCACCTCTTTGCCCTTTTCCGCCCCTCTTTGAAATTTTTCCGCCCCTCTTTGCCCTTGTCCGCCCCTCTTTGCCCTTGTCCGCCCCTCTTTGCCCTTGTCCGCCCCTCTTTGCCCTTGTCCGCCCCTCTTTGCCCTTGTCGGCCCCTCTTTGCCCTTGTCCGCCCCTCTTTGCCCTTGTCCCGTATTCTCCGCCATTGTCCGCCCCTCTTTGCCCTTGTCCGCCTCTCTTTGCCCTTGTCTGCCTCTCTTTGCCCTTGTCCGCCCCTCTTTGCCCTTGTCCGCCCCTCTTTGCCCTTGTCCGCCCCTCTTTGCCCTTGTCCGCCCCTCTTTGCCCTTGTCCGCCCCTCTTTGCCCTTGTCCGCCCCTCTTTGCCCTTGTCCGCCCCTCTTTGCACTTGTCCGCCCCTCTTTGCACTTGTCCGCCCCTCTTTGCACTTGTCCGCCCCTCTTTGCACTTGTCCGCCCCTCTTTGCCCTTGTCCGCCCCTCTTTGCCCTTGTCCCGTATTCTCCGCCATTGTCCGCCCCTCTTTGCCCTTCTCCGCCCCTCTTTGCCATTGTCCGCCACTCTTTGCCATTCTCCGCCCCACTTTGCCCTTGACCGGCCCACTTTGCCATTGTTCCGTATTCTCCTCACTTGTCAGCCCCTCTTTGCTCTTGTCCCATAGTGTCCGCAATTCTCCGCCCCTCTTTGCCCTTGTCCGCCCCTCTTTGCCCTTGTCCGCCCCTCTTTGCCCTTGTCCGCCCCTCTTTGCCATTGTCCGCCCCTCTTTGCCCTTGTCCGACCCTCTTTGCACTTGTCCGCCCCTCTTTGCCCTTGTCCCGTATTCTCCGCACTTCTCCGCCCCTCTTTGCAATTCTCTGACCCTGTTTGCCATTGTCTGATCCTCTTTGCCCTTGTCCGCCCCTCTTTGCCCTTGTCCGCCCCTCTTTGCCCTTGTCCGCCCCTCTTTGCCCTTGTCCGCCCCTCTTTGCCCTTGTCCGCCCCTCTTTGCCCTTGTCCGCCCCTCTTTGCCCTTGTCCGCCCCTCTTTGCCCTTGTCCGCCCCTCTTTGCCCTTGTCCGCCCCTCTTTGCCCTTGTCCGCCCCTCTTTGCCCTTGTCCGCCCCTCTTTGCAATTCTCCACCCTTCTTTGCCCTTGTCCGCACTTCTTTGACCTTGTCCGCCCCTCTTTGCCCTTGTCCGCCCCTCTTTGCCCTTGTCTGCCCTTCTTTGCCCTTGTCCGCCCTTCTTTGCCCTTGTCCGCCCCTCTTTGCCCTTGTCCACTCCTCCTTGCACTTGTCCGCCTCTCTTTGCCCTTGTCCGCCTGTCTTTGCCCTTGTCCGCCCCTCTTTGCCCTTGTCCCTTATTCTCCGCATTTCTCCGCCCCTCTTTGCCCTTGTCCGGTATTCTCCGCACTTCTCCACCCCTCCTTGCACTTCTCAGCCCGTCTTTGCCCTTGTCTGCCCATCTTGGCACTTGTCCACCCGTCTTTGCCTATGTCCGCCCGTCCTTGCACTTTTCCGCCCGTCTTTGCCCTTGTCCGACAATGTTTACCCTTGTCCCGTATTCTCCGCACTTGTCCGCCCCTCTTTGCCCTTGTCCGCTCCTTTTCCCCTTGTCCGCCCGTCTATGCCCCTGTCCCGTATTCTCCGCAATTCTCCGCCTCTCTTTTCCTTTGTCCGCCCCTCTTTGCCCTTATCCCGTATTCTCCGCACTTGTCCGACCCTCTTTGCCCTTGTCCTCCCCTCTTTGCCCTTGTCCCGTATTCTCCTCTCTTGTCAGCCCCTCTTTGCAGTTTTCCCGTATTCTCCGCCCTTATCCGCCCCTCTTTGTCCTTCTTCCGTATTCTCTAAAATTGTCCGCCCCTCTTTGCCCTTGTGCGCCCCTCTTTGCCTTTGTGCGTCCCTCTTTGCCCTTGTCCCGTATTCTCCGATATTCTCCGCCCTTTCTTTGCCGTTGTCCGCCCCTCATTGCCCTTGTCCGCCCCTCTATCCCCTTTTCCGCCCCTCTTTGCCCTTGTCCGACCCTCTTTGCCCTTCTCCGTCCCCTTTGCACTTCTCCGCCCCGCTTTGCCCTTGTCCGCCCCTCTTTGCTCTTCTCCACACCTCTTTGCCCTTGTCCGCCCCTCTTTGCCCTTGTAAGCCCCTCTTTGCCCTTTTCCCGTAATCTCAGCACTTGTCCGCCCCTCTTTGCCCTTGTCCCGTATTGTCTGCACTTCTGCGCCCTTCTTTGCACTTGTCCGCCCTTCTTTGCCCTTGTCCGCCCCTCTTTGCCCTTGTCCGCCCCTCTTTGCCCTTGTCCGCCCCTCTTTGCCCTTGTGCGCCCCTCTTTGCCCTTGTCTGCCCCTCTTTGCCCTTGTCCCGTATTATCCGCCCTTGTCCGCACCTCTTTACACTTGACCCGTATTCTCCACCCTTGTCCGCCCCTCTTTGCCCTTCTCCTGTATTCTCTGCACTTCTCCGCCCCTCTTTGCCCTTGTTGTCCCCTCTTTGCCCTTGTCCGCCCTCTTTGCCCTTGTCCCGTATTCTCCGCAATTGTCCGCACCTCTTTGCCCTTTTCCGCCCCTCTTTGAAATTTTTCCGCCCCTCTTTGCCCTTGTCCGCCCCTCTTTGCCCTTGTCCGCCCCTCTTTGCCCTTGTCCGCCCCTCTTTGCCCTTGTCCGCCCCTCTTTGCCCTTGTCCGCCCCTCTTTGCCCTTGTCGGCCCCTCTTTGCCCTTGTCCGCCCCTCTTTGCCCTTGTCCCGTATTCTCCGCCATTGTCCGCCCCTCTTTGCCCTTGTCCGCCCCTCTTTGCCCTTGTCCACCCCTCTTTGCCCTTGTCCGCCCCTCTTTGCCCTTGTCCGCCCCTCTTTGCCCTTGTCCGCCCCTCTTTGCCCTTGTCCGCCCCTCTTTGCCCTTGTCCGCCCCTCGTTGCCCTTGTCCGCCCCTCGTTGCCCTTGTCCGCCCCTCGTTGCACTTGTCCGCCCCTCTTTGCACTTGTCCGCCCCTCTTTGCCCTTGTCCGCCCCTCTTTGCCCTTGTCCCGTATTCTCCGCCATTGTCCGCCCCTCTTTGCCCTTCTCCGCCCCTCTTTGCCATTGTCCGCCACTCTTTGCCATTCTCCGCCCCACTTTGCCCTTGACCGGCCCACTTTGCCATTGTTCCGTATTCTCCTCACTTGTCAGCCCCTCTTTGCTCTTGTCCCATAGTGTCCGCAATTCTCCGCTCCTCTTTACACTTGTCTGCACCTCTTTGCCCTTGTCCGCCCCTCTTTGCCATTGTCCGCCCCTCTTTGCCCTTGTCCGACCCTCTTTGCACTTGTCCGCCCCTCTTTGCCCTTGTCCCGTATTCTCCGCACTTCTCCGCCGCTCTTTGCAATTCTCTGACCCTGTTTGCCATTGTCTGATCCTCTTTGCCCTTGTCCGCCCCTCTTTGCCCTTGTCCGCCCCTCTTTGCCCTTGTCCGCCCCTCTTTGCCCTTGTCCGCCCCTCTTTGCCCTTGTCCGCCCCTCTTTGCCCTTGTCCGCCCCTCTTTGCCCTTGTCCGCCCCTCTTTGCCCTTGTCCGCCCCTCTTTGCCCTTGTCCGCCCCTCTTTGCCCTTGTCCGCCCCTCTTTGCCCTTGTCCGCCCCTCTTTGCCCTTGTCGGCCCCTCTTTGCCCTTGTCCCGTATTCTCCGCCATTGTCCGCCCCTCTTTGCACTTGTCCGCCCCTCTTTGCCCTTTTCCACCCCTCTTTGCCCTTGTCCGCCTCTCTTTGCCCTTGTCCGCCCCTCTTTGACCTTGTCCGCCCCTCTTTGACCTTGTCCGCCCCTCTTTGACCTTGTCCGCCCCTCTTTGACCTTGTCCGCCCCTCTTTGCAATTGTCCGCCCCTCTTTGCCCTTGTCCGCCCCTCTTTGCCCTTGTCCGCCCCTCTTTGCCCTTGTCCCGTATTCTCCGCCATTGTCCGCCCCTCTTTGCCCTTCTCCGCCCCTCTTTGCCATTTTCCGCCACTCTTTGCCATTCTCCGCCCCACTTTGCCCTTGACCGGCCCACTTTGCCATTGTTCCGTATTCTCCTCACTTGTCAGCCCCTCTTTGCTCTTGTCCCATAGTGTCCGCAATTCTCCGCTCCTCTTTACACTTGTCTGCACCTCTTTGCCCTTGTCCGCCCCTCTTTGCCATTGTCCGCCCCTCTTTGCCCTTGTCCGACCCTCTTTGCACTTGTCCGCCCCTCTTTGCCCTTGTCCCGTATTCTCCGCACTTCTCCGCCCCTCTTTGCAATTCTCTGACCCTGTTTGCCATTGTCTGATCCTCTTTGCCCTTGTCCGACCCTCTTTGCCCTTGTCCGCCCCTCTTTGCCCTTGTCCGCCCCTCTTTGCCCTTGTCCGCCCCTCTTTGCCCTTGTCCGCCCCTCTTTGCCCTTGTCCGCCCCTCTTTGCCCTTGTCCGCCCCTCTTTGCCCTTGTCCGCCCCTCTTTGCCCTTGTCCGCCCCTCTTTGCCCTTGTCCGCCCCTCTTTGCCCTTGTCCACCCCTCTTTGCAATTCTCCACCCTTCTTTGCCCTTGTCCGCACTTCTTTGCCCTTGTCCGCCCCTCTTTGCCCTTGTCCACCCTTCTTTGCCCTTGTCCGCCCTTCTTTGCCCTTGTCCGCCCCTCTTTGCCCTTGTCCACTCCTCCTTGCACTTGTCCGCCTCTCTTTGCCCTTGTCCGCCTGTCTTTGCCCTTGTCCGCCCCTCTTTGCCCTTGTCCCTTATTCTCCGCATTTCTCCGCCCCTCTTTGCCCTTGTCCGGTATTCTCCGCACTTCTCCACCCCTCCTTGCACTTCTCAGCCCGTCTTTGCCCTTGTCTGCCCATCTTGGCACTTGTCCACCCGTCTTTGCCTATGTCCGCCCGTCCTTGCACTTTTCCGCCCGTCTTTGCCCTTGTCCGACAATGTTTACCCTTGTCCCGTATTCTCCGCACTTGTCCGCCCCTCTTTGCTCCTTGTCCGCTCCTTTTCCCCTTGTCCGCCCGTCTATGCCCCTGTCCCGTATTCTCCGCAATTCTCCGCCTCTCTTTTCCCTTCTCCGCCCCTCTTTGCCCTTATCCCGTATTCTCCGCACTTGTCCGACCCTCTTTGCCCTTGTCCTCCCCTCTTTGCCCTTGTCCCGTATTCTCCTCTCTTGTCAGCCCCTCTTTGCAGTTTTCCCGTATTCTCCGCCCTTATCCGCCCCTCTTTGTCCTTCTTCCGTATTCTCTAAATTTGTCCGCCCCTCTTTGCCCTTGTGCGCCCCTCTTTGCCTTTGTGCGTCCCTATTTGCAATTGTCCACTCCTCTTTGCCCTTGTCCGCCCCTCTTTGAACTTGTCCGTCCCTCTTTGCCATTCTGAGCCCCTCTTTGCACTTGTGCGCCCCCTCTTTGATCTTGTTCGCCCCTCTTTGCCCTTGTCCGCCCCTCTTTGACCTTGTCCCGTATTCTCCGTCCTTGTCCGCCCCTCTTTGCCCTTGTCCTGTATTCTCCGCATTTCTCCGCCCCTCTTTGACCTTGTCGGCCCCTCTTTGCCCTTGTCCGCCCTCTTTGCCCTTGTCCCGTATTCTCCGCAATTGTCCGCCCCTCTTTGACCTTTTCCGCCCCTCTTTGCCTTTGTCCGCCCCTCTTTGCCCTTGTCCCGTACTATCCGCCCTTGTCCGCCCCTCTTTACACTTGTCCCGTATTCTCCACACTTGTCCGCCCCTCTTTGCCCTTGTCCCGTATTCTCAGCAATTCTCTGCCCCTCTTTGCTCTTGTCCCGTATTCTCCGCACTTGTCCACCCCTCTTTGACCTATTGCGCCCCTCTTTGCATGTGTCCGCACCTCTTTGCCCTTGTCTGACCCTCTTTGCAATTGTCTCGTATTCACCGCACTTCTAAGCCCCTCTTTGCCTTTGTCCCGTATTCTTTGCCCTTCTCCGCCCCTCTTTGAAAATTATCTGCCCCTTTTTGCCCTTGTCTGCCCCAGTTTGCCCTTTTCCACACATCTTTGCCCTTGTCCGCCCCTCTTTGCACTTGTGCACACCTCTTTGCCCTTGTCCCTTATTCTCCGCAATTCTCCTCACCTTCTTAGCCCTTGTCCGACCCTGTTTGCCCTTGTCCGCCCCCTTTGCACTTGTCCGCCCCTCTTTGCTTTCTATGCCCCTCTTTGCCCTTGTCCGCCCCTCTTTGCCCTTGTCCGCCCCTCTTTGCCCTTGTCCGCCCCTCTTTGCTTTTGTCTGCCCCTCTTTGCCCTTGTCCGCCCCTCTTTGCCCTTGTCCGCCCCTCTTTGCCCTTGTCCGCCCCTCTTTGCCCTTGTCCGCCCCTCTTTGCCCTTGTCAGCCCCTCTTTGCACTTGTCCGCCCCTTTTTTAACTTGTCCCGTATTGTATGCACTTCTGCGCCCCTCTTTGCCCTTGTCCGCCTCTCTTTGCCCTTCTCCCGTATTCTCCGCTCTTTTCCACCCCTGTTTGCCCTTGTCCCGAATTCTCCAAACTTATCTGCCCCTCTTAGAACTTTTCAAGTATTCTCTGCCCTTGTCCGCCACTCATTGCCCTTCTTCCGTATTCTCCAAAATTGTCCGCCCCTATTTGACCTTGTCCGCCCCTCTTTGCCCTTGTCCCGTATTCTCCGCCCTTTTCCGCCACTCTTTGCCCTTCTCCTGTATTCTCCGCAATTCTCCGCCCCTCTTTGCCCTTGTCATACCCTCTTTGCCCTTGTCTGCCCTCTTTGAACTTGTCCACCTCTCTTAGCCTTTGTACGACACTCTTTTTCCTTTTCCCATATTCTCCGCGCTTGTCCACCCCTCTTTGACATTGTCCGCCCCTCTTTGCCCTTTTCCGCCCCTCTTTGCCCTTGTCCGCCCCTCTTTGCCCTTGTCCGCCCCTCTTTGCCCTTGTCCGCCCCTCTTTGCCCTTGTCCGCCCCTCTTTGCCCTTGTCCGACCCTCTTTGCCCTTGTCCGACCCTGTTTACCCTTGTCCCGTATTCTCCGCACTTGTCCGCCCCTCATTGCCCTTGTCCGCCCCTCTTTGCCCTTGTCCGACACTCTTTGCCCTTGTCAGCCCTCTTTGACCTTGTCCACACCTCTTAGCATTTGTCCGACACACTTTTTCCTTTTCCCATATTCTCCGCGCTTGTCCGCCCCTCTTTGCCCCTGTCCTCCCCTTTTTGCATTTGTCCGCCTCTCTTTGCCCTTGTCCGCCCCTCTTTGCCCTTGTCCCGTATTCTCCGCCATTGTCCGCCCCTCTTTGCCACTGTCCGACCCTCTTTGCCCTTGTCCTCCCCTCTTTGCACTTGTCCGCCTCTCTTTGTCCTTGTCTGCCCCTCTTTGCACTTGTCCCGTATTCTCCGCCATTGTTCGCCCCTCTTTGCCCTTGTCCGCCCCTCTTTGCCATTGTCCGCCACTATTTGCCATTCTCCGCCCCACTTTGCCCTTGACCGGCACACTTTGCCATTGTCCCTTATTCTCCTCACTTGTCCGCCCCTCTTTGCTCTTGTCCCTTATTCTCCGCACTTCTCCGCTCCTCTTTACACTTGTCTGCACCTCTTTGCCCTTGTCCGCCCCTCTTTGCCCTTGTCCGCACCTCTTTGCCCTTGTCCGCCCCTCTTTGCCCTTGTCCGCCCCTCTTTGCCATTGTCCGCCCCTCTTTGCCCTTGTCCGACCCTCTTTGCACTTGTCCGCCCCTCTTTGCCCTTGTCGCGTATTCTCCGCACTTCTCCGCCCCTCTTTGCCCTTGTCCGGTATTCTCCGCACTTCTCCACCCCTCCTTGCACTTGTCAGCCCGTCTTTGCCCTTGTCTGCCCGTCTTGGCACTTGTCCACCCGTCTTTGCCCTTGTCCGACCATCTTTGCCCTTGTCCGACCCTGTTTACCCTTGTCCCGTATTCCCCGCACTTGTCCGCCCCTCTTTGCCCTTGTCCGCCCCTCTTTGCCCTTGTCCGCCCCTCTTTGCCCTTGTCCGCCCCTCTTTGCCCTTGTCCGCCCCTCTTTGCCCTTGTCCGCCCCTCTTTGCCCTTGTCCGCCCCTCTTTGCCCTTGTCCGCCCCTCTTTGCCCTTCTCCGACCCTCTTTGCCCTTCTCCGCCCCTCTTTGCCCTTCTCCGCCCCTCTTTGCCCTTCTCCGCCCCTCTTTGCCCTTGTCCGCCCCTCTTTGCCCTTGTCCGCCCCTCTTTGCCCTTGTCCGCCCCTCTTTGCCCTTGTCGGCCCCTCTTTGCCCTTGTCCGCCCCTCTTTGCCCTTGTCCCGTATTCTCCGCCATTGTCCGCCCCTCTTTGCCCTTGTCCGCCCCTCTTTGCCCTTGTCCGCCCCTCTTTGCCCTTGTCCGCCCCTCTTTGCCCTTGTCCGCCTCTCTTTGCCCTTGTCCGCCTCTCTTTGCCCTTGTCCGCCCCTCTTTGCCCTTGTCCGCCCCTCTTTGCCCTTGTCCGCCCCTCTTTGCCCTTGTCCGCCCCTCTTTGCCCTTGTCCGCCCCTCTTTGCCCTTGTCCCGTATTCTCCGCCATTGTCCGCCCCTCTTTGCCCTTCTCCGCCCCTCTTTGCCATTTTCCGCCACTCTTTGCCATTCTCCGCCCCACTTTGCCCTTGACCGGCCCACTTTGCCATTGTTCCGTATTCTCCTCACTTGTCAGCCCCTCTTTGCTCTTGTCCCATAGTGTCCGCAATTCTCCGCTCCTCTTTACACTTGTCTGCACCTCTTTGCCCTTGTCCGCCCCTCTTTGCCATTGTCCGCCCCTCTTTGCCCTTGTCCGACCCTCTTTGCACTTGTCCGCCCCTCTTTGCCCTTGTCCCGTATTCTCCGCACTTCTCTGACCCTGTTTGCCATTGTCTGATCCTCTTTGCCCTTGTCCGCCCCTCTTTGCCCTTGTCCGCCCCTCTTTGCCCTTGTCCGCCCCTCTTTGCCCTTGTCCGCCCCTCTTTGCCCTTGTCCGCCCCTCTTTGCCCTTGTCTGCCCCTCTTTGCCCTTGTCCGCCCCTCTTTGCCCTTGTCCGCCCCTCTTTGCCCTTGTCCGCCCCTCTTTGCCCTTGTCCGCCCCTCTTTGCCCTTGTCCGCCCTTCTTTGCCCTTGTCCGCACTTCTTTGCCCTTGTCCGCCCCTCTTTGCCCTTGTCCGCCCCTCTTTGCCCTTGTCCGCCCTTCTTTGCCCTTGTCCGCCTCTCTTTGCCCTTGTCCGCCCCTCTTTGCCCTTGTCCGCTCCTCCTTGCACTTGTCCCTTATTCTCCGCATTTCTCCGCCCCTCTTTGCCCTTGTCCGGTATTCTCCGCACTTCTCCACCCCTCCTTGCACTTCTCAGCCCGTCTTTGCCCTTGTCTGCCCATCTTGGCACTTGTCCACCCGTCTTTGCCTATGTCCGCCCGTCCTTGCACTTTTCCGCCCGTCTTTGCCCTTGTCCGACAATGTTTACCCTTGTCCCGTATTCTCCGCACTTGTCCGCCCCTCTTTGCCCTTGTCCGCTCCTTTTCCCCTTGTCCGCCCGTCTATGCCCCTGTCCCGTATTCTCCGCAATTCTCCGCCTCTCTTTTCCCTTGTCCGCCCCTCTTTGCCCTTATCCCGTATTCTCCGCACTTGTCCGACCCTCTTTGCCCTTGTCCTCCCCTCTTTGCCCTTGTCCCGTATTCTCCTCTCTTGTCAGCCCCTCTTTGCAGTTTTCCCGTATTCTCCGCCCTTATCCGCCCCTCTTTGTCCTTCTTCCGTATTCTCTAAAATTGTCCGCCCCTCTTTGCCCTTGTGCGCCCCTCTTTGCCTTTGTGCGTCCCTATTTGTAATTGTCCACTCCTCTTTGCCCTTGTCCGCCCCTCTTTGAACTTGTCCGTCCCTCTTTGCCATTCTGAGCCCCTCTTTGCACTTGTGCGCCCCTCTTTGATCTTGTTCGCCCCTCTTTGCCCTTGTCCGCCCCTCTTTGACCTTGTCCCGTATTCTCCGTCCTTGTCCGCCCCTCTTTGCCCTTGTCCTTTATTCTCCGCATTTCTCCGCCCCTCTTTGACCTTGTCGGCCCCTCTTTGCCCTTGTCCGCCCTCTTTGCCCTTGTCCCGTATTCTCCGCAATTGTCCGCCCCTCTTTGCCCTTTTCCGCCCCTCTTTGCCTTAGTCCGCCCCTCTTTGCCCTTGTCCCGTACTATCCGCCCTTGTCCGCCCCTCTTTACACTTGTCCCGTATTCTCCACACTTGTCCGCCCCTCTTTGCCCTTGTCCCGTATTCTCAGCACTTCTCTGCCCCTCTTTGCTCTTGTCCCGTATTCTCCGCACTTGTCCACCCCTCTTTGACCTATTGCGCCCCTCTTTGCATGTGTCCGCACCTCTTTGCCCTTGTCTGACCCTCTTTGCAATTGTCTCGTATTCACCGCACTTCTAAGCCCCTCTTTGCCTTTGTCCCGTATTCTTTGCCCTTCTCCGCCCCTCTTTGAAAATTATCTGCCCCTTTTTGCCCTTGTCTGCCCCAGTTTGCCCTTTTCCACACATCTTTGCCCTTGTCCGCCCCTCTTTGCACTTGTGCACACCTCTTTGCCCTTGTCCCTTATTCTCCGCAATTCTCCTCACCTTCTTAGCCCTTGTCCGACCCTGTTTGCCCTTGTCCGCCCCCTTTGCACTTGTCCGCCCCTCTTTGCTTTCTATGCCCCTCTTTGCCCTTGTCCGCCCCTCTTTGCCCTTGTCCGCCCCTCTTTGCTTTTGTCCGCCCCTCTTTGCTTTTGTCCGCCCCTCTTTGCTTTTGTCCGCCCCTCTTTGCTTTTGTCCGCCCCTCTTTGCCCTTGTCCGCCCCTCTTTGCCCTTGTCCGCCCCTCTTTGCCCTTGTCTGCCCCTCTTTGCCCTTGTCTGCCCCTCTTTGCACTTGTCCGCCCCTTTTTTAACTTGTCCCGTATTGTATGCACTTCTGCGCCCCTCTTTGCCCTTGTCCGCCTCTCTTTGCCCTTCTCCCGTATTCTCCGCTCTTTTCCACCCCTCTTTGCCCTTGTCCCGAATTCTCCAAACTTATCTGCCCCTCTTAGAACTTTTCAAGTATTCTCTGCCCTTGTCCGCCACTCTTTGCCCTTCTTCCGTATTCTCCAAAATTGTCCGCCCCTATTTGACCTTGTCCGCCCCTCTTTGCCCTTGTCCCGTATTCTCCGCCCTTTTCCGCCACTCTTTGCCCTTCTCCTGTATTCTCCGCAATTCTCCGCCCCTCTTTGCCCTTGTCGTACCCTCTTTGCCCTTGTCTGCCCTCTTTGAACTTGTCCACCTCTCTTAGCCTTTGTACGACACTCTTTTTCCTTTTCCCATATTCTCCGCGCTTGTCCACCCCTCTTTGCCCTTTTCCGCCCCTCTTTGCCCTTGTCCGCCCCTCTTTGCCCTTGTCCGCCCTTCTTTGCCCTTGTCCGCCCTTCTTTGCCCTTGTCCGCCCTTCTTTGCCCTTGTCCGCCCCTCTTTGCCCTTGTCCGCCCCTCTTTGCCCTTGTCCGACCCTCTTTGCCCTTGTCCGACCCTGTTTACCCTTGTCCCGTATTCTCCGCACTTGTCCGCCCCTCATTGCCCTTGTCCGCCCCTCTTTGCCCTTGTCCGACACTCTTTGCCCTTGTCAGCCCTCTTTGACCTTGTCCACCCCTCTTAGCATTTGTCCGACACACTTTTTCCTTTTCCCATATTCTCCGCGCTTGTCCGCCCCTCTTTGACATTGTCCGCACCTCTTTGCCCTTTTCCGCCCCTCTTTGCACTTGTCCCCCCTCTTGGCCCTTGTCCGCACTTCTTTGCCCTTGTCCGCCCCTCTTTGCCCCTGTCCTCCCCTTTTTGCATTTGTCCGCCTCTCTTTGCCCTTGTCCGCCCCTCTTTGCCCTTGTCCCGTATTCTCCGCCATTGTCCGCCCCTCTTTGCCATTGTCCGACCCTCTTTGCCCTTGTCCTCCCCTCTTTGCACTTGTCCGCCTCTCTTTGTCCTTGTCTGCCCCTCTTTGCCCTTGTCCCGTATTCTCCGCCATTGTTCGCCCCTCTTTGCCCTTGTCCGCCCCTCTTTGCCGTTGTCCGCCACTATTTGCCATCCTCCGCCCCACTTTGCCCTTGACCGGCACACTTTGCCATTGTCCCTTATTCTCCTCACTTGTCCGCCCCTCTTTGCTCTTGTCCCTTATTCTCCGCACTTCTCCGCTCCTCTTTACACTTGTCCGCCCCTCTTTGCCCTTGTCCGCCCCTCTTTGCCCTTGTCCGCCCCTCTTTGCCCTTGTCCGCCCCTCTTTGCCCTTGTCCGCCCCTCTTTGCCATTGTCCGCCCCTCTTTGCTCTTGTCCGACCCTCTTTGCACTTGTCCGCCCCTCTTTGCCCTTGTCGCGTATTCTCCGCACTTCTCCGCCCCTCTTTGCCCTTGTCCGGTATTCTCCGCACTTCTCCACCCCTCCTTGCACTTGTCAGCCCGTCTTTGCCCTTGTCTGCCCGTCTTGGCACTTGTCCACCCGTCTTTGCCCTTGTCCGACCATCTTTGCCCTTGTCCGACCCTGTTTACCCTTGTCCCGTAATCCCCGCACTTGTCCGACCCTCTTTGCCCTTGTCCGCCCCTCTTTGCCCTTGTCCGCCCCTCTTTGCCCTTGTCCGCCCCTCTTTGCCCTTGTCCGCCCCTCTTTGCCCTTGTCCGACCCTCTTTGCCCTTGTCCGCCCCTCTTTGCCCTTCTCCGCCCCTCTTTGCCCTTCTCCGCCCCTCTTTGCCCTTCTCCGCCCCTCTTTGCCCTTCTCCGCCCCTCTTTGCCCTTCTCCGCCCCTCTTTGCCCTTGTCCGCCCCTCTTTGCCCTTGTCCGCCCCTCTTTGCCCTTGTCTGCCCCTCTTTGCCCTTGTCCCGTATTCTCCGCCCTTTTCCACCTGTCTTTGCCCTTGTCCCGTATTCTCCAAACTTATCTGCCCCTCTTAGCACTTTTCAAGTATTCTCTGCCCTTGTCCGCCCCTCTTTGCCCTTCTTCCGTATTCTCCAAAATTGTCCGCCCCTCTTTGCCCTTTTCCGCCCCTCTTTGCCTTAGTCCGCCCCTCTTTGCCCTTGTCCCGTACTATCCGCCCTTGTCCGCCCCTCTTTACACTTGTCCCGTATTCTCCACACTTGTCCGCCCCTCTTTGCCCTTGTCCCGTATTCTCAGCACTTCTCTGCCCCTCTTTGCTCTTGTCCCGTATTCTCCGCACTTGTCCACCCCTCTTTGACCTATTGCGCCCCTCTTTGCATGTGTCCGCACCTCTTTGCCCTTGTCTGACCCTCTTTGCAATTGTCTCGTATTCACCGCACTTCTAAGCCCCTCTTTGCCTTTGTCCCGTATTCTTTGCCCTTCTCCGCCCCTCTTTGAAAATTATCTGCCCCTTTTTGCCCTTGTCTGCCCCAGTTTGCCCTTTTCCACACATCTTTGCCCTTGTCCGCCCCTCTTTGCACTTGTGCACACCTCTTTGCCCTTGTCCCTTATTCTCCGCAATTCTCCTCACCTTCTTAGCCCTTGTCCGACCCTGTTTGCCCTTGTCCGCCCCCTTTGCACTTGTCCGCCCCTCTTTGCTTTCTATGCCCCTCTTTGCCCTTGTCCGCCCCTCTTTGCCCTTGTCCGCCCCTCTTTGCTTTTGTCCGCCCCTCTTTGCTTTTGTCCGCCCCTCTTTGCTTTTGTCCGCCCCTCTTTGCTTTTGTCCGCCCCTCTTTGCCCTTGTCCGCCCCTCTTTGCCCTTGTCCGCCCCTCTTTGCCCTTGTCCGCCCCTCTTTGCCCTTGTCTGCCCCTCTTTGCCCTTGTCTGCCCCTCTTTGCACTTGTCCGCCCCTTTTTTAACTTGTCCCGTATTGTATGCACTTCTGCGCCCCTCTTTGCCCTTGTCCGCCTCTCTTTGCCCTTCTCCCGTATTCTCCGCTCTTTTCCACCCCTCTTTGCCCTTGTCCCGAATTCTCCAAACTTATCTGCCCCTCTTAGAACTTTTCAAGTATTCTCTGCCCTTGTCCGCCACTCTTTGCCCTTCTTCCGTATTCTCCAAAATTGTCCGCCCCTATTTGACCTTGTCCGCCCCTCTTTGCCCTTGTCCCGTATTCTCCGCCCTTTTCCGCCACTCTTTGCCCTTCTCCTGTATTCTCCGCAATTCTCCGCCCCTCTTTGCCCTTGTCGTACCCTCTTTGCCCTTGTCTGCCCTCTTTGAACTTGTCCACCTCTCTTAGCCTTTGTACGACACTCTTTTTCCTTTTCCCATATTCTCCGCGCTTGTCCACCCCTCTTTGCCCTTTTCCGCCCCTCTTTGCCCTTGTCCGCCCCTCTTTGCCCTTGTCCGCCCTTCTTTGCCCTTGTCCGCCCTTCTTTGCCCTTGTCCGCCCTTCTTTGCCCTTGTCCGCCCCTCTTTGCCCTTGTCCGCCCCTCTTTGCCCTTGTCCGACCCTCTTTGCCCTTGTCCGACCCTGTTTACCCTTGTCCCGTATTCTCCGCACTTGTCCGCCCCTCATTGCCCTTGTCCGCCCCTCTTTGCCCTTGTCCGACACTCTTTGCCCTTGTCAGCCCTCTTTGACCTTGTCCACCCCTCTTAGCATTTGTCCGACACACTTTTTCCTTTTCCCATATTCTCCGCGCTTGTCCGCCCCTCTTTGACATTGTCCGCACCTCTTTGCCCTTTTCCGCCCCTCTTTGCACTTGTCCCCCCTCTTGGCCCTTGTCCGCACTTCTTTGCCCTTGTCCGCCCCTCTTTGCCCCTGTCCTCCCCTTTTTGCATTTGTCCGCCTCTCTTTGCCCTTGTCCGCCCCTCTTTGCCCTTGTCCCGTATTCTCCGCCATTGTCCGCCCCTCTTTGCCATTGTCCGACCCTCTTTGCCCTTGTCCTCCCCTCTTTGCACTTGTCCGCCTCTCTTTGTCCTTGTCTGCCCCTCTTTGCCCTTGTCCCGTATTCTCCGCCATTGTTCGCCCCTCTTTGCCCTTGTCCGCCCCTCTTTGCCGTTGTCCGCCACTATTTGCCATCCTCCGCCCCACTTTGCCCTTGACCGGCACACTTTGCCATTGTCCCTTATTCTCCTCACTTGTCCGCCCCTCTTTGCTCTTGTCCCTTATTCTCCGCACTTCTCCGCTCCTCTTTACACTTGTCCGCCCCTCTTTGCCCTTGTCCGCCCCTCTTTGCCCTTGTCCGCCCCTCTTTGCCCTTGTCCGCCCCTCTTTGCCCTTGTCCGCCCCTCTTTGCCATTGTCCGCCCCTCTTTGCTCTTGTCCGACCCTCTTTGCACTTGTCCGCCCCTCTTTGCCCTTGTCGCGTATTCTCCGCACTTCTCCGCCCCTCTTTGCCCTTGTCCGGTATTCTCCGCACTTCTCCACCCCTCCTTGCACTTGTCAGCCCGTCTTTGCCCTTGTCTGCCCGTCTTGGCACTTGTCCACCCGTCTTTGCCCTTGTCCGACCATCTTTGCCCTTGTCCGACCCTGTTTACCCTTGTCCCGTAATCCCCGCACTTGTCCGACCCTCTTTGCCCTTGTCCGCCCCTCTTTGCCCTTGTCCGCCCCTCTTTGCCCTTGTCCGCCCCTCTTTGCCCTTGTCCGCCCCTCTTTGCCCTTGTCCGACCCTCTTTGCCCTTGTCCGCCCCTCTTTGCCCTTCTCCGCCCCTCTTTGCCCTTCTCCGCCCCTCTTTGCCCTTCTCCGCCCCTCTTTGCCCTTCTCCGCCCCTCTTTGCCCTTGTCCGCCCCTCTTTGCCCTTGTCCGCCCCTCTTTGCCCTTGTCTGCCCCTCTTTGCCCTTGTCCCGTATTCTCCGCCCTTTTCCACCTGTCTTTGCCCTTGTCCCGTATTCTCCAAACTTATCTGCCCCTCTTAGCACTTTTCAAGTATTCTCTGCCCTTGTCCGCCCCTCTTTGCCCTTCTTCCGTATTCTCCAAAATTGTCCGCCCCTCTTTGCCCTTGTCCGCCCCTCTTTGCCCTTGTGCGGCCCTCTTTGCACTTGTCCGCCCCTCTTTGCCGTTGTCCGCCCCTCTTTGCCCTTGTCCGCCCCTCTTTGCCCTTGTCCGCCCCTCTTTGCCCTTGTCCCGTATTCTCCGCAATTCTCTGTCACTCTTTGAACTTGTCGGCCACTCCTTGCACTTGTCCGCCCATCTTTGGCATTGTTTGCCTGTCTTTTCCCTTGTCCTCCCATCATTGCGCTAGTCCGCCCCTGTTTTCACTTCTCCCGTATTGTCAGCACTTCTCGGTCACTCTTTGCCCTTGTCTGCCCGTCTATGCCCTTGTTTGCCCCTCTTTGCCCTTGTCCGCCCCTCTTTGCCCTTGTCCCGTACTCTCCGAACTTCTCCGCCCCTTCTTTGTCCCTGTCCGCCATTCTTTGCCCTTGTCCTCCCCTCTCTGCCCTTCTCCGCCCCTCTTTGCCCTTGTCCCGTACTCTCCGTACTTCTCCGCCCCTTCTTTGTCCCTGTCCGCCATTCTTTGCCCTTGTCCTCCCCTCTTTGCCCTTCTCCGCCCCTCTTTGCCCTTGTCCGCCACTCTTTGCCCGTGTCGGCCCCACTTTGTCTTTATAAGCCCCCTTTGCCCTTGTCCGCCGTCTTTGCCCTTGTCCGCCCCTCTTTGCCCTTGTGCACTCCTTTTTGCCCTTGTCCGCCCCTGTTTGCCCATGTCCCATATTCTCCGCACTTCTCCGCACTTCTTACCATTTTCCGCCCCTCTGCACTTGTCCAGTATTCTCCACCCCTCTTTGAACCTTGTCCGCCCCTCTTTGCTTTTGTCTGTCCCTCTTTGCCCTTGTCCCGTATTCTCCGCCATTGTCCGCCTCTGTTTGACCTTGTCCGTCCCTCTTTGCCCTTGTCCGCCCCTCTTTGCACTTTTCCCGTATTCTCCGCCCTTGACTGCCCCTCTTTGCCCTTGTCCACCCCTCTTTGCCATTCTCTGCACCTCTTTGCCCTTGAGCGGCCCACTTTGCCATTGTCCCGTATTCTCCTCACTTGTCCGCCCCTCTTTGATCTTGTCCCATATTCTCCGCAATTCTCCGCTCCTCTTTGCCATTGTCCGCCCCTCTTTGCCATTGTCCGCCCATCTTTGCCCTTGTCCTCCCCTCTTTGCCCTTGTCCTCCCCTCTTTGCACTTGTCTGCCCCTCTTTGCCCTTGTCCTCCCCTCTTTGCACTTGTCTGCCCCTCTTTGCATTGTCCCGTATTGTCCGCACTTCTGCGCCCCTCTTTGCCCTTGTCCGCCCCTCTTTGCCCTTGTCCGCCCCTCTTTGCCCTTGTCCGCCCCTCTTTGCCCTTGTCCGCCCCTCTTTGCCCTTGTCCGCCCCTCTTTGTTATTGTCCGCCCCTCTTTGACCTTGTCCACCCCTCTTTGCCCTTGTCCGCCCCTCTTTGCCCTTGTCCGTCACTCTATTTCCTTGTCTTCCCCTCTTTGCGCTTGTGCGCCCCTCTTTGCGCTTGTGCGCCCCTCTTTGCCCTTGTGCGCCCCTCTTTGCCCTTGTCCGCCCCTCTTTGCGCTTGTGATCCCCTCTTTGCCCTTGTGCGCCCCTTATTGCCCTTTTCCGCACCTCTTTCCCCTTGTCCGCCTCTCTTTGCCCTTGTCCGCCCCTCTTTGCCGTTGTCCCGTATTCTCGGCATTTCTCGGCCCCTCTTTGCTTTTGCCTGCCTCTCTTTGCCCTTGTCCCGTATTCTCCGAACCTCTTTGCCCTTGACCGCCGCTCTTTGCCCTTGTCCGCCCCTCTTTGCACTTGTCCAGTATTCTCAGCACTTCTCCGCCCCTCTTGACCCTTGTCCGCCCCTCTTGGCCCTTGTCTGACCCTCTTTTCCTTTGTCCGACCCTCTTTGCCCTCTTCAGCCCCTCTTTGCCCTACTCTGCCCCTCTTTGACCTTTTCCAGTATTCTCCGCCATTTTCTGCCCCTTTTTGCCCTTGTCCCGAAATCTCCGAACTTGTCTGCCCCTCTTTGCACTTGTCAAGTATTCTCCGCCCTTGTCCGCCCCTCTTTGCCCTTGCCCCGTATTCTCAGCCCTTGTCTGCCCCTTTTTGCCCGTGTCCCGTATTCTCCGCCCTTGTCAGCCCCTCTTTGCCCTTTTCCCATATACTCCGCCCTTGTCCGCTCCTCTTTGCCCTTCTTCCGTATTCTCCAAAATTGTCAGCCCCTCTTTGCCCTTGTGCGCCCCTCTTTGCCCTTGTGCGCCCCTCTTTGCCCTTGTGCGCCCCTCTTTGCCCTTGTGCGCCCCTCTTTGCCCTTGTGCGCCCCTCTTTGCCCTTGTGCCCCTCTCTTTGCCCTTGTCCCGTATTCTCCGCCCTTGTCTGCCCCTATTTGCCCTTGTCCCATATTATCCGCAATTGTCCGACCCTATTTGCCCTTGTCCCGTATTCTCCACACTTGTCCGCCCCTCTTTGCCCTTGTCCCGTATTCTCCGCCCTTCTCCGCCCCTCTTTGCCCTTGTCCTGTATTCTCTGCCATTGTCCGCCCCTCTTTGCCCTTGTCCGCCCCTCTTTGCCCTTGTCCGTCACTCTATTTCCTTGTCCTCCCCTCTTTGCCCTTGTCCGCCCCTCTTTGCCCTTGTCCGCCCCTCTTTGCCCTTGTCCGCCCCTCTTTGCCCTTGTCCAACCCTCTTTGACCTTGCCCCGTATTCTCCGCAATTCTCCGCCCCTCTTTCCTTTTGTCCTGTATGCTCCGCACTTCTCCGCCCCTCTTTGCCCTTCTCCGCACCACTTTGCTTTTGTCCGTCCCTCTTTGCCCTTGTCCGCCCCTCTTTGCCGTTGTTCCGTATTCTCCTCACTTCTCCGCCCCTCTTTCGCCGCTCTTGCGCTTTCACTGCAAGCTGCAGATTCCCTCCTAACAGCAAGCTTTAGGATAGGGTACTGAATTGTAACTTAACTGCGGCTAATAAGGCGATTTTGGCAAAGAGAGTATCTCCCGCAGGGAAGCTGCTACCATCAAATGTTTGCCCTCGTTAGACTCCCCTCTTGAAGCACTTTTACTGCAAGCTGCAGATTCCCTCCTAACAGCAAGCTTTAGGATAGGGTACTGAATTGTAACGTACTTTTGCCTAATAATGCGATTTTGGCAAAGAGAGTATCTCCCGCAGGGAAGCAGCTACCATCAAATGCTGGCTCTCGTTAGAGTCCTCTCTTGAAGCACTTTCACTGCAAGCTGCAGATTCCCTCCTAACAGCAAGCTTTAGGATAGTGTACTGAATTGTAACTTACTTTCGCCTAATAATGAGATTTTGGCAAAGAGAGTATCTCCCGCAGGGAAGCTGCTACCAGCAAGTGTTTCCCCTCATTAGACTCCCCTCTGGAAGCGCTTTCACTGCAAGCTGCAGATTCCCTCCTAACAGCAAGCTTTAGGATAGGGTACTGAATTGTAACTTAGTTTCGCCTAAAAATGCGATTTTGGAAAAGAGAGTATCTCCCGCAGGGAAGCTGCTACCATCAAATGTTTGCCCTCATTAGACTCCCCTCTGGAAGCGCTTTCACTGCAAGCTGCAGATTCCCTCCTAACAGCAAGCTTTAGGATAGTGTACTGAATTGTAACTTAACTGTGGCTAATAATGCGATTTTGGCAAAGAGAGTATCTCCCGCAGGGAAGCTGCTACCATCAAATGTTTGCCCTCGTTAGACTCCCCTCTGGAAGCACTTTCACTGCAAGCTGGCGATTACCTCCTAACAGCAAGCTTTAGGAGAGGGTACTGAATTGTATCTTAAATGCGGCTAATAATGCGATTTTGGAAAAGAGAGTATCTCCCGCAGGGAATCTGCTACCATCAAATGCTGGCTCTCGTTAGAGTCCTCTCTTGAAGCACTTTCACTGCAAGCTGCAGATTCCCTCCTAACAGCAAGCTGTAGGATAGGGTACTGAATTGTAACTTACTTTCGCCTAATAAAGCGATTTTGGCAAAGAGAGTATCTCCCGCAGGGAAGCTGCTACCATCAAATGTTTGCCCTCATTAGACTCCCCTCTGGAAGCGCTTTCACTGCAAGCTGCAGATTCCCCTGGTGGAGCTTGAGACCATTCCCTCTTGTCCTGTCCCCTGTCACTTGGGAGAAATGGCCATCATCCTCCTCTCTACAATTTCCTTTCAGGTAATTGTAGAGAGCAATGAAGTCTCCCCTCAGCCTCCTTTTCTCCAGACTAAACAACCCCAGTCCTCTCAGCTTTTTCTCATAAGGCCATGTGTGTACATAAAAAAGCGCTGACTTTTTTGAGAGGAACTAGGAGCACTACAGACAGGCAGAGGATTATAAAAAGGGGCAGGGACTAGCACAAAGATTCAGAAACAGCAAGAGGAGCAAAGGGGAGTATCAACAGAATGAGGAACACAGATTGGGAGAAAGATGGAAAAGGAGAAAAAAAGTATGGGCAGAGAACTGATACTGAAGACTGGGGGAAAAAAGAGAGAGAAAAGAGCACAGAAAAATTAAAGAGTAGGGGTATAGCGATACCTGGGAACAGTAATTGTAGCAGCACGATAAATGAAAGGAACAAAATGTCCAGGTCTAAAATGTTCGTTACCTAGTTCCATCATTGTCACAACTAGCAATGTTGCAGTGACAGCACGCATACTGTTATTTCTTGTAAGGATGCTTTCAGACACATAGTAGTGTTGTTCTAGCTGAGAATGTAAGGCAGAGTTAATAAAACACAGCTGCTCCCCAGGCACTCTTTATACCTGTGAGGGCTTCACCACACCCCAGTCACAGGTGGTGGGTGGGAAGGGCCAGGGGGTATATAAGCTACAGGCCTTGCCTCTGGAGGTCATTTAGGTTGTGGTTTATCCTTGAGGTTAGAGTTTTGCTGCTGTTTCAATTCATTATATATTTTAGGCTAGTTGGGTAAGTGGTGTTTTTTGGCTTTTATATTGATTTTTTTTTTTCTGATCCTCTAAAGAAGCAGAGGCATCTGTTGGAGGAGGTATGAGCTTTGGAAGAGTCCAGGCAAAGCAGCACATACAGCTGTAACTATGGGGCTTTTTTGTCAGTAATTTTTGATTGGGTGTTGGAGGGGGCAAGATGTTTTAATGGTTTGTTTTCCTTCTTTGTTTTTTTTCTGGGTGCTTTGCCTGGAGTTTTTAGTTACGGGATGATTTGTTGTTGTTCCTCATTCTGTGTGGCATGATGTATTGGCCCTAGGGGCTCTGCAGTTTGTAATGGGCATCTTGTGGGTGATAATAACCTGGAATGAGCCTTGTTGGCCTGTGGTAGGAAGTTGAGTCTGTGGGTTGGTGGAAGATAGAAGGGGCCAGGGGAGCCTTGGGAAGGGCTCAGGAGCTCAGCTCCCAAGGAACGGCAACACAGAAGGGTCAGGGGGGTTAAAATATAGGACAGGTTCTGTTAAGAAGGAGCAGGGTTCCTTCTCTGATACTTCAGGGGTAGAAAAGGGCTTTAATGGTTTGGGGAAAGGGAGATGGGTTCATCAGTCTTTCTTGGGTCAGTTTGGTGGTCAGATGCAAGTGCCATTCAGGTGTCTGTTGTTCTAGTCTCTCTGTAGCCAACGAGGTAACGATGAGGTTGAGACACAAGTTGAAAAGCATTAGTTACCCTAAGAAATGTAATCTCTAGGGCTGTGAGATCTCTGCTCCCTTATACCTTCTACTTATTGTGTTCCTCAACTAACTTCTTTGCATCCATCCTGTCTCCATCCATCTGAATGTCCAGAGAAGAGTACTGTAGCTGGTGAGGGGGCTGGTGAATAAGCCTTATGAGGAGTGGCTGAGAGAGCTGGGGGTGTTTAGCCTGGAGAAGAGGAGGCTGAGGGGAGACCTCATTGCTGAAAGGAGGTTGTGGAGATAAGGGAGCTGGCCACCTCTCCAAAGTGACAGGGGACAGGACAAGAGGGAATAGCCTCAAGCTCTGCCAGGGAAGGTTCAGGCTGTACATCAGGAAAAAATATTTCACTGAAAGGGTTATTAGGGATGGGCAAAGGCTGCCCAAGGAGGTGGTAGAGTCACCTTCCCTGGAGGTGTTTAAAGGACGGGTGGCCGAAGTGCTGAGGGACGTGGTTTAGTGATTGATAGGAATGGTTGGACTCAATGATCCAATGGGTCTTTTCCAACCTAGTGATCCTATGAATATCAGAGACCTTGCTACTTAAACATATGGACTCACTGCCTATCTACAGTGCAGGATTCTGCCCCTTGTTTCCCTTGCATTTCTCAGGGAAGAGATTGGATATTGTTTTGGCTCGTAACAGTTAGCAGCTGAGCAACTCTTTTTCATCTGGTCTGTGGGCACACAAGCCTCCCTTATTTAGTAGAGTTTTGGATTTTTCCTGAACTTACCAGTGAGGTTTGCTTTGTTATTGCTTACAGCGGTTGTTACCTTGTCCCTGTTATCCATTGTGTTTTTTTACGGTCATTGAGTTTCCAACTTAGGTCTTAGAGCAGTCAAATCCCACTGTTGCGAGTTTTTCATTGGCTGACTGCCTCTGTAATTCCAGTCTCCATTGCTGTGTGGTGAGTGTCCTGTGTTTTTATGTCTTCTGTGTTAATAATCTTTACTGGGTTTTGATAAGAATGTTCTTTTTCAAGTTCTTCTTGTTTACTCCTGTGACTAAAGTCTGGTAACTTCCTAGAATTAGGATCTCCATGGCTCATCTTTCTTTTGTCCTGGGTATCACCACTACTGGTCCTACAACTTAAGTGCTGAGGAGGAGAGGAGAAGCAAGCAGACAGCAGAGAATTTTGGGGTGCCGGTGAGGTAGTCAGGCTTTTTCTCATCATTGTGGGGCTGATGGTGAGGAGGAAGTTGAGTATGTCTAGAAGAGCAAAGTGTTCTTTGGCAACATAGTATTTACTTTTGGTTTGGCAGGCACTGTGTGGGCCACCTTGGGAATGGGAAGAGCATTTGAGATGAGCTGGGTAGTAGGGAGAAGGAGCATGGGGCAGACTTCTCACAGGTGTGAGTAATTCTCTTAATTTAATTACCCTGGGTGATAACAGCTGCAGCATCTGACATAAGAACTGCTGTGGAGCAAGTGAGTGGAAGAACATGGCAGTTAGGCAGAGCAAGTTGTCATGTAAGGTGCTGACATTGATCAGTGCAATGCTGGCTGTTGGCACTATTTTAGTTTTCTCATTGGTTTTCTTACAGATGGCCAAGTGGAACCTGGCAACTGTAGGATCATCCCAGGGAGCTGATGCTCTTGGAGTTTTTTCTGCTGAGGAAGCCTCCTGGTGGTCTGAAAGCTAAGTTGAGGGACGGGGGCAGGGGTGGGGTGTGACAGAGGGGAGAAGGCTGGGGATGGCAGGGTGGAGTTTTAAAAGTAGCCTAGGGGAGAGGGCTGTGCAGGAAATGTCCCCTTTGGGCATGGAGAGCAGGAGGGTGTTACTTCTCAGCCCAAAGCTAGCATGTTCCAGGTAGGGCCGTTCCAGCTTGTCTGTGCTGTGTGCTTTATATTCTGTTTCTCTTTCATGTTTCTTAAGCCTTGATGTCCCCTTTGCTTTAAAGGAATGCAGCATATGACTTGAGCAGCATCTCGAGGGTCTTGAATGCCTGTACTCATGGGTACAATGCCAATTAGGCACTGTTCTTCTTGCATCATAACCTAAGTGTGGATTGGCTTCACATTTTCAAAGTTTCTAGTCAGCCATCTTTTCCTGTGACCTTGCAGACTGTGTTGGTGGCCACAATCGCTAGTCTTATATTTTCAAGGATCCCTGTAGGCCTAAGACTTCTTCCATGCATCTTGTGTCTTTAGACATTTAAAAGGTGATCCTCTCACGTACATCATCCCAGTCTTGGCCACATACCATTGTAATGAGGGATCCTTTACAGCATGCCGGACATGCCTCGAGCACCATATCTAGGGTCCTGAATGCTTGTACCCATCAATGCACTGTCGATTGGGCACTGCTTTTCTTGCATCGTGCTCCTAAAGCCGGGATCGTTCTCGTGTTTTGGCACTGTGTTTTTCTCCTTGTTTTCCTTGCAGATGCTGAAGAGGAACCCAGTGACTGCAGGATTATTTCTGTTAGCTGATGTGATTTGAGCTGCTTTGGCCAAGGACAGCTTCATTCGTGGCCCTCTGAAAGCTAAGTTGAGGGACCAGATTTGGGAAGCGGGAGGCGGGTTGGGGATAGCAGGGAGGGGTTTTGAAGGTAGCCTAGGCTGTGCAGGGAGAGTCCTCTTTGGGCAGGTGAAGGCAGAGGGGCGTACTTCTCAGCCCAAACCCTGAATGGGCAGGGCAGTTCCAGCCTGTATCTGTTATCTAGTTTGTGTAGTCACTGTGCTGTGTCTGAAATTTTCTGCAGGTCTTGATGTCCTCTTTTGTACTCGAGGCATGCCGGATGTGCCTTGGGCACCATGTCTAGGGTCCCAAATGCTCGTACTGATCAAAGCAGTGTCGATGGGGCACTGCTTTTCTTTCTTCACATTTTTAAAGCGTGGATCGCTCTTGTGTTTTGGAAGCATCCGGTCAGTTGTCTTCTGCTGCAGCCTTGCAGCCGGCCTTATTATCCAGGATAGTTAGTCTTCCGTTTTGTTGGATCCCTGTTCTGGGATTTGTTCCATCCATCCTCTGCATCTTTAGGACTTTAAAAGGGTTTCTTGCCCGTTCATCTTGCCAGTTGCAGCCACATCTCTTTGGAACCATCTTTGCTTTTCCAGGGCTACCGTAGGTTCTTCCTCAGAGCCCTGTCTATTGCCTTGCCCATTGGCAAGCGTGGTCCAAGAGTCCTCCATGTTGCTGCAAATCTTCTTTTGTCCTCGGTTCACGACATCGGTCTTGTGTGTTAGTGTTCCGTGTGTATTTGTGTCCAGTTCAAGCTGCTCTGCCTGGTGCATGGAGGAGGTGATAAGAGTCAGCCAAGGTGTAGCGGCCCGGTTCTTATCTTAATGTTTTAATGTGACTAGACCATGCAGTCTAGGGGCATCCATTACTTTGGAGAGCTAGCAGCCCTAAGTGTGGTAGTTTCTGCTAGTCTCTGAAACCATGGAGGGGATGCAGAGAAGTACTGTAGGGAAGCTGCTATGATCAAATTCTGGCTTTTGTTAGAGTCTTCTCTGGAAGCGCCTTCACTGCAAGCTGCAGAAGAATGTCTAACAGAACGGTTTAGTATAGGGTACTGAATTGTGACTTACTTTCGCCTAATAAGGCGATTTGGGAAAAGAGAGTGTCTCCCGCAGGGAAGATGCTAGCATGGAATGCTGCTGTTTCTGAATGTCTTCTCTTAGAGTGCTTTCAGTGCAAAGCAAGGCTTGTAGAATGTTCAGTCGTGGCTTGTGTACAGTAACATCAGAATGGCGGTTAAAGTGTCACTTTGAAATTTCATACCGTTCAGCACAAGGACTGCGGGGAATCTGCTACAATCAAATGCTGGCTCTCAGTAGAGTCTTCTCCGGAAGTGCTTTCACTTCAAGCTGGTTAAGCTCGACTAACAGAACGTTTAATATAAGGTACTGAGTTGAGACTGAACTGCACCTCCGCCCTCTGCGGCCCTGCTCTTACCCTCTGCGGCCCTGCTCTTACCCTTGTCCGGTATTTTCCACACTTGCCCGGCCCGACTTGGGCCCATCCCGGCACGACTTGGGCCCTTGTCCTGTGTTCTCCGCCCTTGTCAGCCCCTCTGTGGCCTTGTCCCGTGTTCTCCGCCCTTGTCAGCCCCTCTGTGGTCTTGTCCCGTGTTCTCTGCCCTTGTCCGCCCCTCTGTGCCCTTGTCCCGTGTTCTCCGCCCTTGTCCGCCCCTCTGAGGCCTTGTCCCGTGTTCTCCGCACTTGCCGCCCCTCTGTGCCCTTGTCCCGTGTTCTCCGCCCTTGTCCGCCCCTCTGTGGCCTTGTCCCGTGTTCTCCGCACTTGTCCGACCCTCTGTGGCCTTGTCCCGTGTTCTCCGCCCTTGTCCGCCCCTCTGTGGCCTTGTCCCGTGTTCTCCGCCCTTGTCCGCCCCTCTGTGGCCTTGTCCCGTGTTCTCCGCACTTGTCCGCCCCTCTTTGCCCTTGTCCGCCCCTCTTTGCCCTTGTCCGCCCCTCTTTGCCCTAGTCCGCCCCTCTTTGCCCTAGTCCGCCCCTCTTTGCCCTAGTCCGCCCCTCTTTGCCCTAGTCCGCCCCTCTTTGCCCTAGTCCGCCCCTCTTTGCCCTTGTCCGCCCCTCTTTGCCCTTGTCCGCCCCTCTTTGCCCTTGTCCGCCCCTCTTTGCCCTTGTCCGCCCCTCTTTGCCCTTGTCCGCCCCTCTTTGCCCTTGTCCGCAAGTCATTGCCCTTGTCCGCAAGTCATTGCCCTTGTCCGCAAGTCATTGCCCTTGTCCGCAAGTCATTGCCCTTGTCCGCAAGTCATTGCCCTTGTCCGGTATTCTCTGCCCCTCTTTGCCCACGTCGGCCCCTCTTTGCCCACGTCGGCCCCTCTTTGCCCACGTCCGCCCCTCTTTGCTCTTGTCCGTTATTCTCCGAACTTGTGCGCCCCTCTTGTCCCTTGTGCGCCCCTCTTGTCCCTTGTGCGCCCCTCTTGTCCCTTGTGCGCCCCCCTTGTCCCTTCTTCTCCCCTCTTTGCCCTTGTCCGCCCGTCTTTGCCCTTGTCCGCTATTCTACAAACTTCTCCGCCCATCTTTGCCCTTGTCCGGTGTTCTCCGCACTTGTCCGCTCCTCTTTGCCCTTGTCTGCCCCTCTTTGCACTTGTCCGCCCCTCTTTGCTATTTTCCGCCCCACTTTGCAATTTTTCGCACCTCTTTGACCTTGTTAGCACCTCTTCGCACTTGTCCGGTGTTCTCCGCATTTCTCCGCCCCTCTTTGCCCACGTCCGCCCCTCTTTGCCCACGTCCGCAAGTCATTGCCCACGTCCGCAAGTCATTGCCCACGTCCGCAAGTCATTGCCCACGTCCGCCCCTCTTTGCCCACATCCGCAAGTCATTGCCCACGTCCGCAAGTCATTGCCCACGTCCGCCCCTCTTTGCCCACGTCCGCAAGTCATTGCCCTTGTCCACCTGTCCTTGCCCTTGTCCACCTGTCCTTGCCCTTGTCCACCTGTCCTTGCCCTTGTCCACCTGTCCTTGCCCTTGTCCACCTGTCCTTGCCCTTGTCCGGTATTCTCCGCCCCTCTTTGCCCACGTCCGCCCCTCTTTGCCCACGTCCGCCCCTCTTTGCCCTTGTCCGGCCCCTCTTTGCCCTTGTCCGGTATTCTCCGAACTTGTGTGCCCCTCTTGTCCCTTGTGCGCCCCTCTTTGCCCTTGTGCGCCCCCCTTGTCCCTTCTTCTCCCCTCTTTGCCCTTGTCCGCCCGTCTTTGCCCTTGTCCGCCCGTCTTTGCCCTTGTCCGCCCGTCTTTGCCCTTGTCCGCCCGTCTTTGCCCTTGTCCGCCCGTCTTTGCCCTTGTCCGGTACTCTACAAACTTCTCCGCCCATCTTTGCCCTTGTCCGGTGTTCTGCGCACTTGTCCGCTCCTCTTTGCCCTTGTCTGCCCCTCTTTGCACTTGTCCGCCCTTCTTTGCAATTTTTTGCACCTCTTTGACCTTGTTAGCACCTCTTTGCACTTGTCCGGTGTTCTCTGCATTTCTCCGCCCCTCTTTGCCCACGTCCGCCCCTCTTTGCCCACGTCCGCCCCTCTTTGCCCACGTCCGCCCCTCTTTGCCCACGTCCGCCCCTCTTTGCCCTTGTCCCGTATTCTCAGCACTTGTCCGCCCCTCTTTGCCCACGTCCGCCCCTCTTTGCCCACGTCCGCCCCTCTTTGCCCACGTCCGCCCCTCTTTGCACTTGTCCGCCCGTCTTTGCCCTTGTGCGCCCGTCTGTGCCTTTGTCCGTACGTCTTTGCCCTTGTCCGGTATTCTCCGCGATTCTCTGCCCCTCTTTGCCCTTGTGCGCCCCTCTTTGCCCTTGTGCGCCCCTCTTTGCCCTTGTGCGCCCCTCTTTGCCCTTGTCTGACCCTCTTTGGCTTTGTCCGCCCCTCTTAGGCCTTGTCACATATTCTCCGCACTTCTCCGCACCTCTTTGCACTTGGCCCGTATTCTCCGCACTTTTCCGCCCCTCTTTGCCCTTGTCCGCCCCTCTTTGCCCTTGTCCGCCCCTCTTTGCCCTTGTCCGCCCCTCTTTGCCCTTGTCCGCCCCTCTTTGCCCTTGTCCGCCCCTCTTTGCCGTTGTCCGCCCCTCTTTGCCGTTGTCCGACCCTCTTTGCCGTTGTCCGACCCTCTTTCCCCTTGTCCGCCCCTCTTTAAACTTGTCCCCTATTCTCCGCACTTGTCCGCCTCTCTTTGCCCTTGTCCGCCTCTCTTTGCCCTTGTCCGCCTCTCTTTGCCCTTGTCCGCCTCTCTTTGCCCTTGTCCGCCTCTCTTTGCCCTTGTCTGCCCCTCTTTGCCCTTGTCCGCCCCTCTTTGCCCTTCTCCGCCCATCTTTTCCTTTTTCGGGTGTTCTCCGCAATTGTCCGCCCCTCTATACCATTGTCCGACCCTCTTTGCACTTGTCCCGTATTCTCCGCAATTGTCTGCCTTGCTTTGCCCTTGTCCCTTATTCTCCGCACTTCTCCATCCCTTTTTGCTCTTGTGCGACCCTCTTTACCCTTGTCCACCCCTCTTTGATCTTGTCCGTCCATTTTTGAACTTGTCTTCCCCTCTTTGCCCTTGTCCCGTGTTCTCCGCACTTGTCCGCCCCTCTTTGCCCTTGTCCGCCCCTCTTTGCCCTTGTCCGCCCCTCTTTGCCCTTGTCCGCCCCTCTTTGCCCTTGTCCGCCCCTCTTTGCCCTTGTCCGCCCCTCTTTGCCCTTGTCCGCCCCTCTTTGCCCTTGTCCGCCCCTCTTTGCCCTTGTCCGCCCCTCTTTGCCCTTGTCCGCCCCTCTTTGAACTTTTCCCGTATTCTCTGGAATTCTCCGTCCCATTTTGCCCTTGTCCGCCCCATTTTGCCCTTGTCCGCCCCTCTTTGCCCTTGTCCCCTTTTCTCCGCACTTGTCCGCCCCTCTTTGCCCTTGTCCGCCCCTCTTTGCATTTCTCCGCCCCTCTTTGCAATTGTCCGCCACCCTTTGCACTTCTCCGCACCTCTTTGCCCTTTTCCGGTGTTCTCAGCACTTGTCCGACCCTCTTTGCCCTTGTCCACCTCTCTTTGCCCTTGTCCCGTATTCTCTGCACTTGTCCGCCAGTCTTTGCCCTTGTCCGCCCCTCTTTGCCTTGTCCGGTATTCTCCGCACTTCTCCGCCCCTCTTTGCCCTTGTCCGCCTCTGTTTCCCCTTGTCCGCCTCTCTTTCCCCTTGTCCGCCTCTCTTTCCCCTTGTCCCATATTCTCCACACTTCTCTGCCCATCTTTGATTTTGTCCGCCCCACTTTGCTCTTGTCCCGTATTCTCCGCACTTATCTGCCGCTCTTTGCCCTTGTCCAACACTCTTTGCTCTTGTCCGCGCCTCTTTGCCCTTGTCCGCCGCTCTTTGCCCTTGTCCAACACTCTTTGCTCTTGTCCGCCCCTCTTTGCCCTTGTCCGCCCCTCTTTGCCCTTGTCCGCCCCTCTTTGCCCTTGTCCGCCCCTCTTTGCCCTTGTCCGCCCCTCTTTGCCCTTGTCCGCCCCTCTTTGCCCTTGTCCGCCCTTCTTTGCCCTTCTCTGTCGCTTTTCCCCTTGTCCGCACCTCTCTACACTTGTCTACCCCTCTTAGTCCTTCTCCGCCCCTCTATGCACTTGTCCCGTATTCTCAGCAATTCTCCGCCCCTCTTTGACCTTGTCCTTCCCTCTTTTTCCTTGTCCGCCCTTCTTTGCACTTGTCCGCCCCTCTTTGCCCCTGTCCCATATTCTCCGCACTTCTCCGCCCCTCTTTGCCCTTGTCCCGTATTCTCCGCACTTCTACGAATCTCTTTGCCCTTGTCCGCCCCTCTTTGCCATTGTCCGCCCCTCTTTGCCCTTGTCCCGTATTCTCCGCTCTTATCCGCCCCTCTTAGCCCTTGTCCACCCCTCTTTGCCCTTGTCCCGTATTCTCCGCACTTGTCCGCCCCTCTTTGCCCTTGTCCGCCCCTCTTTGCCCTTGTCCGCCCCTGTTTGCCTTTCTCGGGTATTCTCCGCAATTGTCCTCCCCTCTATGCCCTTGTCCGCCCCTCTTTGCCCTTGTCCCGTATTCTCCGCAATTGTCCGCCCCTCTTCGCACTTGTCCCTTATTCTCCGCAATTTTTCATTCCCTCTTTGCCTTTGTGCGACCCTCTTTACCCTTGTCCGCCCCTCTTTGACCTTGTCCTTCACTCTTTGCACTTGTCTTCCCCTCTTTGCCTTTGTCCCGTATTCTCCGCACTTGTACGCCCCACTTTGCCCTTGTCCGCCCCTCTTTGCCCTTTTCCCGTATTCTCCACTCTTGTCCGCCCCTCTTTGCCCTTGTCCACACCTCTTTGCCCTTGTCCCGTGTTCTCCGCACTTGTCCGTCCCTCTTTGCACTTGTCCGACATTCTTTCCACTTTTCCCGTATTCTCCGAACTTGTCTGCTCCTCTTTGCCCTTTTCAGCCCCTCTTTGCACTTGTCCACCCCTCTTTGCACTTGTCCACCCCTCTTTGCCCTTTTCCCGTATTCTCCGCACTTGTCCGCTCCTCTTTGCCATTTTCAGCCCATCTTTGCCATTGTCCGCCCCTCTTTGCCCTTGTCCCGTATTCTCCGCACTTCTCTGCCCCTCTTTGCACTTTTCCCGTATTCTCTGTACTTCTCCGCCCCTCTTTGCCCTTGTCCACCCCTCTTTGCGCTTGTCACCTCCTCTTTGCACTTGTCTGCCCCTCTTTGAACTTGTCTGTCCCTTTTCCACTTGTCCGCTCCTCTCTGCCCTTGTCTACCCCTCTTAGTACTTGTCCGCCCCTCTATGCACCTGTCCCGTATTCTCAGCAATTCTCCGCCCCTCTTTGCCCTTGTCCCGTATTCTCCGCACCTCTCCGCCCCTCTTTGCCCTAGTCCGCCCCTCTTTGCCCTAGTCCGCCCCTCTTTGCCCTAGTCCGCCCCTCTTTGCCCTAGTCCGCCCCTCTTTGCCCTTGTCCGCCCCTCTTTGCCCTTGTCCGCCCCTCTTTGCCCTTGTCCGCCCCTCTTTGCCCTTGTCCGCCCCTCTTTGCCCTTGTCCGCCCCTCTTTGCCCTTGTCCGCCCCTCTTTGCCCTTGTCCGCCCCTCTTTGCCCTTGTCCGCCCCTCTTTGCCCTTGTCCGCCCCTCTTTGCCCTTGTCCGCCCCTCTTTGCCCTTGTCCGCCCCTCTTTGCCCTTTTCCAGCCCCTCTTTGCCCTTTTCCAGCCCCTCTTTGCCCTTTTCCAGCCCCTCTTTGCCCTTTTCCAGCCCTTCTTTGCCCTTTTCCGCCCCTCCTTGCCCTTGTCCGACCCTATTTGCCCATCTCCCGTACTTTCGGCACTTCTCCGCCCCTCTTTGCCCTGGTCCGCCCCTCTTTGCCCTGGTCCGCCCCTCTTTGCCCTTGTCCGCACCTCTTTGCCCTTGTCTGCCCCTCTTTGCACTTTTCCACCCCTCATTGCACTTTTCCGCCCCTCTTTGCCCTTGTCCCGTATTCTCCGCACTAGTCCGCCACTCTTTGCACTTGTCTGCCCATCTTTGCACTTTCCCGCACCTCCTTTCCCTTGTCCGCCCCTCTTAGCCCTTGTCCAACCGTCTTTTCACTTGTCCACCACTCTTTGCCCTTGTCTGACCCTCTTTGCCCTTGTCTGCCCCTCTTTGCCCTTGTCCCTTATTCTCCGCGCTTGTCCGCCCCTCTTTGCCCTTGTCCCGTATTCTCCGCTCTTATCCGCCCCTCTTTGCCCTTGTCCACCCCTCTTTGCCCTTGTCCCGTATTCTCCGCGCTTGTCCGCCACTCTTTGCCCTTGTCCCTTATTCTCCGCACTTGTCCGCCCCACTTTGCCCTTGTCCGCCCCTCTTTGCCCTTTTCCCGTATTCTCCACTCTTGTCCGCCCCTCTTTGCCCTTGTCCACACCTCTTTGCCCTTGTCCCGTATTCTCCGCACTTGTCCGTCCCTCTTTGCACTTCTCCGCCACTCTTTGCCCTTGTCCGCCCCTCTGTGCCCTTGTCCCGTATTCTCTGCCCTTCTCCGTCCCTCTTTGTCCTTGTCCTGTATTCTCCGCACTTGTCCGCCCCTCTTTGCCCTTTTCCAACCCTCTTTGCACATGTCCGACACTCTTTCCACTTTTCCCGTATTCTCCGAACTTGTCTGCTCCTCTTTGCCCTTTTCAGCCCCTCTTTGCCCTTTTCAGCCCTACTTTGCACTTGTCCACCTCTCTTTGCCGTTGTCCCGTATTCTCCGCACTTGTCTGTCCCTCTTTGCCCTTTTCCCGTATTCTCCGCACTTGTCCGCTCCTCTTTGCCATTTTCAGCCCATCTTTGCCATTGTCCGCCCCTCTTTGCGCTTGTCCATCTCTCTTAGCCCTTGTCCATTATTCTCCGCATTTGTCCGCCTTTCTTTGCCCTTGTCAGCCCCTCTTTGACCTTGTCTGTCCCTCTTTGACCTTGTCTGTCCCTTTTCCACTTGTCCGCCCCTCTCTGCCCTTGTCTACCCCTCTTAGTCCTTGTCCGCCCCCTATGTACTTGTCCCGTATTCTCAGCAATTCTCCGCCCCTCTTTGCCCTTGTCCCGTATTCTCCCCACCTCTCCGCCCCTCTTTGCCCTTTTCCGCCCCTCTTTGCACTTTTCCGCCCATCTTTGCCATTGTCCGCCCCTTTTTGAACTTTTCCAGTATTCTCCGCATTTCTCAAGCCCTCTTTGCCCTTGTCCGCCCCTCTTTGCCCTTGTCCGCCCCTCTTTGCCCTTGTCCGCCCCTCTTTGCCCTTGTCCGCCCCTCTTTGCCCTTGTGGGCCCCTCTTTGCCCTTGTGGGCCCCTCTTTGCCCTTGTGGGCCCCTCTTTGCCCTTGTCCGCCCCTCTTTGCCCTTGTCCGCCCCTCTTTGCCCTTGTCCGCCCCTCTTTGCCCTTGTCCGCCCCTCTTTGCCCTTGTCCGCCCCTCTTTGCCCTTGTCCGCCCCTCTTTGCCCTTGTCCGCCCCTCTTTGCCCTTGTCCGCCCCTCTTTGCCCTTGTCCGCCCCTCTTTGCCCTTGTCCGCCCCTCTTTGCCCTTTTTCGCCCCTCTTTGCCCTTGTTCGCCCCTCTTTGCCCTTGTCCGCCCCTCTTTGCCCTTGTCCGCCCCTCTTTGCCATGTCCGCCCCTCTTTGCCCTTGTCCTGTATTCTCCGCAGTTCTCCGCCCCTCTTTTCCCTTGTCCCTTATTCTCCGCCCTTGTCCATCCCTCTTTGCCCTTGTCCGCCCCTCTTTGCCCTTGTCTTCTCCTCTTTGCCCTTGAGCTGTGTTCTCCGCCCTTGTCCGCCATTCTTTGCACTTGTCCCGTGTTCTCTGTACTTGTCCGCCCCTTTTTGCCCTTGTCCCGTACTCTCCGAACTTGTCCGCCCCTCTTTGCATTTTTCCGCCCCTCTTTACCATGTGCCGGCCCACTTTGCCCTTGTCCGCCCCTCTATGCTCTTGTCCGCCCATTTTTCCCCTTGTCCACCCTTCTTAAACCCTTGTCTGCCCCTCTTTTCTTTTGTACGACCCTCTTTGACGTTGTCCGCTCCTCGTTGCCCTTGTCCACCTCTCTTTCCCTATGTCCGGTATTCTCCGCAATTCTCTGCCCCTCTTTGCCCTTTTCCGCCCCTCTTTGCCCTTTTCCGCCCCTCTTTGCCCTTGTCTGACCCTCTTTGCACTTTTCCGCCCCTCTTTGACTTTGTCCGCCCCTCTTTGACTTTGTCCGCCCCTCTTTGCCCCTGTCCGCCCCTCTTTGCCCCTGTCCGCCCCTCTTTGCCCCTGTCCGCCCCTCTTTGCCCCTGTCCGCCCCTCTTTGCCCTTGTCCGCCCCTCTTTGCCCTTGTCCGCCCCTCTTTGCCCTTGTCCGCCCCTCTTTGCCCTTGTCCGCCCCTCTTTGCCCTTGTCCGCCCCTCTTTGCCCTTGTCCGCCCCTCTTTGCCCTTGTCCGCCCCTCTTTGCCCTTGTCCGCCCCTCTTTGCCCTTGTCCGCCCCTCTTTGCCCTTGTCCGCCCCTCTTTGCCCTTGTCCGCCCCTCTTTGCCCTTGTCCGCCCCTCTTTGCCCTTGTCCGCCCCTCTTTGCCCTTGTCCGCCCCTCTTTGCCCTTGTCCGCCCCTCTTTGCCCTTGTCCGCCCCTCTTTGCCCTTGTCCGCCCCTCTTTGCCCTTGTCCGCCCCTCTTTGCCCTTGTCCGCCCCTCTTTGCCCTTGTCCGCCCCTCTTTCCCTTGTCCACTACTCTTTACCCTTGTCCGCCCCTCTTTGGCCTTGTCCCGTGTTCTCCGCATTTGTCTGAACCTCTTTGCCATTGTCCCGTGTTCTCCGCACTTTTCTAACCCTCTTTGCCATTTTCCACCCCTCTTTGCCCTTGTCCGCCCCTCTTTGCCCTTGTCCGCCCCTTTTTGCCCTTCTCTGCCCCCTTTGACCTTGTTGCCCCTCTTTGCCCTTGTCTGCACCTCTTTGCTTTTATCTGCCCCTCTTTGCCCTTGTCCCGTGTTCTCTGCACTTTTCCGCCCCTCTTTGCCCTTGTCCGCCCCTCTTTGCCCTTGTCCGCACCTCTTTGCCGTTTTCCCGCCCCTCTTTGCCCTTTTCCGCCCCTCTTTGCCCTTTTCCGCCCCTCTTTGCCCTTTTCCGCCCTTCTTTGCCCTTTTCCGCCCTTCTTTGCCCTTTTCCGCCCTTCTTTGCCCTTTTCCGCCCTTCTTTGCCCTTTTCCGCCCTTCTTTGCCCTTTTCCGCCCTTCTTTGCCCTTTTCCGCCCTTCTTTGCCCTTTTCCGCCCTTCTTTGCCCTTTTCCGCCCTTCTTTGCCCTTTTCCGCCCCTCTTTGCCCTTTTCCGCCCCTCTTTGCCCTTTTCCGCCCCTCTTTGCCCTTGTCCCGTATTCTCCGGAATTCTCCGCCTCTCTTTGACCTTTTCCGCTGCTCTTTGCCCTTGTCGTGTATTCTCTGCAATTCTCTGCCCCTCTTTGCCCTTGTCCACCCCTCTTTGCCCTTGTCCCGTATTCTCTGCACTTCTCCGCCCCTTTTTTGCTCTTTTCCGGCCCTCTTTGCCCTTTTCCGCCAATTTTTGCCTTTTCCGCACGTCTATGCCCTAGTCTGCCCGTCTATGCCCTTGCCCCTTCTTCTCCGCACTTCTTCACCTTTTCTTTGCCCCTGTCCGCTCTTATTTGACGTTTTCCGCCCCTCTTTACCCTTGTCCGCCCCTCTTTACCCTTGTCCGCCCCTCTTTACCCTTGTCCGCCCCTCTTTGCCCTTGTCTCGTATTCTCCGAAATTCTCCGCCCCTCTTTGCCCTTGTCCGTCCCTCTTTGAACTTTTCCCCCTTCTTTGCCCTTGTCCGTCCCTCTTTGCACTTGTCTGAACCTCTTTTCCCTTGTCTGCCCCTCTTTGAACTCTTCAGCCCTCTTTGCCCTTGTCCGACCCTCTTTGCCCTTGTCCGACCCTCTTTGCCCTCGTCCCATGTTCTACGCACTTGTCTGCCCCTCTTTGCACTTGTCCGCCACTATTTTCCTTTGTCCGCCCCTCTTTGCCCTTGTCCGCCCCTCTTTGCACTTTTCCCCTAGTCTCCGCACTTGTCCACCCCTCTTTGCCCTTGTTCGCCCCTCTTTGCCTCAATCCCGTATTCTCCGCAATTGACCGCCCCTCTTTGCCCTTGACCGCCCCTCTTTGCCCTTGACCGCCCCTCTTTGCCCTTGACCGCCCCTCTTTGCCCTTGTCCACCCCTCAATGCCCTTGTCCGCCCCTCTTTGCCTTTGTCTGGCTTTCTTTGCACTTGTCCGCCCCTCTTTGCACTTGTCCCGTATTCTACGCACTTCTCTGCCTCTCTTTGCCCTTGTCCACCCCTCTTTCCCTTGTCTGCCCCTCTTTGAACTTCTCCGCCCCACTTTGCAATTCTCTGCCCGTCTTTGCCATTGTCCGCCCCTCTTTCCCCTTGTACACCCCTCTTAGGTCTTTTCTGCTCCTCTTTGCCCTTTTCTGCTCCTCTTTGCCCTTTTCAGCCCTTCTTTGCACTTGTCCACCCTCTTTGCAATTGTCCACCCCTCTTTGCCCTTGTCCGCCCTTTTTGCCGTTTTCCGCACATCTTTGCCTTTGTCCCTTATTCTCCGCAGTTGTGCGCCCCTCTTTGCCGTTCTCCGCCCCTCTTTGCACTTGTCCAACCCTCTTTGCCCTTGTCCACCCCTCTTTCCCTTGTCTGCCCCTCTTTGAACTTCTCCGCCCCTCTTTGCAATTCTCTGCCCGTCTTTGACATTGTCCGCCCCTCTTTCCCCTTGTACACCCCTCTTTGCCCTTTTCCGCTCCTCTTTGCCCTTTTCCGCTCCTCTTTGCCCTTTTCCGCTCCTCTTTGCCCTTTTCAGCCCTTCTTTGCACTTGTCCACACTCTTTGCAATTGTCCGCCCCTCTTTGCCCTTGTCCGCCCTCTTTGCCCTTGTCCGCACCTCTTTGCCTTTGTCCCTTATTCTCCGCAGTTGTGCGCCCCTCTTTGCCCTTCTCCGCCCCTCTTTGCACTTGTCCAACCCTCTTTGCCTTTGTCCGAATCTCTTTGCCCTTGTCCGCCCCTCTTTGCCTTTGTCCCTTATTCTCCGTAATCCTCCGCCCCTCTTTACCCTTGTCCCTTATTCTCCGCAGTTGTCCGCCCCTCTTTACCCTTGTCCCTTATTCTCCGCAGTTGTCCGCCCCTCTTTGCCCTTGTCCGCCCCTCTTTGCCCTTGTCCGCCCCTCTTTGCCCTTGTCCGCCCCTCTTTGCCCTTGTCCGCCCCTCTTTGCCCTTGTCCGCCCCTCTTTGCCCTTGTCCGCCCCTCTTTGCCCTTGTCCGCCCCTCTTTGCCCTTGTCCGCCCCTCTTTGCCCTTGTCCGCCCCTCTTTGCCCTTGTCCGCCCCTCTTTGCCCTTGTCCGCCCCTCTTTGCCCTTGTCCGCCCCTCTTTGCCCTTGTCCGCCCCTCTTTGCCCTTGTCCGCCCCTCTTTGCCCTTGTCCGCCCCTCTTTGCCCTTGTCCGCCCCTCTTTGCCCTTGTCCGCCCCTCTTTGCCCTTGTCCGCCCCTCTTTGCCCTTGTCCGCCCCTCTTTGCCCTTGTCCGCCCCTCTTTGCCCTTGTCCGCCCCTCTTTGCCCTTGTCCGCCCCTCTTTGCCCTTGTCCGCCCCTCTTTGCCCTTGTCCGCCCCTCTTTGCCCTTGTCCGCCCCTCTTTGCCCTTGTCCGCCCCTCTTTGCCCTTGTCCGCCCCTCTTTGCCCTTGTCCGCCCCTCTTTGCCCTTGTCCGCCCCTCTTTGCCCTTGTCCGCCCCTCTTTGCCCTTGTCCGCCCCTCTTTGCCCTTGTCCGCCCCTCTTTGCCCTTGTCCGCCCCTCTTTGCCCTTGTCCGCCCCTCTTTGCCCTTGTCCGCCCCTCTTTGCCCTTGTCCGCCCCTCTTTGCCCTTGTCCGCCCCTCTTTGCCCTTGTCCGCCCCTCTTTGCCCTTGTCCGCCCCTCTTTGCCCTTGTCCGCCCCTCTTTGCCCTTGTCCGCCCCTCTTTGCCCTTGTCCGCCCCTCTTTGCCCTTGTCCGCCCCTCTTTGCCCTTGTCCGCCCCTCTTTGCCCTTGTCTGCCCCTCTTTGCCCTTGTCCGCCCCTCTTTGCCCTTGTCCCGTATTCTCCGCTCTTATCCGCCCCTCTTTGCCCTTGTCCACCCCTCTTTGCCCTTGTCCCGTATTCTCCGCGCTTGTCCGCCACTCTTTGCTCTTGTCCCGTATTCTCCGCGCTTGTCCGCCCCTCTTTGCTCTTGTCCCGTATTCTCCGCGCTTGTCCGCCCCTCTTTGCCCTTGTCCGCCCCTCTTTGCCCTTGTCCGCCCCACTTTGCCCTTGTCCGCCCCTCTTTGCCCTTGTCCGCCCCTCTTTGCCCTTGTCCGCCCCTCTTTGCACTTGTCCGCCTGTCTTTGCCATTGTCCGCCCTTCTTTGCACTTTTCCCGTATTCTCCGAACTTGTCCGATCCTCTTTGCCATTTTCAGCCCCTCTTTGCCCTTCTCCACCCCTCTTTGCCCTTGTCCGCCCCTCTTTGCCCTTCTCCGCCCCTCTTTGCCTTTCTCGGGTATTCTCCGCAATTGTCCTAACCTCTTTGCACTTGTCCGCCCCTCTTTGCCCTTGTCCGCCCCTCTTTGCCTTTCTCGGGTATTCTCCGCAATTGTCCTCCCGTCTATGCCGTTGTCCGCACCTCTTTGCCCTTGTCCCTTATTCTCCGCAATTGTCCGCCCCTCTTCACACTTGTCCCTTATTCTCCGCACTTTTTCATTCCCTCTTTGCCTTTGTGTGACCCTCTTTACCCTTGTCCGCCCCTCTTTGACCTTGTCCTTCACTCTTTGCACTTGTCTGCCCCTCTTTGCCCTTTTCCCGTATTCTCCACTCAAGTCCGCCCTCTTTGCCCTTGTCCACACTTCTTTGCCCTTGTCCCGTATTCTCCGCACTTGTCCGTCCCTCTTTGCACTTGTCCGCCACTCTTTGCCCTTGTCCGCCCCTCTGTGCCCTTGTCCCGTATTCTCTGCCCTTCTCCATCCCTCTTTGCCCTTGTCCTGTATTCTCCGCACTTGTCCGCCCCTCTTTGCCCTTTTCCAACCCTCTTTGCACTTTTCCGACACTCTTTCCACTTTTCCCGTATTCTCCGAACTTGTCTGCTCCTCTTTGCCCTTTTCTGCCCCTCTTTGCGCTTGTCCACCCCTCTTTGCGCTTGTCCACCCCTCTTTGCGCTTGTCCACCCCTCTTTGCGCTTGTCCACCCCTCTTTGCACTTGTCCACCCCTCTTTGCACTTGTCCACGCCTCTTTGCCCTTGTCCACCTCTCTTTTCCCTTGTCCCGTATTCTCCGCACTTGTCCGTCCCTCTTTGCCCTTTTCCCATATTCTCCGCACTTGTTCGCTCCTCTTTGCCATTTTCAGCCCCTCTTTGCCCTTGTCCGCCCCTCTTTGCCCTTGTCCATCTCTCTTTGCCCTTGTCCAGTATTCTACGCATTTGTCCACCTTTCTTTGCCCTTGTCCGCCCCTCTTTGTCCTTGTCCCGTATTCTCCGCACTTCTCTGCCCCTCTTTGCACTTTTCCCGTATTCTCTGTACTTCTCCGCCCCTCTTTGCCCTTGTCCACCCCTCTTTGCGCTTCTCACCTCCTCTTTGCCCTTGTCTGCCCCTCTTAGTCCTTGTCCGCCCCTCTATGCACTTGTCCCGTATTCTCAGCAATTCTCTGCCCCTCTTTGCCCTTGTCCCGTATTCTCCGCACCTTTCCAGCCCTCTTTGCCCTTGTCCGCCCCTCTTTGCCCTTGTCCGCCCCTCTTTGCCCTTGTCCGCCCCTCTTTGCCCTTGTCCGCCCCTCTTTGCCCTTGTCCGCCCCTCTTTGCCCTTGTCCGCCCCTCTTTGCCCTTGTCCGCCCCTCTTTGCCCTTGTCCGCCCCTCTTTGCCCTTGTCCGCCCCTCTTTGCCCTTGTCCGCCCCTCTTTGCCCTTTCCGCCCCTCTTTGCCCTTGTCCGCACCTCTTTGCCTTTGTCCCGTATTCTCTGAACTTCTCAAACCCTCTTTGCCCTTGTCCGCCCCTCTTTGCCCTTGTCCGCCCCTCTTTGCCCTTCTCCGCCCCTCTTTGCCCTTCTCCGCCCCTCTTTGCCCTTCTCCGCCCCTCTTTGCCCTTCTCCGCCCCTCTTTGCCCTTCTCCGCCCCTCTTTGCCCTTCTCCGCCCCTCTTTGCCCTTCTCCGCCCCTCTTTGCCCTTCTCCGCCCCTCTTTGCCCTTCTCCGCCCCTCTTTGCCCTTCTCCGCCCCTCTTTGCCCTTCTCCGCCCCTCTTTGCCCTTCTCCGCCCCTCTTTGCCCTTCTCCGCCCCTCTTTGCCCTTCTCCGCCCCTCTTTGCCCTTCTCCGCCCCTCTTTGCCCTTCTCCGCCCCTCTTTGCCCTTCTCCGCCCCTCTTTGCCCTTCTCCGCCCCTCTTTGCCCTTCTCCGCCCCTCTTTGCCCTTCTCCGCCCCTCTTTGCCCTTCTCCGCCCCTCTTTGCCCTTCTCCGCCCCTCTTTGCCCTTCTCCGCCCCTCTTTGCCCTTCTCCGCCCCTCTTTGCCCTTCTCCGCCCCTCTTTGCCCTTGTCCACCCCTTTTTGCACTTTTCCAGTATTCTCCTCATTTCTCAAGCCCTCTTTGCCCTTGTCCGCCCCTCTTTGCCCTTGTCCTCCCCTCTTTGCACTTGTCCGCCCCTCTTTGCCCTTGTCCGCACCTATTTGCCTTTTGTCCCGTATTCTCTGCCCTTGTCCGCCCCTCTTTGCCCTTGTCCGCCCCTCTTTGCCCTTGTCCGCCCCTCTTTGCCCTTGTCCGCCCCTCTTTGCCCTTGTCCGCCCCTCTTTGCCCTTGTCCGCCCCTCTTTGCCCTTCTCCGCCCCTCTTTGCCCTTCTCCGCCCCCCTTTGCCCTTCTCCGCCCCTCTTTGCCCTTCTCCGCCCCTCTTTGCCCTTGTCCGCCCCTCTTTGCCCTTGTCCGCCCCTCTTTGCCCTTGTCCGCCCCTCTTTGCCCTTCTCCGCCCCTCTTTGCCCTTCTCCGCCCCTCTTTGCCCTTCTCCGCCCCTCTTTGCCCTTCTCCGCCCCTCTTTGCCCTTTTTCGCTCCTCTTTGCCATGTCCGCCCCTCTTTGCCTTTGTCCTGTATTCTCCGCAGTTCTCCGCCCCTCCTTTCCCTTGTCGTTTATTCTCCGCCCTTGTCCGCCCCTCTTTGCCCTTGTACGTCCCTCTTTGCACTTCTCCGCCCCTCTTTGCACTTTTTCGCTCCTCTTTGCCATGTCCGCCCCTCTTTGCCATTGTCCTGTATTCTCCACAGTTCTCCGCCCCTCCTTTCCCTTGTCGTTTATTCTCCGCCCTTGTCCGCCCCTCTTTGCCCTTGTCTTCTCCTCTTTGCCCTTGAGCCGTGTTCTCCGCCCTTGTCCACCATTCTTTGCACTTGTCCCGTGTTCTCTGCACTTGTCCGCCCCTTTTTGCCCTTGTCACGTACTCTACGAACTTGTCCGCCCCTCTTTGCATTTTTCCGCCCCTCTTTACCATGTGCCGGCCCACTTTGCCCTTGTCCGCCCCTCTATGCTCTTGTCCGCCCCTTTTTCCCCTTGTCCACCCTTCTTTACCCTTGTCCGCCCCTCTTTTCTTTTGTACGCCCCTCTTTGCCGTTGTCCGCTCCTCGTTGCCCTTGTCCACCTCTCTTTCCCCATGTCCGGTATTCTCCGCACTTCTCTGCCCCTCTTTGCCCTTGTCCGCCCCTCTTTGCCCTTGTCCGCCCCTCTTTGCCCTTGTCCGCCCTTCTTTGCCCCTGTCCGCCCTTCTTTGCCCCTGTCCGCCCTTCTTTGCCCCTGTCCGCCCTTCTTTGCCCCTGTCCGCCCTTCTTTGCCCCTGTCCGCTCCTCTTTGCCCTTGTCCGCCCCTCTTTGCCCTTGTCCGCCCCTTTTTGCCCTTCTCTGCCCCCTTTGACCTTGTCGCCCCTCTTTGCCCTTGTCTGCACCTCTTTGCTTTTATCTGCCCCTCTTTGCCCTTGTCCCATATTCTCTGCACTTCTCCACCCCTCTTTGCCCTTTTCCGCCCCTCTTTGCCCTTTTCCGCCCCTCTTTGCCCTTTTCCGCCCCTCTTTGCCCTTGTCCCGTATTCTCCGGGATTCTCCGCCCCTCTTTGCCCTTTTCCGCTGCTCTTGGCCCTTGTCGCGTATTCTCCGCAATTCTCTGCCCCTCTTTGCCCTTGTCCACCCCTCTTTGCCCTTCTCCACCCTTCTTTGCCCTTGTCCACCCCTCTTTGCCCTTCTCCATCCCTCTTTGCCCTTGTCCCGTATTCTCCGCACTTCTCCGCACCTTCTTTGCTCTTTTCCGGCCCTCTTTGCCCTTGTCTGCCAATTTTTGCCTTTTCCGCACGTCTATGCCCTTGTCCGCCCGTCTATGCCCTTGTCCCTTCTTCTCCGAACTTCTCCGCTTTTTCTTTGCCCCTGTCCGCTCTTATTTGACGTTGTCCGCCCCTGTTTACGCTTGTCCGCCCCTCTTTACCCTTGTCCGCCCCTCTTTGCCCTTGTCTCGTATTCTCCGAAATTCTCCGCCCCTCTTTGCCCTTGTCCATCCCTCTTTGCACTTTTCCCCCTTCTTTGCCCTTGTCCGTCCCTCTTTGCACTTGTCCGAACCTCTTTGCCCTTGTCCGCCACTCTTTGAACTTTTCAGCCCCTCTTTCCTCTTGTCCGCCCCTCTTTACACTTGTCCGCCCTTCTTTGCACTTGTCCGACCCTCTTTGCCCTTGTCCGCCCCTCTTTGCCCTTGTCCGCCCCTCTTTGCCCTTGTCCGCCCCTCTTTGCCCTTGTCCGCCCCTCTTTGCCCTTGTCCGCCCCTCTTTGCCCTTGTCCGCCCCTCTTTGCCCTTGTCCGCCCCTCTTTGCCCTTGTCCGCCCCTCTTTGCCCTTGTCCGCCCCTCTTTGCCCTTGTCCGCCCCTCTTTGCCCTTGTCCGCCCCTCTTTGCCCTTGTCCGCCCCTCTTTGCCCTTGTCCGCCCCTCTTTGCCCTTGTCCGCCCCTCTTTGCCCTTGTCCGCCCCTCTTTGCCCTTGTCCGCCCCTCTTTGCCCTTGTCCGCCCCTCTTTGCCCTTGTCCGCCCCTCTTTGCCCTTGTCCGCCCCTCTTTGCCCTTGTCCGCCCCTCTTTGCCCTTGTCCGCCCCTCTTTGCCCTTGTCCGCCCCTCTTTGCCCTTGTCCGCCCCTCTTTGCCCTTGTCCGCCCCTCTTTGCCCTTGTCCGCCCCTCTTTGCCCTTGTCCGCCCCTCTTTGCCCTTGTCCGCCCCTCTTTGCCCTTGTCCGCCCCTCTTTGCCCTTGTCCGCCCCTCTTTGCCCTTGTCCGCCCCTCTTTGCCCTTGTCCGCCCCTCTTTGCCCTTGTCCGCCCCTCTTTGCCCTTGTCCGCCCCTCTTTGCCCTTGTCCGCCCCTCTTTGCCCTTGTCCCGTATTCTCCGCTCTTATCCGCCCCTCTTTGCCCTTGTCCACCCCTCTTTGCCCTTGTCCCGTATTCTCCGCGCTTGTCCGCCACTCTTTGCTCTTGTCCCGTATTCTCCGCGCTTGTCCGCCCCTCTTTGCTCTTGTCCCGTATTCTCCGCGCTTGTCCGCCCCTCTTTGCCCTTGTCCGCCCCACTTTGCCCTTGTCCGCCCCACTTTGCCCTTGTCCGCCCCTCTTTGCCCTTGTCCGCCCCTCTTTGCCCTTGTCCGCCCCTCTTTGCACTTGTCCGCCTGTCTTTGCCATTGTCCGCCCTTCTTTGCACTTTTCCCGTATTCTCCGAACTTGTCCGATCCTCTTTGCCATTTTCAGCCCCTCTTTGCCCTTCTCCACCCCTCTTTGCCCTTGTCCGCCCCTCTTTTCCCTTGTCCGCCCCTCTTTGCCTTTCTCGGGTATTCTCCGCAATTGTCCTAACCTCTTTGCACTTGTCCGCCCCTCTTTGCCCTTGTCCGCCCCTGTTTGCCCTTGTCCGCCCCTCTTTGCCTTTCTCGGGTATTCTCCGCAATTGTCCTCCCGTCTATGCCCTTGTCCGCACCTCTTTGCCCTTGTCCCTTATTCTCCGCAATTGTCCGCCCCTCTTCACACTTGTCCCTTATTCTCCGCACTTTTTCATTCCCTCTTTGCCTTTGTGCGACCCTCTTTACCATTGTCCGCCCCTCTTTGACCTTGTCATTCACTCTTTGCACTTGTCTGCCCCTCTTTGCCCTTTTCCCGTATTCTCCACTCATGTCCGCCCTCTTTGCCCTTGTCCACACCTCTTTGCCCTTGTCCCGTATTCTCCGCACTTGTCCGTCCCTCTTTGCACTTGTCCGCCACTCTTTGCCCTTGTCCGCCCCTCTGTGCCCTTGTCCCGTATTCTCTGCCCTTCTCCATCCCTCTTTGCCCTTGTCCTGTATTCTCCGTACTTGTCCGCCCCTCTTTGCCCTTTTCCAACCCTCTTTGCACTTTTCCGACACTCTTTCCACTTTTCCCGTATTCTCCGAACTTGTCTGCTCCTCTTTGCCCTTTTCTGCCCCTCTTTGCGCTTGTCCACCCCTCTTTGCGCTTGTCCACCCCTCTTTGCGCTTGTCCACCCCTCTTTGCGCTTGTCCACCCCTCTTTGCGCTTGTCCACCCCTCTTTGCACTTGTCCACCCCTCTTTGCCCTTGTCCACCTCTCTTTTCCCTTGTCCCGTATTCTCCGCACTTGTCCGTCCCTCTTTGCCCTTTTCCCATATTCTCCGCACTTGTTCGCTCCTCTTTGCCATTTTCAGCCCCTCTTTGCCCTTGTCCGCCCCTCTTTGCCCTTGTCCATCTCTCTTTGCCCTTGTCCAGTATTCTACGCATTTGTCCACCTTTCTTTGCCCTTGTCCGCCCCTCTTTGTCCTTGTCCCGTATTCTCCGCACTTCTCTGCCCCTCTTTGCACTTTTCCCGTATTCTCTGTACTTCTCCGCCCCTCTTTGCCCTTGTCCACCCCTCTTTGCGCTTCTCACCTCCTCTTTGCCCTTGTCTGCCGCTCTTTGACCTTGTCTGCCCCTCTTTGAACTTGTCTGTCCCTTTTCCACTTGTCTGCCCCTCTCTTCCCTTGTCTACCCCTCTTAGTCCTTGTCCGCACCTCTATGCACTTGTCCCGTATTCTCAGCAATTCTCCGCCCCTCTTTGCCCTTGTCCTGTATTCTCCGCACCTTTCCAGCCCTCTTTGCCCTTGTCCGCCCCTCTTTGCCCTTGTCCGCCCCTCTTTGCCCTTTTCCGCCCCTCTTTGCCCTTTTCCGCCCCTCTTTGCCCTTGTCCGCCCCTCTTTGCCCTTGTCCGCCCCTCTTTGCCCTTGTCCGCCCCTCTTTGCCCTTGTCCGCCCCTCTTTTCACTTGTCAGCCCCTCTTTTCACTTGTCCGCCCCTCTTTGCCATTGTCCGCCCCTCTTTGCCCTTTTCCGCCCCACTTTGCCCTTGTCAGCCCCTCTTTGCACTTTTCCCGTATTCTCCGCGCTTCTCCGCCCCTCTTTGCCCTTGTCCACCCCTCTTTGCGCTTGTCACCTCCTCTTTGCCCTTGTCCGCCCCTTTTTGCACTTGTCTGCCCCTCTTTGACCTTGTCTGTCCCTTTTCCACTTGTCCGCCCCTCTCTGCCCTTGTCTACCCCTTTTAGTCCTTGTCCGCCCCTCTATGCAATTGTCCCGTATTCTCAGCAATTCTCCGTCCCTCTTTGCCCTTGTCCCGTATTCTCAGCAATTCTCCGCCCCTCTTTGCCCTTGTCCTTCCCTCTTTGCCCTTGTCCGCACCTCTTTGCCCTTGTCCGCACCTCTTTGCCCTTGTCCGCACCTCTTTGCCCTTGTCCGCACCTCTTTGCCCTTCTCCGCCCTCCTTTGCTCTTGTCCGCACACCTTTGCCCTTGTCCGCCCCTCTTTGCCCTTGTTTGCCCCTCTTTGCACTTGTCCCGTATTCTCCACACTTCTCCGCCCCTCTTTACCCTTCTCCCGTATTCTCAGCACTTGTCCGACCCTCATTGCACTTGTATGCCCCTCTTTGCGCTTCTCCGCCCCTCTTTGCCCTTGTCCGCCCCTCTTTGCCCTTGTCCGCCCCTCTTTGCCCTTGTCCGCCCCTCTTTGCCCTTGTCCGCCCCTCTTTCCCTTTCTCCGGTATTTTCCGCAATTGTCATCCCCTCTATGCCCTTGTCCGCCCCTCTTTGCCCTTGTCCCGTATTCTCCACAATTGTCCGCCCCTCTTTGCACTTGTCCCTTATTCTCCGCACTTCTCCATCCCTCTGTGCCTTTGTGCGACCCTCTTTACCCTTGTCCGCCCCTCTTTGACCTTGTCCTTCACTCTTTGCTCTTGTCTTCCCCTCTTTGCCTTGTCCCGTATTCTCCGCACTTGTACGCCCCACTTTGCCCTTGTCCGCCCCTCTTTGCCCTTTTCCCGTATTCTCCACACTTGTCTGCCCCTCTTTGCCCTTGTCCACACCTCTTTGCCCTTGTCCCGTATTCTCCGCACTTGTCCGTCCCTCTTTGCACTTCTCCGCCACTCTTTGCCCTTGTCCGCCCCTCTGTGCCCTTGTCCCGTATTCTCTGCCCTTCTCCGTCCCTCTTTGCCCTTGTCCTGTATTCTCTGCAATTGTCCGCCCCTCTTTGCCCTTTTCCAACCCTCTTTGCACATGTCCAACACTCTTTCCACTTTTCCCGTATTCTCCGAACTTGTCTGCTCCTCTTTGCCCTTTTCAGCCCCTCTTTGCACTTGTCCACACCTCTTTGCCGTTGTCCACCTCTCTTTGCCCTTGTCCCGTATTCTCCGCACTTGTCCGTCCCTCTTTGCCCTTTTTCCGTATTCTCCGCACTTCTCCGCTCCTCTTTGCCATTTTCAGCCCATCTTTGCCCTTGTCCGCCCCTCTTTGCGCTTTTCAATCTCTCTTTGCCCTTGTCCAGTATTCTCCGCATTCGTCCGACTTTCTTTGCCCTTGTCAGCCCCTCTTTGCACTTTTCCCGTATTCTCTGTACTTCTCCGCCCCTCTTTGCCCTTGTCCGCCCCTCTTTGCCCTTGTCCGCCCCTCTTTGCCCTTGTCCGCCCCTCTTTGCCCTTGTCCGCCCCTCTTTGCCCTTGTCCGCCCCTCTTTGCCCTTTCCGCCCCTCTTTGCCCTTGTCCGCACCTCTTTGCCTTTGTCCCGTATTCTCTGAACTTCTCCACCCCTCTTTGCCCTTGTCCGCCCCTCTTTGCCCTTGTCCGCCCCTCTTTGCCCTTGTCCGCCCCTCTTTGCCCTTGTCCGCCCCTCTTTGCCCTTCGCCGCCCCTCTTTGCCCTTCGCCGCCCCTCTTTGCCCTTCGCCGCCCCTCTTTGCCCTTCGCCGCCCCTCTTTGCCCTTCGCCGCCCCTCTTTGCCCTTCTCCGCCCCTCTTTGCCCTTCTCCGCCCCTCTTTGCCCTTCTCCGCCCCTCTTTGCCCTTCTCCGCCCCTCTTTGCCCTTCTCCGCCCCTCTTTGCCCTTCTCCGCCCCTCTTTGCCCTTCTCCGCCCCTCTTTGCCCTTCTCCGCCCCTCTTTGCCCTTCTCCGCCCCTCTTTGCCCTTCTCCGCCCCTCTTTGCCCTTCTCCGCCCCTCTTTGCCCTTCTCCGCCCCTCTTTGCCCTTCTCCGCCCCTCTTTGCCCTTCTCCGCCCCTCTTTGCCCTTCTCCGCCCCTCTTTGCCCTTCTCCGCCCCTCTTTGCCCTTCTCCGCCCCTCTTTGCCCTTCTCCGCCCCTCTTTGCCCTTCTCCGCCCCTCTTTGCCCTTGTCCACCCCTCTTTGCCCTTGTCCACCCCTTTTTGCACTTTTCCAGTATTCTCCTCATTTCTCAAGCCCTCTTTGCCCTTGTCCGCCCCTCTTTGCCCTTGTCCTCCCCTCTTTGCACTTGTCCGCCCCTCTTTGCCCTTGTCCGCACCTCTTTGCCTTTTGTCCCGTATTCTCTGCACTTGTCCGCCCCTCTTTGCCCTTGTCCGCACCTCTTTGCCTTTTGTCCCGTATTCTCTGCACTTCTCCGCCCCTCTTTGCCCTTGTCCGCCCCTCTTTGCCCTTGTCCGCCCCTCTTTGCCCTTGTCCGCCCCTCTTTGCCCTTTTCCGCCCCTCTTTGCCCTTGTCCGCCCCTCTTTGCCCTTCTCCGCCCCTCTTTGCCCTTCTCCGCCCCTCTTTGCCCTTCTCCGCCCCTCTTTGCCCTTCTCCGCCCCTCTTTGCCCTTCTCCGCCCCTCTTTGCCCTTCTCCGCCCCTCTTTGCCCTTCTCCGCCCCTCTTTGCCATGTCCGCCCCTCTTTGCCATTGTCCTGTATTCTCCGCAGTTCTCCGCCCCTCCTTTCCCTTGTCGTTTATTCTCCGCCCTTGTCCGCCCCTCTTTGCCCTTGTACGTCCCTCTTTGCACTTCTCCGCCCCTCTTTGCACTTTTTCGCTCCTCTTTGCCATGTCCGCCCCTCTTTGCCATTGTCCTGTATTCTCCACAGTTCTCCGCCCCTCCTTTCCCTTGTCGTTTATTCTCCGCCCTTGTCCGCCCCTCTTTGCCCTTGTCTTCTCCTCTTTGCCCTTGAGCCGTGTTCTCCGCCCTTGTCCACCATTCTTTGCACTTGTCCCGTGTTCTCTGCACTTGTCCACCCCTTTTTGCCCTTGTCACGTACTCTCCGAACTTGTCCGCCCCTCTTTGCATTTTTCCGCCCCTCTTTACCATGTGCCGGCCCACTTTGCCCTTGTCCGCCCCTCTATGCTCTTGTCCACCCCTTTTTCCCCTTGTCCACCCTTCTTTACCCTTGTCCGCCCCTCTTTTCTTTTGTACGCCCCTCTTTGCCCTAGTCCGCTCCTCGTTGCCCTTGTCCACCTCTCTTTCCCCATGTCCGGTATTCTCCGCACTTCTCTGCCCCTCTTTGCCCTTGTCCGCCCCTCTTTGCCCTTGTCCGCCCCTCTTTGCCCTTGTCCGCCCCTCTTTGCCCTTGTCCGCCCCTCTTTGCCCTTGTCCGCCCCTCTTTGCCCCTGTCCGCCCTTCTTTGCCCCTGTCCGCCCTTCTTTGCCCCTGTCCGCTCCTCTTTGCCCTTGTCCGCTCCTCTTTGCCCTTGTCCGCCCCTCTTTGCCCTTGTCCGCCCCTTTTTGCCCTTCTCTGCCCCCTTTGACCTTGTCGCCCCTCTTTGCCCTTGTCTGCACCTCTTTGCTTTTATCTGCCCCTCTTTGCCCTTGTCCCATATTCTCTGCACTTCTCCACCCCTCTTTGCCCTTTTCCGCCCCTCTTTGCCCTTTTCCGCCCCTCTTTGCCCTTTTCCGCCCCTCTTTGCCCTTGTCCCGTATTCTCCGGGATTCTCCGCCCCTCTTTGCCCTTTTCCGCTGCTCTTGGCCCTTGTCGCGTATTGTCCGCAATTCTCTGCCCCTCTTTGCCCTTGTCCACCCCTCTTTGCCCTTCTCCACCCTTCTTTGCCCTTGTCCACCCCTCTTTGCCCTTCTCCATCCCTCTTTGCCCTTGTCCCGTATTCTCCGCACTTCTCCGCACCTTCTTTGCTCTTTTCCGGCCCTCTTTGCCCTTGTCTGCCAATTTTTGCCTTTTCCGCACGTCTATGCCCTTGTCCGCCCGTCTATGCCCTTGTCCCTTCTTCTCCGAACTTCTCCGCTTTTTCTTTGCCCCTGTCCGCTCTTATTTGACGTTGTCCGCCCCTGTTTACGCTTGTCCGCCCCTCTTTACCCTTGTCCGCCCCTCTTTGCCCTTGTCTCGTATTCTCCGAAATTCTCCGACCCTCTTTGCCCTTGTCCATCCCTCTTTGCACTTTTCCCCCTTCTTTGCCCTTGTCCGTCCCTCTTTGCACTTGTCCGAACCTCTTTGCCCTTGTCCGCCACTCTTTGAACTTTTCAGCCCCTCTTTCCTCTTGTCCGCCCCTCTTTACACTTGTCCGCCCTTCTTTGCCCTTGTCCGACCCTCTTTGCCCTTGTCCGACCCTCTTTGCCCTCGTCCCGTATTCTACGCACTTGTCTGCCCCTCTTTGCACTTGTCCGCTACTATTTTTCTTTGTATGCCCCTCTTTGCCCTTGTCCGCCCCTCTTTGCCTTAATCCCCTATTCTCCGCAATTGTCCACCCCTCTTTGCCCTTTTCCGCCCCACTTTGCCCTTGTCAGCCCCTCTTTGCACTTTTCCCGTATTCTCCGCGCTTCTCCGCCCCTCTTTGCCCTTGTCCACCCTTCTTTGCGCTTGTCACCTCCTCTTTGCCCTTGTCCGCCCCTTTTTGCACTTGTCTGCCCCTCTTTGACCTTGTCTGTCCCTTTTCCACTTGTCCGCCCCTCTCTGCCCTTGTCTACCCCTTTTAGTCCTTGTCCGCCCCTCTATGCAATTGTCCCGTATTCTCAGCAATTCTCCGCCCCTCTTTGCCCTTGTCCCGTATTCTCAGCAATTCTCCGCCCCTCTTTGCCCTTGTCCTTCCCTCTTTGCCCTTGTCCTTCCCTCTTTGCCCTTGTCCGCACCTCTTTGCCCTTGTCCGCACCTCTTTGCCCTTGTCCGCACCTCTTTGCCCTTGTCCGCACCTCTTTGCCCTTGTCCGCACCTCTTTGCCCTTGTCCGCACCTCTTTGCCCTTCTCCGCCCTCCTTTGCTCTTGTCCGCACACCTTTGCCCTTGTCCGCCCCTCTTTGCCCTTGTTTGCCCCTCTTTGCACTTGTCCCGTATTCTCCACACTTCTCCGCCCCTCTTTACCCTTCTCCCGTATTCTCAGCACTTGTCCGACCCTCATTGCACTTGTATGCCCCTCTTTGCGCTTCTCCGCCCCTCTTTGCCCTTGTCCGCCCCTCTTTGCCCTTGTCCGCCCCTCTTTGCCCTTGTCCGCCCCTCTTTGCCCTTGTCCGCCCCTCTTTCCCTTTCTCCGGTATTTTCCGCAATTGTCATCCCCTCTATGCCCTTGTCCGCCCCTCTTTGCCCTTGTCCCGTATTCTCCACAATTGTCCGCCCCTCTTTGCACTTGTCCCTTATTCTCCGCACTTCTCCATCCCTCTGTGCCTTTGTGCGACCCTCTTTACCCTTGTCCGCCCCTCTTTGACCTTGTCCTTCACTCTTTGCTCTTGTCTTCCCCTCTTTGCCTTGTCCCGTATTCTCCGCACTTGTACACCCCACTTTGCCCTTGTCCGCCCCTCTTTGCCCTTTTCCCGTATTCTCCACACTTGTCTGCCCCTCTTTGCCCTTGTCCACACCTCTTTGCCCTTGTCCCGTATTCTCCGCACTTGTCCGTCCCTCTTTGCACTTCTCCGCCACTCTTTGCCCTTGTCCGCCCCTCTGTGCACTTGTCCCGTATTCTCTGCCCTTCTCCGTCCCTCTTTGCCCTTGTCCTGTATTCTCTGCAATTGTCCGCCCCTCTTTGCCCTTTTCCAACCCTCTTTGCACATGTCCAACACTCTTTCCACTTTTCCCGTATTCTCCGAACTTGTCTGCTCCTCTTTGCCCTTTTCAGCCCCTCTTTGCACTTGTCCACACCTCTTTGCCGTTGTCCACCTCTCTTTGCCCTTGTCCCGTATTCTCCGCACTTGTCCGTCCCTCTTTGCCCTTTTTCCGTATTCTCCGCACTTGTCCGCTCCTCTTTGCCATTTTCAGCCCATCTTTGCCCTTGTCCGCCCCTCTTTGCGCTTGTCAATCTCTCTTTGCCCTTGTCCAGTATTCTCCGCATTCGTCCGCCTTTCTTTGCACTTGTCAGCCCCTCTTTGCACTTTTCCCGTATTCTCTGTACTTCTCCGCCCCTCTTTGCCCTTGTCCGCCCCTCTTTGCCCTTGTCCGCCCCTCTTTGCCCTTGTCCGCCCCTCTTTGCCCTTTCCGCCCCTCTTTGCCCTTGTCCGCACCTCTTTGCCTTTGTCCCGTATTCTCTAAACTTCTCCACCCCTCTTTGCCCTTGTCCGCCCCTCTTTGCCCTTGTCCGCCCCTCTTTGCCCTTGTCCGCCCCTCTTTGCCCTTCTCCGCCCCTCTTTGCCCTTCTCCGCCCCTCTTTGCCCTTCTCCGCCCCTCTTTGCCCTTGTCCGCCCCTCTTTGCCCTTGTCCGCCCCTCTTTGCCCTTGTCCGCCCCTCTTTGCCCTTGTCCGCCCCTCTTTGCCCTTGTCCGCCCCTCTTTGCCCTTCTCCGCCCCTCTTTGCCCTTCTCCGCCCCTCTTTGCCCTTCTCCGCCCCTCTTTGCCCTTCTCCGCCCCTCTTTGCCCTTCTCCGCCCCTCTTTGCCCTTCTCCGCCCCTCTTTGCCCTTCTCCGCCCCTCTTTGCCCTTCTCCGCCCCTCTTTGCCCTTCTCCGCCCCTCTTTGCCCTTCTCCGCCCCTCTTTGCCCTTCTCCGCCCCTCTTTGCCCTTCTCCGCCCCTCTTTGCCCTTCTCCGCCCCTCTTTGCCCTTCTCCGCCCCTCTTTGCCCTTCTCCGCCCCTCTTTGCCCTTCTCCGCCCCTCTTTGCCCTTCTCCGCCCCTCTTTGCCCTTCTCCGCCCCTCTTTGCCCTTCTCCGCCCCTCTTTGCCCTTCTCCGCCCCTCTTTGCCCTTCTCCGCCCCTTTTTGCACTTTTCCAGTATTCTCCTCATTTCTCAAGCCCTCTTTGCCCTTGTCCGCCCCTCTTTGCCCTTGTCCTCCCCTCTTTGCACTTGTCCGCCCCTCTTTGCCCTTGTCCGCACCTCTTTGCCTTTTGTCCCGTATTCTCTGCACTTCTCCGCCCCTCTTTGCCCTTGTCCGCCCCTCTTTGCCCTTGTCCGCCCCTCTTTGCCCTTGTCCGCCCCTCTTTGCCCTTGTCCGCCCCTCTTTGCCCTTGTCCGCCCCTCTTTGCCCTTGTCCGCCCCTCTTTGCCCTTCTCCGCCCCTCTTTGCCCTTCTCCGCCCCTCTTTGCCCTTCTCCGCCCCTCTTTGCCCTTCTCCGCCCCTCTTTGCCCTTCTCCGCCCCTCTTTGCCCTTCTCCGCCCCTCTTTGCCCTTTTTCGCTCCTCTTTGCCATGTCCGCCCCTCTTTGCCATTGTCCTGTATTCTCCGCAGTTCTCCGCCCCTCCTTTCCCTTGTCGTTTATTCTCCGCCCTTGTCCGCCCCTCTTTGCCCTTGTACGTCCCTCTTTGCACTTCTCCGCCCCTCTTTGCACTTTTTCGCTCCTCTTTGCCATGTCCGCCCCTCTTTGCCATTGTCCTGTATTCTCCACAGTTCTCCGCCCCTCCTTTCCCTTGTCGTTTATTCTCCGCCCTTGTCCGCCCCTCTTTGCCCTTGTCTTCTCCTCTTTGCCCTTGAGCCGTGTTCTCCGCCCTTGTCCACCATTCTTTGCACTTGTCCCGTGTTCTCTGCACTTGTCCGCCCCTTTTTGCCCTTGTCACGTACTCTCCGAACTTGTCCGCCCCTCTTTGCATTTTTCCGCCCCTCTTTACCATGTGCCGGCCCACTTTGCCCTTGTCCGCCCCTCTATGCTCTTGTCCGCCCCTTTTTCCCCTTGTCCACCCTTCTTTACCCTTGTCCGCCCCTCTTTTCTTTTGTACGCCCCTCTTTGCCGTTGTCCGCTCCTCGTTGCCCTTGTCCACCTCTCTTTCCCCATGTCCGGTATTCTCCGCACTTCTCTGCCCCTCTTTGCCCTTGTCCGCCCCTCTTTGCCCTTGTCCGCCCCTCTTTGCCCTTGTCTGCCCCTCTTTGCCCTTGTCCGCCCCTCTTTGCCCTTGTCCGCCCCTCTTTGCCCTTGTCCGCCCCTCTTTGCCCTTGTCCGCCCCTCTTTGCCCTTGTCCGCCCCTCTTTGCCCTTGTCCGCCCCTCTTTGCCCTTGTCCGCCCCTCTTTGCCCTTGTCCGCCCTTCTTTTCCCCTGTCCGCCCTTCTTTGCCCCTGTCCGCTCCTCTTTGCCCTTGTCCGCCCCTCTTTGCCCTTGTCCGCCCCTTTTTGCCCTTCTCTGCCCCCTTTGACCTTGTCGCCCCTCTTTGCCCTTGTCTGCACCTCTTTGCTTTTATCTGACCCTCTTTGCCCTTGTCCCATATTCTCTGCACTTCTCCACCCCTCTTTGCCCTTTTCCGCCCCTCTTTGCCCTTTTCCGCCCCTCTTTGCCCTTTTCCGCCCCTCTTTGCCCTTGTCCCGTATTCTCCGGGATTCTCCGCCCCTCTTTGCCCTTTTCCGCTGCTCTTGGCCCTTGTCGCGTATTCTCCGCAATTCTCTGCCCCTCTTTGCCCTTGTCCACCCCTCTTTGCCCTTCTCCACCCTTCTTTGCCCTTGTCCACCCCTCTTTGCCCTTCTCCATCCCTCTTTGCCCTTGTCCCGTATTCTCCGCACTTCTCCGCACCTTCTTTGCTCTTTTCCGGCCCTCTTTGCCCTTGTCTGCCAATTTTTGCCTTTTCCGCACGTCTATGCCCTTGTCCGCCCGTCTATGCCCTTGTCCCTTCTTCTCCGAACTTCTCCGCTTTTTCTTTGCCCCTGTCCGCTCTTATTTGACGTTGTCCGCCCCTGTTTACGCTTGTCCGCCCCTCTTTACCCTTGTCCGCCCCTCTTTGCCCTTGTCTCGTATTCTCCGAAATTCTCCGCCCCTCTTTGCCCTTGTCCATCCCTCTTTGCACTTTTCCCCCTTCTTTGCCCTTGTCCGTCCCTCTTTGCACTTGTCCGAACCTCTTTGCCCTTGTCCGCCACTCTTTGAACTTTTCAGCCCCTCTTTCCTCTTGTCCGCCCCTCTTTACACTTGTCCGCCCTTCTTTGCACTTGTCCGACCCTCTTTGTCCTTGTCCGACCCTCTTTGCCCTCGTCCCGTATTCTACGCACTTGTCTGCCCCTCTTTGCACTTGTCCGCTACTATTTTTCTTTGTATGCCCCTCTTTGCCCTTGTCCGCCCCTCTTTGCCTTAATCCCCTATTCTCCGCAATTGTCCACCCCTCTTTGCCCTTGACCGCCCCTCTTTGCCCTTGTCAGCCCCTTAATGCCCTTGTCCGCCCCTCTTTGCCTTTGTCTGGCTCTCTTTGCACTTGTCCGCCCCTCTTTGCCCTTGTCCGCCCCTCTTTGCGCTTGTCAATCTCTCTTTGCCCTTGTCCCGTATTCTCCGCACTTGTCCGCCCCTCTTTGCCCTTGTCCCGTATTCTCCGCACTTGTCCGCCCCTCTTTGCCCTTGTCCGCCCCTCTTTGCCCTTGTCCGCCCCTCTTTGCCCTTGTCCGCCCCTCTTTGCCCTTGTCCGCCCCTCTTTGCCCTTGTCCGCCCCTCTTTGCCCTTGTCCGCCCCTCTTTGCCCTTGTCCGCCCCTCTTTGCCCTTGTCCGCCCCTCTTTGCCCTTGTCCGCCCCTCTTTGCCCTTGTCCGCCCCTCTTTGCCCTTGTCCGCCCCTCTTTGCCCTTGTCCGCCCCTCTTTGCCCTTGTCCGCCCCTCTTTGCCCTTGTCCGCCCCTCTTTGCCCTTGTCCCGTATTCTCCGCACTTCTCTGCCCCTCTTTGCACTTTTCCCGTATTCTCTGTACTTCTCCGCTCCTCTTTGCCCTTGTCCACCCCTCTTTGCACTTGTCACCTCCTCTTTGCCCTTGTCCGCCCCTCTTTGCACTTGTCTGCCCCTCTTTGACCTTGTCTGTCCCTTTTCCACTTGTCTGCCCCTCTCTGCCCTTGTCTAACCCTCTTAGTCCTTGTCCGCCCCTCTATGCACTTGTCCCGTATTCTCAGCAATTCTCCGCCCCTCTTTGCCCTTGTCCCGTATTCTCCGCACCTTTCCAACCCTCTTTGCCCTTGTCTGCCCCTCCTTGCCCTTGTCTGCCCCTCCTTGCCCTTGTCTGCCCCTCTTTGCCCTTGTCCGCCCCTCTTTTCACTTGTCCGCCCCTCTTTTCACTTGTCCGCCCCTCTTTGCCATTGTCCGCCCCTCTTTGCCATTGTCCGCCCCTCTTTGCCCTTTTCCGCCCCACTTTGCCCTTGTCAGCCCCTCTTTGCCCTTGTCCCGTATTCTCCGCTCTTATCCGCCCCTCTTTTCCCTTGTCCGCCCTCTTTGCCTTTTCCGTCCCTATTTGCCCTTGTCTGCCCTCTTTACACTTGTCCCGTATTCTCAGCAATTCTCCGCCCGTATTTGCCCTTGTCCTTCCCTCTTTGCCCTTGTCCGCACCTCTTTGCCCTTCTCCGCCCTCCTTTGCTCTTGTCCGCACACCTTTGCCTTAGTCCGCCCCTCTTTGCCCTTGTCTGCCCCTCTTTGCACTTGTACGGTATTCTCCACACTGCTCCGCCCCTCTTTACCCTTCTCCCGTATTCTCAGCACTTGTCCGCCCCTCTTTGCCCTTGTCCGCCCCTCTTTGCCCTTGTCCGCCCCTCTTTGCCCTTGTCCGCCCCTCTTTGCCCTTGTCCGCCCCTCTTTGCCCTTGTCCGCCCCTCTTTGCCCTTGTCCGCCCCTCTTTGAACTTATCTGCTCCTCTTTGCACTTGTCCAAGGCTCTTTGCCCTTGTCCGCCCCTCTTTTCCCTTGTCCGCCCCTCTTTGCACTTGTCCGCCCCTCTTTGCACTTGTCCGCCCCTCTTTGCCCTTTTGCGCCCCTCCTTGCCCTTGTCCGACTCTCTTTGCCCTTGTCCGACCCTCTTTGCCCATCTCCTGTATTTTCGGCACTTCTCCTACCCTCTTTGCTCTTGTCCGCCCCTCTTTGCCCTGGTCCGCTTCTCTTTACCCTTGTCCGCACCTCTCCCCTTGTCTGCCCCTCTTTGCACTTTTCCACCCCTTCATTGCACTTGTCCGCCCCTCTTTGCCCTTGTCCCGTATTCTCCGCACTTGTCCGCCACTCTTTGCCCTTGTCTGCCCATCTTTGCACTTTTCCGCCCCTCCTTGCCCTTGTGCGACCCTCTTAGCCCTTGTCCAACCGTCTTTGCACTTGTCCGCCTCTCTTTGTCCTTGTCTGACCCTCTTTGCCGTTGTCCGCCCCTCTTTACTCTTGTCCCTTATTCTCCACACTTGTCCGCCCCTCCTTGCCCTTGTCCGCCCCTCTTTGCCCTTTTCCGCCCCTCTCTGCCCTTGTCTGCCCCTCTTTGCACTTGTACGGTATTCTCCACACTTCTCCGCCCCTCTTTACCCTTCTCCCGTATTCTCAGCACTTGTCCGCCGATCTTTGCCCTTGTCCGCCGATCTTTGCCCTTGTCCGCCCCTCTTTGCCCTTGTCCGCCCCTCTTTGACCTTGTCCGCCCCTCTTTGCCCTTGTCCGCCCCTCTTTGCCCTTGTCCGCCCCTCTTTGCCCTTGTCCGCCCCTCTTTGCCCTTGTCCGCCCCTCTTTGCCCTTGTCCGCCTCTCTTTGCCCTTGTCCGCCCCTCTTTGCCCTTGTCCGCCCCTCTTTGCCCTTGTCCGCCCCTCTTTGCCCTTGTCCGCACACCTTTGCCTTAGTCCGCCCCTCTTTGCCCTTGTCTGCCCCTCTTTGCACTTGTACGGTATTCTCCACACTTCTCCGCCCCTCTTTACCCTTCTCCCGTATTCTCAGCACTTGTCCGCCCCTCTTTGCCCTTGTCCGCCCCTCTTTGCTCTTGTCCGCCCCTCTTTGCCCTTGTCCGCCCCTCTTTGCCCTTGTCCGCCCCTCTTTGCCCTTGTCCGCCCCTCTTTGCCCTTGTCCGCCCCTCTTTGAACTTATCTGCTCCTCTTTGCACTTGTCCAAGGCTCTTTGCCCTTGTCCGCCCCTCTTTTCCCTTGTCCGCCCCCCTTTGCACTTGTCCGCCCCCCTTTGCACTTGTCCGCCCCTCTTTGCACTTGTCCGCCCCTCTTTGCCCTTTTACGCCCCTCCTTGCCCTTGTCCGACTCTCTTTGCCCTTGTCCGACCCTCTTTGCCCATCTCCTGTATTTTCGGCACTTCTCCTACCCTCTTTGCTCTTGTCCGCCCTTCTTTGCCCTGGTCCGCCCCTCTTTGCCCTTGTCCGCACCTCTCCCCTTGTCTGCCCCTCTTTGCACTTTTCCACCCCTCATTGCACTTGTCCGCCCCTCTTTGCCCTTGTCCCGTATTCTCCGCACTTGTCCGCCACTCTTTGCCCGTTTCTGCCCATCTTTGCACTTTTCCGCCCCTCCTTGCCCTTGTGCGACCCTCTTAGCCCTTGTCCAACCGTCTTTGCACTTGTCCGCCTCTCTTTGTCCTTGTCTGACCCTCTTTGCCGTTGTCCGCCCCTCTTTACTCTTGTCCCTTATTCTCCACACTTGTCCGCCCCTCCTTGCCCTTGTCCGCCCCTCTTTGCCCTTGTCTGCCCCTCTTTGCACTTGTACGGTATTCTCCACACTTCTCCGCCCCTCTTTACCCTTCTCCCGTATTCTCAGCACTTGTCCGCCGATCTTTGCCCTTGTCCGCCGATCTTTGCCCTTGTCCGCCGATCTTTGCCCTTGTCCGCCCCTCTTTGCCCTTGTCCGCCCCTCTTTGCCCTTGTCCGCCCCTCTTTGCCCTTGTCCGCCCCTCTTTGCCCTTGTCCGCCCCTCTTTGACCTTGTCCGACACTCTTTGCCCTTGTCCGCCCCTCTTTGCCCTTGTCCGCCCCTCTTTGCCCTTGTCCGCCCCTCTTTGCCCTTGTCCGCCCCACTTTGCACTTGTCCGCCCCTCTTTGCCCTTTTACGCCCCTCCTTGCCCTTGTCCGACTCTCTTTGCCCTTGTCCGACCCTCTTTGCCCATCTCCTGTATTTTCGGCACTTCTCCTACCCTCTTTGCTCTTGTCCGCCCCTCTTTGCCCTGGTCCGCCCCTCTTTGCCCTTGTCCGCACCTCTCCCCTTGTCTGCCCCTCTTTGCACTTTTCCACCCCTCATTGCACTTGTCCGCCCCTCTTTGCTCTTGTCCCGTATTCTCGGCACTTGTCCGCCACTCTTTGCCCTTGTCCGCCCCTCTTTGCCCTTGTCCGCCCCTCTTTGCCCTTGTCCGCCCCTCTTTGCCCTTGTCCGCCCCTCTTTGCCCTTGTCCGCCCCTCTTTGCCCTTGTCCCGTATTCTCCGCTCTTATCCGCCCCTCTTTGCCTTTGTCCACCCCTCTTTGCCCTTGTCCCGTATTCTCCGCGCTTGTCCGCCACTCTTTGCCCTTGTCCCGTGTTCTCCGCACTTCTCCGCCCCTCTTTGCCCTTGTCCGCCCCTCTTTGCCGTTTTCCGCTCCTCTTTGCCATTGTCCCGTATTCTCCGGAATTCTCGGCAACTCTTTCCCCTTTTCCGACGCTCTTTGCTCTTGTCCCTTATTCTCCGCACTTCTCCGCCCCTCTTTGCCCTTGTCCGCCCCTCTTTGCCCTTGTCCGCCCCTCTTTGCCCTTGTCCGCCCCTCTTTGCCCTTGTCCGCCCCTCTTTGCCCTTGTCCGCCCCTCTTTGCCCTTGTCCGCCCCTCTTTGCCCTTGTCCGCCCCTCTTTGCCATTGTCCGCCCCTCTTTGCCCTTGTCCGCCCCTCTTTGCCCTTGTCCGCCCCTCTTTGCCCTTGTCCGCCCCTCTTTGCCCTTGTCCGCCCCTCTTTGCCCTTGTCCCGTATTCTCCGCACTTCTCCGCACCTTCTTTGCTCTTTTCCGCACATCTGTGCCCTTGTCCGCCCGTCTATGCCCTTGTCCCTTCTTCTCCGAACTTCTCCGCTTTTTCTTTGCCCCTGTCCGCTCTTATTTGACGTTGTCCGCCCCTGTTTACGCTTGTCCGCCCCTCTTTACCCTTGTCCGCCCCTCTTTGCCCTTGTCTCGTATTCTCCGAAATTCTCCGCCCCTCTTTGCCCTTGTCCATCCCTCTTTGCACTTTTCCCCCTTCTTTGCCCTTGTCCGTCCCTCTTTGCACTTGTCCGAACCTCTTTGCCCTTGTCCGCCACTCTTTGAACTTTTCAGCCCCTCTTTCCTCTTGTCCGCCCCTCTTTACACTTGTCCGCCCCTCTTTGCACTTGTCCGACCCTCTTTGCCCTTGTCCGACCCTCTTTGCCCTCGTCCCGTATTCTACGCACTTGTCTGCCCCTCTTTGCACTTGTCCGCCACTATTTTTCTTTGTCCGCCCCTCTTTGCCCTTGTCCGCCCCTCTTTGCCTTAATCCCCTATTCTCCGCAATTGTCCACCCCTCTTTGCCCTTGACCGCCCCTCTTTGCCTTTGTCTGGCTCTCTTTGCACTTGTCCGCCCCTCTTTGCCCTTGTCCGCCCCTCTTTGCGCTTGTCAATCTCTCTTTGCCCTTGTCCCGTATTCTCCGCACTTGTCCGCCACTCTTTCACCTTGTCTGCCCATCTTTGCCCTTGTCCGCCCCTCTTTGCCCTTGTCCGCCCCTCTTTGCCCTTGTCCGCCCCTCTTTGCCCTTGTCCCGTATTCTCCGCACTTCTCTGCCCCTCTTTGCACTTTTCCCGTATTCTCTGTACTTCTCCGCTCCTCTTTGCCCTTGTCCACCCCTCTTTGCACTTGTCACCTCCTCTTTGCCCTTGTCCGCCCCTCTTTGCACTTGTCTGTCCCTCGTTGACCTTGTCTGTCCCTTTTCCACTTGTCTGCCCCTCTCTGCCCTTGTCTAATCCTCTTAGTCCTTGTCCGCCCCTCTATGCACTTGTCCCGTATTCTCAGCAATTCTCCGCCCCTCTTTGCCCTTGTCCCGTATTCTCCGCACCTTTCCAACCCTCTTTGCCCTTGTCTGCCCCTCCTTGCCCTTGTCTGCCCCTCTTTGCCCTTGTCCGCCCCTCTTTTCACTTGTCCGCCCCTCTTTTCACTTGTCCGCCCCTCTTTTCACTTGTCCGCCCCTCTTTTCACTTGTCCGCCCCTCTTTGCCCTTTTCCGCCCCACTTTGCCCTTGTCAGCCCCTCTTTGCCCTTGTCCCGTATTCTCCGCTCTTATCCGCCCCTCTTTTCCCTTGTCCGCCCCTCTTTGCCTTTTCCGCCCCTATTTGCCCTTGTCTGCCCTCTTTACACTTGTCCCGTATTCTCAGCAATTCTACGCCCCTCTTTGCCCTTGTCCTTCCCTCTTTGCCCTTGTCCGCACCTCTTTGCCCTTCTCCGCCCTCCTTTGCTCTTGTCCGCACACCTTTGCCTTTGTCCGCCCCTCTTTGCCCTTGTCTGCCCCTCTTTGCACTTGTACGGTATTCTCCACACTTCTCCGCCCCTCTTTACCCTTCTCCCGTATTCTCAGCACTTGTCCGACCCTCTTTGCCCTTGTCCGCCCCTCTTTGCCCTGGTCCGCCCCTCTTTGCCCTTGTCCGCACCTCTCCCCTTGTCTGCCCCTCTTTGCACTTTTCCACCCCTCATTGCACTTGTCCGGCCCTCTTTGCCCTTGTCCCGTATTCTCCGCACTTGTCCGCCACTCTTTGCCCTTGTCTGCCCATCTTTGCACTTTTCCGCCCCTCCTTGCCCTTGTGCGACCCTCTTAGCCCTTGTCCAACCGTCTTTGCACTTGTCCGCCTCTCTTTGTCCTTGTCTGACCCTCTTTGCCGTTGTCCGCCCCTCTTTACTCTTGTCCCTTATTCTCCAAACTTGTCCGCCCCTCTTTGCCCTTTTCCGCCCCTCTTTGCCCTTTTCCCCCCCTCTTTGCCCTTTTCCGCCCCTCTTTGCCCTTGTCTGCCCCTCTTTGCACTTGTACGGTATTCTCCACACTTCTCCGCCCCTCTTTACCCTTCTCCCGTATTCTCAGCACTTGTCCGCCGATCTTTGCCCTTGTCCGCCCCTCTTTGCCCTTGTCCGCCCCTCTTTGCCCTTGTCCGCCCCTCTTTGCCCTTGTCCGCCTATCTTTGACCTTGTCCGCCGATCTTTGCCCTTGTCCGCCCCTCTTTGCCCTTGTCCGCCCCTCTTTGCCCTTGTCCGCCCCTCTTTGCACTTGTCCGCCCCACTTTGCACTTGTCCGCCCCTCTTTGCCCTTTTACGCCCCTCCTTGCCCTTGTCCGACTCTCTTTGCCCTTGTCCGACCCTCTTTGCCCATCTCCTGTATTTTCGGCACTTCTCCTACCCTCTTTGCTCTTGTCCGCCCCTCTTTGCCCTGGTCCGCCCCTCTTTGCCCTTGTCCGCACCTCTCCCCTTGTCTGCCCCTCTTTGCACTTTTCCAACCCTCATTGCACTTGTCCGCCCCTCTTTGCCCTTGTCCCGTATTCTCCGCACTTGTCCGCCCCTCTTTGCCCTTGTCCGCCCCTCTTTGCCCTTGTCCGCCCCTCTTTGCCCTTGTCCCGTATTCTCCGCTCTTATCCGCCCCTCTTTGCCTTTGTCCACCCCTCTTTGCCCTTGTCCCGTATTCTCAGCACTTGTCCGCCACTCTTTGCCCTTGTCCCGTATTCTCCGCACTTCTCCGCCCCTCTTTGCCCTTGTCCGCCCCTCTTTGCCGTTTTCCGCCCCTCTTTGTCATTGTCCCGTATTCTCCGGAATTCTCGGCAACTCTTTCCCCTTTTCCGACGCTCTTTGCTCTTGTCCCGTATTCTCCGCACTTCTCCGCCCCTCTTTGCCCTTGTCCGCCCCTCTTTGCCCTTGTCCGCCCCTCTTTGCCCTTGTCCGCCCCTCTTTGCCCTTGTCCGCCCCTCTTTGCCCTTGTCCGCCCCTCTTTGCCCTTGTCCGCCCCTCTTTGCCCTTGTCCGCCCCTCTTTGCCCTTGTCCATCCCTCTTTGCACTTTTCCCCCTTCTTTGCCCTTGTCCGTCCCTCTTTGCACTTGTCCGAACCTCTTTGCCCTTGTCCGCCACTCTTTGAACTTTTCAGTACCTCTTTCCTCTTGTCCGCCCCTCTTTACACTTGTCCGCCCCTCTTTGCACTTGTCCGACCCTCTTTGCCCTTGTCCGACCCTCTTTGCCCTCGTCCCGTATTCTACGCACTTGTCTGCCCCTCTTTGCACTTGTCCGCCACTATTTTTCTTTGTCCGCCCCTCTTTGCCCTTGTCCGCCCCTCTTTGCCTTAATCCCCTATTCTCCGCAATTGTCCACCCCTCTTTGCCCTTGACCGCCCCTCTTTGCCTTTGTCTGGCTCTCTTTGCACTTGTCCGCCCCTCTTTGCCCTTGTCCGCCCCTCTTTGCGCTTGTCAATCTCTCTTTGCCCTTGTCCCGTATTCTCCGCACTTGTCCGCCACTCTTTCACCTTGTCTGCCCATCTTTGCCCTTGTCCGCCCCTCTTTGCCCTTGTCCGCCCCTCTTTGCCCTTGTCCGCCCCTCTTTGCCCTTGTCCCGTATTCTCCGCACTTCTCTGCCCCTCTTTGCACTTTTCCCGTATTCTCTGTACTTCTCCGCTCCTCTTTGCCCTTGTCCACCCCTCTTTGCACTTGTCACCTCCTCTTTGCCCTTGTCCGCCCCTCTTTGCACTTGTCTGCCCCTCTTTGACCTTGTCTGTCCCTTTTCCACTTGTCTGCCCCTCTCTGCCCTTGTCTAAACCTCTTAGTCCTTGTCCGCCCCTCTATGCACTTGTCCCGTATTCTCAGCAATTCTCCGCCCCTCTTTGCCCTTGTCCCGTATTCTCCGCACCTTTCCAACCCTCTTTGCCCTTGTCTGCCCCTCCTTGCCCTTGTCTGCCCCTCTTTGCCCTTGTCCGCCCCTCTTTTCACTTGTCCGCCCCTCTTTTCACTTGTCCGCCCCTCTTTTCACTTGTCCGCCCCTCTTTTCACTTGTCCGCCCCTCTTTTCACTTGTCCGCCCCTCTTTGCCATTTTCCGCCCCACTTTGCCCTTGTCAGCCCCTCTTTGCCCTTGTCCCGTATTCTCCGCTCTTATCCGCCCCTCTTTTCCCTTGTCCGCCCCTCTTTGCCTTTTCCGCCCCTATTTGACCTTGTCTGCCCTCTTTACACTTGTCCCGTATTCTCAGCAATTCTCCGCCCGTCTTTGCCCTTGTCCTTCCCTCTTTGCCCTTGTCCGCACCTCTTTGCCCTTCTCCGCCCTCCTTTGCTCTTGTCCGCACACCTTTGCCTTTGTCCGCCCCTCTTTGCCCTTGTCTGCCCCTCTTTGCACTTGTACGGTATTCTCCACACTTCTCCGCCCCTCTTTACCCTTCTCCCGTATTCTCAGCACTTGTCCGACCCTCTTTGCCCTTGTCCGCCCCTCTTTGCCCTGGTCCGCCCCTCTTTGCCCTTGTCCGCACCTCTCCCCTTGTCTGCCCCTCTTTGCACTTTTCCACCCCTCATTGCACTTGTCCGGCCCTCTTTGCCCTTGTCCCGTATTCTCCGCACTTGTCCGCCACTCTTTGCCCTTGTCTGCCCATCTTTGCACTTTTCCGCCCCTCCTTGCCCTTGTGCGACCCTCTTAGCCCTTGTCCAACCGTCTTTGCACTTGTCCGCCTCTCTTTGTCCTTGTCTGACCCTCTTTGCCGTTGTCCGCCCCTCTTTACTCTTGTCCCTTATTCTCCAAACTTGTCCGCCCCTCTTTGCCCTTTTCCGCCCCTCTTTGCCCTTTTCCGCCCCTCTTTGCCCTTTTCCGCCCCTCTTTGCCCTTTTCCGCCCCTCTTTGCCCTTGTCTGCCCCTCTTTGCACTTGTACGGTATTCTCCACACTTCTCCGCCCCTCTTTACCCTTCTCCCGTATTCTCAGCACTTGTCCGCCGATCTTTGCCCTTGTCCGCCGATCTTTGCCCTTGTCCGCCCCTCTTTGCCCTTGTCCGCTCCTCTTTGCCCTTGTCCGCCTATCTTTGACCTTGTCCGCAGATCTTTGCCCTTGTCCGCCCCTCTTTGCCCTTGTCCGCCCCTCTTTGCCCTTGTCCGCCCCTCTTTGCCCTTGTCCGCCCCTCTTTGCCCTTGTCCGCCCCTCTTTGCCCTTGTCCGCCCCTCTTTGCCCTTTTACGCCCCTCCTTGCCCTTGTCCGACTCTCTTTGCCCTTGTCCGACCCTCTTTGCCCATCTCCTGTATTTTCGGCACTTCTCCTACCCTCTTTGCTCTTGTCCGCCCCTCTTTGCCCTGGTCCGCCCCTCTTTGCCCTTGTCCGCACCTCTCCCCTTGTCTGCCCCTCTTTGCACTTTTCCAACCCTCATTGCACTTGTCCGCCCCTCTTTGCCCTTGTCCCGTATTCTCCGCACTTGTCCGCCACTCTTTGCCCTTGTCTGCCCATCTTTGCACTTTTCCGCCCCTCCTTGCCCTTGTGCGACCCTCTTAGCCCTTGTCCAACCGTCTTTGCACTTGTTCGCCTCTCTTTGTCCTTGTCTGACCCTCTTTGCCGTTGTCCGCCCCTCTTTACTCTTGTCCCTTATTCTCCACACTTGTCCGCCCCTCTTTGCCCTTGTCCGCCCCTCTTTGCCCTTGTCCGCCCCTCTTTGCCCTTGTCCGCCCCTATTTGCCCTTGTCCGCCCCTCTTTGCCATTGTCCGCCCCTCTTTGCCCTTGTCCCGTATTCTCCGCTCTTATCCGCCCCTCTTTGCCTTTGTCCACCCCTCTTTGCCCTTGTCCCGTATTCTCAGCACTTGTCCGCCACTCTTTGCCCTTGTCCCGTATTCTCCGCACTTCTCCGCCCCTATTTGCCCTTGTCCGCCCCTCTTTGCCATTGTCCGCCCCTCTTTGCCCTTGTCCCGTATTCTCCGCTCTTATCCGCCCCTCTTTGCCTTTGTCCACCCCTCTTTGCCCTTGTCCCGTATTCTCAGCACTTGTCCGCCACTCTTTGCCCTTGTCCCGTATTCTCCGCACTTCTCCGCCCCTCTTTGCCCTTGTCCGCCCCTCTTTGCCGTTTTCCGCCCCTCTTTGTCATTGTCCCGTATTCTCCGGAATTCTCGGCAACTCTTTCCCCTTTTCCGACGCTCTTTGCTCTTGTCCCGTATTCTCCGCACTTCTCCGCCCCTCTTTGCCCTTGTCCGCCCCTCTTTGCCCTTGTCCGCCCCTCTTTGCCCTTGTCCGCCCCTCTTTGCCCTTGTCCGCCCCTCTTTGCCCTTGTCCGCCCCTCTATGCCCTTGTCCGCCCCTCTTTGCCCTTGTCCGCCCCTCTTTGCCCTTGTCCGCCCCTCTTTGCCCTTGTCCGCCCCTCTTTGCCCTTGTCCGCCCCTCTTTGCCCTTGTCCGCCCCTCTTTGCCCTTGTCCGCCCCTCTTTGCCCTTGTCCGCCCCTCTTTGCCCTTGTCCGCCCCTCTTTGCCCTTGTCCGCCCCTCTTTGCCCTTGTCCGTCCCTCTTTGCCCTTGTCCGCCCCTCTTTGCCCTTGTCCGCCCCTCTTTGCCCTTGTCCCGTATTCTCCGCACTTCTCTGCCCCTCTTTGCACTTTTCCCATATTCTCTGTACTTCTCCGCCCCTCTTTGCCCTTGTCCACCCCTCTTTGCGCTTGTCACCTCCTCTTTGCCCTTGTCCGCCCCTCTTTGCCCTTGTCCGCCCCTCTTTGCCCTTGTCCGCCCCTCTTTGCCCTTGTCCGCCCCTCTTTGCCCTTGTCCGCCCCTCTTTGCCCTTGTCCGCCCCTCTTTGCCCTTGTCCGCCCCTCTTTGCCCTTGTCCGCCCCTCTTTGCCCTTGTCCGCCCCTCTTTGCCCTTGTCCGCCCCTCTTTGCCCTTGTCCGCCCCTCTTTGCCCTTGTCCGCCCCTCTTTGCCCTTGTCCGCCCCTCTTTGCCCTTGTCCGCCCCTCTTTGCCCTTGTCCGCCCCTCTTTGCCCTTGTCCGCCCCTCTTTGCCCTTGTCCCGTATTCTCCGCACTTCTCTGCCCCTCTTTGCACTTTTCCCATATTCTCTGTACTTCTCCGCCCCTCTTTGCCCTTGTCCACCCCTCTTTGCGCTTGTCACCTCCTCTTTGCCCTTGTCCGCCCCTCTTTGCACTTGTCTGCCCCTCTTTGACCTTGTCTGTCCCTTTTCCACTTGTCTGCCCCTCTTTGCCCTTGTCTGCCCCTCTTTGCCCTTGTCCGCCCCTCTTTGCCCTTGTCCGCCCCTCTTTTCACTTGTCCGCCCCTCTTTGCCATTGTCCGCCCCTCTTTGCCATTGTCCGCCCCTCTTTGCCATTGTCCGCCCCTCTTTGCCATTGTCCGCCCCTCTTTGCCATTGTCCGCCCCTCTTTGCCCTTTTCCGCCCCACTTTGCCCTTGTCAGCCCCTCTTTGCACTTTTCCCATATTCTCCGCACTTCTCCGCCCCTCTTTGCCCTTGTCCACCCCTCTTTGCGCTTGTCACCTCCTCTTTGCCCTTGTCCGCCCCTCTTTGCACTTGTCCGCCCCTCTTTGCAGTTGTCTGCCCCTCTTTGACCTTGTCTGTCCCTTTTCCACTTGTCCGCCCCTCTCTGCCCTTGTCTACCCCTCTTAGTCCTTGTCCTAACCTCTTTGCGCTTGTCACCTCCTCTTTGCCGTTGTCCGCCCCTCTTTGACCTTGTCTGTCCCTTTTCCACTTGTCCGCCCCTCTCTGCCCTTGTCTACCCCTCTTAGTCCTTGTCCGCCCCTCTATGCACTTGTCCCGTATTCTCAGCAATTCTCTGCCCCTCTTTGCCCTCTTCCCGTATTCTCAGCAATTCTCCGCCCCTCTTTGCCCTTGTCCTTCCCTCTTTGCCCTAGTCCGCACCTCTTTGCCCTTGTCCGCCCCTCTTTGCCCTTGTCCGCCCCTCTTTGCCCTTGTCCGCCCCTCTTTGCCCTTGTCCGCCCCTCTTTGCCCTTGTCCGCCCCTCTTTGCCCTTGTCTGCCCCTCTTTGCACTTGTCCCGTATTCTCCACACTTCTCCGCCCCTCTTTACACTTCTCCCGTATTCTCAGCACTTGTCCGACCCTCATTGCACTTGTCGGCACATCTTTGCCCTTGTCCGCCCCTCTTAGCTATTGTCCGCCTATCTTTGCCCTTGTCCGCCCCTCTTTGACCTTATCTGCCCCTCTTTGCGCTTCTCCGCCCCTCTTTGCCCTTGTCCGCCCCTCTTTGCCCTTGTCCGCCCCTCTTTGCCCTTGTCCGCCCCTCTTTGCCCTTGTCCGCCCCTCTTTGCCCTTGTCCGCCCCTCTTTGCCCTTGTCCGCCCCTCTTTGCCCTTGTCCGCCCCTCTTTGCCCTTGTCCGCCCCTCTTTGCCCTTGTCCGCCCCTCTTTGCCCTTGTCCGCCCCTCTTTGCCCTTGTCCGCCCCTCTTTGCCCTTGTCCGCCCCTCTTTGCCCTTGTCCGCCCCTCTTTGCCCTTGTCCGCCCCTCTTTGCCCTTGTCCGCCCCTCTTTGCCCTTGTCCGCCCCTCTTTGCCCTTGTCCGCCCCTCTTTGCCCTTGTCCCGTATTCTCCGCACTTGTCCGCCACTCTTTGCCCTTGTCTGCCCATCTTTGCACTTTTCCGCCCCTCTTTGCCCTTGTCCGCCCCTCTTTACCCTTGTCCCTTATTCTCCGCACTTGTCCGCCCCTCTTTGCCCTTGTCCGCCCCTCTTTGCCCTTGTCCGCCCCTCTTTGCCCTTGTCCGCCCCTCTTTGCCCTTGTCCGCCCCTCTTTGCCCTGGTCCCGTATTCTCCGCACTTATCCGCCCCTCTTTGCCCTTGTCCACCCCTCTTTGCCTTTGTCCCGTATTCTCCGCGCTTGTCCGCCACTCTTTGCCCTTGTCCCATATTCTCCGCACTTGTCCGCCCCTCTTTGCCCTTGTCCACCCCTCTTTGCCCTTGTCCGCCCTTCTTTGCCCTTTTCCGCCCCTCTTTGCCCTTGTCCGCCCCTCTTTGCCTTTCTCGGATATTCTCCGCAATTGTCCTCCCCTCTATGCCCTTGTCCGCCCCTCTTTGCCCTTGTCCCGTATTCTCCGCAATTGTCCGCCCCTCTTTGCACTTGTCCCTTATTCTCCGCACTTCTCCATCCCTCTTTGCCTTTGTGCGACCCTCTTTATCCTTGTCCGCCCCTCTTTGACCTTGTCCTTCACTCTTTGCTCTTGTCTTCCCCTCTTTGCCTTGTCCCGTATTCTCCGCACTTGTACGCCCCACTTTGCCCTTGTCCGCCCCTCTTTGCCCTTTTCCCGTATTCTCCACTCTTGTCCGCCGCTCTTTGCCCTTGTCCACACCTCTTTGCCCTTGTCCCGTATTCTCCGCACTTGTCCGTCCCTCTTTGCACTTCTCCACCACTCTTTGCCCTTGTCCCCCCTCTGTGCCCTTGTCCCGTATTCTCTGCCCTTCTCCGTCCCTCTTTGCCCTTGTCCTGTATTCTCCGCCCTTGTCCGCCCCTCTTTGCCCTTTTCCAACCCTCTTTGCACATGTCCGACTCTCTTTCCACTTTTCCCGTATTCTCCGAACTTGTCTGCTCCTCTTTGCCCTTTTCAGCCCCTCTTTGCACTTGTCCACCCCTCTTTGCCCTTGTCCACCTCTCTTTGCCCTTGTCCCGTATTCTCCGCACTTGTCCGTCCCTCTTTGCCCTTTTTCCATATTCTCCGCACTTGTCCGCTCCTCTTTGCCATTTTCAGCCCATCTTTGCCCTTATCTGCCCCTCTTTGCGCTTGTCAATCTCTCTTTGCCCTTGTCCAGTTTTCTCCGCATTCGTCCGCCTTTCTTTGCCCTTGTCAGCCCCTCTTTGCCCTTGTCCCGTATTCTCCGCACTTCTCTGCCCCTCTTAGCACTTTTCCCGTATTCTCTGTACTTCTCCGCCCCTCTTTGCCCTTGTCCGCCCCTCTTTGCCCTTGTCCGCCCCTCTTTGCCCTTGTCCGCCCCTCTTTGCCCTTGTCCGCCCCTCTTTGCCCTTGTCCGCCCCTCTTTGCCCTTGTCCGCCCCTCTTTGCCCTTGTCCGCCCCTCTTTGCCCTTGTCCGCCCCTCTTTGCCCTTGTCCGCCCCTCTTTGCCCTTGTCCGCCCCTCTTTGCCCTTGTCCGCCCCTCTTTTCACTTTTCCGCCCATCTTTTCACTTTTCCGCCCATCTTTGCCCTTGTCCACCACTTTTTGCACTTTTCCAGTATTCTCCGCATTTCTCAAGCCCTCTTTGCCCTTGTCCACCCCTCTTTGCACTTGTCCGCCCCTCTTTGCCCTTGTCCGCACCTCTTTGCATTTGTCCCTTTTTCTCTGCACTTGTCCGCCCCTCTTTGCCCTTGTACGCCCCTCTTCTCACTTCTCCGCCCCTCTTTGCCCTTTTTCGCCCCTCTTTGCCATGTCCGCCCCTCTTTGCCGTTGTCCTGTATTCTCCGCCGTTCTCCGCCCCTCTTTTCCCTTGTCGTTTATTCTCCGCCCTTGTCCGACCCTCTTTGCCCTTGTCCGACCCTCTTTGCCCTTGTCAGCCCCTCTTTACCCTTGTCCGCCCCTCTTTGCCCTTGTCTTCTCCTCTTTGCCTTGAGCCGTGTTCTCCGCCCTTGTCCGCCATTCTTTGCACTTGTCCCGTGTTCTCTGCACTTGTCCGCCCCTTTTTGCCCTTGTCCCGTACTCTCCGAACTTGTCCGCCCCTCTTTGCATTTTTCCGCCCCTCTTTACCATGTGCCGGCCCACTTTGCCCTTGTCCGTCCCTCTATGCTCTTGTCCGCCCCTTTTATCCTCTTGTCCACCCTTCTTTACCCTTGTCCGCCCCTCTTTCCTTTTGTACGCCCCTCTTTGCCGTTGTCCGCTCCTCTTTGCCCTTGTCCACCTCTCTTTCCCCATGTCCGGTATTCTGCGCACTTCTCTGCCCCTCTTTGCCCTTGTCCGCCCCTCTTTGCCCTTGTCCGCCCCTCTTTGCCCTTGTCTGACCCTCTTTGCACTTGTCCGCCCTTCTTTGACTTTGTCCGCCCTTCTTTGACTTTGTCCGCCCCTCTTTCCCTTGCTCGCCCCTCTTTCCCTTGTCCACTACTCTTTGCCCTTGTCCGCCTCTCTTTGCCCTTGTCCCGTGTTCTCCGCATTTGTCTGAACCTCTTTGCCATTGTCCCGTGTTCTCCGCACTTTTCCAACCCTCTTTGCCCTTGTACGCCCGTCTTTGCCCTTGTCCGCTCCTCTTTGCCCTTGTCCGCCCCTCTTTGCCCTTGTCCCGTGTTCTCCGCACTTTTCCGCCTCTCTTTGCACTTGTCCGCCCCTCTTTGCCCTTGTCCCATATTCTCTGCACTTCTCCACCCCTCTTTGCCCTTTTCCGCCCCTCTTTGCCCTTTTCCGCCCCTCTTTGCCCTTTTCCACCCCTCTTTGCCCTTTTCCGCCCCTCTTTGCCCTTGTCCCGTATTCTCCGGGATTCTCCGCCCCTCTTTGCCCTTTTCCGCTGCTCTTGGCCCTTGTCGCGTATTCTCCGCAATTCTCTGCCCCTCTTTGCCCTTGTCCACCCCTCTTTGCCTTTCTCCACCCTTCTTTGCCCTTGTCCACCCCTCCTTGCCCTTCTCCATCCCTCTTTGCCCATGTCCCGTATTCTCCGCACTTCTCCGCCCCTTCTTTGCTCTTTTCCGGCCCTCTTTGCCCTTGTCTGCCAATTTTTGCCTTTTCCGCACGTATATGCCCTTGTCCGCCCGTCTATGCCCTTGTCCCTTCTTCACCGAACTTCTCCGCTTTTTCTTTGCCCTTGTCCGCTCTTATTTGACGTTGTCCGCCCCTGTTTACGCTTGTCCGCCCCTCTTTACCCTTGTCTCGTATTCTCCGAAATTCTCCGCCCCTCTTTGCCCTTGTCCACCCCTCTTTGCCTTTCTCCACCCTTCTTTGCCCTTGTCCACCCCTCCTTGCCCTTCTCCATCCCTCTTTGCCCATGTCCCGTATTCTCCGCACTTCTCCGCCCCTTCTTTGCTCTTTTCCGGCCCTCTTTGCCCTTGTCTGCCAATTTTTGCCTTTTCCGCACGTATATGCCCTTGTCCGCCCGTCTATGCCCTTGTCCCTTCTTCACCGAACTTCTCCGCTTTTTCTTTGCCCTTGTCCGCTCTTATTTGACGTTGTCCGCCCCTGTTTACGCTTGTCCGCCCCTCTTTACCCTTGTCTCGTATTCTCCGAAATTCTCCGCCCCTCTTTGCCCTTGTCCATCCCTCTTTGCACTTTTCCCCCTTCTTTGCCCTTGTCCGTCCCTCTTTGCACTTGTCCGAACCTCTTTGCCCTTGTCCGCCCCTCTTTGAACTTTTCAGCCCCTCTTTCCTCTTGTCCGCCCCTCTTTGCACTTGTCCGCCCCTCTTTGCACTTGTCCGACCCTCTTTGCCCTTGTCCGACCCTCTTTGCCCTCGTCCCGTATTCTACGCACTTGTCTGCCCCTCTTTGCACTTGTCCGCCACTATTTTCCTTTGTCCGCCCCTCTTTGCCCTTGTCCGCCCCTCTTTGCACTTTTCCCCTAGTCTCCGCACTTGTCCACCCCTCTTTGCCTTGTTCGCCCCTCTTTGCCTTAATCCCGTATTCTCCGCAATTGTCCAACCCTCTTTGCCCTTGACCGCCCCTCTTTGCCCTTGTCCACCCCTTAATGCCCTTGTCCGCCCCTCTTTGCCTTTGTCTGGCTCTCTTTGCACTTGTCCGCCCCTCTTTGCACTTGTCCCGTATTCTACGCACTTCTCTGCCTCTCTTTGCCCTTGTCCACAACTCTTTCCCTTGTCTGCCCCGCTTTGGACTTCTCCGCCCCTCTTTGCAATTCTCTGCCCGTCTTTGCCATTGTCCGCCCCTCTTTGCCCTTGTACACCCCTCTTAGCTCTTGTCCGCTCCTCTTTGTCCTTTTCCGCTCCTCTTTGCCCTTTTCAGCCCTTCTTTGCACTTGTCCACCCTCTTTGCAATTGTCCGCCCCTCTTTGCCCTTGTCCGCCCTCTTTGCCCTTGTCCGCACCTCTTTGCATTTGTCCCTTATTCTCCGCAGTTGTGCGCCCATCTTTGCCCTTCTCCGCCCCTCTTTGCACTTGTCCAACCCTCTTTGCCTTTGTCCGAATCTCTTTGCCCTTGTCCGCTCCTCTTTGCCTTTGTCCCTTATTCTCTGTAATCCTCCGCCCTTCTTTGCCCTTGTCTGCCCCTCCTTTCCCTTCTCCCTTATTTTCCGTACTTGTCCGACCCTCTTTGCTATTGTCCACCCGTCTTTGCATTTGTCCGCCCATCTTTGCCCTTGTCCGCACTTCTTTCCCCTCTCCGCCCGTCTTAGCCCTTTTCCGTCCGTCTTTGCCCTTGTCCGCTCCTCTTTGCCCTTGTCCCGTATTCTCCAACCTCGTCCACTCCTCTTTCTGCTTTTCCCGTATTCTCCGCCGTTGTCAGCCTCTCTTTGCACTTGTCAGCCCCTCTTTGCCCTTCTCCCGTATTCTCTGCAATTCTCCGCCCCTCTTTGCCTTTGTCCGACCCTCTTTGCCATTTTCCGACCCTCTATGCCATTGTCCGCCCCTCTTTGCCCTTGTCCCGTATTCTCCGCTCTTATCCGCCCCTCTTTGCCCTTGTCCACCCCTCTTTGCCCTTGTCCCGTATTCTCCATGCTTGTCCGCCACTCTTTGCCCTTGTCCCATATTCTCCGCACTTGTCCGCCCCTCTTTGCCCTTGTCCGCCCCTCTTTGCCCTTGTCCGCCCCTCTTTGACATTGTCCGCCCCTCTTTGCCCTTGTCCGACCCTCTTTGCTTTTGTCTGGCCCTCCTTGCTCTTGTCCCGTGTTCTCCGCACTTGTCCGACACTCTTTGCACTTCTCCGCCCCTCTTTGTACTTGTCCACCTCTCTTTGCCCTTTTCCGCACTTCTTTGCCATTGTCCGACCCTCTTTGCCCTTGTCCGCCCCTCGTTGCCAATGTCCGCCCCTTTTTGCTCTTGTCCCGTATTCTCTGCACTTCTCCACCCCTCTTTGCCTTGACCGCCCCTCTTTGCACTTGTCCGCCCCTCTTTGCCCTTGTCCGCCCCTCTTTGCCCTTGTCCGCCCCTCTTTGCCCTTGTCCGCCCCTCTTTGCCCTTGTCCGCCCCTCTTTGCACTTGTCCGCCCATCTTTGCCTTTGTCCACCCCTCTTTGAACTTGTCCCGTATTCTCAGCACTTGTCCGCCCCTCTTTGCCCTTGTCCACCCCTCTTTGCCTTTGTCCTCCCCTGTTTGACGTTGTCCCGTATTATCAGCCCTTGTCCGCCCCTCTTTGCCCTTGTCCCGTTTTCTCAGCACTTGTCCGCCCCTCTTTGCCCTTGTCCGCCCCTCTGTGCCCTTGTCCCGTATTCTCAGCACTTGTCCGCACCTCTGTGCCCTTGTCCCGTATTCTCAGCACTTCTCCGCCCCTCTTGGCCCTTGTCCCGTATTCTCAGCATTTGTCCGCACCTCTTTGCAATTGTCCGCCCCTCTTTACACTTGTCCCGTATTCTCAGCGCTTGTCCGTCCCTCTTTGCCCTTGTCCGCCCCTCTTTGCCCTTGCCCACAACTCTTTGCCCTTGTCCGCCCCTCTTTGCACTTGTCCGCCCCTCTTTGCCCTTGTCCCGCATTCTCAGCACTTGTCCGCCCCTCTTTGCCCTTGTCTGCCCCTCTTTGCCCTTGTCCCGTATTCTCAGCACTTGTCCGCCCATTTTTGCTCTTGTCCAACCCTCTTTGAACTTGTCCGCTTCTCTTTGCCCTAGTCCGCCTCTCTTTGCACTTGTCCGAGCCTCTTTGCCCTTGTCCGACACTCTTTGCCCTTGTCCCGTATTAACCGCAATTGTCCGCCCCTCTTAGCCCTTGTCCGCCCTTCTTTGCCCTTGTCCGCCCCTGTTTGACATTTTCCGCCCCTCTGTGCGCTTGTCCCGTATTCTCAGCACTTGTCCGCCCCTCTGTGCCCTTGTCCCGTATTCTCAGCACTTGTCCGCCCCTCTTGGCCCTTGTCCGCCCCTCTTTGCCCTTGTCCCGTATTCTCAGCACTTGTCCGCACCTCTTTGCAATTGTCCGCCCCTCTTTGTCCTTGTCCGCCCCTCTTAGCCCTTGTCCCGTATTCTCAGCACTTGTCCGCCCCTCTTTTCCCTTGTCCGCCCCTCTTTTCCCTTGTCCGACCCTCTTTTCCCTTGTCCGACCCTCTTTTCCCTTGTCCGACCCTCTTTTCCCTAGTCCGACCATCTTTGCCCTTGTCTGACCCTCTTTTCCCTTGTCCGCCCCTCTTTGCCTTGACCGCCCCTCTTTGCACTTGTCTGCCCCTCTTTGCCCTTGTCTCGTTTTCTCAGCACTTGTCCTCCCCTCTTTGCCCTTGTCCCGTATTCTCAGCACTTGTCCGCCCCTCTTTGCCCTTGTCCGCCCCTCTTTGCCCTTGTCCGCCCCTCTTTGCCCTTGTCCGCCCCTCTTTGCCCTTGTCCGCCCCTCTTTGCCCTTGTCCGCCCCTCTTTGCCCTTGTCCGCCCCTCTTTGCCCTTGTCCGCCCCTCTTTGCCCTTGTCCGCCCCTCTTTGCCCTTGTCCGCCCCTCTTTGCCCTTGTCCCGTATTCTCAGCACTTGTCCGCCCCTCTTTGCCCTTGTCCGCCCCTCTTTGCCCTTGTCCGCCCCTCTTTGCCCTTGTCCCGTATACTCTGCCCTTGTCCGCCCCTCTGTGCCCTTGTCCCGTATTCTCAGCACTTGTCCGCCCCTCTTGGCCCTTGTCTGCCCCTCTTTGCCCTTGTCCCGTATTCTCAGCACTGTCCGCAACTCTTTGCAATTTTCCGCCCCTCTTTGCCCTTGTCCGCCCCTCTTCACTTGTCCGCCCCTCTTTGCCCTTGTCCGCCCCTTTTTGCACTTGTCCCGTATTCTCAGCCCTTGTCCGACCCTCTTTGCCCTTGTCCGCCCCTCTTTGCCCTTGTCCACATATCTTTGCCCTTGTCCGCCCCTCTTTGCACTTGTCCGCCCCTCTTTGCCCTTGTCCCACATTCTCAGCACTTGTCCGCCCCTCTTTGCCCTTGTCTGCCCCTCTTTGCCCTTGTCCCGTATTCTCAGCACTTGTCCGCCCATTTTTGCTCTTGTCCAACCCTTTTTGAACTTGTCCGCTTCTCTTTGCCCTAGTCCGCCTCTCTTTGCACTTGTCCGAGCCTCTTTGCCCTTGTCCGACACTCTTTGCCCTTGTCCCGTATTAACCGCAATTGTCCGCCCCTCTTAGCCCTTGTCCGCCCTTCTTTGCCCTTGTCCGCCCCTGTTTGACATTTTCCGCCCCTCTGTGCGCTTGTCCCGTATTCTCAGCACTTGTCCGCCCCTCTGTGCCCTTGTCCCGTATTCTCAGCACTTGTCCGCCCCTCTTGGCCCTTGTCCGCCTCTCTTTGCCCTTGTCCCGTATTCTCAGCACTTGTCCGCACCTCTTTGCAATTGTCCGCCCCTCTTTGTCCTTGTCCGCCCCTCTTAGCCCTTGTCCCGCATTCTCAGCACTTGTCCGCCCCTCTTTTCCCTTGTCCGCCCCTCTTTTCCCTTGTCCGACCCTCTTTTCCCTTGTCCGACACTCTTTTCCCTTGTCCGACCCTCTTTTCCCTTGTCCGACCATCTTTGCCCTTGTCCGACCCTCTTTTCCCTTGTCCGCCCCTCTTTGCCTTGACCGCCCCTCTTTGCACTTGTCTTCCCCTCTTTGCCCTTGTCTCGTTTTCTCAGCACTTGTCCTCCCCTCTTTGCCCTTGTCCCGTATTCTCAGCACTTGTCCGCCCCTCTTTGCCCTTGTCCGCCCCTCTTTGCCCTTGTCCGCCCCTCTTTGCCCTTGTCCGCCCCTCTTTGCACTTGTCCCGTATGCACAGCACTTGTCCGACCCTCTTTGCCCTTGTCCCGTATTCTCAGGACTTGTCCGCCCCTCTTTGCCCTTGTCCCGTATTCTCAGGACTTGTCCGCCCCTCTTTGCCCTTGTCCGCCCCTCTTTGCCCTTGTCCGCCCCTCTTTGCCCTTGTCCGCCCCCCTTTGCCCTTGTCCGCCCCTCTTTGCCCTTGTCCGCCCCTCTTTGCCCTTGTCCGCCCCTCTTTGCCCTTGTCCGCCCCTCTTTGCCCTTGTCCGCCCCTCTTTGCCCTTGTCCGCCCCTCTTTGCCCTTGTCCGCCCCTCTTTGCCCTTGTCCGCCCCTCTTTGCCCTTGTCCGCCCCTCTTTGCCCTTGTCCGCCCCTCTTTGCCCTTGTCCGCCCCTCTTTGCCCTTGTCCGCCCCTCTTTGCCCTTGTCCCGTATTCTCAGCACTTGTCCGCCCCTCTTTGCCCTTCTCCGCCCCTCTTTGCCCTTGTCCGCCCCTCTTTGCCCTTGTCCCGTATACTCTGCCCTTGTCCGCCCCTCTGTGCCCTTGTCCCGTATTCTCAGCACTTGTCCGCCCCTCTTGGCCCTTGTCTGCCCCTCTTTGCCCTTGTCCCGTATTCTCAGCACTGTCCGCAACTCTTTGCAATTTTCCGCCCCTCTTTGCCCTTGTCCGCCCCTCTTCACTTGTCCGCCCCTCTTTGCCCTTGTCCGCCCCTTTTTGCACTTGTCCCGTATTCTCAGCCCTTGTCCGACCCTCTTTGCCCTTGTCCGCCCCTCTTTGCCCTTGTCCACATATCTTTGCCCCTGTCCGCCCCTCTTTGCCCTTGTCCGCCCCTCTTTGCCCTTGTCCCGCATTCTCAGCACTTGTCCGCCCCTTTTTGCCCTTGTCTGCCCCTCTTTGCCCTTGTCCCGTATTCTCAGCACTTGTCCACCCCTCTTCGGCCTTGTCCGACCCCCTTTACACTTGTCCCGTATTCTCAGCACTTGTCCGCCCATTTTTGCTCTTGTCCAACCCTCTTTGAACTTGTCCGCACCTCTTTGCCTTTGTCCGTCCCCTTTTTGCCCCTGTCCTCCTCTCTTTGCTCCTGTCGGACCCTCTTTGCCCTTGTCCGCCCCTCTTTGCCCTTGTCCGACTCTCTTTGCCCTTGTCCGCCCCTCCTTTCCCTTGTCCGCCCCTCTTTGCCCTTGTCCCTTATTCTCAGCACTTGTCCGCTTCTCTTTGCCCTTGTCCGCCCCTCTTTGCCCTTGTCCGCCCCTCTTTGCCCTTGTCCGCCCCTCTTTGCCCTTGTCCGCCCCTCTTTGCCCTTGTCCGCCCCTCTTTGCCCTTGTCCGCCCCTCTTTGCCCTTGTCCGCCCCTCTTTGCCCTTGTCCGCCCCTCTTTGCCCTTGTCCGCCCCTCTTTGCCCTTGTCCGCCCCTCTTTGCCCTTGTCCCGTATTCTCAGCACTTGTCCGCCCCTCTTTGCCCTTGTCCGCCCCTCTTTGCCCTTGTCCCGTATTCTCAGCACTTGTCCGCCCCTCTTTGCCCTTGTCCGCCCCTTTTTGCACTTGTCCCGTATTCTCAGCCCTTGTCCGACCCTCTTTGCCCTTGTCCGCCCCTCTTTGCCCTTGTCCACATATCTTTGCCCTTGTCCGCCCCTCTTTGCACTTGTCCGCCCCTCTTTGCCCTTGTCCCACATTCTCAGCACTTGTCCGCCCCTCTTTGCCCTTGTCTGCCCCTCTTTGCCCTTGTCCCGTATTCTCAGCACTTGTCCGCCCATTTTTGCTCTTGTCCAACCCTTTTTGAACTTGTCCGCTTCTCTTTGCCCTAGTCCGCCTCTCTTTGCACTTGTCCGAGCCTCTTTGCCCTTGTCCGACACTCTTTGCCCTTGTCCCGTATTAACCGCAATTGTCCGCCCCTCTTAGCCCTTGTCCGCCCTTCTTTGCCCTTGTCCGCCCCTGTTTGACATTTTCCGCCCCTCTGTGCGCTTGTCCCGTATTCTCAGCACTTGTCCGCCCCTCTGTGCCCTTGTCCCGTATTCTCAGCACTTGTCCGCCCCTCTTGGCCCTTGTCCGCCTCTCTTTGCCCTTGTCCCGTATTCTCAGCACTTGTCCGCACCTCTTTGCAATTGTCCGCCCCTCTTTGTCCTTGTCCGCCCCTCTTAGCCCTTGTCCCGCATTCTCAGCACTTGTCCGCCCCTCTTTTCCCTTGTCCGCCCCTCTTTTCCCTTGTCCGCCCCTCTTTTCCCTTGTCCGCCCCTCTTTTCCCTTGTCCGACCCTCTTTTCCCTTGTCCGACCATCTTTGCCCTTGTCCGACCCTCTTTTCCCTTGTCCGCCCCTCTTTGCCTTGACCGCCCCTCTTTGCACTTGTCTTCCCCTCTTTGCCCTTGTCTCGTTTTCTCAGCACTTGTCCTCCCCTCTTTGCCCTTGTCCCGTATTCTCAGCACTTGTCCGCCCCTCTTTGCCCTTGTCCGCCCCTCTTTGCCCTTGTCCGCCCCTCTTTGCCCTTGTCCGCCCCTCTTTGCACTTGTCCCGTATGCACAGCACTTGTCCGACCCTCTTTGCCCTTGTCCCGTATTCTCAGGACTTGTCCGCCCCTCTTTGCCCTTGTCCCGTATTCTCAGGACTTGTCCGCCCCTCTTTGCCCTTGTCCGCCCCTCTTTGCCCTTGTCCGCCCCTCTTTGCCCTTGTCCGCCCCCCTTTGCCCTTGTCCGCCCCTCTTTGCCCTTGTCCGCCCCTCTTTGCCCTTGTCCGCCCCTCTTTGCCCTTGTCCGCCCCTCTTTGCCCTTGTCCGCCCCTCTTTGCCCTTGTCCGCCCCTCTTTGCCCTTGTCCGCCCCTCTTTGCCCTTGTCCGCCCCTCTTTGCCCTTGTCCCGTATTCTCAGCACTTGTCCGCCCCTCTTTGCCCTTGTCCGCCCCTCTTTGCCCTTGTCCGCCCCTCTTTGCCCTTGTCCCGTATACTCTGCCCTTGTCCGCCCCTCTGTGCCCTTGTCCCGTATTCTCAGCACTTGTCCGCCCCTCTTGGCCCTTGTCTGCCCCTCTTTGCCCTTGTCCCGTATTCTCAGCACTGTCCGCAACTCTTTGCAATTTTCCGCCCCTCTTTGCCCTTGTCCGCCCCTCTTCACTTGTCCGCCCCTCTTTGCCCTTGTCCGCCCCTTTTTGCACTTGTCCCGTATTCTCAGCCCTTGTCCGACCCTCTTTGCCCTTGTCCGCCCCTCTTTGCCCTTGTCCACATATCTTTGCCCCTGTCCGCCCCTCTTTGCCCTTGTCCGCCCCTCTTTGCCCTTGTCCCGCATTCTCAGCACTTGTCCGCCCCTTTTTGCCCTTGTCTGCCCCTCTTTGCCCTTGTCCCGTATTCTCAGCACTTGTCCACCCCTCTTCGGCCTTGTCCGACCCCCTTTACACTTGTCCCGTATTCTCAGCACTTGTCCGCCCATTTTTGCTCTTGTCCAACCCTCTTTGAACTTGTCCGCACCTCTTTGCCTTTGTCCGTCCCCTTTTTGCCCCTGTCCTCCTCTCTTTGCTCCTGTCGGACCCTCTTTGCCCTTGTCCGCCCCTCTTTGCCCTTGTCCGACTCTCTTTGCCCTTGTCCGCCCCTCCTTTCCCTTGTCCGCCCCTCTTTGCCCTTGTCCCTTATTCTCAGCACTTGTCCGCTTCTCTTTGCCCTTGTCCGCCCCTCTTTGCCCTTGTCCGCCCCTCTTTGCCCTTGTCCGCCCCTCTTTGCCCTTGTCCGCCCCTCTTTGCCCTTGTCCGCCCCTCTTTGCCCTTGTCCAAGGCTCTTTGCCCTTGTCCGCCCCTCTTTGCCCTTGTCCGCCCCTCTTTGCCCTTGTCCGCCCCTCTTTGCCCTTGTCCGCCCCTCTTTGCCCTTGTCCCGTATTCTCAGCACTTGTCCGCCCCTCTTTGCCCTTGTCCGCCCCTCTTTGCCCTTGTCCCGTATTCTCAGCACTTGTCCGCCCCTCTTTGCCCTTGTCCGCCCCTCTTTGCCCTTGTCCCGTATACTCTGCCCTTGTCCGCCCCTCTGTGCCCTTGTCCCGTATTCTCAGCACTTGTCCGCCCCTCTTGGCCCTTGTCTGCCCCTCTTTGCCCTTGTCCCGTATTCTCAGCACTGTCCGCAACTCTTTGCAATTTCCGCCCCTCTTTGCCCTTGTCCGCCCCTCTTCACTTGTCCGCCCCTCTTTGCCCTTGTCCGCCCCTTTTTGCACTTGTCCCGTATTCTCAGCCCTTGTCCGACCCTCTTTGCCCTTGTCCGCCCCTCTTTGCCCTTGTCCACATATCTTTGCCCTTGTCCGCCCCTCTTTGCACTTGTCCGCCCCTCTTTGCCCTTGTCCCGCATTCTCAGCACTTGTCCGCCCCTTTTTGCCCTTGTCTGCCCCTCTTTGCCCTTGTCCCGTATTCTCAGCACTTGTCCACCCCTCTTTGGCCTTGTCCGACCCCCTTTACACTTGTCCCGTATTCTCAGCACTTGTCCGCCCATTTTTGCTCTTGTCCAACCCTCTTTGAACTTGTCCGCACCTCTTTGCCTTTGTCCGTCCCCTTTTTGCCCCTGTCCTCCTCTCTTTGCTCTTGTCGGACCCTCTTTGCCCTTGTCCGCCCCTCTTTGCCCTTGTCCGACTCTCTTTGCCCTTGTCAGCCCCTCCTTTCCCTTGTCCGCCCCTCTTTGCCCTTGTCCCTTATTCTCAGCACTTGTCCGCTTCTCTTTGCCCTTGTCCGCCCCTCTTTGCCCTTGTCCGCCCCTCTTTGCCCTTGTCCGCCCCTCTTTGCCCTTGTCCGCCCCTCTTTGCCCTTGTCCGCCCCTCTTTGCCCTTGTCCGCCCCTCTTTGCCCTTGTCCGCCCATCTTTGCATTTGTCCACCCCTCTTTGAACTTGTCCCGTATTCTCAGCACTTGTCCGCCCCTCTTTGCCCTTGTCCGCCCCTCTTTGCCCTTGTCCGCCCCTCTTTGCCCTTGTCCGCCCCTCTTTGCCCTTGTCCGCCCCTCTTTGCCCTTGTCCGCCCCTCTTTGACCTTATCTGCTCCTCTTTGCACTTGTCCAAGACTCTTTGCACTTGTATGCCCCTCTTTGCCCTTGTCCGCCCCTCTTTGCACTTGTCCGCCCCTCTTTGCCCTTTTACGCCACTCCTTGCCCTTGTCCGACTCTCTTTGCCCTTGTCCGACCCTCTTTGCCCATCTCCTGTATTTTCGGCACTTCTCCGCCCCTCTTTGCCCTGGTCCGCCCCTCTTTGCCCTGGTCCGCCCCTCTTTCCCCTTGTCCGCCCCTCTTTGCACTTTTCCACCCCTCATTGCACTTGTCCGCCCCTCTTTCCCCTTGTCCGCCCCTCTTTGCCCGTGTCCGCGCCTCTTTGCGCTTGTCCCGTATTCTCTGCACTTTTCCGCCCCTCTTTGCCCTTGTCCGCCCCTCTTTCCCCTTGTCCCGTATTCACAGCACTTGTCCGCCCCTCTTTGCCCTTGTGCGCCCCTCATTTCCATTTTCCGCCCCTCTTTGCCCTTGTCCGCCCCTCTTTGAACTTGTCCGCCCCTCTTTGCCTTTGTCCGCCCCCTCTTTGCCTTTGTCCGCCCCCTCTTTGCCCTTGTCCGCCCCTCTTTGCCCTTGTCCGCCCCTCTTTGCCCTGGTCCGCCCCTCTTTGCCCTGGTCCGCCCCTCTTTGCCCTGGTCCGCCCCTCTTTGTCCTGGTCCGCCCCTCTTTGCCCTTGTCTGCCCTTCTTTGCACTTTTCCACACCTCATTGCACTTGTCCGCCCCTCTTTGCCCTTGTCCCGTATTCTCAGCCCTTGTCCGCCACTCTTTGCCCTTGTCTGCCCATCTTTGCACTTTTCCGCCCCTCCTTGCCCTTGTGCGACCCTCTTAGCCCTTGTCCAACCGTCTTTGCACTTGTCCGCCTCTCTTTGCCCTTGTCTGACCCTCTTTACCATTGTCCGCCCCTCTTTCCCTTGTCCCGTATTCTCCGCACTTGTCCGCCCCTCTTTGCCCTTGTCCGCCCCTCTTTGCCCTTGTCCGCCCCTCTTTGCACTTGTCCGCCCCTATTTGCCCTTGTCCGCCCCTCTTTGCCCTTGTCCGCCCCTCTTTGCCCTTGTCCGCCCCTCTTTGCCCTTGTCCGCCCCTCTTTGCCCTTGTCCGCCCCTCTTTGCCCTTGTCCGCCCCTCTTTGCCCTTGTCCGCCCCTCTTTGCCCTTGTCCGCCCCTCTTTGCCATTGTCCCGTATTCTCCGGAATTCTCGGAAACTCTTTCCCCTTTTCCGACGCTCTTTGCTCTTGTCCCGTATTCTCCGCACTTCTCCGCCCCTCTTTGCCCTTGTCCACCCCTCTTTGCCCTTGTCCGCCCCTCTTTGCCCTTGTCCGCCCCTCTTTGCCCTTGTCCGCCCCTCTTTGCCCTTGTCCGCTCCTCTTTGCCCTTGTCCGCCCCTCTTTGCCCTTGTCCGCCCCTCTTTGCCCTTGTCCGCCCCTCTTTGCCCTTGTCCGCCCCTCTTTGCCCTTGTCCGCCCCTCTTTGCCCTTGTCCGCCCCTCTTTGCCCTTGTCCGCCCCTCTTTGCCCTTGTCCGCCCCTCTTTGCCCTTTTCCGCCCCTCTTTGCCCTTTTCCGCCCGTCCTTGCCCTTGTCCAACTCTCTTTGCCCTTGTCTGACCCTCTTTGCCCATCTCCTGTATTTTCGGCACTTCTCCTACCCTCTTTGCCCTGGTCCGCCCCTCTTTGCCCTGGTCCGCCCCTCTTTGCCCTTGTCCGCACCTCTTTGCACTTGTCCGCCTCTCTTTGCCCTTGTCCGCCCCTCTTTGCCCTTGTCCGCCCCTCTTTGCCCTTGTCCGCCCCTCTTTGCCATTGTCCGCCCCTCTTTGCCATTGTCCCGTATTCTCCGCGCTTGTCCGCCACTCTTTGCCCTTGTCCCGTATTCTCCGCCCTTGTCCGCCCCTCTTTGCCCTTGTCCGCCCCTCTTTGCCCTTGTCCGCCCCTCTTTGCCCTTGTCCGCCCCTCTTTGCCCTTGTCCTCCCCTCTATGCCCTTGTCCGCCCCTCTTTGCCCTTGTCCCGTATTCTCCACAATTGTCCGCCCCTCTTGGCACTTGTCCCTTATTCTCCGCACTTCTCCATCCCTCTTTGCCTTTGTGCGACCCTCTTTACCCTTGTCTGCCCCTCTTTGACCTTGTCCTTCACTCTTTGCACTTGTCTTCCCCTCTTTGCCCTTGTCCCGTATTCTCCGCTCTTGTACGCCCCACTTTGCACTTGTCCACCCCTTTTTGCCCTTTTCCCGTATTCTCCACTCTTGTCCGCCCCTCTTTGCCCTTGTCCACACGTCATTGCCCTTGTCCCGTATTCTCCGCACTTGTCCGTCCCTCTTTGCCCTTGTCCGCCACTCTTTGCCCTTGTCCGCCACTCTTTGCCCTTGTCCGCCACTCTTTGCCCTTGTCCGCCCCTCTGTGCCCTTGTCCCGTATTCTCTGCCCTTCTCCGTACCTCTTTGCCCTTGTCCTGTATTCTCCGCACTTGTCTGTCCCTCTTTGCCCTTTTCCAACCCTCTTTGCACATGTCTGACACTCTTTCCACTTTTCCCGTATTCTCCGAACTTGTCTGCTCCTCTTTGCCCTTTTCAGCCCCTCTTTGCCCTTGTCCACCCCTCTTGGCCTTTGTCCGCCCCTCTTTGCCCTTGTCCCGTATTCTCTGCACTTGTCCGCACCTCTTTGCAATTGTCCGCCCCTCTTTGCCCTTGTCCGCCCCTCTTTGCCCTTGTCCCGTATTCTCAGCACTTGTCCGACCCTCTTTTCCCTTGTCCGACCCTCTTTTCCCTTGTCCGACCCTCTTTTCCCTTGTCCGACCCTCTTTTCCCTTGTCCGACCCTCTTTTCCCTAGTCCGACCCTCTTTTCCCTTGTCCGACCCTCTTTTCCCTAGTCCGACCCTCTTTTCCCTAGTCCGACCCTCTTTGCCTTGACCTCCCCTCTTTGCACTTGTCTGCCCCTCTTTGCCCTTGTCTCGTTTTCTCAGCACTTGTCCGCCCCTCTTTGCCCTTGTCCGCCCCTCTTTGCCCTTGTCCGCCCCTCTTTGCACTTGTCCCGTATGCACAGCACTTGTCCGACCCTCTTTGCCCTTGTCCCGTATTCTCAGGACTTGTCCGCCCCTCTTTGCCCTTGTCCCGTATTCTTAGGACTTGTCCGCCCCTCTTTGCCCTTGTCCGCCCCTCTTTGCCCTTGTCCGCCCCTCTTTGCCCTTGTCCGCCCCTCTTTGCCCTTGTCCGCCCCTCTTTGCCCTTGTCCGCCCCTCTTTGCCCTTGTCCGCCCCTCTTTGCCCTTGTCCGCCCCTCTTTGCCCTTGTCCGCCCCTCTTTGCCCTTGTCCGCCCCTCTTTGCCCTTGTCCCGTATTCTCAGCACTTGTCCGACCCTCTTTGCCCTCGTCCGCCCCTCTTTGCCCTTGTCCCGTATACTCTGCCCTTGTCCGCCCCTCTGTGCCCTTGTCCCGTATTCTCAGCACTTGTCCGCCCCTCTTTGCCCTTGTCCGCCCCTCTTTGCCCTTGTCCCGTATTCTCAGCACTGTCCGCACCTCTTTGCAATTGTCCGACCCTCTTTGCCCTTGTCCGCACCTCTCTGCCTTGTCCGCCCCTCTTTGCCCTTGTCCGCCCCTTTTTGCACTTGTCCCGTATTCTCAGCCGTTGTCCGACCCTCTTTGCCCTTGTCCGCCCCTCTTTGCCCTTGTCCACATATCTTTGCCCTTGTCCGCCCCTCTTTGCACTTGTCCGCCCCTCTTTGCCCTTGTCCCGCATTCTCAGCACTTGTCCGCCCCTTTTTGCCCTTGTCTGCCCCTCTTTGCCCTTGTCCCGTATTCTCAGCACTTGTCCACCCCTCTTTGGCCTTGTCCGACCCCCTTTTCACTTGTCCCGTATTCTCAGCACTTGTCCGCCCATTTTTGCTCTTGTCCAACCCTCTTTGAACTTGTTCGCTTCTCTTTGCCCTAGTCCGCCTCTCTTTGCCCTTGTCCACCCCTCTTTGCACTTGTCCCGTATTCTCAGCACTTGTCCGCCCCTCTTTGCCCTTGTCCCTTATTCTCAGCACTTGTCCACCCCTCTTTGCCCTTGTCCCCTATGTTCAGGTCTTTTCCGACCCACTTTTTGAACTTGTCCGCCCCTCTTTGCCCTTATCCGCCCCTCTTTGCCCTTGTCCGCCCCTCTTTGCCCTTGTCCGCCCCTCTTTGCACTTGTCCGCCCCTCTTTGCCCTTGTCCGCCCCTCTTTGCCCTTGTCCGCCCCTCTTTCCCCTTGTCCGCCCCTCTTTCCCCTTGTCCGCCCCTCTTTCCCCTTGTCCGCCCCTCTTTGCCCTTGTCCGCGCCTCTTTGCACTTTTCCCGTATTCTCTGCACTTGTCCGCCCCTCTTTGCCCTTGTCCGCCCCTCTTTCCCCTTGTCCCGTATTCACAGCACTTGTCTGCCCCTCTTTGCCCTTGTGCGCCCCTCTTTGCCCTTGTCCGCCCCTCTTTGCCCTTGTCCGCCCCTCTTTGCCCTTGTCCGCCCCTCTTTGAACTTGTCCGCCCCTCCTTGAAATTGTCCGCCCCCTCTTTGCCTTTGTCCGCCCCCTCTTTGCCCTTGTCCGCCCCTCTTTGCCCTTGTCCACCCCTCTTTGCCCTTGTCCGCCCCTCTTTGCCCTTGTCCGCCCCTCTTTGCCCTTGTCCGCCCCTCTTTGCCCTTGTCCGCCCCTCTTTGCCCTTGTCCCTTTTTCTCAGGAATTGTCCGCCCCTCTTTGCCCTTGTCCGCCCCTCTTTGCCCTTGTCCGCCCGTCTTTGCACTTGTCCGCCCATCTTTGCCTTTGTCCACCCCTCTTTGAACTTGTCCCGTATTCTCAGCACTTGTCCGCCCCTCATTGCCCTTGTCCGCCCCTCTTTGCCCTTGTCCGCCCCTCTTTGCCCTTGTCTGCCCCTCTTTGCCCTTGTCCGCCCCTCTTTGCCCTTGTCCGCCCCTCTTTGCCCTTGTCCGTCCCTCTTTGCCCTTGTCCGCCCGTCTTTGCCCTTTTACGCCCCTCCTTGCCCTTGTCCGACTCTCTTTGCCCTTGTCCGACCCTCTTTGCCCATCTCCTGTATTTTCGGCACTTCTCCGCCCCTCTTTGCCCTGGTCCGCCCCTCTTTGCCCTGGTCCGCCCCTCTTTGCCCTGGTCCGCCCCTCTTTGCCCTGGTCCGCCCCTCTTTGCCCTTGTCCGCACCTCTTTGCCCTTGTCTGCCCCTCTTTGCACTTTTCCACCCCTCATTGCACTTGTCCGCCCCTCTTTGCCCTTGTCCCGTATTCTCCGCACTTGTCCGCCACTCTTTGCACATGTCTGCCCATCTTTGCACTTTTCCGCCCCTCCTTGCCCTTGTCCGCCCCTCTTTGCCCTTGTCCGCCCCTCTTTCCCCTTGTCCGCCCCACTTTGCCCCTGTCCGCGCCTCTTTGCAATTGTCCCGTATTCTCTGCACTTGTCCGCCCCTCTTTGCCCTTGTGCGCCCCTCATTTCCATTGTCCGCCCCTCTTTGCCCTTGTCCGCCCCTCTTTGACCTTGTCCTTCACTCTTTGCACTTGTCTTCCCCTCTTTGACCTTGTCCCGTATTCTCCGCACTTGTACGCCCCACTTTGCCCTTGTCAACCCCTTTTTGCCCTTTTCCCGTATTCTCCACTCTTGTCCGCCCCTCTTTGCCCTTGTCCACACGTCATTGCCCTTGTCCCGTATTCTCCGCACTTGTCCGTCCCGCTTTGCCCTTGTCCGCCACTCTTTGCCCTTGTCCGCCACTCTTTGCCCTTGTCCGCCACTCTTTGCCCTTGTCCGCCCCTCTGTGCCCTTGTCCCGTATTCTCTGCCCTTCTCCGTACCTCTTTGCCCTTGTCCTGTATTCTCCGCACTTGTCTGTCCCTCTTTGCCCTTTTCCAACCCTCTTTGCACATGTCTGACACTCTTTCCACTTTTCCCGTATTCTCCGAACTTGTCTGCTCCTCTTTTCCCTTTTCAGCCCCTCTTTGCCCTTGTCCACCCCTCTTTGCCCTTGTCCACCTCTCTTTGCCCTTGTCCCGTATTCTCCGCACTTGTCTGTCCCTCTTTGCCCTTTTCCCGTATTCTCCGCACTTGTCCGCTCCTCTTTGCCATTTTCAGCCCATCTTTGCCCTTGTCCGCCCCTCTTTGTGCTTGTCCATCTCTCTTTGCCCTTGTCCAGTATTCTCCGCATTTGTCCGCCTTTCTTTGCCCTTGTCCGCCCCTCTTTGCCCTTGTACCGTATTCTCCGCACTTCTCTGCCCCTGTTTGCACTTTTCCCGTATTCTCTGTACTTCTCCGCTCCTCTTTGGCCTTGTCCACCCCTCTTTGAGCTTGTCACCTCCTCTTTGCCGTTGTCCGCCCCTCTTTGCACTTGTCTGCCCCTCTTTGACCTTGTCTGTCCCTTTTCCACTTGTCCGCCCCTCTCTGCCCTTGTCTACCCCTCTTAGTCCTTGTCCGCCCCTCTATGCACTTGTCCCGTATTCTCAGCAATTCTCCGCCCCTCTTTGCCCTTGTCCCGTATTCTCCGCACCTCTCCAACCCTCTTTGCCCTTCTCCGACCCTCTTTGCCTTTGTCCTTCCCTCTGTGCCCTTGTCCGCCCCTCTTTGCCATTGTCCGCCCCTCTTTGCCCTTTTCCGCCCCACTTTGCCCTTGTCAGCCCCTCTTTGCACTTGTCCCGTATTCTCTGCCCTTGTCCGCAAATATTTGCCTTGTCCCGTATTCTCCGCCCTTGTCCGACCCTCCTTTCCCTTGTCCCTTATTATCAGCCCTTCTCCGCCTGTCTGTGCCCTTGTCCACCCGTCTTTGCCCTTGTCCGCACATCTTTGCCCTTGTCCGCACGTCTTTGCCCTTCTCCGTCAGTCTTATCCCTTGTCCGCCCCTCTTTGCAATTCTCCGCCCGTCTTTGCCTTTGTCCGCCCATCTTTTCCCTTGTCCCGTATTCTCCCCCCATTGTACGCCCCTCTTTGAATTTGTCCCGTATTCTCCACACTTGTCGGCCACTCTTTGCACTTGTCCGCCCCTCTTTGCCCTTGTCCGCCCCTTTTTGCCCTTCTCCGCCCCCTTTGACCTTGTCGCCCCTCTTTGCCCTTTTCCGCCCCTCTTTGCCCTTGTCCAGTATTCTCCGGAATTCTCCGCCCCTCTTTGCCCTTTTCCGCTGCTCTTGGCCCTTGTCGCGTATTCTCCGCAATTCTCTGCCCCTCTTTGCCCTTGTCCACCCCTCTTTGCCCTTCTCCGCCCTTCTTTGCCCTTGTCCACCCCTCCTTGCCCTTCTCCGCCCCTCTTTGCCCTTGTCCCGTATTTTCCGCACTTCTCCGCCCCTTCTTTGCTCTTTTCCGGCCCTCTTTGCCCTTGTCCGTCAATTTTTGCCTTTTCCGCACGTCTATGCCCTTGCCCGCCCGTCTATGCCCTTGCCCCTTCTTCTCCGCACTTCTCCGCCTTTTCTTTACCCTTGTCCGCCCCCTCTTTACCCTTGTCCGCCCCCTCTTTGCCCTTGTCTCGTATTCTCCGAAATTCTCCGACCCTCTTTGCCCTTGTCGTTCCCTCTTTGCACTTTTCCCCCTTCTTTGCCCTTGTCCGTCCCTCTTTGCCCTTGTCCGTCCCTCTTTGCACTTGTCCGACCCTCTTTGCACTTGTCCGCCCCTCTTTGAACTTTTCAGCCCCTCTTTCCTCTTGTCCGCCCCTCTTTACACTTGTCTGACCCTCTTTGCCCTTGTCCGACCCTCTTTGCCCTCGTCCCGTATTCTACGCACTTGTCTGCCCCTCTTTGCACTTGTCCGCCACTATTTTCCTTTGTCCGCCCCTCTTTGCCCTTGGTCGCCCCTCTTTGCCCTAATCCCGTAATCTCCGCAACTGTCCGACCCTCTTTGCCCTTGACCGCCCCTCTTTGCCCTTGTCCACCCCTCAATGCCCTTGTCCGCCCCTCTTTGCCTTTGTCTGGCTCTCTTTGCACTTCTCCGACCCTCTTTGCACTTGTCCCGTATTCTACGCACTTCTCCGCCTCTCTTTGCCCTTTTCCACCCCTCTTTCCCTTGTCTGCCCCTCTTTGAACTTCTCCGCCCCTCTTTGCAATTCTCTGCCCGTCTTTGCCATTGTCCGCCCCTCTTTGCCCTTGTACACCCCTCTTAGCTCTTGTCCGCTCCTCTTTGCCCTTTTCCGCTCCTCTTTGCCCTTTTCAGCCCTTCTTTGCACTTGTCCACCCTCTTTACCATTGTCCACCCTCTTTGCCATTGTCCGCCCCTCTTTGCCCTTGTCCTGTATTTTCCGCCCTTGTCCGCCCCTCTTTGCACTTGTCCCTTATTCTCCGCCCTTGTCCGAACCTCTTTGCCCTTGTCAGCCCCTCTTTGCCCTTGTCCGCCCCTCTTTGCACTTGTCTGCCCCTCTTTGCCCTTGACCCGTGTTCTCTGCCTTTGTCCACCATTCTTTTCACTTGTCCCGTGTTCTCTTCACTTGTCCGCCCCTTTTTGCCCTTGTCCCGTACTCTCCGATCTTGTCCACCCCTCTTTGCACTTGTCCGCCCCTCTTTGCCCTTCTCCGTCCCCTTTGCACTTCTCCACCCCGCTTTGCCATTGTCCGCCCCTCTTTGCTCTTCTCCACACCTCTTTGCCCTTGTCCGCCCCTGTTTTCACTTGTCCGCCCCTCTTTGCCCTTGTCCCGTGTTCTCCGCACTTCTCCGCCCCACTTTGCTCTTCTCCGCACTTCTTTGCCCTTGTCCGCCCCTCTTTGCCCTTGTCCCGTATTCTCTGCACTTCTCTGCCCCTCTTTGCCCTTCTCCGCCCCTCTTTGCCCTTGTCCGCCCCTCTTTGCCCTTGTCCGCCCCTCTTTGCACTTGTCCGCCCCTCTTTGCCCTTGTCCGCCCCTCTTTGCCCTTGTCTGACACTCTTTACGCTTGTCCGCCCCTCTTTGCCCTTGTCCGACCCTCTTTGCCCTTGTCCGACCCTCTTTGCCCTTCTCCGCCCCTCTTTGCACTTGTCTGCTATTCTCCGCACTTGTCCGCCTCTCTTTTCCCTTTTCCGCCCATATTTGCCCTTGTCCGCCCCTCTTTGCCATTGTCCCGTATTCTCCGCATATCTCCGTCCTCTTTGCCCTTGTCTGGCCCTCTTTGCCCTTGTCCGCCCATCTTTGCCTTTCTCCGCCCGTCTTTGCCCTTGTCCGCCCCCCCTTTAACTTGACGCCCCCTCTTTTCCCTTGTCCGCCCCTCTTTTCCCTTTTCCACCCCTCTTTGCCCTTTTCCGCCCCTCTTTGCACTTTTCCACCCCTCTTTGCCCTTGTCCACCCCTCTTTGCCCTTGTCCACCCCTCTTTGCCCTTTTCCACCCCTCTTTGCCCTTGTCCCATATTAACCGCACTTCTCAGTCCCACATTGCCCTTGTCCGCCTCTCTTTGCTCTTCTACCCCTCTTTGCACTTGTCCGCCCCTCTTTGCCCTTTTCCCGTAATCTCCGCCCTTGTCCGACCCTCTTTCCCCTTGTCCGCCCCTATTTGCCCTTGTCCGATCCTCTTTGCCCTTGTCCGATCCTCTTTGCCCTTGTCCGCCCCTCTTTGCAATTGTCCGCCCTTCTTTGCCCTTGTCCGACCCTCTTTTCCCTGGTCCGCCCCTCTTTGCCCTTGTCAGCCCCTCTTTGCCCTTGTCCACTCCCCTTTGCTAATGTCCGACCCTCTTTCACCTTGTCCGCCCCTCTTTGCCCTTGTCCAGTATTCAACACACTTGTCCGCCTCTCTTTACACTTCTCCCGTATTCTCCGCACTTGTCTGCTCGCCTTTGCCCTTGTCTGCACCTCTTTGCCCTTGTCCGCCCCTCTTTGCCCATGTCCAACCCTCATTGCGCTTGTCCCATATTCTCCGCACTTGTCCGCCCCTCTTTGACCTTGTCCGCCCCTCTTTGCACTTTTCCCGTATTCTCCGCCCTTATCCGCCCCCTTTGAACTTGTCCGCCTCTCTTTGCCCTTGTCCGACCCTCTTTGCGCTTGTCCCGTATTCTCCGCAGTTGTCCGCCCCTCTTTGATATTGTCCGCCTCTCTTTGCCCTTGTCCTACTCTCTTTGCAATGTCCCGAATTCTCCGCCCTTGTCCGCCCCTCTTTGACCTTGTCCGTCCCTCTTTGCCCTTATCCGCCACTCTTTCCACTTTTCCGACCCTGTTTGCCCCTGTCCGCCCCTGTTTGCCCTTGTCCGCCCCTCTTTGCCCTTGTCCGCCCCTCTTTGCCCTTGTCCGCCCCTCTTTGCCCTTGTCCGCCCCTCTTTGCCCTTGTCCGCCCCTCTTTGCCCTTGTCCGCCCCTCTTTGCCCTTGTCCGCCCCTCTTTGCCCTTGTCCGCCCCTCTTTGCCCTTGTCCGCCCCTCTTTGCCCTTTTCCGCTCCTCTTTGCCCTTTTCCGCCCCTCTTTGCCCTTGTCCGCCCCTCTTTGCCCTTGTCCGCCCCTCTTAGCCCTTGTAAGCCACTCTTTGACCTTGTCGGCCCCTCTTTGCGCTTGTCCGACCCTCTTTGCCCTTGTCCTGTATTCTCCGCACTTCTCCGCCCTCTTTGCCCTTGCCCGCCCCTCTTTGTCCTTGCCCACCCCTCTTTGCCCTTGCCCGCCCCTCTTTGCCCTTGCCCGCCCCTCTTTGCCCTTGCCCGCCCCTCTTTGCAATTGTCCGCCCCTCTTTGCACTTGTCCGCCCCTCTTTGCCCTTGTGCAACCCTCTTTGACCTTGTCCCGTATTCTCCGCCCTTGTCCGCCCCTCTTTGCCCTTGTCCCGTATTATCCTCAATTGTCCGCCCCTATTTGCCTTTGTCCCGTATTCTCCACACTTGTCCGCCCCTCTTTGCCCTTGTCCCCTATACTCCGCCCTTCTCCGCGCCTCTTTGCCCTTGTCCCGTGTTCTCCACAATTGTCCGCTCCTCTTTGCCCTTGTCCGCACCTCTTTGCTTTTGTCCTACCCACTTTGCTCTTGTCCGACCCTATTTGCCCTTGTCCGACCCTCTTTGCCCTTGTCCGACCCTCTTTGCCCTTGTCCGACCCTCTTTGCCCTTGTCCGACCCTCTTTGTCCTTGTCCCATATTCTCCGCACTTTTCCTCCCCTCTTTGCCCTATTCCCATATTCTCCGCTCCTCTTTGCCCTTGTCTGCCCCTCTTTGCCCTTGTCAGCCCCTCTTTGCCCTTGTCCCGTATTCTCGGCCCTTTTCCACCCCTCTTTGCCCTTCTCCCGTATTCTCCGACCTTATCTGCCCCTCTTTGCACTTTTCAATTATTCTCTGCACTTGTCCGCCCCTCTTTGACGTTGTCCCGTATTCTCCGCCCTTGTCAGCCCCTCTTTGCCCTTGTCCCGTATTCTCAGCCCTTCTCTGCCCCTCTTTGCCCGTGTCCCGTATTCTCCACCCTTGTCAGCCCCTCTTTGCCCTTTTCCCATATTCTGCGCCCTTGTCAGCCCCTCTTTGCAGTTTTCCCGTATTCTCCGCCCTTATCCGCCCCTCTTTGTCCTTCTTCCGTATTCTCAAAAATTGTCCGCCCCTCTTTGCCCTTGTGCGGCCCTCTTTGCCCTTGTCCGCCCCTCTTAGCCTTTGTCCGCCCCTCTTAGCCCTTGTCCGCCCCTCTTAGCCCTTGTCCGCCCCTCTTTGCACTTGTCCGTCCCTCTTTGCCATTCTGCGCACCTCTTTGCACTTGTGCGCCCCTCTTTGCCCTGATGCACCCCTCTTTCCCTTGTCCACCCCTCTTTGCACTTGTCCCGTATTATCCGCCCTTGTCCGACCCTGTTTACACTTGACCCGTATTCTCCACCCTTGTCCGCCCCTCTTTGCCCTTGTCCCGTATTCTCCGCCCTTGTCCGCCCCTCTTTGCCCTTGTCTTGTATTCTCCGCACTTCTCCGACCCTCTTTGCCCTTGTCGGCCCCTCTTTGCCCTTGTCCGCTCTCTTTACCCTTGTCCCGTATTCTCCGCAATTGTCCGCCCCTCTTTGCCCTTTTCCGCCCCTCTTTGCCCTTTTCCGCCCCTCTTTGCCTTTGTCCGCCCCTCTTTGCCCTTGTTCCGTATTCTCCGAACTTGTCTGCCCCTCTTTGCAATTGTCAAGTATTCTCCGCCCTTGTCCGCCCCTCTTTGCCCTTGTCCCGTATTCTCAGCCCTTCTCTGCCCCTCTTTGCCCGTGTCCCGTATTCTCCACCCTTGTCAGCCCCTCTTTGCCCTTTTCCCATATTCTCCGCCCTTGTCCGCTCCTCTCTGCCCTTCTTCCGTATTCTCCAAAATTGTCCGCCCCTCTTTGCAGTTGTACGGCCCTCTTTGCCCTTGTCCGCCCCTCTTTGCCCTTTTCCGCCCCTCTTTGCCCTTGTCCGTCCCTCTTTGCCCTTGTGCTCCCCTCTTTGCCCTTGTGCGCCCCTCTTTGCCATTGTCCGCCCCTCTTTGCCATTGTCCGCCCCTCTTTGCCATTTTCCGCCCCTCTTTGCCATTGTCCGCCCCTCTTTGCCATTGTCCGTCCCTCTTTGCACTTGTCCGTCCCTCTTTGCACTTGTCCGTCCCTCTTTGCCCTTGTCCCATATTATCCGCAATTGTCCAACCCTATTTGCCCTTGTCCCGTATTCTCCACACTTGTCCGCCCCTCTTTGCCCTTGTCCCGTATACTCCGCCCTTATCCGCCCCTCTTTGCCCTTGTCCTGTGTTCTCCACCATTGTCCGCCCCTCTTTGCCCTAGTGCGCCCCTTTTTGCCTTTGTCCGCCCCTCTTTGCCCTTGTCCGACCGTCTTTGCCATTGTCCCGTATTCTCGGTACTTCTAAGCCCCTCTTTGCCTTTGTCCCGTATTCTTTTCCCTTCTCCGCCCCTCTTTGCTCTTATCTGCCCCTGTTTGCCCTTGTCCGCCCCTCTTTGCCCTTCTCCCCACCTCTTTGACCTTGTCCGCCCTCTGTGCACTTGTCCGCCCCTCCTTGCCTTTCTCCGCCCCTCTTTGCCCTTGTCCGCCCCTCTTTGCTTTTGTCTGCCCCTCTTTGCCCTTGTCCGACACTCTTTGCCCTTGTCCGACACTCTTTGCCCTTGTCTGACACTCTTTGCCCTTGTCCGACACTCTTTGCCCTTGTCCGACCCTCTTTGCCCTTGTCCGACCCTCTTTGCCCTTGTCTGCTCCTCTTTGCCCTTCTCCGCCCCTCTTTGCACTTGTGCGCCCCTCTTTGCACTTGTCCGCCCCTCTTTGCCATTGTCCGTCCCTCTTTGCCATTGTCCGTCCCTCTTTGCACTTGTCCGTCCCTCTTTGCCCTTGTCCCATATTATCCGCAATTGTCCACCCCTATTTGCCCTTGTCCAGTATTCTCCACACTTGTCCGCCCCTCTTTGCCCTTGTCCCGTATACTCCGCCCTTCTCCGCCCCTCTTTGCCCTTGTCCTGTGTTCTCCACCATTGTCCGCCCCTCTTGGCCCTAGTGCGCCCCTTTTTGCCTTTGTCCGCCCCTCTTTGCCCTTGTCCGACCGTCTTTGCCATTGTCCCGTATTCTCGGTACTTCTAAGCCCCTCTTTGCCTTTGTCCCGTATTCTTTGCCCTTCTCCGCCCCTCTTTGCTCTTATCTGCCCCTGTTTGCCCTTGTCCGCCCCTCTTTGCCCTTCTCCCCACCTCTTTGACCTTGTCCGCCCCCTGTGCACTTGTCCGCCCCTCCTTGCCTTTCTCCGCCCCTCTTTGCTCTTGTCCGCCCCTCTTTGCTTTTGTCTGCCCCTCTTTGCTTTTGTCCGACACTCTTTGCCCTTGTCCGACACTCTTTGCCCTTGTCCGACCCTCTTTGCCCTTGTCCGACCCTCTTTGCCCTTGTCCGACCCTCTTTGCCCTTGTCCGACCCTCTTTGTCCTTGTCCCGTATTCTCCGAACTATTCCTCCCCTCTTTGCCATATTCCCATATTCTCCGCTCCTCTTTGCCCTTGTCTGCCCCTCTTTGCCCTTGTAAGCCCCTCTTTGCACTTGTCCGCCCCTCTTTGCCCTTGTCCGCCCCTGTTTGCACTTGTCCATCCCTCTTTGCCCTTGTGCGCCCCTCTTTGCACTTGTGCGCTCCTCTTTGCACTTGTCCGCCCCTCTTTGCCATTGTCCGCCCCTCTTTGCACTTGTCCGTCCCTCTTTGACCTTGTCCCGTATTATCCGTAATTGTCCGCCCCTATTTGCCCTTGTCCCGTATTCTCCACACTTGCCCGCCCCTCTTTGCCCTTGTCCCGTATACTCCGCCCTTCTCCGCCCCTCTTTGCCCTTGTCCCGTGTTCTCCACCATTGTCCGCCCCTCTTTGCCCTAGTTCGCCCCTTTTTGACTTTGTCTGCCCCTCTTTTCCCTTGTCCGACCGTCTTTGCCATTGTCCCGTATTCTCGGTACTTCTAAGCCCCTCTTTGCCTTTGTCCCGTATTCTTTGCCCTTGTCCGCCCCTCTTTGAAAATTATCTGCCCCTGTTTGCCCTTGTCCGCCCCTCTTTGCCCTTCTCCCCACCTCTTTGACCTTGTCCGCCCCTCCTTGCCTTTCTCCGCCCCTCTTTGCTCTTGTCCGCCCCTCTTTGCCCTTGTCCGACCCTCTTTGCTTTTGTCTGCCCCTCTTTGCCCTTCTCCGACCCTCTTTGCCCTTGTCCGACCCTCTTTGCCCTTGTCCGACCCTCTTTGCCCTTGTCCGACCCTCTTTGCCCTTGTCCCGTATTCTCCGCACTTTTCCTCCTCTCTTTGCCCTATTCCCATATTCTCCGCTCCTCTTTGCCCTTGTCTGCCCCTCTTTGCCCTTGTCTGCCCCTCTTTGCCCTTGTAAGCCCCTCTTTGCCCTTGTCCGCCCCTCTTTGCCCTTGTCCGCCCCTCTTTGCCCTTGTCCCGTATTTTCCGAACTTATCTGCCCCTCTTTGCACTTTTCAATTATTCTCTGCACTTGTCCGCCCCTCTTTGACGTTGTCCCGTATTCTCCGCCCTTGTCAGCCCCTCTTTGCCCTTGTCCCGTATTCTCAGCCCTTCTCTGCCCCTCTTTGCCCGTGTCCCGTATTCTCCACCCTTGTCAGCCCCTCTTTGCCCTTTTCCCATATTCTCCGCCCTTGTCAGCCCCTCTTTGCAGTTTTCCCGTATTCTCCGCCCTTACCCGCCCCTCTTTGTCCTTCTTCCGTATTCTCAAAAATTGTCCGCCCCTCTTAGCCCTTGTCCGCCCCTCTTAGCCCTTGCCCGCCCCTCTTAGCCCTTGTCCGCCCCTCTTTGCAATTCTGCGCACCTCTTTGCACTTGTGCGCCCCTCTTTGCCCTGATGCACCCCTCTTTCCCTTGTCCACCCCTCTTTGCACTTGTCCCGTATTATCCGCCCTTGTCCGACCCTGTTTACACTTGACCCGTATTCTCCACCCTTGTCCGCCCCTCTTTGCCCTTGTCCCGTATTCTCCGCCCTTGTCCGCCCCTCTTTGCCCTTGTCCTGTATTCTCCGCACTTCTCCGCCCCTCTTTGCCCTTGTCGGCCCCTCTTTGCCCTTGTCCGCTCTCTTTACCCTTGTCCCGTATTCTCCGCAATTGTCCGCCCCTCTTTGCCCTTTTCCGCCCCTCTTTGCCTTTGTCCGCCCCTCTTTGCCCTTGTCCCGTATTCTCCGAACTTGTCTGCCCCTCTTTGCAATTGTCAAGTATTCTCCGCCCTTGTCCGCCCCTCTTTGCCCTTGTCCCGTATTCTCAGCCCTTCTCTGCCCCTCTTTGCCCGTGTCCCGTATTCTCCACCCTTGTCAGCCCCTCTTTGCCCTTTTCCCATATTCTCCGCCCTTGTCCGCTCCTCTCTGCCCTTCTTCCGTATTCTCCAAAATTGTCCGCCCCTCTTTGAACTTGTCCGCCCCTCTTTGCCCTTTTCCGCCCCTCTTTGCACTTGTCCGTCCCTCTTTGCCCTTGTGCGCCCCTCTTTGCACTTGTGCGCCCCTCTTTGCACTTGTGCGCCCCTCTTTGCCATTGTCCGCCCCTCTTTGCCATTGTCCGTCCCTCTTTGCACTTGTCCGTCCCTCTTTGCACTTGTCCGTCCCTCTTTGCCCTTGTCCCATATTATCCGCAATTGTCCAACCCTATTTGCCCTTGTCCCGTATTCTCCACACTTGTCCGCCCCTCTTTGCCCTTGTCCCGTATACTCCGCCCTTCTCCGCCCCTCTTTGCCCTTGTCCTGTGTTCTCCACCATTGTCCGCCCCTCTTTGCCCTAGTGCGCCCCTTTTTGCCTTTGTCCGCCCCTCTTTGCCCTTGTCCGACCGTCTTTGCCATTGTCCCGTATTCTCGGTACTTCTAAGCCCCTCTTTGCCTTGTCCCGTATTCTTTGCCCTTCTCCGCCCCTCTTTGCTCTTATCTGCCCCTGTTTGCCCTTGTCCGCCCCTCTTTGCCCTTCTCCCCACCTCTTTGACCTTGTCCGCCCCCTGTGCACTTGTCCGCCCCTCCTTGCCTTTCTCCGCCCCTCTTTGCTCTTGTCCGCCCCTCTTTGCTTTTGTCTGCCCCTCTTTGCTTTTGTCTGTCCCTATTTGCCCTTGTCCGACACTCTTTGCCCTTGTCCGACCCTCTTTGCCCTTGTCCGAACCTCTTTGTCCTAGTCCCGTATTCTCCGAACTATTCCTCCCCTCTTTGCCCTATTCCCATATTCTCCGCTACTCTTTGCCCTTGGCTGCCCCTCTTTGCCCTTGTAAGCCCCTCTTTGCACTTGTCCGCCCCTCTTTGCCCTTGTCCGCCCCTGTTTGCACTTGTCCATCCCTCTTTGCCCTTGTGCGCCCCTCTTTGCACTTGTGCGCTCCTCTTTGCACTTGTCCGCCCCTCTTTGCCATTGTCCACCCCTCTTTGCACTTGTCCGTCCCTCTTTGCCCTTGTCCCGTATTATCCGTAATTGTCCGCCCCTATTTGCCCTTGTCCCGTATTCTCCACACTTGTCCGCCCCTCTTTGCCCTTGTCCCGTATACTCCGCCCTTCTCCGCCCCTCTTTGCCCTTGTCCCGTGTTCTCCACCATTGTCCGCCCCTCTTTGCCCTAGTTCGCCCCTTTTTGACTTTGTCCGCCCCTCTTTGCCCTTGTCCGACCGTCTTTGCCATTGTCCCGTATTCTCGGTACTTCTAAGCCCCTCTTTGCCTTTGTCCCGTATTCTTTGCCCTTGTCCGCCCCTCTTTGAAAATTATCTGCCCCTGTTTGCCCTTGTCCGCCCCTCCTTGCCTTTCTCCGCCCCTCTTTGCTCTTGTCCGCCCCTCTTTGCCCTTGTCCGACCCTCTTTGCCCTTGTCCGACCCTCTTTGCCCTTGTCCGACCCTCTTTGCCCTTGTCCGACCCTCTTTGCCCTTGTCCGACCCTCTTTGCCCTTGTCCGACCCTCTTTGCCCTTGTCCGACCCTCTTTGCCCTTGTCCGACCCTCTTTGCCCTTGTCCGACCCTCTTTGCCCTTGTCCCGTATTCTCCGCTCCTCTTTGCCCTTGTAAGCCCCTCTTTGCCCTTGTAAGCCCCTCTTTGCCATTGTAAGCCCCTCTTTGCCCTTGTAAGCCCCTCTTTGCCCTTGTCCGCCCCTCTTTGCCCTTGTCCGCCCCTCTTTGCCCTTGTCCCGTATTCTCGGCCCTTTTCCACCCCTCTTTGCCCTTCTCCCGTATTCTCCGACCTTATCTGCCCCTCTTTGCACTTTTCAATGATTCTCTGCCCTTGTCCGCCCCTCTTTGACGTTGTCCCGTATTCTCCGCCCTTGTCAGCCCCTCTTTGCAGTTGTCCTGTATTCTCCGCTCTTGTCCGCCCCTCTTTGCCCTTCTTCCGTATTCTCTAAAACTGTCCGCCCCTCTTTGCCCTTGTGCGCCCCTCTTTGCATTTGTGCGGCCCTCTTAGCCCTTGTCCGCCCCTCTTAGCCCTTGTCCGCCCCTCTTAGCCCTTGTCCGCCCCTCTTAGCCCTTGTCCGCCCCTCTTAGCCCTTGTCCGCCCCTCTTAGCCCTTGTCCGCCCCTCTTTGCACTTGTCCGCCCCTCTTTGCCATTCTGCGCACCTCTTTGCACTTGTGCGCCCCTCTTTGCCCTGATGCACCTTTCTTTCCCTTGTCCGCCCCTCTTTGCACTTGTCCCGTATTATCCGCCCTTGTCCACCCTTGTTTACTCTTGACCCGTATTCTCCACCCTTGTCCGCCCCTCTTTGCCCTTGTCCCGTATTCTCCACCCTTGTCCGCCCCTCTTTGCCCTTGTCCTGTATTCTCCGCACTTCTCCGCCCCTCTTTGCCCTTGTCGGCCCCTCCTTGCTCTTGTCCGCCCTCTTTGCCCTTGTCCCGTATTCTCCGCAATTGTCGGCCCCTCTTTGCCCTTTTCCGCCCCTCTTTGCCCTTTTCCGCCCCTCTTTGCCTTTGTCCGCCCCTCTTTACCCTTGTCCCGTATTCTCCGAACTTGTCTGCCCCTCTTTGCAATTGTCAAGTATTCTCCGCCCTTTTCCGCCCCTCTTTGCCCTTGTCCCGTATTCTCAGCCCTTCTCTGCCACTCTTTGCCCGTGTCCCGTATTCTCCGCCCTTCTCCGCTCCTCTCTGCCCTTCTTCCATATTCTCCAAAATTGTCCGCCCCTCTTTGCCCTTGTCCGTCCCTCTTTGCCCTTGTGCGCCCCTCTTTGCACTTGTGCACCCCTCTTTGCACTTGTCCGCCCCTCTTTGCCCTTGTGCACCCCTCTTTGACCTTGTGCCCCTCTCTTTGCCCTTGTCCCGTATTCTCCACCCTTGTCCGCCCCTCTTTGCCCTTGTCCCGTATACTCTGCCCTTGTCCGCCCCTCTTTGCCCTTGTCCCGTATTCTACGCACTTCTCCTCCCCTTCTTTGCCATTGTCTGCCCCTTCTTTGCCCTTGTCCGCTCCTTTTCCTCTTGTCCGCCCCTCTTTGCCCTTGTCCGCCCCTCTTTGCCCTTGTCCGCCCCTCTTTGCCCTTGTCCGCCCCTCTTTGCCCTTGTCCGCCCCTCTTTGCCCTTGTCCGCCCCTCTTTGCCCTTGTCCGCCCCTCTTTGCCCTTGTCCGCCCCTCTTTGCCCTTGTCCGCCCCTCTTTGCCCTTGTCCCGTATTCTCCGCAATTCTCTGTCACTCTTTGCAATTGTCGGCCCCTCTTTGCACTTGTCCGCCCGTCTTTGGCATTGTCTGCCTGTCTTTTCCCTTGTCCTCCAAACATTGCGCTAGTCCGCCCCTGTTTTCACTTCTCCCGTATTGTCAGCACTTCTCGGTCACTCTTTGCCCTTGTCCGCCCCTCTTTGCCCTTGTCCGCTCCTCTTTGCCCTTGTCCGCCCCTCTTTGCCCTTGTCCCGTACTCTCCGTACTTCTCTGCCCCTTCTTTGTCCCTGTCCGCCATTCTTTGCCCTTGTCCTCCCCTCTTTGCCCTTCTCCGCCCCTCATTGCCCTTGTCCGCCCCTTTTTGCCATTGTCGGCCCCTCTTTGTCCTTATAAGCCCCCTTTGCCCTTGTCCGCCGTCTTTGCCCTTGTCCGCCCCTCTTTGCCCTTGTGCACCCCTCTTTGCCCTTGTCCGCCCCTCTTTGCCCTTGTCTGCCCCTATTTGCCCTTGTCCCATATTCTCCGCACATCTCCGCTCTGCTTACCATTTTCCACCCCTCTTTGCACTTGTCCAGTATTCTCCACCCCTCTTTGAATCTTGTCCGCCCCTCTTTGCCCTTGTCCGACTCTTTTTGCACTTGTCCACCCCTCTTTGCCCTTGTCCCGTATTCTCCACCATTTTCCGCCCCTCTTTGCCCTTGTCCGCCCCTCTTTGCCCTTGTCCGCCCCTCTTTGCCCTTGTCCGCCCCTCTTTGCCCTTGTCCGCCCCTCTTTGCCCTTGTCCGCCCCTCTTTGCCCTTGTCCGCCCCTCTTTGCCCTTGTCCGCCCCTCTTTGCCCTTGTCCTCCACTCTTTGCCCATGTCCCGTATTCTCCGCACTTGTCCGCCCCTCATTGACCTTGTCTGTCCCTCTTTGCCCTTGTCCGCCCCTCTTTGCACTTTTTCTGTATTCTCTGCCCTTGTCCGGCCCTCTGTGCCCTTGTCCGCCCCTCTTTGCCATTCTCCGCACCTCTTTGCTCTTGAGCGGCCCACTTTGCCATTGTCCCGTATTCTCCTCACTTGTCCGCCCCTCTTTGCTCTTGTCCCATATTCTCCGCACTTCTCCGCCCCTCTTTGCCCTTGTCCGCCCCTCTTTGCCCTTGTCCGCCCCTCTTTGCCCTTGTCCAACCCTCTTTGCATTTGTCCGCCCCTCTTTGAACTTGTCCGCCCCTCTTTGCTCTTGTCCCGTATTCTCCGCACTTCTCTGCCCCTCTTTTCCCATGTCCGCGCCTCTTTGCCCTTCTCCGCCCCTCTTTGCACTTCTCTGACCCTGTTTGCCACTGTCGGATCCTCTTTGCACTTGTCAACCCCTCTTTGCATTTCTCCACCCCTCTTTGCCCTTGTCCGCCCCTCTTTGCCCTTGTCCGCCCCTCTTTGCCCTTGTCCGCCCCTCTTTGCCCTTGTCCACCCCTCTTTGACCTTGTCCCTTTTTCTCCGCACTTCTCCGCTCCTCTTTGCATTCGTCTGCACATATTTGCACTTGTCCGCTCCTCTTTCCCCTTGTCCGCCCCTCTTTGCCCTTGTCCGCCCCTCTTTGCCCTTGTCAGCCCCTCTTTGCCCTTGTCCGCCCCTCTTTGCCCTTGTCCCGTATTCTTTGACCTTGTCCGCCCCTCTTTGCCCTTGTCCGCCCCTCTTTGCACTTTTCCTGTATTCTCCGCCCTTGTCCGCCCCTCTGTGCCCTTGTCCGCCCCTCTGTGCCCTTGTCCGCCCCTCTTTGCCATTCTCCGCACCTCTTTGCTCTTGAGCGGCCCACTTTGCCATTGTCCCGTATTCTCCTCACTTGTCCCCCCCTCTTTGCTGTTGTCCCATATTCTCCGCACTTCTCCGCCCCTCTTTGCCCTTGTCCGCCCCTCTTTGCCATTGTCCGCCCATCTTTGCCCTTGTCCGACCCTCTTTGCATTTGTCCGCCCCTCTTTGCTCTTGTCCCGTATTCTCCGCACTTCTCTGCCCCTCTTTTCCCATGTCCGCGCCTCTTTGCCCTTCTCCGCCCCTCTTTGCACTTCTCTGAACCTGTTTGCCACTGTCGGATCCTCTTTGCCCTTGTCAAACCCTCTTTGCCCTTGTCCGCCCCTCTTTGCCCTTGTCCGCCCCTCTTTGCCCTTGTCCGCCCCTCTTTGCCCTTGTCCGCCCCTCTTTGCCCTTGTCCGCCCCTCTTTGACCTTGTCCCTTATTCTCCGCACTTCTCCGCTCCTCTTTGCCTTCGTCTGCACATATTTGCACTTGTCCGCTCCTCTTTCCCCTTGTCCGCCCCTCTTTGCCCTTGTCAGCCCCTCTTTGCCCTTGTCCGCCCCTCTTTGCCCTTGTCCCGTATTCTTTGCCCTTGTCCGCCCCTCTTTGCCCTTGTCCGCCCCTCTTTCCCCTTGTCCGCCCCTCTTTGCCCTTTTCCGATCCTATTTGCCATTTTCCGCCCCCTTTGCACTTGTCCATCCCTCTTTGCCCTTCTCCGCCCCTCTTTGCCATTCTCCGCTCCTCTTTCCCCTTGTTCGCCCTTCTTTGCCCTGGTCCGCCCCTCTTTCCCTTTGTCTACCCCTCTTTGCCCTTGTCCAACCCTCTTTGCCCTTGTCCCGTATTCTCCGCACTTTTCCTCCCCTCTTTGCCCTTGTCTGCCCCTCTTTGCCCTTGTCAGCCCCTCTTTGCAATTGTCCAACCCTCTTTCCCCTTGTCCCGTATTGTCCGCATTTCTACGCCCCTCTTTACCCTTGTCCGCCCCTCTTTGAACTTCTCCGCACCTCTTTCCCCTTGACCGCCTTTCTTTGACCTTGTCCGCCCCTCTTTGCCCTTGTCCGCCCGTCTTTGCCCTTGTCCGCCCCTCTTTGCCCTTGTCGGCCCCTCTTTGCCCTTGTGCGACCCTCTTTGCCCTTGTCCCGTATTCTCCGCACTTCTCCGCCCCTCTTTGCCCTTGTCCGCCCCTCTTTGCCCTTGTCCGCCCCTCTTTGCCCTTGTCCGCCCCTCTTTGCCCTTGTCCGCCCCTCTTTGCCCTTGTCCGCCCCTATTTAACCTTGTCCACCCCTATTTGCGCTTCTGCGCCCCTCTTTGATCTTGTCCGCACCTCTTCGCACTTGTGCTCCCCTCTTTGCCCTTGTGTGCCCCTTATTGGCCTTGTCCGCACCTCTTTGCCCTTGTCCGCCCCTCTTTGCCGTTGTCCCGTATTCTCCGACCCTCTTTGCACCTGACCGCCCCTCTTTGCACTTGTCCGCCCCTCTCTGCACTTGTCCAGTATTCTCCGCATTTCTCCACCCCTCTTTGCCCTTTTCCGCCCCTCTTTGCCCTTGTCTGCCCCTCTTTCCCCTTGTCCGCATGTCTTTGCAATTGTCTGCCCCTCTTTGCCCTTGTCCCGTATTCTCCGCCCTTCTCCTATACACTTTGCCCTTGTTCGCACATCCTTGCCCTTGTCTGCCCCTCTTTGCCGTTGTCTGCCCCTCTTTGCCCTTGTCTGCCCCTCTTTGACCTTGTCTGCCCCTCTTTGACCTTGTCCGACCCTCTTTGCCCTAGTCCAACACTCTTTGACCTTGTCCCATATTCTCCGCAATTTTCCCCCCTCTTTCATCTTGTCCTGCATGCTCCGCATTTCTCCACCCCTCTTTGCCATTCTCCGCATCTCTTTGCTTTTGTCCGTCCCTCTTTGCCCTTGTCCCTCCCTCTATTACCTTCTCCGCCCCTCTTTGCCCTTGTCACGTATTCTCCGCACTTCTCCGCCCCTCTATAACCTTGTCCCCTATTCTCCGCACTTCTCCGAACCTCTTTACCCTTGTCTGCCCCTCTTTGCCGTTGTCTGCCCCTCTTTGCCCTTGTCCGCCCCTCTTTGCCCTTGTCTGCCCCTCTTTGCCCTTGTCTGCCCCTCTTTGCCCTTGTCCGCCCCTCTTTGCCCTTGTCCGACCCTCTTTGCCCTTGTCCGCCCCTCGTTGCCCTTGTCCCGTATTCTCCGGCCCTCTTTGCACTTTTCCGCCCCTCTTCGCTCTTGTCCACCCCTCTTTGCACTTTTCCACCCCTCTTTGCTCTTGTCCGACTCTACCCTTGTCCGACCCATTTTGCCCTTGTCCGACCCTCTTTGCCCTTGTCCCATATTCTCCGCCCCTCTTTGCCCTTGTCCGCCCCTCTTTGCCCTTGTCCGCCCCTCTTTGCCATTTCCGCCCCTCTTTGCCCTTGTCTGCCCCTCTTTGCCCTTGTCCGCCCTTCTTTGCCCTTGTCCGCACCTATTTGCCCTTTCCCGCACATCTTTGTCCTTGTCCCCCCGTCTTTGCCCTTGTCCGTCACTCTTTGCCCTTGTCCCGTATTCTCCGCCCTTGTCCGCCCCTCTTTGCCCTTTTCCACCCCTCTTAGCCCTTGTCCGCCCTTCTTTGCCCTTTTCCGCCCCTGTTTTCCCTTGTCCGCCCCTGTTTGCCCTTGTCCCGTATTCTCTGCAATTCTCCGCCCCTCTTTGCCATTGTCCCGTGTTCTCCACAATTCAACGCCCCTCTTTGCCTTTTTCCGCCCCTCTTTGCCCACATGTCGCCCTTCTTTGCCCTTGTCCGACCCTCTTTGCCCTTGTCCGCCCCTCTTGGACCTTCTCCGCACCTCTTTTCCCTTGTCCGCCTCTCTTTTCACTTGTCGCCCCTCTTTGCCAATTTCCGCACCTCTTTTCACATGTCGCCCTTCTTTGCCCTTGTCCGACCCTTTTTACCCTTTTCTGACCTTCATTCCCCTTTTCTGAACCGCTTTCGCCTTATCCCGATTTCTCTGCCCTTGTCTGCACTTCTTTGCCATGTCCGCCCCTCTTTGCCCTTGTCCCGTATTCTCTGAAATTCTGCGTCACTCTTTTCACTTGTACATCCCTCTTTGCCCTTTTCCGCCCTTCTTTGCACTTGTCTGCCCGTCTTTGCACTTGTCCTCCCCTCTTTGCACTTTTCTGGCCCTCTTTGCAATTGTCCGACCCTCTTTCAACTGGTCCACACCTCTTTGCCCTTGTCCGCCTGTCTTTGCCCTTGTCCGCCTGTCTTTGCCCTTGTCCGCCCGTCTTTGCCCTTGTCCGCCCGTCTTTGCCCTTGTCCGCCCGTCTTTGCCCTTGTCCGCCCGTCTTTGCCCTTGTCCGCCCGTCTTTGCCCTTGTCCGCCCCTGTTTGCCTTTGACCGACCCTCTTTGGCCTTGTCCGCCCCGCTGTGCCCTTGTCCGCCCCGCTGTGCCCTTATCCGCCCCTCTTTGCCCTTGTCCGCCCCTCTTTGCCCTTGTCCAGTATTCTCCGCACTTCTCTGCACTGTTAGCCCTTGTCCGCCCCTCTTTACCCTTGTCCCATATTCTCCGTCCCTCTTTGCACTTTTCCGCCCCTCTATGCCCTTGCCCGCCACTCATTGCCCTTGTCCGCCCCTTTTTGCCATTCTCCACCCCTCTTTGCTCTTGTCCACACCTCTTTGCACTTCTCCGCGCCTCTTTGCACTTGTCCGACTCTCTTTGCACTTGTCCGCTCCTCTTTGCCCTTGTCCTTTATTCTACCAACTTCTCCGCACCTCTTTGCCCTTGCCCGCCCCTCCTTGTCCTTGTCCCGTATTCTCCGTACTTCTCCGTCACTCTTTGCCATTGTCCGCCCGTCCTTTCCCTTGTCCGCCCCTTTTTGCCCTTGTCCGTCCCTCTTTGCCGTTGTCCGTCCCTCTTTGCCGTTGTCCGTCCCTCTTTGCCCTTGTCCGTCCCTCTATGCCCTTGTCCGCCCCTCTATGCCCTTGTCCCGTATTCTCCGCAGTTCTCCACCCCTCTTTGCCCTTGTCCGTCCCTGTTTGCCCTTGTCCGTCCCTCTTTGCCCTTTTCCGCCCCTCTTTGCACTTCTCCGCCCCTCTTTGCTCTTGTCCGCTCACCTTTGCCCTTGTCCGCCCCTCTTTGCACTTGTCCGACACTCTTTACATTTGTCCGACCCTCTTTGACCCTTTCCCTTTTTCTCCGCTTTTGTCCGCACCTCTTTATCCTTGTCCGACCCTCTTTGCGCTTGTCCGCCCCTATTTGCCCTTGTCCGCCCCTCTTTAATCTGGTCCGCCCCTTTTTGCACTTGTCCGCCACTCTTGGATTTTGTCCCCTGCTCTTTGCATTTCTCCGCCACTTTTTGCCCTTATCCGCCCGTCTTTGCCTTGGTCCACACCTCCTTACACTTTTCCGCCCCTCTTTACCCTTGTGCGCACCTCTTTGCACTTGTCCGCCCCACTTTGCACTTCTCTGCCCGTCTTTGCACTTGTCCGCCCCTCTTTGCCCTTGTCCTGTGTTCTACACAATTCTCCGCCCCTCTTTGCCCTTGTCCACACCTCTTTGCCCTTGTCCGCCCCTCTTTGCCCTTCTCCGCCCCTCTTTGCTCTTGTCCGCCCCTCTTTGCCCTTGTCCGCCCCGCTTTGCTCTTGTCCGAAACTCTTTGCCCTTGTCCTACCCTCTTTGACACTGTCCCGTATTCTCCAACCTTGTCCGACCTTCTTTACTCTTGTCCGAACCTCTTTGCCCTTGTCCGACCTTCTTTGCCCTTGTCCGACCCTAGTTGCCCTTGTCCGCCCTTCTTTACCCTTGTCCGGCCCTCTGTGCCCTTGTCCGCCCCTCTTTGCCATTCTCCGCACCTCTTTGCTCTTGAGCGGCCCACTTTGCCATTGTCCCGTATTCTCCTCACTTGTCCGCCCCTCTTTGCTCTTGTCCCATATTCTCCGCACTTCTCCGCCCCTCTTTGCCCTTGTCCGCCCCTCTTTGCCCTTGTCCGCCCCTCTTTGCCCTTGTCCAACCCTCTTTGCATTTGTCCGCCCCTCTTTGAACTTGTCCGCCCCTCTTTGCTCTTGTCCCGTATTCTCCGCACTTCTCTGCCCCTCTTTTCCCATGTCCGCGCCTCTTTGCCCTTCTCCGCCCCTCTTTGCACTTCTCTGACCCTGTTTGCCACTGTCGGATCCTCTTTGCACTTGTCAACCCCTCTTTGCATTTCTCCACCCCTCTTTGCCCTTGTCCGCCCCTCTTTGCCCTTGTCCGCCCCTCTTTGCCCTTGTCCGCCCCTCTTTGCCCTTGTCCACCCCTCTTTGACCTTGTCCCTTTTTCTCCGCACTTCTCCGCTCCTCTTTGCATTCGTCTGCACATATTTGCACTTGTCCGCTCCTCTTTCCCCTTGTCCGCCCCTCTTTGCCCTTGTCCGCCCCTCTTTGCCCTTGTCAGCCCCTCTTTGCCCTTGTCCGCCCCTCTTTGCCCTTGTCCCGTATTCTTTGACCTTGTCCGCCCCTCTTTGCCCTTGTCCGCCCCTCTTTGCACTTTTCCTGTATTCTCCGCCCTTGTCCGCCCCTCTGTGCCCTTGTCCGCCCCTCTGTGCCCTTGTCCGCCCCTCTTTGCCATTCTCCGCACCTCTTTGCTCTTGAGCGGCCCACTTTGCCATTGTCCCGTATTCTCCTCACTTGTCCCCCCCTCTTTGCTGTTGTCCCATATTCTCCGCACTTCTCCGCCCCTCTTTGCCCTTGTCCGCCCCTCTTTGCCATTGTCCGCCCATCTTTGCCCTTGTCCGACCCTCTTTGCATTTGTCCGCCCCTCTTTGCTCTTGTCCCGTATTCTCCGCACTTCTCTGCCCCTCTTTTCCCATGTCCGCGCCTCTTTGCCCTTCTCCGCCCCTCTTTGCACTTCTCTGAACCTGTTTGCCACTGTCGGATCCTCTTTGCCCTTGTCAAACCCTCTTTGCCCTTGTCCGCCCCTCTTTGCCCTTGTCCGCCCCTCTTTGCCCTTGTCCGCCCCTCTTTGCCCTTGTCCGCCCCTCTTTGCCCTTGTCCGCCCCTCTTTGACCTTGTCCCTTATTCTCCGCACTTCTCCGCTCCTCTTTGCCTTCGTCTGCACATATTTGCACTTGTCCGCTCCTCTTTCCCCTTGTCCGCCCCTCTTTGCCCTTGTCAGCCCCTCTTTGCCCTTGTCCGCCCCTCTTTGCCCTTGTCCCGTATTCTTTGCCCTTGTCCGCCCCTCTTTGCCCTTGTCCGCCCCTCTTTCCCCTTGTCCGCCCCTCTTTGCCCTTTTCCGATCCTATTTGCCATTTTCCGCCCCCTTTGCACTTGTCCATCCCTCTTTGCCCTTCTCCGCCCCTCTTTGCCATTCTCCGCTCCTCTTTCCCCTTGTTCGCCCTTCTTTGCCCTGGTCCGCCCCTCTTTCCCTTTGTCTACCCCTCTTTGCCCTTGTCCAACCCTCTTTGCCCTTGTCCCGTATTCTCCGCACTTTTCCTCCCCTCTTTGCCCTTGTCTGCCCCTCTTTGCCCTTGTCAGCCCCTCTTTGCAATTGTCCAACCCTCTTTCCCCTTGTCCCGTATTGTCCGCATTTCTACGCCCCTCTTTACCCTTGTCCGCCCCTCTTTGAACTTCTCCGCACCTCTTTCCCCTTGACCGCCTTTCTTTGACCTTGTCCGCCCCTCTTTGCCCTTGTCCGCCCGTCTTTGCCCTTGTCCGCCCCTCTTTGCCCTTGTCGGCCCCTCTTTGCCCTTGTGCGACCCTCTTTGCCCTTGTCCCGTATTCTCCGCACTTCTCCGCCCCTCTTTGCCCTTGTCCGCCCCTCTTTGCCCTTGTCCGCCCCTCTTTGCCCTTGTCCGCCCCTCTTTGCCCTTGTCCGCCCCTCTTTGCCCTTGTCCGCCCCTATTTAACCTTGTCCACCCCTATTTGCGCTTCTGCGCCCCTCTTTGATCTTGTCCGCACCTCTTCGCACTTGTGCTCCCCTCTTTGCCCTTGTGTGCCCCTTATTGGCCTTGTCCGCACCTCTTTGCCCTTGTCCGCCCCTCTTTGCCGTTGTCCCGTATTCTCCGACCCTCTTTGCACCTGACCGCCCCTCTTTGCACTTGTCCGCCCCTCTCTGCACTTGTCCAGTATTCTCCGCATTTCTCCACCCCTCTTTGCCCTTTTCCGCCCCTCTTTGCCCTTGTCTGCCCCTCTTTCCCCTTGTCCGCATGTCTTTGCAATTGTCTGCCCCTCTTTGCCCTTGTCCCGTATTCTCCGCCCTTCTCCTATACACTTTGCCCTTGTTCGCACATCCTTGCCCTTGTCTGCCCCTCTTTGCCGTTGTCTGCCCCTCTTTGCCCTTGTCTGCCCCTCTTTGACCTTGTCTGCCCCTCTTTGACCTTGTCCGACCCTCTTTGCCCTAGTCCAACACTCTTTGACCTTGTCCCATATTCTCCGCAATTTTCCCCCCTCTTTCATCTTGTCCTGCATGCTCCGCATTTCTCCACCCCTCTTTGCCATTCTCCGCATCTCTTTGCTTTTGTCCGTCCCTCTTTGCCCTTGTCCCTCCCTCTATTACCTTCTCCGCCCCTCTTTGCCCTTGTCACGTATTCTCCGCACTTCTCCGCCCCTCTATAACCTTGTCCCCTATTCTCCGCACTTCTCCGAACCTCTTTACCCTTGTCTGCCCCTCTTTGCCGTTGTCTGCCCCTCTTTGCCCTTGTCCGCCCCTCTTTGCCCTTGTCTGCCCCTCTTTGCCCTTGTCTGCCCCTCTTTGCCCTTGTCCGCCCCTCTTTGCCCTTGTCCGACCCTCTTTGCCCTTGTCCGCCCCTCGTTGCCCTTGTCCCGTATTCTCCGGCCCTCTTTGCACTTTTCCGCCCCTCTTCGCTCTTGTCCACCCCTCTTTGCACTTTTCCACCCCTCTTTGCTCTTGTCCGACTCTACCCTTGTCCGACCCATTTTGCCCTTGTCCGACCCTCTTTGCCCTTGTCCCATATTCTCCGCCCCTCTTTGCCCTTGTCCGCCCCTCTTTGCCCTTGTCCGCCCCTCTTTGCCATTTCCGCCCCTCTTTGCCCTTGTCTGCCCCTCTTTGCCCTTGTCCGCCCTTCTTTGCCCTTGTCCGCACCTATTTGCCCTTTCCCGCACATCTTTGTCCTTGTCCCCCCGTCTTTGCCCTTGTCCGTCACTCTTTGCCCTTGTCCCGTATTCTCCGCCCTTGTCCGCCCCTCTTTGCCCTTTTCCACCCCTCTTAGCCCTTGTCCGCCCTTCTTTGCCCTTTTCCGCCCCTGTTTTCCCTTGTCCGCCCCTGTTTGCCCTTGTCCCGTATTCTCTGCAATTCTCCGCCCCTCTTTGCCATTGTCCCGTGTTCTCCACAATTCAACGCCCCTCTTTGCCTTTTTCCGCCCCTCTTTGCCCACATGTCGCCCTTCTTTGCCCTTGTCCGACCCTCTTTGCCCTTGTCCGCCCCTCTTGGACCTTCTCCGCACCTCTTTTCCCTTGTCCGCCTCTCTTTTCACTTGTCGCCCCTCTTTGCCAATTTCCGCACCTCTTTTCACATGTCGCCCTTCTTTGCCCTTGTCCGACCCTTTTTACCCTTTTCTGACCTTCATTCCCCTTTTCTGAACCGCTTTCGCCTTATCCCGATTTCTCTGCCCTTGTCTGCACTTCTTTGCCATGTCCGCCCCTCTTTGCCCTTGTCCCGTATTCTCTGAAATTCTGCGTCACTCTTTTCACTTGTACATCCCTCTTTGCCCTTTTCCGCCCTTCTTTGCACTTGTCTGCCCGTCTTTGCACTTGTCCTCCCCTCTTTGCACTTTTCTGGCCCTCTTTGCAATTGTCCGACCCTCTTTCAACTGGTCCACACCTCTTTGCCCTTGTCCGCCTGTCTTTGCCCTTGTCCGCCTGTCTTTGCCCTTGTCCGCCCGTCTTTGCCCTTGTCCGCCCGTCTTTGCCCTTGTCCGCCCGTCTTTGCCCTTGTCCGCCCGTCTTTGCCCTTGTCCGCCCGTCTTTGCCCTTGTCCGCCCCTGTTTGCCTTTGACCGACCCTCTTTGGCCTTGTCCGCCCCGCTGTGCCCTTGTCCGCCCCGCTGTGCCCTTATCCGCCCCTCTTTGCCCTTGTCCGCCCCTCTTTGCCCTTGTCCAGTATTCTCCGCACTTCTCTGCACTGTTAGCCCTTGTCCGCCCCTCTTTACCCTTGTCCCATATTCTCCGTCCCTCTTTGCACTTTTCCGCCCCTCTATGCCCTTGCCCGCCACTCATTGCCCTTGTCCGCCCCTTTTTGCCATTCTCCACCCCTCTTTGCTCTTGTCCACACCTCTTTGCACTTCTCCGCGCCTCTTTGCACTTGTCCGACTCTCTTTGCACTTGTCCGCTCCTCTTTGCCCTTGTCCTTTATTCTACCAACTTCTCCGCACCTCTTTGCCCTTGCCCGCCCCTCCTTGTCCTTGTCCCGTATTCTCCGTACTTCTCCGTCACTCTTTGCCATTGTCCGCCCGTCCTTTCCCTTGTCCGCCCCTTTTTGCCCTTGTCCGTCCCTCTTTGCCGTTGTCCGTCCCTCTTTGCCGTTGTCCGTCCCTCTTTGCCCTTGTCCGTCCCTCTATGCCCTTGTCCGCCCCTCTATGCCCTTGTCCCGTATTCTCCGCAGTTCTCCACCCCTCTTTGCCCTTGTCCGTCCCTGTTTGCCCTTGTCCGTCCCTCTTTGCCCTTTTCCGCCCCTCTTTGCACTTCTCCGCCCCTCTTTGCTCTTGTCCGCTCACCTTTGCCCTTGTCCGCCCCTCTTTGCACTTGTCCGACACTCTTTACATTTGTCCGACCCTCTTTGACCCTTTCCCTTTTTCTCCGCTTTTGTCCGCACCTCTTTATCCTTGTCCGACCCTCTTTGCGCTTGTCCGCCCCTATTTGCCCTTGTCCGCCCCTCTTTAATCTGGTCCGCCCCTTTTTGCACTTGTCCGCCACTCTTGGATTTTGTCCCCTGCTCTTTGCATTTCTCCGCCACTTTTTGCCCTTATCCGCCCGTCTTTGCCTTGGTCCACACCTCCTTACACTTTTCCGCCCCTCTTTACCCTTGTGCGCACCTCTTTGCACTTGTCCGCCCCACTTTGCACTTCTCTGCCCGTCTTTGCACTTGTCCGCCCCTCTTTGCCCTTGTCCTGTGTTCTACACAATTCTCCGCCCCTCTTTGCCCTTGTCCACACCTCTTTGCCCTTGTCCGCCCCTCTTTGCCCTTCTCCGCCCCTCTTTGCTCTTGTCCGCCCCTCTTTGCCCTTGTCCGCCCCGCTTTGCTCTTGTCCGAAACTCTTTGCCCTTGTCCTACCCTCTTTGACACTGTCCCGTATTCTCCAACCTTGTCCGACCTTCTTTACTCTTGTCCGAACCTCTTTGCCCTTGTCCGACCTTCTTTGCCCTTGTCCGACCCTAGTTGCCCTTGTCCGCCCTTCTTTACCCTTGTCCGACCCTCTTTGCCCTTGTCCGACCTTCTTTGCCCTCTTCCGAACCTCTTTGGCCTTGTCCCGTATTCTCCGCCCTTGTCCGCCCCTCTTTGCCCTTGTCCGCCCCTCTTTGCCCTTGTCCGCCCCTCTTTGCCCTTGTCCGCCCTTCTTTGCCCTTGTCCGCCATTCTTTGCCTTCGTCCACCCCTCTTTGCCCTTGTCCGCCCCTCTTTGCCCTTGTCCCATATTCTCTGCACTTCTCCGCCCCTCTTAGCACTTCTCCGACCCTCTTTGACCTTGTCCGCCCCTACTGCTCTTGTCCGCCCCTCTTTGCCATTGTCCACCCCTCTTTGACCTGTTCCGACCCTCTTTGCCCTTGTCCACACCTCTTTGCCCTTGTCTGCCCCTCTTTGCCCTTGTCCCGTATTCTCTTAAATTCTGCGTCACTCTTTGCCCTTGTACACCCCTCTTTGCCATTGTACGTCCCTCTTTGCCCTTGTCCGCCCCTCTTTGCACTTGTCCGCCCCTCTTTGCCCTTTTTCGCCCCTCTTTGCAATTGTCTGACCCTCTTTCACCTGGTCCGCCCCTCTTTGCCCTTGTCCGCCCCTCTTTGCCCTTGTCCGCCCGTCTTTGCCCTTGTCCAACTCTCTTTGCCCTTGTCCCGTATTCTCTGCAATTCTCCGCCCCTCTTTGCCCTTGTCCGCCCGTCTTTGCCCTTGTCCGCCCGTCTTTGCCCTTGTCCGACCCTCTTTGCCCTTTTCTGACCTTCTTTCCCCTGTTCTGAACCGCTTTGTCCTTGTCCCTATTTCTCCGCCCTTGTCTGCACCTCATTGCCCTTGTCCGCCCCTCTTTGCCCTTGTCCGCCCTTCTTTGCCCTTGTCCGCCATTCTTTGCCTTTGTTCACTCCTTTTTGCCCTTGTCCGCCCCTCTTTGACCTTGTCCCGTATTCTCTGAACTTCTTCACCCCTCTTAGCACTTGTCCGAACCTCTTTGCCCTTTTCCGCCCCTCCTTCTCTTGTCCGCCCCTCTTAGCCCTTTTCCACCCCTCTTTGCCATTGTCCGCGCCTCTTTGCCCTTGTCTGCTCGTCTTTGAACTTGTCCGCCCATCTTGGCCCTTGTCCGCCCCCCTTTACACTTGTCCCGTATTCTCCGAACTTCTCCGCCCCTTCTTTGAACCTGTCCGCCCTTCTTTGCCCTTGTCCGACCCTCTTTGTCCTTGTCTGACCCTCTTTGACACTATCCCGTATTCTCCACCCTTCTCTGCCCTTCTTTACACTTGTCCGACCCTCTTTGCCCTTGTCCGCCCGTGTTTGCCCTTGTCTGCACCTCTTTGCCTTTGTCCGCCCCTCTTTGCCTTTGTCCGCCCCTCTTTGCACTTTTCCGCCCCTCTTTTCAATTCTCCGACCCTCTTTCACCTGGTCCACTCCTCTTTACCCTTGTCCGCTCCTCTTTGCCCTTGTCGGCCCGTCTTTGCCCTTGTCCGCCTCTCTTTGCCCTTGTCCCGTATTCTCTGCACTTCTCCGCCCCTCTTTGCCCTTGTGCGCCCCTCTTTTCCCTTATACGCCCCCTTTGACCTTGTCCGCCCCTCTTTGCCCTTGTCCATCCCTCTTTGCCCTTGTCCGCCCCTCTTTGCCCTTGTCTAACCTTCTTTGCCCTTATACGCCCCCTTTGCCCTTGTCCGCTCCTCTTTGCCCTTCTCCGCCCCTCTTTGCCCTTGTGCACGCCTCTTTGCACTTGTCCCGTATTCTCCGCACTTCTCCGCACCGCTTGCCGTTGTCCGCCCCTCTTTGCCCTTCTCCCGTATTCTCCACCCCTCTTTGTCTTTTTCCATCCGTCTTTGCCCTTGTCCGACCCTCTTTGCCCTTGTCCGCCCCTCTTTTTCCTTGTCGCACTTCTTTGCCCTTATCCGCCCCTCTTTGATCTTTTCCGCTCCTCTTTGCCCTTCTCACCTATTCTCCGAAATCCTCCGCCCATTTTTTGCCCCTGTCCGCCCTTTTTTGCCCTTGTCCGCCCCCTTTGTCCTTGTCCGCCCCTCTTTGTCCTTGTCCTCCCCTCTTTGCCCTTATACACCCCCTTTTTGCTTATCCGCCCATCTTTGCCCTTGTCCGCCCCTCTTTGACCTTGTCCACACCGCTGTGCCCTTGTCCGACCCTCTTTGCCCTTGTCCGACCCTCTTTGCCCTTGTTCGCCCCTTTACCCTTGTCCCGTATTCTTCGCCCCTCTTTGCACTTTTCCGCCCCTCTTTGTACTTTGCCACCCCTCTTTGCTCTTTTCCGCCCTTCTTTGCACTTCTCCGCCCCTCTTTGCCCTTGTCCCGTATTCTCTGCAATTCTCCGCCCCTCTTTGCACTTTTCCCGTATTCAAAGCACTTCTCCCCCCCTCATTGCCCTTCTAGGCCCCTGTTTGCGCTTGTCCGGCCCTCTTTCCACTTGTCCACCCCTCTTTACCCTGGTCCGCCCCTCTTTGCGCTTGTTCACCCCTCTTTGCTTTTGTCCGCTCCTCTTTGCACTTCTCCATCCCTTTTTGCACTTGTACGCCCCTCTTTGCCCTGGTCTACACCTCCTTACACTTGTCCGCCCCTCTTTGCCCTTGTGCGCCCCTCTTTGCCCTTTTCCCCCCTCTTTGCCCTTGTCCCATATTCTCTGCATTTCTCCGCCACTCTTTGCCCTTCTCCGCCCCTCTTTGCCCTTGTCCGAACCTCTTTGCCCTTGTCCGCCCCTCTTTGCCCTTGTCCGCCCCTCTTTGCCCTTGTCCACCCCTCTTTGCCCTTGTCCGCCCCACTTTGCCCTTTTCCGCCCCTCTTTGCCCTTTTCCCGTAATCTCCCCCCCCTCTTTGCAGTTGTCCGCCTCTCTTTGCCCTTGTGCGCCCCTCTTTGAGCTTCTGCGCCCCTGTTTGATCTTCTGCGCCCCTCTTTGCACTTGTGCGCCCCTTCTTTGCCCTTGTCCGCCCCTCTTTGCCCTTGTCCACACCTCTTTGCACTTGTCCCGTATTCTCCACACTTCTCTGAAACTCTTTGCCCTTCTCCGCCCCTCTTTGCACTTGTCCGCCCCTATTTCCCCTTGCTCCGTATTCTCCGCCCCTCTTTGCCCTTTTCCGCCAGTCTTTGCCCTTGTCCTACCCTCTTTGCCCTTGTCCGACCCTCTTTGAAACTGTCCCGTATACTCCGCCCTTCTCTTCCCCTCTTTGCTCTTGTCCGCACACCTTTGCCCTTGTCCGACACTCTTTGCACTTGTCCACCGATATTTGAACTTGTCCGCCCCTCTTTGCCCTGGTCCGCCTCTCTTTGCCCTTGTCCGACCCACTTGGCCCTTGTCCGCCCGTCTTTGCCATTTCCTCCCCTCTTTGCACTTGTCCGACCCTCTTTGCCCTTGCCCGACCCTCTTTGCCCTTCTCCGCCCCTCTTTGCACTTGGCCCGTATTTTCCTCACTTCTCCTCCCCTCTTTGAACTTCTCCGTCCCTCTTTGCCCTTGTCCACCCCTCTTTGCCTTTGTCCGCCCCTCTTTGCCGTTGTCCGCCCCTCTTTGCACTTGTCCGCCAATCCATGACATTTTTCCGACCCTCTTTGCCCTTGTCCTCCTCTGTTTGCCCTTGTCCCGTTTTTTCCGCACTTCTCCGCCCCTCTATGCTTTTCTCCGCCCCTCTTTGCCCTGGTAAGCCCCTCTTTGCTTTTTCCGCCCCTCTTTGCCCTTTTCCGCCCCTCTTTGCTCTTGTCCGATCCTCTTTGTCCTTGTCCACTCCTCTTTGCCTTTCTCCGCCCCTCTTTGCCTTTGTCCGACCCTCTTTGCACTTTTCCGCCCCTCTTTTCAATTCTCCGACCCTCTTTCAACTGGTCCACACCTCTTTACCCTTGTCCGCTCCTCTTTGCCCTTGTCGGCCCGTCTTTGCCCTTGTCCGCCTCTCTTTGCCCTTGTCCCGTATTCTCTGCACTTCTCCGCCCCTCTTTGCCCTTGTGCGCCCCTCTTTTCCCTTATACGCCCCCTTTGACCTTGTCCGCCCCTCTTTGCCCTTGTCTATCCCTCTTTGCCCTTGTCCGCCCCTCTTTGCCCTTGTCTAACCTTCTTTGCCCTTATACGCCCCCTTTGCCCTTGTCCGCTCCTCTTTGCCCTTCTCCGCCCCTCTTTGCCCTTGTGCACGCCTCTTTGCACTTGTCCTGTATTCTCCGCACTTCTCCGCACCGCTTGCTGTTGTCCGCCCCTCTTTGCCCTTCTCCCGTATTCTCCGCCCCTCTTTGTCTTTTTCCATCCGTCTTTGCCCTTGTCCGCCCCTCTTTATCCTTGTCGCACTTCTTTGCCCTTATCCGCCCCTCTTTGATCTTTTCCGCTCCTCTTTGCCCTTCTCACCTATTCTCCGAAATCCTCCGCCCATTTTTTGCCCCTGTCCGCCCTTTTTTGCCCTTGTCCGCCCCTCTTTGCTCTTGTCTGCCCCTCTTTGTCCTTGTCCTCCCCTCTTTGCCCTTATACACCCCCTTTTTGCTTCTCCGCCCATCTTTGCCCTTGTCCGCACCTCTTTGCCCTTTTCCAACCCTCTTTGCCCTTCTCCGCCCCTCTTTGCCCTTATACGCCCTTCTTTGCCCTTGTCCGCCCCTCTTTGACCTTGTCCACACCGCTGTGCCCTTGTCTGACCCTCTTTGCCCTTGTCCGACCCTCTTTGCCCTTGTCCGACCCTCTTTGCCCTTGTCCGACCCTTTACCCTTGTCCCGTATTCTTCGCCCCTCTTTGCACTTTTCCGCCCCTCTTTGTACTTTGCCACCCCTCTTTGCCCTTTTCCACCCTTCTTTGCACTTCTCCGCCCCTCTTTGCCCTTGTCCCGTATTCTCTGCAATTCTCCGCCCCTCTTTGCACTTTTCCCGTATTCAAAGCACTTCTCCCCCCCTCTTTGCGCTTGTCCGGCCCTCTTTGCACTTGTCCACCCCTCTTTACCCTGGTCCGCCCCTCTTTGCGCTTGTTCACCCCTCTTTGTTTTTGTCCGCTCCTCTTTGCACTTCTCCGTCCCTTTTTGCACTTGTACGCCTCTCTTTGCCCTGGTCCACACCTCCTTACACTTGTGCGCCCCTCTTTGCCCTTGTGCGCCCCTCTTTGCCCTTTTCCCCCCTCTTTGCCCTTGTCCCATATTCTCTGCATTTCTCCGCCACTCTTTGCCCTTGTCTGCCCCTCTTTGCCCTTGTCCGAACCTCTTTGCCCTTGTCCGCCCCTCTTTGCCCTTTTCCGCCCCTCTTTGCCCTTTTCCCGTAATCTCCCCCTCGTCTTTGCAGTTGTCCGCCTCTCTTTGCCCTTGTGTGCCCCTCTTTGATCTTCTGCGCCCCTCTTTGATCTTCTGCGCCCCTCTTTGCACTTGTGCGCCCCTTCTTTGCCCTTGTCCGCCCCTCTTTGCCCTTGTCCGCACCTCTTTGCACTTGTCCCGTATTCTCCACACTTCTCTGAAACTCTTTGCCCTTCTCCGCCCCTCTTTGCACTTGTCCGCCCCTATTTCCCCTTGCTCCGTATTCTCCGCCCCTCTTTGCCCTTTTCCGCCAGTCTTTGCCCTTGTCCTACCCTCTTTGCCCTTGTCCGACCCTCTTTGAAACTGTCCCGTATACTCCGCCCTTCTCCTCCCCTCTTTGCTCTTGTCCGCACACCTTTGCCCTTGTCCGACACTCTTTGCACTTGTCCACCGATATTTGAACTTGTCCGCCCCTCTTTGCCCTGATCTGCCTCTCTTCGCCCTTGTCCGACCCTCTTGGCCCTTGTCCGCTCGTCTTTGCCATTTCCTCCCCTCTTTGCACTTGTCCGACCCTCTTTGCCCTTGCCCGACCCTCTTTGCCCTTGTCCGCCCCTCTTTGCACTTGGCCCGTATTTTCCTCACTTCTCCTCCTCTCTTTGAACTTCTCCGTCCCTCTTTGCCCTTGTCCACCCCTCTTTGCCATTGTCCGCCCCTCTTTGCCGTTGTCCGCCCCTCTTTGCACTTGTCCGCCAATCCATGACATTTGTCCGACCCTCTTTGCCCTTGTCCTCCTCTATTTGCCCTTGTCCCGGTTTTTCCGCACTTCTCCGCCCCTCTATGCTTTTCTCCGCTCCTCTTTGCCCTGGTCAGCCCCTCTTTGGTTTTTCCGCCCCTCTTTGCCCTTTTCCGCCTCTCTTTGCTCTTGTCCGAACCTCTTTGTCCTTGTCCACTCCTCTTTGCCTTTCTCCGCCCCTCTTTGCACTTCTCCGCCCCTCTTTGCCCTTATCCCGTATTCTCCTCAATTCTCCGCCCCTCTTTTCCCTTGTCCGCCCCTCTTTTCCCTTGTCCGCCCCTCTTTGCCCTTGTCTGACCCTCTTTGCCATTGTCCCGTATTCTCCGCAATTCTCCATCACTCTTTGCACTTGTCCGCCCGTCTTTGCCGTTGGCCGCCCGTCTTTGCTTTTGTCCGGCAGTCTTTCCCCTTGTCCGAACCTCTTTGCCCTTGTCCGCCCGTCTTTGCCCTTATCCGCCCCTCTTTGCCCTTGTCCCGTATTAACCGTACTTCTCTGTCACTCTTTGCCATTGTCCGCCCGTCCTTTCCCTTGTCCGCCCGTCTTTGCCCTTGTCCACCCCTCTTTGCCCTTGTCCCGTATTCTCCGCAATTCTCCGCCCCTCTTTGCCCTTGTCCGCCACTCTTTGCTCTGGTCCGTCCCTCTTTGCCCTTGTTTGCCCCTCTTTGCCCTTGTCCAGTATTTTCCGCACTTCTCCGCCCCTCTTTGCGCTTGTCCGACCCTATTTGCCCTTGTGCGCACACCTTTGCCCTTGTCCGCCCCTCTTTGCACTTGTCCGACCCTCTTTACATTTGTCCTACACTCTTTGATCCTTTCCCTTGTTCTCCGCCTTTGTCCGCACCTCTTTACTCTTGTCCGACCCTCTTTGCCCTTGTCCGCCCCTATTTGCCCTTGTCCGCCCCTCTTTAATCTGGTCCGCCCCTCTTTGCACTTGTCCGACCCTCTTTGCTTTTCTCAGCTCCTCTTCGCACTTCTCCGCCCCTTTTTGCCCTTGTATGCCCCTCTTTGCCTTTGTCCACAACTCCTTACACTTGTTCTCCACTCTTTGCCCTTGTGCGCCCCTCTTTGCCCTTGTCCGCCCCTCTTTGCCCTTGTCCCATATTCTCTGCATTTCTCCGCCCCTCTTTGCCCTTGTCCGACACTCTTTGCACTTGTCCGCCCCTCTTTGCACTTGTCCGCCCCTCTTTGACCCTGTCCCGTGTTCTCCGCCCTTCTCCGAACCTCTTTGCACTTGTCCGCACACCTTTGCACTTGTCCGACACTTTTTTCACTTGTCCGACCATATTTTCCCTTGTCCGCCCCTCTTTGCCCTGGTCCGCCTCTCTTTGCCCCTGTCCGACCCTCTTGGCCCTTGTCCGCCCCTCTTGGCCCTTGTCCGCCCCTCTTTGCCATTTCCGCCCCTCTTTGTTCTTGTCCGCCCCTCTTTGACCTTGTCTGACCCTCTTTGCCTTTGTCCGCCATTCTTTGCACTTGTCCCGTATTTTCCGCACTTCTCCGCCCCTCTTTGACCTTGTCCGTCCCTCTTTGCCCTTGTCCGCCCCTCTTTGCCCTTGTCCGCCCCTCTTTGCCCTTGTCCGCCCCTCTTTGCCCTTGTCCACTTCTCTTTGCCCTTCTCCGCCCCTCTTTGCCCTTCTCCGCCCTTCTTTGCCCTTGTCCCGTATTCTCCTCAATTCTCCGCCCCTCTTTTACCTTGTCCGCCCCTCTTTGCCCTTGTCCCGTATTCTCCGTACTTCTCCATCACTCTTTGCAATTGTCCGTCCGTCCTTTGTCTTGTACGCCTCTTTTTGCCTTTGTCCGCCCCTTTTTGCCTTTGTCCGCCCCTTTTTGCCTTTGTCCGCCCCTCTTTGCCCTTGTCCGTCCCTCTTTGCCCTTGTCCGTCCCTCTTTGCCCTTGTCCGCCCCTCTTTGCGCTTGTCCCGTATTCTCCGCATTTCTCCGCCCCTCTTTACACTTGTCCTCACCTCTTTGCCTTTGTCCGACCCTCTTTGCACTTGTCCGCCCATCCTTGCCCTTGCCATCCCCTCTTTGCCCTTGTCTGCTCCTGTTTTCCCTTGTCCGTCTCTCTTTGCCCTTGTCCCGTATTCTCCGCACTTCTCCGACACTTTTTGCCCTTGTCCCCCTCTCTTTGCTCTTCTCCACCCCCTTTGCACTTGTCCACACATCTTTGCCCTTGTCCAGTATTCTCCGCACTTCTCCGCCCCTTCTTTGCCCTTCTCCACCCCTCTTTGCCCTTGTCCGCCCCTCCTTGCCCTTGTCCGCCCCTCCTTGCCCTTTTCCTCCCCTCCTTTTCCTTTTCCGCCCCTCCTTGCCCTTTTCCGCCCCTCTTTGCCCTTGTCCGCCCCTCTTTGCCCTTGTCCGCCCCTCTTTGCCCTTGTCCGCCCCTCTTTGCCCTTGTCCGCTCCTCTTTGCCCTTGTCCGACCCTCTTTGACCCTGTCCCGTGTTCTCTGCCCTTCTCCGCCCCTATTTGCACTTGTCCGCACACCTTTGCCCTTGTCTGACACTTTTTTCACTTGTCCGCCCCTCTTTGCCCTTGTCCGCCCCTCTTTGCCCTGGTCCGCCTCTCTTTGCCCCTGTCTGACCCTCTTGGCCCTTGTCCGCCCCTGCTTGCCATTTCCGCCCCTCTTTGCTCTTGTCCACCCTTCTTTGACCTTGTCTGACCCTCTTTGCCTTTGTCCGCCATTCTTTGCACTTGTCCCGTATTTTCCGCACTTCTCCGCCCCTCTTTGCCCTTCTCCGCCCCTCTTTGCCCTTCTCCGCCCCTCTTTGCCCTTCTCCACCCCTCTTTGCCCTTCTCCGCCCCTCTTTGCCCTTGTCCCGTATTCTCCTCAATTCTCCGCCCCTCTTTGCCCTTGTCCGCCCCTCTTTGCCCTTGTCCGCCCCTCTTTGCCCTTGTCCGTCCCTCTTTGCCCTTGTCCGCCCCTCTTTGCGCTTGTCCCATATTCTCCGCATATCTCAGCCCCTCTTTACCCTTGTCCTCACCTCTTTGCCTTTGTCCGACCCTCTTTGCACTTGTCCGCCCATCCTTGCCCTTGCCATCCCCTCTTTGCCCTTGTCTGCTCCTGTTTGCCCTTGTCCGTCTCTCTTTGCCCTTGTCCTTCATTCTCCGCACTTCTCCGACACTTTTTGCCCTTGTCCGCCTCTCTTTGCTCTTCTCCGCCCCTCTTTGCACTTGTCTACACTTCTTTGCCCTTGTCCAGTATTCTCCGCAATTCTCCGCCCCTTCTTTGCCCTTGTCCGCCCCTCTTTGCCCTTGTCCGCTCCTCTTTGCCCTTGTCCGACCCTCTTTGCCCTTGTCCGACCCTCTTTGCCCTTGTCAGACCCTCTTTGTCCTTATCTGCCCCTCTTTGCCCTTGTCCAGTATTCTCCGCAATTCTCCGCCCCTTCTTTGCCCTTGTCCGCCCCTCTTTGCCCTTGTCCGCTCCTCTTTGCACTTGTCCGACCCTCTTTGCCCTTGTCCGACCCTCTTTGCCCTTGTCACACCCTCTTTGTCCTTATCTGCCCCCTTTGCCCTTGTCCCATATTCTATGCATTTCTCCGCCCCTCTTTGCACTTGTTCGCCCCTATTTGCCCTTGTCCGCCCCTGTTTGCACTTTTCCGCACCCCTTTGCACTTGTCCCGTATTCTCCACACTTGTCTGCCCCTCTTTACCCTTGTCCACCCTTCTTTGCCCTTGTCCGCCCCTCTTTGCCCTGGTCTTACACTCTTTGCACTTGTCCGCCCCTCTTTGCCCTGGTCTGACACTCTTTGCACTTGTCCGCACCTCTTTCCCCTTGTCCGCCCCTCTTTGCCCTTGTCCCGTATTCTCCGCACTTCTTTGCCCCTCTTTGCCCTTGTCCCGTATTCTCCGCACTTCTCCGCCACTCTTTGCTCTTTTCCGTCTCTCTTTGCCCTTGTCCGACCCTCTTTGCACTTGTCCGCCCCTCTTTGCCTTTGTCCAACCCTCTTTGCCCTTGTCCGACGCTCTTTGCCCTTGTCTGACCCTCTTTGCCCTTGTCCGCCACTCTTTGCCCTTGTCCCCCCCTCTATGCCATTGTCCGCCCCTCTTTGTCATTTTCCGACCATCTTTGATCTTGTCCCGTATTCTCCGCCCTTGTCTGACACTCTTTACCCTTCTCCGCCCCTCTTAGCACTTCTCTGCCCCTATTTGCCCATGTCCGAACCTCTTTGCCCTTGTCCGCCCCTCTTTGTACTTGTCCCGTTTTTTCCGCGCTTCTCCGCCCCTCTATGCTTTTTCTGCCCCTCTTTGCCCTTCTCTGCCCCTCTTTGCCCTTGTCCCGTATTCTCCGTACTTCTCCGTCACTCTTTGCAATTGTCCGCCCGTCATTTCCCTCGTCCGACCTTCTTTGCCTTGGTCCCCCCCTTTTTGCCCTGTTCCGCCCCTCTTTTCCGTTGTCCGTCCCTCTTTGCCCTTGTCAGCCCCTCTTTGCACTTGTCCGCCCATCCTTGCCCTTGCCATCCCCTCTTTGCCCTTGTCTGATCCTGTTTGCCCTTGTCCGTCTCTCTTTCCCCTTCTCCGCCCCTCTTTGCTCTTCTCCGCCCCTCTTTCCACTTGTCCACACATCTTTGCCCTTGTCCAGAATTCTCCGCACTTCTCCGCCCCTTCTTTGCACTTCTCCGCCCCTTCTTTGCACTTCTCCGCCCCTCTTTGCCCTTCTCCGCCCCTCTTTGAACTTGTCAGCCCCTCTTTGAACTTGTCAGCCCCTCTTTGCACTTGTCAGCCCCTCTTTGCACTTGTCTGACCCTCTTTGCCCTTGTCAGCCCCTCTTTGCCCTTATCTGCCCCTCTTTGCCCTTGTCCGCCTTTCTTAGCCGTTTTCCACCCCGTTTGCCCTTGTCTACCCCTCTTTGCACTTGTGTTCCCCTCTTTGCCCTTGTCCGCCCCTCTTTGCCCTTCTCCGCCCCTCTTTGCCCTTGTCCGCCCCTCTTTGCCCTTGTCCGCCCCTCTTTGCCCTTGTCCGCCCCTCTTTGTCCTTGTCCGCCCCTCTTTCCCCTTGTCCATTATTCTACCAACTTGTCCGCCCCTCTTTGCCCTTGTCCACCATTCTTTGCCCTTGTCCGCCCCTCTTTGCCCTTGTCCGCCCCTCTTTGCCCTTGTCCGCCCCTGTTTGCACTTTTCCGCCCCCCTTTGCACTTGTCCCGTGTTCTCCGCACTTGTCTGCCCCTCTTTGCCCTTGTCCACCCTTCTTTTCCCTTGTCCGCCCCTCTTTGCCCTGGTCTGACACTCTTTGCACTTTTCTGCGCCTCTTTGCAATTCTCTGCCCCTCTTTGCACTTCTCCGACCCTCTTTGCCCTTGTCCGCCACTTATTGCCCTTGTCCGACACTCTTCGCCCTTCTCCGACCCTCTTTGCCTTTGTCCCTTATTTTCCGCACTTCTCCGCCCCTCTTTCCTCTTCTCCGCCCCTCTATGACCTTGTCCGCCTCTCTTTCCCGTTGTCCTCTCCTCTTTTCCCTTGTCCGCCCCTCTTTGCACTTTTCCGACCCTCTTTGCACTTGTCCGCAACTCTTTGCCCCTGTCCTGTATTCTCTGCCCTTCTCCGCCCCTCTTTGCCCTTGTCCAACCCTCTTTGCACTTGTCCGTCCCTCTTTGCCCTTGTCCCGTATTCTCTGCACTTGCCCGCCCCTCTATGCCCTTGTCCGCCCCTCTTTGCCCTTGTCCGCACCTCTTTGCCCTTATCCGCCACTCTTTCCTCTTCTCCGCCCCTCTTTGCCCTTCTCCGCCCCTCTTTGCCCTTCTCCGCCCCTCTTTGCCCTTCTCCGCCCCTCTTTGCCCTTGACCGACCCTCTTTGCCCTTGTCCACACCTCTTTGCCCTTGTCCCGTATTCTGCGACCTTGTCCACCCCTCTTTTCCCTTGTCCCGTATTCTGCGACCTTGTCCGCCCCTTTTTGCCCCTGTCCCGTATTCTCAGCAATTCTCCGCCCCTCTATGTAATTGCCTGTCCCTCTTTGCCCTTGTCCGTCCCTCTTTGCCCTTCTCCGCCCCTCTTTAAACTTGTGCACCCCTATTTGCCCTTGTCCGCCCCTCTTTGCCCTTGTCCGCACATCTTTGCCCTTGTCCGACCCTCTTTGACCCTGTCCCGTGTTCTCCGCCCTTCTCCGCCCCTCTTTGCTCTTGTCCACACACCTTTGCCCTTGTCCGACACTCTTTGCACTTGTCCGCCCATATTTGCCCTTGTCCGACCCTCTTGGCCCTTGTCCGCCCGTCTTTGCCATTTCCGCCCCTCTTTGCCCTTGTCTGCCCCTCTTTGCAGTTTTCCGCTCCTTTTTCCGCTTGTCCGCCCCTTTTTCCCCTTGTCCGCCACTCTTTGCCCTTTTCTGCGCCACTTTATCCTTGTCCGTCCCTCTTTGCCCTTGTCAGCACCTCTTTGCCCTTGTCAGCACCTCTTTGCCCTTGTCAGCACCTCTTTGCCCTTGTCCGCCCCTCTTTGCCTTTGTGCGCCCCTCTTTGACCTTGTCCCGTACTCTCCACACTTCTCCCCCCCTCTTTGCATTTGTCTGACCCTCTTTGCCCTTGTCCGCCCCTCTTTGCCCTTGTCCGACCGCCTTTGCCCTTGTCCGCCCCTCTTTGCCCTAGTCCTCCCGTCTTTGCCCTTGTCCGCCCGTTTTTACCCTTGTCGGCCTCTCTTTACCCTTGTCCGCCTCTCTTTGCCCTGGTCCGCCCCTCTTTGCTGTTTCCGACCCTCTCTGCCCTTTTCCGCCCTTCTTTGCTCTTGTCTACCCCTCTTTGAACTTGTCCACTCCTCTTTGCCTTTCTCCACCCCTCTTTGCCATTCTCCGCCCGTCTTTGCCCTTGTCCCGTATTCTCCTCAATTCTCCGCCCCTCTTTTCCCTTGTCCGCCCCTCTTTGCCCTTGTCTGACCCTCTTTGCCCTTGTCCCGTATTCTCCGCAATTCTCCATCACTCTTTGCACTTGTCCGCCCGTCTTTGCCCTTGTCCGCCCATCTTTTCCCTTGTCCGCCCGTCTTTCCCCTTGTCCGCCCCTCTTTGAACTTGTCCGCCCGTCTTTGCCCTTATCCGCCCCTCTTTGCCCTTGTCCCGTATTCTCCGTACTTGTCCGTCACTCTTTGCCATTGTCAGCTCGTCCTTTCACTTGTCCGCCCATCTTTGCACTTGTCCGCCCCTCTTTGCCATTGTCCGCCCCTCTTTGCCCTTTTCCGCCCCTCTTTGCCCTTCTCCGCCCCTCTTTGCTCTTGTCCGCACACCTTTGCCATTTTTCCGCCCCTCTTTGCACTTGTCCGACCCTCTTTATATTTGTCCGACCCTCTTTGAACCTTTCCCTTGTTCTCTGCCTTTGTCCGCATCTCTTTACACTTGTCCGACCCTCTTTGCGCTTGTCCGCCCCTATTTGCACTTGTCCACCCCTCTTTACCCTGGTCCGCTCCTCTTTGCACTTCTCCGCCCCTTTTTGCCCTTGTCCGCCCCTCTTTGCCCTGGTCCAAACCTCCTTACACTTGTCCGCCCCTCTTTGCCCTTTCGCGCCCCTCTTTGCCATTGTCCCACATTGTCAACCCTTCTCCGCCCCTCTTTGCACTTTTCCAGTATTCTATGCACTTGTCCCCCCCTCATTGCCCTTGTAGGCCTCTCTTTGCTCTTGTCCGACCCTCTTTGCCCTTGTACGCCCCTCTTTGCCTTTGTCCGCCCCTCTTGGAACTCATCTGCCCCTCTTTGCACTTGTCCGCCCCTCTTTGTGCTTTTCCTCCCCTCTTATCCCTCGTCCGCCCCTCTTATCCCTTGTCCGCCCCTCTTTGCCCTTGTCCGGTATTCTCCGCAATTGTCCGCCCCTCTGTGCCCTTGTCCGCACCTCTTTGCTCTTGTCCGCCCCTCTTTGCCCTTGTCCATCCCTCTTTGCCCTTTTCCGCCCTTCCTTCCCCTTGTCTGTCCCTCTTTGCCCTTGTCCGCCCCTCTTTTCCCTTGTCTGCCCCTTTTTGCACCAGTCCGCCCCTCTTCGCCCTTGTCCGCCCCTATTTGCCCTTGCTCCGTATTCTCCGCCCCTCTTTGCCCTTCTCCGCCACTCTTTGCCCTTGTCCACACCTCTTTGTGCTTGTCCCGTGTTCTCCGCACTTCTCCGCTCATCTTTGCACTTGTCCATTATTCTCCGTACTTCTCCAACCCTCTTTGCCCTTGTCCGACCCTCTTTGCCCTTGTCCCGTATTCTCCGCAATTGTCCGCCCCTCTGTGCCCTTGTCCGCACCTCTTTGCTCTTGTCCGCCCCTCTTTGCACTTGTCCATCTCTCTTTGCCCTTTTCCGCCCTTCTTTCCCCTTGTCCGTCCCTCTTTGCCCTTGTCCACCCCTCTTTTCCCTTGTCTGCCCCTTTTTGCACCAGTCCGCCCCTCTTTGCACTTTGTCCGCCCCTCTTTGCCCTTGTCCGCCCCTCTTTGCCTTTGTCCCATATTCTCTGCTCTTCTCCACCCCTCTTTGCCCTTCTCCGCAACTCTTTGCCCTTCTCCGCAACTCTTTGCCCTTCTCCGCAACTCTTTGCCCTTCTCCGCAACTCTTTGCCCTTCTCCGCAACTCTTTGCCCTTCTCCGCAACTCTTTGCCCTTCTCCGCAACTCTTTGCCCTTGTCCCGTATTCTCCGCAATTGTCCGCCCCTATTTGCCCTTGTCGGACCCTCTTTGCACTTGTCCGCCCCTCTTTGCCATTGTCCTCCATTCTTTGCCCTTGTCCGCCCCTCTTGGACCTTGTCCGCCCCTCTTTGACCTTGTCTGCCCCTCCTTGCCATTGTCCGCTCCTCGTTTCCCTTGTCCGAACCTCTTTGCCCTTGCCCGCCCCTCTTTGCCCTTGTCTCATATTTTCCGCCATTCTCCGCCAGTATTTGCCATTATCTGCGGGTTTTTTCCCCTTGTCCGCCCCTCTTTGCAATTGTCCACCCCTCTTTGCCCTTGTCCACACCTCTTTGATCTTTTCTACCCCTCTTTGCCCTTGTCCAACCTCTTTGCACTTCTCCCCCCCTCTATGACCTTGTCCGACACTTTTTGCCCTTGTCCGCCTCTATTTACACTTGTCCCACCCTCTTTGCCCTTGTGCTGTATTTTCCGCACTTCTCCGCCCCTTCTTTGCCCTTGTCCAACCCTCTTTGCTCTTGTCCACCCGTCTTTGCTCTTCTCCGCACCTCTTTCTCCTTGTCCTGTATTCTCCGCACTTCTCCACCCCCCTTTGCCCTTGTCCGCCCCTCTTTGCCCTTGTCAAGTATTGTCCACATTTTTCCGCCCCTCTGTGCCCTTGTCCATCCCTCTTTGCCCTTGACCGCCCCTCTTTCCCCTTTTCCGTCCCTCTTTGCCGTTGTCCGACCCTCTTTGCCCCTGTCCCGTATTCTCCGCACTTCTCCGCCCCTCTTTGCCCTTGTCCGCCCCTCTTTCCCTTGTCCGCCCCTCTTTCCACTTGTCCGCCCCTCTTTGCCCAGGTCCGACCCTCTTTGCCCTTGTCTGCCCCTCTTTGCACTTGTCCGCCCGTCTTTTCCCGTGTCCGCCGCTTTTTGCTCTCGTCCGCCCCTCTTTACTCTTGTCTGCCCCTCTTTGCCCTTGTCAGCTCCTCTTTGAACTTGTCCCATATTCTCCACACTTCTCCGCCCCCTTTCTCTTGTCCTGTATTCTCTGCACTTGTCCGCCCCACTTTAACCTTGTCCTCCCCTCTTTGCCCTTGTCCGCCCCTCTTTGCCCTTGCCCGTATTCTCTGCACTTCTCCGACACTTTTTGCCTGTCCGCCCCTCTTTGCCCCTGTCCGCCCCTCTTTGCCCTTGTCCGCCCCTCTTTGCCCTTTTGCGCCCCTCTTTGCCCTTGTGCGCCCCTCTTTGCCCTTGTCCGCCCCTCTTTGCCCTTGTCCGCCCCTCTTTGCCCTTGTCCGTCACTCTATTTCCTTGTCTTCCTTTCTTTGCCCTTGTCCGCCCCTCTTTGCCCTTGTCCGCCCCTCTTTGCCCTTGTCCGCCCCTCTTTGCCCTTGTCCGCCCCTCTTTACCCTTGTCCAACCCTCTTTGACCTTGCCCCGTATTCTCCGCAATTCTCCGCCCCTCTTTCCTTTTGTCCTGTATGCTCCGCACTTCTCCGCCCCTCTTTGCCCTTCTCCGCACCTCTTTGCTTTTGTCCGTCCCTCTTTGCCCTTGTCCGCCCCTCTTTGCCGTTGTTCCGTATTCTCCTCACTTCTCCGCCCCTCTTTCGCCGCTCTTGCGCTTTCACTGCAAGCTGCAGATTCCCTCCTAACAGCAAGCTTTAGGATAGGGTACTGAATTGTAACTTAACTGCGGCTAATAAGGCGATTTTGGCAAAGAGAGTATCTCCCGCAGGGAAGCTGCTACCATCAAATGTTTGCCCTCGTTAGACTCCCCTCTGGAAGCACTTTTACTGCAAGCTGCAGATTCCCTCCTAACAGCAAGCTTTAGGATAGGGTACTGAATTGTATCTTGCTTTTGCCTAATATTGCGATTTTGGAAAAGAGAGTATCTCCCGCAGGGAAGCTGCTGCCATCAAATATTTGCCCTCATTAGACTCCCCTCTGGAAGCGCTTTCACTGCAAGCTGCAGATTCCCTCCTAACAGCAAGCTGTAGGATAGGGTACTGAATTGTAACTTACTTTCGCCTAAAAATGCGATTTTGGCAAAGAGAGTATCTCCCGCAGGGAAGCTGCTACCATCAAATGTTTGCCCTCGTTAGACTCCCCTCTGGAAGCGCTTTCACTGCAAGCTGCAGATTCCCTCCTAACAGCAATCTTTAGGATAGGGTACTGAATTGTAACTTAGTTTCGCCTAAAAATGCGATTTTGGAAAAGAGAGTATCTCCCGCAGGGAAGCTGCTACCATCAAATGTTTGCCCTCATTAGACTCCCCTCTGGAAGCGCTTTCACTGTAAGCTGCAGATTCCCTCCTAACAGCAAGCTTTAGGATAGTGTACTGAATTGTAACTTACTTTCGCCTAATAATGCGATTTTGGCAAAGAGAGTATCTCCCGCAGGGAAGCTGCTACCATCAAATGTTTGCCCTCATTAGACTCCCCTCTGGAAGCGCTTTCACTGCAAGCTGCAGATTCCCCTGGTGGAGCTTGAGACCATTCCCTCTTGTCCTGTCCCCTGTCACTTGGGAGAAATGGCCATCATCCTCCTCTCTACAATTTCCTTTCAGGTAATTGTAGAGAGCAATGAAGTCTCCCCTCAGCCTCCTTTTCTCCAGACTAAACAACCCCAGTCCTCTCAGCTGTTTCTCATAAGGCCATGTGTGTACATAAAAAAGCGCTGACTTTTTTGAGAGGAACTAGGAGCACTACAGACAGGCAGAGGATTATAAAAAGGGGCAGGGACTAGCACAAAGATTCAGAAACAGCAAGAGGAGCAAAGGGGAGTATCAACAGAATGAGGAACACAGATTGGGAGAAAGATGGAAAAGGAGAAAAGAAGTATGGGCAGAGAACTGATACTGAAGACTGGGGGAAAAAAGAGAGAGAAAAGAGCACAGAAAAATTAAAGAGTAGGGGTATAGCGATACCTGGGAACAGTAATTGTAGCAGCACGATAAATGAAAGGAACAAAATGTCCAGGTCTAAAATGTTCGTTACCTAGTTCCATCATTGTCACAACTAGCAATGTTGCAGTGACAGCACGCGTACTGTTATTTCTTGTAAGGATGCTTTCAGACACATAGTAGTGTTGTTCTAGCTGAGAATGTAAGGCAGAGTTAATAAAACACAGCTGCTCCCCAGGCACTCTTTATACCTGTGAGGGCTTCACCACACCCCAGTCACAGGTGGTGGGTGGGAAGGGCCAGGGGGTATATAAGCTACAGGCCTTGCCTCTGGAGGTCATTTAGGTTGTGGTTTATCCTTGAGGTTAGAGTTTTGCTGCTGTTTCAATTCATTATATATTTTAGGCTAGTTGGGTAAGTGGTGTTTTTTGGCTTTTATATTGATTTTTTTTTTTTCTGATCCTCTAAAGAAGCAGAGGCATCTGTTGGAGGAGGTATGAGCTTTGGAAGAGTCCAGGCAAAGCAGCACATACAGCTGTAACTATGGGGCTTTTTTGTCAGTAATTTTTGATTGGGTGTTGGAGGGGGCAAGATGTTTTAATGGTTTGTTTTCCTTCTTTGTTTTTTTTCTGGGTGCTTTGCCTCGAGTTTTTAGTTACGGGATGATTTGTTGTTGTTCCTCATTCTGTGTGGCATGATGTATTGGCCCTAGGGGCTCTGCAGTTTGTAATGGGCATCTTGTGGGTGATAATAACCTGGAATGAGCCTTGTTGGCCTGTGGTAGGAAGTTGAGTCTGTGGGTTGGTGGAAGATAGAAGGGGCCAGGGGAGCCTTGGGAAGGGCTCAGGAGCTCAGCTCCCAAGGAACGGCAACACAGAAGGGTCAGGGGGGTTAAAATATAGGACAGGTTCTGTTAAGAAGGAGCAGGGTTCCTTCTCTGATACTTCAGGGGTAGAAAAGGGCTTTAGTGGTTTGGGGAAAGGGAGATGGGTTCATCAGTCTTTCTTGGGTCAGTTTGGTGGTCAGATGCAAGTGCCATTCAGGTGTCTGTTGTTCTAGTCTCTCTGTAGCCAACGAGGTAACGATGAGGTTGAGACACAAGTTGAAAAGCATTAGTTACCCTAAGAAATGTAATCTCTAGGGCTGTGAGATCTCTGCTCCCTTATACCTTCTACTTATTGCGTTCCTCAACTAACTTCTTTGCATCCATCCTGTCTCCATCCATCTGAATGTCCAGAGAAGAGTACTGTAGCTGGTGAGGGGGCTGGTGAATAAGCCTTATGAGGAGTGGCTGAGAGAGCTGGGGGTGTTTAGCCTGGAGAAGAGGAGGCTGAGGGGAGACCTCATTGCTGAAAGGAGGTTGTGGAGATAAGGGAGCTGGCCACCTCTCCAAAGTGACAGGGGACAGGACAAGAGGGAATAGCCTCAAGCTCTGCCAGGGAAGGTTCAGGCTGTACATCAGGAAAAAATATTTCACTGAAAGGGTTATTAGGGATGGGCAAAGGCTGCCCAAGGAGGTGGTAGAGTCACCTTCCCTGGAGGTGTTTAAAGGACGGGTGGCCGAAGTGCTGAGGGACGTGGTTTAGTGATTGATAGGAATGGTTGGACTCAATGATCCAATGGGTCTTTTCCAACCTGGTGATCCTATGAATATCAGAGACCTTGCTACTTAAACATATGGACTCACTGCCTATCTACAGTGCAGGATTCTGCCCCTTGTTTCCCTTGCATTTCTCAGGGAAGAGATTGGATATTGTTTTGGCTCGTAACAGTTAGCAGCTGAGCAACTCTTTTTCATCTGGTCTGTGGGCACACAAGCCTCCCTTATTTAGTAGAGTTTTGGATTTTTCCTGAACTTACCAGTGAGGTTTGCTTTGTTATTGCTTACAGCGGTTGTTACCTTGTCCCTGTTATCCATTGTGTTTTTTTACGGTCATTGAGTTTCCAACTTAGGTCTTAGAGCAGTCAAATCCCACTGTTGCGAGTTTTTCATTGGCTGACTGCCTCTGTAATTCCAGTCTCCATTGCTGTGTGGTGAGTGTCCTGTGTTTTTATGTCTTCTGTGTTAATAATCTTTACTGGGTTTTGATAAGAATGTTCTTTTTCAAGTTCTTCTTGTTTACTCCTGTGACTAAAGTCTGGTAACTTCCTAGAATTAGGATCTCCATGGCTCATCTTTCTTTTGTCCTGGGTATCACCACTACTGGTCCTACAACTTAAGTGCTGAGGAGGAGAGGAGAAGCAAGCAGACAGCAGAGAATTTTGGGGTGCCGGTGAGGTAGTCAGGCTTTTTCTCATCATTGTGGGGCTGATGGTGAGGAGGAAGTTGAGTATGTCTAGAAGAGCAAAGTGTTCTTTGGCAACATAGTATTTACTTTTGGTTTGGCAGGCACTGTGTGGGCCACCTTGGGAATGGGAAGAGCATTTGAGATGAGCTGGGTAGTAGGGAGAAGGAGCATGGGGCAGACTTCTCACAGGTGTGAGTAATTCTCTTAATTTAATTACCCTGGGTGATAACAGCTGCAGCATCTGACATAAGAACTGCTGTGGAGCAAGTGAGTGGAAGAACATGGCAGTTAGGCAGAGCAAGTTGTCATGTAAGGTGCTGACATTGATCAGTGCAATGCTGGCTGTTGGCACTATTTTAGTTTTCTCATTGGTTTTCTTACAGATGGCCAAGTGGAACCTGGCAACTGTAGGATCATCCCAGGGAGCTGATGCTCTTGGAGTTTTTTCTGCTGAGGAAGCCTCCTGGTGGTCTGAAAGCTAAGTTGAGGGACGGGGGCAGGGGTGGGGTGTGACAGAGGGGAGAAGGCTGGGGATGGCAGGGTGGAGTTTTAAAAGTAGCCTAGGGGAGAGGGCTGTGCAGGAAATGTCCCCTTTGGGCATGGAGAGCAGGAGGGTGTTACTTCTCAGCCCAAAGCTAGCATGTTCCAGGTAGGGCCGTTCCAGCTTGTCTGTGCTGTGTGCTTTATATTCTGTTTCTCTTTCATGTTTCTTAAGCCTTGATGTCCCCTTTGCTTTAAAGGAATGCAGCATATGACTTGAGCAGCATCTCGAGGGTCTTGAATGCCTGTACTCATGGGTACAATGCCAATTAGGCACTGTTCTTCTTGCATCATAACCTAAGTGTGGATTGGCTTCACATTTTCAAAGTTTCTAGTCAGCCATCTTTTCCTGTGACCTTGCAGACTGTGTTGGTGGCCACAATCGCTAGTCTTATATTTTCAAGGATCCCTGTAGGCCTAAGACTTCTTCCATGCATCTTGTGTCTTTAGACATTTAAAAGGTGATCCTCTCACGTACATCATCCCAGTCTTGGCCACATACCATTGTAATGAGGGATCCTTTACAGCATGCCGGACATGCCTCGAGCACCATATCTAGGGTCCTGAATGCTTGTACCCATCAATGCACTGTCGATTGGGCACTGCTTTTCTTGCATCGTGCTCCTAAAGCCGGGATCGTTCTCGTGTTTTGGCACTGTGTTTTTCTCCTTGTTTTCCTTGCAGATGCTGAAGAGGAACCCAGTGACTGCAGGATTATTTCTGTTAGCTGATGTGATTTGAGCTGCTTTGGCCAAGGACAGCTTCATTCGTGGCCCTCTGAAAGCTAAGTTGAGGGACCAGATTTGGGAAGCGGGAGGCGGGTTGGGGATAGCAGGGAGGGGTTTTGAAGGTAGCCTAGGCTGTGCAGGGAGAGTCCTCTTTGGGCAGGTGAAGGCAGAGGGGCGTACTTCTCAGCCCAAACCCTGAATGGGCAGGGCAGTTCCAGCCTGTATCTGTTATCTAGTTTGTGTAGTCACTGTGCTGTGTCTGAAATTTTCTGCAGGTCTTGATGTCCTCTTTTGTACTCGAGGCATGCCGGATGTGCCTTGGGCACCATGTCTAGGGTCCCAAATGCTCGTACTGATCAAAGCAGTGTCGATGGGGCACTGCTTTTCTTTCTTCACATTTTTAAAGCGTGGATCGCTCTTGTGTTTTGGAAGCATCCGGTCAGTTGTCTTCTGCTGCAGCCTTGCAGCCGGCCTTATTATCCAGGATAGTTAGTCTTCCGTTTTGTTGGATCCCTGTTCTGGGATTTGTTCCATCCATCCTCTGCATCTTTAGGACTTTAAAAGGGTTTCTTGCCCGTTCATCTTGCCAGTTGCAGCCACATCTCTTTGGAACCATCTTTGCTTTTCCAGGGCTACCGTAGGTTCTTCCTCAGAGCCCTGTCTATTGCCTTGCCCATTGGCAAGCGTGGTCCAAGAGTCCTCCATGTTGCTGCAAATCTTCTTTTTCCTCGGTTCACGACATCGGTCTTGTGTGTTAGTGTTCCGTGTGTATTTGTGTCCAGTTCAAGCTGCTCTGCCTGGTGCATGGAGGAGGTGATAAGAGTCAGCCAAGGTGTAGCGGCCCGGTTCTTATCTTAATGTTTTAATGTGACTAGACCATGCAGTCTAGGGGCATCCATTACTTTGGAGAGCTAGCAGCCCTAAGTGTGGTAGTTTCTGCTAGTCTCTGAAACCATGGAGGGGATGCAGAGAAGTACTGTAGGGAAGCTGCTATGATCAAATTCTGGCTTTTGTTAGAGTCTTCTCTGGAAGCGCCTTCACTGCAAGCTGCAGAAGAATGTCTAACAGAACGGTTTAGTATAGGGTACTGAATTGTGACTTACTTTCGCCTAATAAGGCGATTTGGGAAAAGAGAGTGTCTCCCGCAGGGAAGATGCTAGCATGGAATGCTGCTGTTTCTGAATGTCTTCTCTTAGAGTGCTTTCAGTGCAAAGCAAGGCTTGTAGAATGTTCAGTCTTGGCTTGTGTACAGTAACATCAGAATGGCGGTTAAAGTGTCACTTTGAAATTTCATACCGTTCAGCACAAGGACTGCGGGGAATCTGCTACAATCAAATGCTGGCTCTCAGTAGAGTCTTCTCCGGAAGTGCTTTCACTTCAAGCTGGTTAAGCTCGACTAACAGAACGTTTAATATAAGGTACTGAGTTGAGACTGAACTGCACCTCCGCCCTCTGCGGCCCTGCTCTTACCCTCTGCGGCCCTGCTCTTACCCTTGTCCGGTATTTTCCACACTTGCCCGGCCCGACTTGGGCCCATCCCGGCACGACTTGGGCCCTTGTCCCGTGTTCTCCGCCTTTGTCCGCCCCTCTGTGGCCTTGTCCCGTGTTCTCCGCCCTTGTCCGCCCCTCTGTGGCCTTGTCCCGTGTTCTCCGCCCTTGTCCGCCCCTCTGTGGCCTTGTCCCGTGTTCTCCGCCCTTGTCCGCCCCTCTGTGGCCTTGTCCCGTGTTCTCCGCCCTTGTCCGCCCCTCTGTGGCCTTGCCCCGTGTTCTCCGCCCTTGTCCGCCCCTCTGTGGCCTTGCCCCGTGTTCTCCGCCCTTGTCCGCCCCTCTGTGGCCTTGTCCCGTGTTCTCCGCCCTTGTCAGCCCCTCTGTGGCCTTGTCCTGTGTTCTCCGCCCTTGTCAGCCCCTCTGTGGCCTTGTCCCGTGTTCTCCGCCCTTGTCAGCCCCTCTGTGGCCTTGTCCCGTGTTCTCCGCCCTTGTCCGCCCCTCTGTTCCCTTGTCCCGTGTTCTCCGCCCTTGTCCGCACCTCTGTGCCCTTGTCCCGTGTTCTCCGCACTTGCCGCCCCTCTGTGCCCTTGTCCCGTGTTCTCCGCCCTTGTCCGCCCTTCTGTGGCCTTGACCCCTGTTCTCCGCCCTTGTCCGACACTCTGTGGCCTTGTCCCGTGTTCTCCGCCCTTGTCCGCCCCTCTGTAGCCTTGTCCCGTGTTCTCCGCCCTTGTCCGCCCCTCTGTGGCCTTGTACCGTGTTCTCCGCACTTGTCCGCAAGTCATTGCCCTTGTCCGCAAGTCATTGCCCTTGTCCGCAAGTCATTGCCCTTGTCCGGTATTCTCCGCCCCTCTTTGCCCACGTCGGCCCCTCTTTGCCCACGTCGGCCCCTCTTTGCCCTTGTCCGGCCCCTCTTTGCCCTTGTCCTGTATTCTCCGAACTTGTGCGTCCCTCTTGTCCCTTGTGCGCCCCTCTTTGCCCTTGTGCGCCCCCCTTGTCCCTTCTTCTCCCGTCTTTGCCCTTGTCCGCCCGTCTTTGCCCTTGTCCGCCCGTCTTTGCCCTTGTCCGCCCGTCTTTGCCCTTGTCCGCCCGTCTTTGCCCTTGTCCGCTATTCTACAAACTTCTCCGCCCATCTTTGCCCTTGTCCGGTGTTCTCCGCACTTGACTGCCCCTCTTTGCCCTTATCTGCCCCTCTTTGCCCTTGTCTGCCCCTCTTTGCCCTTGTCTGCCCCTCTTTGCCCTTGTCTGCCCCTCTTTGCCCTTGTCTGCCCCTCTTTGCCCTTGTCTGCCCCTCTTTGCCCTTGTCTGCCCCTCTTTGCCCTTGTCTGCCCCTCTTTGCCCTTGTCTGCCCCTCTTTGCCCTTGTCTGCCCCTCTTTGCCCTTGTCCGCCCCTCTTAGCTATTTTCCGCCCCACTTTGCAATTTTTCGCACCTCTTTGACCTTGTTAGCACCTCTTTGCACTTGTCCAGTGTTCTCCGCATTTCTCCGCCCCTCCTTGCCCACGTCCGCCCCTCCTTGCCCACGTCCGCCCCTCCTTGCCCACGTCCGCCCCTCCTTGCCCACGTCCGCCCCTCCTTGCCCACGTCCGCCCCTCCTTGCCCACGTCCGCCCCTCCTTGCCCACGTCCGCCCCTCTTTGCCCACGTCCGCCCCTCTTTGCCCTTGTCCGCAAGTCCTTGCCCTTGTCCACCTGTCCTTGCCCTTGTCCGGTATTCTCCGCCCCTCTTTGCCCACGTCCGCCCCTCTTTGCCCACGTCCGCCCCTCTTTGCCCACGTCCGCCCCTCTTTGCCCACGTCCGCCCCTCTTTGCCCACGTCCGCCCCTCTTTGCCCACGTCCGCCCCTCTTTGCCCACGTCCGGCCTCTCTTTGCCCTTGTCCGGTATTCTCCGAACTTGTCCGCCCGTCTTTGCCCTTGTCCGCCCGTCTTTGCCCTTGTCCGCCCGTCTTTGCCCTTGTCCGCCCGTCTTTGCCCTTGTCCGCCCGTCTTTGCCCTTGTCCGGTATTCTACAAACTTCTCCGCCCATCTTTGCCCTTGTCCGGTGTTCTCCGCACTTGTCCGCTCCTCTTTGCCCTTGTCTGCCCCTCTTTGCTCTTGTCCGCCCCTCTTTGCAATTTTTCGCACCTCTTTGACCTTGTTAGCACCTCTTTGCACTTGTCCGGTGTTCTCCGCATTTCTCCGCCCCTCTTTGCCCACGTCCGCCCCTCTTTGCCCACGTCCGCCCCTCTTTGCCCTTGTCCCGTATTCTCCGCACTTGTCCGCCCCTGTTTGCCCACGTCCGCCCCTCTTTGCCCACGTCCGCCCCTCTTTGCCCACGTCCGCCCCTCTTTGCCCACGTCCGCCCCTCTTTGCCCACGTCCGCCCCTCTTTGCCCACGTCCGCCCCTCTTTGCCCACGTCCGGCCCCTCTTTGCCCTTGTCCGGTATTCTCCGAACTTGTCCGCCCGTCTTTGCCCTTGTCCGCCCGTCTTTGCCCTTGTCCGCCCGTCTTTGCCCTTGTCCGCCCGTCTTTGCCCTTGTCCGGTATTCTACAAACTTCTCCGCCCATCTTTGCCCTTGTCCGGTGTTCTCCGCACTTGTCCGCTCCTCTTTGCCCTTGTCTGCCCCTCTTTACTCTTGTCCGCCCCTCTCTGCAATTTTTCGCACCTCTTTGACCTTGTTAGCACCTCTTTGCACTTGTCCGGTGTTCTCCGCATTTCTCCGCCCCTCTTTGCCCACGTCCGCCCCTCTTTGCCCACGTCCGCCCCTCTTTGCCCACGTCCGCCCCTCTTTGCCCACGTCCGCCCCTCTTTGCCCACGTCCGCCCCTCTTTGCCCTTGTCCCGTATTCTCCGCACTTGTCCGCCCCTCTTTGCCCACGTCCGCCCCTGTTTGCCCACGTCCGCCCCTGTTTGCCCACGTCCGCCCCTCTTTGCACACGTCCGCCCCTCTTTGCCCACGTCCGCCCCTCTTTGCCCTTGTCCGACCGTCCTTGCACTTGTGCGCCCGTCTGTTCCCTTGTGCGCCCGTCTGTGCCCTTGTCCGTACGTCTTTGCCCTTGTCCGGTATTCTCCGCGATTCTCTGCCCCTCTTTGCCCTTGTGCGCCCCTCTTTGCCCTTGTGCGCCCCTCTTTGCCCTTGTGCGCCCCTCTTTGCCCTTGTGCGCCCCTCTTTGCCCTTGTCTGACCCTCTTTGCCCTTGTCTGACCCTCTTTGGCTTTGTCCGCCCCTCTTAGGCCTTGTCACATATTCTCCGCACTTCTCCGCACCTCTTTGCACTTGGCCCGTATTCTCCGCACTTGTCCGCCCCTCTTTGCCCTTGTCCGCCCCTCTTTGCCCTTGTCCGCCCCTCTTTGCCCTTGTCCGCCCCTCTTTGCCCTTGTCCGCCCCTCTTTGCCCTTGTCCGACCCTCTTTGCCCTTGTCCGCCCCTCTTTGCCCTTGTCCGCCCCTCTTTGCCCTTGTCCGCCCCTCTTTGCCCTTGTCCGCCCCTCTTTACCCTTGTCCCCTATTCTCCGCACTTGTCCGCCTTTCTTTGCCCTTGTCCGCCTTTCTTTGCCCTTGTCCGCCTTTCTTTGCCCTTGTCCGCCTCTCTTTGCCCTTGTCCGCCCCTCTTTGCCCTTGTCTGCCCCTCTTTGCCCTTGTCCGCCCCTCTTTGCCCTTCTCCGCCCATCTTTTCCTTTTTCGGGTGTTCTCCGCAATTGTTCGCCCCTCTATACCATTGTCCGAACCTCTTTGCACTTGTCCCGTATTCTCCGCAATTGTCTGACTTGCTTTGTCCTTGTCCCTTATTCTCCGCACTTCTCCATCCCTTTTTGCCCTTGTGCGACTCTCTTTACCCTTGTCCACCCCTCTTTGATCTTGTCCGTCCATTTTTGAACTTGTCTTCCCCTCTTTGCCCTTGTCCCGTGTTCTCCGCACTTGTCCGCCCCTCTTGGCCCTTGTCCGCCCCTCTTGGCCCTTGTCCGCCCCTCTTGGCCCTTGTCCGCCCCTCTTGGCCCTTGTCCGCCCCTCTTTGCCCTTGTCTGCCCTCTTTGAACTTTTCCCGTATTCTCTGGAATTCTCCGCACCTGTTTGCCCTTGTCCGCCCCATTTTGCACTTGTCCGTCCCTCTTTGCCCTTGTCCCCTATTCTCCGCACTTGTCCGCCCCTCTTTGCCCTTGTCCGCCCCTCTTTGCCTTTCTCCGCCCCTCTTTGCAATTGTCCGCCACTCTTTGCACTTCTCCGCCCCTCTTTGCCCTTTTCCGGTGTACTCCGCACTTGTCCGCCCCTCTTTGCCCTTGTCCGCCTCTCTTTGCCCTTGTCCCGTATTCTCTGCACTTGTCCACCAGTCTTTGCCCTTGTCCGCCCCTCTTTGCCTTGTCCGGTATTCTACGCACTTCTCCGCCCCTCTTTGCCCTTGTCGTCCCCTCTTTGCCCTTGTCGTCCCCTCTTTGCCCTTGTCGTCCCCTCTTTGCCCTTGTCGTCCCCTCTTTGCCCTTGTCGTCCCCTCTTTGCCCTTGTCGTCCCCTCTTTGCCCTTGTCGTCCCCTCTTTGCCCTTGTCGTCCCCTCTTTGCCCTTGTCGTCCCCTCTTTGCCCTTGTCCGCCCCTCTTTGCCCTTGTCCGCCCCTCTTTGCCCTTGTCCGCCCCTCTTTGCCCTTGTCCGCCCCTCTTTGCCCTTGTCCGCCCCTCTTTGCCCTTATCCGCCCCTCTTTGCCCTTCTCTGTCGCTTTTCCCCTTGTCCGCACCTCTCTGCACTTGTCTACCCCTCTTAGTCCTTCTCCGCCCCTCTATGCACTTGTCCCGTATTCTCAGCAATTCTCCGCCCCTCTTTGACCTTGTCCTTCCCTCTTTTTCCTTGTCCGCCCTTCTTTGCACTTGTCCGCCCCTCTTTGCCCTTGTCCCATATTCTCCGCACTTCTACGACTCTCTTTGCCCTTGTCCGCCCCTCTTTGCCATTGCCCGCCCCTCTTTGCCCTTGTCCCCTATTCTCCGCTCTTATCCGCCCCTCTTAGCCCTTGTCAACCCCTCTTTTCCCTTGTTCCGTATTCTCTACGCTTGTCCGCCACTCTTTGCCCTTGTCCCGTATTCTCCGCACTTGTGCGCCCCTCTTTGCCCTTGTGCGCCCCTCTTTGCCCTTGTGCGCCCCTCTTTGCCCTTGTCCGCCCCTCTTTGCCCTTGTCCGCCCCTCTTTGCCTTTCTCGGGTATTCTCCGCAATTGTCCTACCCTCTTTGCACTTGACCTCCCCTCTTTCCCTTGTCCGCCCCTCTTTGCCCTTGTCCCGTATTCTCCGCAACTGTCCGCCCCTCTTCGCACTTGTCCCTTATTCTCCGCACTTTTTCATTCCCTCTTTGCCTTTGTGCGACCCTCTTTACCCTTGTCCGCCCCTCTTTGACCTTGTCCTTCACTCTTTGCACTTGTGTTCCCCTCTTTGCCCTTGTCCCGTATTCTCCGCACTTGTACGCCCCACTTTGCCCTTGTCCGCCCCTCTTTGCCCTTTTCCCGTATTCTCCACTCTTGTCCGCCCCTCTTTGCCCTTGTCCACACCTCTTTGCCCTTGTCCCGTATTCTCCGAACTTGTCCGTCCCTCTTTGCACTTGTCCGACACTCTTTTCTCTTTTCCCGTATTCTCCGAACTTGTCTGCTCCTCTTTGCCCTTTTCAGCCCCTCTTTGCACTTGTCCACCCCTCTTTGCCCTTGTCCACCTCTCTTTGCCCTTTTCCCGTATTCTCCGCACTTGTCCGCTCCTCTTTGCAATTTTCAGGCCATCTTTGCCATTGTCCGCCCCCTTTGCCCTTGTCCCGTATTCTCCGCACTTCTCTGCCCCTCTTTGCACTTTTCCCGTATTCTCTGTACTACTCCGCCCCTCTTTGCCCTTGTCCACCCCTCTTTGCGCTTGTCACCTCCTCTTTGCACTTGTCTGCCCCTCTTTGACCTTGTCAGTCCCTTTTCCACTTGTCCGCTCCTCTCTGCCCTTGTCTACCCCTCTTAGTACTTGTCCGCCCCTCTATGCACTTGTCCCGTATTCTCAGCAATTCTCCGCCCCTCTTTGCCCTTGTCCGCCCCTCTTTGCCCTTGTCCGCCCCTCTTTGCCCTTGTCCGCCCCTCTTTGCCCTTGTCCGCCCCTCTTTGCCCTTGTCCGCCCCTCTTTGCCCTTGTCCTCCCCTCTTTGCCCTTGTCCGCCCCTCTTTGCCCTTGTCCGCCCCTCTTTGCCCTTGTCCGCCCCTCTTTGCCCTTGTCCGCCCCTCTTTGCCCTTGTCCGCCCCTCTTTGCCCTTTTCCGCCCCTCTTTGCACTTTTCCCGTATTCTCCGCACTTCTCCGCCCCTCTTTGCCCTTGTCCACCCCTCTTTGCGCTTGTCCCGTATTCTCCGCACTTCTCTGCCCCTCTTTGCACTTTTCCCGTATTCTCTGTACTTCTCCGCCCCTCTTTGCCCTTGTCCACCCCTCTTTGCGCTTGTCACCTCCTCTTTGCACTTGTCTGCCCCTCTTTGACATTGTCTGTCCCTTTTCCACTTGTCCGCCCTTCTCTGCCCTTGTCTACCCCTCTTAGTCCTTGTCCGACCCTCTATGGACTTCTCCCGTATTCTCAGCAATTCTCCGCCCCTCTTTGCCCTTGTCCCGTATTCTCAGCAATTCTCCGCCCCTCTTTGCCCTTGTCCGCCCCTCTTTGCCCTTGTCCGCCCCTCTTTGCCCTTGTCCGCCCCTCTTTGCCCTTGTCCGCCCCTCTTTGCCCTTGTCCGCCCCTCTTTGCCCTTGTCCGCCCCTCTTTGCCCTTGTCCGCCCCTCTTTGCCCTTGTCCGCCCCTCTTTGCCCTTGTCCGCCCCTCTTTGCCCTTGTCCGCCCCTCTTTGCCCTTGTCCGCCCCTCTTTGCCCTTGTCCGCCCCTCTTTGCCCTTGTCCGCCCCTCTTTGCCCTTGTCCGCCCCTCTTTGCCCTTGTCCGCCCCTCTTTGCCCTTGTCCGCCCCTCTTTGCCCTTGTCCGCCCCTCTTTGCCCTTGTCCGCCCCTCTTTGCCCTTGTCCGCCCCTCTTTGCCCTTGTCCGCCCCTCTTTGCCCTTGTCCGCCCCTCTTTGCCCTTGTCCGCCCCTCTTTGCCCTTGTCCGCCCCTCTTTGCCCTTGTCCGCCCCTCTTTGCCCTTGTCCGCCCCTCTTTGCCCTTGTCCGCCCCTCTTTGCCCTTGTCCGCCCCTCTTTGCCCTTGTCCGCCCCTCTTTGCCCTTGTCCGCCCCTCTTTGCCCTTGTCCGCCCCTCTTTGCCCTTGTCCGCCCCTCTTTGCCCTTGTCCGCCCCTCTTTGCCCTTGTCCGCCCCTCTTTGCCCTTGTCCGCCCCTCTTTGCCCTTGTCCGCCCCTCTTTGCCCTTGTCCGCCCCTCTTTGCCCTTGTCCGCCCCTCTTTGCCCTTGTCCGCCCCTCTTTGCCCTTGTCCGCCCCTCTTTGCCCTTGTCCGCCCCTCTTTGCCCTTGTCCGCCCCTCTTTGCCCTTGTCCGCCCCTCTTTGCCCTTGTCCGCCCCTCTTTGCCCTTGTCCGCCCCTCTTTGCCCTTGTCCGCCCCTCTTTGCCCTTGTCCGCCCCTCTTTGCCCTTGTCCGCCCCTCTTTGCCCTTGTCCGCCCCTCTTTGCCCTTGTCCGCCCCTCTTTGCCCTTGTCCGCCCCTCTTTGCCCTTGTCCGCCCCTCTTTGCCCTTGTCCCGTATTCTCCACACTTCTCCGCCCCTCTTTACCCTTCTCCCGTATTCTCAGCACTTGTCCGCCCCTCTTTGCCCTTGTCCGCCCCTCTTTGCCCTTGTCCGCCCCTCTTTGCCCTTGTCCGCCCCTCTTTGCCCTTGTCCGCCCCTCTTTGCCCTTGTCCGCCCCTCTTTGCCCTTGTCCGCCCCTCTTTGCCCTTGTCCGCCCCTCTTTGCCCTTGTCCGCCCCTCTTTGCCCTTGTCCGCCCCTCTTTGCCCTTGTCCGCCCCTCTTTGCCCTTGTCCGCCCCTCTTTGCCCTTGTCCGCCCCTCTTTGCCCTTGTCCGCCCCTCTTTGCCCTTGTCCGCCCCTCTTTGCCCTTGTCCGCCCCTCTTTGCCCTTGTCCGCCCCTCTTTGCCCTTGTCCGCCCCTCTTTGCCCTTGTCCGCCCCTCTTTGCCCTTGTCCGCCCCTCTTTGCCCTTGTCCGCCCCTCCTTGCCCTTGTCCGCCCCTCTTTGCCCTTGTCCGCCCCTCTTTGCCCTTGTCCGCCCCTCCTTGCCCTTTTTCCGCCCCTCCTTGCCCTTTTTCCGCCCCTCCTTGCCCTTTTTCCGCCCCTCCTTGCCCTTTTTCCGCCCCTCCTTGCCCTTTTTCCGCCCCTCCTTGCCCTTTTTCCGCCCCTCCTTGCCCTTTTTCCGCCCCTCCTTGCCCTTTTCCGCCCCTCCTTGCCCTTTTCCGCCCCTCCTTGCCCTTTTCCGCCCCTCCTTGCCCTTTTCCGCCCCTCCTTGCCCTTTTCCGCCCCTCCTTGCCCTTTTCCGCCCCTCCTTGCCCTTTTCCGCCCCTCCTTGCCCTTTTCCGCCCCTCCTTGCCCTTTTCCGCCCCTCCTTGCCCTTTTCCGCCCCTATTTGCCCATCTCCCGTATTTTCGGCACTTGTCCGCCCCTCTTTGCCCTTGTCCCCCCCTCTTTGCCCTTGTCCCCCCCTCTTTGCCCTTGTCCCCCCCTCTTTGCCCTTGTCCCCCCCTCTTTGCCCTTTTCCCCCCCTCTTTGCCCTTGTCCGCCCCTCTTTGCCCTTGTCCGCCCCTCTTTGCCCTTGTCCGCCCCTCTTTGCCCTTGTCCGCCCCTCTTTGCCCTTGTCCGCCCCTCTTTGCCCTTGTCCGCCCCTCTTTGCCCTTGTCCGCCCCTCTTTGCCCTTGTCCGCCCCTCTTTGCCCTTTTTCCGCCCCTCCTTGCCCTTTTTCCGCCCCTCCTTGCCCTTTTTCCGCCCCTCCTTGCCCTTTTCCGCCCCTCCTTGCCCTTTTCCGCCCCTCCTTGCCCTTTTCCGCCCCTCCTTGCCCTTTTCCGCCCCTCCTTGCCCTTTTCCGCCCCTCCTTGCCCTTTTCCGCCCCTCCTTGCCCTTTTCCGCCCCTCCTTGCCCTTTTCCGCCCCTCCTTGCCCTTTTCCGCCCCTCCTTGCCCTTTTCCGCCCCTCCTTGCCCTTTTCCGCCCCTCCTTGCCCTTTTCTGCCCCTCCTTGCCCTTTTCCGCCCCTCCTTGCCCTTTTCCGCCCCTCCTTGCCCTTTTCCGCCCCTCCTTGCCCTTTTCCGCCCCTCCTTGCCCTTTTCCGCCCCTCCTTGCCCTTTTCCGCCCCTCCTTGCCCTTTTCCGCCCCTCCTTGCCCTTTTCCGCCCCTATTTGCCCATCTCCCGTATTTTCGGCACTTCTCCTCCCCTCTTTGCCCTGGTCCGCCCCTCTTTGCCCTGGTCCGCCCCTCTTTGCCCTTGTCCGCACCTCTTTGCCCTTGTCTGCCCCTCTTTGCACTTTTCCACCCCTCATTGCACTTTTCCGCCCCTCTTTGCCCTTGTCCCGTATTCTCCGCACTAGTCCGCCACTCTTTGCCCTTGTCTGCCCATCTTTGCACTTTTCCGCACCACCTTTCCCTTGTCCGCCCCTCTTAGCCCTTGTCCAACCGTCTTTTCACTTGTCCACCTCTCTTTGCCCTTGTCTGACCCTCTTTGCCCTTGTCTGCCCCTCTTTACCCTTGTCCCTTATTCTCCACACTTGTCCGCCCCTCTTTGCCCTTGTCCTCCGCTCTTTGCCCTTGTCCTCCCCTCTTTGCCCTTGTCCGCCCCTCTTTGCCCTTGTCCCGTATTCTCCGCTCTTATCCGACCCTCTTTGCCCTTGTCCACCCCTCTTTGCCCTTGTCCCGTATTCTCCACGCTTGTCCGCCACTCTTTGCCCTTGTCCCGTATTCTCCGCACTTGTCCGCCCCTCTTTGCCCTTGTCCGCCTCTCTTTGCCCTTGTCCCGTATTCTCTGCACTTGTCCGCCAGTCTTTGCCCTTGTCCGCCCCTCTTTGCCTTGTCCGGTATTCTCCGCACTTCTCCGCCCGTCTTTGCCCTTGTCCGCCCGTCTTTGCCCTTGTCCGCCCGTCTTTGCCCTTGTCCGCCCGTCTTTGCCCTTGTCCGCCCGTCTTTGCCCTTGTCCGCCCGTCTTTGCCCTTGTCCGCCCCTCTTTGCCCTTGTCCGCCCCTCTTTGCCCTTGTCCGCCCCTCTTTGCCCTTGTCCGCCCCTCTTTGCCCTTGTCCGCCCCTCTTTGCCCTTGTCCGCCCCTCTTTGCCCTTGTCCGCCCCTCTTTGCCCTTGTCCGCCCCTCTTTGCCCTTGTCCGCCCCTCTTTGCCCTTGTCCGCCCCTCTTTGCCCTTGTCCGCCCCTCTTTGCCCTTGTCCGCCCCTCTTTGCCCTTGTCCGCCTCTCTTTGCCCTTGTCCGCCTCTCTTCGCCCTTGTCCGCCTCTCTTTCCCCTTGTCCCGTATTCTCCACCCTTCTCCGCCCATCTTTGCTTTTGTCCGCCCCTCTTTGCTCTTGTCCCGTATTCTCCGCACTTATCCGCCGCTCTTTGCCCTTGTCCAAACCTCTTTGCTCTTGTCCGCGCTTCTTTGCCCTTATCCGCGCCTCTTTGCCCTTGTTGCCCCTCTTTGCCCTTGTCCGCCCCTCTTTGCCCTTGTCCGCCCCTCTTTGCCCTTGTCCGCCCCTCTTTGCCCTTGTCCGCCCCTCTTTGCCCTTGTCCGCCCTTCTTTGCCCTTGTCTGTCGCTTTTCCCCTTGTCCGCACCTCTCTGCACTTGTCTACGCCTCTTAGTCCTTCTCCGCCCCTCTATGCACTTGTCCCGTATTCTCAGCAATTCTCCGCCCCTCTTTGACCTTGTCCTTCCCTCTTTTTCCTTGTCCGCCCTTCTTTGCACTTGTCCGCCCCTCTTTGCCCTTGTCCCATATTCTTCGCACTTCTCCGCCCCTCTTTGCCCTTGTCCCGTATTCTCCGCACTTCTATGACTCTCTTTGCCCTTGTCCGCCCCTCTTTGCCATTGCCCGCCCCTCTTTGCCCTTTTCCCGTATTCTCCGCTCTTATCCGCCCCTCTTAGCCCTTGTCCACCCCTCTTTGCCCTTGTTCCGTATTCTCTACGCTTGTCCGCCCCTCTTTGCCCTTGTCCGCCCCTCTTTGCCCTTGTCCGCCCCTCTTTGCCTTTCTCGGGTATTCTCCGAAATTGTCCTACCCTCTTTGCACTTGACCTCCCCTCTTTCCCTTGTCCGCCCCTCTTTGCCCTTGTCCGCCCTTCTTTGCCTTTCTCGGGTATTCTCCGCAATTGTCCTCCCCTCTATGCCCTTGTCCGCCCCCCTTTGCCCTTGTCCCGTATTCTCCGCAATTGTCCGCCCCTCTTCGCACTTGTCCCTTATTCTCCGCACTTTTTCATTCCCTCTTTGCCTTTGTGCGACCCTCTTTACCCTTGTCCGCCCCTCTTTGACCTTGTCCTTCACTCTTTGCGCTTGTCTTCCCCTCTTTGCCCTTGTCCCGTATTCTCCGCACTTGTACGCCCCACTTTGCCCTTGTCCTCCCCTCTTTGCCCTTTTCCCGTATTCTCCACTCTTGTCCACCCCTCTTTGCCCTTGTCCACACCTCTTTGCTCTTGTCCCGTATTCTCCGCAATTGTCCGTCCCTCTTTGCACTTGTCCGACACTCTTTCCACTTTTCCCGTATTCTCCGAACTTGTCTGCTCCTCTTTGCCCTTTTCAGCCCCTCTTTGCCCTTTTCAGCCCCTCTTTGCACTTGTCCACCCCTCTTTGCCCTTGTCCACCTCTCTTTGCCCTTTTCCCGTATTCTCCGCACTTGTCCGCTCCTCTTTGCCATTTTCAGGCCATCTTTGCCATTGTCCGCCCCTCTTTGCCCTTGTCCCGTATTCTCCGCACTTCTCTGCCCCTCTTTGCACTTTTCCCGTATTCTCTGTACTTCTCCGCCCCTCTTTGCCCTTGTCCACCCCTCTTTGCGCTTGTCACCTCCTCTTTGCACTTGTCTGCCCCTCTTTGACCTTGTCTGTCCCTTTTCCACTTGTCCGCTCCTCTCTGCCCTTGTCTACTCCTCTTAGTACTTGTCCGCCCCTCTATGCACTTGTCCCGTATTCTCAGCAATTCTCCGCCCCTCTTTGCCCTTGTCCCGTATTATCCGCACCTCTCCGCCCCTCTTTGCCCTTGTCCGCCCCTCTTTGCCCTTGTCCGCCCCTCTTTGCCCTTGTCCGCCCCTCTTTGCCCTTGTCCGCCCCTCTTTGCCCTTGTCCGCCTCTTTTTGCCCTTGTCCGCCTCTTTTTGCCCTTGTCCGCCCCTCTTTGCCCTTGTCCGCCCCTCTTTGCCCTTGTCCGCCCCTCTTTGGCCTTGTCCGCCCCTCTTTGCCCTTGTCCGCCCCTCTTTGCCCTTGTCCGCCCCTCTTTGCCCTTGTCCGCCCCTCTTTGCCCTTGTCCGCCCCTCTTTGCCCTTGTCCGCCCCTCTTTGCCCTTGTCCGCCCCTCTTTGCCCTTGTCCGCCCCTCTTTCCCTTGTCCGCCCCTCTTTCCCTTGTCCGCCCCTCTTTCCCTTGTCCGCCCCTCTTTGCCCTTGTCCGCCCCTCTTTGCCCTTGTCCGCCCCTCTTTGCCCTTGTCCGCCCCTCTTTGCCCTTGTCCGCCCCTCTTTGCCCTTGTCCGCCCCTCTTTGCCCTTGTCCGCCCCTCTTTGCCCTTGTCCGCCCCTCTTTGCCCTTGTCCGCCCCTCTTTGCCCTTGTCCGCCCCTCTTTGCCCTTGTCCGCCCCTCTTTGCCCTTGTCCGCCCCTCTTTGCCCTTGTCCGCCCCTCTTTGCCCTTGTCCGCCCCTCTTTGCCCTTGTCCGCCCCTCTTTGCCCTTGTCCGCCCCTCTTTGCTCTTGTCCGCCCTTCTTTGCCCTTTTCCGCCCCACTTTGCCCTTGTCAGCCCCTCTTTACACTTTTCCCGTATTCTCCGCACTTCTCCGCCCCTCTTTGCCCTTGTCCACCCCTCTTTGCGCTTGTCACCTCCTCTTTGCCCTTGTCCGCCCCTCTTTGCCCTTGTCCGCCCCTCTTTGCACTTGTCTGCCCCTCTTTGACCTTGTCTGTCCCTTTTCCACTTGTACGCCTCTCTCTGCCCTTGTCTACCCCTCTTAGTCCTTGTCCGCCCCTCTATGGACTTCTCCCGTATTCTCAGCAATTCTCCGCCCCTCTTTGCCCTTGTCCCGTATTCTCAGCAATTCTCCGCCCCTCTTTGCCCTTGTCCGCCCCTCTTTGCCCTTGTCCGCCCCTCTTTGCCCTTGTCCGCCCCTCTTTGCCCTTGTCCGCCCCTCTTTGCCCTTGTCCGCCCCTCTTTGCCCTTGTCCGCCCCTCTTTGCCCTTGTCCGCCCCTCTTTGCCCTTGTCCGCCCCTCTTTGCCCTTGTCCGCCCCTCTTTGCCCTTGTCCGCCCCTCTTTGCCCTTGTCCGCCCCTCTTTGCCCTTGTCCGCCCCTCTTTGCCCTGGTCCGCCCCTCTTTGCCCTGGTCCGCCCCTCTTTGCCCTGGTCCGCCCCTCCTTGCCCTGGTCCGCCCCTCCTTGCCCTGGTCCGCCCCTCCTTGCCCTGGTCCGCCCCTCCTTGCCCTGGTCCGCCCCTCCTTGCCCTGGTCCGCCCCTCCTTGCCCTGGTCCGCCCCTCCTTGCCCTGGTCCGCCCCTCCTTGCCCTGGTCCGCCCCTCCTTGCCCTGGTCCGCCCCTCCTTGCCCTGGTCCGCCCCTCCTTGCCCTGGTCCGCCCCTCCTTGACCTGGTCCGCCCCTCTTTGCCCTGGTCCGCCCCTCTTTGCACTTTTCCGCCCCTCATTGCACTTTTCCGCCCCTCTTTGCCCTTGTCCCGTATTCTCCGCACTAGTCCGCCACTCTTTGCCCTTGTCTGCCCATCTTTGCACTTTTCCGACCCTCCTTGCCCTTGTCCGCCCCTCTTAGCACTTGTCCAACCGTCTTTTCACTTGTCCACCTCTCTTTGCCCTTGTCTGACCCTCTTTGCCCTTGTCTGCCCCTCTTTACCCTTGTCCCTTATTCTCCACACTTGTCCTCCCCTCTTTGCCCTTGTCCTCCCCTCTTTGCCATTGTCCGCCCCTCTTTGCCCTTGTCCCGTATTCTCCGCTCTTATCCGCCCCTCTTTGCCCTTGTCCACCCCTCTTTGCCCTTGTCCCGTATTCTCCGCGCTTGTCCGCCACTCTTTGCCCTTGTCCCGTATTCTCCGCACTTGTCCGCCCCTCTTTGCCCTTGTCCGCCCCTCTTTGCCCTTGTCCGCCCCTCTTTGCCCTTGTCCGCCCCTCTTTGCTTTCCTCGGGTATTCTCCGCAATTGTCCTCCTCTCTATTCCATTGTCCGCCCCTCTTTGCCCTTGTCCCGTATTCTCCGCAATTGTCCGCCCCTCTTTGCACTTGTCCCTTATTCTCCGCACTTGTACGCCCCACTTTGCCCTTGTCCGCCCCTCTTTGCCCTTTTCCCGTATTCTCCACTCTTGTCCGCCCCTCTTAGCCCTTGTCCACCCCTCTTTGCCCTTGTTCCGTATTCTCTACGCTTGTCCGCCCCTCTTTGCACTTCTCCGCCACTCTTTGCCCTTGTCCGCCCCTCTGTGCCCTTGTCCCGTATTCTCTGCCCTTCTCCGTCCCTCTTTGTCCTTGTCCTGTATTCTCCGCACTTGTCCGCCCCTCTTTGCCCTTTTCCAACCCTCTTTGCACATGTCCGACACTCTTTCCACTTTTCCCGTATTCTCCGAACTTGTCTGCTCCTCTTTGCCCTTTTCAGCCCCTCTTTGCCCTTTTCAGACCCTCTTTGCACTTGTCCACCTCTCTTTGTCCTTGTCCCGTATTCTCCGCACTTGTCCGTCCCTCTTTGCCCTTTTCCCGTATTCTCCGCACTTGTCCGCTCCTTTTTGCCATTTTCAGCCCATCTTTGCCATTGTCCGCCCCTCTTTGCGCTTGTCCATCTCTCTTTGCCCTTGTCCAGTATTCTCCGCATTTGTCCGCCTTTCTTTGCCCTTGTCTGTCCCTCTTTGAACTTGTCTGTCCCTTTTCCACTTGTCCGCCCCTCTCTGCCCTTGTCTACCCCTCTTAGTCCTTGTCCGCCCCTCTATGTACTTGTCCCGTATTCTCAGCAATTCTCCGCCCCTCTTTGCCCTTGTCCCGTATTCTCTGCACCTCTCCGCCACTCTTTGCCCTTTTCCGCCCCTCTTTGCACTTTTCCGCCCATCTTTGCCCTTGTCCGCCCCTTTTTGAACTTTTCCAGTATTCTCCGCATTTCTCAAGCCCTCTTTGCCCTTGTCCGCCCCTCTTTGCCCTTGTCCGCACCTCTTTGCCTTTGTCCCATATTCTCTGCCCTTGTCCGCCCCTCTTTGCCCTTGTCCGCCCCTCTTTGCCCTTGTCCGCCCCTCTTTGCCCTTGTCCGCCCCTCTTTGCCCTTGTCCGCCCCTCTTTGCCCTTGTCCGCCCCTCTTTGCCCTTGTCCGCCCCTCTTTGCCCTTGTCCGCCCCTCTTTGCCCTTGTCCGCCCCTCTTTGCCCTTGTCCGCCCCTCTTTGCCCTTGTCCGCCCCTCTTTGCCCTTGTCCGCCCCTCTTTGCCCTTGTCCGCCCCTCTTTGCCCTTGTCCGCCCCTCTTTGCCCTTGTCCGCCCCTCTTTGCCCTTGTCCGCCCCTCTTTGCCCTTGTCCGCCCCTCTTTGCCCTTGTCCGCCCCTCTTTGCCCTTGTCCGCCCCTCTTTGCCCTTGTCCGCCCCTCTTTGCCCTTGTCCGCCCCTCTTTGCCCTTGTCCGCCCCTCTTTGCCCTTGTCCGCCCCTCTTTGCCCTTGTCCGCCCCTCTTTGCCCTTGTCCGCCCCTCTTTGCCCTTGTCCGCCCCTCTTTGCCCTTGTCCGCCCCTCTTTGCCCTTGTCCGCCCCTCTTTGCCCTTTTTCGCCCCTCTTTGCCCTTGTCCGCCGCTCTTTGCCATGTCCGCCCCTCATTGCCCTTGTCCTGTATTCTCCGCAGTTCTCCGCCCCTCTTTTCCTTTGTCCCTTATTCTCCGCCCTTGTCCATCCCTCTTTGCCCTTGTCCGCCCCTCTTTGCCCTTGTCTTCTCCTCTTTGCCCTTGAGCTGTGTTCTCCGCACTTGTCCGCCATTCTTTGCACTTGTCCCGTGTTCTCTGCACTTGTCCGCCCCTTTTTGCCCTTGTCCCGTACTCTCCGAACTTGTCCGCCCCTCTTTGCATTTTTCCGCCCCTCTTTACCATGTGCCGGCCCACTTTGCCCTTGTCCGCCCCTCTATGCTCTTGTCCGCCCATTTTTCCCCTTGTCCACCCTTCTTAACCCTTGTCTGCCCCTCTTTTCTTTTGTACGACCCTCTTTGACGTTGTCCGCTCCTCGTTGCCCTTGTCCACCTCTCTTTCCCTATGTCCGGTATTCTCCGCACTTCTCTGCCCCTCTTTGCCACTGTCCGCCCGTCTTTGCCCTTTTCCGCCCCTCTTTGCCCTTGTCTGACCCTCTTTGCACTTTTCCGCCCGTCTTTGCCCTTGTCCGCCCCTCTTTGACTTTGTCCGCCCCTCTTTGACTTTGTCCGCCCCTCTTTGACTTTGTCCGCCCCTCTTTGACTTTGTCCGCCCCTCTTTGACTTTGTCCGCCCCTCTTTGACTTTGTCCGCCCCTCTTTGACTTTGTCCGCCCCTCTTTGACTTTGTCCGCCCCTCTTTGACTTTGTCCGCCCCTCTTTGACTTTGTCCGCCCCTCTTTGCCCTTGTCCGCCCCTCTTTCCCTTGTCCACTACTCTTTGCCCTTGTCCGCCCCTCTTTGGCCTTGTCCCGTGTTCTCCGCATTTGTCTGAACCTCTTTGCCATTGTCCCGTGTTCTCCGCACTTTTCCAACCCTCTTTGCCCTTTTCCGCCCCTCTTTGCCCTTTTCCGCCCCTCTTTGCCCTTGTCCGTTCCTCTTTGCCCTTGTCCGCCCCTTTTTGCCCTTCTCCGCCCCCTTTGACCTTGTCGCCCCTCTTTGCCCTTGTCTGCAAATCTTTGCTTTTATCTGCCCCTCTTTGCCCTTGTCCCGTGTTCTCTGCACTTTTCCGCCTCTGTTTGCACTTGTCCGCCCCTCTTTGCCCTTGTCCCATATTCTCTGCACTTCTCCGCCCCTCTTTGCCCTTGTCCGCACCTCTTTGCCGTTTTCCGCCCCTCTTTGCCCTTTTCCGCCCCTCTTTGCCCTTTTCCGCCCCTCTTTGCCCTTTTCCGCCCCTCTTTGCCCTTGTCCGCCCCTCTTTGCCCTTGTCCGCCCCTCTTTGCCCTTGTCCGCCCCTCTTTGCCCTTGTCCGCCCCTCTTTGCCCTTGTCCGCCCCTCTTTGCCCTTGTCCGCCCCTCTTTGCCCTTGTCCGCCCCTCTTTGCCCTTGTCCGCCCCTCTTTGCCCTTGTCCGCCCCTCTTTGCCCTTGTCCGCCCCTCTTTGCCCTTGTCCGCCCCTCTTTGCCCTTGTCCGCCCCTCTTTGCCCTTGTCCGCCCCTCTTTGCCCTTGTCCGCCCCTCTTTGCCCTTGTCCGCCCCTCTTTGCCCTTGTCCGCCCCTCTTTGCTCTTGTCCGCCCCTCTTTGCCCTTGTCCGCCCCTCTTTGCCCTTGTCCGCCCCTCTTTGCCCTTGTCCGCCCCTCTTTGCCCTTGTCCGCCCCTCTTTGCTCTTGTCCCGTATTCTCCGCTCTTGTCCGCCCCTCTTTGCCCTTGTCCGCCCCTCTTTGCCCTTGTCCGCCCCTCTTTGCCCTTGTCCGCCCCTCTTTGCCCTTGTCCCGTATTCTCCGCTCTTGTCCGCCACTCTTTGCCCTTGTCCCGTATTCTCCGCACTTGTCCGCCCCTCTTTGCCCTTGTCCGCCCCTCTTTGCCCTTGTCCGCCCCTCTTTGCCCTTGTCCGCCCCTCTTTGCCCTTGTCCGCCCCTCTTTGCCCTTGTCCGCCCCTCTTTGCCTTTTTCGGGTATTCTCCGCAATTGTCCTCCCGTCTATACCCTTGTCCGCCCCTCTTTGCCCTTGTCCCTTATTCTCCGCACTTTTTCATTCCCTCTTTGCCTTTGTGCGACCCTCTTTACCCTTGTCCGCCCCTCTTTGACCTTGTCCTTCACTCTTTGCCCTTGTCCGCCCCTCTTTCCCTTGTCCACTACTCTTTGTCCTTGTCCGCCCCTCTTTGGCCTTGTCCCGTGTTCTCCGCATTTGTCTGAACCTCTTTGCCATTGTCCCGTGTTCTCTGCACTTTTCCAACCCTCTTTGCCATTTTCCGCCCCTCTTTGCCCTTTTCCGCCCCTCTTTGCCCTTGTCCGTTCCTCTTTGCCCTTGTCCGCCCCTTTTTGCCCTTCTCCGCCCCCTTTGACCTTGTCGCCCCTCTTTGCCCTTGTCTGCACCTCTTTGCTTTTATCTGCCCCTCTTTGCCCTTGTCCCGTGTTCTCTGCACGTTTCCGCCTCTGTTTGCACTTGTCCGCCCCTCTTTGCCCTTGTCCCATATTCTCTGCACTTCTCCACCCCTCTTTGCACCTGTCCGCCCCTCTTTGCCCTTGTCCGCCCCTCTTTGCCGTTTTCCGCCCCTCTTTGCCGTTTTCCGCCCCTCTTTGCCCTTTTCCGCCCCTCTTTGCCCTTTTCCGCCCCTCTTTGCCCTTTTCCGCCCCTCTTTGCCCTTTTCCGCCCCTCTTTGACCTTTTCCGTCCTTCTTTGCCCTTTTCCGCCCTCTTTGCAATTTTCCTCACCTCTTTGCCTTGTCCCTTATTCTCCGCAGTTGTGCGCCCCTCTTTGCCCTTCTCCGCCCCTCTTTGCACTTGTCCAACCCTCTTTGCCTTTGTCCGAATCTCTTTGCCCTTGTCCACCCCTCTTTCCCTTGTCTGCCCCTCTTTGAACTTCTCCGCCCCTCTTTGCAATTCTCTGCCCGTCTTTGACATTGTCCGCACCTCTTTCCCCTTGTACACCCCTCTTTGCCCTTTTCCGCTCCTCTTTGCCCTTTTCCGCTCCTCTTTGCCCTTTTCCGCTCCTCTTTGCCCTTTTCAGCCCTTCTTTGCAATTGTCCGCCCCTCTTTGCCCTTGTCCGCCCCTCTTTGCCCTTGTCCGCCCTCTTTGCCCTTGTCCGCACCTCTTTGCCTTTGTCCCTTATTCTCTGCAGTTGTGCGCCCCTCTTTGCCCTTCTCCGCCCCTCTTTGCACTTGTCCAACCCTCTTTGCCTTTGTCCGAATCTCTTTGCCCTTGTCCGCCCCTCTTTGCCTTTGTCCCTTATTCTCCGTAATCCTCCGCCCCTCTTTACCCTTGTCCCTTATTCTCCACAGTTGTCCGCCCCTCTTGGCCCTTGTCCGCCCCTCTTGGCCCTTGTCCGCCCCTCTTGGCCCTTGTCCGCCCCTCTTGGCCCTTGTCCGCCCCTCTTGGCCCTTGTCCGCCCCTCTTGGCCCTTGTCCGCCCCTCTTGGCCCTTGTCCGCCCCTCTTGGCCCTTGTCCGCCCCTCTTGGCCCTTGTCCGCCCCTCTTTGCCCTTGTCCGCCCCTCTTGGCCCTTGTCCGCCCCTCTTGGCCCTTGTCCGCCCCTCTTGGCCCTTGTCCGCCCCTCTTGGCCCTTGTCCGCCCCTCTTGGCCCTTGTCCCGTATTCTCCGCTCTTATCCGCCCCTCTTTGCCCTTGTCCACCCCTCTTTGGCCTTGTCCCGTATTCTCTGCGCTTGTCCGCCACTCTTTGCCCTTGTCCCGTATTCTCCGCACTTGTCCGCCCCTCTTTGCCCTTGTCCGCCCCTCTTTGCCCTTGTCCGCCCCTCTTTGCCCTTGTCCGCCCCTCTTTGCCCTTGTCCGCCCCTCTTTGCCCTTGTCCGCCCCTCTTTGCCCTTGTCCGCCCCTCTTTGCCTTTCTCGGGTATTCTCCGCAATTGTCCTCCCCTCTTTGCCCTTGACCTCCCCTCTTTTCCCTTGACCTCCCCTCTTTGCCCTTGTCCGCCCCTCTTTGCCCTTGTCCGCCCCTCTTTGCCCTTGTCCGCCCCTCTTTGCCTTTCTCGGGTATTCTCCGCAATTGTCCTCCCGTCTATGCCCTTGTCCGCCCCTCTTTGCCCTTGTCCCTTATTCTCCGCACTTTTTCATTCCCTCTTTGCCTTTGTGCGACCCTCTTTACCCTTGTCCGCCCCTCTTTGACCTTGTCCTTCACTCTTTGCACTTGTCCGCCACTCTTTGCCCTTTTCCCGTATTCTCCACTCATGTCCACCCTCTTTGCCCTTGTCCACACCTCTTTGCCCTTGTCCCGTATTCTCCGCACTTGTCCGTCCCTCTTTGCACTTGTCCGCCACTCTTTGCCCTTTTCCGCCCCTCTTTGCCCTTGTCCCGTATTCTCTGCCCTTCTCCATCCCTCTTTGCCCTTGTCCTGTATTCTCCGCACTTGTCCGCCCCTCTTTGCCCTTTTCCAACCCTATTTGCACTTGTCCGACACTCTTTCCACTTTTCCCGTATTCTCCGAACTTGTCTGCTCCTCTTTGACCTTTTCAGCCCCTCTTTGCACTTGTCCACCCCTCTTTGCACTTGTCCACCCCTCTTTGCACTTGTCCACCCCTCTTTGCCCTTGTCCACCTCTCTTTTCCCTTGTCCCGTATTCTCCGCACTTGTCCGTCCCTCTTTGCCCTTTTCCCGTATTCTACGCACTTGTCCGCTCCTCTTTGCCATTTTCAGCCCCTCTTTGCCCTTGTCCTCCCCTCTTTGCCCTTGTCCATCTCTCTTTGCCCTTGTCCAGTATTCTACGCATTTGTCCACCTTTCTTTGCCCTTGTCCGCCCCTCTTTGCCCTTGTCCCGTATTCTCCGCACTTCTCTGCCCCTCTTTGCACTTTTCCCGTATTCTCTATACTTCTCCGCCCCTCTTTGCCCTTGTCCACCCCTCTTTGCGCTTGTCACCTCCTCTTTGCCCTTGTCCGCCCCTCTTTGCCCTTGTCCGCCCCTCTTTGCACTTGTCTGCCCCTCTTTGACCTTGTCTGTCCCTTTTCCACTTGTCTGCCCCTCTCTGCCCTTGTCTACCCCTCTTAGTCCTTGTTCGCCCCTCTATGCACTTGTCCCGTATTCTCAGCAATTCTCCGCCCCTCTTTGCCCTTGTCCCGTATTCTCTGCACCTTTCCAGCCCTCTTTGCCCTTGTCCGCCCCTCTTTGCCCTTGTCCGCCCCTCTTTGCCCTTGTCCGCCCCTCTTTGCCCTTGTCCGCCCCTCTTTGCCCTTGTCCGCCCCTCTTTGCCCTTGTCCGCCCCTCTTTGCCCTTGTCCGCCCCTCTTTGCCCTTGTCCGCCCCTCTTTGCCCTTGTCCGCCCCTCTTTGCCCTTGTCCGCCCCTCTTTGCCCTTGTCCGCCCCTCTTTGCCCTTGTCCGCCCCTCTTTGCCCTTGTCCGCCCCTCTTTGCCCTTGTCCGCCCCTCTTTGCCCTTGTCCGCCCCTCTTTGCCCTTGTCCGCCCCTCTTTGCCCTTGTCCGCCCCTCTTTGCCCTTGTCCGCCCCTCTTTGCCCTTGTCCGCCCCTCTTTGCCCTTGTCCGCCCCTCTTTGCCCTTGTCCGCCCCTCTTTTCACTTGTCCGCCCCTCTTTGCCCTTTTCCGCCCCACTTTGCACTTTTCCCGTATTCTCCGCGCTTCTCCGCCCCTCTTTGCCCTTGTCCGCCCCTCTTTGCGCTTGTCACCTCCTCTTTGCCCTTGTCCGCCCCTCTTTGCACTTGTCTGCCCCTCTTTGACCTTGTCTGTCCCTTTTCCACTTGTCCGCCCCTCTCTGCCCTTGTCTACCCCTCTTAGTCCTTATCCGCCCCTCTATGCAATTGTCCCGTGTTCTCAGCAATTCTCAGCCCCTCTTTGCCCTTGTCCCGTATTCTCTGCCCTTCTCCGCCCCTCTTTGCCCTTGTCCTTCCCTCTTTGCCCTTGTCCGCACCTCTTTGCCCTTCTCCGCCCTCCTTTGCCCTTCTCCGCCCTCCTTTGCCCTTGTCCGCCCCTCTTTGCCCTTGTCCGCCCCTCTTTGCCCTTGTCTGCCCTTCTTTGCACTTGTCCCGTATTCTCCACACTTCTCCGCCCCTCTTTACCCTTCTCCCGTATTCTCAGCACTTGTCCGACCCTCATTGCACTTGTATGCCCCTCTTTGCCCTTGTCCGCCCCTCTTTGCCCTTGTCCGCCCCTCTTTGCCCTTGTCCGCCCCTCTTTGCCCTTGTCCGCCCCTCTTTGCCCTTGTCCGCCCCTCTTTGCCCTTGTCCGCCCCTCTTTGCCCTTGTCCGCCCCTCTTTGCCCTTGTCCGCCCCTCTTTGCTCTTTTCCGCCCCTCTTTGCCCTTTTCCGCCCTTCTTTGCCCTTTTCCGCCCCTCTTTGCCCTTTTCCGCCCCTCTTTGCCCTTTTCCGCCCCTCTTTGCCCTTTTCCGCCCCTCCTTGCCCTTGTCCAACTCTCTTTGCCCCTGTCCGACCCTATTTGCCCATCTCCCGTATTTTCGGCAATTTTCTTCCCCTCTTTGCTCTTGTCCGCCCCTCTTTGCCCTGGTCCGCCCCTCTTTCCCTTGTCCGCACCTCTTTGCCCTTGTCTGCCCCTCTTTGCACTTTTCCAACCCTCATTGCACTTGTCCGACACTCTTTGCCCTTGTCCCGTATTAACCGCAATTGTCCGCCCCTCTTAGCCCTTGTCCGCCCTTCTTTGCCCTTGTCCGCCCCTGTTTGACATTTTCCGCCCCTCTGTGCGCTTGTCCCGTATTCTCAGCACTTGTCCGCCCCTCTGTGCGCTTGTCCCGTATTCTCAGCACTTGTCCGCCCCTCTTTGCCCTTTTTCCGCCCCTCTTTGCTCTTGTCCCGTATTCTCAGCACTTGTCCGCCCCTCTTTTCCCTTGTCCGACCCTCTTTTCCCTTGTCCGACCCTCTTTTCCCTAGTCCGACCCTCTTTTCCCTAGTCCGACCCTCTTTTCCCTAGTCCGACCCTCTTTTCCCTAGTCCGACCCTCTTTTCCCTAGTCCGACCCTCTTTGCCTTGACCGCCCCTCTTTGCACTTGTCTGCCCCTCTTTGCACTTGTCTCGTTTTCTCAGCACTTGTCCGCCCCTCTTTGCCCTTGTCCCGTATTCTTAGCACTTGTCCGCTCCTCTTTGCCCTTGTCCGCCCCTCTTTGCCCTTGTCCGCCCCTCTTTGCACTTGTCCCGTATGCACAGCACTTGTCCGACCCTCTTTGCACTTGTCCCGTATTCTCAGGACTTGTCCGCCCCTCTTTGCCCTTGTCCCGTATTCTCAGGACTTGTCCGCCCCTCTTTGCCCTTGTCCGCCCCTCTTTGCCCTTGTCCGCCCCTCTTTGCCCTTGTCCGCCCCTCTTTGCCCTTGTCCGCCCCTCTTTGCCCTTGTCCGCCCCTCTTTGCCCTTGTCCGCCCCTCTTTGCCCTTGTCCGCCCCTCTTTGCCCTTGTCCGCCCCTCTTTGCCCTTGTCCGCCCCTCTTTGCTCTTGTCCGCCCCTCTTTGCCCTTGTCCGCCCCTCTTTGCCCTTGTCCGCCCCTCTTTGCCCTTGTCCGCCCCTCTTTGCCCTTGTCCGCCCCTCTTTGCCCTTGTCCCGTATTCTCAGCACTTGTCCGCCCCTCTTTGCCCTTGTCCGCCCCTCTTTGCCCTTGTCCCGTATACTCTCCCCTTGTCCGCCCCTCTTTGCCTTTGTCCCGTATTCTCAGCACTGTCCGCCCCTCTTTGCCCTTGTCCGCCCCTCTTTGCCCTTGTCCGCCCCTCTTTGCCCTTGTCCGCCCCTCTTTCCCCTTGTCCTGTATTCTCAGCACTTGTCCGCCCCTCTGTGCCCTTGTCCCGTATTCTCAGCACTTGTCCGCCCCTCTTGGCCCTTGTCCGCCCCTCTTTGCCCTTGTCCCGTATTCTCAGCACTTGTCCGCACCTCTTTGCAATTGTCCGCCCCTCTTTGCCCTTGTCCGCCCCTCTTTGCCCTTGTCCCGTATTCTCAGCACTTGTCCGACACTCTTTTCCCTTGTCCGCCCCTCTTTTCCCTTGTCCGCCCCTCTTTTCCCTTGTCCGCCCCTCTTTGCCCTTGTCCGCCCCTCTTTGCCCTTGTCCGACCCTCTTTTCCCTTGTCCGACCCTCTTTTCCCTTGTCCGACCCTCTTTTCCCTTGTCCGACCCTCTTTTCCCTTGTCCGACCCTCTTTGCCTTGACCGCCCCTCTTTCAACTTGTCTGCCCCTCTTTGCCCTTGTCTCGTTTTCTCAGCACTTGTCCGCCCTTCTTTGACCTTGTCCCGTATTCTCAGCACTTGTCCGCTCCTCTTTGCCCTTGTCCCCTATGTTCAGGTCTTTTCCGACCCACTTTTTGAACTTGTCCGCCCCTCTGTGCCCTTGTCCGCCCCTCTTTGCCCTTGTCCGCCCCTCTTTGAACTTGTCCGCCCCTCTTTTCCTTTGTCCGCCCCCTTTTTGCCCTTTTCCGCCCCTCTTTGCCCTTGTCCGCCCCTCTTTGCCCTTGTCCGCCCCTCTTTGCCCTTGTCCGCCCCTCTTTGCCCTTGTCCGCCCCTCTTTGCCCTTGTCCGCCCCTCTTTGCCCTTGTCCGCCCCTCTTTGCTCTTGTCCACCCCTCTTTGCCCTTGTCCGCTCCTCTTTGCCCGTGTCCCTTATTCTCAGCACTTGTCCGCCCCTCTTTGCCCTTGTCCGCCCCTCTTTGCCCTTGTCCGCCCCTCTTTGCCCTTGTCCGCCCCTCTTTGCCCTTGTCCGCCCCTCTTTGCCCTTGTCCGCCCCTCTTTGCCCTTGTCCGCCCCTCTTTGTACTTTTCCGCCCCTCTTTGCCGTTGTCCGCCCCTCTTTGCCCTTGTCCGCCCCTCTTTGCCCTTGTCCGCCCCTCTTTGCCCTTGTCCCCCCCTCTTTGCCCTTGTCTGCCCCTCTTTGCACTTGTCCCGTATTCTCAGCACTTGTCCACCCCTCTTTGCCCTTGTCCGCCCCACTTTGCCCTTGTCCCGTATTCTCAGCACTTGTCCGCCCCTCTTTGCCCTTGTCCCGTATTCTCAGCACTTGTCAGCCCCTCTTTGCCCTTGTCCCGTATTCTCAGTTCTTGTCCGCCACTCTTTGCCCCTGTCCGCCCCTCTTTGCCCTTGACCGCCCCTCTTTGCACTTTTCCCGTGTTCTCAGCACTTGTCCCGTATTCTCAGCACTTGTCCGCCCCTCTTTGCCCTTGTCCGCCCCTCTTTACACTTTTCCACCCCTCTTTACACTTTTCTGCCCCTCTTTGCCCTTGTGCCGTATTCTTAGCACTTGTCCGCCCCTCTTTGCTCTTGTCCTGTATTCTCAGCACTTGTCCGATCCTCTTTGCCCTTGTCCCTTATTCTCAGCCCTTCTCCACACCTCTTTGCCCTAGTCATCCCCTCTTTGACCTTGTCCGACCCTCTTTGCACTTGTCCGCCCCTCTTTTCAATTATGCCATATTCTCAGCACTTGTCCCCCCCTCTTTGCCCTTGTCCGCCCCTCATTTCCCCTTTCCGACCCTCTTGGCCCTTGTCCGCCCCTCTTTGCCCTTGTCCCGTATTCTCAGCACTTGTCCGCCCCTCTTTGCCCTTGTCCAGTATTGTCAGCAGTTGTCCGCCCCTCTTTATATTGTCCGCCCCTCTTTATATTGTCCGCCCCTCTTTGCCCTTGTCCGCCACTCTTTGAAATGTCCGCCCCTCTTTGCCCTTGTCCGCACCTCTTTACTCTTGTCCGCCCCACTTTACACTTGTCCGCCCCTCTTTGCTCTTGTCCCTTATTCTCCGCACATGTCTGCCCCTCTTTGCCCTTTTCCGCCCCTCTTTGCACTTGTCCGCCCCTCTTTGCCCTTGTCCCGTATTCTCAGCACTTGTCCGCTCCTCTTTGCCCTTGTCCGCCCCTCTTTGCCCTTGTACGCCTCTCTTTGCCGTTGTCCCGTATTCTCAGCACTTTTCCGCCCCTCTTTGCCCTTGTCCCAAAAGCTCAGCTCTTGTCCGCCCCTCTTTTTGAACTTGTCCGCCTCTCTTTGCTCTTGTCCGCCCCTCTTTGCCCTTGTCCGCCCCTCTTTTCCCTTGTCCGCCCCTCTTTGCCCTTGTCCGCCCCTCTTTGCCCTTGTCCGCCCCTCTTTGCCCTTGTCCGCCCCTCTTTGCCCTTGTCCGCCCCTCTTTGCCCTTGTCCGCCCCTCTTTGCCCTTGTCCGCCCCTCTTTGCCCTTGTCCGCCCCTCTTTGTCCTTGTCCGCCCCTCTTTGCCCTTTTCCGCCCATCCTTGCCCTTGTCCGACTCTCTTTGCCCTTGTCCGACCCTCTTTGCCCATCTCCTGTATTTTCGGCACTTCTCCTACCCTCTTTGCTCTTGTCCGCCCCTCTTTGCCCTGGTCCGCCCCTCTTTGCCCTGGTCCGCCCCTCTTTGCCCTTGTCCGCACCTCTTTGCACTTGTCCGCCTCTCTTTGCCCTTGTCTGACCCTCTTTGCCCTTGTCCGCCCCTCTTTACTCTTGTCCCTTATTCTCCGCACTTGTCCGCCCCTCTTTGCCCTTGTCCGCCCCTCTTTGCCCTTGTCCGCCCCTCTTTGCCCTTGTCCGCCCCTCTTTGCCCTTGTCCGCCCCTCTTTGCCCTTGTCCGCCCCTCTTTGCCCTTGTCCGCCCCTCTTTGCCCTTGTCCGCCCCTCTTTGCCCTTGTCCGCCCCTCTTTGCCCTTGTCCCGTATTCTCCGCGCTTGTCCGACACTCTTTGCCCTTGTCCCGTATTCTCCGCCCTTGTCCGCCCCTCTTTGCCCTTGTCCGCCCCTCTTTCCCTTTCTCCGGTATTCTCCGCAATTGTCCTCCCCTCTATGCCCTTGTCCGCCCCTCTTTGCCCTTGTCCCTTATTCTCCGCACTTCTCCATCCCTCTTTGCCTTTGTGCGACCCTCTTTACCCTTGTCCGCCCCTCTTTGACCTTGTCCTTCACTCTTTGCAATTGTCTTCCCCTCTTTGCCCTTGTCCCGTATTCTCCGCACTTGTACGCCCCACTTTGCCCTTGTCCACCCCTTTTTGCCCTTTTCCCGTATTCTCCACTCTTGTCCGCCCCTCTTTGCCCTTGTCCACACCTCTTTGCCCTTGTCCCGTATTCTCCGCACTTGTCCGCTACTCTTTGCCCTTGTCCGCTACTCTTTGCCCTTGTCCGCTACTCTTTGCCCTTGTCCGCCACTCTTTGCCCTTGTCCGCCACTCTTTGCCCTTGTCCGCCCCTCTGTGCCCTTGTCCCGTATTCTCTGCCCTTCTCCGTACCTCTTTGCCCTTGTCCTGTATTCTCCGCACTTGTCTGTCCCTCTTTGCCCTTTTCCAACCCTCTTTGCACATGTCTGACACTCTTTCCACTTTTCCCGTATTCTCCGTTCTTGTCTGCTCCTCTTTGCCCTTTTCAGCCCCTCTTTGCCCTTGTCCACCCCTCTTGGCCCTTTTCCGCCCCTCTTTGCCCTTGTCCCGTATTCTCAGCACTTGTCCGCACCTCTTTGCAATTGTCTGCCCCTCTTTGCCCTTGTCCGCCCCTCTTTGCCCTTGTCCCGTATTCACAGCACTTGTCCGCCCCTCTTTGCACTTGTCCGACACTCTTTTCCCTTGTCCGACCCTCTTTTCCCTAGTCCGACCCTCTTTTCCCTAGTCCGACCCTCTTTTCCCTAGTCCGACCCTCTTTTCCGTAGTTCGACCCTCTTTGCCCTCGTCCGCCCCTCTTTGCCCTTGTCCCGTATACTCTGCCCTTGTCCGCCCCTCTGTGCCCTTGTCCCGTATTCTCAGCACTTGTCCGCCCCTCTTGGCCCTTGTCCGCCCCTCTTTGTCCTTGTCCCGTATTCTCAGCACTGTCCGCCCCTCTTTGCCCTTGTCCGCCCCTCTTTGCCCTTGTCCGCCCCTCTTTGCCCTTGTCCGCCCCTCTCTGCCCTTGTCCGACCGTCTTTCCCCTTGTCCGCCCCTTTTTGCACTCGTCCCGTATTCTCAGCCCTTGTCCGCCCCTCTTTGCCCTTGTCCGCCCTTCTTTGCCCTTGTCCACATATCTTTGCCCTTGTCCGCCCCTCTTTGCACTTGTCCGCCCCTCTTTGCCCTTGTCCCCCCCTCTTTGCCCTTGTCCCGCATTCTCAGCACTTGTCCGCCCCTTTTTGCCCTTGTCTGCCCCTCTTTGCCCTTGTCCCGTATTCTCAGAACTTGTCCACCCCTCTTTGGCCTTGTCCGACCCCCTTTACACTTGTCCCGTATTCTCAGCACTTGTCCGCCCATTTTTGCTCTTGTCCAACCCTCTTTGAACTTGTTCGCTTCCCTTTGCCCTAGTCCGCCTCTCTTTGCACTTGTCCGACCCTCTTTGCCCTTGTCCCGTATTAACCGCAATTGTCCGCCCCTTTTTGCCCTTGTCCACCCCTCTTTGCCCTTGTCCGCCCCTCTTTGACCTTTTCCGCCCCTCTTTGCCCTTGTCCGCCCCTCTTTGCCCTTGTCCCGTATTCTCAGCACTTGTCCGCCCCTCTTTGCCCTTGTCCGCCCCTCTTTGCCCTTGTCCGCCCCTCTTTGCCCTTGTACGCCTCTCTTTGCACTTGTCCCGTATTCTCAGCACTTGTCCGCCCCTCTTTGCCCTTTTCCCCTATGTTCAGGTCTTTTCCGACCCACTTTTTGAACTTGTCCGCCCCTCTTTGCCCTTGTCTGCCCCTCTTTGAACTCGTCCGCCCCTCTTTTCCTTTGTCCGCCCCCTTTTTGCCCCTGTCCTCCTCTCTTTGCTCTTGTCGGACCCTCTTTGCCCTTGTCCGCCCCTCTTTGCCCTTGTCCGCCCCTCTTTGCCCTTGTCCTCCCCTCTTTGCTCTTGTCCTCCCCTCTTTGCTCTTGTCCGCCCCTCTTTGCCCTTGTCCGCTCCTCTTTGCCTGTGTCCCTTATTCTCAGCACTTGTCCGCCCCAATTTCCCCTTGTCCGCCCCAATTTGCCCTTGTCCGCCCCTCTTTGCCCTTGTCCGCCCCTCTTTGTACTTTTCCGCCCCTCTTTGCCCTTATCCGCCCCTCTTTGCCTTTGTCCGCCCTTCTTTGCCGTTGTCCGCCCCTTTTTGCCCTTGTCCGCCCCTCTTTGCCCTTGTCCGCCGCTCTTTGCACTTGTCCCGTATTCTCAGCACTTGTCCGCCCCTCTTTGCCCTTGTCCGCCCCTCTTTCCCCTTGTCCCGTATTCTCAGCACTTGTCCGCCCCTCTTTGCCCTTGTCCCGTATTCTCAGCACTTGTCAGCCCCTCTTTGCCCTTGTCCCGTATTCTCAGTTCTTGTCCGCCACTCTTTGCCCCTGTCCGCCCCTCTTTGCCCTTGACCGCCCCTCTTTGCACTTTTCCCGTGTTCTCAGCACTTGTCCCGTATTCTCAGCACTTGTCCGCCCCTCTTTGCCCTTGTCCGCCCCTCTTTGCCCTTGTCCGCCCCTCTTTGCCCTTGTCCGCCCCTCTTTGCCCTTGTCCGCCCCTCTTTGCCCTTGTCCGCCCCTCTTTGCCCTTGTCCGCCCCTCTTTGCCCTTGTCCGCCCCTCTTTACACTTTTCTGCCCCTCTTTGCACTTGTGCCGTATTCTTAGCACTTGTCCGCCCCTCTTTGCTCTTGTCCTGTATTCTCAGCACTTGTCCGATCCTCTTTGCCCTTGTCCCTTATTCTCAGCCCTTCTCCACACCTCTTTGCCCTAGTCATCCCCTCTTTGACCTTGTCCGACCCTCTTTGCACTTGTCCGCCCCTCTTTTCAATTATGCCATATTCTCAGCACTTGTCCCCCCCTCTTTGCTCTTGTCCGCCCCTCATTTCCCCTTTCCGACCCTCTTGGCCCTTGTCCGCCCCTCTTTGCCCTTGGCCCGTATTCTCAGCACTTGTCCGCCCCTCTTTGCCCTTGTCCAGTATTGTCAGCAGTTGTCCGCCCCTCTTTATATTGTCCGCCCCTCTTTGCCCTTGTCCGCCCCTATTTGAAATGTCCGCCCCTCTTTGAAATGTCCGCCCCACTTTGCCCTTGTCCGCACCTCTTTACACTTGTCCGCCCCACTTTACACTTGTCCGCCCCTCTTTGCTCTTGTCCCTTATTCTCCGCACATGTCTGCCCCTCTTTGCCCTTTTCCGCCCCTCTTTGCCCTTGTCCGCCCCTCTTTGCCCTTGTCCGCCCCTCTTTGCCCTTGTCCCGTATTCTCAGCACTTGTCCGCCCCTCTTTGCCCTTGTCCGCCCCTCTTTGCCCTTGTCCGCCTCTCTTTGCCTTTGTCCCGTATTCTCAGCACTTGTCCGCCCCTCTTTGCCCTTGTCCCGTATTCTCAGCAATTTTCCGCCCCTCTTTGCCCTTGTCCCGTAAGCTCAGCTCTTGTCCGCCCCTCTTTTTGAACTTGTCCGCCCCTCTTTGCCCCTGTCCGCCTCTCTTTGCTCTTGTCGGACCCTCTTTGCCCTTGTCCGCCCCTCTTTGCCCTTGTCCGCCCCTCTTTGCCCTTGTCCGCCCCTCCTTTCCCTTGTCCGCCCCTCTTTGCCCTTGTCCCTTATTCTCAGCACTTGTCCGCCCCAAATTTCCCTTGTCCGCCCCTCTTTGCCCTTGTCCGCCCCTCTTTGCCCTTGTCCGCCCCTCTTTGCCCTTATCCGCCCCTCTTTGCCCTTGTCCGCCCTTCTTTGCCCTTGTCCGCCCTTCTTTGCCCTTGTCCGCCCCTCTTTGCCCTTGTCCGCCCCTCTTTGCCCTTGTCCGCCCCTCTTTGCCCTTGTCCGCCCCTCTTTGCCCTTGTCCGCCCCTCTTTGCCCTTGTCCGCCCCTCTTTGCCCTTGTCCGCCCCTCTTTGCCCTTGTCCGCCCCTCTTTGCCCTTGTCCGCCCCTCTTTGCCCTTGTCTGCCCCTCTTTGCCCTTGTCTGCCCCTCTTTGCCCTTGTCTGCCCCTCTTTGCCCTTGTCTGCCCCTCTTTGCCCTTGTCTGCCCCTCTTTGCACTTGTCCCGTATTTTCTGCACTTGTCCGCCCCTCTTTGCCCTTCTCCGCCCCTCTTTCCCCTTGTCCCGTATTCACAGCACTTGTCCGCCCCTCTTTGCCCTTGTGCGCCCCTCATTTCCATTGTCCGCCCCTCTTTGCCCTTGTCCGCCCCTCTTTGCCCTTGTCCACCCCTCTTTGAACTTGTCCGCCCCTCTTTGAACTTGTCCGCCCCTCTTTGCCTTTGTCCGCCCCCTTTTTGCCCCTGTCCGCCCCTCTTTGCCCTTGTCCGCCCCTCTTTGCCCTTGTCCGCCCCTCTTTGCCCTTGTCCGCCCCTCTTTGCCCTTGTCCGCCCCTCTTTGCCCTTGTCCGCCCCTCTTTGCCCTTGTCCGCCCCTCTTTGCACTTGTCCGCCCATCTTTGCCTTTGTCCACCCCTCTTTGATCTTGTCCCGTATTCTCAGCACTTGTCCGCCCCTCTTTGCCCTTGTCCGCCCCTCTTTGCCCTTGTCCGCCCCTCTTTGCCCTTGTCCGCCCCCTTTTTCCCTTGTCCGCCCCTCTTTGCCCTTGTCCGCCCCTCTTTGCCCTTGTCCGCCGATCTTTGCCCTTGTCCGCCGATCTTTGCCCTTGTCCGCCCCTCTTTGCCCTTGTCCACCCCTCTTTGACCTTATCTGCTCCTCTTTGCACTTGTCCAAGACTCTTTGCCCTTGTCCACCCCTCTTTGCCCTTGTCCGCCCCTCTTTGCACTTGTCCGCCCCTCTTTGCCCTTTTACGCCCCTCCTTGTCCTTGTCCGACGCTCTTTGCCCTTGTCCGACCCTCTTTGCCCATCTCCTGTATTTTCGGCACTTCTCCGCCCCTCTTTGCCTTGGTCCGCCCCTCTTTGCCCTGGTCCGCCCCTCTTTGCCCTTGTCCGCACCTCTTTGCCCTTGTCTGCCCCTCTTTGCACTTTTCCACCCCTCATTGCACTTGTCCGCCCCTCTTTGCCCTTGTCCCGTATTCTCCGCACTTGTCTGCCACTCTTTGCACTTGTCTGCCCATCTTTGCACTTTTCCGCCCCTCCTTGCCCTTGTGCGACCCTCTTAGCACTTGTCCAACCGTCTTTGCACTTGTCCGCCCCTCTTTTCCCTTGTCCGCCCCTCTTTGCCCTTGTCCGCCCCTCTTTCCCCTTGTCCGCCCCACTTTGCCCCTGTCCGCGCCTCTTTGCACTTGTCCCGTATTCTCTGCACTTGTCCGCCCCTCTTTGCCCTTGTCCGCCCCTCTTTCCCCTTGTCCCGTATTCACAGCACTTGTCCGCCCCTCTTTGCCCTTGTGCGCCCCTCATTTCCATTGTCTGCCCCTCTTTGCCCTTGTCCGCCCCTCTTTGAACTTGTCCGCCCCTCTTTGCCTTTGTCCGCCCGCTTTTTGCCCCTGTGCGCCTCTCTTTGCCCTTGTCCGCCCCTCTTTGCCCTTGTCCGCCCCTCTTTGCCCTTGTCCGCCCCTCTTTGCCCTGGTCCGCCCCTCTTTGCCCTGGTCCGCCCCTCTTTGCCCTGGTCCGCCCCTCTTTGCCCTTGTCCGCACCTCTTTGCCCTTGTCTGCCCCTCTTTGCACTTTTCCACCCCTCATTGCACTTGTCCGCCCCTCTTTGCCCTTGTCCCGTATTCCCCGCACTTGTCCGCCACTCTTTGCCCTTGTCTGACGATCTTTGCACTTTTCCGCCCCTCCTTGCCCTTGTGCGACCCTCTTAGCCCTTGTCCAACCGTCTTTGCACTTGTCCGCCTCTCTTTGCCCTTGTCTGACCCTCTTTGCCGTTGTCCGCCCCTCTTTAATCTTGTCCCTTATTCTAGACACTTGTCCGCCCCTCTTTGTCCTTGTCCGCCCCTCTTTGCCCTTGTCCGCCCCTCTTTACCATTGTCCGCCCCTCTTTGCCCTTGTCCCGTATTCTCCGCTCTTATCCGCCCCTCTTTGCCTTTGTCCACCCCTCTTTGCCCTTGTCCCGTATTCTCCGCGTTTGTCTGCCACTCTTTGCCCTTGTCCCGTATTCTCCGCACTTGTCCGCCCCTCTTTGCCCTTGTCCGCCCCTCTTTGCCCTTGTCCGCCCCTCTTTGCCCTTGTCCGCCCCTCTTTGCCCTTGTCCGCCCCTCTTTGCCCTTGTCTGCCCCTCTTTGCCGTTTTCCGCCCCTCTTTGCCCTTGTCCACCCCTCTTTGCCCTTGTCCGCCCCTCTTTGCCCTTGTCCGTTCCTCTTTGCCATTTTCCGCCCCTCTTAGCCATTGTCCCGTTTTCTCCGGAATTCTCGGAAACTCTTTCCCCTTTTCCGACTCTCTTTGCTCTTGTCCCATATTTTTCGCACTTCTCCACCCCTCTTTGCCCTTGTCCGCCCCTCTTTGCACTTGTATGCCCCTCTTTGCCCTTGTCCGCCCCTCTTTGTCCTTGTCCGCCCCTCTTTGCCCTTGTCCGCCCCTCTTTGCCCTTGTCCGCCCCTCTTTGCCCTTGTCCGCCCCTCTTTGCCCTTGTCCGCCCCTCTTTGCCCTTGTCCGCCCCTCTTTGCCCTTGTCCGCCCCTCTTTGCCCTTGTCCGCCCCTCTTTGCCCTTGTCCGCCCCTCTTTGCCCTTGTCCGCCCCTCTTTGCCCTTGTCCGCCCCTCTTTGCTCATCTCCTGTATTTTCGGCACTTCTCCTACCCTCTTTGCTCTTGTCCGCCCCTCTTTGCCCTGGTCCGCCCCTCTTTGCCCTTGTCCGCACCTCTTTGCCCTTGTCCGCCTCTCTTTGCCCTTGTCCACCTCTCTTTGCCCTTGTCCCGTATTCTCCGCACTTGTCTGTCCCTCTTTGCCCTTTTCCCGTATTCTCCGCACTTGTCCGCTCCTCTTTGCCATTTTCAGCCCATCTTTGCCCTTGTCCGCCCCTCTTTGCGCTTGTCCATCTCTCTTTGCCCTTGTCCAGTATTCTCCGCATTTGTCCGCCTTTCTTTGCCCTTGTCCGCCCCTCTTTGCCCTTGTCCCGTATTCTCCGCACTTCTCTGCCCCTCTTTGCACTTTTCCCGTATTCTCCGCACTTCTCCGCCCCTCTTTGCCCTTGTCCACCCCTCTTTGAGCTTGTCACCTCCTCTTTGCCGTTGTCCGCCCCTCTTTGCACTTGTCTGTCCCTCTTTGACCTTGTCTGTCCCTTTTCCACTTGTCCGCCCCTCTCTGCCCTTGTCTACCCCTCTTAGTCCTTGTCCGCCCCTCTATGCACTTGTCCCGTATTCTCAGCAATTCTCCGCCCCTCTTTGCCCTTGTCCCGTATTCTCCGCACCTCTCCAACGCTCTTTGCCTTTGTTCGCCCCTCTTTGCCATTGTCCGCCCCTCTTTGCCCTTTTCCGCCCCACTTTGCCCTTGTCAGACCCTCTTTGCACTTGTCCCGTATTCTCCGCCCTTGTCCGCAAATATTTGCCTTGTCCCGTATTCTCCGCCCTTGTCCGACCCTCCTTTCCCTTGTCCCTTATTATCAGCCCTTCTCCGCCTGTCTGTGCCCTTGTCCACCTGTCTTTGCCCTTGTCCGCACATCTTTGCCCTTGTCCGCACGTCTTTGCCCTTCTCCGTCAGTCTTATCCCTTGTCCGCCCCTCTTTGCAATTCTCCGCCCGTCTTTGCCTTTGTCCGCCCATCTTTTCCCTTGTCCCGTATTCTCCCCCCATTGTACGCCCCTCTTTGAATTTGTCCCGTATTCTCCACACTTGTCGGCCACTCTTTGCACTTGTCCGCCCCTCTTTGCCCTTGTCCGCCCCTTTTTGCCCTTCTCCGCCCCCTTTGACCTTGTCGCCCTCTTTGCCCTTTTCCGCCCCTCTTTGCCCTTGTCCAGTATTCTCCGGAATTCTCCGCCCCTCTTTGCCCTTTTCCGCTGCTCTTGGCCCTTGTCGCGTATTCTCCGCAATTCTCTGCCCCTCTTTGCCCTTGTCCACCCCTCTTTGCCCTTCTCCGCCCTTCTTTGCCCTTGTCCACCCCTCCTTGCCCTTCTCCGCCCCACTTTGCCCTTGTCCCGTATTTTCCGCACTTCTCCGCCCCTTCTTTGCTCTTTTCCGGCCCTCTTTGCCCTTGTCCGCCAATTTTTGCCTTTTCCACATGTCTATGCCCTTGCCCGCCCGTCTATGCTCTTGCCCCTTCTTCTCCGCACTTCTCCGCCTTTTCTTTACCCTTGTCCGCCCCTCTTTACCCTTGTCCGCCCCTCTTTGCCCTTGTCTCGTATTCTCCGAAATTCTCCGCCCCTCTTTGCCCTTGTCCGTCCCCCTTTGCACTTTTCCCCCTTCTTTGCCCTTGTCCGTCCCACTTTGCACTTGTCCGACCCTCTTTGCCCTTGTCCGCCCCTCTTTGAACTTTTCAGCCCCTCTTTCCTCTTGTCCGCCCCTCTTTATACTTGTCCGACCCTCTTTGCCCTTGTCCGACCCTCTTTGCCCTCGTCCCGTATTCTACGCACTTGTCTGCCCCTCTTTGCACTTGTCCGCCACTATTTTCCTTTGTCCGCCCCTCTTTGCCCTTGGTCGCCCCTCTTTGCCCTAATCCCGTAATCTCCGCAACTGTCCGACCCTCTTTGCCCTTGACCGCCCCTCTTTGCCCTTGTCCACCCCTCAATGCCCTTGTCCGCCCCTCTTTGCCTTTGTCTGGCTGTCTTTGCCCTTGTCCGCCCCTCTTTGCACTTGTCCCGTATTCTACGCACTTCTCCGCCTCTCTTTGCCCTTTTCCACCCCTCTTTCCCTTGTCTGCCCCTCTTTGAACTTCTCCGCCCCTCTTTGCAATTCTCTGCCCGTCTTTGCAATTGTCCGTCCCTCTTTGCCCTTGTACACCCCTCTTAGCTCTTGTCCGCTCCTCTTTGCCCTTTTCAGCCCTTCTTTGCACTTGTCCACCCTCTTTGCCATTGTCCACCCTCTTTGCCCTTGTCCACCCTCTTTGCACTTGTCCTGTATTTTCCACCCTTGTCCGCCCCTCTTTGCACTTGTCCCTTATTCTCCGCCCTTGTCCGACCCTCTTTGCCCTTGTCTGACCCTCTTTGCCCTTGTCAGCCCCTCTTTGCCCTTGTCCGCCCCTCTTTGCACTTGTCTGCCCCTCTTTGCCCTTGACCCGTGTTCTCTGCCTTTGTCCACCATTCTTTTCAATTGTCCCATGTTCTCTTCACTTGTCCGCCCCTTTTTGCCCTTGTCCCGTACTCTCCGATCTTGTCCGCCCCTCTTTGCCCTTGTCCGCCCCTCTTTGCCCTTGTCCGCCCCTCTTTGCCCTTGTCCGCCCCTCTTTGCCCTTGTCCGCCCCTCTTTGCCCTTGTCCGCACCTCTTTGCCCTTGTCCGCACCTCTTTCCCCATGTCCGGTATTCTCCGCACTTCTCTGCCCCTCTTTGCCCCTGTCCACCCCTCTTTGCCCTTGTCCGCCTCTCTTTGCCCTTGTCCGACCCCCTTTGCACTTGTCCACCACTCTTTGACCTTGTCCGTCTCTCTTTGCCCTTGTCCGCCACTCTTTCCCCTTGTCCACTAGTCTTTGCCCTTGTCCGCCCCTCTTTGCCCTTGTCCCGTGTTCTCCGCACTTTTCCAACCCTCTTTGCCCTTGTACGCCCTTCTTTGCCCCTGTCCGACCCTCTTTGCAATTGTCCGCCCCTCTTTGCCCTTGTCTGCCCTCTTTGCCCTTGTCCGCACCTCTTTGCCTTTGTCCCTTATTCTCCGCAGTTGTCCGCCCCTCTTTGCCCTTCTCCGCCCCTCTTTGCCCTTCTCCAACCCTCTTTGCCTTTGTCGGACTCTCTTTGCCTTTCTCCGCACCTCTTTGCCTTTGTCCCTTATTCGCCACAATCCTCCGCCCTTCTTTACCCTTGTCCCGTATTCTCCGCACTTCTCCACCCCTCTTTGCCCTTTTCCGACCGTCTTTGTCCTTGTCCGCCCTTCTTTACCCTTGTCCTACCCTATATGCCCTTGTCCGCCCCTCTTTGCTCTTGTCTGCCCATTTTTCCCCTTGTCCGCACTTCTTTACCCTTGTCCGCCCCTCTTTTCTTTTGTACGCCCCTCTTTGCCGTTGTCCGCTCCTCTTTGCACTTGTCCACCTCTCTTTCCCAATGTCCGGTATTCTCCGCAATTCTCTGCCCCTCTTTGCCACTGTCCGCCCCTCTTTGCCCTTTTCCGCCCCTCTTTGCCCTTGTCCGACCCTTTTTGCACTTGTCCGACCCTCTTTGACTTTGTCCGCCCCTCTTTACCCTTGTCCGCCCCTCTTTCCCTTGTCCACTACTCTTTGCCCTTTTCCGCCCCTCTTTGCCCTTGTCCCGTGTTCTCCGCATTTGTCTGAACCTCTTTGCCATTGTCCCGTGTTCTCCGCACTTTTCCAACCATCTTTGCCCCTGTCCGCCCATCTTTGCCCTTGTCCGCCCCTCTTTGCCCTTGTCCGCCCCTTTGTGCCCTTCTCCGCCCCCTTTGACCTTGTCGCCCCTCTTTGCCCTTTTCCGCCCCTCTTTGCCCTTGTCCAGTATTCTCCGGAATTCTCCGCCCCTCTTTGCCCTTTTCCGCTGCTCTTGGCCCTTGTCGCGTATTCTCTGCAATTCTCTGCCCCTCTTTGCCCTTGTCCACCTCTCTTTGCCCTTCTCCACCCTTCTTTGCCCTTGTCCACCCCTCCTTGCCCTTCTCCGCCCCTCTTTGCCCTTGTCCCGTATTCTCCGCAATTCTCCGCCCCTTCTTTGCTCTTTTCCTGCCCTCTTTGCCCTTGTCCGCCAATTTTTGCATTTTCCGCACGTCTATGCACTTGCCCGCCCGTCTATGCCCTTGTCCCTTCTTCTCCGCACTTCTCCGCCTTTTCTTTACCCTTGTCCACCCCTCTTTACCCTTGTCCGCCCCTCTTTGCCCTTGTCCGCCCCTCTTTGCCCTTGTCCGCCCCTCTTTGCCCTTGTCCGCCCCTCTTTCCTCTTGTCCGCCCCTCTTTGCACTTGTCTCGTATTCTCCGATATTCTCCGCCCCTCTTTGCCCTTGTCCGTCCCTCTTTGCACTTTTCCCCCTTCTTTGCCCTTGTCCGTCCCTCTTTGCCCTTGTCCGCCCCTCTTTGAACTTTTCAGCCACTCTTTCCTCTTGTCCACCCCTCTTTACACTTGTCCGACCCTCTTTGCCCTTGTCCGACCCTCTTTGCCCTCGTCCCGTATTCTACGCACTTGTCCGCCCCTCTTTGCCCTTGTCCGCCCCTCTTTGCACTTTTCCCCTAGTCTCCGCACTTGTCCACCCCTCTTTGCCCTTGTTCGCCCCTCTTTGCCCTAATCCCGTAATCTCCGCAACTGTCCGACCCTCTTTGCCCTTTACCGCCCCTCTTTGCCCTTGTCCACCCCTCAATGCCCTTGTGCGCCCCTCTTTGCCTTTGTCTGGCTCTCTTTGCACTTGTCCGCCCCTCTTTGCACTCGTCCCGTATTCTACGCACTTCTCCGCCTCTCTTTGCCCTTGTCCACCCCTCTTTCCCTTGTCTGCCCCTCTTTGAACTTCTCCGCCCCTCTTTGCAATTCTCTGCCCGTCTTTGCCATTGTCCGCCCCTCTTTGCCCTTGTACACCCCTCTTAGCTCTTGTCCGCTCCTCTTTGCCCTTTTCCGCTCCTCTTTGCCCTTTTCAGCCCTTCTTTGCACTTGTCCACCCTCTTTGCCATTGTCCACCCTCTTTGCCATTGTCCGCCCCTCTTTGCCCTTGTCCTGTATTTTCCGCCCTTGTCCGCCCCTCTTTGCACTTTCCCTTATTCTCCGCCCTTGTCAGACCCTCTTTGCCCTTGTCAGCCCCTCTTTGCCCTTGTCAGCCCCTCTTTGCACTTGTCCGCCCCTCTTTGAACTTGTCTGCCCCTCTTTGCCCTTGACCCGTGTTCTCTGCGTTTGTCCACCATTCTTTTCACTTGTCCCGTGTTCTCTTCACTTGTCCGCCCCTTTTTGCCCTTGTCCCGTACTCTCCGATCTTGTCCACCCCTCTTTGCACTTGTCCGACCCTCTTTGCCCTTCTCCGTCCCCTTTGCAATTCTCCACCCCGCTTTGCCCTTGTCCGCCCCTCTTTGCTCTTCTCCACACCTCTTTGCCCTTGTCCGCCCCTGTTTTCACTTGTCCGCCCCTCTTTGCCCTTGTCCCGTGTTCTCCGCACTTCTCCGCCCCACTTTGCTTTTCTCCGCACTTCTTTGCCCTTGTCCGCCCCTCTTTGCCCTTGTCCCGTATTCTCTGCACTTCTCTGCCCCTCTTTGCCCTTGTCCGCCCCTCTTTGCCCTTGTCCGCCCCTCTTTGCCCTTGTCCGCCCCTCTTTGCCCTTGTCTGACACTCTTTGCACTTGTCCGCCCCTCTTTGCACTTGTCCGCCCCTCTTTGCCCTTGTCCGCCCCTCTTTGCACTTGTCTGCTATTCTCCACACTTGTCCGCCTCTCTTTTCCCTTTTCCGCCCATATTTGCCCTTGTCCGCCCCTCTTTGCCATTGTCCCGTATTCTCCGCATATCTCCGTCCTCTTTGCCCTTGTCTGGCCCTCTTTGCCCTTGTCCGCCCATCTTTGCCTTTCTCCGCCCGTCTTTGCCCTTGTCCGCCCCCCCTTTAACTTGACGCCCCCTCTTTGCGCTTGTCCGCCCCTCTTTTCCCTTTTCCACCCCTCTTTGCCCTTGTCCCATATTAACCGCACTTCTCAGTCCCACATTGCCCTTGTCCACCCCTCTTTGACCTTGTCCCGTATTCTCAGCACTTGTCCGCCCCTCTTTGCACTTGTCCGACCCTCTTTTCCCTTGTCCGACCCTCTTTTCCCTAGTCCGACCCTCTTTTCCCTAGTCCGACCCTCTTTTCCCTAGTCCGACCCTCTTTGCCTTGACCGCCCCTCTTTGCACTTGTCTGCCCCTCTTTGCCCTTGTCTCGTTTTCTCAGCACTTGTCCGCCCCTCTTTGCCCTTGTCCGCCCCTCTTTGCACTTGTCCCGTATGCACAGCACTTGTCCGACCCTCTTTGCCCTTGTCCCGTATTCTCAGGACTTGTCCGCCCCTCTTAGCCCTTGTCCCGTATTCTCAGGACTTGTCCGCCCCTCTTTGCCCTTGTCCGCCCCTCTTTGCCCTTGTCCGCCCCTCTTTGCCCTTGTCCGCCCCTCTTTGCCCTTGTCCCGTATTCTCAGCACTTGTCCGCCCCTCTTTGCCCTCGTCCGCCCCTCTTTGCCCTTGTCCCGTATACTCTGCCCTTGTCCGCCCCTCTGTGCCCTTGTCCCGTACTCTCAGCACTTGTCCGCCCCTCTTGGCCCTTGTCCGCCCCTCTTTTCCCTTGTCCCATATTGTCAGCACTGTCCGCCCCTCTTTGCCCTTGTCCGCCCCTCTCTGCCCTTGTCCGCCCCTCTCTGCCCTTGTCCGCCCCTCTCTGCCCTTGTCCGCCCCTCTTTGCCCTTGTCCGCCCCTTTTTGCACTTGTCCCGTATTCTCAGCCCTTGTCCGACCCTCTTTGCCCTTGTCCGCCCCTCTTTGCCCTTGTCCACATATCTTTGCCCTTGTCCCCCCCTCTTTGCACTTGTCCGCCCCTCTTTGCCCTTGTCCCGCATTCTCAGCACTTGTCCGCCCCTTTTTGCCCTTGTCTGCCCCTCTTTGCCCTTGTCCCGTATTCTCAGCACTTGTCCACCCCTCTTTGGCCTTGTCCGACCCCCTTTACACTTGTCCCGTATTCTCAGCACTTGTCCGCCCATTTTTGCTCTTGTCCAACCCTCTTTGAACTTGTTCGCTTCCCTTTGCCCTAGTCCGCCTCTCTTTGCACTTGTCCGACCCTCTTTGCCCTTGTCCCGTATTAACCGCAATTGTCCGCCACTTTTTGCACTTGTCCACCCCTCTTTGCCCTTGTCCCCCCCTCTTTGACCTTTTCCGCCCCTCTTTGACCTTTTCCGCCCCTCTTTGCACTTGTCCGCCCCTCTTTGCCCTTGTCCCGTATTCTCAGCACTTGTCCGCCCCTCTTTGCCCTAGACCGCCCCTCTTTGACCTTTTCCGCCCCTCTTTGCCCTTGTACGCCTCTCTTTGCACTTGTCCCGTATTCTCAGCACTTGTCCGCCCCTCTTTGCCCTTGTCCCGTATTCTCAGCACTTGTCCGCCCCTCTTTGCCCTTGTCCCATATGTTCAGGTCTTTTCCGACCCACTTTTTGAACTTGTCTGCCCCTCTTTGAACTCGTCCGCACCTCTTTTCCTTTGTCCGCCCCCTTTTTGCCCCTGTCCTCCTCTCTTTGCTCTTGTCCGCCCCTCTTTGCCCTTGTCCGCCCCTCTTTGCCCTTGTCCGCCCCTCTTTGCCCTTGTCCGCCCCTCTTTGCCCTTGTCCGCCCCTCTTTGCCCTTGTCCGCCCCTCTTTGCTCTTGTCCGCCCCTCTTTGCCCTTGTCCACTCCTCTTTGCCCGTGTCCCTTATTCTCAGCACTTGTCCGCCCCAATTTGCCCTTGTCCGCCCCTCTTTGCCCTTGTCCGCCCCTCTTTGTACTTTTCCGCCCCTCTTTGCCCTTATCCGCCCTTCTTTGCCGTTGTCCGCCCTTCTTTGCCGTTGTCCGCCCCTCTTTGCCCTTGTCCGCCCCTCTTTGCCCTTGTCCGCCCCTCTTTGCCCTTGTCCGCCCCTCTTTGCTCTTGTCCCGTATTCTCAGCACTTGTCCGCCCCTCTTTGCCCTTGTCCGCCCCTCTTTCCCCTTGTCCCGTATTCTCAGCACTTGTCCGCCCCTCTTTGCCCTTGTCCCGTATTCTCAGTTCTTGTCCGCCACTCTTTGCCCCTGTCCGCCCCTCTTTGCCCTTGACCGCCCCTCTTTGCACTTTTCCCGTGTTCTCAGCACTTGTCCCGTATTCTCAGCACTTGTCCGGCCCTCTTTGCCCTTGTCCGCCCCTCTTTGCCCTTGTCCGCCCCTCTTTGCCCTTGTCCCTTTTTCTCAGCAATTGTCCGCCCCTCTTTGCCCTTGTCCGACCCTCTTTGTCCTTGTCCGCCCCTCTTTGCACTTGTCGCCCATCTTTGCCTTTGTCCACCCCTCTTTGAACTTTTCCCGTATTCTCAGCACTTGTCCGCCCCTCTTTGCCCTTGTCCGCCCCTCTTTGCCCTTGTCCGCCCCTCTTTGACCTTTTCCGCCCCTCTTTGACCTTTTCCGCCCCTCTTTGCACTTGTCCGACCCTCTTTGCCCTTGTCCCGTATTCTCAGCACTTGTCCGCCCCTCTTTGCCCTAGACCGCCCCTCTTTGACCTTTTCCGCCCCTCTTTTCCTTTGTCCGCCCCCTTTTTGCCCCTGTCCTCCTCTCTTTGCTCTTGTCGGACCCTCTTTCCCCTTGTCCGCCCCTCTTTGCCCTTGTCCGCCCCTCTTTGCCCTTGTCCGCCCCTCTTTGCCCTTGTCCGCCCCTCTTTGCTCTTGTCCGCCCCTCTTTGCCCTTGTCCACTCCTCTTTGCCCGTGTCCCTTATTCTCAGCACTTGTCCGCCCCAATTTGCCCTTGTCCGCCCCAATTTGCCCTTGTCCGCCCCTCTTTGCCCTTGTCCGCCCCTCTTTGTACTTTTCCGCCCCTCTTTGCCCTTATCCGCCCTTCTTTGCCGTTGTCCGCCCCTCTTTGCCCTTGTCCGCCCCTCTTTGCCCTTGTCCGCCCCTCTTTGCCCTTGTCCGCCCCTCTTTGCCCTTGTCCGCCCCTCTTTGCTCTTGTCCCGTATTCTCAGCACTTGTCCGCCCCTCTTTGCCCTTGTCCGCCCCTCTTTCCCCTTGTCCCGTATTCTCAGCACTTGTCCGCCCCTCTTTGCCCTTGTCCCGTATTCTCAGTTCTTGTCCGCCACTCTTTGCCCCTGTCCGACCCTCTTTGCCCTTGACCGCCCCTCTTTGCACTTTTCCCGTGTTCTCAGCACTTGTCCCATATTCTCAGCACTTGTCCGGCCCTCTTTGCCCTTGTCCGGCCCTCTTTGCCCTTGTCCGGCCCTCTTTGCCCTTGTCCGCCCCTCTTTGCCCTTGTCCGCACCTCTTTGCCCTTGTCCCTTTTTCTCAGCAATTGTCCGCCCCTCTTTGCCCTTGTCCGACCCTCTTTGCCCTTGTCCGCCCCTCTTTGCACTTGTCCGCCCATCTTTGCCTTTGTCCACCCCTCTTTGAACTTTTCCCGTATTCTCAGCACTTGTCCGCCCCTCTTTGCCCTTGTCCGCCCCTCTTTGCCCTTGTCCGCCCCTCTTTGCCCTTGTCCGCCGATCTTTGCACTTGTCCGCCGATCTTTGCCCTTGTCCGCCCCTCTTTGCCCTTGTCCACCCCTCTTTGACCTTATCTGCTCCTCTTTGCACTTGTCCAAGACTCTTTGCCCTTGTCCGCCCCTCTTTGCCCTTGTCGGCCCCTCTTTGCACTTGTCCGCCCCTCTTTGCCCTTTTACGCCCCTCCTTGCCCTTGTCCGACTCTCTTTGCCCTTGTCCGACCCTCTTTGCCCATCTCCTGTATTTTCGGCACTTCTCCGCCCCTCTTTGCCTTGGTCCGCCCTTCTTTGCCCTGGTCCGCCCCTCTTTGCCCTTGTCCGCACCTCTTTGCCCTTGTCTGCCCCTCTTTGCACTTTTCCACCCCTCATTGCACTTGTCCGCCCCTCTTTGCCCTTGTCCCGTATTCTCCGCACTTGTCCGCCACTCTTTGCACTTGTCTGCCCATCTTTGCACTTTTCCGCCCCTCCTTGCCCTTGTGCGACCCTCTTAGCACTTGTCCAACCGTCTTTGCACTTGTCCAACCGTCTTTGCACTTGTCCGCCCCTCTTATCCCTTGTCCGCCCCTCTTTGCCCTTGTCCGCCCCTCTTTGCCCTTGTCCGCCCCTCTTTGCCCTTGTCCGCCCCTCTTTGCCCTTGTCCGCCCCTCTTTCCCCTTGTCCGCCCCTCTTTGCCCCTGTCCGCGCCTCTTTGCACTTGTCCCGTATTCTCTGCACTTGTCCGCCCCTCTTTGCCCTTGTCCGCCCCTCTTTCCCCTTCTCCCGTATTCACAGCACTTGTCCGCCCCTCTTTGCCCTTGTCCGCCCCTCTTTGCCCTTGTCCGCCCCTCTTTGCCCTTGTCCGCCCCTCTTTGCCCTTGTCCGCCCCTCTTTGCCCTTGTCCGCCCCTCTTTGCCCTTGTCCGCCCCTCTTTGAAATTGTCCGCCCCTCTTTGCCTTTGTCCGCCCCCTTTTTGCCCCTATCCGCCCCTCTTTGCCCTTGTCCGCCCCTCTTTGCCCTTGTCCGCCCCTCTTTGCCCTTGTCCGCCCCTCTTTGCCCTTGTCCGCCCCTCTTTGCCCTGGTCCGCCCCTCTTTGCCCTTGTCCGCACCTCTTTGCCCTTGTCTGCCCCTCTTTGTACTTTTCCACCCCTCATTGCACTTGTCCGCCCCTCTTTGCCCTTGTCCCGTATTCTCCGCACTTGTCCGCCACTCTTTGCCCTTGTCTGCCCATCTTTGCACTTTTCCGCCCCTCCTTGCCCTTGTGCGACCCTCTTAGCCCTTGTCCAACCGTCTTTGCACTTGTCCGCCTCTCTTTGCCCTTGTCTGACCCTCTTTGCCGTTGTCCGCCCCTCTTTAATCTTGTCCCTTATTCTCCACTCTTGTCCGCCCCTCTTTGTCCTTGTCCGCCCCTCTTTGCCCTTGTCCGCCCCTCTTTACCATTGTCCGCCCCTCTTTGCCCTTGTCCCGTATTCTCCGCTCTTATCCGCCCCTCTTTGCCTTTGTCCACCCCTCTTTGCCCTTGTCCCGTATTCTCCGCGTTTGTCCGCCACTCTTTGCCCTTGTCCCGTATTCTCCGCACTTGTCCGCCCCTCTTTGCCCTTGTCCGCCCCTCTTTGCCCTTGTCCGCCCCTCTTTGCCGTTTTCCGCCCCTCTTTGCCGTTTTCCGCCCCTCTTTGCTGTTTTCCGCCCCTCTTTGCCCTTGTCCGCCCCTCTTTGCCCTTGTCCGCCCCTCTTTGCCCTTGTCCGTTCCTCTTTGCCATTTTCCGCCCCTCTTAGCCATTGTCCCGTATTCTCCGGAATTCTCGGAAACTCTTTCCCCTTTTCCGACGCTCTTTGCTCTTGTCCCGTATTCTCCGCACTTCTCCGCCCCTCTTTGCCCTTGTCCACCCCTCTTTGCCCTTCTCCACCCCTCTTTGCCCTTGTCCGCCCCTCTTTGCCCTTGTCCGCCCCTCTTTGCACTTGTATGCTCCTCTTTGCCCTTGTCCGCCCCTCTTTGCCCTTGTCCGCCCCTCTTTGCCCTTGTCCGCCCCTCTTTGCCCTTGTCCGCCCCTCTTTGCCCTTGTCCGCCCCTCTTTGCCCTTGTCCGCCCCTCTTTGCCCTTGTCCGCCCCTCTTTGCCCATCTCCTGTATTTTCGGCACTTCTCCTACCCTCTGTGCTCTTGTCCGCCCCTCTTTGCCCTGGTCCGCCTCTCTTTGCCCTTGTCCGCACCTCTTTGCACTTGTCCGCCTCTCTTTGCCCTTGTCCACCTCTCTTTGCCCTTGTCCCGTATTCTCCGCACTTATCTGTCCCTCTTTGCCCTTTTCCCGTATTCTCCGCACTTGTCCGCTCCTCTTTGCCATTTTCAGCCCATCTTTGCCCTTGTCCGCCCCTCTTTGCGCTTGTCCATCTCTCTTTGCCCTTGTCCAGTATTCTCCGCATTTGTCCGCCTTTCTTTGCCCTTGTCCGCCCCTCTTTGCCCTTGTCCCGTATTCTCCGCACATCTCTGCCCCTCTTTGCACTTTTCCCGTATTCTCTGTACTTCTCCGCCCCTCTTTGGCCTTGTCCACCCCTCTTTGAGCTTGTCACCTCCTCTTTGCCGTTGTCCGCCCCTCTTTGCACTTGTCTGCCCCTCTTTGACCTTGTCTGTCCCTTTTCCACTTGTCCGCCCCTCTCTGCCCTTGTCTACCCCTCTTAGTCCTTGTCCGCCCCTCTATGCACTTGTCCCGTATTCTCAGCAATTCTCCGCCCCTCTTTGCCCTTGTCCCGTATTCTCCGCACCTCTCCAACGCTCTTTGCCCTTGTCCGACCCTCTTTGCCTTTGTCCTTCCCTCTGTGCCCTTGTCCGCCCCTCTTTGCCATTGTCCGCCCCTCTTTGCCATTGTCCGCCCCTCTTTGCCATTGTCCGCCCCTCTTTGCCCTTTTCCGCCCCACTTTGCCCTTGTCAGACCCTCTTTGCACTTGTCCCGTATTCTCCGCCCTTGTCCGCAAATATTTGCCTTGTCCCGTATTCTCCGCCCTTGTCCGACCCTCCTTTCCCTTGTCCCTTATTATCAGCCCTTCTCCGCCTGTCTGTGCCCTTGTCCACCTGTCTTTGCCCTTGTCCGCACATCTTTGCCCTTGTCCGCACGTCTTTGCCCTTCTCCGTCAGTCTTATCCCTTGTCCGCCCCTCTTTGCAATTCTCCGCCCGTCTTTGCCTTTGTCCGCCCATCTTTTCCCTTGTCCCGTATTCTCCCCCCATTGTACGCCCCTCTTTGAATTTGTCCCGTATTCTCCACACTTGTCGGCCACTCTTTGCACTTGTCCGCCCCTCTTTGCCCTTGTCCGCCCCTTTTTGCCCTTCTCCGCCCCCTTTGACCTTGTCGCCCTCTTTGCCCTTTTCCGCCCCTCTTTGCCCTTGTCCAGTATTCTCCGGAATTCTCCGCCCCTCTTTGCCCTTTTCCGCTGCTCTTGGCCCTTGTCGCGTATTCTCCGCAATTCTCTGCCCCTCTTTGCCCTTGTCCACCCCTCTTTGCCCTTCTCCAGCCTTCTTTGCCCTTGTCCACCCCTCCTTGCCCTTCTCCGCCCCTCTTTGCCCTTGTCCCGTATTTTCCGCACTTCTCCGCCCCTTCTTTGCTCTTTTCCGGCCCTCTTTGCCCTTGTCCGCCAATTTTTGCCTTTTCCGCACGTCTATGCCCTTGCCCGCCCGTCTATGCTCTTGCCCCTTCTTCTCCGCACTTCTCCGCCTTTTCTTTACCCTTGTCCGCCCCTCTTTACCCTTGTCCGCCCCTCTTTGCCCTTGTCTCGTATTCTCCGAAATTCTCCGCCCCTCTTTGCCCTTGTCCGTCCCTCTTTGCACTTTTCCCCCTTGTTTGCCCTTGTCCGTCCCTCTTTGCACTTGTCCGACCCTCTTTGCCCTTGTCCGACCCTCTTTGAACTTTTCAGCCCCTCTTTCCTCTTGTCCGCCCCTCTTTACACTTGTCCGACCCTCTTTGCCCTTGTCCGACCCTCTTTGCCCTCGTCCCGTATTCTACGCACTTGTCTGCCCCTCTTTGCACTTGTCCGCCACTATTTTCCTTTGTCCGCCCCTCTTTGCCCTTGGTCGCCCCTCTTTGCCCTAATCCCGTAATCTCCGCAACTGTCCGACCCTCTTTGCCCTTTACCGCCCCTCTTTGCCCTTGTCCACCCCTCAATGCCCTTGTCCGCCCCTCTTTGCCTTTGTCTGGCTGTCTTTGCACTTGTCCGCCCCTCTTTGCACTTGTCCCGTATTCTACGCACTTCTCCGCCTCTCTTTGCCCTTGTCCACCCCTCTTTCCCTTGTCTGCCCCTCTTTGAACTTCTCCGCCCCTCTTTGCAATTCTCTGCCCGTCTTTGCAATTGTCCGCCCCTCTTTGCCCTTGTACACCCCTCTTAGCTCTTGTCCGCTCCTCTTTGCCCTTTTCAGCCCTTCTTTGCACTTGTCCACCCTCTTTGCCGTTGTCCACCCTCTTTGCCCTTGTCCTGTATTTTCCACCCTTGTCCGCCCCTCTTTGCACTTGTCCCTTATTCTCCGCCCTTGTCCGACCCTCTTTGCCCTTGTCTGACCCTCTTTGCCCTTGTCAGCCCCTCTTTGCCCTTGTCCGCCCCTCTTTGCACTTGTCTGCCCCTCTTTGCCCTTGACCCGTGTTCTCTGCATTTGTCCACCATTCTTTTCACTTGTCCCGTGTTCTCTTCACTTGTCCGCCCCTTTTTGCCCTTGTCCCGTACTCTCCGAACTTGTCCACCCCTCTTTGCCCTTGTCCGCCCCTCTTTGCCCTTGTCCGCCCCTCTTTGCCCTTGTCCGCCCCACTTTGCCCTTGTCCGCCCCTCTATGCTCTTGTCCGCCCCTCTTTGCCCTTGTCCGCCCTTCTTTACCTTTGTCCGCCCGTCTTTTCTCTTGTCCGCCCCTCTTTGCCCTTGTCCGCTCCTCTTTGCCCTTGTCCGCACCTCTTTCCCCATGTCCGGTATTCTCCGCACTTCTCTGCCCCTCTTTGCCCCTGTCCACCCCTCTTTGCCCTTGTCCGCCTCTCTTTGCCCTTGTCCGACCCCCTTTGCACTTGTCCGCCACTCTTTGACCTTGTCCGTCTCTCTTTGCCCTTGTCTGCCACTCTTTCCCCTTGTCCAATAGTCTTTGCCCTTGTCCGCCCCTCTTTGCCCTTGTCCCGTGTTCTTCGCACTTTTCCAACCCTCTTTGCCCTTGTACGCCCTTCTTTGCCCCTGTCCGACCCTCTTTGCAATTGTCCGCCCCTCTTTGCCCTTGTCTGCCCTCTTTGCCCTTGTCCGCACCTCTTTGCCTTTGTCCCTTATTCTCCGCAGTTGTCCGCCCCTCTTTGCCCTTCTCCGCCCCTCTTTGCCCTTCTCCAACCCTCTTTGCCTTTGTCGGACTCTCTTTGCCTTTCTCCGCACCTCTTTGCCTTTGTCCCTTATTCGCCGCAATCCTCCGCCCTTCTTTACCCTTGTCCCGTATTCTCCGCACTTCTCCACCCCTCTTTGCCCTTGTCCGACCGTCTTTGTCCTTGTCCGCCCTTCTTTACCCTTGTCCTACCCTCTATGCCCTTGTCCGCCCCTCTTTGCTCTTGTCCCGTATTCTCCACTCTTGTCTGCTCCTCCTTTCCCTTGTCCCGTATTTTCCGCACTTGTCTGCCCCTCTTTGCCATTGTCCGGCCGTCTTTGCACTTGTCCGCACTTCTTTCCCCTTCTCCGCCCGTTTTAGCACTTTTCCGCCTGTCTTTGCCCTTGTCCGCTCCTCTTTGCCTTTGTCCCGTATTCTCCAACCTCGTCCACTCCTCTTTCTGCTTTTCCTGTATTCTCCGCCCTTCTCAGCCCCTCTTTGCACTTGTCCGCCCCTCTTTGCCCTTCTCCCGTATTCTCTGCACTTATCCGCCCCTCTTTGCATTTGTCCGCCCCTCTTTGCCCTTCTCCGCTGCTCTTTGCCCTTCTCCGCTGCTCTTTGCCTTTGTCCGACCCTCTATGCCCTTGTCCGCCCCTCTTTGCTCTTGTCCGCCCATTTTTCCCCTTGTCCACACTTCTTTACCCTTGTCCGCCCCTCTTTTCTTTTGTACGCCCCTCTTTGCCGTTGTCCGCTCCTCTTTGCACTTGTCCACCTCTCTTTCCCAATGTCCGGTATTCTCCGCACTTCTCTGCCCCTCTTTGCCACTGTCCGCCCCTCTTTGCCCTTTTCCGCCCCTCTTTGCCCTTGTCCGACCCTTTTTGCACTTGTCCGCCCCTCTTTGCCCTTGTCCGCCCCTCTTTGCCCTTGTCCGCCCCTCTTTCCCTTGTCCACTAGTCTTTGCCCTTGTCCGCCCCTCTTTGCCCTTGTCCCGTGTTCTCCGCATTTGTCTGAACCTCTTTGCTATTGTCCCGTGTTCTCCGCACTTTTCCAACCATCTTTGCCCCTGTCCGCTCCTCTTTGCCCTTGTCCGCCCCTCTTTGCCCTTGTCCGCCCCTTTGTGCCCTTCTCCGCCCCCTTTGACCTTGTCGCCCCTCTTTGCCCTTTTCCGCCCCTCTTTGCCCTTGTCCCGTATTCTCCGGAATTCTCCGCCCCTCTTTGCCCTTTTCCGCTGCTCTTGGCCCTTGTCGCGTATTCTCCGCAATTCTCTGCCCCTTTTTGCCCTTGTCCACCTCTCTTTGCCCTTCTCCACCCTTCTTTGCCCTTGTCCACCCCTCCTTGCCCTTCTCCGCCCCTCTTTGCCCTTGTCCCGTATTCTCCGCAATTCTCCGCCCCTTCTTTGCTCTTTTCCGGCCCTCTTTGCCCTTGTCCGCCAATTTTTGCATTTTCCGCACGTCTATGCACTTGCCCGCCCGTCTATGCCCTTGTCCCTTCTTCTCCGCACTTCTCCGCCTTTTCTTTACCCTTGTCCGCCCCTCTTTACCCTTGTCCGCCCCTCTTTGCCCTTCTCCGCCCCTCTTTTCCCTTCTCCAACCCTCTTTGCCTTTGTCGGACTCTCTTTGCCTTTCTCCGCACCTCTTTGCCTTTGTCCCTTATTCGCCGCAATCCTCCGCCCTTCTTTACCCTTGTCCCGTATTCTCCGCACTTCTCCACCCCTCTTTGCCCTTGTCCGACCGTCTTTGTCCTTGTCCGCCCTTCTTTACCCTTGTCCTACCCTCTATGCCCTTGTCCGCCCCTCTTTGCTCTTGTCCCGTATTCTCCACTCTTGTCTGCTCCTCCTTTCCCTTGTCCCGTATTTTCCGCACTTGTCTGCCCCTCTTTGCCATTGTCCGGCCGTCTTTGCACTTGTCCGCACTTCTTTCCCCTTCTCCGCCCGTTTTAGCACTTTTCCGCCTGTCTTTGCCCTTGTTCGCTCCTCTTTGCCTTTGTCCCGTATTCTCCAACCTCGTCCACTCCTCTTTCTGCTTTTCCTGTATTCTCCGCCCTTCTCAGCCCCTCTTTGCACTTGTCCGCCCCTCTTTGCCCTTCTCCCGTATTCTCTGCACTTATCCGCCCCTCTTTGCATTTGTCCGCCCCTCTTTGCCCTTCTCCGCTTCTCTTTGCCCTTCTCCGCTGCTCTTTGCCTTTGTCCGACCCTCTATGCCCTTGTCCGCCCCTCTTTGCTCTTGTCCGCCCATTTTTCCCCTTGTCCACACTTCTTTACCCTTGTCCGCCCCTCTTTTCTTTTGTACGCTCCTCTTTGCCGTTGTCCGCTCCTCTTTGCACTTGTCCACCTCTCTTTCCCAATGTCCGGTATTCTCCGCACTTCTCTGCCCCTCTTTGCCACTGTCCGCCCCTCTTTGCCCTTTTCCGCCCCTCTTTGCCCTTGTCCGACCCTTTTTGCACTTGTCCGCCCCTCTTTGACTTTGTCCGCCCCTCTTTGCCCTTGTCCGCCCCTCTTTCCCTTGTCCACTAGTCTTTGCCCTTGTCCGCCCCTCTTTGCCCTTGTCCCGTGTTCTCCGCATTTGTCTGAACCTCTTTGCCATTGTCCCGTGTTCTCCGCACTTTTCCAACCATCTTTGCCCCTGTCCGCTCCTCTTTGCCCTTGTCCGCCCCTCTTTGCCCTTGTCCGCCCCTTTGTGCCCTTCTCCGCCCCCTTTGACCTTGTCGCCCCTCTTTGCCCTTTTCCGCCCCTCTTTGCCCTTGTCCCGTATTCTCCGGAATTCTCCGCCCCTCTTTGCCCTTTTCCGCTGCTCTTGGCCCTTGTCGCGTATTCTCCGCAATTCTCTGCCCCTTTTTGCCCTTGTCCACCTCTCTTTGCCCTTCTCCACCCTTCTTTGCCCTTGTCCACCCCTCCTTGCCCTTCTCCGCCCCTCTTTGCCCTTGTCCCGTATTCTCCGCAATTCTCCGCCCCTTCTTTGCTCTTTTCCTGCCCTCTTTGCCCTTGTCCGCCAATTTTTGCATTTTCCGCACGTCTATGCACTTGCCCGCCCGTCTATGCCCTTGTCCCTTCTTCTCCGCACTTCTCCGCCTTTTCTTTACCCTTGTCCACCCCTCTTTACCCTTGTCCGCCCCTCTTTGCCCTTGTCCGCCCCTTTTTGCCCTTGTCCGCCCCTCTTTGCCCTTGTCCGCCCCTCTTTGCCCTTGTCCGCCCCTCTTTCCTCTTGTCCGCCCCTCTTTGCACTTGTCTCGTATTCTCCGATATTCTCCGCCCCTCTTTGCCCTTGTCCGTCCCTCTTTGCACTTTTCCCCCTTCTTTGCCCTTGTCCGTCCCTCTTTGCACTTGTCCGACCCTCTTTGCCCTTGTCCGACCCTCTTTGAACTTTTCAGCCCCTCTTTCCTCTTGTCCGCCCCTCTTTACACTTGTCCGACCCTCTTTGCCCTTGTCCGACCCTCTTTGCCCTCGTCCCGTATTCTACGCACTTGTCCGCCCCTCTTTTCCTTTGTCCGCCCCTCTTTTCCTTTGTCCGCCCCTCTTTTCCTTTGTCCGCCCCTCTTTGCCCTTGTCTGCCCCTCTTTGCACTTTTCCCCTAGTCTCCGCACTTGTCCACCTCTCTTTGCCCTTGTTCGCCCCTCTTTGCCCTAATCCCGTAATCTCCGCAACTGTCCGACCCTCTTTGCCCTTTACCGCCCCTCTTTGCCCTTGTCCACCCCTCAATGCCCTTGTGCGCCCCTCTTTGCCTTTGTCTGGCTCTCTTTGCACTTGTCCGCCCCTCTTTGCACTTGTCCCGTATTCTACGCACTTCTCCGCCTCTCTTTGCCCTTGTCCACCCCTCTTTCCCTTGTCTGCCCCTCTTTGAACTTCTCCGCCCCTCTTTGCAATTCTCTGCCCGTCTTTGCCATTGTCCGCCCCTCTTTGCCCTTGTACACCCCTCTTAGCTCTTGTCCGCTCCTCTTTGCCCTTTTCCGCTCCTCTTTGCCCTTTTCAGCCCTTCTTTGCACTTGTCCACCCTCTTTGCCATTGTCCGCCCCTCTTTGCCCTTGTCCTGTATTTTCCGCCCTTGTCCGCCCCTCTTTGCACTTTCCCTTATTCTCCGCCCTTGTCAGACCCTCTTTGCCCTTGTCAGCCCCTCTTTGCCCTTGTCAGCCCCTCTTTGCCCTTGTCCGCCCCTCTTTGAACTTGTCTGCCCCTCTTTGCCCTTGACCCGTGTTCTCTGCCTTTGTCCACCATTCTTTTCACTTGTCCCGTGTTCTCTTCACTTGTCCGCCCCTTTTTGCCCTTGTCCCGTACTCTCCGATCTTGTCCACCCCTCTTTGCACTTGTCCGACCCTCTTTGCCCTTCTCCGTCCCCTTTGCACTTCTCCACCCCGCTTTGCCCTTGTCCGCCCCTCTTTGCTCTTCTCCACACCTCTTTGCCCTTGTCCGCCCCTGTTTTCACTTGTCCGCCCCTCTTTGCCCTTGTCCCGTGTTCTCCGCACTTCTCCGCCCCACTTTGCTTTTCTCCGCACTTCTTTGCCCTTGTCCGCCCCTCTTTGCCCTTGTCCCGTATTCTCTGCACTTCTCTGCCCCTCTTTGCCCTTGTCCGCCCCTCTTTGCCCCTGTCCGCCCCTCTTTGCCCTTGTCCGCCCCTCTTTGCCCTTGTCCGCCCCTCTTTGCCCTTGTCCGCCCCTCTTTGCACTTGTCCGCCCCTCTTTGCCCTTGTCCGCCCCTCTTTGCACTTGTCTGCTATTCTCCGCAATTGTCCGCCTCTCTTTTCCCTTTTCCGCCCATATTTGCCCTTGTCCGCCCCTCTTTGCCATTGTCCCGTATTCTCCGCATATCTCCGTCCTCTTTGCCCTTGTCTGGCCCTCTTTGCCCTTGTCCGCCCATCTTTGCCTTTCTCCGCCCGTCTTTGCCCTTGTCCGCCCCCCCTTTAACTTGACGCCCCCTCTTTGCGCTTGTCTGCCCCTCTTTTCCCTTTTCCGCCCCTCTTTGCACTTTTCCACCCTTGTTTGCCCTTGTCCACCCCTCTTTGCCCTTGTCCACCCCTCTTTGCCCTTTTCCACCCCTCTTTGCCCTTGTCCCATATTAACCGCACTTCTCAGTCCCACATTGCCCTTGTCCGCCTCTCTTTGCTCTTGTCTACCCCTCTTTGCACTTGTCCGCCCCTCTTTGCCCTTTTCCCGTAATCTCCGCCCTTGTCCGACCCTCTTTCCCCTTGTCCGCCCCTCTTTGCCCTTGTCCGATCCTCTTTGCCCTTGTCCGATCCTCTTTGCCCTTGTCCGCCCCTCTTTGCACTTGTCCGCCCTTCTTTGCCCTTGTCCGACCCTCTTTTCCCTGGTCCGCCCCTCTTTGCCCTTGTCAGCCCCTCTTTGCCCTTGTCCACTCCCCTTTGCTAATGTCCGACCCTCTTTGACCTTGTCCGCCCCTCGTTGCCCTTGTCCAGTATTCTACACACTTGTCCGCCTCTCTTTACCCTTCTCCCGTATTCTCCGCACCTGTCCGCCCGTCTTTGCTTTTCTCCCGTGTTCTCCGCACTTGTCCGCCCGCCTTTGCCCTTGTCTGCACCTCTTTGCCCTTGTCCGCCCCTCTTTGCCCATGTCCAACCCTCATTGCGCTTGTCCCATATTCTCCGCACTTGTCCGCCTCTCTTTGCCCTTGTCCGAACCTCTTTGCCCTTGTCCCGTATTCTCCGCAGTTGTCCGCCCCTCTTTGATATTGTCCGCCTCTCTTTGCCCTTGTCCTACTCTCTTTGCAATGTCCAGAATTCTCCGCCCTTGTCCGCCCCTCTTTGACCTTGTCCGTCCCTCTTTGCCCTTATCCGCCACTCTTTCCACTTTTCCGCCCCTCTTTGCCCCTGTCCGCCCCTATTTGCACTTCTCTGACCCTCTTTGCCCTTGTCCGCCCCTCTTTGCCCTTGTCCGCCCCTCTTTGCCCTTGTCCGCCCCTCTTTGCCCTTGTCCGCCCCTCTTTGCCCTTGTCCGCCCCTCTTTGCCCTTGTCCGCCCCTCTTTGCCCTTGTCCGCCCCTCTTTGCCCTTGTCCGCCCCTCTTTGCCCTTGTCCGCCCCTCTTTGCCCTTGTCCGCCCGTCTTTGCCCTTGTCCGCCCCTCTTTGACCTTGTCCACCCCTCTTTGACCTTGTCCCATATTCTCCGCGCTTCTCCGCCCCTCTTTGCCCTTGTGCGCCCCTCTTTGCCCTTGTGCGCCCCTCTTTGCCCTTGTGCGCCCCTCTTTGCCCTTGTAAGCCCCTCTTTGCCCTTGTAAGCCCCTCTTTGCCCTTGTCCCGTATTCTCAGCCCTTGTCCGCACCTCTTTGCCCTTGTCCCTCATTCTCCGCACTTGTCATCCCCTCTTTGCCCTTGTGCGCCCCTCTTTGCCCTTGTGCGCCCCTCTTTACCCTTGTGCGCCCCTCTTTGCCCTTGTGCGCCTCTCTTTGCCCTTGGCCGCCCCTCTTTGCCCTTGTCCACCCCTCTTTGCCCTTGTCCACCCCTCTTTGCCCTTGTTCCTTATTCTCCGATATTCTCCGCCCCTTCTTTGCCGTTGTCCGCCCCTCTATCCCCTTTTCCACCCCTCTATCCCCTTTTCCTCCCCCTATCCCCTTGTCCGCCCCTCTTTGCCCTTGTCTGCCCTCTTTGCCCTTGTCCGCACCTCTTTGCCTTTGTCCCTTATTCTCCGCAGTTGTCCGCCCCTCTTTGCCCTTCTCCGCCCCTCTTTGCCCTTCTCCAACCCTCTTTGCCTTTGTCGGACTCTCTTTGCCTTTCTCCGCACCTCTTTGCCTTTGTCCCTTATTCGCCGCAATCCTCCGCCCTTCTTTACCCTTGTCCCGTATTCTCCGCGCTTCTCCACCCCTCTTTGCCCTTGTCCGACCGTCTTTGTCCTTGTCCGCCCTTCTTTACCCTTGTCCTACCCTCTATGCCCTTGTCCGCCCCTCTTTGCTCTTGTCCCGTATTCTCCACTCTTGTCTGCTCCTCCTTTCCCTTGTCCCGTATTTTCCGCACTTGTCTGCCCCTCTTTGCCATTGTCCGGCCGTCTTTGCACTTGTCCGCACTTCTTTCCCCTTCTCCGCCCGTTTTAGCACTTTTCCGCCTGTCTTTGCCCTTGTCCGCTCCTCTTTGCCTTTGTCTCGTATTCTCCAACCTCGTCCACTCCTCTTTCTGCTTTTCCTGTATTCTCCGCCCTTCTCAGCCCCTCTTTGCACTTGTCCGCCCCTCTTTGCCCTTCTCCCGTATTCTCTGCACTTATCCGCCCCTCTTTGCATTTGTCCGCCCCTCTTTGCCCTTCTCCGCTGCTCTTTGCCCTTCTCCGCTGCTCTTTGCCTTTGTCCGACCCTCTATGCCCTTGTCCGCCCCTCTTTGCTCTTGTCCGCCCATTTTTCCCCTTGTCCACACTTCTTTACCCTTGTCCGCCCCTCTTTTCTTTTGTACGCCCCTCTTTGCCGTTGTCCGCTCCTCTTTGCACTTGTCCACCTCTCTTTCCCAATGTCCGGTATTCTCCGCACTTCTCTGCCCCTCTTTGCCACTGTCCGCCCCTCTTTGCCCTTTTCCGCACCTCTTTGCCCTTGTCCGACCCTTTTTGCACTTGTCCGCCCCTCTTTGACTTTGTCCGCCCCTCTTTGCCCTTGTCCGCCCCTCTTTCCCTTGTCCACTACTCTTTGCCCTTTTCCGCCCCTCTTTGCCCTTGTCCCGTGTTCTCCGCTTTTGTCTGAACCTCTTTGCCATTGTCCCGTGTTCTCCGCACTTTTCCAACCATCTTTGCCCCTGTCCGCTCCTCTTTGCCCTTGTCCGCCCCTCTTTGCCCTTGTCCGCCCCTTTGTGCCCTTCTCCGCCCCCTTTGAACTTGTCGCCCCTCTTTGCCCTTTTCCGCCCCTCTTTGCCCTTGTCCCGTATTCTCCGGAATTCTCCGCCCCTTCTTTGCTCTTTTCCTGCCCTCTTTGCCCTTGTCCGCCAATTTTTGCATTTTCCGCACGTCTATGCACTTGCCCACTCGTCTATGCCCTTGTCCCTTCTTCTCCGCACTTCTCCGCCTTTTCTTTACCCTTGTCCACCCCTCTTTACCCTTGTCCGCCCCTCTTTGCCCTTGTCCGCCCCTCTTTGCCCTTGTCCGCCCCTCTTTGCCCTTGTCCGCCCCTCTTTCCTCTTGTCCGCCCCTCTTTGCACTTGTCTCGTATTCTCCGATATTCTCCGCCCCTCTTTGCCCTTGTCCGTCCCTCTTTGCACTTTTCCCCCTTCTTTGCCCTTGTCCGTCCCTCTTTGCACTTGTCCGACCCTCTTTGCCCTTGTCCGACCCTCTTTGAACTTTTCAGCCCCTCTTTCCTCTTGTCCGCCCCTCTTTACACTTGTCCGACCCTCTTTGCCCTTGTCCGACCCTCTTTGCCCTCGTCCCGTATTCTACGCACTTGTCTGCCCCTCTTTGCACTTGTCCGCCCCTCTTTTCCTTTGTCCGCCCCTCTTTGCCCTTGTCCGCCCCTCTTTGCACTTTTCCCCTAGTCTCCGCACTTGTCCACCCCTCTTTGCACTTGTTCGCCCCTCTTTGCCCTAATCCCGTAATCTCCGCAACTGTCCGACCCTCTTTGCCCTTTACCGCCCCTCTTTGCCCTTGTCCACCCCTCAATGCCCTTGTGCGCCCCTCTTTGCATTTGTCTGGATCTCTTTGCACTTGTCCGCCCCTCTTTGCACTTGTCCCGTATTCTACGCACTTCTCCGCCTCTCTTTGCCCTTGTCCACCCCTCTTTCCCTTGTCTGCCCCTCTTTGAACTTCTCCGCCCCTCTTTGCAATTCTCTGCCCGTCTTTGCCATTGTCCGCCCCTCTTTGCCCTTGTACACCCCTCTTAGCTCTTGTCCGCTCCTCTTTGCCCTTTTCCGCTCCTCTTTGCCCTTTTCAGCCCTTCTTTGCACTTGTCCACCCTCTTTGCCATTGTCCACCCTCTTTGCCATTGTCCGCCCCTCTTTGCCCTTGTCCTGTATTTTCCGCCCTTGTCCGCCCCTCTTTGCACTTTCCCTTATTCTCCGCCCTTGTCTGACCCTCTTTGCCCTTGTCAGCCCCTCTTTGCCCTTGTCAGCCCCTCTTTGCCCTTGTCAGCCCCTCTTTGCCCTTGTCCGCCCCTCTTTGCCCTTGTCCGCCCCTCTTTGAACTTGACCCGTGTTCTCTGCCTTTGTCCACCATTCTTTTCACTTGTCCCGTGTTCTCTTCACTTGTCCGCCCCTTTTTGCCCTTGTCCCGTACTCTCCGATCTTGTCCACCCCTCTTTGCACTTGTCCGACCCTCTTTGCCCTTCTCCGTCCCCTTTGCACTTCTCCACCCCGCTTTGCCCTTGTCCGCCCCTCTTTGCTCTTCTCCACACCTCTTTGCCCTTGTCCGCCCCTGTTTTCACTTGTCCGCCCCTCTTTGCCCTTGTCCCGTGTTCTCCGCACTTCTCCGCCCCACTTTGCTTTTCTCCGCACTTCTTTGCCCTTGTCCGCCCCTCTTTGCACTTGTCCCGTATTCTCTGCACTTCTCTGCCCCTCTTTGCCCTTGTCCGCCCCTCTTTGCCCTTGTCCGCCCCTCTTTGCCCTTGTCCGCCCCTCTTTGCCCTTGTCCGCCCCTCTTTGCCCTTGTCCGCCCCTCTTTGCCCTTGTCCGCCCCTCTTTGCCCTTGTCCGCCCCTCTTTGCACTTGTCTGCTATTCTCCGCACTTGTCCGCCTCTCTTTTCCCTTTTCCGCCCATATTTGCCCTTGTCCGCCCCTCTTTGCCATTGTCCCGTATTCTCCGCATATCTCCGTCCTCTTTGCCCTTGTCTGGCCCTCTTTGCCCTTGTCCGCCCATCTTTGCCTTTCTCCGCCCGTCTTTGCCCTTGTCCGCCCCCCCTTTAACTTGACGCCCCCTCTTTGCGCTTGTCTGCCCCTCTTTTCCCTTTTCCGCCCCTCTTTGCACTTTTCCACCCTTGTTTGCCCTTGTCCACCCCTCTTTGCCCTTGTCCACCCCTCTTTGCCCTTTTCCACCCCTCTTTGCCCTTGTCCCATATTAACCGCACTTCTCAGTCCCACATTGCCCTTGTCCGCCTCTCTTTGCTCTTGTCTACCCCTCTTTGCACTTGTCCGCCCCTCTTTGCCCTTTTCCCGTAATCTCCGCCCTTGTCCGACCCTCTTTCCCCTTGTCCGCCCCTCTTTGCCCTTGTCCGATCCTCTTTGCCCTTGTCCGCCCCTCTTTGCACTTGTCCGCCCTTCTTTGCCCTTGTCCGACCCTCTTTTCCCTGGTCCGCCCCTCTTTGCCCTTGTCAGCCCCTCTTTGCCCTTGTCCACTCCCCTTTGCTAATGTCCGACCCTCTTTGACCTTGTCCGCCCCTCGTTGCCCTTGTCCAGTATTCTACACACTTGTCCGCCTCTCTTTACCCTTCTCCCGTATTCTCCGCACCTGTCCGCCCGTCTTTGCTTTTCTCCCGTGTTCTCCGCACTTGTCCGCCCGCCTTTGCCCTTGTCTGCACCTCTTTGCCCTTGTCCGCCCCTCTTTGCCCATGTCCAACCCTCATTGCGCTTGTCCCATATTCTCCGCACTTGTCCGCCTCTCTTTGCCCTTGTCCGACCCTCTTTGCCCTTGTCCCGTATTCTCCGCAGTTGTCCGCCCCTCTTTGATATTGTCCGCCTCTCTTTGTCCTTGTCCTACTCTCTTTGCAATGTCCAGAATTCTCCGCCCTTGTCCGCCCCTCTTTGACCTTGTCCGTCCCTCTTTGCCCTTATCCGCCACTCTTTCCACTTTTCCGCCCCTCTTTGCCCCTGTCCGCCCCTATTTGCACTTCTCTGACCCTCTTTGCCCTTGTCCGCCCCTCTTTGCCCTTGTCCGCCCCTCTTTGCCCTTGTCCGCCCCTCTTTGCCCTTGTCCGCCCCTCTTTGCCCTTGTCCGCCCCTCTTTGCCCTTGTCCGCCCCTCTTTGCCCTTGTCCGACCCTCTTTGCCCTTGTCCGCCCCTCTTTGCCCTTGTCCGCCCGTCTTTGCCCTTGTCCGCCCGTCTTTGCCCTTGTCCACCCCTCTTTGACCTTGTCCACCCCTCTTTGACCTTGTCCCATATTCTCCGCGCTTCTCCGCCCCTCTTTGCCCTTGTGCGCCCCTCTTTGCCCTTGTGCGCCCCTCTTTGCCCTTGTGCGCCCCTCTTTGCCCTTGTGCGCCCCTCTTTGCCCTTGTGCGCCCCTCTTTGCCCTTGTGCGCCCCTCTTTGCCCTTGTGCGCCCCTCTTTGCCCTTGTAAGCCCCTCTTTGCCCTTGTAAGCCCCTCTTTGCCCTTGTCCCGTATTCTCAGCCCTTGTCCGCACCTCTTTGCCCTTGTCCCTCATTCTCCGCACTTGTCATCCCCTCTTTGCCCTTGTGCGCCCCTCTTTGCCCTTGTGCGCCCCTCTTTACCCTTGTGCGCCCCTCTTTGCCCTTGTGCGCCTCTCTTTGCCCTTGGCCGCCCCTCTTTGCCCTTGTCCACCCCTCTTTGCCCTTGTCCACCCCTCTTTGCCCTTGTTCCTTATTCTCCGATATTCTCCGCCCCTTCTTTGCCGTTGTCCGCCCCTCTATCCCCTTTTCCACCCCTCTATCCCCTTTTCCTCCCCCTATCCCCTTGTCCGCCCCTCTTTGCCCTTGTCTGCCCTCTTTGCCCTTGTCCGCACCTCTTTGCCTTTGTCCCTTATTCTCCGCAGTTGTCCGCCCCTCTTTGCCCTTCTCCGCCCCTCTTTGCCCTTCTCCAACCCTCTTTGCCTTTGTCGGACTCTCTTTGCCTTTCTCCGCACCTCTTTGCCTTTGTCCCTTATTCGCCGCAATCCTCCGCCCTTCTTTACCCTTGTCCCGTATTCTCCGCGCTTCTCCACCCCTCTTTGCCCTTGTCCGACCGTCTTTGTCCTTGTCCGCCCTTCTTTACCCTTGTCCTACCCTCTATGCCCTTGTCCGCCCCTCTTTGCTCTTGTCCCGTATTCTCCACTCTTGTCTGCTCCTCCTTTCCCTTGTCCCGTATTTTCCGCACTTGTCTGCCCCTCTTTGCCATTGTCCGGCCGTCTTTGCACTTGTCCGCACTTCTTTCCCCTTCTCCGCCCGTTTTAGCACTTTTCCGCCTGTCTTTGCCCTTGTCCGCTCCTCTTTGCCTTTGTCTCGTATTCTCCAACCTCGTCCACTCCTCTTTCTGCTTTTCCTGTATTCTCCGCCCTTCTCAGCCCCTCTTTGCACTTGTCCGCCCCTCTTTGCCCTTCTCCCGTATTCTCTGCACTTATCCGCCCCTCTTTGCATTTGTCCGCCCCTCTTTGCCCTTCTCCGCTGCTCTTTGCCCTTCTCCGCTGCTCTTTGCCTTTGTCCGACCCTCTATGCCCTTGTCCGCCCCTCTTTGCTCTTGTCCGCCCATTTTTCCCCTTGTCCACACTTCTTTACCCTTGTCCGCCCCTCTTTTCTTTTGTACGCCCCTCTTTGCCGTTGTCCGCTCCTCTTTGCACTTGTCCACCTCTCTTTCCCAATGTCCGGTATTCTCCGCACTTCTCTGCCCCTCTTTGCCACTGTCCGCCCCTCTTTGCCCTTTTCCGCACCTCTTTGCCCTTGTCCGACCCTTTTTGCACTTGTCCGCCCCTCTTTGACTTTGTCCGCCCCTCTTTGCCCTTGTCCGCCCCTCTTTCCCTTGTCCACTACTCTTTGCCCTTTTCCGCCCCTCTTTGCCCTTGTCCCGTGTTCTCCGCTTTTGTCTGAACCTCTTTGCCATTGTCCCGTGTTCTCCGCACTTTTCCAACCATCTTTGCCCCTGTCCGCTCCTCTTTGCCCTTGTCCGCCCCTCTTTGCCCTTGTCCGCCCCTTTGTGCCCTTCTCCGCCCCCTTTGAACTTGTCGCCCCTCTTTGCCCTTTTCCGCCCCTCTTTGCCCTTGTCCCGTATTCTCCGGAATTCTCCGCCCCTTCTTTGCTCTTTTCCTGCCCTCTTTGCCCTTGTCCGCCAATTTTTGCATTTTCCGCACGTCTATGCACTTGCCCACTCGTCTATGCCCTTGTCCCTTCTTCTCCGCACTTCTCCGCCTTTTCTTTACCCTTGTCCACCCCTCTTTACCCTTGTCCGCCCCTCTTTGCCCTTGTCCGCCCCTCTTTGCCCTTGTCCGCCCCTCTTTCCTCTTGTCCGCCCCTCTTTGCACTTGTCTCGTATTCTCCGATATTCTCCGCCCCTCTTTGCCCTTGTCCGTCCCTCTTTGCACTTTTCCCCCTTCTTTGCCCTTGTCCGTCCCTCTTTGCACTTGTCCGACCCTCTTTGCCCTTGTCCGACCCTCTTTGAACTTTTCAGCCCCTCTTTCCTCTTGTCCGCCCCTCTTTACACTTGTCCGACCCTCTTTGCCCTTGTCCGACCCTCTTTGCCCTCGTCCCGTATTCTACGCACTTGTCTGCCCCTCTTTGCACTTGTCCGCCCCTCTTTTCCTTTGTCCGCCCCTCTTTGCCCTTGTCCGCCCCTCTTTGCACTTTTCCCCTAGTCTCCGCACTTGTCCACCCCTCTTTGCACTTGTTCGCCCCTCTTTGCCCTAATCCCGTAATCTCCGCAACTGTCCGACCCTCTTTGCCCTTTACCGCCCCTCTTTGCCCTTGTCCACCCCTCAATGCCCTTGTGCGCCCCTCTTTGCCTTTGTCTGGCTCTCTTTGCACTTGTCCGCCCCTCTTTGCACTTGTCCCGTATTCTACGCACTTCTCCGCCTCTCTTTGCCCTTGTCCACCCCTCTTTCCCTTGTCTGCCCCTCTTTGAACTTCTCCGCCCCTCTTTGCAATTCTCTGCCCGTCTTTGCCATTGTCCGCCCCTCTTTGCCCTTGTACACCCCTCTTAGCTCTTGTCCGCTCCTCTTTGCCCTTTTCCGCTCCTCTTTGCCCTTTTCAGCCCTTCTTTGCACTTGTCCACCCTCTTTGCCATTGTCCACCCTCTTTGCCATTGTCCGCCCCTCTTTGCCCTTGTCCTGTATTTTCCGCCCTTGTCCGCCCCTCTTTGCACTTTCCCTTATTCTCCGCCCTTGTCTGACCCTCTTTGCCCTTGTCAGCCCCTCTTTGCCCTTGTCAGCCCCTCTTTGCCCTTGTCAGCCCCTCTTTGCCCTTGTCCGCCCCTCTTTGCCCTTGTCCGCCCCTCTTTGAACTTGACCCGTGTTCTCTGCCTTTGTCCACCATTCTTTTCACTTGTCCCGTGTTCTCTTCACTTGTCCGCCCCTTTTTGCCCTTGTCCCGTACTCTCCGATCTTGTCCACCCCTCTTTGCACTTGTCCGACCCTCTTTGCCCTTCTCCGTCCCCTTTGCACTTCTCCACCCCGCTTTGCCCTTGTCCGCCCCTCTTTGCTCTTCTCCACACCTCTTTGCCCTTGTCCGCCCCTGTTTTCACTTGTCCGCCCCTCTTTGCCCTTGTCCCGTGTTCTCCGCACTTCTCCGCCCCACTTTGCTTTTCTCCGCACTTCTTTGCCCTTGTCCGCCCCTCTTTGCCCTTGTCCCGTATTCTCTGCACTTCTCTGCCCCTCTTTGCCCTTGTCCGCCCCTCTTTGCCCTTGTCCGCCCCTCTTTGCCCTTGTCCGCCCCTCTTTGCCCTTGTCCGCCCCTCTTTGCACTTGTCCGCCCCTCTTTGCCCTTGTCCGCCCCTCTTTGCACTTGTCTGCTATTCTCCGCACTTGTCCGCCTCTCTTTTCCCTTTTCCGCCCATATTTGCCCTTGTCCGCCCCTCTTTGCCATTGTCCCGTATTCTCCGCATATCTCCGTCCTCTTTGCCCTTGTCTGGCCCTCTTTGCCCTTGTCCGCCCATCTTTGCCTTTCTCCGCCCGTCTTTGCCCTTGTCCGCCCCCCCTTTAACTTGACGCCCCCTCTTTGCGCTTGTATGCCCCTCTTTTCCCTTTTCCGCCCCTCTTTGCACTTTTCCACCCTTGTTTGCCCTTGTCCACCCTTCTTTGCCCTTGTCCACCCCTCTTTGCCCTTTTCCACCCCTCTTTGCCCTTGTCCCATATTAACCGCACTTCTCAGTCCCACATTGCCCTTGTCCGCCTCTCTTTGCTCTTGTCTACCCCTCTTTGCACTTGTCCGCCCCTCTTTGCCCTTTTCCCGTAATCTCCGCCCTTGTCCGACCCTCTTTCCCCTTGTCCGCCCCTCTTTGCCCTTGTCCGATCCTCTTTGCCCTTGTCCGATCCTCTTTGCCCTTGTCCGCCCCTCTTTGCACTTGTCCACCCTTCTTTGCCCTTGTCCGACCCTCTTTTCCCTGGTCCGCCCCTCTTTGCCCTTGTCAGCCCCTCTTTGCCCTTGTCCACTCCCCTTTGCTAATGTCCGACCCTCTTTGACCTTGTCCGCCCCTCGTTGCCCTTGTCCAGTATTCTACACACTTGTCCGCCTCTCTTTACCCTTCTCCCGTATTCTCCGCACCTGTCCGCCCGTCTTTGCTTTTCTCCCGTGTTCTCCGCACTTGTCCGCCCGCCTTTGCCCTTGTCTGCACCTCTTTGCCCTTGTCCGCCCCTCTTTGCCCATGTCCAACCCTCATTGCGCTTGTCCCATATTCTCCGCACTTGTCCGCCTCTCTTTGCCCTTGTCCGACCCTCTTTGCCCTTGTCCCGTATTCTCCGCAGTTGTCCGCCCCTCTTTGATATTGTCCGCCTCTCTTTGCCCTTGTCCTACTCTCTTTGCAATGTCCAGAATTCTCCGCCCTTGTCCGCCCCTCTTTGACCTTGTCCGTCCCTCTTTGCCCTTATCCGCCACTCTTTCCACTTTTCCGCCCCTCTTTGCCCCTGTCCGCCCCTATTTGCACTTCTCTGACCCTCTTTGCCCTTGTCCGCCCCTCTTTGCCCTTGTCCGCCCCTCTTTGCCCTTGTCCACCCCTCTTTGCCCTTGTCCGCCCCTCTTTGCCCTTGTCCGCCCCTCTTTGCCCTTGTCCGCCCCTCTTTGCCCTTGTCCGCCCCTCTTTGCCCTTGTCCGCCCCTCTTTGCCCTTGTCCGCCCCTCTTTGCCCTTGTCCGCCCCTCTTTGCCCTTGTCCGCCCCTCTTTGCCCTTGTCCGCCCCTCTTTGCCCTTGTCCGCCCCTCTTTGCCCTTGTCCGCCCCTCTTTGCCCTTGTCCGCCCCTCTTTGCCCTTGTCCGCCCCTCTTTGCCCTTGTCCGCCCGTCTTTGCCCTTGTCCACCCCTCTTTGACCTTGTCCACCCCTCTTTGACCTTGTCCCATATTCTCCGCGCTTCTCCGCCCCTCTTTGCCCTTGTGCGCCCCTCTTTGCCCTTGTGCGCCCCTCTTTGCCCTTGTGCGCCCCTCTTTGCCCTTGTGCGCCCCTCTTTGCCCTTGTGCGACCCTCTTTGCCCTTGTGCGCCCCTCTTTGCCCTTGTGCGCCCCTCTTTGCCCTTGTGCGCCCCTCTTTGCCCTTGTAAGCCCCTCTTTGCCCTTGTAAGCCCCTCTTTGCCCTTGTCCCGTATTCTCAGCCCTTGTCCGCACCTCTTTGCCCTTGTCCCTCATTCTCCGCACTTGTCATCCCCTCTTTGCCCTTGTGCGCCCCTCTTTGCCCTTGTGCGCCCCTCTTTACCCTTGTGCGCCCCTCTTTGCCCTTGTGCGCCTCTCTTTGCCCTTGGCCGCCCCTCTTTGCCCTTGTCCACCCCTCTTTGCCCTTGTCCACCCCTCTTTGCCCTTGTTCCTTATTCTCCGATATTCTCCGCCCCTTCTTTGCCGTTGTCCGCCCCTCTATCCCCTTTTCCACCCCTCTATCCCCTTTTCCTCCCCCTATCCCCTTGTCCGCCCCTCTTTGCCCTTGTCTGCCCTCTTTGCCCTTGTCCGCACCTCTTTGCCTTTGTCCCTTATTCTCCGCAGTTGTCCGCCCCTCTTTGCCCTTCTCCGCCCCTCTTTGCCCTTCTCCAACCCTCTTTGCCTTTGTCGGACTCTCTTTGCCTTTCTCCGCACCTCTTTGCCTTTGTCCCTTATTCGCCGCAATCCTCCGCCCTTCTTTACCCTTGTCCCGTATTCTCCGCGCTTCTCCACCCCTCTTTGCCCTTGTCCGACCGTCTTTGTCCTTGTCCGCCCTTCTTTACCCTTGTCCTACCCTCTATGCCCTTGTCCGCCCCTCTTTGCTCTTGTCCCGTATTCTCCACTCTTGTCTGCTCCTCCTTTCCCTTGTCCCGTATTTTCCGCACTTGTCTGCCCCTCTTTGCCATTGTCCGGCCGTCTTTGCACTTGTCCGCACTTCTTTCCCCTTCTCCGCCCGTTTTAGCACTTTTCCGCCTGTCTTTGCCCTTGTCCGCTCCTCTTTGCCTTTGTCTCGTATTCTCCAACCTCGTCCACTCCTCTTTCTGCTTTTCCTGTATTCTCCGCCCTTCTCAGCCCCTCTTTGCACTTGTCCGCCCCTCTTTGCCCTTCTCCCGTATTCTCTGCACTTATCCGCCCCTCTTTGCATTTGTCCGCCCCTCTTTGCCCTTCTCCGCTGCTCTTTGCCCTTCTCCGCTGCTCTTTGCCTTTGTCCGACCCTCTATGCCCTTGTCCGCCCCTCTTTGCTCTTGTCCGCCCATTTTTCCCCTTGTCCACACTTCTTTACCCTTGTCCGCCCCTCTTTTCTTTTGTACGCCCCTCTTTGCCGTTGTCCGCTCCTCTTTGCACTTGTCCACCTCTCTTTCCCAATGTCCGGTATTCTCCGCACTTCTCTGCCCCTCTTTGCCACTGTCCGCCCCTCTTTGCCCTTTTCCGCACCTCTTTGCCCTTGTCCGACCCTTTTTGCACTTGTCCGCCCCTCTTTGACTTTGTCCGCCCCTCTTTGCCCTTGTCCGCCCCTCTTTCCCTTGTCCACTACTCTTTGCCCTTTTCCGCCCCTCTTTGCCCTTGTCCCGTGTTCTCCGCTTTTGTCTGAACCTCTTTGCCATTGTCCCGTGTTCTCCGCACTTTTCCAACCATCTTTGCCCCTGTCCGCTCCTCTTTGCCCTTGTCCGCCCCTCTTTGCCCTTGTCCGCCCCTTTGTGCCCTTCTCCGCCCCCTTTGAACTTGTCGCCCCTCTTTGCCCTTTTCCGCCCCTCTTTGCCCTTGTCCCGTATTCTCCGGAATTCTCCGCCCCTTCTTTGCTCTTTTCCTGCCCTCTTTGCCCTTGTCCGCCAATTTTTGCATTTTCCGCACGTCTATGCACTTGCCCACTCGTCTATGCCCTTGTCCCTTCTTCTCCGCACTTCTCCGCCTTTTCTTTACCCTTGTCCACCCCTCTTTACCCTTGTCCGCCCCTCTTTGCCCTTGTCCGCCCCTCTTTGCCCTTGTCCGCCCCTCTTTCCTCTTGTCCGCCCCTCTTTGCACTTGTCTCGTATTCTCCGATATTCTCCGCCCCTCTTTGCCCTTGTCCGTCCCTCTTTGCACTTTTCCCCCTTCTTTGCCCTTGTCCGTCCCTCTTTGCACTTGTCCGACCCTCTTTGCCCTTGTCCGACCCTCTTTGAACTTTTCAGCCCCTCTTTCCTCTTGTCCGCCCCTCTTTACACTTGTCCGACCCTCTTTGCCCTTGTCCGACCCTCTTTGCCCTCGTCCCGTATTCTACGCACTTGTCTGCCCCTCTTTGCACTTGTCCGCCCCTCTTTTCCTTTGTCCGCCCCTCTTTGCCCTTGTCCGCCCCTCTTTGCACTTTTCCCCTAGTCTCCGCACTTGTCCACCCCTCTTTGCACTTGTTCGCCCCTCTTTGCCCTAATCCCGTAATCTCCGCAACTGTCCGACCCTCTTTGCCCTTTACCGCCCCTCTTTGCCCTTGTCCACCCCTCAATGCCCTTGTGCGCCCCTCTTTGCCTTTGTCTGGCTCTCTTTGCACTTGTCCGCCCCTCTTTGCACTTGTCCCGTATTCTACGCACTTCTCCGCCTCTCTTTGCCCTTGTCCACCCCTCTTTCCCTTGTCTGCCCCTCTTTGAACTTCTCCGCCCCTCTTTGCAATTCTCTGCCCGTCTTTGCCATTGTCCGCCCCTCTTTGCCCTTGTACACCCCTCTTAGCTCTTGTCCGCTCCTCTTTGCCCTTTTCCGCTCCTCTTTGCCCTTTTCAGCCCTTCTTTGCACTTGTCCACCCTCTTTGCCATTGTCCACCCTCTTTGCCATTGTCCGCCCCTCTTTGCCCTTGTCCTGTATTTTCCGCCCTTGTCCGCCCCTCTTTGCACTTTCCCTTATTCTCCGCCCTTGTCTGACCCTCTTTGCCCTTGTCAGCCCCTCTTTGCCCTTGTCAGCCCCTCTTTGCCCTTGTCAGCCCCTCTTTGCCCTTGTCCGCCCCTCTTTGCCCTTGTCCGCCCCTCTTTGAACTTGACCCGTGTTCTCTGCCTTTGTCCACCATTCTTTTCACTTGTCCCGTGTTCTCTTCACTTGTCCGCCCCTTTTTGCCCTTGTCCCGTACTCTCCGATCTTGTCCACCCCTCTTTGCACTTGTCCGACCCTCTTTGCCCTTCTCCGTCCCCTTTGCACTTCTCCACCCCGCTTTGCACTTGTCCGCCCCTCTTTGCTCTTCTCCACACCTCTTTGCCCTTGTCCGCCCCTGTTTTCACTTGTCCGCCCCTCTTTGCCCTTGTCCCGTGTTCTCCGCACTTCTCCGCCCCACTTTGCTTTTCTCCGCACTTCTTTGCCCTTGTCCGCCCCTCTTTGCCCTTGTCCCGTATTCTCTGCACTTCTCTGCCCCTCTTTGCCCTTGTCCGCCCCTCTTTGCCCTTGTCCGCCCCTCTTTGCCCTTGTCCGCCCCTCTTTGCCCTTGTCCGCCCCTCTTTGCCCTTGTCCGCCCCTCTTTGCCCTTGTCCGCCCCTCTTTGCCCTTGTCCGCCCCTCTTTGCCCTTGTCCGCCCCTCTTTGCCCTTGTCCGCCCCTCTTTGCACTTGTCTGCTATTCTCCGCCCTTGTCCGCCTCTCTTTTCCCTTTTCCGCCCATATTTGCCCTTGTCCGCCCCTCTTTGCCATTGTCCCGTATTCTCCGCATATCTCCGTCCACTTTGCCCTTGTCTGGCCCTCTTTGCCCTTGTCCGCCCATCTTTGCCTTTCTCCGCCCGTCTTTGCCCTTGTCCGCCCCCCCTTTAACTTGACGCCCCCTCTTTGCGCTTGTCTGCCCCTCTTTTCCCTTTTCCGCCCCTCTTTGCACTTTTCCACCCTTGTTTGCCCTCTTCCACCCCTCTTTGCCCTTGTCCACCCCTCTTTGCCCTTTTCCACCCCTCTTTGCCCTTGTCCCATATTAACTGCACTTCTCAGTCCCACATTGCCCTTGTCCGCCTCTCTTTGCTCTTGTCTACCCCTCTTTGCACTTGTCCGCCCCTCTTTGCCCTTTTCCCGTAATCTCCGCCCTTGTCCGACCCTCTTTCCCCTTGTCCGCCCCTCTTTGCCCTCGTCCGATCCTCTTTGCCCTTGTCCGATCCTCTTTGCCCTTGTCCGCCCCTCTTTGCACTTGTCCGCCCTTCTTTGCCCTTGTCCGACCATCTTTTCCCTGGTCCGCCCCTCTTTGCCCTTGTCAGCCCCTCTTTGCCCTTGTCCACTCCCCTTTGCTAATGTCCGACCCTCTTTGACCTTGTCCGCCCCTCGTTGCCCTTGTCCAGTATTCTACACACTTGTCCGCCTCTCTTTACCCTTCTCCCGTATTCTCCGCACCTGTCCGCCCGTCTTTGCTTTTCTCCCGTATTCTCCGCACTTGTCCGCCCGCCTTTGCCCTTGTCTGCACCTCTTTGCCCTTGTCCGCCCCTCTTTGCCCATGTCCAACCCTCATTGCGCTTGTCCCATATTCTCCGCACTTGTCCGACCCTCTTTGACCTTGTCCGCCCCTCTTTGCACTTTTCCCGTATTCTCCGCCCTTATCCGCCCCTCTTTGAACTTGTCCGCCTCTCTTTGCCCTTGTCCGACCCTCTTTGCCCTTGTCCCGTATTCTCTGCAGTTGTCCGCCCCTCTTTGATATTGTCCGCCTCTCTTTGCCCTTGTCCTACTCTCTTTGCAATGTCCAGAATTCTCCGTCCTTGTCCGCCCCTCTTTGACCTTGTCCGTCCCTCTTTGCCCTTATCCGCCACTCTTTCCTCTTTTCCGCCCCTCTTTGCCCCTGTCCGCCCCTATTTGCACTTCTCTGACCCTGTTTGCCCTTGTCCGCCCCTCTTTGCCCTTGTCCGCCCCTCTTTGCCCTTGTCCGCCCCTCTTTGCCCTTGTCCGCCCCTCTTTGCCCTTGTCCGCCCCTCTTTGCCCTTGTCCGCCCCTCTTTGCCCTTGTCCGCCCCTCTTTGCCCTTGTCCACCCCTCTTTGACCTTGTCCCATATTCTCCGCGCTTCTCCGCCCCTCTTTGCCCTTGTGCGCCCCTCTTTGCCCTTGTGCGCCCCTCTTTGCCCTTGTGCGCCCCTCTTTGCCCTTGTGCGCCCCTCTTTGCCCTTGTGCGCCCCTCTTTGCTCTTGTGCACCCCTCTTTGCCCTTTTACGCCCCTCTTTGCTCTTCTCCACACCTCTTTGCCCTTGTCCGCCCCTCTTTGCCCTTGTAAGCCCCTCTTTGCCCTTGTCCCGTAATCTCAGCACTTGTCCGCACCTCTTTGCCCTTGTCCCTCATTCTCCGCACTTGTCATCCCCTCTTTGCCCTTGTGCGCCCCTCTTTGCCCTTGTGCGCCCCTCTTTGCCCTTGTGCGCCCCTCTTTGCCCTTGTGCGCCCCTCTTTGCCCTTGTGCGCCCCTCTTTGCCCTTGTGCGCCCCTCTTTGCCCTTGTCCGCCCCTCTTTGCCCTTGTCCGCCCCTCTTTGCCCTTGTTCCTTATTCTCCGATATTCTCCGCCCCTTCTTTGCCGTTGTCCGCCCCTCTATCCCCTTTTCCGCCCCTCTATCCCCTTTTCCGCCCCTCTATCCCCTTGTCCGCCCCTCTTTGCCCTTGTCCGACCCTCTTTGCCCTTCTTCGTCCCCTTTGCACTTCTCCACCCCGCTTTGCCCTTGTCCGCCCCTCTTTGCTCTTCTCCACACCTTTTTGCCCTTGTCCGCCCTTCTTTGCCCTTGTAAGCCCCTCTTTGCCCTTCTCCCGTAATCTCAGCACTTGTCCGCCCCTCTATGCCCTTATCCTGTATTGTCCGCACTTCTGCGCCCCTCTTTGCCCTTGTCCGCCCCTCTTTGCCCTTGTCCGCCCCTCTTTGCCCTTGTCCGCCCCTCTTTGCCCTTGTCCGCCCCTCTTTGCCCTTGTCCGCCCCTCTTTGCCCTTGTCCGCCCCTCTTTGCCCTTGTCCGCCCCTCTTTGCCCTTGTCTGCCCCTCTTTGCCCTTGTCTGCCCCTCTTTGCCCTTGTCCGCCCCTCTTGGCCCTTGTAAGCCACTCTTTGACCTTGTCGGCCCCTCTTTGCGCTTGTCTGACCCTCTTTGCCCTTGTCCTGTATTCTCCGCACTTCTCCGCCCTCTTTGCCCTTGCCCGCCCCTCTTTGCCCTTGTCCCGTATTCTCAGCCCTTCTCTGCCCCTCTTTGCCCGTGTCCCGTATTCTCCACCCTTGTCAGCCCCTCTTTGCCCTTTTCCCATATTCTCCGCCCTTGTCCGCTCCTCTCTGCCCTTCTTCCGTATTCTCCAAAATTGTCCGCCCCTCTTTGCAGTTGTGCGGCCCTCTTTGAACTTGTCCGCCCCTCTTTCCCTTTTCCGCCCCTCTTTGCACTTGTCCGTCCCTCTTTGCCCTTGTGCGCCCCTCTTTGCACTTGTGCGCCCCTCTTTGCACTTGTGCGCCCCTCTTTGTACTTGTGCGCCCCTCTTTGCCATTGTCCCGTATTCTCCGCCATTGTCAGCCCCTCTTTGCAGTTGTCCCGTATTCTCCGCTCTTGTCCGCCCCTCTTTGCCCTTCTTCCGTATTCTCTAAAACTGTCCGCCCCTCTTTGCCCTTGTGCGCCCCTCTTTGCCCTTGTGCGGCCCTCTTTGCCCTTGTCCGCCCCTCTTTGCACTTGTCCGCCCCTCTTTGCCCTTGTCCGCGCATTTGAAATTGTCTGCCCCTCTTTGAACTTGTCCGACCGTCTATGCCCTTGTCCCGTATTCTCCGCAATTCTCTGCCCCTCTTTTCCCTTGTCCGCCCCTCTTTGCCCTTGTCCCGTATTCTCCGCCCTTGTCAGCCCCTCTTTGCTGTTTTCCCGTATTCTCCGCCCTTATCCGCCCCTTTTTGTCCTTCTTCCGTATTCTCCAAAATTGTCCGCCCCTCTTTGCCTTTGTGCGCCCCTCTTTGCTCTTGTGCGGCCCTCTTTGCAATTGTCCGCCCCTCTTAGCCCTTGTGCGCTCCTCTTTGCACTTGTCCGCCCCTCTTTGCCATTGTCCGCCCCTCTTTGCACTTGTCCGTCCCTCTTTGCCCTTGTCCCGTATTATCCGCAATTGTCCGCCCCTATTTGCCCTTGTCCCGTATTCTCCACACTTGTCCGCCCCTCTTTGCCCTTGTCCCGTATACTCCGCCCTTCTCCGCCCCTCTTTGCCCTTGTCCCGTGTTCTCCACCATTGTCCGCCCCTCTTTGCCCTAGTTCGCCCCTTTTTGAATTTGTCCGCCCCTCTTTGCCCTTGTCCGACCATCTTTGCCATTGTCCCGTATTCTCGGTACTTCGAAGCCCCTCTTTGCCTTTGTCCCGTATTCTTTGCCCTTGTCCGCCCCTCTTTGAAAATTATCTGCCCCTGTTTGCCCTTGTCCGCCCCTCTTTGCCCTTCTCCCCACCTCTTTGACCTTGTCCGCCCCCTGTGCACTTGTCCGCCCCTCCTTGCCTTTCTCCGCCCCTCTTTGCTCTTGTCCGCCCCTCTTTGCCCTTGTCCGCCCCTCTTTGCCCTTGTCCGCCCCTCTTTGCCCTTGTCCGCCCCTCTTTGCCCTTGTCCGCCCCTCTTTGCCCTTGTCCGCCCCTCTTTGCCCTTGTCCGACCCTCTTTGCCCTTGTCCGACCCTCTTTGCCCTTGTCCGACCCTCTTTGCCCTTGTCCGACCCTCTTTGTCCTTGTCCCGTATTCTCCGCACTTTTCCTCCCCTCTTTGCCCTATTCCCATATTCTCCGCTCCTCTTTGCCCTTGTCTGCCCCTCTTTGCCCTTGTAAGCCCCTCTTTGCCCTTGTCCGCCCCTCTTTGCCCTTGTCCGCCCCTCTTTGCCCTTGTCCCGTTTTCTCGGCCCTTTTCCACCCCTCTTTGCCCTTCTCCCGTATTCTCCGACCTTATCTGCCCCTCTTTGCACTTTTCAATGATTCTCTGCCCTTGTCCGCCCCTCTTTCACGTTGTCCCGTATTTTCCGCCCTTGTCAGCCCCTCTTTGCAGTTGTCCCGTATTCTCCGCTCTTGTCCGCCCCTGTTTGCCCTTCTTCCGTATTCTCTAAAACTGTCCGCCCCTCTTTGCCCTTGTGCGGCCCTCTTTGCACTTGTCCGCCCCTCTTTGCCCTTGTCCGCGCATTTTGAAATTGTCTGCCCCTCTTTGAACTTGTCCGACCGTCTATGCCCTTGTCCCGTGTTCTCCGCAATTCTCTGCCCCTTTTTACCTTTGTCCGCCCCTCTTTGCCCTTGTCCTGTATTCTCCGCCCTTGTCAGCCCCTCTTTGCTGTTTTCCCGTATTCTCCGACCTTATCCACCCCTCTTTGTCCTTCTTCCGTATTCTCCAAAATTGTCCGCCCCTCTTTGCCTTTGTGCGCCCCTCTTTGCCCTTGTGCGGCCCTCTTTGCACTTGTCCGCCCCTCTTAGCCCTTGTCCGCCCCTCTTTGCACTTGTCCGTCCCTCTTTGCCATTCTGCGCACCTCTTTGCACTTGTGCGCCCCTCTTTGCCCTGATGCACCCCTCTTTCCCTTGTCCGCCCCTCTTTGCACTTGTCCCGTATTATCCGCCCTTGTCCACCCCTGTTTACTCTTGACCCGTATTCTCCACACTTGTCCGCCCCTCTTTGCCCTTGTCCCGTATTCTCCGCCCTTGTCCGCCCCTCTTTGCCCTTGTCCTGTATTCTCCGCACTTCTCCGCCCCTCTTTGCCCTTGTCGGCCCCTCTTTGCCCTTGTCCGCCCTCTTTGCCCTCGTCCCGTATTCTCCGCAATTGTCCGCCCCTCTTTGCCCTTTTCCGCCCCTCTTTGCCTTTGTCCGCCCCTCTTTGCCCTTGTCCCGTATTCTCCGAACTTGTCTGCCCCTCTTTGCAATTGTCAAGTATTCTCCGCCCTTTTCTGCCCCTCTTTGCCCTTGTCCCGTATTCTCAGCCCTTCTCTGCCCCTCTCTGCCCGTGTCCCGTATTCTCCGCCATTGTCAGCCCCTCTTTGCCCTTTTCCCTTATTATCCGCCCTTGTCCGCTCCTCTCTGCCCTTCCTCCGTATTCTCCAAAATTGTCCGCCCCTCTTTGCCCTTGTCCGTCCCTCTTTGCCCTTGTGCGCCCCTCTTTGCACTTGTGCACCCCTCTTTGCACTTGTCCGCCCCTCTTTGCCCTTGTGCACCCCTCTTTGACCTTGTGCCCCTCTCTTTGCCCTTGTCCCGTATTCTCCGCCCTTGTCCGCCCCTCTTTGCCCTTGTCCCATATACTCTGCCCTTGTCCGCCCCTCTTTGCCCTTGTCCCGTATTCTACGCACTTCTCCTCCCCTTCTTTGCCATTGTCTGCCCCTTCTTTGCCCTTGTCCGCTCCTTTTCCCCTTGTCCGCCCCTCTTTGCCCTTGTCCGCCCCTCTTTGCCCTTGTCCGCCCCTCTTTGCCCTTGTCCGCACCTCTTGGCCCTTGTAAGCCACTCTTTGACCTTGTCGGCCCCTCTTTGCGCTTGTCTGACCCTCTTTGCCCTTGTCCTGTATTCTCCGCACTTCTCCGCCCTCTTTGCCCTTGCCCGCCCCTCTTTGCCCTTGTCCCGTATTCTCAGCCCTTCTCTGCCCCTCTTTGCCCGTGTCCCGTATTCTCCACCCTTGTCAGCCCCTCTTTGCCCTTTTCCCATATTCTCCGCCCTTGTCCGCTCCTCTCTGCCCTTCTTCCGTATTCTCCAAAATTGTCCGCCCCTCTTTGCAGTTGTGCGGCCCTCTTTGAACTTGTCCGCCCCTCTTTCCCTTTTCCGCCCCTCTTTGCACTTGTCCGTCCCTCTTTGCCCTTGTGCGCCCCTCTTTGCACTTGTGCGCCCCTCTTTGCACTTGTGCGCCCCTCTTTGTACTTGTGCGCCCCTCTTTGCCATTGTCCCGTATTCTCCGCCATTGTCAGCCCCTCTTTGCAGTTGTCCCGTATTCTCCGCTCTTGTCCGCCCCTCTTTGCCCTTCTTCCGTATTCTCTAAAACTGTCCGCCCCTCTTTGCCCTTGTGCGCCCCTCTTTGCCCTTGTGCGGCCCTCTTTGCCCTTGTCCGCCCCTCTTTGCACTTGTCCACCCCTCTTTGCCCTTGTCCGCGCTTTTGAAATTGTCTGCCCCTCTTTGAACTTGTCCGACCGTCTATGCCCTTGTCCCGTATTCTCCGCAATTCTCTGCCCCTCTTTTCCCTTGTCCGCCCCTCTTTGCCCTTGTCCCGTATTCTCCGCCCTTGTCAGCCCCTCTTTGCTGTTTTCCCGTATTCTCCGCCCTTATCCGCCCCTTTTTGTCCTTCTTCCGTATTCTCCAAAATTGTCCGCCCCTCTTTGCCTTTGTGCGCCCCTCTTTGCTCTTGTGCGGCCCTCTTTGCAATTGTCCGCCCCTCTTTGCACTTGTCCGCCCCTCTTAGCCCTTGTCCGCCCCTCTTAGCCCTTGTCCGCCCCTCTTAGCCCTTGTCCGCCCCTCTTAGCCCTTGTCCGCCCCTCTTTGCACTTGTCCATCCCTCTTTGCCATTCTGCGCACCTCTTTGCACTTGTGCGCCCCTCTTTGCCCTGATGCACCCCTCTTTCCCTTGTCCGCCCCTCTTTGCACTTGTCCCGTATTATCCGCCCTTGTCCACCCCTGTTTACACTTGACCCGTATTCTCCACCCTTGCCGGACCCTCTTTGCCCTTGTCCGCCCTCTTTACCCTTGTCCCGTATTCTCCGCAATTGTCCGCCCCTCATTGCCCTTTGTCCGCCCCTCTTTGCCTTTGTCCGCCCCTCTTTGCCTTTGTCCGCCCTTCTTTGCCCTTGTCCCGTATTCTCCGAACTTGTCTGCCCATCTTTGCAATTGTCAAGTATTCTCCGCCCTTGTCCGCCCCTTTTTGCCCTTGTCCCGTATTCTCCACCCTTCTCAGCCCCTCTTTGCCCTTTTCCCATATTCTCCGCCCTTGTCCGCTCCTCTCTGCCCTTCTTCCGTATTCTCCAAAATTGTCCGCCCCTCTTTGCCATTGTGCGGCCCTCTTTGCACTTGTCCGCGCCTCTTTGCCCTTGTCCGCCCCTCTTTGCACTTGTCCATCCCTCTTTGCCCTTGTGCGCCCCTCTTTGCACTTGTGCGCTCCTCTTTGCACTTGTCCGCCCCTCTTTGCCATTGTCCGCCCCTCTTTGCACTTGTCCGTCCCTCTTTGCCCTTGTCCCGTATTATCCGCAATTGTCCGCCCCTATTTGCCCTTGTCCCGTATTCTCCACACTTGTCCGCCCCTCTTTGCCCTTGTCCCGTATACTCCGCCCTTCTCCGCCCCTCTTTGCCCTTGTCCCGTGTTCTCCACCATTGTCCGCCCCTCTTTGCCCTAGTTCGCCCCTTTTTGAATTTGTCCGCCCCTCTTTGCCCTTGTCCGACCGTCTTTGCCATTGTCCCGTATTCTCGGTACTTCGAAGCCCCTCTTTGCCTTTGTCCCGTATTCTTTGCCCTTGTCCGCCCCTCTTTGAAAATTATCTGCCCCTGTTTGCCCTTGTCCGCCCCTCTTTTCCCTTCTCCCCACCTCTTTGACCTTGTCCGCCCCCTGTGCACTTGTCCGCCCCTCTTTGCCCTTGTCCGACCCTCTTTGCCCTTGTCCGACCCTCTTTGCCCTTGTCCGACCCTCTTTGTCCTTGTCCCGTATTCTCCGCACTTTTCCTCCCCTCTTTGCCCTATTCCCATATTCTCCGCTCCTCTTTGCCCTTGTCTGCCCCTCTTTGCCCTTGTAAGCCCCTCTTTGCCCTTGTCCGCCCCTCTTTGCCCTTGTCCGCCCCTCTTTGCCCTTGTCCCGTTTTCTCGGCCCTTTTCCACCCCTCTTTGCCCTTCTCCCGTATTCTCCGACCTTATCTGCCCCTCTTTGCACTTTTCAATGATTCTCTGCCCTTGTCCGCCCCTCTTTCACGTTGTCCCGTATTCTCCGCCCTTGTCAGCCCCTCTTTGCAGTTGTCCCGTATTCTCCGCTCTTGTCCGCCCCTGTTTGCCCTTCTTCCGTATTCTCTAAAACTGTCCGCCCCTCTTTGCCCTTGTGCGCCCCTCTTTGCCCTTGTGCGGCCCTCTTTGCACTTGTCCGCCCCTCTTTGCCCTTGTCCGCGCATTTTGAAATTGTCTGCCCCTCTTTGAACTTGTCCGACCGTCTATGCCCTTGTCCCGTGTTCTCCGCAATTCTCTGCCCCTTTTTACCTTTGTCCGCCCCTCTTTGCCCTTGTCCTGTATTCTCCGCCCTTGTCAGCCCCTCTTTGCTGTTTTCCCGTATTCTCCGACCTTATCCACCCCTCTTTGTCCTTCTTCCGTATTCTCCAAAATTGTCCGCCCCTCTTTGCCTTTGTGCGCCCCTCTTTGCCCTTGTGCGGCCCTCTTTGCACTTGTCCGCCCCTCTTAGCCCTTGTCCGCCCCTCTTTGCACTTGTCCGTCCCTCTTTGCCATTCTGCGCACCTCTTTGCACTTGTGCGCCCCTCTTTGCCCTGATGCACCCCTCTTTCCCTTGTCCGCCCCTCTTTGCACTTGTCCCGTATTATCCGCCCTTGTCCACCCCTGTTTACTCTTGACCCGTATTCTCCACACTTGTCCGCCCCTCTTTGCCCTTGTCCCGTATTCTCCGCCCTTGTCCGCCCCTCTTTGCCCTTGTCCTGTATTCTCCGCACTTCTCCGCCCCTCTTTGCCCTTGTCGGCCCCTCTTTGCCCTTGTCCGCCCTCTTTGCCCTCGTCCCGTATTCTCCGCAATTGTCCGCCCCTCTTTGCCCTTTTCCGCCCCTCTTTGCCTTTGTCCGCCCCTCTTTGCCCTTGTCCCGTATTCTCCGAACTTGTCTGCCCCTCTTTGCAATTGTCAAGTATTCTCCGCCCTTTTCTGCCCCTCTTTGCCCTTGTCCCGTATTCTCAGCCCTTCTCTGCCCCTCTCTGCCCGTGTCCCGTATTCTCCGCCCTTGTCAGCCCCTCTTTGCCCTTTTCCCTTATTATCCGCCCTTGTCCGCTCCTCTCTGATCTTCCTCCGTATTCTCCAAAATTGTCCGTCCCTCTTTGCCCTTGTCCGTCCCTCTTTGCCCTTGTGCGCCCCTCTTTGCACTTGTGCACCCCTCTTTGCACTTGTCCGCCCCTCTTTGCCCTTGTGCACCCCTCTTTGACCTTGTGCCCCTCTCTTTGCCGTTGTCCCGTATTCTCTGCCCTTGTCCGCCCCTCTTTGCCCTTGTCCCGTATACTCTGCCCTTGTCCGCCCCTCTTTGCCCTTGTCCCGTATTCTACGCACTTCTCCTCCCCTTCTTTGCCATTGTCTGCCCCTTCTTTGCCCTTGTCCGCTCCTTTTCCCCTTGTCCGCCCCTCTTTGCCCTTGCCCGCCCCTCTTTGCCCTTGTCCGCCCCTCTTTGCCCTTGTCCGCCCCTCTTTGCCCTTGTCCGCCCCTCTTTGCCCTTGTCCGCCCCTCTTTGCCCTTGTCCGCTCCTCTTTGCCCTTGTCCGCCCCTCTTTGCCCTTGTCCGCCCCTCTTTGACCTTGTCCCGTATTCTCCGCAATTCTCTGTCACTCTTTGCAATTGTCGGCCCCTCCTTGCACTTGTCCGCCCGTCTTTGGCATTGTTTGCCTGTCTTTTCCCTTGTCCTCCCATCATTGCGCTAGTCCGCCCCTGTTTTAACTTCTCCCGTATTGTCAGCACTTCTCGGTCACTCTTTGCCCTTGTCTGCCCCTCTTTGCCCTTGTCCGCCCCTCTTTGCCCTTGTCCGCCCCTCTTTGCCATTGTCCCGTACTCTCCGTACTTCTCCGCCCCTTCTTTGTCCCTGTCCGCCATTCTTTGCCCTTGTCCGCCCCTCTTTGCCCTTGTCGGCCCCTCTTTGTCCTTATAAGCCCCCTTTGCCCTTGTCCGCCCCTCTTTGCCCTTGTGCACCCCTCTTTGCCCTTGTCTGCCCCTCTTTGCCCTTGTCTGCCCCTATTTGCACTTGTCCGCCCCTCTTTGCCCTTGTCCGCCCCTCTTTGCCATTGTCCGCCCATCTTTGCCCTTGTCCGACCCTCTTTGCATTTGTCCGCCCCTCTTTGAACTTGTCCGCCCCTCTTTGCTCTTGTCCCGTATTCTCCGCACTTCTCTGCCCCTCTTTTCCCATGTCCGCGCCTCTTTGCCCTTCTCCGCCCCTCTTTGCACTTCTCTGACCCTGTTTGCCACTGTCGGATCCTCTTTGCCCTTGTCAACCCCTCTTTGCATTTCTCCGCCCCTCTTTGCCCTTGTCCGCCCCTCTTTGCCCTTGTCCGCCCCTCTTTGCCCTTGTCCGCCCCTCTTTGCCGTTGTCGGCCCCTCTTTGCCCTTGTCCACCCCTCTTTGACCTTGACCCTTATTCTCCGCACTTCTCCGCTCCTCTTTGCATTCGTCTGCACATATTTGCACTTGTCCGCCCCTCTTTGCCCTTGTCAGCCCCTCTTTGCCCTTGTCCGCCCCCTTTGCCCTTGTCCCATATTCTTTGACCTTGTCCGCCCCTCTTTGCCCTTGTCCGACCCTCTTTCCCCTTGTCCGACCCTCTTTGCCATTTTCCGCCCCCTTTGCACTTGTCCATCCCTCTTTGCCCTTCTCCGCCCCTCTTTGCCATTCTCAGCTCCTCTTTCCCTTTGTTCGCCCTTCTTTGCCCTGGTCCGCCCCTCTTTCCCTTTGTCTACCCCTCTTTGCCCTTGTCCAACCCTCTTTGCCCTTCTCCCGTATTCTCCGCGCTTTTCCTCCCCTCTTTGCCCTTGTCTGCCCCTCTTTGCCCTTGTCAGCCCCTCTTTGCAATTGTCCAACCCTCTTTCCCCTTGTCCCGTATTGTCCGCATTTCTACGCCCCTCTTTACCCTTGTCCGCCCCTCTTTGAACTTCTCCGCACCTCTTTGCCCTTGACCGCCTTTCTTTGCCCTTGTCCGCCCCTCTTTGCCCTTGTCCGCCCCTCTTTGCCCTTGTCCGGCCCTCTTTGCCCTTGTCCGCCCCTCTTTGCCCTTGTCCGCCCCTCTTTGCCCTTGTCCGCCCCTCTTTGCCCTTGTCCGCCCCTCTTTGCCCTTGTCCGCCCGTTTTTGCCCTTGTCCGCCCCTCTTTGCCCTTGTCGGCCCCTCTTTGCCCTTGTGCGACCCTCTTTGCCCTTGTCCCGTATTCTCCGCACTTTTCCGCCCCTCTTTGCCCTTTTCCGCCCCTCTTTGCCCTTGTCCGCCCCTCTTTGCCCTTTTCCGCCCCTCTTTGCCCTTGTCCACCCCTATTTAAACTTGTCCACCCCTATTTGCGCTTCTGCGCCTCTCTTTGATCTTGTCCGCACCTCTTCGCACTTGTGCTCCCCTCTTTGCCCTTGTGTGCCCCTTATTGGCCTTGTCCGCACCTCTTTGCCCTTGTCGGCCCCTCTTTGCCCTTGTGCGACCCTCTTTGCCCTTGTCCCGTATTCTCCGCACTTTTCCGCCCCTCTTTGCCCTTGTCCGCCCCTCTTTGCCCTTGTCCGCCCCTCTTTGCCCTTGTCCGCCCCTATTTAAACTTGTCCACCCCTATTTGCGCTTCTGCGCCCCTCTTTGATCTTGTCCGCACCTCTTCGCACTTGTGCTCCCCTCTTTGCCCTTGTGTGCCCCTTATTGGCCTTGTCCGCACCTCTTTGCCCTTGTCCGCCCCTCTTTGCCGTTGTCCCGTATTCTCCGACCCTCTTTGCACCTGACCGCCCCTCTTTGCACTTGTCCGCCCCTCTCTGCACTTGTCCAGTATTCTCCGCATTTCTCCACCCCTCTTTGCCCTTTTCCGCCCCTCTTTGCCCTTGTCTGCCCCTCTTTCCCCTTGTCCGCATGTCTTTGCAATTGTCTGCCCCTCTTTGCCCTTGTCCCGTATTCTTCGCACTTCTCCGCCCCTCTATAACCTTGTCCCCTATTCTCCGCACTTCTCCGAACCTCTTTACCCTTGTCTGCCCCTCTTTGCCGTTGTCTGCCCCTCTTTGACCTTGTCCGACCCTCTTTGCCTTAGTCCAATACTCTTTGACCTTGTCCCATATTCTCCGCAATTTTCCCCGCTCTTTCATCTTGTCCTGCATGCTCCGCAATTCTCCACCCCTCTTTGCCATTCTCCGCATCTCTTTGCTTTTGTCCGTCCCTCTTTGCCCTTGTCCCTCCCTCTATGACCTTCTCCGCCCCTCTTTGCCCTTGTCACGTATTCTCCGCACTTCTCTGCCCCCTTTGCCCTTGTCCCGTATTCTCCGCACTTCTCCGCACCTCTTTGCCCTTCTCCGCCCCTGTTTGCCCTTCTCCGCCCCTCTTTGCCCTTATCCGCCCCTCTTTCCCCTTGTCCGCATCTCTTTGCCCTTGTCAGACCCTATTTGATATTGTCCACCCCCTTTGCAATTGTCTGCCCCTCTTTGCCCTTCTCCGCCAATCTTTGCACTTTTCCGCCCCTCTTTGCCCTTGTCAAACCCTCTTTGCACTTGTCCGCCCCTCTTTGCCCTTGTCTGGTATTGTCCGCACTTCTGTGCCACTCTTTGTCCTTGTCCGCCTTTCTTTGCCCTTGTCCGCCCGTCTTTGCCGTTCTCCCGTATTCTCCGCACTTCTCCGTCCCTCCTTGCTTTTGCCCGCCTCTCTTTGCCCTTGTCCCGTATTCTCCGCACTTCTCCGCCCCTCTTTGCTTTTGCCCGCCTCTCCTTGCCTTTGTCCCGTATTCTCCGACCCTCTTTGCCCTTGTCCGCCCCTCTTTACCCTTTTCCGCCCTTTTTTGCCGTTGTCTCGTATTCTCCGCACTTCTCCGCCCCTCTTTGCTTTTACCCGCCTCTCTTTGCCCTTGACCGCGCCTCTTTGCACTTTTCCGCCCCTCTTTGCCCTTGTCTGCCCCTCTTTGCACTTCTACGCCCGTCTTTGCCCTTGTCCGCACCTCTTTGCCCTTGTCCGCCTCTCTTTGCCCTTGTCCGACCCTCTTTGCACTTGTCCGCCCGTCTTTCCCCTTGTCCCGTATTCTCCACACTTCTCCGCCCCTCTTTGCTTTTGCCCGCACCTCTTTGCCCTTGTCCCGTATTCTCCGCCCCTCTTTGCCCTTGTCCACCCCTCTTTGCCCTTGTCTACCCCTCTTTGCACTTGTCCGCCCCTCTTTACCCTTGTCCAGTATTCTTCGCACTTCTCCGCCCCTCATTGCCCTTGTCCCGTAGTCTCCGCAATTCTCCGCACCTCTTTGCCATGTCTGCCCCTCTTTGCACTTGTCCGCCACTCTTTTCCGCTGTCCCATATTCTCCGCACTTCTCTACCCCCTTACCCCTTGACCCGTATTCTCCGCACTTCTCCGCCCCTCTTTGCACTTGTCCGCCCCTCTTTGCTCTTGTTTACCCCTCTTTGCACTTTTTCGCACCTCTTTGACCTTGTCCGCCCCTCTTTGCAATTGTCCGACCCTCTTTCACCTGGTCCACACCTCTTTACCCTTGTGCGCCCCTCTTTGCCCTTGTCCGTCCGTCTTTGCCCTTGTCCGACTCTCTTTGCACTTGTCCCGTATTCTCTGCAATTCTCCGCCCCTCTTTGGTCTTGTCCGCCACTCTTTGGTCTTGTCCGCCCCTCTTTGCCCTTGTCCGCCCCTCTTTGCCAATGTCCACCCCTCTTTGCCTTTGTCCGCCCCTGTTTGCCCTTGTCCCTTATTCTCCGCAATTCTCCGTCTCTCTTTGCCCTTGTCCGCCACTCTCTGCACTTGTCAGCCCGTCTTTGCCCTTTTCCGCCCCTCTTTCCCCTTGTCCCGTATTCTGCGAACTTCTCCGCCCCTTCTTTGACCCCGTCCGCTCTTCTTTGCCCTTGTCCGACCCTCTTTGCACTTGTCTGCCCATCTTTGCCCTTGTTCGCCCCTCTTTGCCCTTATACGCCCCCTTTGCACTTGTACGCCCCTCTTTGCCCTTGTCCGCCCCTCTTTGCCCTTGTCCGCCCCTCTTTGCTCTTGTCTGACCTTCTTTGCCATTATACACCCCCTTTGCCCTTGTCCGCTCCTCTTTGCCCTTCTCCGCCCCTCTTTGCCCTTGTCCGCCCCTCTTTGCACTTGTCCGCCCCTCTCTGCACTTGTCCAGTATTCTCCGCATTTCTCCACCCCTCTTTGCCCTTTTCCGCCCCTCTTTGCCCTTGTCTGCCCCTCTTTCCCCTTGTCCGCATGTCTTTGCAATTGTCTGCCCCTCTTTGCCCTTGTCCCGTATTCTCCGCACTTCTCCTATACACTTTGCCCTTGTCCGCCCCTCTTTGCCCTTGTCCGCCCCTCTTTGCCCTTGTCTACCCCTCTTTGCCCTTGTCTACCCCTCTTTGCCCTTGTCTACCCCTCTTTGCCCTTGTCCGCCCCTCTTTGCCCTTGTCCGCCCCTCTTTGCCCTTGTCCGCCCCTCTTTGCCCTTGTCCGCCCCTCTTTGCCCTTGTCCCGTATTCTTCGCACTTCTCCGCCCCTCTATAACCTTGTCCCCTATTCTCCGCACTTCTCCGAACCTCTTTACCCTTGTCTGCCCCTCTTTGCCGTTGTCTGCCCCTCTTTGACCTTGTCCGACCCTCTTTGCCTTAGTCCAATACTCTTTGACCTTGTCCCATATTCTCCGCAATTTTCCCCGCTCTTTCATCTTGTCCTGCATGCTCCGCAATTCTCCACCCCTCTTTGCCATTCTCCGCATCTCTTTGCTTTTGTCCGTCCCTCTTTGCCCTTGTCCCTCCCTCTATGACCTTCTCCGCCCCTCTTTGCCCTTGTCACGTATTCTCCGCACTTCTCTGCCCCCTTTGCCCTTGTCCCGTATTCTCCGCACTTCTCCGCACCTCTTTGCCCTTCTCCGCCCCTGTTTGCCCTTCTCCGCCCCTCTTTGCCCTTATCCGCCCCTCTTTCCCCTTGTCCGCATCTCTTTGCCCTTGTCAGACCCTATTTGATATTGTCCACCCCCTTTGCAATTGTCTGCCCCTCTTTGCCCTTCTCCGCCAATCTTTGCACTTTTCCGCCCCTCTTTGCCCTTGTCAAACCCTCTTTGCACTTGTCCGCCCCTCTTTGCCCTTGTCTGGTATTGTCCGCACTTCTGTGCCACTCTTTGTCCTTGTCCGCCTTTCTTTGCCCTTGTCCGCCCGTCTTTGCCGTTCTCCCGTATTCTCCGCACTTCTCCGTCCCTCCTTGCTTTTGCCCGCCTCTCTTTGCCCTTGTCCCGTATTCTCCGCACTTCTCCGCCCCTCTTTGCTTTTGCCCGCCTCTCCTTGCCTTTGTCCCGTATTCTCCGACCCTCTTTGCCCTTGTCCGCCCCTCTTTACCCTTTTCCGCTCTTTTTTGCCGTTGTCTCGTATTCTCCGCACTTCTCCGCCCCTCTTTGCTTTTACCCGCCTCTCTTTGCCCTTGACCGCGCCTCTTTGCACTTTTCCGCCCCTCTTTGCCCTTGTCTGCCCCTCTTTGCACTTCTACGCCCGTCTTTGCCCTTGTCCGCACCTCTTTGCCCTTGTCCGCCTCTCTTTGCCCTTGTCCGACCCTCTTTGCACTTGTCCGCCCGTCTTTCCCCTTGTCCCGTATTCTCCACACTTCTCCGCCCCTCTTTGCTTTTGCCCGCACCTCTTTGCCCTTGTCCCGTATTCTCCGCCCCTCTTTGCCCTTGTCCACCCCTCTTTGCCCTTGTCTACCCCTCTTTGCACTTGTCCGCCCCTCTTTACCCTTGTCCAGTATTCTTCGCACTTCTCCGCCCCTCATTGCCCTTGTCCCGTAGTCTCCGCAATTCTCCGCACCTCTTTGCCATGTCTGCCCCTCTTTGCACTTGTCCGCCACTCTTTTCCGCTGTCCCATATTCTCCGCACTTCTCTACCCCCTTACCCCTTGACCCGTATTCTCCGCACTTCTCCGCCCCTCTTTGCACTTGTCCGCCCCTCTTTGCTCTTGTTTACCCCTCTTTGCACTTTTTCGCACCTCTTTGACCTTGTCCGCCCCTCTTTGCAATTGTCCGACCCTCTTTCACCTGGTCCACACCTCTTTACCCTTGTGCGCCCCTCTTTGCCCTTGTCCGTCCGTCTTTGCCCTTGTCCGACTCTCTTTGCACTTGTCCCGTATTCTCTGCAATTCTCCGCCCCTCTTTGGTCTTGTCCGCCACTCTTTGGTCTTGTCCGCCCCTCTTGGCCCTTCTCCGCCCCTCTTTGCCATTGTCCGCCCCTCTTTTTCCTTGTTGTACTTCTTTACCCTTGTCCGCCCCTCTTTGCCCTTTTCCCGTATTCTCCGTAATTCGCCGTCACTCTTTGCCCTTGTCCGCCCGTCTTTGCCCTTGTCCGCCCGTCTTTGCCCTTGTCCGCCCGTCTTTGCCCTTGTCCGCCCCTCTTTGATATTTCCCGCCCCTCTTTTCCCTTCTCCCGTATTCTCCGAAATTCTCCGCCCCTTTTTGCCCCTTTCCGCACTTTTTTGCCCTTGTCCGCCCCTCTTTGCACTTGTCCGCCCGTGTTTGGCCTTGTCCTCCCCTCTTTGCCCTTATACACCCTCTTTGCCCTTGTCCGCCCCTCTTTGCCCTTGTCCGCCCCTCTTTGCCCTTGTCCGCCCCTCTTTGCCCTTTTCCAACCCTCTTTGCCCTTGTCCACCCTGCTGTGCCCTTGTCCGCCCCTCTTTGTCCTTGTCCAACCCTCTTTGCCCTTGTCCGCCCCTCTTTGCCCTTGTCCCGTATTATCCGCACTTCTCCGCACCGCTTGCCCTTGTCCGCCCCTCTTTGCCCTTGTCCTGTATTGTCCGGCCCTCTTTGCACTTTTCCGCCCCACTTTGCCTTTTTCCGCCCCTCTTTGTGCTTCTCCGCCCCTCTTTGCTCTTGTCCACCCCTCTTTGCACTTTTCCACCCCTCTTTGCTCTTGTCCCGTATTCTCCGCCCCTCTTTTCCCTTTTCCGCCCCTCTTTGCCCTTGTCCCGTATTCTCTGAACTTCTGCGCCCCTCTTAGCACTTGTACGCACCTCTTTGCCCTTTTCCGCCCCTCCTTCTCTTGTCCGCCCCTCTTTGCCCTTGTCCGCCCCTCTTTGCCATTGTCCGCCCCTCTTTGCCCTTGTCTGCTCGTCTTTGAACTTGTCAGCCCATCTTGGCCCTTGTCCGCTCCTCTTTACCCTTGTCCCATATTCTTCGAACTTCTCCACCCCTTCTTTGCCCTTGTCCGCCCCTCTTTGCCCTTGTCCGCCCCTCTTTGCCCTTGTCCGCCCCTCTTTGCCCTTGTCCGCCCCTCTTTGCCCTTGTCCGCCCCTCTTTGCCCTTGTCCGCCCCTCTTTGCCTTTCTCCGACCTTCTTTGCCCTTGTCCGCCCCTCTTTACCCTTGTCCCGTATTCTCCGCACTTTTCCGCACCGCTTGCCCTTGTCCGACCCTCTTTGCCCTTGTCCAGTATTCTCCGCCCCTCTTTGCCATTTTACGTCACTCTTTGAACTTGTCTGTCCCTCATTGCCCTTGTCCGCCCTTCTTAGCCCTTGTCCCCTATTCTCCGCACTTGTCCGCCACTCTTTGCCCTTGCACGCACATCTTAGTCCTTGTCCCCCCCTCTTTGCCCTTTTCTGCCCCTCTTTGCCCTCGTCCGCCCCTCTTAGCCCTTGTCCCGTATTCTCCGCCCTTGTCCGCCCCTCTTTTCCCTTGTTGCGTATTTCTCTGTCCTTGTCCGCTCCTCTTTTCCCTTGTCCCGTATTCTCCGCCCTTGTCCGCCCCTCTTTGCAATTGTCCAACCCTCTTTGCCCTTGTCCCGTGTTCTCCACAAATCTCCTCCCCTCTTTGCCCTTGTCCATCCCTCTTTCCACTTCTCCGCCCCTCTTTGCCCTTGTCTGAAACTCTTTGCCCTTGTCCGACCCTCTTTGACACTGACCGTATTCTCCACCCTTGTCCGCCCTTCTTTACCCTTGTCCGACCCTCTTTTCCCTTGTCAAACCCTATTTGCCCTTGTCCGCCCGTCTTTGCACTTGTCCGCCCCTTTTTGCCTTTGTCCGCCCCTCTTTGCCCTTTTCCGCCCCTCTTTGCCCTTGTCCGCCCCTCTTTGCCCTTGTCCGACCCTCTTTGCCCTTGTCCGACCCTCTTTGCCCTTGTCCGACCCTCTTTGCCCTTGTCCGACCCTCTTTTAACTTGTCCCGTATTCTCCGGAATTCTCCGCCCCTCTTTGCCCTTGTCTGCACCTCTTTGCCCTTGTCCCTTATTCTCCGCAATTCTCCGTCACTCTTTGCCCTTGTCCGCCCCTCTCTGCCCTTGTCAACCCCTCTTTGCCCTTGTCCGCACCTGTATCCCCTTGTCCGCCTTCTCTTTCAACTTCTCCCGTATTCTGCGAAATTCTCTGCCCTTCTTTGAACCTGTCCGCCCTTCTTTGCCCTTGTCCGACCCTCTTTTCCCTTGTCTGCCCATCTTTGCCCTTGTCCGCCCCTTTTTGCAATTATACGCCCCCTTTTCCCTTGTCCACCCCTCTTTGCCCTTGTCCATACCTCTTTGCCCTTCTCCGCCCCTCTTTGCCCTTCTCCGCCCCTCTTTGCACTTGTCCGCCCCTCTTTGCACTTGTCCCGTATTCTCCGCACTTCTCCGCACCGCTTGCCGTTGTCCGCCCCTCTTTGCCCTTGTCCCGTATTCTCCGCCCCTCTTTGTACTTTTCCATCCGTCTTTGCCCTTGTCCGACCCTCTTTCCCTCGTCCGCCCCTCTTTTTCCTTGTCGCACTTCTTTGACCTTATCCGACCCTCTTTGCCCTTTTCCCGTATTCTCCGTAATTCGCCGTCACTCTTTGCCCTTGTCCGCCTGTTTTTGCCTTTGTCCCGTATTCTCCACACTTCTCCGATACTCTTTGCCCTTGTCCGCCCCTCTTTGTCCTTTTCTACCCCTCTTTGCCCTTGTCCGCCCCTCTTTGCCCTTGTCTGCCCCTCTTTGCCCTTGTCTGCCCCTCTTTGCCCTTGTCCGCCCCTCTTTGCCATTGTCCGCCCCTCTTTGCCCTTGTCCGCCCCTCTTTGCCCTTGTCCGCACCTCTTTGCCCTGGTCCGCCCCTCTTTTCCCTTGTCCGCCTCTCTTTTTCCTTGTCCGCCCTCTTTGCCCTTTTCCGCCCCTCTTTGCCCTTTTCCGCCCCTCTTTGCCTTCGTCTGCCCCTCTTTGAATTCGTCCGCCCCTTTTTGCCCTTTTCTGCCCCCTTTGCCCTTGTCCGCCCCTCTTCGACCTTGTCCGCCCCCTTTCCACTTGTCCGCCCCTCTTTCCCCTTTTGCGCCCCTCTTTGCCCTTGTCCGCCTCTCTTTGCCCTTGTCCCGTATTCTCTGCACTTCTCCGCCCCTCTTTGCCCTTGTGCACCCCTCTTTTCCCTTATACGCCCCCTTTGACCTTGTCCGCCCCTCTTTGCCCTTGTCCATCCCTCTTTGCCCTTGTCCGCCCCTCTTTGCCCTTGTCTAACCTTCTTTGCCCTTATACGCCCCCTTTGCCCTTGTCCGCTCCTCTTTGCCCTTCTCCGCCCCTCTTTGCCCTTGTGCACGCCTCTTTGCACTTGTCCCGTATTCTCCGCACTTCTCCGCACCGCTTGCCGTTGTCCGCCCCTCTTTGCCCTTCTCCCGTATTCTCCGCCCCTCTTTGATTTTTCCATCCGTCTTTGCCCTTGTCCGACCCTCTTTGCCCTTGTCCGCCCCTCTTTTTCCTTGTCGCACTTCTTTGCCCTTATCCGCCCCTCTTTGATATTTTCCGCTCCTCTTTGCCCTTCTCACCTATTCTCTGAAATCCTCCGCCCATTTTTTGCCCCTGTCCGCCCTTTTTTGCCCTTGTCCGCCCCTCTTTGCTCTTGTCCGCCCCTCTTTGTCCTTGTCCGCCCCTCTTTGCCCTTATACACCCCCTTTTTGCTTGTCCGCCCATCTTTGCCCTTGTCCGCACCTCTTTGCCCTTTTCCAACCCTCTTTGCCCTTCTCCGCCCCTCTTTGCCCTTATACGCCCTTCTTTGCCCTTGTCCGCCCCTCTTTGACCGTGTCCACACCGCTGTGCCCTTGTCTGCCCCTCTTTGCCCTTGTCCGACCCTCTTTGCCCTTGTCCGCCCCTTTACCCTTGTCTTGTATTCTTCGCCCCTCTTTGCACTTTTCCGCCCCTCTTTGTACTTTGCCACCCCTCTTTGCCCTTTTCCGACCTTCTTTGCACTTCTCCGCCCCTCTTTGCCCTTGTCCCGTATTCTCTGCAATTCTCCGCCCCTCTTTGCACTTTTCCCGTATTCAAAGCACTTCTCCCCCCCTCATTGCCTTTCTAGGCCCCTCTTTGCGCTTGTCCGGCCCTCTTTGCACTTGTCCACCCCTCTTTACCCTGGTCCGTCCCTCTTTGCGCTTGTTCACCCCTCTTTGCTTTTGTCCGCTCCTCTTTGCACTTCTCCGTCCCTTTTTGCACTTGTATGCCCCTCTTTGCCCTGGTCCACACCTCCTTACACTTGTCCACCCCTCTTTGCCCTTGTGCGCCCCTCTTTGCCCTTTTCCCCCCTCTTTGCCCTTGTCCCATATTCTCTGCATTTCTCCGCCACTCTTTGCCCTTGTCTGCCCCTCTTTGCCCTTGTCCGAACCTCTTTGCACTTGTCCGCCCCTCTTTGACCTTTTCCGCCCCTCTTTGCCCTTCTCCCGTATTCTCCGGAATCCTCCGCCCATTTTTTGTCCCTGTCCGCCCTTTTTTGCCCTTGTCCGCCCCTCTTTGCCCTTGTAAGCCCCTCTTTGCCCTTGTCCGCCCCTCTTTGGCCTTGTCCTCCCCTCTTTGCCCTTATACACCCACTTTGTGATTGTCCGCCCCTCTTTGCCCTTTTCTGCACCTCTTTGCATTTATATGCCCCTCTTTGCCTTTATACGCCCCTCTTTGCCCTTGTCCACTCCTCTTTGCCCTTGTCCGCCCCTCTTTGCCCATGTCTGCCCCTCTTTGCCCTTATATGCCCGCTTTGCATTTGTCCGCCCCTCTTTGCCCTTGTCCAACCCTCTTTGCCCTTGTCCGCCCCTCTTTGCCATTGTCTGACCTTCTTTGCCATTATACACCCCCTTTGCCCTTGTCCGCTCCTCTTTGCCTTTCTCCGCCCCTCTTTGCCCTTGTCCGCCCCTCTTTGCACTTGTCCCGTATTCTCCGCACTTCTCCGAACCGCTTGCTGTTGTCTACCCCTCTTTGCCCTTGTCCCGTATTCTCTGCCCCTCTTTGCCCTTTTCCGTCCGTCTTTGCCCTTGTCCGACCCTCTTTGCCCTTGCCGCCCTTCTTGGCCCTTCCCCGCCCCTCTTTGCCCTTGTCCGCCCCTCTTTTAACTTGTCTCGTATTCTCCGGAATTCTCTGCACCTCTTTGCACTTGTCTGCCCCTCTTTGCCCTTGTCCCTTATTCTCCGCAATTCTCCGTCACTCTTTGCCCTTGTCCGCCCCTCTCTGCCCTTGTCAGCACCTCTTTGCCCTTCTCCGCCCCTCTATCCCCTTGTCCGCCCCTCTTTCCCCTTGTCCCGTATTCTGCTAAATTCTCTGCCCCTGCTTTGAGCCTGTCCGCCCTTCTTTGCCCTTGTTTGCCCCTCTTTTCCCTTGTCTGCCCTTCTTTGCCCTTGTCGGCCCCTCTTTGCCCTTATACGCCCCCTTTTCCCTTGTCCGCCCCTCTTTGCACTTTTCCATCCCTCTTTGCCCTTGTCCGCCCCTCTTTGCCCTTTTCTGACCTTCTTTGCCCTTGTCCGCTCCTCTTTGCTCTTGCCCGCCCCTCTTTGCTCTTGCCCGCCCCTCTTTGCAATTGTCCGCCCCTCTTTGCACTTGTCCGCCCCTCTTTGCCCTTGTGCAACCCTCTTTGACCTTGTCCCGTATTCTCCGCCCTTGTCCGCCCCTCTTTGCCCTTGTCCCGTATTATCCTCAATTGTCCGCCCCTATTTGCCTTTGTCCCGTATTCTCCACACTTGTCCGCCCCTCTTTGCCCTTGTCCCCTATACTCCGCCCTTCTCCGCGCCTCTTTGCCCTTGTCCCGTGTTCTCCACAATTGTCCGCTCCTCTTTGCCCTTGTCCGCACCTCTTTGCTTTTGTCCTACCCACTTTGCTCTTGTCCGACCCTATTTGCCCTTGTCCGACCCTCTTTGCCCTTGTCCGACCCTCTTTGCCCTTGTCCGACCCTCTTTGCCCTTGTCCGACCCTCTTTGCCCTTGTCCGACCCTCTTTGTCCTTGTCCCATATTCTCCGCACTTTTCCTCCCCTCTTTGCCCTATTCCCATATTCTCCGCTCCTCTTTGCCCTTGTCTGCCCCTCTTTGCCCTTGTCAGCCCCTCTTTGCCCTTGTCCCGTATTCTCGGCCCTTTTCCACCCCTCTTTGCCCTTCTCCCGTATTCTCCGACCTTATCTGCCCCTCTTTGCACTTTTCAATTATTCTCTGCACTTGTCCGCCCCTCTTTGACGTTGTCCCGTATTCTCCGCCCTTGTCAGCCCCTCTTTGCCCTTGTCCCGTATTCTCAGCCCTTCTCTGCCCCTCTTTGCCCGTGTCCCGTATTCTCCACCCTTGTCAGCTCCTCTTTGCCCTTTTCCCATATTCTGCGCCCTTGTCAGCCCCTCTTTGCAGTTTTCCCGTATTCTCCGCCCTTATCCGCCCCTCTTTGTCCTTCTTCCGTATTCTCAAAAATTGTCCGCCCCTCTTAGCCCTTGTCCGCCCCTCTTAGCCCTTGTCCGCCCCTCTTAGCCCTTGTCCGCCCCTCTTAGCCTTTGTCCGCCCCTCTTAGCCCTTGTCCCGTATTCTCCGCTCTTATCCGCCCCTCTTTGCCTTTGTCCACCCCTCTTTGCCCTTGTCCCGTATTCTCCGCGCTTGTCCGCCACTCTTTGCCCTTGTCCCGTGTTCTCCGCACTTCTCTGCCCCTCTTTGCCCTTGTCCGCCCCTCTTTGCCGTTTTCCGCTCCTCTTTGCCATTGTCCCGTATTCTCCGGAATTCTCGGCAACTCTTTCCCCTTTTCCGACGCTCTTTGCTCTTGTCCCGTATTCTCCGAACTTCTCCGCCCCTCTTTGACCTTGTCCACACCTCTTTGCTCTTGTCCGCCCCTCTTTGCCCTTGTCCGCCCCTCTTTGCCCTTTTCCGCCCCTCTTTGCCCTTGTCCGCCCCTCTTTGCCCTTTTCCGCCCCTCTTTGCCCTTGTCCACCCCTATTTAAACTTGTCCACCCCTATTTGTGCTTCTGCGCCTCTCTTTGATCTTGTCCGCACCTCTTCGCACTTGTGCTCCCCTCTTTGCCCTTGTGTGCCCCTTATTGGCCTTGTCCGCACCTCTTTGCCCTTGTCGGCCCCTCTTTGCCCTTGTCGGCCCCTCTTTGCCCTTGTGCGACCCTCTTTGCCCTTGTCCCGTATTCTCCGCACTTTTCCGCCCCTCTTTGCCCTTGTCCGCCCCTCTTTGCCCTTGTCCGCCCCTCTTTGCCCTTGTCCGCCCCTCTTTGCCCTTGTCCGCCCCTATTTAAACTTGTCCACCCCTATTTGCGCTTCTGCGCCCCTCTTTGATCTTGTCCGCACCTCTTCGCACTTGTGCTCCCCTCTTTGCCCTTGTGTGCCCCTTATTGGCCTTGTCCGCACCTCTTTGCCCTTGTCCGCCCCTCTTTGCCGTTGTCCCGTATTCTCCGACCCTCTTTGCACCTGACCGCCCCTCTTTGCACTTGTCCGCCCCTCTCTGAACTTGTCCAGTATTCTCCGCATTTCTCCACCCCTCTTTGCCCTTTTCCGCCCCTCTTTGCCCTTGTCTGCCCCTCTTTCCCCTTGTCCGCATGTCTTTGCAATTGTCTGCCCCTCTTTGCCCTTGTCCCGTATTCTCCGCACTTCTCCTATACACTTTGCCCTTGTTCGCACATCCTTGCCCTTGTCCGCCCCTCTTTGCCCTTGTCTACCCCTCTTTGCCCTTGTCTACCCCTCTTTCCCCTTGTCCGCCCCTCTTTGCCCTTGTCCGCCCCTCTTTGCCCTTGTCCCGTATTCTTCGCACTTCTCCGCCCCTCTATAACCTTGTCCCCTATTCTCTGCACTTCTCCGAACCTCTTTACCCTTGTCTGCCCCTCTTTGCCGTTGTCTGCCCCTCTTTGCCCTTGTCTGCCCCTCTTTGACCTTGTCCGACCCTCTTTGCCTTAGTCCAATACTCTTTGACCTTGTCCCATATTCTCCGCAATTTTCCCCGCTCTTTCATCTTGTCCTGCATGCTCCGCAATTCTCCACCCCTCTTTGCCATTCTCCGCATCTCTTTGCTTTTGTCCGTCCCTCTTTGCCCTTGTCCCTCCCTCTATGACCTTCTCCGCCCCTCTTTGCCCTTGTCACGTATTCTCCGCACTTCTCTGCCCCCTTTGCCCTTGTCCCGTATTCTCCGCACTTCTCCGCACCTCTTTGCCCTTCTCCGCCCCTGTTTGCCCTTCTCCGCCCCTCTTTGCCCTTATCCGCCCCTCTTTCCCCTTGTCCGCATCTCTTTGCCCTTGTCAGACCCTATTTGATATTGTCCACCCCCTTTGCAATTGTCTGCCCCTCTTTGCCCTTCTCCGCCAATCTTTGCACTTTTCCGCCCCTCTTTGCCCTTGTCAAACCCTCTTTGCACTTGTCCGCCCCTCTTTGCCCTTGTCTGGTATTGTCCGCACTTCTGTGCCACTCTTTGTCCTTGTCCGCCTTTCTTTGCCCTTGTCCGCCCGTCTTTGCCGTTCTCCCGTATTCTCCGCACTTCTCCGTCCCTCCTTGCTTTTGCCCGCCTCTCTTTGCCCTTGTCCCGTATTCTCCGCACTTCTCCGCCCCTCTTTGCTTTTGCCCGCCTCTCCTTGCCTTTGTCCCGTATTCTCCGACCCTCTTTGCCCTTGTCCGCCCCTCTTTACCCTTTTCCGCTCTTTTTTGCCGTTGTCTCGTATTCTCCGCACTTCTCCGCCCCTCTTTGCTTTTACCCGCCTCTCTTTGCCCTTGACCGCGCCTCTTTGCACTTTTCCGCCCCTCTTTGCCCTTGTCTGCCCCTCTTTGCACTTCTACGCCCGTCTTTGCCCTTGTCCGCACCTCTTTGCCCTTGTCCGCCTCTCTTTGCCCTTGTCCGACCCTCTTTGCACTTGTCCGCCCGTCTTTCCCCTTGTCCCGTATTCTCCACACTTCTCCGCCCCTCTTTGCTTTTGCCCGCACCTCTTTGCCCTTGTCCCGTATTCTCCGCCCCTCTTTGCCCTTGTCCACCCCTCTTTGCCCTTGTCTACCCCTCTTTGCACTTGTCCGCCCCTCTTTACCCTTGTCCAGTATTCTTCGCACTTCTCCGCCCCTCATTGCCCTTGTCCCGTAGTCTCCGCAATTCTCCGCACCTCTTTGCCATGTCTGCCCCTCTTTGCACTTGTCCGCCACTCTTTTCCGCTGTCCCATATTCTCCGCACTTCTCTACCCCCTTACCCCTTGACCCGTATTCTCCGCACTTCTCCGCCCCTCTTTGCACTTGTCCGCCCCTCTTTGCTCTTGTTTACCCCTCTTTGCACTTTTTCGCACCTCTTTGACCTTGTCCGCCCCTCTTTGCAATTGTCCGACCCTCTTTCACCTGGTCCACACCTCTTTACCCTTGTGCGCCCCTCTTTGCCCTTGTCCGTCCGTCTTTGCCCTTGTCCGACTCTCTTTGCACTTGTCCCGTATTCTCTGCAATTCTCCGCCCCTCTTTGGTCTTGTCCGCCACTCTTTGGTCTTGTCCGCCCCTCTTGGCCCTTCTCCGCCCCTCTTTGCCATTGTCCGCCCCTCTTTTTCCTTGTTGTACTTCTTTACCCTTGTCCGCCCCTCTTTGCCCTTTTCCCGTATTCTCCGTAATTCGCCGTCACTCTTTGCCCTTGTCCGCCCGTCTTTGCCCTTGTCCGCCCGTCTTTGCCCTTGTCCGCCCGTCTTTGCCCTTGTCCGCCCCTCTTTGATATTTCCCGCCCCTCTTTTCCCTTCTCCCGTATTCTCCGAAATTCTCCGCCCCTTTTTGCCCCTGTCCGCACTTTTTTGCCCTTGTCCGCCCCTCTTTGCACTTGTCCGCCCGTGTTTGGCCTTGTCCTCCCCTCTTTGCCCTTATACACCCTCTTTGCCCTTGTCCGCCCCTCTTTGCCCTTGTCCGCCCCTCTTTGCCCTTGTCCGCCCCTCTTTGCCCTTGTCCGCCCCTCTTTGCCCTTTTCCAACCCTCTTTGCCCTTGTCCACCCTGCTGTGCCCTTGTCCGCCCCTCTTTGTCCTTGTCCAACCCTCTTTGCCCTTGTCCGCCCCTCTTTGCCCTTGTCCCGTATTATCCGCACTTCTCCGCACCGCTTGCCCTTGTCCGCCCCTCTTTGCCCTTGTCCTGTATTGTCCGGCCCTCTTTGCACTTTTCCGCCCCACTTTGCCTTTTTCCGCCCCTCTTTGTGCTTCTCCGCCCCTCTTTGCTCTTGTCCACCCCTCTTTGCACTTTTCCACCCCTCTTTGCTCTTGTCCCGTATTCTCCGCCCCTCTTTTCCCTTTTCCGCCCCTCTTTGCCCTTGTCCCGTATTCTCTGAACTTCTGCGCCCCTCTTAGCACTTGTACGCACCTCTTTGCCCTTTTCCGCCCCTCCTTCTCTTGTCCGCCCCTCTTTGCCCTTGTCCGCCCCTCTTTGCCATTGTCCGCCCCTCTTTGCCCTTGTCTGCTCGTCTTTGAACTTGTCAGCCCATCTTGGCCCTTGTCCGCTCCTCTTTACCCTTGTCCCATATTCTTCGAACTTCTCCACCCCTTCTTTGCCCTTGTCCGCCCCTCTTTGCCCTTGTCCGCCCCTCTTTGCCCTTGTCCGCCCCTCTTTGCCCTTGTCCGCCCCTCTTTGCCCTTGTCCGCCCCTCTTTGCCCTTGTCCGCCCCTCTTTGCCTTTCTCCGACCTTCTTTGCCCTTGTCCGCCCCTCTTTGCCCTTGTCCCGTATTCTCCGCACTTTTCCGCACCGCTTGCCCTTGTCCGACCCTCTTTGCCCTTGTCCAGTATTCTCCGCCCCTCTTTGCCATTTTACGTCACTCTTTGAACTTGTCTGTCCCTCATTGCCCTTGTCCGCCCTTCTTAGCCCTTGTCCCCTATTCTCCGCACTTGTCCGCCACTCTTTGCCCTTGCACGCACATCTTAGTCCTTGTCCCCCCCTCTTTGCCCTTTTCTGCCCCTCTTTGCCCTCGTCCGCCCCTCTTAGCCCTTGTCCCGTATTCTCCGCCCTTGTCCGCCCCTCTTTTCCCTTGTTGCGTATTTCTCTGTCCTTGTCCGCTCCTCTTTTCCCTTGTCCCGTATTCTCCGCCCTTGTCCGCCCCTCTTTGCAATTGTCCAACCCTCTTTGCCCTTGTCCCGTGTTCTCCACAAATCTCCTCCCCTCTTTGCCCTTGTCCATCCCTCTTTCCACTTCTCCGCCCCTCTTTGCCCTTGTCTGAAACTCTTTGCCCTTGTCCGACCCTCTTTGACACTGACCGTATTCTCCACCCTTGTCCGCCCTTCTTTACCCTTGTCCGACCCTCTTTTCCCTTGTCAAACCCTATTTGCCCTTGTCCGCCCGTCTTTGCACTTGTCCGCCCCTTTTTGCCTTTGTCCGCCCCTCTTTGCCCTTTTCCGCCCCTCTTTGCCCTTGTCCGCCCCTCTTTGCCCTTGTCCGACCCTCTTTGCCCTTGTCCGACCCTCTTTGCCCTTGTCCGACCCTCTTTGCCCTTGTCCGACCCTCTTTTAACTTGTCCCGTATTCTCCGGAATTCTCCGCCCCTCTTTGCCCTTGTCTGCACCTCTTTGCCCTTGTCCCTTATTCTCCGCAATTCTCCGTCACTCTTTGCCCTTGTCCGCCCCTCTCTGCCCTTGTCAACCCCTCTTTGCCCTTGTCCGCACCTGTATCCCCTTGTCCGCCTTCTCTTTCAACTTCTCCCGTATTCTGCGAAATTCTCTGCCCTTCTTTGAACCTGTCCGCCCTTCTTTGCCCTTGTCCGACCCTCTTTTCCCTTGTCTGCCCATCTTTGCCCTTGTCCGCCCCTTTTTGCAATTATACGCCCCCTTTTCCCTTGTCCACCCCTCTTTGCCCTTGTCCATACCTCTTTGCCCTTCTCCGCCCCTCTTTGCCCTTCTCCGCCCCTCTTTGCACTTGTCCGCCCCTCTTTGCACTTGTCCCGTATTCTCCGCACTTCTCCGCACCGCTTGCCGTTGTCCGCCCCTCTTTGCCCTTGTCCCGTATTCTCCGCCCCTCTTTGTACTTTTCCATCCGTCTTTGCCCTTGTCCGACCCTCTTTCCCTCGTCCGCCCCTCTTTTTCCTTGTCGCACTTCTTTGACCTTATCCGACCCTCTTTGCCCTTTTCCCGTATTCTCCGTAATTCGCCGTCACTCTTTGCCCTTGTCCGCCTGTTTTTGCCTTTGTCCGCATGTCTTTGCCCTTGTCCGCCCCTCTTTGACCTTTTCCGCCCCTCTTTGCCCTTCTCCCGTATTCTCCGGAATCCTCCGCCCATTTTTTGTCCCTGTCCGCCCTTTTTTGCCCTTGTCCGCCCCTCTTTGCCCTTGTAAGCCCCTCTTTGCCCTTGTCCGCCCCTCTTTGGCCTTGTCCTCCCCTCTTTGCCCTTATACACCCACTTTGTGATTGTCCGCCCCTCTTTGCCCTTTTCTGCACCTCTTTGCATTTATATGCCCCTCTTTGCCTTTATACGCCCCTCTTTGCCCTTGTCCACTCCTCTTTGCCCTTGTCCGCCCCTCTTTGCCCATGTCTGCCCCTCTTTGCCCTTATATGCCCGCTTTGCATTTGTCCGCCCCTCTTTGCCCTTGTCCAACCCTCTTTGCCCTTGTCCGCCCCTCTTTGCCATTGTCTGACCTTCTTTGCCATTATACACCCCCTTTGCCCTTGTCCGCTCCTCTTTGCCTTTCTCCGCCCCTCTTTGCCCTTGTCCGCCCCTCTTTGCACTTGTCCCGTATTCTCCGCACTTCTCCGAACCGCTTGCTGTTGTCTACCCCTCTTTGCCCTTGTCCCGTATTCTCTGCCCCTCTTTGCCCTTTTCCGTCCGTCTTTGCCCTTGTCCGACCCTCTTTGCCCTTGCCGCCCTTCTTGGCCCTTCCCCGCCCCTCTTTGCCCTTGTCCGCCCCTCTTTTAACTTGTCTCGTATTCTCCGGAATTCTCTGCACCTCTTTGCACTTGTCTGCCCCTCTTTGCCCTTGTCCCTTATTCTCCGCAATTCTCCGTCACTCTTTGCCCTTGTCCGCCCCTCTCTGCCCTTGTCAGCACCTCTTTGCCCTTCTCCGCCCCTCTATCCCCTTGTCCGCCCCTCTTTCCCCTTGTCCCGTATTCTGCTAAATTCTCTGCCCCTGCTTTGAGCCTGTCCGCCCTTCTTTGCCCTTGTTTGCCCCTCTTTTCCCTTGTCTGCCCTTCTTTGCCCTTGTCGGCCCCTCTTTGCCCTTATACGCCCCCTTTTCCCTTGTCCGCCCCTCTTTGCACTTTTCCATCCCTCTTTGCCCTTGTCCGCCCCTCTTTGCCCTTTTCTGACCTTCTTTGCCCTGGTCCGCCCCTCTTTGCCCTGGTCCGCCCCTCTTTGCCCTGGTCCGCCCCTCTTTGCCCTGGTCCGCCCCTCTTTGCCCTGGTCCGCCCCTCTTTGCCCTGGTCCACCCCTCTTTGCCCTGGTCCGCCCCTCTTTGCCCTGGTCCGCCCCTCTTTGCCCTGGTCCGACCCTCTTTGCCCTTGTCTGCCCCTCTTTGCCCTTGTCCCGTATTCTCCACACTTCTCCGATACTCTTTGCCCTTGTCCGCCCCTCTTTGTCCTTTTCTACCCCTCTTTGCCCTTGTCCGCCCCTCTTTGCCCTTGTCTGCCCCTCTTTGCCCTTGTCTGCCCCTCTTTGCCCTTGTCCGCCCCTCTTTGCCATTGTCCGCCCCTCTTTGCCCTTGTCCGCCCCTCTTTGCCCTTGTCCGCACCTCTTTGCCCTGGTCCGCCCCTCTTTTCCCTTGTCCGCCTCTCTTTTTCCTTGTCCGCCCTCTTTGCCCTTTTCCGCCCCTCTTTGCCCTTTTCCGCCCCTCTTTGCCTTCGTCTGCCCCTCTTTGAATTCGTCCGCCCCTTTTTGCCCTTTTCTGCCCCCTTTGCCCTTGTCCGCCCCTCTTCGACCTTGTCCGCCCCCTTTCCACTTGTCCGCCCCTCTTTCCCCTTTTGCGCCCCTCTTTGCCCTTGTCCGCCTCTCTTTGCCCTTGTCCCGTATTCTCTGCACTTCTCCGCCCCTCTTTGCCCTTGTGCACCCCTCTTTTCCCTTATACGCCCCCTTTGACCTTGTCCGCCCCTCTTTGCCCTTGTCCATCCCTCTTTGCCCTTGTCCGCCCCTCTTTGCCCTTGTCTAACCTTCTTTGCCCTTATACGCCCCCTTTGCCCTTGTCCGCTCCTCTTTGCCCTTCTCCGCCCCTCTTTGCCCTTGTGCACGCCTCTTTGCACTTGTCCCGTATTCTCCGCACTTCTCCGCACCGCTTGCCGTTGTCCGCCCCTCTTTGCCCTTCTCCCGTATTCTCCGCCCCTCTTTGATTTTTCCATCCGTCTTTGCCCTTGTCCGACCCTCTTTGCCCTTGTCCGCCCCTCTTTTTCCTTGTCGCACTTCTTTGCCCTTATCCGCCCCTCTTTGATATTTTCCGCTCCTCTTTGCCCTTCTCACCTATTCTCTGAAATCCTCCGCCCATTTTTTGCCCCTGTCCGCCCTTTTTTGCCCTTGTCCGCCCCTCTTTGCTCTTGTCCGCCCCTCTTTGTCCTTGTCCGCCCCTCTTTGCCCTTATACACCCCCTTTTTGCTTGTCCGCCCATCTTTGCCCTTGTCCGCACCTCTTTGCCCTTTTCCAACCCTCTTTGCCCTTCTCCGCCCCTCTTTGCCCTTATACGCCCTTCTTTGCCCTTGTCCGCCCCTCTTTGACCGTGTCCACACCGCTGTGCCCTTGTCTGCCCCTCTTTGCCCTTGTCCGACCCTCTTTGCCCTTGTCCGCCCCTTTACCCTTGTCTTGTATTCTTCGCCCCTCTTTGCACTTTTCCGCCCCTCTTTGTACTTTGCCACCCCTCTTTGCCCTTTTCCGACCTTCTTTGCACTTCTCCGCCCCTCTTTGCCCTTGTCCCGTATTCTCTGCAATTCTCCGCCCCTCTTTGCACTTTTCCCGTATTCAAAGCACTTCTCCCCCCCTCATTGCCTTTCTAGGCCCCTCTTTGCGCTTGTCCGGCCCTCTTTGCACTTGTCCACCCCTCTTTACCCTGGTCCGCCCCTCTTTGCGCTTGTTCACCCCTCTTTGCTTTTGTCCGCTCCTCTTTGCACTTCTCCGTCCCTTTTTGCACTTGTACGCCCCTCTTTGCCCTGGTCCACACCTCCTTACACTTGTCCACCCCTCTTTGCCCTTGTGCGCCCCTCTTTGCCCTTTTCCCCCCTCTTTGCCCTTGTCCCATATTCTCTGCATTTCTCCGCCACTCTTTGCCCTTGTCTGCCCCTCTTTGCCCTTGTCCGAACCTCTTTGCACTTGTCCGCCCCTCTTTGACCTTTTCCGCCCCTCTTTGCCCTTCTCCCGTATTCTCCGGAATCCTCCGCCCATTTTTTGTCCCTGTCCGCCCTTTTTTGCCCTTGTCCGCCCCTCTTTGCCCTTGTAAGCCCCTCTTTGCCCTTGTCCGCCCCTCTTTGGCCTTGTCCTCCCCTCTTTGCCCTTATACACCCACTTTGTGATTGTCCGCCCCTCTTTGCCCTTTTCTGCACCTCTTTGCATTTATATGCCCCTCTTTGCCTTTATACGCCCCTCTTTGCCCTTGTCCACTCCTCTTTGCCCTTGTCCGCCCCTCTTTGCCCATGTCTGCCCCTCTTTGCCCTTATATGCCCGCTTTGCATTTGTCCGCCCCTCTTTGCCCTTGTCCAACCCTCTTTGCCCTTGTCCGCCCCTCTTTGCCATTGTCTGACCTTCTTTGCCATTATACACCCCCTTTGCCCTTGTCCGCTCCTCTTTGCCTTTCTCCGCCCCTCTTTGCCCTTGTCCGCCCCTCTTTGCACTTGTCCCGTATTCTCCGCACTTCTCCGAACCGCTTGCTGTTGTCTACCCCTCTTTGCCCTTGTCCCGTATTCTCTGCCCCTCTTTGCCCTTTTCCGTCCGTCTTTGCCCTTGTCCGACCCTCTTTGCCCTTGCCGCCCTTCTTGGCCCTTCCCCGCCCCTCTTTGCCCTTGTCCGCCCCTCTTTTAACTTGTCTCGTATTCTCCGGAATTCTCTGCACCTCTTTGCACTTGTCTGCCCCTCTTTGCCCTTGTCCCTTATTCTCCGCAATTCTCCGTCACTCTTTGCCCTTGTCCGCCCCTCTCTGCCCTTGTCAGCACCTCTTTGCCCTTCTCCGCCCCTCTATCCCCTTGTCCGCCCCTCTTTCCCCTTGTCCCGTATTCTGCTAAATTCTCTGCCCCTGCTTTGAGCCTGTCCGCCCTTCTTTGCCCTTGTTTGCCCCTCTTTTCCCTTGTCTGCCCTTCTTTGCCCTTGTCGGCCCCTCTTTGCCCTTATACGCCCCCTTTTCCCTTGTCCGCCCCTCTTTGCACTTTTCCATCCCTCTTTGCCCTTGTCCGCCCCTCTTTGCCCTTTTCTGACCTTCTTTGCCCTTGTCCGCTCCTCTTTGCCCTGGTCCGCCCCTCTTTGCTCTTGCCCGCCCCTCTTTGCAATTGTCCGCCCCTCTTTGCACTTGTCCGCCCCTCTTTGCCCTTGTGCAACCCTCTTTGACCTTGTCCCGTATTCTCCGCCCTTGTCCGCCCCTCTTTGCCCTTGTCCCGTATTATCCTCAATTGTCCGCCCCTATTTGCCTTTGTCCCGTATTCTCCACACTTGTCCGCCCCTCTTTGCCCTTGTCCCCTATACTCCGCCCTTCTCCGCGCCTCTTTGCCCTTATCCCGTGTTCTCCACAATTGTCCGCTCCTCTTTGCTTTTGTCCTACCCACTTTGCTCTTGTCCGACCCTATTTGCCCTTGTCCGACCCTCTTTGCCCTTGTCCGACCCTCTTTGCCCTTGTCCGACCCTCTTTGCCCTTGTCCGACCCTCTTTGCCCTTGTCCGACCCTCTTTGCCCTTGTCCGACCCTCTTTGCCCTTGTCCGACCCTCTTTGTCCTTGTCCCATATTCTCCGCACTTTTCCTCCCCTCTTTGCCCTATTCCCATATTCTCCGCTCCTCTTTGCCCTTGTCTGCCCCTCTTTGCCCTTGTCAGCCCCTCTTTGCCCTTGTCCCGTATTCTCGGCCCTTTTCCACCCCTCTTTGCCCTTCTCCCGTATTCTCCGACCTTATCTGCCCCTCTTTGCACTTTTCAATTATTCTCTGCACTTGTCCGCCCCTCTTTGACGTTGTCCCGTATTCTCCGCCCTTGTCAGCCCCTCTTTGCCCTTGTCCCGTATTCTCAGCCCTTCTCTGCCCCTCTTTGCCCGTGTCCCGTATTCTCCACCCTTGTCAGCTCCTCTTTGCCCTTTTCCCATATTCTGCGCCCTTGTCAGCCCCTCTTTGCAGTTTTCCCGTATTCTCCGCCCTTATCCGCCCCTCTTTGTCCTTCTTCCGTATTCTCAAAAATTGTCCGCCCCTCTTAGCCCTTGTCCGCCCCTCTTAGCCCTTGTCCGCCCCTCTTAGCCCTTGTCCGCCCCTCTTAGCCTTTGTCCGCCCCTCTTAGCCCTTGTCCCGTATTCTCCGCTCTTATCCGCCCCTCTTTGCCTTTGTCCACCCCTCTTTGCCCTTGTCCCGTATTCTCCGCGCTTGTCCGCCACTCTTTGCCCTTGTCCCGTGTTCTCCGCACTTCTCTGCCCCTCTTTGCCCTTGTCCGCCCCTCTTTGCCGTTTTCCGCTCCTCTTTGCCATTGTCCCGTATTCTCCGGAATTCTCGGCAACTCTTTCCCCTTTTCCGACGCTCTTTGCTCTTGTCCCGTATTCTCCGAACTTCTCCGCCCCTCTTTGCCCTTGTCCGCCCCTCTTTGCCCTTGTCCGCCCCTCTTTGCCCTTGTCCGCCCCTCTTTGCCCTTGTCCGCCCCTCTTTGCCCTTGTCCGCCCCTCTTTGCCCTTGTCCGCCCCTCTTTGCCCTTGTCCGCCCCTCTTTGCCCTTGTCCGCCCCTCTTTGCCCTTGTCCGCCCCTCTTTGCCCTTGTCCGCCCCTCTTTGCCCTTGTCCGCCCGTCTTTGCCCTTGTCCGCCCCTCTTTGCCCTTGTCCGCCCCTCTTTGCCCTTGTCCGCCCCTCTTTGCCCTTGTCCGCCCCTCTTTGCCCTTGTCCGCCCCTCTTTGCCCTTGTCCGCCCCTCTTTGCCCTTGTCCGCACACCTTTGCCTTAGTCCGCCCCTCTTTGCCCTTGTCTGCCCCTCTTTGCACTTGTACGGTATTCTCCACACTTCTCCGCCCCTCTTTACCCTTCTCCCGTATTCTCAGCACTTGTCCGCCCCTCTTTGCCCTTGTCCGCCCCTCTTTGCCCTTGTCCGCCCCTCTTTGCCCTTGTCCGCCCCTCTTTGCCCTTGTCCGCCCCTCTTTGAACTTATCTGCTCCTCTTTGCACTTGTCCAAGGCTCTTTGCCCTTGTCCGCCCCTCTTTTCCCTTGTCCGCCCCCCTTTGCACTTGTCCGCCCCTCTTTGCACTTGTCCGCCCCTCTTTGCCCTTTTACGCCCCTCCTTGCCCTTGTCCGACTCTCTTTGCCCTTGTCCGACCCTCTTTGCCCATCTCCTGTATTTTCGGCACTTCTCCTACCCTCTTTGCTCTTGTCCGCCCCTCTTTGCCCTGGTCCGCCCCTCTTTGCCCTTGTCCGCACCTCTCCCCTTGTCTGCCCCTCTTTGCACTTTTCCACCCCTCATTGCACTTGTCCGCCCCTCTTTGCCCTTGTCCCGTATTCTCCGCACTTGTCCGCCACTCTTTGCCCTTGTCTGCCCATCTTTGCACTTTTCCGCCCCTCCTTGCCCTTGTGCGACCCTCTTAGCCCTTGTCCAACCGTCTTTGCACTTGTCCGCCTCTCTTTGTCCTTGTCTGACCCTCTTTGCCGTTGTCCGCCCCTCTTTACTCTTGTCCCTTATTCTCCACACTTGTCCGCCCCTCCTTGCCCTTGTCCGCCCCTCTTTGCCCTTGTCCGCCCCTCTTTGCCCTTGTCCGCCCCTCTTTGCCCTTTTCCGCCCCTCTTTGCCCTTTTCCGCCCCTCTTTGCCCTTGTCTGCCCCTCTTTGCACTTGTACGGTATTCTCCACACTTCTCCGCCCCTCTTTACCCTTCTCCCGTATTCTCAGCACTTGTCCGCCCCTCTTTGCCCTTGTCCGCCGATCTTTGCCCTTGTCCGCCGATCTTTGCCCTTGTCCGCCCCTCTTTGCCCTTGTCCGCCCCTCTTTGCCCTTGTCCGCCCCTCTTTGCCCTTGTCCGCCCCTCTTTGACCTTGTCCGCCCCTCTTTGACCTTATCTGCTCCTCTTTGCCCTTGTCCGCCCCTCTTTGCCCTTGTCCGCCCCTCTTTGCCCTTGTCCGCCCCACTTTGCACTTGTCCGCCCCTCTTTGCCCTTTTACGCCCCTCCTTGCCCTTGTCCGACTCTCTTTGCCCTTGTCCGACCCTCTTTGCCCATCTCCTGTATTTTCGGCACTTCTCCTACCCTCTTTGCTCTTGTCCGCCCCTCTTTGCCCTGGTCCGCCCCTCTTTGCCCTTGTCCGCACCTCTCCCCTTGTCTGCCCCTCTTTGCACTTTTCCACCCCTCATTGCACTTGTCCGCCCCTCTTTGCCCTTGTCCCGTATTCTCGGCACTTGTCCGCCACTCTTTGCCCTTGTCTGCCCCTCTTTGCCCTTGTCCGCCCCTCTTTGCACTTGTCTGCCCCTCTTTGACCTTGTCTGTCCCTTTTCCACTTGTCTGCCCCTCTCTGCCCTTGTCTAACCCTCTTAGTCCTTGTCCGCCCCTCTATGCACTTGTCCCGTATTCTCAGCAATTCTCCGCCCCTCTTTGCCCTTGTCCCGTATTCTCCGCACCTTTCCAACCCTCTTTGCCCTTGTCTGCCCCTCTTTGCCCTTGTCCGCCCCTCTTTTCACTTCTCCGCCCTTCTTTTCACTTGTCCGCCCCTCTTTTCACTTGTCCGCCCCTCTTTTCACTTGTCCGCCCCTCTTTGCCCTTTTCCGCCCCACTTTGCCCTTGTCAGCCCCTCTTTGCCCTTGTCCCGTATTCTCCGCTCTTATCCGCCCCTCTTTTCCCTTGTCCGCCCCTCTTTGCCTTTTCCGCCCCTATTTGCCCTTGTCTGCCCTCTTTACACTTGTCCCGTATTCTCAGCAATTCTACGCCCCTCTTTGCCCTTGTCCTTCCCTCTTTGCCCTTGTCCGCACCTCTTTGCCCTTCTCCGCCCTCCTTTGCTCTTGTCCGCACACCTTTGCCTTTGTCCGCCACTCTTTGCCCTTGTCTGCCCCTCTTTGCACTTGTACGGTATTCTCCACACTTCTCCGCCCCTCTTTACCCTTCTCCCGTATTCTCAGCACTTGTCCGACACTCTTTGCCCTTGTCCGCCCCTCTTTGCCCTGGTCCGCCCCTCTTTGCCCTTGTCCGCACCTCTCCCCTTGTCTGCCCCTCTTTGCACTTTTCCACCCCTCATTGCACTTGTCCGGCCCTCTTTGCCCTTGTCCCGTATTCTCCGCACTTGTCCGCCACTCTTTTCCCTTGTCTGCCCATCTTTGCACTTTTCCGCCCCTCCTTGCCCTTGTGCGACCCTCTTAGCCCTTGTCCAACCGTCTTTGCACTTGTCCGCCTCTCTTTGTCCTTGTCTGACCCTCTTTGCCGTTGTCCGCCCCTCTTTACTCTTGTCCCTTATTCTCCAAACTTGTCCGCCCCTCTTTGCCCTTTTCCGCCCCTCTTTGCCCTTGTCTGCCCCTCTTTGCACTTGTACGGTATTCTCCACACTTCTCCGCCCCTCTTTACCCTTCTCCCGTATTCCCAGCACTTGTCCGCCGATCTTTGCCCTTGTCCGCCGATCTTTGCCCTTGTCCGCCGATCTTTGCCCTTGTCCGCCCCTCTTTGCCCTTGTCCGCCCCTCTTTGCCCTTGTCCGCCTATCTTTGACCTTGTCCGCCGATCTTTGCCCTTGTCCGCCCCTCTTTGCCCTTGTCCGCCCCTCTTTGCCCTTGTCCGCCCCTCTTTGCCCTTGTCCGCCCCTCTTTGCCCTTGTCCGCCCCACTTTGCACTTGTCCGCCCCTCTTTGCCCTTTTACGCCCCTCCTTGCCCTTGTCCGACTCTCTTTGCCCTTGTCCGACCCTCTTTGCCCATCTCCTGTATTTTCGGCACTTCTCCTACCCTCTTTGCTCTTGTCCGCCCCTCTTTGCCCTGGTCCGCCCCTCTTTGCCCTTGTCCGCACCTCTCCCCTTGTCTGCCCCTCTTTGCACTTTTCCAACCCTCATTGCACTTGTCCGCCCCTCTTTGCCCTTGTCCCGTATTCTCCGCACTTGTCCGCCACTCTTTGCCCTTGTCTGCCCATCTTTGCACTTTTCCGCCCCTCCTTGCCCTTGTGCGACCCTCTTAGCCCTTGTCCAACCGTCTTTGCACTTGTTCGCCTCTCTTTGTCCTTGTCTGACCCTCTTTGCCGTTGTCCGCCCCTCTTTACTCTTGTCCCTTATTCTCCACACTTGTCCGCCCCTCTTTGCCCTTGTCCGCCCCTCTTTGCAATTGTCCGCCCCTCTTTGCCCTTGTCCCGTATTCTCCGCTCTTATCCGCCCCTCTTTGCCTTTGTCCACCCCTCTTTGCCCTTGTCCCGTATTCTCAGCACTTGTCCGCCACTCTTTGCCCTTGTCCCGTATTCTCCGCACTTCTCCGCCCCTCTTTGCCCTTGTCCGCCCCTCTTTGCCGTTTTCCGCCCCTCTTTGTCATTGTCCCGTATTCTCCGGAATTCTCGGCAACTCTTTCCACTTTTCCGACGCTCTTTGCTCTTGTCCCGTATTCTCCGCACTTCTCCGCCCCTCTTTGCCCTTGTCCGCCCCTCTTTGCCCTTGTCCGCCCCTCTTTGCCCTTGTCCGCCCCTCTTTGCCCTTGTCCGCCCCTCTTTGCCCTTGTCCGCCCCTCTTTGCCCTTGTCCGCCCCTCTTTGCCCTTGTCCGCCCCTCTTTGCCCTTGTCCGCCCCTCTTTGCCCTTGTCCGCCCCTCTTTGCCCTTGTCCGCCCCTCTTTGCCCTTGTCCGCCCCTCTTTGCCCTTGTCCGCCCCTCTTTGCCCTTGTCCGCCCCTCTTTGCCCTTGTCCGCCCCTCTTTGCCCTTGTCCGCCCCTCTTTGCCCTTGTCCGCCCCTCTTTGCCCTTGTCCGCCCCTCTTTGCCCTTGTCCGCCCCTCTTTGCCCTTGTCCGCCCCTCTTTGCCCTTGTCCGCCCCTCTTTGCCCTTGTCCCGTATTCTCCGCACTTCTCTGCCCCTCTTTGCACTTTTCCCATATTCTCTGTACTTCTCCGCCCCTCTTTGCCCTTGTCCACCCCTCTTTGTGCTTGTCACCTCCTCTTTGCCCTTGTCCGCCCCTCTTTGCACTTGTCTGCCCCTCTTTGCCCTTGTCCGCCCCTCTTTGCCCTTGTCCGCCCCTCTTTGCCCTTGTCCGCCCCTCTTTGCCCTTGTCCGCCCCTCTTTGCCCTTGTCCGCCCCTCTTTGCCCTTGTCCGCCCCTCTTTGCCCTTGTCCGCCCCTCTTTGCCCTTGTCCGCCCCTCTTTGCCCTTGTCCGCCGCTCTTTGCCCTTGTCCGCCCCTCTTTGCCCTTGTCCGCCCCTCTTTGCCCTTGTCCGCCCCTCTTTGCCCTTGTCCGCCCCTCTTTGCCCTTGTCCCGTATTCTCCGCACTTCTCTGCCCCTCTTTGCACTTTTCCCATATTCTCTGTACTTCTCCGCCCCTCTTTGCCCTTGTCCACCCCTCTTTGCGCTTGTCACCTCCTCTTTGCCCTTGTCCGCCCCTCTTTGCACTTGTCTGCCCCTCTTTGACCTTGTCTGTCCCTTTTCCACTTGTCTGCCCCTCTTTGCCCTTGTCTGCCCCTCTTTGCCCTTGTCCGCCCCTCTTTGCCCTTGTCCGCCCCTCTTTGCCCTTGTCCGCCCCTCTTTGCCCTTGTCCGCCCCTCTTTGCCCTTGTCCGCCCCTCTTTGCCCTTGTCCGCCCCTCTTTGCCCTTTTCCGCCCCACTTTGCCCTTGTCAGCCCCTCTTTGCACTTTTCCCATATTCTCCGCACTTCTCCGCCCCTCTTTGCCCTTGTCCACCCCTCTTTGCGCTTGTCACCTCCTCTTTGCCCTTGTCCGCCCCTCTTTGCACTTGTCCGCCCCTCTTTGCACTTGTCTGCCCCTCTTTGATCTTGTCTGTCCCTTTTCCACTTGTCCGCCCCTCTCTGCCCTTGTCTACCCCTCTTAGTCCTTGTCCTAACCTCTTTGCGCTTGTCACCTCCTCTTTGCCCTTGTCCGCCCCTCTTTGACCTTGTCTGTCCCTTTTCCACTTGTCCGCCCCTCTCTGCCCTTGTCTACCCCTCTTAGTCCTTGTCCGCCCCTCTATGCACTTGTCCCGTATTCTCAGCAATTCTCTGCCCCTCTTTGCCCTCTTCCCGTATTCTCAGCAATTCTCCGCCCCTCTTTGCCCTTGTCCTTCCCTCTTTGCCCTAGTCCGCACCTCTTTGCCCTTGTCCGCCCCTCTTTGCCCTTGTCCGCCCCTCTTTGCCCTTGTCCGCCCCTCTTTGCCCTTGTCCGCCCCTCTTTGCCCTTGTCTGCCCCTCTTTGCACTTGTCCCGTATTCTCCACACTTCTCCGCCCCTCTTTACCCTTCTCCCGTATTCTCAGCACTTGTCCGACCCTCATTGCACTTGTCGGCACATCTTTGCTCTTGTCCGCCCCTCTTTGCCCTTGTCCGCCTATCTTTGCCCTTGTCCGCCCCTCTTTGACCTTATCTGCCCCTCTTTGCGCTTCTCCGCCCCTCTTTGCCCTTGTCCGCCCCTCTTTGCCCTTGTCCGCCCCTCTTTGCCCTTGTCCGCCCCTCTTTGCCCTTGTCCGCCCCTCTTTGCCCTTGTCCGCCCCTCTTTGCCCTTGTCCGCCCCTCTTTGCCCTTGTCCGCCCCTCTTTGCCCTTGTCCGCCCCTCTTTGCCCTTGTCCGCCCCTCTTTGCCCTTGTCCGCCCCTCTTTGCCCTTGTCCGCCCCTCTTTGCACTTGTCCGCCCCTCTTTGCCCTTGTCCCGTATTCTCCGCACTTGTCCGCCACTCTTTGCCCTTGTCTGCCCATCTTTGCACTTTTCCGCCCCTCTTTGCCCTTGTCCGCCCCTCTTTACCCTTGTCCCTTATTCTCCGCACTTGTCCGCCCCTCTTTGCCCTTGTCCGCCCCTCTTTGCCCTTGTCCGCCCCTCTTTGCCCTTGTCCGCCCCTCTTTGCCCTTGTCCGCCCCTCTTTGCCCTGGTCCCGTATTCTCCGCACTTATCCGCCCCTCTTTGCCCTTGTCCACCCCTCTTTGCCATTGTCCCGTATTCTCCGCGCTTGTCCGCCACTCTTTGCCCTTGTCCCATATTCTCCGCACTTGTCCGCCCCTCTTTGCCCTTGTCCACCCCTCTTTGCCCTTGTCCGCCCTTCTTTGCCCTTTTCCGCCCCTCTTTGCCCTTGTCCGCCCCTCTTTGCCTTTCTCGGATATTCTCCGCAATTGTCCTCCCCTCTATGCCCTTGTCCGCCCCTCTTTGCCCTTGTCCCGTATTCTCCGCAATTGTCTGCCCCTCTTTGCACTTGTCCCTTATTCTCCGCACTTCTCCATCCCTCTTTGCCTTTGTGCGACCCTCTTTATCCTTGTCCACCCCTCTTTGACCTTGTCCTTCACTCTTTGCTCTTGTCTTCCCCTCTTTGCCTTGTCCCGTATTCTCCGCACTTGTACGCCCCACTTTGCCCTTGTCCGCCCCTCTTTGCCCTTTTCCCGTATTCTCCACTCTTGTCCGCCGCTCTTTGCCCTTGTCCACACCTCTTTGCCCTTGTCCCGTATTCTCCGCACTTGTCCGTCCCTCTTTGCACTTCTCCGCCACTCTTTGCCCTTGTCCCCCCTCTGTGCCCTTGTCCCGTATTCTCTGCCCTTCTCCGTCCCTCTTTGCCCTTGTCCTGTATTCTCCGCCCTTGTCCGCCCCTCTTTGCCCTTTTCCAACCCTCTTTGCACATGTCCGACTCTCTTTCCACTTTTCTCGTATTCTCCGAACTTGTCTGCTCCTCTTTGCCCTTTTCAGCCCCTCTTTGCACTTGTCCACCCCTCTTTGCCCTTGTCCACCTCTCTTTGCCCTTGTCCCGTATTCTCCGCACTTGTCCGTCCCTCTTTGCCTTTTTTCCGTATTCTCCGCACTTGTCCGCTCCTCTTTGCCATTTTCAGCCCATCTTTGCCCTTATCTGCCCCTCTTTGCGCTTGTCAATCTCTCTTTGCCCTTGTCCAGTTTTCTCCGCATTCGTCCGCCTTTCTTTGCCCTTGTCAGCCCCTCTTTGCCTTTGTCCCGTATTCTCCGCACTTCTCTGCCCCTCTTAGCACTTTTCCCGTATTCTCTGTACTTCTCCGCCCCTCTTTGCCCTTGTCCGCCCCTCTTTGCCCTTGTCCGCCCCTCTTTGCCCTTGTCCGCCCCTCTTTGCCCTTGTCCGCCCCTCTTTGCCCTTGTCCGCCCCTCTTTGCCCTTGTCCGCCCCTCTTTGCCCTTGTCCGCCCCTCTTTTCACTTTTCCGCCCATCTTTGCCCTTGTCCACCCCTTTTTGCACTTTTCCAGTATTCTCCGCATTTCTCAAGCCCTCTTTGCCCTTGTCCACCCCTCTTTGCTCTTGTCCGCCCCTTTTATCCTCTTGTCCACCCTTCTTTACCCTTGTCCGCCCCTCTTTCCTTTTGTACGCTCCTCTTTGCCGTTGTCCGCTCCTCTTTGCCCTTGTCCACCTCTCTTTCCCCATGTCCGGTATTCTGCGCACTTCTCTGCCCCTCTTTGCCCTTGTCCGCCCCTCTTTGCCCTTGTCTGACCCTCTTTGCACTTGTCCGCCCTTCTTTGACTTTGTCCGCCCTTCTTTGACTTTGTCCGCCCCTCTTTCCCTTGCTCGCCCCTCTTTCCCTTGTCCACTACTCTTTGCCCTTGTCCGCCTCTCTTTGCCCTTGTCCCGTGTTCTCCGCATTTGTCTGAACCTCTTTGCCATTGTCCCCTGTTCTCCGCACTTTTCCAACCCTCTTTGCCCTTGTACGCCCGTCTTTGCCCTTGTCCGCTCCTCTTTGCCCTTGTCCGCCCCTCTTTGCCCTTGTCCCGTGTTCTCCGCACTTTTCCGCCTCTCTTTGCACTTGTCCGCCCCTCTTTGCCCTTGTCCCATATTCTCTGAACTTCTCCACCCCTCTTTGCACTTTTCCGCCCCTCTTTGCCCTTTTCCGCCCCTCTTTGCCCTTTTCCACCCCTCTTTGCCCTTTTCCGCCCCTCTTTGCCCTTGTCCCGTATTCTCCGGGATTCTCCGCCCCTCTTTGCCCTTTTCCGCTGCTCTTGGCCCTTGTCGCGTATTCTCCGCAATTCTCTGCCCCTCTTTGCCCTTGTCCACCCCTCTTTGCCTTTCTCCACCCTTCTTTGCCCTTGTCCACCCCTCCTTGCCCTTCTCCATCCCTCTTTGCCCATGTCCCGTATTCTCCGCACTTCTCCGCCCCTTCTTTGCTCTTTTCCGGCCCTCTTTGCCCTTGTCTGCCAATTTTTGCCTTTTCCGCACGTCTATGCCCTTGTCCGCCCGTCTATGCCCTTGTCCCTTCTTCACCGAAATTCTCCGCTTTTTCTTTGCCCTTGTCCGCTCTTATTTGACGTTGTCCGCCCCTGTTTACGCTTGTCCGCCCCTCTTTACCCTTGTCTCGTATTCTCCGAAATTCTCCGCCCCTCTTTGCCCTTGTCCATCCCTCTTTGCACTTTTCCCCCTTCTTTGCCCTTGTCCGTCCCTCTTTGCACTTGTCCGAACCTCTTTGCCCTTGTCCGCCCCTCTTTGAACTTTTCAGCCCCTCTTTCCTCTTGTCCGCCCCTCTTTGCACTTGTCCGCCCCTCTTTGCACTTGTCCGACCCTCTTTGCCCTTGTCCGACCCTCTTTGCCCTCGTCCCGTATTCTACGCACTTGTCTGCCCCTCTTTGCACTTGTCCGCCACTATTTTCCTTTGTCCGCCCCTCTTTGCCCTTGTCCGCCCCTCTTTGCACTTTTCCCCTAGTCTCCGCACTTGTCCACCCCTCTTTGCCCTTGTTCGCCCCTCTTTGCCTTAATCCCGTATTCTCCGCAATTGTCCAACCCTCTTTGCCCTTGACCGCCCCTCTTTGCCCTTGTCCACCCCTTAATGCCCTTGTCCGCCACTCTTTGCCTTTGTCTGGCTCTCTTTGCACTTGTCCGCCCCTCTTTGCACTTGTCCCGTATTCTACGCACTTCTCTGCCTCTCTTTGCCCTTGTCCACAACTCTTTCCCTTGTCTGCCCCGCTTTGGACTTCTCCGCCCCTCTTTGCAATTCTCTGCCCGTCTTTGCCATTGTCCGCCCCTCTTTGCCCTTGTACACCCCTCTTAGCTCTTGTCCGCTCCTCTTTGTCCTTTTCCGCTCCTCTTTGCCCTTTTCAGCCCTTCTTTGCACTTGTCCACCCTCTTTGCAATTGTCCGCCCCTCTTTGCCCTTGTCCGCCCTCTTTGCCCTTGTCCGCACCTCTTTGCATTTGTCCCTTATTCTCCGCAGTTGTGCGCCCATCTTTGCCCTTCTCCGCCCCTCTTTGCACTTGTCCAACCCTCTTTGCCTTTGTCCGAATCTCTTTGCCCTTGTCCGCTCCTCTTTGCCTTTGTCCCTTATTCTCTGTAATCCTCCGCCCTTCTTTGCCCTTGTCTGCCCCTCCTTTCCCTTCTCCCTTATTTTCCGTACTTGTCCGACCCTCTTTGCCATTGTCCACCCGTCTTTGCATTTGTCCGCCCATCTTTGCCCTTGTCCGCACTTCTTTCCCCTCTCCGCCCGTCTTAGCCCTTTTCTGTCCGTCTTTGCCCTTGTCCGCTCCTCTTTGCCCTTGTCCCGTATTCTCCAACCTCGTCCACTCCTCTTTCTGCTTTTCCCGTATTCTCCGCCGTTGTCAGCCTCTCTTTGCACTTGTCAGCCCCTCTTTGCCCTTCTCCCGTATTCTCTGCAATTCTCCGCCCCTCTTTGCCTTTGTCCGACCCTCTTTGCCATTTTCCGACCCTCTATGCCATTGTCCGCCCCTCTTTGCCCTTGTCCCGTATTCTCCGCTCTTATCCGCCCCTCTTTGCCCTTGTCCACCCCTCTTTGCCCTTGTCCCGTATTCTCCATGCTTGTCCGCCACTCTTTGCCCTTGTCCCATATTCTCCGCACTTGTCCGCCCCTCTTTGCCCTTGTCCGCCCCTCTTTGCCCTTGTCCGCCCCTCTTTGACATTGTCCGCCCCTCTTTGCCCTTGTCCGACCCTCTTTGCTTTTGTCTGGCCCTCCTTGCTCTTGTCCCGTGTTCTCCGCACTTGTCCGGCACTCTTTGCACTTCTCCGCCCCTCTTTGTACTTGTCCACCTCTCTTTGCCCTTTTCCGCACTTCTTTGCCATTGTCCGACCCTCTTTGCCCTTGTCCGCCCCTCGTTGCCAATGTCTGCCCCTTTTTGCTCTTGTCCCGTATTCTCTGCACTTCTCCACCCCTCTTTGCCTTGACCGCCCCTCTTTGCCCTTGTCCGCCCCTCTTTGCCCTTGTCCGCCCCTCTTTGCCCTTGTCCGCCCCTCTTTGCCCTTGTCCGCCCCTCTTTGCCCTTGTCCGCCCCTCTTTGCCCTTGTCCACCCCTCTTTGCACTTGTCCGCCCATCTTTGCCTTTGTCCACCCCTCTTTGAACTTGTCCCGTATTCTCAGCACTTGTCCGCCCCTCTTTGCCCTTGTCCACCCCTCTTTGCCTTTGTCCTCCCCTGTTTGACGTTGTCCCGTATTATCAGCCCTTGTCCGCCCCTCTTTGCCCTTGTCCCGTTTTCTCAGCACTTGTCCGCCCCTCTTTGCCCTTGTCCGCCCCTCTGTGCCCTTGTCCCGTATTCTCAGCACTTGTCCGCACCTCTGTGCCCTTGTCCCGTATTCTCAGCACTTCTCCGCCCCTCTTGGCCCTTGTCCCGTATTCTCAGCATTTGTCCGCACCTCTTTGCAATTGTCCGCCCCTCTTTGCACTTGTCCCGTATTCTCAGCGCTTGTCCGTCCCTCTTTGCCCTTGTCCGCCCCTCTTTGCCCTAGCCCACAACTCTTTGCCCTTGTCCGCCCCTCTTTGCACTTGTCCGCCCGTCTTTGCCCTTGTCCCGCATTCTCAGCACTTGTCCGCCCCTCTTTGCCCTTGTCTGCCCCTCTTTGCCCTTGTCCCGTATTCTCAGCACTTGTCCGCCCATTTTTGCTCTTGTCCAACCCTCTTTGAACTTGTCCGCCCCTCTTTGCCCTTGTCCGCCCCTCTTTGCCCTTGTCCGCCCCTCTTTGCCCTTGTCCGCCCCTCTTTGCACTTGTCCCGTATGCACAGCACTTGTCCGACCCTCTTTGCCCTTGTCCCGTATTCTCAGGACTTGTCCGCCCCTCTTTGCCCTTGTCCCGTATTCTCAGGACTTGTCCGCCCCTCTTTGCCCTTGTCCGCCCCTCTTTGCCCTTGTCCGCCCCTCTTTGCCCTTGTCCGCCCCTCTTTGCCCTTGTCCGCCCCTCTTTGCCCTTGTCCGCCCCTCTTTGCCCTTGTCCGCCCCTCTTTGCCCTTGTCCCGTATTCTCAGCACTTGTCCGCCCCTCTTTGCCCTTGTCCGCCCCTCTTTGCCCTTGTCCGCCCCTCTTTGCCCTTGTCCCGTATACTCTGCCCTTGTCCGCCCCTCTGTGCCCTTGTCCCGTATTCTCAGCACTTGTCCGCCCCTCTTGGCCCTTGTCCGCCCCTCTTTGCCCTTGTCCTGTATTCTCAGCACTGTCCGCAACTCTTTGCAATTTTCCGCCCCTCTTTGCCCTTGTCCGCCCCTCTTCACTTGTCCGCCCCTCTTTGCCCTTGTCCGCCCCTTTTTGCACTTGTCCCGTATTCTCAGCCCTTGTCCGACCCTCTTTGCCCTTGTCCGACCCTCTTTGCCCTTGTCCGCCCCTCTTTGCCCTTGTCCACATATCTTTGCCCTTGTCCGCCCCTCTTTGCCCTTGTCCCGCATTCTCAGCACTTGTCCGCCCCTCTTTGCCCTTGTCTGCCCCTCTTTGCCCTTGTCCCGTATTCTCAGCACTTGTCCGCCCATTTTTGCTCTTGTCCAACCCTCTTTGAACTTGTCCGCTTCTCTTTGCCCTAGTCCGCCTCTCTTTGCACTTGTCCGAGCCTCTTTGCCCTTGTCCGACACTCTTTGCCCTTGTCCCGTATTAACCGCAATTGTCCGCCCCTCTTAGCCCTTGTCCGCCCTTCTTTGCCCTTGTCCGCCCCTGTTTGACATTTTCCGCCCCTCTGTGCGCTTGTCCCGTATTCTCAGCACTTGTCCGCCCCTCTGTGCCCTTGTCCCGTATTCTCAGCACTTGTCCGCCCCTCTTGGCCCTTGTCCGCCCCTCTTTGCCCTTGTCCCGTATTCTCAGCACTTGTCCGCACCTCTTTGCAATTGTCCGCCCCTCTTTGTCCTTGTCCGCCCCTCTTAGCCCTTGTCCCGTATTCTCAGCACTTGTCCGACCCTCTTTTCCCTTGTCCGACCCTCTTTTCCCTTGTCCGACCCTCTTTTCCCTTGTCCGACCCTCTTTTCCCTAGTCCGACCATCTTTGCCCTTGTCCGACCCTCTTTTCCCTTGTCCGCCCCTCTTTGCCTTGACCGCCCCTCTTTGCACTTGTCTGCCCCTCTTTGCCCTTTTCTCGTTTTCTCAGCACTTGTCCTCCCCTCTTTGCCCTTGTCCCGTATTCTCAGCACTTGTCCGCCCCTCTTTGCCCTTGTCCGCCCCTCTTTGCCCTTGTCCGCCCCTCTTTGCCCTTGTCCGCCCCTCTTTGCACTTGTCCCGTATGCACAGCACTTGTCCGACCCTCTTTGCCCTTGTCCCGTATTCTCAGGACTTGTCCGCCCCTCTTTGCCCTTGTCCCGTATTCTCAGGACTTGTCCGCCCCTCTTTGCCCTTGTCCGCCCCTCTTTGCCCTTGTCCGCCCCTCTTTGCCCTTGTCCGCCCCTCTTTGCCCTTGTCCGCCCCTCTTTGCCCTTGTCCGCCCCTCTTTGCCCTTGTCCGCCCCTCTTTGCCCTTGTCCGCCCCTCTTTGCCCTTGTCCGCCCCTCTTTGCCCTTGTCCCGTATTCTCAGCACTTGTCCGCCCCTCTTTGCCCTTGTCCGCCCCTCTTTGCCCTTGTCCGCCCCTCTTTGCCCTTGTCCCGTATACTCTGCCCTTGTCCGCCCCTCTGTGCCCTTGTCCCGTATTCTCAGCACTTGTCCGCCCCTCTTGGCCCTTGTCTGCCCCTCTTTGCCCTTGTCCCGTATTCTCAGCACTGTCCGCAACTCTTTGCAATTTTCCGCCCCTCTTTGCCCTTGTCCGCCCCTCTTCACTTGTCCGCCCCTCTTTGCCCTTGTCCGCCCCTTTTTGCACTTGTCCCGTATTCTCAGCCCTTGTCCGACCCTCTTTGCCCTTGTCCGCCCCTCTTTGCCCTTGTCCACATATCTTTGCCCCTGTCCGCCCCTCTTTGCACTTGTCCGCCCCTCTTTGCCCTTGTCCCGCATTCTCAGCACTTGTCCGCCCCTTTTTGCCCTTGTCTGCCCCTCTTTGCCCTTGTCTGCCCCTCTTTGCCCTTGTCCCGTATTCTCAGCACTTGTCCACCCCTCTTTGGCCTTGTCCGACCCCCTTTACACTTGTCCCGTATTCTCAGCACTTGTCCGCCCATTTTTGCTCTTGTCCAACCCTCTTTGAACTTGTCCGCACCTCTTTGCCTTTGTCCGTCCCCTTTTTGCCCCTGTCCTCCTCTCTTTGCTCCTGTCGGACCCTCTTTGCCCTTGTCCGCCCCTCTTTGCCCTTGTCCGACTCTCTTTGCCCTTGTCCGCCCCTCCTTTCCCTTGTCCGCCCCTCTTTGCCCTTGTCCCTTATTCTCAGCACTTGTCCGCTTCTCTTTGCCCTTGTCCGCCCCTCTTTGCCCTTGTCCGCCCCTCTTTGCCCTTGTCCGCCCCTCTTTGCCCTTGTCCGCCCCTCTTTGCCCTTGTCCGCCCCTCTTTGCCCTTGTCCGCCCCTCTTTGCCCTTGTCCGCCCCTCTTTGCCTTTGTCCGCCCCTCTTTGCCCTTGTCCGCCCCTCTTTGCCCTTGTCCGCCCCTCTTTGCCCTTGTCCGCCCCTCTTTGCCCTTGTCCGCCCCTCTTTGCCCTTGTCCGCCCCTCTTTGCCCTTGTCCGCCCCTCTTTGCCCTTGTCCGCCCCTCTTTGCCCTTGTCCCGTATTCTCAGCACTTGTCCGCCCCTCTTTGCCCTTGTCCGCCCCTCTTTGCCCTTGTCCCGTATTCTCAGCACTTGTCCGCCCCTCTTTGCCCTTGTCCGCCCCTCTTTGCCCTTGTCCGCCCCTCTTTGCCCTTGTCCGCCCCTCTTTGCCCTTGTCCCGTATACTCTGCCCTTGTCCGCCCCTCTGTGCCCTTGTCCCGTATTCTCAGCACTTGTCCGCCCCTCTTGGCCCTTGTCTGCCCCTCTTTGCCCTTGTCCCGTATTCTCAGCACTGTCCGCAACTCTTTGCAATTTTCCGCCCCTCTTTGCCCTTGTCCGCCCCTCTTCACTTGTCCGCCCCTCTTTGCCCTTGTCCGCCCCTTTTTGCACTTGTCCCGTATTCTCAGCCCTTGTCCGACCCTCTTTGCCCTTGTCCGCCCCTCTTTGCCCTTGTCCACATATCTTTGCCCTTGTCCGCCCCTCTTTGCACTTGTCCGCCCCTCTTTGCCCTTGTCCCGCATTCTCAGCACTTGTCCGCCCCTTTTTGCCCTTGTCTGCCCCTCTTTGCCCTTGTCCCGTATTCTCAGCACTTGTCCACCCCTCTTTGGCCTTGTCCGACCCCCTTTACACTTGTCCCGTATTCTCAGCACTTGTCCGCCCATTTTTGCTCTTGTCCAACCCTCTTTGAACTTGTCCGCACCTCTTTGCCTTTGTCCGTCCCCTTTTTGCCCCTGTCCTCCTCTCTTTGCTCTTGTCGGACCCTCTTTGCCCTTGTCCGCCCCTCTTTGCCCTTGTCCGACTCTCTTTGCCCTTGTCCGCCCCTCCTTTCCCTTGTCCGCCCCTCTTTGCCCTTGTCCCTTATTCTCAGCACTTGTCCGCTTCTCTTTGCCCTTGTCCGCCCCTCTTTGCCCTTGTCCGCCCCTCTTTGCCCTTGTCCGCCCCTCTTTGCCCTTGTCCGCCCCTCTTTGCCCTTGTCCGCCCATCTTTGCATTTGTCCACCCCTCTTTGAACTTGTCCCGTATTCTCAGCACTTGTCCGCCCCTCTTTGCCCTTGTCCGACCCTCTTTGCCCTTGTCCGCCCCTCTTTGCCCTTGTCCGCCCCTCTTTGCCCTTGTCCGCCCCTCTTTGCCCTTGTCCGCCCCTCTTTGCCCTTGTCCGCCCCTCTTTGCCCTTGTCCGCCCCTCTTTGACCTTATCTGCTCCTCTTTGCACTTGTATGCCCCTCTTTGCCCTTGTCCGCCCCTCTTTGCACTTGTCCGCCCCTCTTTGCCCTTTTACGCCCCTCCTTCCCCTTGTCCGACTCTCTTTGCCCTTGTCCGACCCTCTTTGCCCATCTCCTGTATTTTCGGCACTTCTCCGCCCCTCTTTGCCCTGGTCCGCCCCTCTTTTCCCTGGTCCGCCCCTCTTTGCCCTTGTCCGCCCCTCTTTGCACTTTTCCACCCCTCATTGCACTTGTCCGCCCCTCTTTCCCCTTGTCCGCCCCTCTTTGCCCGTGTCCGCGCCTCTTTGTGCTTGTCCCGTATTGTCTGCACTTTTCCGCCCCTCTTTGCCCTTGTCCGCCCCTCTTTCCCCTTGTCCCGTATTCACAGCACTTGTCCGCCCCTCTTTGCCCTTGTGCGCCCCTCATTTCCATTTTCCGCCCCTCTTTGCCCTTGTCCGCCCCTCTTTGAACTTGTCCGCCCCTCTTTGCCTTTGTCCGCCCCCTCTTTGCCTTTGTCCGCCCCCTCTTTGCCCTTGTCCGCCCCTCTTTGCCCTTGTCCGCCCCTCTTTGCCCTTGTCCGCCCCTCTTTGCCCTGGTCCGCCCCTCTTTGCCCTGGTCCGCCCCTCTTTGTCCTGGTCCGCCCCTCTTTGCCCTTGTCTGCCCTTCTTTGCACTTTTCCACACCTCATTGCACTTGTCCGCCCCTCTTTGCCCTTGTCCCGTATTCTCAGCCCTTGTCCGCCACTCTTTGCCCTTGTCTGCCCATCTTTGCACTTTTCCGCCCCTCCTTGCCCTTGTGCGACCCTCTTAGCCCTTGTCCAACCGTCTTTGCACTTGTCCGCCTCTCTTTGCCCTTGTCTGACCCTCTTTACCATTGTCCGCCCCTCTTTCCCTTGTCCCGTATTCTCCGCACTTGTCCGCCCCTCTTTGCCCTTGTCCGCCCCTCTTTGCCCTTGTCCGCCCCTCTTTGCCCTTGTCCGCCCCTCTTTGCCCTTGTCCGCCCCTCTTTGCACTTGTCCGCCCCTCTTTGCCCTTGTCCGCCCCTCTTTGCCCTTGTCCGCCCCTCTTTGCCCTTGTCCGCCCCTCTTAGCCCTTGTCCGCCCCTCTTTGCCCTTGTCCGCCCCTCTTTGCCCTTGTCCGCCCCTCTTTGCCATTGTCCCGTATTCTCCGGAATTCTCGGAAACTCTTTCCCCTTTTCCGACGCTCTTTGCTCTTGTCCCGTATTCTCCGCACTTCTCCGCCCCTCTTTGCCCTTGTCCACCCCTCTTTGCCCTTGTCCGCCCCTCTTTGCCCTTGTCCGCCCCTCTTTGCCCTTGTCCGCCCCTCTTTGCCCTTGTCCGCCCCTCTTTGCCCTTGTCCGCCCCTCTTTGCCCTTGTCCGCCCCTCTTTGACCTTGTCCGCCCCTCTTTGCCCTTGTCCGCCCCTCTTTGCACTTGTCCGCCCCTCTTTGCCCTTTTCCGCCCGTCCTTGCCCTTGTCCGACTCTCTTTGCCCTTGTCCGACCCTCTTTGCCCATCTCCTGTATTTTCGGCATTCTCCTACGCTCTTTGCTCTTGTCCGCCCCTCTTTGCCCTGGTCCGCCCCTCTTTGCCCTTATCCGCACCTCTTTGCACTTGTCCGCCTCTCTTTGCCCTTGTCCGCCCCTCTTTGCCCTTGTCCGCCCCTCTTTGCCATTGTCCGCCCCTCTTTGCCATTGTCCCGTATTCTCCGCGCTTGTCCGCCACTCTTTGCCCTTGTCCCGTATTCTCCGCCCTTGTCCGCCCCTCTTTGCCCTTGTCCGCCCCTCTTTGCCCTTGTCCGCCCCTCTTTGCCCTTGTCCTCCCCTCTATGCCCTTGTCCGCCCCTCTTTGCCCTTGTCCCGTATTCTCCACAATTGTCCGCCCCACTTGGCACTTGTCCCTTATTCTCCGCACTTCTCCATCCCTCTTTGCCTTTGTGCGACCCTCTTTACCCTTGTCTGCCCCTCTTTGACCTTGTCCTTCACTCTTTGCACTTGTCTTCCCCTCTTTGCCCTTGTCCCGTATTCTCCGCTCTTGTACGCCCCACTTTGCACTTGTCCACCCCTTTTTGCCCTTTTCCCGTATTCTCCACTCTTGTCCGCCCCTCTTTGCCCTTGTCCACACGTCATTGCCCTTGTCCCGTATTCTCCGCACTTGTCCGTCCCTCTTTGCTCTTGTCCGCCACTCTTTGCCCTTGTCCGCCACTCTTTGCACTTGTCCGCCCCTCTGTGCCCTTGTCCCGTATTCTCTGCCCTTCTCCGTACCTCTTTGCCCTTGTCCTGTATTCTCCGCACTTGTCTGTCCCTCTTTGCCCTTTTCCAACCCTCTTTGCACATGTCTGACACTCTTAACACTTTTCCCGTATTCTCCGAACTTGTCTGCTCCTCTTTGCCCTTTTCAGCCCCTCTTTGCCCTTGTCCACCCCTCTTGGCCTTTGTCCGCCCCTCTTTGCCCTTGTCCCGTATTCTCAGCACTTGTCCGCACCTCTTTGCAATTGTCCGCCCCTCTTTGCCCTTGTCCGCCCCTCTTTGCCCTTGTCCCGTATTCTCAGCACTTGTCCGACCCTCTTTTCCCTTGTCCGACCCTCTTTTCCCTTGTCCGACCCTCTTTTCCCTTGTCCGACCCTCTTTTCCCTAGTCCGACCCTCTTTTCCCTTGTCCGACCCTCTTTTCCCTTGTCCGACCCTCTTTTCCCTAGTCCGACCCTCTTTTCCCTAGTCCGACCCTCTTTGCCTTGACCGCCCCTCTTTGCACTTGTCTGCCCCTCTTTGCCCTTGTCTCGTTTTCTCAGCACTTGTCCGCCCCTCTTTGCCCTTGTCCCGTATTCTCAGCACTTGTCCGCTCCTCTTTGCCCTTGTCCGCCCCTCTTTGCCCTTGTCCGCCCCTCTTTGCACTTGTCCCGTATGCACAGCACTTGTCCGACCCTCTTTGCCCTTGTCCCGTATTCTCAGGACTTGTCCGCCCCTCTTTGCCCTTGTCCCGTATTCTTAGGACTTGTCCGCCCCTCTTTGCCCTTGTCCGCCCCTCTTTGCCCTTGTCCGCCCCTCTTTGCCCTTGTCCGCCCCTCTTTGCCCTTGTCCGCCCCTCTTTGCCCTTGTCCGCCCCTCTTTGCCCTTGTCCGCCCCTCTTTGCCCTTGTCCCGTATTCTCAGCACTTGTCCGACCCTCTTTGCCCTCGTCCACCCCTCTTTGCCCTTGTCCCGTATACTCTGCCCTTGTCCGCCCCTCTGTGCCCTTGTCCCGTATTCTCAGCACTTGTCCGCCCCTCTTGGCCCTTGTCCGCCCCTCTTTGCCCTTGTCCCGTATTCTCAGCACTGTCCGCACCTCTTTGCAATTGTCCGCCCCTCTTTGCCCTTGTCCGCACCTCTCTGCCCTTGTCCGCCCCTCTTTGCCCTTGTCCGCCCCTTTTTGCACTTGTCCCGTATTCTCAGCCCTTGTCCGACCCTCTTTGCCCTTGTCCGCCCCTCTTTGCCCTTGTCCACATATCTTTGCCCTTGTCCGCCCCTCTTTGCACTTGTCCGCCCCTCTTTGCCCTTGTCCCGCATTCTCAGCACTTGTCCGCCCCTTTTTGCCCTTGTCTGCCCCTCTTTGCCCTTGCCCCGTATTCTCAGCACTTGTCCACCCCTCTTTGGCCTTGTCCGACCCCCTTTTCACTTGTCCCGTATTCTCAGCACTTGTCCGCCCATTTTTGCTCTTGTCCAACCCTCTTTGAACTTGTTCGCTTCTCTTTGCCCTAGTCCGCCTCTCTTTGCCCTTGTCCACCCCTCTTTGCACTTGTCCCGTATTCTCAGCACTTGTCCGCCCCTCTTTGCCCTTGTCCCGTATTCTCAGCACTTGTCCACCCCTCTTTGCCCTTGTCCCCTATGTTCAGGTCTTTTCCGACCCACTTTTTGCCCTTGTCCGCCCCTCTTTGCCCTTGTCCGCCCCTCTTTGCCCTTGTCCGCCCCTCTTTGCCCTTGTCCGCCCCTCTTTGCCCTTGTCCGCCCCTCTTTGCCCTTGTCCGCCCCTCTTTCCCCTTGTCCGCCCCTCTTTCCCCTTGTCCGCCCCTCTTTGCCCTTGTCCGCGCCTCTTTGCACTTTTCCCGTATTCTCTGCACTTGTCCGCCCATCTTTGCCCTTGTCCGCCCCTCTTTGCCCTTGTCCCGTATTCACAGCACTTGTCTGCCCCTCTTTGCCCTTGTGCGCCCCTCTTTGCCCTTGTCCGCCCCTCTTTGCCCTTGTCCGCCCCTCTTTGCCCTTGTCCGCCCCTCTTTGAACTTGTCCGCCCCTCCTTGAACTTCTCCGCCCCCTCTTTGCCTTTGTCCGCCCCCTCTTTGCCCTTGTCCGCCCCTATTTGCCCTTGTCCGCCCCTCTTTGCCCTTGTCCGCCCCTCTTTGCCCTTGTCCGCCCCTCTTTGCCCTTGTCCGCCCCTCTTTGCCCTTGTCCCTTTTTCTCAGGAATTGTCCGCCCCTCTTTGCCCTTGTCCGCCCCTCTTTGCCCTTGTCCGCCCGTCTTTGCACTTGTCCGCCCATCTTTGCCTTTGTCCACCCCTCTTTGAACTTGTCCCGTATTCTCAGCACTTGTCCGCCCCTCATTGCCCTTGTCCGCCCCTCATTGCCCTTGTCCGCCCCTCTTTGCCCTTGTCCGCCCCTCTTTGCCCTTGTCCGCCCCTCTTTGCCCTTGTCCGCCCCTCTTTGCCCTTGTCCGCCCCTCTTTGCCCTTGTCCGCCCGTCTTTGCCCTTTTACGCCCCTCCTTGCCCTTGTCCGACTCTCTTTGCCCTTGTCCGACCCTCTTTGCCCATCTCCTGTATTTTCGGCACTTCTCCGCCCCTCTTTGCCCTGGTCCGCCCCTCTTTGCACTTGTCCGCCCCTCTTTGCACTTGTCCGCCCCTCTTTGCCCTTTTACGCCCCTCCTTGCCCTTGTCCGACTCTCTTTGCCCTTGTCCGACCCTCTTTGCCCATCTCCTGTATTTTCGGCACTTCTCCGCCCCTCTTTGCCCTGGTCCGCCCCTCTTTGCCCTGGTCCGCCCCTCTTTGCCCTGGTCCGCCCCTCTTTGCCCTTGTCCGCACCTCTTTGCCCTTGTCTGCCCCTCTTTGCACTTTTCCACCCCTCATTGCACTTGTCCGCCCCTCTTTGCCCTTGTCCCGTATTCTCCGCACTTGTCCGACACTCTTTGCACATGTCTGCCCATCTTTGCACTTTTCCGCCCCTCCTTGCCCTTGTCCGCCCCTCTTTGCCCTTGTCCGCCCCTCTTTCCCCTTGTCCGCCCCACTTTGCCCCTGTCCGCGCCTCTTTGCACTTGTCCCGTATTCTCTGCACTTGTCCGCCCCTCTTTGCCCTTGTGCGCCCCTCATTTCCATTGTCCGCCCCTCTTTGCCCTTGTCCGCCCCTCTTTGACCTTGTCCTTCACTCTTTGCACTTGTCTTCCCCTCTTTGACCTTGTCCCGTATTCTCCACACTTGTACGCCCCACTTTGCCCTTGTCAACCCCTTTTTGCCCTTTTCCCGTATTCTCCACTCTTGTCCGCCCCTCTTTGCCCTTGTCCACACGTCATTGCCCTTGTCCCGTATTCTCCGCACTTGTCCGTCCCGCTTTGCCCTTGTCCGCCACTCTTTGCCCTTGTCCGCCACTCTTTGCCCTTGTCCGCCACTCTTTGCCCTTGTCCGCCCCTCTGTGCCCTTGTCCCGTATTCTCTGCCCTTCTCCGTACCTCTTTGCCCTTGTCCTGTATTCTCCGCACTTGTCTGTCCCTCTTTGCCCTTTTCCAACCCTCTTTGCACATGTCTGACACTCTTTCCACTTTTCCCGTATTCTCCGAACTTGTCTGCTCCTCTTTTCCCTTTTCAGCCCCTCTTTGCCCTTGTCCACCCCTCTTTGCCCTTGTCCACCTCTCTTTGCCCTTGTCCCGTATTCTCCGCACTTGTCTGTCCCTCTTTGCCCTTTTCCCGTATTCTCCGCACTTGTCCGCTCCTCTTTGCCATTTTCAGCCCATCTTTGCCCTTGTCCGCCCCTCTTTGTGCTTGTCCATCTCTCTTGGCCCTTGTCCAGTATTCTCCGCATTTGTCCGCCTTTCTTTGCCCTTGTCCGCCCCTCTTTGCCCTTGTACCGTATTCTCCGCACTTCTCTGCCCCTGTTTGCACTTTTCCCGTATTCTCTGTACTTCTCCGCTCCTCTTTGGCCTTGTCCACCCCTCTTTGAGCTTGTCACCTCCTCTTTGCCGTTGTCCGCCCCTCTTTGCACTTGTCTGCCCCTCTTTGACCTTGTCTGTCCCTTTTCCACTTGTCCGCCCCTCTCTGCCCTTGTCTACCCCTCTTAGTCCTTGTCCGCCCCTCTATGCACTTGTCCCGTATTCTCAGCAATTCTCCGCCCCTCTTTGCCCTTGTCCCGTATTCTCCGCACCTCTCCAACCCTCTTTGCCCTTCTCCGACCCTCTTTGCCTTTGTCCTTCCCTCTGTGCCCTTGTCCGCCCCTCTTTGCCATTGTCCGCCCCTCTTTGCCCTTTTCCGCCCCACTTTGCCCTTGTCAGCCCCTCTTTGCACTTGTCCCGTATTCTCTGCCCTTGTCCGCAAATATTTGCCTTGTCCCGTATTCTCCGCCCTTGTCCGACCCTCCTTTCCCTTGTCCCTTATTATCAGCCCTTCTCCGCCTGTCTGTGCCCTTGTCCACCCGTCTTTGCCCTTGTCCGCACATCTTTGCCCTTGTCCGCACGTCTTTGCCCTTCTCCGTCAGTCTTATCCCTTGTCCGCCCCTCTTTGCAATTCTCCGCCCGTCTTTGCCTTTGTCCGCCCATCTTTTCCCTTGTCCCGTATTCTCCCCCCATTGTACGCCCCTCTTTGAATTTGTCCCGTATTCTCCACACTTGTCGGCCACTCTTTGCACTTGTCCGCCCCTCTTTGCCCTTGTCCGCCCCTTTTTGCCCTTCTCCGCCCCCTTTGACCTTGTCGCCCCTCTTTGCCCTTTTCCGCCCCTCTTTGCCCTTGTCCAGTATTCTCCGGAATTCTCCGCCCCTCTTTGCCCTTTTCCGCTGCTCTTGGCCCTTGTCGCGTATTCTCCGCAATTCTCTGCCCCTCTTTGCCCTTGTCCACCCCTCTTTGCCCTTCTCCGCCCTTCTTTGCCCTTGTCCACCCCTCCTTGCCCTTCTCCGCCCCTCTTTGCCCTTGTCCCGTATTTTCCGCACTTCTCCGCCCCTTCTTTGCTCTTTTCCGGCCCTCTTTGCCCTTGTCCGTCAATTTTTGCCTTTTCCGCACGTCTATGCCCTTGCCCGCCCGTCTATGCCCTTGCCCCTTCTTCTCCGCACTTCTCCGCCTTTTCTTTACCCTTGTCCGCCCCTCTTTACCCTTGTCCGCCCCTCTTTGCCCTTGTCTCGTATTCTCCGAAATTCTCCGACCCTCTTTGCCCTTGTCGTTCCCTCTTTGCACTTTTCCCCCTTCTTTGCCCTTGTCCGTCCCTCTTTGCCCTTGTCCGTCCCTCTTTGCACTTGTCCGACCCTCTTTGCACTTGTCCGCCCCTCTTTGAACTTTTCAGCCCCTCTTTCCTCTTGTCCGCCCCTCTTTACACTTGTCTGACCCTCTTTGCCCTTGTCCGACCCTCTTTGCCCTCGTCCCGTATTCTACGCACTTGTCTGCCCCTCTTTGCACTTGTCCGCCACTATTTTCCTTTGTCCGCCCCTCTTTGCCCTTGGTCGCCCCTCTTTGCCCTAATCCCGTAATCTCCGCAACTGTCCGACCCTCTTTGCCCTTGACCGCCCCTCTTTGCCCTTGTCCACCCCTCAATGCCCTTGTCCGCCCCTCTTTGCCTTTGTCTGGCTCTCTTTGCACTTCTCCGACCCTCTTTGCACTTGTCCCGTATTCTACGCACTTCTCCGCCTCTCTTTGCCCTTTTCCACCCCTCTTTCCCTTGTCTGCCCCTCTTTGAACTTCTCCGCCCCTCTTTGCAATTCTCTGCCCGTCTTTGCCATTGTCCGCCCCTCTTTGCCCTTGTACACCCCTCTTAGCTCTTGTCCGCTCCTCTTTGCCCTTTTCCGCTCCTCTTTGCCCTTTTCAGCCCTTCTTTGCCCTTGTCCACCCTCTTTGCCATTGTCCACCCTCTTTGCCATTGTCCGCCCCTCTTTGCCCTTGTCCTGAATTTTCCGCCCTTGTCCGCCCCTCTTTGCACTTGTCCCTTATTCTCCGCCCTTGTCCGACCCTCTTTGCCCTTGTCAGCCCCTCTTTGCCCTTGTCCGCCCCTCTTTGCACTTGTCTGCCCCTCTTTGCCCTTGACCCGTGTTCTCTGCCTTTGTCCACCATTCTTTTCACTTGTCCCGTGTTCTCTTCACTTGTCCGCCCCTTTTTGCCCTTGTCCCGTACTCTCCGATCTTGTCCACCCCTCTTTGCACTTGTCCGCCCCTCTTTGCCCTTCTCCGTCCCCTTTGCACTTCTCCACCCCGCTTTGCCATTGTCCGCCCCTCTTTGCTCTTCTCCACACCTCTTTGCCCTTGTCCGCCCCTGTTTTCACTTGTCCGCCCCTCTTTGCCCTTGTCCCGTGTTCTCCGCACTTCTCCGCCCCACTTTGCTCTTCTCCGCACTTCTTTGCCCTTGTCCGCCCCTCTTTGCCCTTGTCCGCCCCTCTTTGCCCTTGTCCGCCCCTCTTTGCCCTTGTCCGCCCCTCTTTGCCCTTGTCTGACACTCTTTACCCTTGTCCGCCCCTCTTTGCCCTTGTCCGACCCTCTTTGCCCTTGTCCGACCCTCTTTGCCCTTGTCCGCCCCTCTTTGCACTTGTCTGCTATTCTCCGCACTTGTCCGCCTCTCTTTTCCCTTTTCCGCCCATATTTGCCCTTGTCCGCCCCTCTTTGCCATTGTCCCGTATTCTCCGCATATCTCCGTCCTCTTTGCCCTTGTCTGGCCCTCTTTGCCCTTGTCCGCCCATCTTTGCCTTTCTCCGCCCGTCTTTGCTCTTGTCCGCCCCCCCTTTAACTTGACGCCCCCTCTTTTCCCTTGTCCGCCCCTCTTTTCCCTTTTCCGCCCCTCTTTGCCCTTTTCCGCCCCTCTTTGCACTTTTCCACCCCTCTTTGCCCTTGTCCACCCCTCTTTGCCCTCGTCCACCCCTCTTTGCCCTTTTCCACCCCTCTTTGCCCTTGTCCCATATTAACCGCACTTCTCAGTCCCACATTGCCCTTGTCCGCCTCTCTTTGCTCTTCTACCCCTCTTTGCACTTGTCCGCCCCTCTTTGCCCTTTTCCCGTAATCTCCGCCCTTGTCCGACCCTCTTTCCCCTTGTCCGCCCCTATTTGCCCTTGTCCGATCCTCTTTGCCCTTGTCCGATCCTCTTTGCCCTTGTCCGCCCCTCTTTGCACTTGTACGCCCTTCTTTGCCCTTGTCCGACCCTCTTTTCCCTGGTCCGCCCCTCTTTGCCCTTGTCAGCCCCTCTTTGCCCTTGTCCACTCCCCTTTGCTAATGTCCGAACCTCTTTCACCTTGTCCGCCCCTCGTTGCCCTTGTCCAGTATTCTACACACTTGTCCGCCTCTCTTTACACTTCTCCCGTATTCTCCGCACTTGTCTGCTCGCCTTTGCCCTTGTCTGCACCTCTTTGCCCTTGTCCGCCCCTCTTTGCCCATGTCCAACCCTCATTGCGCTTGTCCCATATTCTCCGCACTTGTCCGCCCCTCTTTGACCTTGTCCGCCCCTCTTTGCACTTTTCCCGTATTCTCCGCCCTTATCCGCCCCTCTTTGAACTTGTCCGCCTCTCTTTGCCCTTGTCCGACCCTCTTTGCCCTTGTCCCGTATTCTCCGCAGTTGTCCGCCCCTCTTTGATATTGTCCGCCTCTCTTTGCCCTTGTCCTACTCTCTTTGCAATGTCCCGACTTCTCCGCCCTTGTCCGCCCCTCTTTGACCTTGTCCGTCCCTCTTTGCCCTTATCCGCCACTCTTTCCACTTCTCCGACCCTGTTTGCCCTTGTCAGCCCCTCTTTGCCCTTGTCCGCCCCTCTTTGCCCTTGTCCGCCCCTCTTTGCCCTTGTCCGCCCCTCTTTGCCCTTGTCCGCCCCTCTTTGCCCTTGTCCGCCCCTCTTTGCCCTTGTCCGCCCCTCTTTGCCCTTTTCCGCTCCTCTTTGCCCTTTTCCGCCCCTCTTTGCCCTTGTCCGCCCCTCTTTGCCCTTGTCCGCCCCTCTTAGCCCTTGTAAGCTACTCTTTGACCTTGTCGGCCCCTCTTTGCGCTTGTCCGACCCTCTTTGCCCTTGTCCTGTATTCTCCGCACTTCTCCGCCCTCTTTGCCCTTGCCCGCCCCTCTTTGCACTTGCCCACCCCTCTTTGCCCTTGCCCGCCCCTCTTTGCCCTTGCCCGCCCCTCTTTGCCCTTGCCCGCCCCTCTTTGCAATTGTCCGCCCCTCTTTGCACTTGTCCGCCCCTCTTTGCCCTTGTGCAACCCTCTTTGACCTTGTCCCGTATTCTCCGCCCTTGTCCGGCCCTCTTTGCCCTTGTCCCGTATTATCCTCAATTGTCCGCCCCTATTTGCCTTTGTCCCGTATTCTCCACACTTGTCCGCCCCTCTTTGCCCTTGTCACCTATACTCCGCCCTTCTCCGCGACTCTTTGCCCTTGTCCCGTGTTCTCCACAATTGTCCGCTCCTCTTTGCCCTTGTCCGCACCTCTTTGCTTTTGTCCTACCCACTTTGCTCTTGTCCGACCCTATTTGCCCTTGTCCGACCCTCTTTGCCCTTGTCCGACCCTCTTTGCCCTTGTCCGACCCTCTTTGCCCTTGTCCGACCCTCTTTGTCCTTGTCCCATATTCTCCGCACTTTTCCTCCCCTCTTTGCCCTATTCCCATATTCTCCGCTCCTCTTTGCCCTTGTCTGCCCCTCTTTGCCCTTGTCAGCCCCTCTTTGCCCTTGTCCCGTATTCTCGGCCCTTTTCCACCCCTCTTTGCCCTTCTCCCGTATTCTCCGACCTTATCTGCCCCTCTTTGCACTTTTCAATTATTCTCTGCACTTGTCCGCCCCTCTTTGACGTTGTCCCGTATTCTCCGCCCTTGTCAGCCCCTCTTTGCCCTTGTCCCGTATTCTCAGCCCTTCTCTGCCCCTCTTTGCCCGTGTCCCGTATTCTCCACCCTTGTCAGCCCCTCTTTGCCCTTTTCCCATATTCTGCGCCCTTGTCAGCCCCTCTTTGCAGTTTTCCCGTATTCTCCGCCCTTATCCGCCCCTCTTTGTCCTTCTTCCGTATTCTCAAAAATTGTCCGCCCCTCTTAGCCCTTGTCCGCCCCTCTTAGCCCTTGTCCGCCCCTCTTAGCCCTTGTCCGCCCCTCTTAGCCCTTGTCCGCCCCTCTTAGCCCTTGTCCGCCCCTCTTTGCACTTGTCCGCCCCTCTTTGCCATTCTGCGCACCTCTTTGCACTTGTGCGCCCCTCTTTGCCCTGATGCACCCCTCTTTCCCTTGTCCACCCCTCTTTGCACTTGTCCCGTATTATCCGCCCTTGTCCGACCCTGTTTACACTTGACCCGTATTCTCCACCCTTGTCCGCCCCTCTTTGCCCTTGTCCCGTATTCTCCGCCCTTGTCCGCCCCTCTTTGCCCTTGTCTTGTATTCTCCGCACTTCTCCGACCCTCTTTGCCCTTGTCGGCCCCTCTTTGCCCTTGTCCGCTCTCTTTACCCTTGTCCCGTATTCTCCGCAATTGTCCGCCCCTCTTTGCCCTTTTCCGCCCCTCTTTGCCCTTTTCCGCCCCTCTTTGCCTTTGTTCGCCCCTCTTTGCCCTTGTTCCGTATTCTCCGAACTTGTCTGCCCCTCTTTGCAATTGTCAAGTATTCTCCGCCCTTGTCCGCCCCTCTTTGCCCTGGTCCCGTATTCTCAGCCCTTCTCTGCCCCTCTTTGCCCGTGTCCCGTATTCTCCACCCTTGTCAGCCCCTCTTTGCCCTTTTCCCATATTCTCCGCCCTTGTCCGCTCCTCTCTGCCCTTCTTCCGTATTCTCCAAAATTGTCCGCCCCTCTTTGCAGTTGTACGGCCCTCTTTGCCCTTGTCCGCCCCTCTTTGCCCTTTTCCGCCCCTCTTTGCCCTTGTCCGTCCCTCTTTGCCCTTGTGCACCCCTCTTTGCCATTGTCCGCCCCTCTTTGCCATTGTCCGCCCCTCTTTGCCATTGTCCGCCCCTCTTTGCCATTGTCCGTCCCTCTTTGCACTTGTCCGTCCCTCTTTGCACTTGTCCGTCCCTCTTTGCCCTTGTCCCATATTATCCGCAATTGTCCACCCCTATTTGCCCTTGTCCCGTATTCTCCACACTTGTCCGCCCCTCTTTGCCCTTGTCCCGTATACTCCGCCCTTCTCCGCCCCTCTTTGCCCTTGTCCTGTGTTCTCCACCATTGTCCGCCCCTCTTGGCCCTAGTGCGCCCCTTTTTGCCTTTGTCCGCCCCTCTTTGCCCTTGTCCGACCGTCTTTGCCATTGTCCCGTATTCTCGGTACTTCTAAGCCCCTCTTTGCCTTTGTCCCGTATTCTTTGCCCTTCTCCGCCCCTCTTTGCTCTTATCTGCCCCTGTTTGCCCTTGTCCGCCCCTCTTTGCCCTTCTCCCCACCTCTTTGACCTTGTCCGCCCCCTGTGCACTTGTCCGCCCCTCCTTGCCTTTCTCCGCCCCTCTTTGCTCTTGTCCGCCCCTCTTTGCTTTTGTCTGCCCCTCTTTGCTTTTGTCCGACACTCTTTGCCCTTGTCCGACACTCTTTGCCCTTGTCCGACCCTCTTTGCCCTTGTCCGACCCTCTTTGCCCTTGTCCGACCCTCTTTGCCCTTGTCCGACCCTCTTTGTCCTTGTCCCGTATTCTCCGAACTATTCCTCCCCTCTTTGCCATATTCCCATATTCTCCGCTCCTCTTTGCCCTTGTCTGCCCCTCTTTGCCCTTGTAAGCCCCTCTTTGCACTTGTCCGCCCCTCTTTGCCCTTGTCCGCCCCTGTTTGCACTTGTCCATCCCTCTTTGCCCTTGTGCGCCCCTCTTTGCACTTGTGCGCTCCTCTTTGCACTTGTCCGCCCCTCTTTGCCATTGTCCGCCCCTCTTTGCACTTGTCCGTCCCTCTTTGACCTTGTCCCGTATTATCCGTAATTGTCCGCCCCTATTTGCCCTTGTCCCGTATTCTCCACACTTGCCCGCCCCTCTTTGCCCTTGTCCCGTATACTCCGCCCTTCTCCGCCCCTCTTTGCCCTTGTCCCGTGTTCTCCACCATTGTCCGCCCCTCTTTGCCCTAGTTCGCCCCTTTTTGACTTTGTCTGCCCCTCTTTTCCCTTGTCCGACCGTCTTTGCCATTGTCCCGTATTCTCGGTACTTCTAAGCCCCTCTTTGCCTTTGTCCCGTATTCTTTGCCCTTGTCCGCCCCTCTTTGAAAATTATCTGCCCCTGTTTGCCCTTGTCCGCCCCTCTTTGCCCTTCTCCCCACCTCTTTGACCTTCTCCGCCACTCCTTGCGTTTCTCCGCCCCTCTTTGCCCTTGTCCGCCCCTCTTTGCCCTTGTCCGCCCCTCTTTGCTTTTGTCCGCCCCTCTTTGCCCTTGTCCGACCCTCTTTGCCCTTGTCCGACCCTCTTTGCCCTTGTCCGACCCTCTTTGCCCTTGTCCGCCCCTCTTTGCCCTTGTCCGCCCCTCTTTGCCCTTGTCAGCCCCTCTTTGCCCTTGTCCCGTATTCTCGGCCCTTTTCCACCCCTCTTTGCCCTTCTCACGTATTCTCCGACCTTATCTGCCCCTCTTTGCCCTTTTCCCATATTCTCCGCCCTTGTCCGCCCCTCTTTGCCATTGTCCTGTATTCTCCGCACTTCTCCGCCCCTCTTTGCCCTTGTCGGCCCCTCTTTGCCCTTGTCGCTCTCTTTACCCTTGTCCCGTATTCTCCGCAATTGTCCGCCCCTCTTTGCCCTTTTCCGCCCCTCTTTGTCTTTGTCCGCCCCTCTTTGCCCTTGTCCCGTATTCTCCGAACTTGTCTGCCCCTCTTTGCAATTGTCAAGTATTCTCCGCCCTTGTCCGCCCCTCTTTGCCCTTGTCCCGTATTCTCAGCCCTTCTCTGCCCCTCTTTGCCCGTGTCCCTTATTCTCCACCCTTGTCAGCCCCTCTTTGCCCTTTTCCCATATTCTCCGCCCTTGTCCGCTCCTCTCTGCCCTTGTCCCGTATTCTCCACACTTGCCCGCCCCTCTTTGCCCTTGTCCCGTATACTCCGCCCTTCTCCGCCCCTCTTTGCCCTTGTCCCGTGTTCTCCACCATTGTCCGCCCCTCTTTGCCCTAGTTCGCCCCTTTTTCACTTTGTCCGCCCCTCTTTGCCCTTGTCCGACCGTCTTTGCCATTGTCCCGTATTCTCGGTACTTCTAAGCCCCTCTTTGCCTTTGTCCCGTATTCTTTGCCCTTGTCCGCCCCTCTTTGAAAATTATCTGCCCCTGTTTGCCCTTGTCCGCCCCTCTTTGCCCTTCTCCCCACCTCTTTGACCTTGTGCGCCCCTCCTTGCCTTTCTCCGCCCCTCTTTGCTCTTGTCCGCCCCTCTTTGCCCTTGTCCGACCCTCTTTTCTTTTGTCTGCCCCTCTTTGCCCTTCTCCGACCCTCTTTGCCCTTGTCCGACCCTCTTTGCCCTTGTCCGACCCTCTTTGCCCTTGTCCGACCCTCTTTGCCCTTGTCCCGTATTCTCCGCACTTTTCCTCCTCTCTTTGCCCTATTCCCATATTCTCCGCTCCTCTTTGCCCTTGTCTGCCCCTCTTTGCCCTTGTCTGCCCCTCTTTGCCCTTGTAAGCCCCTCTTTGCCCTTGTCCGCCCCTCTTTGCCCTTGTCAGCCCCTCTTTGCCCTTGTCCCGTATTCTCGGCCCTTTTCCACCCCTCTTTGCCCTTCTCCCGTATTCTCCGAACTTATCTGCCCCTCTTTGCACTTTTCAATTATTCTCTGCACTTGTCCGCCCCTCTTTGACGTTGTCCCGTATTCTCCGCCCTTGTCAGCCCCTCTTTGCCCTTGTCCCGTATTCTCAGCCCTTCTCTGCCCCTCTTTGCCCGTGTCCCGTATTCTCCACCCTTGTCAGCCCCTCTTTGCCCTTTTCCCATATTCTCCGCCCTTGTCAGCCCCTCTTTGCAGTTTTCCCGTATTCTCCGCCCTTATCCGCCCCTCTTTGTCCTTCTTCCGTATTCTCAAAAATTGTCCGCCCCTCTTAGCCCTTGTCCGCCCCTCTTAGCCCTTGCCCGCCCCTCTTAGCCCTTGTCCGCCCCTCTTTGCAATTCTGCGCACCTCTTTGCACTTGTGCGCCCCTCTTTGCCCTGATGCACCCCTCTTTCCCTTCTCCACCCCTCTTTGCACTTGTCCCGTATTATCCGCCCTTGTCCGACCCTGTTTACACTTGACCCGTATTCTCCACCCTTGTCCGCCCCTCTTTGCCCTTGTCCCGTATTCTCCGCCCTTGTCCGCCCCTCTTTGCCCTTGTCCTGTATTCTCCGCACTTCTCCGCCCCTCTTTGCCCTTGTCGGCCCCTCTTTGCCCTTGTCCGCTCTCTTTACTCTTGTCCCGTATTCTCCGCAATTGTCCGCCCCTCTTTGCCCTTTTCCGCCCCTCTTTGCCTTTGTCCGCCCCTCTTTGCCCTTGTCCCGTATTCTCCGAACTTGTCTGCCCCTCTTTGCAATTGTCAAGTATTCTCCGCCCTTGTCCGCCCCTCTTTGCCCTTGTCCCGTATTCTCAGCCCTTCTCTGCCCCTCTTTGCCCGTGTCCCGTATTCTCCACCCTTGTCAGCCCCTCTTTGCCCTTTTCCCATATTCTCCGCCCTTGTCCGCTCCTCTCTGCCCTTCTTCCGTATTCTCCAAAATTGTCCGCCCCTCTTTGCCCTTTTCCGCCCCTCTTTGCACTTGTCCGTCCCTCTTTGCCCTTGTGCGCCCCTCTTTGCACTTGTGCGCCCCTCTTTGCACTTGTGCGCCCCTCTTTGCACTTGTGCGCCCCTCTTTGCCATTGTCCGCCCCTCTTTGCCATTGTCCGTCCCTCTTTGCACTTGTCCGTCCCTCTTTGCACTTGTCCGTCCCTCTTTGCCCTTGTCCCATATTATCCGCAATTGTCCAACCCTATTTGCCCTTGTCCCGTATTCTCCACACTTGTCCGCCCCTCTTTGCCCTTGTCCCGTATACTCCGCCCTTCTCCGCCCCTCTTTGCCCTTGTCCTGTGTTCTCCACCATTGTCCGCCCCTCTTTGCCCTAGTGCGCCCCTTTTTGCCTTTGTCCGCCCCTCTTTGCCCTTGTCCGACCGTCTTTGCCATTGTCCCGTATTCTCGGTACTTCTAAGCCCCTCTTTGCCTTTGTCCCGTATTCTTTGCCCTTCTCCGCCCCTCTTTGCTCTTATCTGCCCCTGTTTGCCCTTGTCCGCCCCTCTTTGCCCTTCTCCCCACCTCTTTGACCTTGTCCGCCCCCTGTGCACTTGTCCGCCCCTCCTTGCCTTTCTCCGCCCCTCTTTGCTCTTGTCCGCCCCTCTTTGCTTTTGTCTGCCCCTCTTTGCTTTTGTCTGTCCCTATTTGCCCTTGTCCGACACTCTTTGCCCTTGTCCGACCCTCTTTGCCCTTGTCCGAACCTCTTTGTCCTAGTCCCGTATTCTCCGAACTATTCCTCCCCTCTTTGCCCTATTCCCATATTCTCCGCTACTCTTTGCCGTTGGCTGCCCCTCTTTGCCCTTGTAAGCCCCTCTTTGCACTTGTCCGCCCCTCTTTGCCCTTGTCCGCCCCTGTTTGCACTTGTCCATCCCTCTTTGCCCTTGTGCGCCCCTCTTTGCACTTGTGCGCTCCTCTTTGCACTTGTCCGCCCCTCTTTGCCATTGTCCACCCCTCTTTGCACTTGTCCGTCCCTCTTTGCCCTTGTCCCGTATTATCCGTAATTGTCCGCCCCTATTTGCCCTTGTCCCGTATTCTCCACACTTGTCCGCCCCTCTTTGCCCTTGTCCCGTATACTCCGCCCTTCTCCGCCCCTCTTTGCCCTTGTCCCGTGTTCTCCACCATTGTCTGCCCCTCTTTGCCCTAGTTCGCCCCTTTTTGACTTTGTCCGCCCCTCTTTGCCCTTGTCCGACCGTCTTTGCCATTGTCCCGTATTCTCGGTACTTCTAAGCCCCTCTTTGCCTTTGTCCCGTATTCTTTGCCCTTGTCCGCCCCTCTTTGAAAATTATCTGCCCCTGTTTGCCCTTGTCCGCCCCTCCTTGCCTTTCTCCGCCCCTCTTTGCTCTTGTCCGCCCCTCTCTGCCCTTGACCGACCCTCTTTGCCCTTGTCCGACCCTCTTTGCCCTTCTCCGACCCTCTTTGCCCTTGTCCGACTCTCTTTGCCCTTGTCCGACCCTCTTTGCCCTTGTCCGACCCTCTTTGCCCTTGTCCGACCCTCTTTGCCCTTGTCCCGTATTCTCCGCACTTTTCCTCCTCTCTTTGCCCTATTCCCATATTCTCCGCTCCTCTTTGCCCTTGTCTGCCCCTCTTTGCCCTTGTAAGCCCCTCTTTGCCCTTGTAAGCCCCTCTTTGCCCTTGTCCGCCCCTCTTTGCCCTTGTCCGCCCCTCTTTGCCCTTGTCCGCCCCTCTTTGCCCTTGTCCGCCCCTCTTTGCCCTTGTCCCGTATTCTCGGCCCTTTTCCACCCCTCTTTGCCCTTCTCCCGTATTCTCCGACCTTATCTGCCCCTCTTTGCACTTTTCAATGATTCTCTGCCCTTGTCCGCCCCTCTTTGACGTTGTCCCGTATTCTCCGCCCTTGTCAGCCCCTCTTTGCAGTTGTCCCGTATTCTCCGCTCTTGTCCGCCCCTCTTTGCCCTTCTTCCGTATTCTCTAAAACTGTCCGCCCCTCTTTGCCCTTGTGCGCCCCTCTTTGCATTTGTGCGGCCCTCTTAGCCCTTGTCCGCCCCTCTTAGCCCTTGTCCGCCCCTCTTAGCCCTTGTCCGCCCCTCTTAGCCCTTGTCCGCCCCTCTTTGCACTTGTCCGCCCCTCTTTGCCATTCTGCGCACCTCTTTGCACTTGTGCGCCCCTCTTTGCCCTGATGCACCTTTCTTTCCCTTGTCCGCCCCTCTTTGCACTTGTCCCGTATTATCCGCCCTTGTCCACCCTTGTTTACTCTTGACCCGTATTCTCCACCCTTGTCCGCCCCTCTTTGCCCTTGTCCCGTATTCTCCACCCTTGTCCGCCCCTCTTTGCCCTTGTCCTGTATTCTCCGCACTTCTCCGCCCCTCTTTGCCCTTGTCGGCCCCTCCTTGCTCTTGTCCGCCCTCTTTGCCCTTGTCCCGTATTCTCCGCAATTGTCCGCCCCTCTTTGCCCTTTTCCGTCCCTCTTTGCCCTTTTCCGCCCCTCTTTGCCTTTGTCCGCCCCTCTTTGCCCTTGTCCCGTATTCTCCGAACTTGTCTGCCCCTCTTTGCAATTGTCAAGTATTCTCCGCCCTTTTCCGCCCCTCTTTGCCCTTGTCCCGTATTCTCAGCCCTTCTCTGCCACTCTTTGCCCGTGTCCCGTATTCTCCGCCCTTCTCCGCTCCTCTCTGCCCTTCTTCCGTATTCTCCAAAATTGTCCGCCCCTCTTTGCCCTTGTCCGTCCCTCTTTGCCCTTGTGCGCCCCTCTTTGCACTTGTGCACCCCTCTTTGCACTTGTCCGCCCCTCTTTGCCCTTGTGCACCCCTCTTTGACCTTGTGCCCCTCTCTTTGCCCTTGTCCCGTATTCTCCGCCCTTGTCCGCCCCTCTTTGCCCTTGTCCCGTATACTCTGCCCTTGTCCGCCCCTCTTTGCCCTTGTCCCGTATTCTACGCACTTCTCCTCCCCTTCTTTGCCATTGTCTGCCCCTTCTTTGCCCTTGTCCGCTCCTTTTCCTCTTGTCCGCCCCTCTTTGCCCTTGTCCGCCCCTCTTTGCCCTTGTCCGCCCCTCTTTGCCCTTGTCCGCCCCTCTTTGCCCTTGTCCGCCCCTCTTTGCCCTTGTCCGCCCCTCTTTGCCCTTGTCCGCCCCTCTTTGCCCTTGTCCGCCCCTCTTTGCCCTTGTCCGCCCCTCTTTGCCCTTGTCCCGTATTCTCCGCAATTCTCTGTCACTCTTTGCAATTGTCGGCCCCTCTTTGCACTTGTCCGCCCGTCTTTGGCATTGTCTGCCTGTCTTTTCCCTTGTCCTCCAAACATTGCGCTAGTCCGCCCCTGTTTTCACTTCTCCCGTATTGTCAGCACTTCTCGGTCACTCTTTGCCCTTGTCCGCCCCTCTTTGCCCTTGTCCGCTCCTCTTTGCCCTTGTCCGCCCCTCTTTGCCCTTGTCCCGTACTCTCCGTACTTCTCTGCCCCTTCTTTGTCCCTGTCCGCCATTCTTTGCCCTTGTCCTCCCCTCTTTGCCCTTCTCCGCCCCTCATTGCCCTTGTCCGCCCCTTTTTGCCATTGTCGGCCCCTCTTTGTCCTTATAAGCCCCCTTTGCCCTTGTCCGCCGTCTTTGCCCTTGTCCGCCCCTCTTTGCCCTTGTGCACCCCTCTTTGCCCTTGTCCGCCCCTCTTTGCCCTTGTCTGCCCCTATTTGCCCTTGTCCCATATTGTCCGCACATCTCCGCTCTGCTTACCATTTTCCACCCCTCTTTGCACTTGTCCAGTATTCTCCACCCCTCTTTGAATCTTGTCCGCCCCTCTTTGCCCTTGTCCGACTCTTTTTGCACTTGTCCACCCCTCTTTGCCCTTGTCCCGTATTCTCCACCATTTTCCGCCCCTCTTTGCCCTTGTCCGCCCCTCTTTGCCCTTGTCCGCCCCTCTTTGCCCTTGTCCGCCCCTCTTTGCCCTTGTCCGCCCCTCTTTGCCCTTGTCCGCCCCTCTTTGCCCTTGTCCGCCCCTCTTTGCCCTTGTCCTCCACTCTTTGCCCATGTCCCGTATTCTCCGCACTTGTCCGCCCCTCATTGACCTTGTCTGTCCCTCTTTGCCCTTGTCCGCCCCTCTTTGCACTTTTTCTGTATTCTCTGCCCTTGTCCGGCCCTCTGTGCCCTTGTCCGCCCCTCTTTGCCATTCTCCGCACCTCTTTGCTCTTGAGCGGCCCACTTTGCCATTGTCCCGTATTCTCCTCACTTGTCCGCCCCTCTTTGCTCTTGTCCCATATTCTCCGCACTTCTCCGCCCCTCTTTGCCCTTGTCCGCCACTCTTTGCCATTGTCCGCCCATCTTTGCCCTTGTCCAACCCTCTTTGCATTTGTCCGCCCCTCTTTGAACTTGTCCGCCCCTCTTTGCTCTTGTCCCGTATTCTCCGCACTTCTCTGCCCCTCTTTTCCCATGTCCGCGCCTCTTTGCCCTTCTCCGCCCCTCTTTGCTCTTCTCTGACCCTGTTTGCCACTGTCGGATCCTCTTTGCACTTGTCAACCCCTCTTTGCATTTCTCCACCCCTCTTTGCCCTTGTCCGCCCCTCTTTGCCCTTGTCCGCCCCTCTTTGCCCTTGTCCGCCCCTCTTTGCCCTTGTCCACCCCTCTTTGACCTTGTCCGTTTTTCTCCGCACTTCTCCGCTCCTCTTTGCATTCGTCTGCACATATTTGCACTTGTCCGCCCCTCTTTGCCCTTGTCCGCCCCTCTTTGCCCTTGTCCGCCCCTCTTTGCCCTTGTCAGCCCCTCTTTGCCCTTGTCCGCCCCTCTTTGCCCTTGTCCCGTATTCTTTGACCTTGTCCGCCCCTCTTTGCCCTTGTCCGCCCCTCTTTGCACTTTTCCTGTATTCTCCGCCCTTGTCCGCCCCTCTGTGCCCTTGTCCGCCCCTCTGTGCCCTTGTCCGCCCCTCTTTGCCATTCTCCGCACCTCTTTGCTCTTGAGCGGCCCACTTTGCCATTGTCCCGTATTCTCCTCACTTGTCCCCCCCTCTTTGCTGTTGTCCCATATTCTCCGCACTTCTCCGCCCCTCTTTGCCCTTGTCCGCCCCTCTTTGCCATTGTCCGCCCATCTTTGCCCTTGTCCGACCCTCTTTGCATTTGTCCGCCCCTCTTTGCTCTTGTCCCGTATTCTCCGCACTTCTCTGCCCCTCTTTTCCCATGTCCGCGCCTCTTTGCCCTTCTCCGCCCCTCTTTGCACTTCTCTGAACCTGTTTGCCACTGTCGGATCCTCTTTGCCCTTGTCAAACCCTCTTTGCCCTTGTCCGCCCCTCTTTGCCCTTGTCCGCCCCTCTTTGCCCTTGTCCGCCCCTCTTTGCCCTTGTCCGCCCCTCTTTGCCCTTGTCCGCCCCTCTTTGACCTTGTCCCTTATTCTCCGCACTTCTCCGCTCCTCTTTGCCTTCGTCTGCACATATTTGCACTTGTCCGCTCCTCTTTCCCCTTGTCCGCCCCTCTTTGCCCTTGTCAGCCCCTCTTTGCCCTTGTCCGCCCCTCTTTGCCCTTGTCCCGTATTCTTTGCCCTTGTCCGCCCCTCTTTGCCCTTGTCCGACCCTCTTTCCCCTTGTCCGCCCCTCTTTGCCCTTTTCCGACCCTCTTTGCCATTTTCCGCCCCCTTTGCACTTGTCCATCCCTCTTTGCCCTTCTCCGCCCCTCTTTGCCATTCTCCGCTCCTCTTTCCCCTTGTTCGCCCTTCTTTGCCCTGGTCCGCCCCTCTTTCCCTTTGTCTACCCCTCTTTGCCCTTGTCCAACCCTCTTTGCCCTTGTCCCGTATTCTCCACACTTTTCCTCCCCTCTTTGCCCTTGTCTGCCCCTCTTTGCCCTTGTCAGCCCCTCTTTGCAATTGTCCAACCCTCTTTCCCCTTGTCCCGTATTGTCCGCATTTCTACGCCCCTCTTTACCCTTGTCCGCCCCTCTTTGAACTTCTCCGCACCTCTTTCCCCTTGACCGCCTTTCTTTGACCTTGTCCGCCCCTCTTTGCCCTTGTCCGCCCGTCTTTGCCCTTGTCCGCCCGTCTTTGCCCTTGTCCGCCCCTCTTTGCCCTTGTCGGCCCCTCTTTGCCCTTGTGCGACCCTCTTTGCCCTTGTCCCGTATTCTCCGCACTTCTCCGCCCCTCTTTGCCCTTGTCCGCCCCTCTTTGCCCTTGTCCGCCCCTCTTTGCCCTTGTCCGCCCCTCTTTGCCCTTGTCCGCCCCTCTTTGCCCTTGTCCGCCCCTATTTAACCTTGTCCACCCCTATTTGCGCTTCTGCGCCCCTCTTTGATCTTGTCCGCACCTCTTCGCACTTGTGCTCCCCTCTTTGCCCTTGTGTGCCCCTTATTGGCCTTGTCCGCACCTCTTTTCCCTTGTCCGCCCCTCTTTGCCGTTGTCCCGTATTCTCCGACCCTCTTTGCACCTGACCGCCCCTCTTTGCACTTGTCCGCCCCTCTCTGCACTTGTCCAGTATTCTCCGCATTTCTCCACCCCTCTTTGCCCTTTTCCGCCCCTCTTTGCCCTTGTCTGCCCCTCTTTCCCCTTGTCCGCATGTCTTTGCAATTGTCTGCCCCTCTTTGCCCTTGTCCCGTATTCTCCGCCCTTCTCCTATACACTTTGCCCTTGTTCTCACATCCTTGCCCTTGTCTGCCCCTCTTTGCCGTTGTCTGCCCCTCTTTGCCCTTGTCTGCCCCTCTTTGACCTTGTCCGACCCTCTTTGCCCTAGTCCAACACTCTTTGACCTTGTCCCATATTCTCCGCAATTTTCCCCCCTCTTTCATCTTGTCCTGCATGCTCCGCAATTCTCCACCCCTCTTTGCCATTCTCCGCATCTCTTTGCTTTTGTCCGTCCCTCTTTGCCCTTGTCCCTCCCTCTATTACCTTCTCCGCCCCTCTTTGCCCTTGTCACGTATTCTCCGCACTTCTCCGCCCCTCTATAACCTTGTCCCCTATTCTCCGCACTTCTCCGAACCTCTTTACCCTTGTCTGCCCCTCTTTGCCGTTGTCTGCCCCTCTTTGCCCTTGTCTGCCCCTCTTTGCCCTTGTCTGCCCCTCTTTGCCCTTGTCTGCCCCTCTTTGCCCTTGTCTGCCCCTCTTTGCCCTTGTCCGCCCCTCTTTGCCCTTGTCCGACCCTCTTTGCCCTTGTCCGCCCCTCGTTGCCCTTGTCCCGTATTATCCGCACTTCTCCGCACCGCTTGCCCTTGTCCGCCCCTCTTTGCCCTTGTCCCGTATTCTCCGGCCCTCTTTGCACTTTTCCGCCCCTCTTCGCTCTTGTCCACCCCTCTTTGCACTTTTCCACCCCTCTTTGCTCTTGTCCGACTCTCTTTACCCTTGTCCGACCCACTTTGCCCTTGTCCGACCCTCTTTGCCCTTGTCCCGTATTCTCCGCCCCTCTTTGCCCTTGTCCGCCCCTCTTTGCCATTTCCGCCCCTCTTTGCCCTTGTCTGCCCCTCTTTGCCCTTGTCCGCCCTTCTTTGCCCTTGTCCGCACCTATTTGCCCTTTCCCGCACATCTTTGTCCTTGTCCCCCCGTCTTTGCCCTTGTCCGTCACTCTTTGCCCTTGTCCCGTATTCTCCGCCCTTGTCCGCCCCTCTTTGCCCTTTTCCACCCCTCTTAGCCCTTGTCCGCCCTTCTTTGCCCTTTTCCGCCCCTGTTTTCCCTTGTCCGCCCCTGTTTGCCCTTGTCCCGTATTCTCTGCAATTCTCCGCCCCTCTTTGCCATTGTCCCGTGTTCTCCACAATTCAACGCCCCTCTTTGCCTTTTTCCGCCCCTCTTTGCCCACATGTCGCCCTTCTTTGCCCTTGTCCGACCCTCTTTGCCCTTGTCCGCCCCTCTTGGACCTTCTCCGCACCTCTTTTCCCTTGTCCGCCTCTCTTTTCACTTGTCACCCCTCTTTGCCAATTTCCGCACCTCTTTTCACATGTCGCCCTTCTTTGCCCTTGTCCGACCCTTTTTACCCTTTTCTGACCTTCATTCCCCTTTTCTGAACCGCTTTCGCCTTATCCCGATTTCTCCGCCCTTGTCTGCACTTCTTTGCCATGTCCGCCCCTCTTTGCCCTTGTCCCGTATTCTCTGAAATTCTGCGTCACTCTTTGCACTTGTACATCCCTCTTTGCCCTTTTCCGCCCTTCTTTGCCCTTGTCTGCCCGTCTTTGCACTTGTCCTCCCCTCTTTGCACTTTTCTGGCCCTCTTTGCAATTGTCCGACCCTCTTTCACCTGGTCCACACCTCTTTGCCCTTGTCCGCCTGTCTTTGCCCTTGTCCGCCTGTCTTTGCCCTTGTCCGCCCGTCTTTGCCCTTGTCCGCCCGTCTTTGCCCTTGTCCGCCCGTCTTTGCCCTTGTCCGCCCCTGTTTGCCTTTGACCGACCCTCTTTGGCCTTGTCCGCCCCGCTGTGCCCTTGTCCGCCCCGCTGTGCCCTTGTCCGCCCCGCTGTGCCCTTATCCGCCCCTCTTTGCCCTTGTCCGCCCCTCTTTGCCCTTGTCCAGTATTCTCCGCACTTCTCTGCACTGTTAGCCCTTGTCCGCCCCTCTTTACCCTTGTCCCATATTCTCCGTCCCTCTTTGCACTTTTCCGCCCCTCTATGCCCTTGCCCGCCACTCATTGCCCTTGTCCGCCCCTTTTTGCCATTCTCCACCCCTCTTTGCTCTTGTCCACACCTCTTTGCACTTCTCCGCGCCTCTTTGCACTTGTCCGACTCTCTTTGCACTTGTCCGCTCCTCTTTGCCCTTGTCCTTTATTCTACCAACTTCTCCGCACCTCTTTGCCCTTGCCTGCCCCTCCTTGTCCTTGTCCCGTATTCTCCGTACTTCTCCGTCACTCTTTGCCATTGTCCGCCCGTCCTTTCCCTTGTCCGCCCCTTTTTGCCCTTGTCCGTCCCTCTTTGCCGTTGTCCGTCCCTCTTTGCCGTTGTCCGTCCCTCTTTGCCCTTGTCCGTCCCTCTATGCCCTTGTCCGCCCCTCTATGCCCTTGTCCCGTATTCTCCGCAGTTCTCCACCCCTCTTTGCCCTTGTCCGTCCCTGTTTGCCCTTGTCCGTCCCTCTTTGCCCTTTTCCGCCCCTCTTTACACTTCTCCGCCCCTCTTTGCTCTTGTCCGCTCACCTTTGCCCTTGTCCGCCCCTCTTTGCACTTGTCCGACACTCTTTACATTTGTCCGACCCTCTTTGACCCTTTCCCTTTTTCTCCGCTTTTGTCCGCACCTCTTTATCCTTGTCCGACCCTCTTTGCGCTTGTCCGCCCCTATTTGCCCTTGTCCGCCCCTCTTTAATCTGGTCCGCCCCTTTTTGCACTTGTCCGCCACTCTTGGATTTTGTCCCCTGCTCTTTGCATTTCTCCGCCACTTTTTGCCCTTATCCGCCCGTCTTTGCCTTGGTCCACACCTCCTTACACTTTTCCGCCCCTCTTTACCCTTGTGCGCACCTCTTTGCACTTGTCCGCCCCACTTTGCACTTCTCTGCCCGTCTTTGCACTTGTCCGCCCCTCTTTGCCCTTGTCCTGTGTTCTACACAATTCTCCGCCCCTCTTTGCCCTTGTCCACACCTCTTTGCCCTTGTCCGCCCCTCTTTGCCCTTCTCCGCCCCTCTTTGCCCTTCTCCGCCCCTCTTTGCTCTTGTCCGCCCCTCTTTGCCCTTGTCCGCCCCGCTTTGCTCTTGTCCGAAACTCTTTGCCCTTGTCCGACCCTCTTTGACACTGTCCCGTATTCTCCAACCTTGTCCGACCTTCTTTACTCTTGTCCGAACCTCTTTGCCCTTGTCCGACCTTCTTTGCCCTTGTCCGACCCTAGTTGCCCTTGTCCGCCCTTCTTTACCCTTGTCCGACCCTCTTTGCCCTTGTCCGACCTTCTTTGCCCTCTTCCGAACCTCTTTGGCCTTGTCCCGTATTCTCCGCCCTTGTCCGCCCCTCTTTGCCCTTGTCCGCCCCTCTTTGCCCTTGTCCGCCCCTCTTTGCCCTTGTCCGCCCTTCTTTGCCCTTGTCCGCCATTCTTTGCCTTCGTCCACCCCTCTTTGCCCTTGTCCGCCCCTCTTTGCCCTTGTCCCGTATTCTCTGCACTTCTCCGCCCCTCTTAGCACTTCTCCGACCCTCTTTGACCTTGTCCGCCCCTACTGCTCTTGTCCGCCCCTCTTTGCCATTGTCCACCCCTCTTTGACCTGTTCCGACCCTCTTTGCCCTTGTCCACACCTCTTTGCCCTTGTCTGCCCCTCTTTGCCCTTGTCCCGTATTCTCTTAAATTCTGCGTCACTCTTTGCCCTTGTACACCCCTCTTTGCCATTGTACGTCCCTCTTTGCCCTTGTCCGCCCCTCTTTGCACTTGTCCGCCCCTCTTTGCCCTTTTTCGCCCCTCTTTGCAATTGTCTGACCCTCTTTCACCTGGTCCACACCTATTTGCCCTTGTCCGCCCCTCTTTGCCCTTGTCCGCCCGTCTTTGCCCTTGTCCAACTCTCTTTGCCCTTGTCCCGTATTCTCTGCAATTCTCCGCCCCTCTTTGCCCTTGTCCGCCCGTCTTTGCCCTTGTCCGCCCGTCTTTGCCCTTTTCCGCCCGTCTTTGCCCTTGTCCGCCCTTCTTTGCCCTTGTCCACCCCTCTTTGAACTTGTCGCGTATTCTCCGGAATTCTCCGCCCCTATTTGCCCTTGTCCGCCCCTCTTTCCACTTGTCCGCCCCTCTTTCCCCTTGTCCCGTATTCTGCGAACTTCTCCGCCCCTTCTTTGAACTTGTCCGCCCTTCTTTGCCTTTGTCCGCCCCTCTTTGCCCTTGTCCGCCCCTCTTTGCCCTTGTCCCGTATTCTCCGCACTTCTCCGCACCGCTTGCCCTTTTCCGCCCCTCTTTGCCCTTGTCCCGTATTTTCCGCCCCTCTTTGCCCTTTTCCGCCCCTCTTTGCCCTTGTCCGCCCCTTTTTGCCCTTGTCCCGTATTCTCTGCAATTCTCCGCCCCTCTTTGCCATTGTCCCGTATTCTCCACACTTCAACACCCCTCTTTGCCTTTTTCCGCCCCTCTTTGCCCTCTTCCAACCCTCTTTTCCCTTGTTCGCCCCTCTTATCACTTGTCGGCCCTCTTTGCCCTTTTCCGCACCTCTTTTCACTTGTCGACCTTCTTTGCCCTTGTCCGACCCTCTTTGCCCTTTTCTGACCTTCTTTCCCCTGTTCTGAACCGCTTTGTCCTTGTCCCTATTTCTCCGCCCTTGTCTGCACCTCATTGCCCTTGTCCGCCCCTCTTTGCCCTTGTCCGCCCTTCTTTGCCCTTGTCCGCCATTCTTTGCCTTTGTCCACTCCTTTTTGCCCTTGTCCGCCCCTCTTTGACCTTGTCCCGTATTCTCTGAACTTCTTCACCCCTCTTAGCACTTGTCCGAACCTCTTTGCCCTTTTCCGCCCCTCCTTCTCTTGTCCGCCCCTCTTTGCCCTTGTCCACCCCTCTTTGCCATTGTCCGCGCCTCTTTGCCCTTGTCTGCTCGTCTTTGAACTTGTCCGCCCATCTTGGCCCTTGTCCGCCCCCCTTTACACTTGTCCCATATTCTCCGAACTTCTCCGCCCCTTCTTTGAACCTGTCCGCCCTTCTTTGCCCTTGTCCGACCCTCTTTGTCCTTGTCTGACCCTCTTTGACACTATCCCGTATTCTCCACCCTTCTCTGCCCTTCTTTACACTTGTCCGACCCTCTTTGCCCTTGTCCGCCCGTGTTTGCCCTTGTCTGCACCTCTTTGCCTTTGTCCGCCCCTCTTTGCCTTTGTCCGCCCCTCTTTGCACTTTTCCGCCCCTCTTTTCAATTCTCCGACCCTCTTTCACCTGGTCCACTCCTCTTTACCCTTGTCCGCTCCTCTTTGCCCTTGTCGGCCCGTCTTTGCCCTTGTCCGCCTCTCTTTGCCCTTGTCCCGTATTCTCTGCACTTCTCCGCCCCTCTTTGCCCTTGTGCACCCCTCTTTTCCCTTATACGCCCCCTTTGACCTTGTCCGCCCCTCTTTGCCCTTGTCCATCCCTCTTTGCCCTTGTCCGCCCCTCTTTGCCCTTGTCTAACCTTCTTTGCCCTTATACGCCCCCTTTGCCCTTGTCCGCTCCTCTTTGCCCTTCTCCGCCCCTCTTTGCCCTTGTGCACGCCTCTTTGCACTTGTCCCGTATTCTCCGCACTTCTCCGCACCGCTTGCCGTTGTCCGCCCCTCTTTGCCCTTCTCCCGTATTCTCCACCCCTCTTTGTCTTTTTCCATCCGTCTTTGCCCTTGTCCGACCCTCTTTGCCCTTGTCCGCCCCTCTTTTTCCTTGTCGCACTTCTTTGCCCTTATCCGCCCCTCTTTGATCTTTTCCGCTCCTCTTTGCCCTTCTCACCTATTCTCCGAAATCCTCCGCCCATTTTTTGCCCCTGTCCGCCCTTTTTTGCCCTTGTCCGCCCCCTTTGTCCTTGTCCGCCCCTCTTTGTCCTTGTCCTCCCCTCTTTGCCCTTATACACCCCCTTTTTGCTTATCCGCCCATCTTTGCCCTTGTCCGCCCCTCTTTGACCTTGTCCACACCGCTGTGCCCTTGTCTGCCCCTCTTTGCCCTTGTCCGACCCTCTTTGCCCTTGTTCGCCCCTTTACCCTTGTCCCGTATTCTTCGCCCCTCTTTGCACTTTTCCGCCCCTCTTTGTACTTTGCCACCCCTCTTTGCTCTTTTCCGCCCTTCTTTGCACTTCTCCGCCCCTCTTTGCCCTTGTCCCGTATTCTCTGCAATTCTCCGCCCCTCTTTGCACTTTTCCCGTATTCAAAGCACTTCTCCCCCCCTCATTGCCCTTCTAGGCCCCTCTTTGCGCTTGTCCGGCCCTCTTTGCACTTGTCCACCCCTCTTTACCCTGGTCCGCCCCTCTTTGCGCTTGTTCACCCCTCTTTGCTTTTGTCCGCTCCTCTTTGCACTTCTCCATCCCTTTTTGCACTTGTACGCCCCTCTTTGCCCTGGTCCACACCTCCTTACACTTGTCCGCCCCTCTTTGCCCTTGTGCGCCCCTCTTTGCCCTTTTCCCCCCTCTTTGCCCTTGTCCCATATTCTCTGCATTTCTCCGCCACTCTTTGCCCTTCTCCGCCCCTCTTTGCCCTTGTCCGAACCTCTTTGCCCTTGTCCGCCCCTCTTTGCCCTTGTCCGCCCCTCTTTGCCCTTGTCCACCCCTCTTTGCCCTTGTCCGCCCCACTTTGCCCTTTTCCGCCCCTCTTTGCCCTTTTCCCGTAATCTCCCCCCCCCTTTGCAGTTGTCCGCCTCTCTTTGCCCTTGTGCGCCCCTCTTTGAGCTTCTGCGCCCCTGTTTGATCTTCTGCGCCCCTCTTTGCACTTGTGCGCCCCTTCTTTGCCCTTGTCCGCCCCTCTTTGCCCTTGTCCACACCTCTTTGCACTTGTCCCGTATTCTCCACACTTCTCTGAAACTCTTTGCCCTTCTCCGCCCCTCTTTGCACTTGTCCGCCCCTATTTCCCCTTGCTCCGTATTCTCCGCCCCTCTTTGCCCTTTTCCGCCAGTCTTTGCCCTTGTCCTACCCTCTTTGCCCTTGTCCGACCCTCTTTGAAACTGTCCCGTATACTCCGCCCTTCTCTTCCCCTCTTTGCTCTTGTCCGCACACCTTTGCCCTTGTCCGACACTCTTTGCACTTGTCCACCGATATTTGAACTTGTCCGCCCCTCTTTGCCCTGGTCCGCCTCTCTTTGCCCTTGTCCGACCCACTTGGCCCTTGTCCGCCCGTCTTTGCCATTTCCTCCCCTCTTTGCACTTGTCCGACCCTCTTTGCCCTTGCCCGACCCTCTTTGCCCTTCTCCGCCCCTCTTTGCACTTGGCCCGTATTTTCCTCACTTCTCCTCCCCTCTTTGAACTTCTCCGTCCCTCTTTGCCCTTGTCCACCCCTCTTTGCCTTTGTCCGCCCCTCTTTGCCGTTGTCCGCCCCTCTTTGCACTTGTCCGCCAATCCATGACATTTGTCCGACCCTCTTTGCCCTTGTCCTCCTCTGTTTGCCCTTGTCCCGTTTTTTCCGCACTTCTCCGCCCCTCTATGCTTTTCTCCGCCCCTCTTTGCCCTGGTAAGCCCCTCTTTGCTTTTTCCGCCCCTCTTTGCCCTTTTCCGCCCCTCTTTGCTCTTGTCCGATCCTCTTTGTCCTTGTCCACTCCTCTTTGCCTTTCTCCGCCCCTCTTTGCCTTTGTCCGACCCTCTTTGCACTTTTCCGCCCCTCTTTTCAATTCTCCGACCCTCTTTCAACTTGTCCACACCTCTTTACCCTTGTCCGCTCCTCTTTGCCCTTGTCGGCCCGTCTTTGCCCTTGTCCGCCTCTCTTTGCCCTTGTCCCGTATTCTCTGCACTTCTCCGCCCCTCTTTGCCCTTGTGCGCCCCTCTTTTCCCTTATACGCCCCCTTTGACCTTGTCCGCCCCTCTTTGCCCTTGTCTATCCCTCTTTGCCCTTGTCCGCCCCTCTTTGCCCTTGTCTAACCTTCTTTGCCCTTATACGCCCCCTTTGCCCTTGTCCGCTCCTCTTTGCCCTTCTCCGCCCCTCTTTGCCCTTGTGCACGCCTCTTTGCACTTGTCCTGTATTCTCCGCACTTCTCCGCACCGCTTGCTGTTGTCCGCCCCTCTTTGCCCTTCTCCCGTATTCTCCGCCCCTCTTTGTCTTTTTCCATCCGTCTTTGCCCTTGTCCGCCCCTCTTTATCCTTGTCGCACTTCTTTGCCCTTATCCGCCCCTCTTTGATCTTTTCCGCTCCTCTTTGCCCTTCTCACCTATTCTCCGAAATCCTCCGCCCATTTTTTGCCCCTGTCCGCCCTTTTTTGCCCTTGTCCGCCCCTCTTTGCTCTTGTCTGCCCCTCTTTGTCCTTGTCCTCCCCTCTTTGCCCTTATACACCCCCTTTTTGCTTCTCCGCCCATCTTTGCCCTTGTCCGCACCTCTTTGCCCTTTTCCAACCCTCTTTGCCCTTCTCCGCCCCTCTTTGCCCTTATACGCCCTTCTTTGCCCTTGTCCGCCCCTCTTTGACCTTGTCCACACCGCTGTGCCCTTGTCTGCCCCTCTTTGCCCTTGTCCGACCCTCTTTGCCCTTGTCCGACCCTCTTTGCCCTTGTCCGACCCTTTACCCTTGTCCCGTATTCTTCGCCCCTCTTTGCACTTTTCCGCCCCTCTTTGTACTTTGCCACCCCTCTTTGCCCTTTTCCACCCTTCTTTGCACTTCTCCGCCCCTCTTTGCCCTTGTCCCGTATTCTCTGCAATTCTCCGCCCCTCTTTGCACTTTTCCCGTATTCAAAGCACTTCTCCCCCCCTCTTTGCGCTTGTCCGGCCCTCTTTGCACTTGTCCACCCCTCTTTACCCTGGTCCGCCCCTCTTTGCGCTTGTTCACCCCTCTTTGTTTTTGTCCGCTCCTCTTTGCACTTCTCCGTCCCTTTTTGCCCTTGTCCGTCCCTCTTTGCCCTTCTCCGCCCCTCTTTAAACTTGTGCACCCCTATTTGCCCTTGTCCGCCCCTCTTTGCCCTTGTCCGCACATCTTTGCCCTTGTCCGACCCTCTTTGACCCTGTCCCGTGTTCTCCGCCCTTCTCCGCCCCTCTTTGCTCTTGTCCACACACCTTTGCCCTTGTCCGACACTCTTTGCACTTGTCCGCCCATATTTGCCCTTGTCCGACCCTCTTGGCCCTTGTCCGCCCGTCTTTGCCATTTCCGCCCCTCTTTGCCCTTGTCTGCCCCTCTTTGCAGTTTTCCGCTCCTTTTTCCGCTTGTCCGCCCCTTTTTCCCCTTGTCCGCCACTCTTTGCCCTTTTCTGCGCCACTTTATCCTTGTCCGTCCCTCTTTGCCCTTGTCAGCACCTCTTTGCCCTTGTCAGCACCTCTTTGCCCTTGTCCGCCCCTCTTTCCCCTTGTCCGCCCCTCTTTGCCCTTGTCCGCCCCTCTTTGCCTTTGTGCGCCCCTCTTTGACCTTGTCCCGTACTCTCCACACTTCTCCCCCCCTCTTTGCATTTGTCTGACCCTCTTTGCCCTTGTCCGCCCCTCTTTGCCCTTGTCCGACCGCCTTTGCCCTTGTCCGCCCCTCTTTGCCCTAGTCCTCCCGTCTTTGCCCTTGTCCGCCCGTTTTTGCCCTTGTCGGCCTCTCTTTACCCTTGTCCGCCTCTCTTTGCCCTGGTCCGCCCCTCTTTGCTGTTTCCGACCCTCTCTGCCCTTTTCCGCCCTTCTTTGCTCTTGTCTACCCCTCTTTGAACTTGTCCACTCCTCTTTGCCTTTCTCCACCCCTCTTTGCCATTCTCCGCCCGTCTTTGCCCTTGTCCCGTATTCTCCTCAATTCTCCGCCCCTCTTTTCCCTTGTCCGCCCCTCTTTGCCCTTGTCTGACCCTCTTTGCCCTTGTCCCGTATTCTCCGCAATTCTCCATCACTCTTTGCACTTGTCCGCCCGTCTTTGCCCTTGTCCGTCCATCTTTTCCCTTGTCCGCCCGTCTTTCCCCTTGTCCGCCCCTCTTTGAACTTGTCCGCCCGTCTTTGCCCTTATCCGCCCCTCTTTGCCCTTGTCCCGTATTCTCCGTACTTGTCCGTCACTCTTTGCCATTGTCAGCTCGTCCTTTCACTTGTCCGCCCATCTTTGCACTTGTCCGCCCCTCTTTGCCATTGTCCGCCCCTCTTTGCCCTTTTCCGCCCCTCTTTGCCCTTCTCCGCCCCTCTTTGCTCTTGTCCGCACACCTTTGCCATTTTTCCGCCCCTCTTTGCACTTGTCCGACCCTCTTTATATTTGTCCGACCCTCTTTGAACCTTTCCCTTGTTCTCTGCCTTTGTCCGCATCTCTTTACACTTGTCCGACCCTCTTTGCGCTTGTCCGCCCCTATTTGCACTTGTCCACCCCTCTTTACCCTGGTCCGCTCCTCTTTGCACTTCTCCGCCCCTTTTTGCCCTTGTCCGCCCCTCTTTGCCCTGGTCCAAACCTCCTTACACTTGTCCGCCCCTCTTTGCCCTTTCGCGCCCCTCTTTGCCATTGTCCCACATTGTCAACCCTTCTCCGCCCCTCTTTGCACTTTTCCAGTATTCTATGCACTTGTCCCCCCCTCATTGCCCTTGTAGGCCCCTCTTTGCTCTTGTCCGACCCTCTTTGCCCTTGTACGCCCCTCTTTGCCTTTGTCCGCCCCTCTTGGAACTCATCTGCCCCTCTTTGCACTTGTCCGCCCCTCTTTGTGCTTTTCCTCCCCTCTTATCCCTCGTCCGCCCCTCTTATCCCTTGTCCGCCCCTCTTTGCCCTTGTCCGGTATTCTCCGCAATTGTCCGCCCCTCTGTGCCCTTGTCCGCACCTCTTTGCTCTTGTCGGCCCCTCTTTGCCCTTGTCCATCCCTCTTTGCCCTTTTCCGCCCTTCCTTCCCCTTGTCTGTCCCTCTTTGCCCTTGTCCGCCCCTCTTTTCCCTTGTCTGCCCCTTTTTGCACCAGTCCGCCCCTCTTCGCCCTTGTCCGCCCCTATTTGCCCTTGCTCCGTATTCTCCGCCCCTCTTTGCCCTTCTCCGCCACTCTTTGCCCTTGTCCACACCTCTTTGTGCTTGTCCCGTGTTCTCCGCACTTCTCCGCTCATCTTTGCACTTGTCCATTATTCTCCGTACTTCTCCAACCCTCTTTGCCCTTGTCCGACCCTCTTTGCCCTTGTCCCGTATTCTCCGCAATTGTCCGCCCCTCTGTGCCCTTGTCCGCACCTCTTTGCTCTTGTCCGCCCCTCTTTGCACTTGTCCATCTCTCTTTGCCCTTTTCCGCCCTTCTTTCCCCTTGTCCGTCCCTCTTTGCCCTTGTCCACCCCTCTTTTCCCTTGTCTGCCCCTTTTTGCACCAGTCCGCCCCTCTTTGCACTTTGTCCGCCCCTCTTTGCCCTTGTCCGCCCCTCTTTGCCTTTGTCCCATATTCTCTGCTCTTCTCCACCCCTCTTTGCCCTTCTCCGCAACTCTTTGCCCTTCTCCGCAACTCTTTGCCCTTCTCCGCAACTCTTTGCCCTTCTCCGCAACTCTTTGCCCTTCTCCGCAACTCTTTGCCCTTCTCCGCAACTCTTTGCCCTTCTCTGCAACTCTTTGCCCTTGTCCCGTATTCTCCGCAATTGTCCGCCCCTATTTGCCCTTGTCGGACCCTCTTTGCACTTGTCCGCCCCTCTTTGCCATTGTCCTCCATTCTTTGCCCTTGTCCGCCCCTCTTGGACCTTGTCCGCCCCTCTTTGACCTTGTCTGCCCCTCCTTGCCATTGTCCGCTCCTCGTTTCCCTTGTCCGAACCTCTTTGCCCTTGCCCGCCCCTCTTTGCCCTTGTCTCATATTTTCCGCCATTCTCCGCCAGTATTTGCCATTATCTGCGGGTTTTTTCCCCTTGTCCGCCCCTCTTTGCAATTGTCCACCCCTCTTTGCCCTTGTCCACACCTCTTTGATCTTTTCTACCCCTCTTTGCCCTTGTCCAACCTCTTTGCACTTCTCCCCCCCTCTATGACCTTGTCCGACACTTTTTGCCCTTGTCCGCCTCTATTTACACTTGTCCCACCCTCTTTGCCCTTGTGCTGTATTTTCCGCACTTCTCCGCCCCTTCTTTGCCCTTGTCCAACCCTCTTTGCTCTTGTCCACCCGTCTTTGCTCTTCTCCGCACCTCTTTCTCCTTGTCCTGTATTCTCCGCACTTCTCTACCCCCCTTTGCCCTTGTCCGCCCCTCTTTGCCCTTGTCAAGTATTGTCCACATTTGTCCGCCCCTCTGTGCCCTTGTCCATCCCTCTTTGCCCTTGACCGCCCCTCTTTCCCCTTTTCCGTCCCTCTTTGCCGTTGTCCGACCCTCTTTGCCCCTGTCCCGTATTCTCCGCACTTCTCCGCCCCTCTTTGCCCTTGTCCGCCCCTCTTTCCCTTGTCCGCCCCTCTTTCCACTTGTCCGCCCCTCTTTGCCCAGGTCCGACCCTCTTTGCCCTTGTCTGCCCCTCTTTGCACTTGTCCGCCCGTCTTTTCCCGTGTCCGCCGCTTTTTGCTCTCGTCCGCCCCTCTTTACTCTTGTCTGCCCCTCTTTGCCCTTGTCAGCTCCTCTTTGAACTTGTCCCATATTCTCCACACTTCTCCGCCCCCTTTCTCTTGTCCTGTATTCTCTGCACTTGTCCGCCCCACTTTAACCTTGTCCTCCCCTCTTTGCCCTTGTCCGCCCCTCTTTGCCCTTGCCCGTATTCTCTGCACTTCTCCGACACTTTTTGCCTGTCCGCCCCTCTTTGCCCTTGTCCGCCCCTCTTTGCCCTTTTGCGCCCCTCTTTGCCCTTGTGCGCCCCTCTTTGCCCTTGTCCGCCCCTCTTTGCCCTTGTCCGCCCCTCTTTGCCCTTGTCCGCCCCTCTTTGCCCTTGTCCGTCACTCTATTTCCTTGTCTTCCTTTCTTTGCCCTTGTCCGCCCCTCTTTGCCCTTGTCCGCCCCTCTTTGCCCTTGTCCGCCCCTCTTTGCCCTTGTCCGCCCCTCTTTGCCCTTGTCCAACCCTCTTTGACCTTGCCCCGTATTCTCCGCAATTCTCCGCCCCTCTTTCCTTTTGTCCTGTATGCTCCGCACTTCTCCGCCCCTCTTTGCCCTTCTCCGCACCTCTTTGCTTTTGTCCGTCCCTCTTTGCCCTTGTCCGCCCCTCTTTGCCGTTGTTCCGTATTCTCCTCACTTCTCCGCCCCTCTTTCGCCGCTCTTGCGCTTTCACTGCAAGCTGCAGATTCCCTCCTAACAGCAAGCTTTAGGATAGGGTACTGAATTGTAACTTAACTGCGGCTAATAAGGCGATTTTGGCAAAGAGAGTATCTCCCGCAGGGAAGCTGCTACCATCAAATGTTTGCCCTCGTTAGACTCCCCTCTGGAAGCACTTTTACTGCAAGCTGCAGATTCCCTCCTAACAGCAAGCTTTAGGATAGTGTACTGAATTGTATCTTGCTTTTCCCTAATATTGCGATTTTGGAAAAGAGAGTATCTCCCGCAGGGAAGCTGCTGCCATCAAATATTTGCCCTCATTAGACTCCCCTCTGGAAGCGCTTTCACTGCAAGCTGCAGATTCCCTCCTAACAGCAAGCTGTAGGATAGGGTACTGAATTGTAACTTACTTTCGCCTAAAAATGCGATTTTGGCAAAGAGAGTATCTCCCGCAGGGAAGCTACTACCATCAAATGCTGGCTCTCGTTAGAGTCCTCTCTTGAAGCACTTTCACTGCAAGCTGCAGATTCCCTCCTAACAGCAAGCTTTAGGATAGTGTACTGAATTGTAACTTACTTTCGCCTAATAATGCGATTTTGGCAAAGAGACTATCTCCCGCAGGGAAGCTGCTACCAGCAAGTGTTTGCCCTCATTAGACTCCCCTCTGGAAGCGCTTTCACTGCAAGCTGCAGATTCCCTCCTAACAGCAATCTTTAGGATAGGGTACTGAATTGTAACTTAGTTTCGCCTAAAAATGCGATTTTGGAAAAGAGAGTATCTCCCGCAGGGAAGCTGCTACCATCAAATGTTTGCCCTCATTAGACTCCCCTCTGGAAGCGCTTTCACTGTAAGCTGCAGATTCCCTCCTAACAGCAAGCTTTAGGATAGTGTACTGAATTGTAACTTACTTTCGCCTAATAATGCGATTTTGGCAAAGAGAGTATCTCCCGCAGGGAAGCTGCTACCATCAAATGTTTGCCCTCATTAGACTCCCCTCTGGAAGCGCTTTCACTGCAAGCTGCAGATTCCCCTGGTGGAGCTTGAGACCATTCCCTCTTGTCCTGTCCCCTGTCACTTGGGAGAAATGGCCATCATCCTCCTCTCTACAATTTCCTTTCAGGTAATTGTAGAGAGCAATGAAGTCTCCCCTCAGCCTCCTTTTCTCCAGACTAAACAACCCCAGTCCTCTCAGCTGTTTCTCATAAGGCCATGTGTGTACATAAAAAAGCGCTGACTTTTTTGAGAGGAACTAGGAGCACTACAGACAGGCAGAGGATTATAAAAAGGGGCAGGGACTAGCACAAAGATTCAGAAACAGCAAGAGGAGCAAAGGGGAGTATCAACAGAATGAGGAACACAGATTGGGAGAAAGATGGAAAAGGAGAAAAGAAGTATGGGCAGAGAACTGATACTGAAGACTGGGGGAAAAAAGAGAGAGAAAAGAGCACAGAAAAATTAAAGAGTAGGGGTATAGCGATACCTGGGAACAGTAATTGTAGCAGCACGATAAATGAAAGGAACAAAATGTCCAGGTCTAAAATGTTCGTTACCTAGTTCCATCATTGTCACAACTAGCAATGTTGCAGTGACAGCACGCATACTGTTATTTCTTGTAAGGATGCTTTCAGACACATAGTAGTGTTGTTCTAGCTGAGAATGTAAGGCAGAGTTAATAAAACACAGCTGCTCCCCAGGCACTCTTTATACCTGTGAGGGCTTCACCACACCCCAGTCACAGGTGGTGGGTGGGAAGGGCCAGGGGGTATATAAGCTACAGGCCTTGCCTCTGGAGGTCATTTAGGTTGTGGTTTATCCTTGAGGTTAGAGTTTTGCTGCTGTTTCAATTCATTATATATTTTAGGCTAGTTGGGTAAGTGGTGTTTTTTGGCTTTTATCTTGATTTTTTTTTTTTCTGATCCTCTAAAGAAGCAGAGGCATCTGTTGGAGGAGGTATGAGCTTTGGAAGAGTCCAGGCAAAGCAGCACATACAGCTGTAACTATGGGGCTTTTTTGTCAGTAATTTTTGATTGGGTGTTGGAGGGGGCAAGATGTTTTAATGGTTTGTTTTCCTTCTTTGTTTTTTTTCTGGGTGCTTTGCCTCGAGTTTTTAGTTACGGGATGATTTGTTGTTGTTCCTCATTCTGTGTGGCATGATGTATTGGCCCTAGGGGCTCTGCAGTTTGTAATGGGCATCTTGTGGGTGATAATAACCTGGAATGAGCCTTGTTGGCCTGTGGTAGGAAGTTGAGTCTGTGGGTTGGTGGAAGATAGAAGGGGCCAGGGGAGCCTTGGGAAGGGCTCAGGAGCTCAGCTCCCAAGGAACGGCAACACAGAAGGGTCAGTGGGGTTAAAATATAGGACAGGTTCTGTTAAGAAGGAGCAGGGTTCCTTCTCTGATACTTCAGGGGTAGAAAAGGGCTTTAATGGTTTGGGGAAAGGGAGATGGGTTCATCAGTCTTTCTTGGGTCAGTTTGGTGGTCAGATGCAAGTGCCATTCAGGTGTCTGTTGTTCTAGTCTCTCTGTAGCCAACGAGGTAACGATGAGGTTGAGACACAAGTTGAAAAGCATTAGTTACCCTAAGAAATGTAATCTCTAGGGCTGTGAGATCTCTGCTCCCTTATACCTTCTACTTATTGTGTTCCTCAACTAACTTCTTTGCATCCATCCTGTCTCCATCCATCTGAATGTCCAGAGAAGAGTACTGTAGCTGGTGAGGGGGCTGGTGAATAAGCCTTATGAGGAGTGGCTGAGAGAGCTGGGGGTGTTTAGCCTGGAGAAGAGGAGGCTGAGGGGAGACCTCATTGCTGAAAGGAGGTTGTGGAGATAAGGGAGCTGGCCACCTCTCCAAAGTGACAGGGGACAGGACAAGAGGGAATAGCCTCAAGCTCTGCCAGGGAAGGTTCAGGCTGTACATCAGGAAAAAATATTTCACTGAAAGGGTTATTAGGGATGGGCAAAGGCTGCCCAAGGAGGTGGTAGAGTCACCTTCCCTGGAGGTGTTTAAAGGACGGGTGGCCGAAGTGCTGAGGGACGTGGTTTAGTGATTGATAGGAATGGTTGGACTCAATGATCCAATGGGTCTTTTCCAACCTGGTGATCCTATGAATATCAGAGACCTTGCTACTTAAACATATGGACTCACTGCCTATCTACAGTGCAGGATTCTGCCCCTTGTTTCCCTTGCATTTCTCAGGGAAGAGATTGGATATTGTTTTGGCTCGTAACAGTTAGCAGCTGAGCAACTCTTTTTCATCTGGTCTGTGGGCACACAAGCCTCCCTTATTTAGTAGAGTTTTGGATTTTTCCTGAACTTACCAGTGAGGTTTGCTTTGTTATTGCTTACAGCGGTTGTTACCTTGTCCCTGTTATCCATTGTGTTTTTTTACGGTCATTGAGTTTCCAACTTAGGTCTTAGAGCAGTCAAATCCCACTGTTGCGAGTTTTTCATTGGCTGACTGCCTCTGTAATTCCAGTCTCCATTGCTGTGTGGTGAGTGTCCTGTGTTTTTATGTCTTCTGTGTTAATAATCTTTACTGGGTTTTGATAAGAATATTCTTTTTCAAGTTCTTCTTGTTTACTCCTGTGACTAAAGTCTGGTAACTTCCTAGAATTAGGATCTCCATGGCTCATCTTTCTTTTGTCCTGGGTATCACCACTACTGGTCCTACAACTTAAGTGCTGAGGAGGAGAGGAGAAGCAAGCAGACAGCAGAGAATTTTGGGGTGCCGGTGAGGTAGTCAGGCTTTTTCTCATCATTGTGGGGCTGATGGTGAGGAGGAAGTTGAGTATGTCTAGAAGAGCAAAGTGTTCTTTGGCAACATAGTATTTACTTTTGGTTTGGCAGGCACTGTGTGGGCCACCTTGGGAATGGGAAGAGCATTTGAGATGAGCTGGGTAGTAGGGAGAAGGAGCATGGGGCAGACTTCTCACAGGTGTGAGTAATTCTCTTAATTTAATTACCCTGGGTGATAACAGCTGCAGCATCTGACATAAGAACTGCTGTGGAGCAAGTGAGTGGAAGAACATGGCAGTTAGGCAGAGCAAGTTGTCATGTAAGGTGCTGACATTGATCAGTGCAATGCTGGCTGTTGGCACTATTTTAGTTTTCTCATTGGTTTTCTTACAGATGGCCAAGTGGAACCTGGCAACTGTAGGATCATCCCAGGGAGCTGATGCTCTTGGAGTTTTTTCTGCTGAGGAAGCCTCCTGGTGGTCTGAAAGCTAAGTTGAGGGACGGGGGCAGGGGTGGGGTGTGACAGAGGGGAGAAGGCTGGGGATGGCAGGGTGGAGTTTTAAAAGTAGCCTAGGGGAGAGGGCTGTGCAGGAAATGTCCCCTTTGGGCATGGAGAGCTGGAGGGTGTTACTTCTCAGCCCAAAGCTAGCATGTTCCAGGTAGGGCCGTTCCAGCTTGTCTGTGCTGTGTGCTTTATATTCTGTTTCTCTTTCATGTTTCTTAAGCCTTGATGTCCCCTTTGCTTTAAAGGAATGCAGCATATGACTTGAGCAGCATCTCGAGGGTCTTGAATGCCTGTACTCATGGGTACAATGCCAATTAGGCACTGTTCTTCTTGCATCATAACCTAAGTGTGGATTGGCTTCACATTTTCAAAGTTTCTAGTCAGCCATCTTTTCCTGTGACCTTGCAGACTGTGTTGGTGGCCACAATCGCTAGTCTTATATTTTCAAGGATCCCTGTAGGCCTAAGACTTCTTCCATGCATCTTGTGTCTTTAGACATTTAAAAGGTGATCCTCTCACGTACATCATCCCAGTCTTGGCCACATACCATTGTAATGAGGGATCCTTTACAGCATGCCGGACATGCCTCGAGCACCATATCTAGGGTCCTGAATGCTTGTACCCATCAATGCACTGTCGATTGGGCACTGCTTTTCTTGCATCGTGCTCCTAAAGCCGGGATCGTTCTCGTGTTTTGGCACTGTGTTTTTCTCCTTGTTTTCCTTGCAGATGCTGAAGAGGAACCCAGTGACTGCAGGATTATTTCTGTTAGCTGATGTGATTTGAGCTGCTTTGGCCAAGGACAGCTTCATTCGTGGCCCTCTGAAAGCTAAGTTGAGGGACCAGATTTGGGAAGCGGGAGGCGGGTTGGGGATAGCAGGGAGGGGTTTTGAAGGTAGCCTAGGCTGTGCAGGGAGAGTCTTCTTTGGGCAGGTGAAGGCAGAGGGGCGTACTTCTCAGCCCAAACCCTGAATGGGCAGGGCAGTTCCAGCCTGTATCTGTTATCTAGTTTGTGTAGTCACTGTGCTGTGTCTGAAATTTTCTGCAGGTCTTGATGTCCTCTTTTGTACTCGAGGCATGCCGGATGTGCCTTGGGCACCATGTCTAGGGTCCCAAATGCTCGTACTGATCAAAGCAGTGTCGATGGGGCACTGCTTTTCTTTCTTCACATTTTTAAAGCGTGGATCGCTCTTGTGTTTTGGAAGCATCCGGTCAGTTGTCTTCTGCTGCAGCCTTGCAGCCGGCCTTATTATCCAGGATAGTTAGTCTTCCGTTTTGTTGGATCCCTGTTCTGGGACTTGTTCCATCCATCCTCTGCATCTTTAGGACTTTAAAAGGGTTTCTTGCCCGTTCATCTTGCCAGTTGCAGCCACATCTCTTTGGAACCATCTTTGCTTTTCCAGGGCTACCGTAGGTTCTTCCTCAGAGCCCTGTCCATTGCCTTGCCCATTGGCAAGCGTGGTCCAAGAGTCCTCCATGTTGCTGCAAATCTTCTTTTGTCCTCGGTTCACGACATCGGTCTTGTGTGTTAGTGTTCCGTGTGTATTTGTGTCCAGTTCAAGCTGCTCTGCCTGGTGCATGGAGGAGGTGATAAGAGTCAGCCAAGGTGTAGCGGCCCGGTTCTTATCTTAATGTTTTAATGTGACTAGACCATGCAGTCTAGGGGCATCCATTACTTTGGAGAGCTAGCAGCCCTAAGTGTGGTAGTTTCTGCTAGTCTCTGAAACCATGGAGGGGATGCAGAGAAGTACTGTAGGGAAGCTGCTATGATCAAATTCTGGCTTTTGTTAGAGTCTTCTCTGGAAGCGCCTTCACTGCAAGCTGCAGAAGAATGTCTAACAGAACGGTTTAGTATAGGGTACTGAATTGTGACTTACTTTCGCCTAATAAGGCGATTTGGGAAAAGAGAGTGTCTCCCGCAGGGAAGATGCTAGCATGGAATGCTGCTGTTTCTGAATGTCTTCTCTTAGAGTGCTTTCAGTGCAAAGCAAGGCTTGTAGAATGTTCAGTCTTGGCTTGTGTACAGTAACATCAGAATGGCGGTTAAAGTGTCACTTTGAAATTTCATACCGTTCAGCACAAGGACTGCGGGGAATCTGCTACAATCAAATGCTGGCTCTCAGTAGAGTCTTCTCCGGAAGTGCTTTCACTTCAAGCTGGTTAAGCTCGACTAACAGAACGTTTAATATAAGGTACTGAGTTGAGACTGAACTGCACCTCCGCCCTCTGCGGCCCTGCTCTTACCCTCTGCGGCCCTGCTCTTACCCTTGTCCGGTATTTTCCACACTTGCCCGGCCCGACTTGGGCCCATCCCGGCACGACTTGGGCCCTTGTCCCGTGTTCTCCGCCTTTGTCCGCCCCTCTGTGGCCTTGTCCCGTGTTCTCCGCCCTTGTCCGCCCCTCTGTGGCCTTGTCCCGTGTTCTCCGCCCTTGTCCGCCCCTCTGTGCCCTTGTCCCGTGTTCTCCGCCCTTGTCCGCCCCTCTGTGCCCTTGTCCCGTGTTCTCCGCCCTTGTCCGCCCCTCTGTGGCCTTGTCCCGTGTTCTCCGCCCTTGTCCGCCCCTCTGTGGCCTTGTCCCGTGTTCTCCGCCCTTGTCCGCCCCTCTGTGGCCTTGCCCCGTGTTCTCCGCCCTTGTCCGCCCCTCTGTGGCCTTGTCCCGTGTTCTCCGCCCTTGTCAGCCCCTCTGTGGCCTTGTCCTGTGTTCTCCGCCCTTGTCAGCCCCTCTGTGGCCTTGTCCCGTGTTCTCCGCCCTTGTCAGCCCCTCTGTGGCCTTGTCCCGTGTTCTCCGCCCTTGTCCGCCCCTCTGTGCCCTTGTCCCGTGTTCTCCGCCCTTGTCCGCACCTCTGTGCCCTTGTCCCGTGTTCTACGCACTTGCCGCCCCTCTGTGCCCTTGTCCCGTGTTCTCCGCCCTTGTCCGCCCTTCTGTGGCCTTGACCCCTGTTCTCCGCCCTTGTCCGACACTCTGTGGCCTTGTCCCGTGTTCTCCGCCCTTGTCCGCCCCTCTGTAGCCTTGTCCCGTGTTCTCCGCCCTTGTCCGCCCCTCTGTGGCCTTGTACCGTGTTCTCCGCACTTGTCCGCAAGTCATTGCCCTTGTCCGCAAGTCATTGCCCTTGTCCGCAAGTCATTGCCCTTGTCCGGTATTCTCCGCCCCTCTTTGCCCACGTCGGCCCCTCTTTGCCCACGTCGGCCCCTCTTTGCCCACGTCGGCCCCTCTTTGCCCACGTCGGCCCCTCTTTGCCCTTGTCCGGCCCCTCTTTGCCCTTGTCCTGTATTCTCCGAACTTGTGCGCCCCTCTTGTCACTTGTGCGCCCCTCTTTGCCCTTGTGCGCCCCCCTTGTCCCTTCTTCTCCCGTCTTTGCCCTTGTCCGCCCGTCTTTGCCCTTGTCCGCCCGTCTTTGCCCTTGTCCGCCCGTCTTTGCCCTTGTCCGCCCGTCTTTGCCCTTGTCCGCTATTCTACAAACTTCTCCGCCCATCTTTGCCCTTGTCCGGTGTTCTCCGCACTTGTCTGCCCCTCTTTGCCCTTGTCTGCCCCTCTTTGCCCTTGTCTGCCCCTCTTTGCACTTGTCCGCCCCTCTTAGCTATTTTCCGCCCCACTTTGCAATTTTTCGCACCTCTTTGACCTTGTTAGCACCTCTTTGCACTTGTCCAGTGTTCTCCGCATTTCTCCGCCCCTCCTTGCCCACGTCCGCCCCTCCTTGCCCACGTCCGCCCCTCCTTGCCCACGTCCGCCCCTCCTTGCCCACGTCCGCCCCTCCTTGCCCACGTCCGCCCCTCCTTGCCCACGTCCGCCCCTCCTTGCCCACGTCCGCCCCTCCTTGCCCACGTCCGCCCCTCCTTGCCCACGTCCGCCCCTCTTTGCCCAAGTCCGCCCCTCTTTGCCCAAGTCCGCCCCTCTTTGCCCAAGTCCGCCCCTCTTTGCCCACGTCCGCCCCTCTTTGCCCTTGTCCGCAAGTCCTTGCCGTTGTCCACCTGTCCTTGCCCTTGTCCGGTATTCTCCGCCCCTCTTTGCCCACGTCCGCCCCTCTTTGCCCACGTCCGCCCCTCTTTGCCCACGTCCGCCCCTCTTTGCCCACGTCCGCCCCTCTTTGCCCACGTCCGCCCCTCTTTGCCCACGTCCGCCCCTCTTTGCCCACGTCCGCCCCTCTTTGCCCACGTCCGCCCCTCTTTGCCCACGTCCGCCCCTCTTTGCCCACGTCCGCCCCTCATTGCCCACGACCGCCCATCTTTGCCCACGTCCGCCCCTCTTAGCCCACGTCCGGCCCCTCTTTGCCCTTGTCCGGTATTCTCCGAACTTGTCCGCCCGTCTTTGCCCTTGTCCGCCCGTCTTTGCCCTTGTCCGCCCGTCTTTGCCCTTGTCCGCCCGTCTTTGCCCTTGTCCGCCCGTCTTTGCCCTTGTCCGCCCGTCTTTGCCCTTGTCCGCCCGTCTTTGCCCTTGTCCGGTATTCTACAAACTTCTCCGCCCATCTTTGCCCTTGTCCGGTGTTCTCCGCACTTGTCCGCTCCTCTTTGCCCTTGTCTGCCCCTCTTTGCTCTTGTCCGCCCCTCTTTGCAATTTTTCGCACCTCTTTGACCTTGTTAGCACCTCTTTGCTGTTGTCCGGTGTTCTCCGCATTTCTCCGCCCCTCTTTGCCCACGTCCGGCCCTCTTTGCCCACGTCCGGCCCTCTTTGCCCACGTCCGGCCCTCTTTGCCCACGTCCGCCCCTCTTTGCCCACGTCCGCCCCTCTTTGCACTTGTCCCGTATTCTCCGCACTTGTCCGCCCCTCTTTGCCCACGTCCGCCCCTCTTTGCCCACGTCCGCCCCTCTTTGCCCACGTCCGCCCCTCTTTGCCCACGTCCGCCCCTCTTTGCCCACGTCCGCCCCTCTTTGCCCACGTCCGCCCCTCTTTGCCCACGTCCGCCCCTCTTTGCCCACGTCCGCCCCTCTTTGCCCACGTCCGCCCCTCTTTGCCCACGTCCGCCCCTCTTTGCCCACGTCCGCCCCTCTTTGCCCTTGTCCGCCCGTCTGTTCCCTTGTGCGCCCGTCTGTGCCCTTGTCCGTACGTCTTTGCCCTTGTCCGGTATTCTCCGCGATTCTCTGCCCCTCTTTGCCCTTGTGCGCCCCTCTTTGCCCTTGTGCGCCCCTCTTTGCCCTTGTGCGCCCCTCTTTGCCCTTGTGCGCCCCTCTTTGCCCTTGTCTGACCCTCTTTGCCCTTGTCTGACCCTCTTTGGCTTTGTCCGCCCCTCTTAGGCCTTGTCACATATTCTCCGCACTTCTCCGCACCTCTTTGCACTTGGCCCGTATTCTCCGCACTTGTCCGCCCCTCTTTGCCCTTGTCCGCCCCTCTTTGCCCTTGTCCGCCCCTCTTTGCCCTTGTCCGCCCCTCTTTGCCCTTGTCCGCCCCTCTTTGCCCTTGTCCGCCCCTCTTTGCCCTTGTCCGCCCCTCTTTGCCCTTGTCCGACCCTCTTTGCCCTTGTCCGCCCCTCTTTGCCCTTGTCCGCCCCTCTTTACCCTTGTCCCCTATTCTCCGCACTTGTCCGCCTTTCTTTGCCCTTGTCCGCCTTTCTTTGCCCTTGTCCGCCTCTCTTTGCCCTTGTCCGCCTCTCTTTGCCCTTGTCTGCCCCTCTTTGCCCTTGTCCGCCCCTCTTTGCCCTTCTCCGCCCATCTTTTCCTTTTTCGGGTGTTCTCCGCAATTGTTCGCCCCTCTATACCATTGTCCGACCCTCTTTGCACTTGTCCCGTATTCTCCGCAATTGTCTGAATTGCTTTGTCCTTGTCCCTTATTCTCCGCACTTCTCCATCCCTTTTTGCCCTTGTGCGACTCTCTTTACCCTTGTCCACCCCTCTTTGATCTTGTCCGTCCATTTTTGAACTTGTCTTCCCCTCTTTGCCCTTGTCCCGTGTTCTCCGCACTTGTCCGCCCCTCTTGGCCCTTGTCCGCCCCTCTTTGCCCTTGTCCGCCCCTCTTTGCCCTTGTCCGCCCCTCTTTGCCCTTGTCCGCCCCTCTTTGCCCTTGTCCGCCCCTCTTTGCCCTTGTCCGCCCTCTTTGAACTTTTCCCGTATTCTCTGGAATTCTCCGCACCTGTTTGCCCTTGTCCGCCCCATTTTGCACTTGTCCGTCCCTCTTTGCCCTTGTCCCCTATTCTCCGCACTTGTCCGCCCCTCTTTGCCCTTGTCCGCCCCTCTTTGCCTTTCTCCGCCCCTCTTTGCAATTGTCCGCCACTCTTTGCACTTCTCCGCCCCTCTTTGCCCTTTTCCGGTGTACTCCGCACTTGTCCGCCCCTCTTTGCCCTTGTCCGCCTCTCTTTGCCCTTGTCCCGTATTCTCTGCACTTGTCCACCAGTCTTTGCCCTTGTCCGCCCCTCTTTGCCTTGTCCGGTATTCTACGCACTTCTCCGCCCCTCTTTGCCCTTGTCCGCCCCTCTTTGCCCTTGTCCGCCCCTCTTTGCCCTTGTCGTCCCCTCTTTGCCCTTGTCCGCCCCTCTTTGCCCTTGTCCGCCCCTCTTTGCCCTTGTCCGCCCCTCTTTGCCCTTGTCCGCCCCTCTTTGCCCTTGTCCGCCCCTCTTTGCCCTTGTCCGCCCCTCTTTGCCCTTGTCCGCCCCTCTTTGCCCTTCTCCGCCCCTCTTTGCCCTTGTCCGCCCCTCTTTGCCCTTCTCTGTCGCTTTTCCCCTTGTCCGCACCTCTCTGCACTTGTCTACCCCTCTTAGTCCTTCTCCGCCCCTCTATGCACTTGTCCCGTATTCTCAGCAATTCTCCGCCCCTCTTTGACCTTGTCCTTCCCTCTTTTTCCTTGTCCGCCCTTCTTTGCACTTGTCCGCCCCTCTTTGCCCTTGTCCCATATTCTCCGCACTTCTACGACTCTCTTTGCCCTTGTCCGCCCCTCTTTGCCATTGCCCGCCCCTCTTTGCCCTTGTCCCCTATTCTCCGCTCTTATCCGCCCCTCTTAGCCCTTGTCAACCCCTCTTTTCCCTTGTTCCGTATTCTCTACGCTTGTCCGCCACTCTTTGCCCTTGTCCCGTATTCTCCGCACTTGTCCGCCCCTCTTTGCCCTTGTCCGCCCCTCTTTGCCCTTGTCCGCCCCTCTTTGCCTTTCTCGGGTATTCTCCGCAATTGTCCTACCCTCTTTGCACTTGACCTCCCCTCTTTCCCTTGTCCGCCCCTCTTTGCCCTTGTCCCGTATTCTCCGCAACTGTCCGCCCCTCTTCGCACTTGTCCCTTATTCTCCGCACTTTTTCATTCCGTCTTTGCCTTTGTGCGACCCTCTTTACCCTTGTCCGCCCCTCTTTGACCTTGTCCTTCACTCTTTGCACTTGTGTTCCCCTCTTTGCCCTTGTCCCGTATTCTCCGCACTTGTACGCCCCACTTTGCCCTTGTCCGCCCCTCTTTGCCCTTTTCCCGTATTCTCCACTCTTGTCCGCCCCTCTTTGCCCTTGTCCACACCTCTTTGCCCTTGTCCCGTATTCTCCGAACTTGTCCGTCCCTCTTTGCACTTGTCCGACACTCTTTTCTCTTTTCCCGTATTCTCCGAACTTGTCTGCTCCTCTTTGCCCTTTTCAGCCCCTCTTTGCCCTTTTCAGCCCCTCTTTGCACTTGTCCACCCCTCTTTGCCCTTGTCCACCTCTCTTTGCCCTTTTCCCGTATTCTCCGCACTTGTCCGCTCCTCTTTGCAATTTTCAGGCCATCTTTGCCATTGTCCGCCCCTCTTTGCCCTTGTCCCATATTCTCCGCACTTCTCTGCCCCTCTTTGCACTTTTCCCGTATTCTCTGTACTACTCCGCCCCTCTTTGCCCTTGTCCACCCCTCTTTGCGCTTGTCACCTCCTCTTTGCACTTGTCTGCCCCTCTTTGACCTTGTCTGTCCCTTTTCCACTTGTCCGCCCTTCTCTGCCCTTGTCTACCCCTCTTAGTCCTTGTCCGACCCTCTATGGACTTCTCCCGTATTCTCAGCAATTCTCCGCCCCTCTTTGCCCTTGTCCCGTATTCTCAGCAATTCTCCGCCCCTCTTTGCCCTTGTCCGCCCCTCTTTGCCCTTGTCCGCCCCTCTTTGCCCTTGTCCGCCCCTCTTTGCCCTTGTCCGCCCCTCTTTGCCCTTGTCCGCCCCTCTTTGCCCTTGTACGCCCCTCTTTGCCCTTGTCCCGTATTCTCCGCTCTTATCCGCCCCTCTTTGCCCTTGTCCACCCCTCTTTGCCCTTGTCCCGTATTCTCCGCGCTTGTCCGCCACTCTTTGCCCTTGTCCCATATTCTCCGCACTTGTCCGCCCCTCTTTGCCCTTGTCCGCCCCTCTTTGCCCTTGTCCGCCCCTCTTTGCCCTTGTCCGCCCCTCTTTGCTTTCCTCGGGTATTCTCCGCAATTGTCCTCCTCTCTATTCCCTTGTCCGCCCCTCTTTGCCCTTGTCCCGTATTCTCCGCAATTGTCCGCCCCTCTTTGCACTTGTCCCTTATTCTCCGCACTTGTACGCCCCACTTTGCCCTTGTCCGCCCCTCTTTGCCCTTTTCCCGTATTCTCCACTCTTGTCCGCCCCTCTTTGCCCTTGTCCACACCTCTTTGCCCTTGTCCCGTATTCTCCGCACTTGACCGTCCCTCTTTGCACTTCTCCGCCACTCTTTGCCCTTGTCCGCCCCTCTGTGCCCTTGTCCCTTATTCTCTGCCCTTCTCCGTCCCTCTTTGTCCTTGTCCTGTATTCTCCGCACTTGTCCGCCCCTCTTTGCCCTTTTCCAACCCTCTTTGCACATGTCCGACACTCTTTCCACTTTTCCCGTATTCTCCGAACTTGTCTGCTCCTCTTTGCCCTTTTCAGCCCCTCTTTGCCCTTTTCAGACCCTCTTTGCACTTGTCCACCTCTCTTTGTCCTTGTCCCGTATTCTCCGCACTTGTCCGTCCCTCTTTGCCCTTTTCCCGTATTCTCCGCACTTGTCCGCTCCTTTTTGCCATTTTCAGCCCATCTTTGCCATTGTCCGCCCCTCTTTGCGCTTGTCCATCTCTCTTTGCCCTTGTCCAGTATTCTCCGCATTTGTCCGCCTTTCTTTGCCCTTGTCTGTCCCTCTTTGAACTTGTCTGTCCCTTTTCCACTTGTCCGCCCCTCTCTGCCCTTGTCTACCCCTCTTAGTCCTTGTCCGCCCCTCTATGTACTTGTCCCGTATTCTCAGCAATTCTCCGCCCCTCTTTGCCCTTGTCCCGTATTCTCTGCACCTCTCCGCCACTCTTTGCCCTTTTCCGCCCCTCTTTGCACTTTTCCGCCCATCTTTGCCCTTGTCCGCCCCTTTTTGAACTTTGCCAGTATTCTCCGCATTTCTCAAGCCCTCTTTGCCCTTGTCCGCCCCTCTTTGCCCTTGTCCGCACCTCTTTACCTTTGTCCCATATTCTCTGCACTTCTCCGCCCCTCTTTGCCCTTGTCCGCCCCTCTTTGCCCTTGTCCGCCCCTCTTTGCCCTTGTCCGCCCCTCTTTGCCCTTGTCCGCCCCTCTTTGCCCTTGTCCGCCCCTCTTTGCCCTTGTCCGCCCCTCTTTGCCCTTGTCCGCCCCTCTTTGCCCTTGTCCGCCCCTCTTTGCCCTTGTCCGCCCCTCTTTGCCCTTGTCCGCCCCTCTTTGCCCTTGTCCGCCCCTCTTTGCCCTTGTCCGCCCCTCTTTGCCCTTGTCCGCCCCTCTTTGCCCTTGTCCGCCCCTCTTTGCCCTTGTCCGCCCCTCTTTGCCCTTGTCCGCCCCTCTTTGCCCTTGTCCGCCCCTCTTTGCCCTTGTCCGCCCCTCTTTGCCCTTGTCCGCCCCTCTTTGCCCTTGTCCGCCCCTCTTTGCCCTTGTCCGCCCCTCTTTGCCCTTGTCCGCCCCTCTTTGCCCTTGTCCGCCCCTCTTTGCCCTTGTCCGCCCCTCTTTGCCCTTGTCCGCCCCTCTTTGCCCTTGTCCGCCCCTCTTTGCCCTTGTCCGCCCCTCTTTGCCCTTGTCCGCCCCTCTTTGCCCTTGTCCGCCCCTCTTTGCCCTTGTCCGCCCCTCTTTGCCCTTGTCCGCCCCTCTTTGCCCTTGTCCCTTTTTCTCAGCAATTGTCCGCCCCTCTTTGCCCTTGTCCGCCCCTCTTTGCCCTTGTCCGCCCGTCTTTGCCCTTGTCCGCCCCTCTTTGCCCTTGTCCGCCCATCTTTGCCTTTGTCCACCCTTCTTTGAACTTGTCCCGTATTCTCAGCACTTGTCCGCCCCTCTTTGCCCTTGTCCGCCCCTCTTTGCCCTTGTCCGCCCCTCTTTGCCCTTGTCCGCCCCTCTTTGCCCTTGTCCGCCCCTCTTTGCCCTTGTCCGCCCCTCTTTGCCCTTGTCCACCCCTCTTTGACCTTATCTGCTCCTCTTTGCACTTGTCCAAGACTCTTTGCACTTGTATGCCCCTCTTTGCCCTTGTCCGCCCCTCTTTGCCCTTGTCCGCCCCTCTTTGCCCTTTTACGCCCCTCCTTGCCCTTGTCCGACTCTCTTTGCCCTTGTCCGACCCTCTTTGCCCATCTCCTGTATTTTTGGCACTTCTCCGCCCCTCTTTGCCCTGGTCCGCCCCTCTTTGCCCTGGTCCGCCCCTCTTTGCCCTTGTCCGCACCTCTTTGCCCTTGTCTGCCCCTCTTTGCACTTTTCCACCCCTCATTGCCCTTGTGCGACCCTCTTTTCCCTTGTCCGCCCCTCTTTGCCCTTGTCCGCCCCTCTTTGCCCTTGTCCGCCCCTCTTTGCCCTTGTCCGCCCCTCTTTGCCCTTGTCCGCCCCTCTTTGCCCTTGTCCGCCCCTCTTTGCCCCTGTCCGCGCCTCTTTCCCCTTGTCCCGTATTCACAGCACTTGTCCGCCCCTCTTTGCCCTTGTCCGCCCCTCTTTCCCCTTGTCCCGTATTCACAGCACTTGTCCGCCCCTCTTTGCCCTTGTGCGCCCCTCATTTCCATTTTCCGCCCCTCTTTGCCCTTGTCCGCCCCTCTTTGAACTTGTCCGCCCCTCTTTGCCTTTGTCCGCCCCCTTTTTGCCCTTGTCCGCCCCTCTTTGCCCTTGTCCGCCCCTCTTTGCCCTTGTCCGCCCCTCTTTGCCCTTGTCCGCCCCTCTTTGCCCTTGTCCGCCCCTCTTTGCCCTTGTCCCCCCCTCTTTGCCCTTGTCCGCCCCTCTTTGCCCTTGTCCGCCCCTCTTTGCCCTTGTCCGCCCCTCTTTGCCCTGGTCCGCCCCTCTTTGCCCTGGTCCGCCCCTCTTTGCCCTGGTCCGCCCCTCTTTGCCCTGGTCCGCCCCTCTTTGCCCTGGTCCGCCCCTCTTTGCCCTGGTCCGCCCCTCTTTGCCCTGGTCCGCCCCTCTTTGCCCTGGTCCGCCCCTCTTTGCCCTGGTCCGCCCCTCTTTGCCCTGGTCCGCCCCTCTTTGCCCTGGTCCGCCCCTCTTTGCCCTGGTCCGCCCCTCTTTGCACTTGTCCGCCCCTCTTTGCCCTTGTTCCTTATTCTCCGCACTTGTCCGCCACTCTTTGCCCTTGTCTGCCCATCTTTGCACTTTTCCGCCCCTCCTTGCCCTTGTGCGACCCTCTTAGCCCTTTTCCAACCGTCTTTGCACTTGTCCGCCTCTCTTTGCCCTTGTCTGACCCTCTTTGCCGTTGTCCGCCCCTCTTTAATCTTGTCCCTTATTCTCCACACTTGTCCGCCCCTCTTTGTCCTTGTCCGCCCCTCTTTGCCCTTGTCTGCCCCTCTTTACCATTGTCCGCCCCTCTTTGCCCTTGTCCCGTATTCTCCGCTCTTATCCGCCCCTCTTTGCCTTTGTCCACCCCTCTTTGCCCTTGTACCGTATTCTCCGCGCTTGTCCGCCACACTTTGCCCTTGTCCCGTATTCTCCGCACTTGTCCGCCCCTCTTTGCCCTTGTCCGCCCCTCTTTGCCCTTGTCCGCCCCTCTTTGCCCTTGTCCGCCCCTCTTTGCCCTTGTCCGCCCCTCTTTGCCCTTGTCCGCCCCTCTTTGCCCTTGTCCGCCCCTCTTTGCCCTTGTCCGCCCCTCTTTGCCCTTGTCCGCCCCTCTTTGCCCTTGTCCGCCCCTCTTTGCCCTTGTCCGCCCCTCTTTGCCCTTGTCCGTTCCTCTTTGCAGTTTTCCGCCCCTCTTTGCAATTGTCCCGTATTCTCCGGAATTCTCGGAAACTCTTTCCCCTTTTCCGAAGCTCTTTGCTCTTGTCCCGTATTCTCCGCACTTGTCCGCCCCTCTTTGCCCTTGTCCGCCCCTCTTTGCCCTTGTCCGCCCCTCTTTGCCCTTGTCCGCCCCTCTTTGCCCTTGTCCGCCCCTCTTTGCCCTTGTCCGCCCCTCTTTGCCCTTGTCCGCCCCTCTTTGCCCTTGTCCGCCCCTCTTTGCCCTTGTCCGCCCCTCTTTGCCCTTGTCCGCCCCTCTTTGCCCTTGTCCGCCCCTCTTTGCCCTTGTCCGCCCCTCTTTGCCCTTGTCCGCCCCTCTTTGCCCTTGTCCGCCCCTCTTTGCCCTTGTCCGCCCCTCTTTGCCCTTGTCCGCCCCTCTTTGCCCTTGTCCGCCCCTCTTTGCCCTTGTCCCTTTTTCTCAGCAATTGTCCGCCCCTCTTTGCCCTTGTCCGCCCCTCTTTGCCCTTGTCCGCCCATCTTTGCCTTTGTCCACCCCTCTTTGAACTTGTCCCGTATTCTCAGCACTTGTCCGCCCCTCTTTGCCCTTGTCCGCCCCTCTTTGCCCTTGTCCGCCCCTCTTTGCCCTTGTCCGCCCCTCTTTGCCCTTGTCCGCCCCTCTTTGCCCTTGTCCGCCCCTCTTTGCCCTTGTCCGCCCCTCTTTGCCCTTGTCCGCCCCTCTTTGCCCTTGTCCGCCCCTCTTTGCCCTTGTCCGCCCCTCTTTGCCCTTGTCCGCCCCTCTTTGCCCTTGTCCGCCCCTCTTTGCCCTTGTCCGCCCCTCTTTGGCCTTGTCCAAGACTCTTTGCACTTGTATGCCCCTCTTTGCCCTTGTCCGCCCCTCTTTGCACTTGTCCGCCCCTCTTTGCCCTTTTACGCCCCTCCTTGCCCTTGTCCGACTCTCTTTGCCCTTGTCCGACCCTCTTTGCCCATCTCCTGTATTTTCGGCACTTCTCCGCCCCTCTTTGCCCTGGTCCGCCCCTCTTTGCCCTTGTCCGCACCTCTTTGCCCTTGTCTGCCCCTCTTTGCACTTTTCCACCCCTCATTGCCCTTGTGCGACCCTCTTAGCCCTTGTCCGCCCCTCTTTTCCCTTGTCCGCCCCTCTTTGCCCTTGTCCGCCCCTCTTTGCCCTTGTCCGCCCCTCTTTGCCCTTGTCCGCCCCTCTTTGCCCTTGTCCGCCCCTCTTTGCCCCTGTCCGCGCCTCTTTGCACTTGTCCCGTATTCTCCGCACTTGTCCGCCCCTCTTTGCCCTTGTCCGCCCCTCTTTCCCCTTGTCCCGTATTCACAGCACTTGTCCGCCCCTCTTTGCCCTTGTGCGCCCCTCATTTCCATTTTCCGCCCCTCTTTGCCCTTGTCAGCCCCTCTTTGAACTTGTCCGCCCCTCTTTGCCTTTGTCCGCCCCCTTTTTGCCCCTGTCCGCCCCTCTTTGCCCTTGTCCGCCCCTCTTTGCCCTTGTCCGCCCCTCTTTGCCCTTGTCCGCCCCTCTTTGCCCTTGTCCGCCCCTCTTTGCCCTTGTCCGCCCCTCTTTGCCCTTGTCCGCCCCTCTTTGCCCTTGTCCGCCCCTCTTTGCCCTGGTCCGCCCCTCTGTGCCCTGGTCCGCCCCTCTGTGCCCTGGTCCGCCCCTCTTTGCCCTGGTCCGCCCCTCTTTGCCCTTGTCTGCCCCTCTTTGCACTTTTCCACCCCTCGTTGCACTTGTCCGCCCCTCTTTGCCCTTGTCCCTTATTCTCCGCACTTGTCCGCCACTCTTTGCCCTTGTCTGCCCATCTTTGCACTTTTCCGCCCCTCCTTGCCCTTGTGCGACCCTCTTAGCCCTTGTCCAACCGTCTTTGCACTTGTCCGCCTCTCTTTGCCCTTGTCTGACCCTCTTTGCCGTTGTCCGCCCCTCTTTAATCTTGTCCCTTATTCTCCACACTTGTCCGCCCCTCTTTGTCCTTGTCCGCCCCTCTTTGCCCTTGTCTGCCCCTCTTTACCATTGTCCGCCCCTCTTTGCCCTTGTCCCGTATTCTCCGCTCTTATCCGCCCCTCTTTGCCTTTGTCCACCCCTCTTTGCCCTTGTACCGTATTCTCCGCGCTTGTCCGCCACACTTTGCCCTTGTCCCGTATTCTCCGCACTTGTCCGCCCCTCTTTGCCCTTGTCCGCCCCTCTTTGCCCTTGTCCGCCCCTCTTTGCCCTTGTCCGCCCCTCTTTGCCCTTGTCCGCCCCTCTTTGCCCTTGTCCGCCCCTCTTTGCCCTTGTCCGCCCCTCTTTGCCCTTGTCCGCCCCTCTTTGCCCTTGTCCGCCCCTCTTTGCCCTTGTCCGCCCCTCTTTGCCCTTGTCCGCCCCTCTTTGCCCTTGTCCGCCCCTCTTTGCCCTTGTCCGTTCCTCTTTGCAGTTTTCCGCCCCTCTTTGCAATTGTCCCGTATTCTCCGGAATTCTCGGAAACTCTTTCCCCTTTTCCGAAGCTCTTTGCTCTTGTCCCGTATTCTCCGCACTTGTCCGCCCCTCTTTGCCCTTGTCCACCCCTCTTTGCCCTTCTCCATCCCTCTTTGCCCTTGTCCGCCCCTCTTTGCCCTTGTCCGCCCCTCTTTGCCCTTGTCCGCCCCTCTTTGCCCTTGTCCGCCCCTCTTTGCCCTTGTCCGCCCCTCTTTGCCCTTGTCCGCCCCTCTTTGCCCTTGTCCGCCCCTCTTTGCCCTTGTCCGCCCCTCTTTGCCCTTGTCCGCCACTCTTTGCCCTTGTCCGCCCCTCTTTGTCCTTGTCCGCCCCTCTTTGCCCTTTTCCGCCCATCCTTGCCCTTGTCCGACTCTCTTTGCCCTTGTCCGACCCTCTTTGCCCATCTCCTGTATTTGCGGCACTTCTCCTACCCTCTTTGCTCTTGTCCGCCCCTCTTTGCCCTGGTCCGCCCCTCTTTGCCCTTGTCCGCACCTCTTTGCACTTGTCCGCCTCTCTTTGCCCTTGTCTGACCCTCTTTGCTCTTGTCCGCCCCTCTTTACTCTTGTCCCTTATTCTCCGCACTTGTCCGCCCCTCTTTGCCCTTGTCCGCCCCTCTTTGCCCTTGTCCGCCCCTCTTTGCCCTTGTCCGCCCCTCTTTGCCCTTGTCCCGTATTCTCCGCGCTTGTCCGACACTCTTTGCCCTTGTCCCGTATTCTCCGCCCTTGTCCGCCCCTCTTTGCCCTTGTCCGCCCCTCTTTCCCTTTCTCCGGTATTCTCCGCAATTGTCCTCCCCTCTATGCCCTTGTCCGCCCCTCTTTGCCCTTGTCCCTTATTCTCCGCACTTCTCCATCCCTCTTTGCCTTTGTGCGACCCTCTTTACCCTTGTCCGCCCCTCTTTGACCTTGTCCTTCACTCTTTGCAATTGTCTTCCCCTCTTTGCCCTTGTCCCGTATTCTCCGCACTTGTACGCCCCACTTTGCCCTTGTCCACCCCTTTTTGCCCTTTTCCCGTATTCTCCACTCTTGTCCGCCCCTCTTTGCCCTTGTCCACACCTCTTTGCCCTTGTCCCTTATTCTCCGCACTTGTCCGCTACTCTTTGCCCTTGTCCGCTACTCTTTGCCCTTGTCCGCTACTCTTTGCCCTTGTCCGCTACTCTTTGCCCTTGTCCGCCACTCTTTGCCCTTGTCCGCCCCTCTGTGCCCTTGTCCCGTATTCTCTGCCCTTCTTCGTACCTCTTTGCCCTTGTCCTGTATTCTCCGCACTTGTTTGTCCCTCTTTGCCCTTTTCCAACCCTCTTTGCACATGTCTGACACTCTTTCCACTTTTCCCGTATTCTCCGTTCTTGTCTGCTCCTCTTTGCCCTTTTCAGCCCCTCTTTGCCCTTGTCCACCCCTCTTGGCCCTTTTCCGCCCCTCTTTGCCCTTGTCCCGTATTCTCAGCACTTGTCCGCACCTCTTTGCAATTGTCCGCCCCTCTTTGCCCTTGTCCGCCCCTCTTTGCCCTTGTCCCGTATTCACAGCACTTGTCCGCCCCTCTTTGCACTTGTCCGACCCTCTTTTCCCTAGTCCGACCCTCTTTTCCCTAGTCCGACCCTCTTTTCCCTAGTCCGACCCTCTTTTCCCTAGTCCGACCCTCTTTTCCCTTGTCCGACCCTCTTTTCCGTAGTTCGACCCTCTTTGCCCTCGTCCGCCCCTCTTTGCCCTTGTCCCGTATACTCTGCCCTTGTCCGCCCCTCTGTGCCCTTGTCCCGTATTCTCAGCACTTGTCCGCCCCTCTTGGCCCTTGTCCGCCCCTCTTTGTCCTTGTCCCGTATTCTCAGCACTGTCCGCCCCTCTTTGCCCTTGTCCGCCCCTCTTTGCCCTTGTCCGCCCCTCTCTGCCCTTGTCTGACCGTCTTTCCCCTTGTCCGCCCCTTTTTGCACTCGTCCCGTATTCTCAGCCCTTGTCCGCCCCTCTTTGCCCTTGTCCGCCCCTCTTTGCCCTTGTCCACATATCTTTGCCCTTGTCCGCCCCTCTTTGCACTTGTCCGCCCCTCTTTGCCCTTGTCCCCCCCTCTTTGCCCTTGTCCCGCATTCTCAGCACTTGTCCGCCCCTTTTTGCCCTTGTCTGCCCCTCTTTGCCCTTGTCCCGTATTCTCAGAACTTGTCCACCCCTCTTTGGCCTTGTCCGACCCCCTTTACACTTGTCCCGTATTCTCAGCACTTGTCCGCCCATTTTTGCTCTTGTCCAACCCTCTTTGAACTTGTTCGCTTCCCTTTGCCCTAGTCCGCCTCTCTTTGCACTTGTCCGACCCTCTTTGCCCTTGTCCCGTATTAACCGCAATTGTCCGCCCCTTTTTGCACTTGTCCACCCCTCTTTGCCCTTGTCCGCCCCTCTTTGACCTTTTCCGCCCCTCTTTGCCCTTGTCCGCCCCTCTTTGCCCTTGTCCCGTATTCTCAGCACTTGTCCGCCCCTCTTTGCCCTTGTCCGCCCCTCTTTGCCCTTGTCCGCCCCTCTTTGCCCTTGTACGCCTCTCTTTGCACTTGTCCCGTATTCTCAGCACTTGTCCGCCCCTCTTTGCCCTTTTCCCCTATGTTCAGGTCTTTTCCGACCCACTTTTTGAACTTGTCCGCCCCTCTTTGCCCTTGTCTGCCCCTCTTTGAACTCGTCCGCCCCTCTTTTCCTTTGTCCGCCCCCTTTTTGCCCCTGTCCTCCTCTCTTTGCTCTTGTCGGACCCTCTTTGCCCTTGTCCGCCCCTCTTTGCCCTTGTCCGCCCCTCTTTGCCCTTGTCCTCCCCTCTTTGCTCTTGTCCGCCCCTCTTTGCCCTTGTCCGCTCCTCTTTGCCCGTGTCCCTTATTCTCAGCACTTGTCCGCCCCAATTTGCCCTTGTCCGCCCCAATTTGCCCTTGTCCGCCCCACTTTGCCCTTGTCCGCCCCTCTTTGTACTTTTCCGCCCCTCTTTGCCCTTATCCGCCCCTCTTTGCCTTTGTCCGCCCTTCTTTGCCGTTGTCCGCCCCTTTTTGCCCTTGTCCGCCCCTCTTTGCCCTTGTCCGCCCCTCTTTGCACTTGTCCCGTATTCTCAGCACTTGTCCGCCCCTCTTTGCCCTTGTCCGCCCCTCTTTCCACTTGTCCCGTATTCTCAGCACTTGTCCGCCCCTCTTTGCCCTTGTCCCGTATTCTCAGCACTTGTCAGCCCCTCTTTGCCCTTGTCCCGTATTCTCAGTTCTTGTCCGCCCCTCTTTGCCCCTGTCCGCCCCTCTTTGCCCTTGACCGCCCCTCTTTGCACTTTTCCCGTGGTCTCAGCACTTGTCCCGTATTCTCAGCACTTGTCCGCCCCTCTTTGCCCTTGTCCGCCCCTCTTTGCCCTTGTCCGCCCCTCTTTGCCCTTGTCCGCCCCTCTTTGCCCTTGTCCGCCCCTCTTTGCCCTTGTCCGCCCCTCTTTGCCCTTGTCCGCCCCTCTTTGCCCTTGTCCGCCCCTCTTTGCCCTTGTCCGCCCCTCTTTACACTTTTCTGCCCCTCTTTGCACTTGTGCCGTATTCTTAGCACTTGTCCGCCCCTCTTTGCTCTTGTCCTGTATTCTCAGCACTTGTCCGATCCTCTTTGCCCTTGTCCCTTATTCTCAGCCCTTCTCCACACCTCTTTGCCCTAGTCATCCCCTCTTTGACCTTGTCCGACCCTCTTTGCACTTGTCCGCCCCTCTTTTCAATTATGCCATATTCTCAGCACTTGTCCCCCCCTCTTTGCTCTTGTCCGCCCCTCATTTCCCCTTTCCGACCCTCTTGGCCCTTGTCCGCCCCTCTTTGCCCTTGGCCCGTATTCTCAGCACTTGTCCGCCCCTCTTTGCCCTTGTCCAGTATTGTCAGCAGTTGTCCGCCCCTCTTTATATTGTCCGCCCCTCTTTATATTGTCCGCCCCTCTTTGCCCTTGTCCGCCCCTATTTGAAATGTCCGCCCCTCTTTGAAATGTCCGCCGCACTTTGCCCTTGTCCGCACCTCTTTACACTTGTCCGCCCCACTTTACACTTGTCCGCCCCTCTTTGCTCTTGTCCCTTATTCTCCGCACATGTCTGCCCCTCTTTTCCCTTTTCCGCCCCTCTTTGCCCTTGTCCGCCCCTCTTTGCCCTTGTCCGCCCCTCTTTGCCCTTGTCCGCCCCTCTTTGCCCTTGTCCCGTATTCTCAGCACTTGTCCGCCCCTCTTTGCCCTTGTCCGCCCCTCTTTGCCCTTGTCCGCCTCTCTTTGCCTTTGTCCCGTATTCTCAGCACTTGTCCGCCCCTCTTTGCCCTTGTCCCGTATTCTCAGCAATTTTCCGCCCCTCTTTGCCCTTGTCCCGTAAGCTCAGCTCTTGTCCGCCCCTCTTTTTGCCCCTGTCCGCCTCTCTTTGCTCTTGTCGGACCCTCTTTGCTCTTGTCGGACCCTCTTTGCCCTTGTCCGCCCCTCTTTGCCCTTGTCCGCCCCTCTTTGCCCTTGTCCGCCCCTCCTTTCCCTTGTCCGCCCCTCTTTGCCCTTGTCCCTTATTCTCAGCACTTGTCCGCCCCAATTTTCCCTTGTCCGCCCCTCTTTGCCCTTGTCCGCCCCTCTTTGCCCTTGTCCGCCCCACTTTGCCCTTATCCGCCCCTCTTTGCCCTTATCCGCCCCTCTTTGCCCTTATCCGCCCCTCTTTGCCCTTGTCCGCCCTTCTTTGCCCTTGTCTGCCGTTCTTTGCCCTTGTACGCCCCTCTTTGCCCTTGTCCGCCCCTCTTTGCCCTTGTCCGCCCCTCTTTGCCCTTGTCCGCCCCTCTTTGCCCTTGTCCGCCCCTCTTTGCCCTTGTCCGCCCCTCTTTGCCCTTGTCCGCCCCTCTTTGCCCTTGTCCGCCCCTCTTTGCCCTTGTCTGCCCCTCTTTGCCCTTGTCTGCCCCTCTTTGCCCTTGTCTGCCCCTCTTTGCCCTTGTCTGCCCCTCTTTGCCCTTGTCTGCCCCTCTTTGCACTTGTCCCGTATTTTCTGCACTTGTCCGCCCCTCTTTGCCCTTCTCCGCCCCTCTTTCCCCTTGTCCCGTATTCACAGCACTTGTCCGCCCCTCTTTGCCCTTGTGCGCCCCTCATTTCCATTGTCCGCCCCTCTTTGCCCTTGTCCGCCCCTCTTTGCCCTTGTCCACCCCTCTTTGAACTTGTCCGCCCCTCTTTGAACTTGTCCGCCCCTCTTTGCCTTTGTCCGCCCCCTTTTTGCCCCTGTCCGCCCCTCTTTGCCCTTGTCCGCCCCTCTTTGCCCTTGTCCGCCCCTCTTTGCCCTTGTCCGCCCCTCTTTGCCCTTGTCCGCCCCTCTTTGCCCTTGTCCGCCCCTCTTTGCCCTTGTCCGCCCCTCTTTGCCCTTGTCCGCCCCTCTTTGCCCTTGTCCGCCCCTCTTTGCCCTTGTCCCTTTTTCTCAGCAATTGTCCGCCCCTCTTTGCCCTTGTCCGACCCTCTTTGCCCTTGTCCTCCCCTCTTTGCACTTGTCCGCCCATCTTTGCCTTTGTCCACCCCTCTTTGAACTTGTCCCGTATTCTCAGCACTTGTCCGCCCCTCTTTGCCCTTGTCCGCCCCTCTTTGCCCTTGTCCGCCCCTCTTTGCCCTTGTCCGCCCCTCTTTGCCCTTGTCCGCCGATCTTTGCCCTTGTCCGCCGATCTTTGCCCTTGTCCGCCCCTCTTTGCCCTTGTCCACCCCTCTTTGACCTTATCTGCTCCTCTTTGCACTTGTCCAAGACTCTTTGCCCTTGTCCGCCCCTCTTTGCACTTGTCCGCCCCTCTTTGCCCTTTTACGCCCCTCCTTGTCCTTGTCCGACGCTCTTTGCCCTTGTCCGACCCTCTTTGCCCATCTCCTGTATTTTCGGCACTTCTCCGCCCCTCTTTGCCTTGGTCCGCCCCTCTTTGCCCTGGTCCGCCCCTCTTTGCCCTTGTCCGCACCTCTTTGCCCTTGTCTGCCCCTCTTTGCACTTTTCCACCCCTCATTGCACTTGTCCGCCCCTCTTTGCCCTTGTCCCGTATTCTCCGCACTTGTCTGCCACTCTTTGCACTTGTCTGCCCATCTTTGCACTTTTTCGCCCCTCCTTGCCCTTGTGCGACCCTCTTAGCACTTGTCCAACCGTCTTTGCACTTGTCCGCCCCTCTTTTCCCTTGTCCGCCCCTCTTTGCCCTTGTCCGCCCCTCTTTCCCCTTGTCCGCCCCACTTTGCCCCTGTCCGCGCCTCTTTGCACTTGTCCCGTATTCTCTGCACTTGTCCGCCCCTCTTTGCCCTTGTCCGCCCCTCTTTCCCCTTGTCCCGTATTCACAGCACTTGTCCGCCCCTCTTTGCCCTTGTGCGCCCCTCATTTCCATTGTCTGCCCCTCTTTGCCCTTGTCCGCCCCTCTTTGAACTTGTCCGCCCCTCTTTGCCTTTGTCCGCCCGCTTTTTGCCCCTGTGCGCCTCTCTTTGCCCTTGTCCGCCCCTCTTTGCCCTTGTCCGCCCCTCTTTGCCCTGGTCCGCCCCTCTTTGCCCTGGTCCGCCCCTCTTTGCCCTGGTCCGCCCCTCTTTGCCCTGGTCCGCACCTCTTTGCCCTTGTCTGCCCCTCTTTGCACTTTTCCACCCCTCATTGCACTTGTCCGCCCCTCTTTGCCCTTGTCCCGTATTCCCCGCACTTGTCCGCCACTCTTTGCCCTTGTCTGACGATCTTTGCACTTTTCCGCCCCTCCTTGCCCTTGTGCGACCCTCTTAGCCCTTGTCCAACCGTCTTTGCACTTGTCCGCCTCTCTTTGCCCTTGTCTGACCCTCTTTGCCGTTGTCCGCCCCTCTTTAATCTTGTCCCTTATTCTCCACACTTGTCCGCCCCTCTTTGTCCTTGTCCGCCCCTCTTTGCCCTTGTCCGCCCCTCTTTACCATTGTCCGCCCCTCTTTGCCCTTGTCCCGTATTCTCCGCTCTTATCCGCCCCTCTTTGCCTTTGTCCACCCCTCTTTGCCCTTGTCCCGTATTCTCCGCGTTTGTCTGCCACTCTTTGCCCTTGTCCCGTATTCTCCGCACTTGTCCGCCCCTCTTTGCCCTTGTCCGCCCCTCTTTGCCCTTGTCCGCCCCTCTTTGCCCTTGTCCGCCCCTCTTTGCCCTTGTCCGCCCCTCTTTGCCCTTGTCTGCCCCTCTTTGCCGTTTTCCGCCCCTCTTTGCCCTTGTCCGCCCCTCTTTGCCCTTGTCCGCCCCTCTTTGCCCTTGTCCGTTCCTCTTTGCCATTTTCCGCCCCTCTTAGCCATTGTCCCGTTTTCTCCGGAATTCTCGGAAACTCTTTCCCCTTTTCCGACTCTCTTTGCTCTTGTCCCATATTTTCCGCACTTCTCCACCCCTCTTTGCCCTTGTCCGCCCCTCTTTGCCCTTGTCCGCCCCTCTTTGCCCTTGTCCGCCCCTCTTTGCCCTTGTCCGCCCCTCTTTGCCCTTGTCCGCCCCTCTTTGCCCTTGTCCGCCCCTCTTTGCCCTTGTCCGCCCCTCTTTGCCCTTGTCCGCCCCTCTTTGCCCTTGTCCGCCCCTCTTTGCCCTTGTCCGCCCCTCTTTGCCCATCTCCTGTATTTTCGGCACTTCTCCTACCCTCTTTGCTCTTGTCCGCCCCTCTTTGCCCTGGTCCGCCCCTCTTTGCCCTTGTCCGCACCTCTTTGCCCTTGTCCGCCTCTCTTTGCCCTTGTCCACCTCTCTTTGCCCTTGTCCCGTATTCTCCGCACTTGTCTGTCCCTCTTTGCCCTTTTCCCGTATTCTCCGCACTTGTCCGCTCCTCTTTGCCATTTTCAGCCCATCTTTGCCCTTGTCCGCCCCTCTTTGCGCTTGTCCATCTCTCTTTGCCCTTGTCCAGTATTCTCCGCATTTGTCCGCCTTTCTTTGCCCTTGTCCGCCCCTCTTTGCCCTTGTCCCGTATTCTCCGCACTTCTCTGCCCCTCTTTGCACTTTTCCCGTATTCTCCGCACTTCTCCGCCCCTCTTTGCCCTTGTCCACCCCTCTTTGAGCTTGTCACCTCCTCTTTGCCGTTGTCCGCCCCTCTTTGCACTTGTCTGTCCCTCTTTGACCTTGTCTGTCCCTTTTCCACTTGTCCGCCCCTCTCTGCCCTTGTCTACCCCTCTTAGTCCTTGTCCGCCCCTCTATGCACTTGTCCCGTATTCTCAGCAATTCTCCGCCCCTCTTTGCCCTTGTCCCGTATTCTCCGCACCTCTCCAACGCTCTTTGCCTTTGTTCGCCCCTCTTTGCCTTTGTTCGCCCCTCTTTGCCATTGTCCGCCCCTCTTTGCCATTGTCCGCCCCTCTTTGCCCTTTTCCGCCCCACTTTGCCCTTGTCAGACCCTCTTTGCACTTGTCCCGTATTCTCCGCCCTTGTCCGCAAATATTTGCCTTGTCCCGTATTCTCCGCCCTTGTCCGACCCTCCTTTCCCTTGTCCCTTATTATCAGCCCTTCTCCGCCTGTCTGTGCCCTTGTCCACCTGTCTTTGCCCTTGTCCGCCCCTCTTTGCAATTCTCCGCCCGTCTTTGCCTTTGTCCGCCCATCTTTTCCCTTGTCCCGTATTCTCCCCCCATTGTACGCCCCTCTTTGAATTTGTCCCGTATTCTCCACACTTGTCGGCCACTCTTTGCACTTGTCCGCCCCTCTTTGCCCTTGTCCGCCCCTTTTTGCCCTTCTCCGCCCCCTTTGACCTTGTCGCCCTCTTTGCCCTTTTCCGCCCCTCTTTGCCCTTGTCCAGTATTCTCCGGAATTCTCCGCCCCTCTTTGCCCTTTTCCGCTGCTCTTGGCCCTTGTCGCGTATTCTCCGCAATTCTCTGCCCCTCTTTGCCCTTGTCCACCCCTCTTTGCCCTTCTCCGCCCTTCTTTGCCCTTGTCCACCCCTCCTTGCCCTTCTCCGCCCCACTTTGCCCTTGTCCCGTATTTTCCGCACTTCTCCGCCCCTTCTTTGCTCTTTTCCGGCCCTCTTTGCCCTTGTCCGCCAATTTTTGCCTTTTCCACATGTCTATGCCCTTGCCCGCCCGTCTATGCTCTTGCCCCTTCTTCTCCGCACTTCTCCGCCTTTTCTTTACCCTTGTCCGCCCCTCTTTACCCTTGTCCGCCCCTCTTTGCCCTTGTCTCGTATTCTCCGAAATTCTCCGCCCCTCTTTGCCCTTGTCCGTCCCCCTTTGCACTTTTCCCCCTTCTTTGCCCTTGTCCGTCCCACTTTGCACTTGTCCGACCCTCTTTGCCCTTGTCCGCCCCTCTTTGAACTTTTCAGCCCCTCTTTCCTCTTGTCCGCCCCTCTTTATACTTGTCCGACCCTCTTTGCCCTTGTCCGACCCTCTTTGCCCTCGTCCCGTATTCTACGCACTTGTCTGCCCCTCTTTGCACTTGTCCGCCACTATTTTCCTTTGCCCGCCCCTCTTTGCCCTTGGTCGCCCCTCTTTGCCCTAATCCCGTAATCTCCGCAACTGTCCGACCCTCTTTGCCCTTGACCGCCCCTCTTTGCCCTTGTCCACCCCTCAATGCCCTTGTCCGCCCCTCTTTGCCTTTGTCTGGCTGTCTTTGCCCTTGTCCGCCCCTCTTTGCACTTGTCCCGTATTCTACGCACTTCTCCGCCTCTCTTTGCCCTTTTCCACCCCTCTTTCCCTTGTCTGCCCCTCTTTGAACTTCTCCGCCCCTCTTTGCAATTCTCTGCCCGTCTTTGCAATTGTCCGTCCCTCTTTGCCCTTGTACACCCCTCTTAGCTCTTGTCCGCTCCTCTTTGCCCTTTTCCGCTCCTCTTTGCCCTTTTCAGCCCTTCTTTGCACTTGTCCACCCTCTTTGCCATTGTCCACCCTCTTTGCCCTTGTCCACCCTCTTTGCCCTTGTCCTGTATTTTCCACCCTTGTCCGCCCCTCTTTGCACTTGTCCCTTATTCTCCGCCCTTGTCCGACCCTCTTTGCCCTTGTCTGACCCTCTTTGCCCTTGTCAGCCCCTCTTTGCCCTTGTCCGCCCCTCTTTGCACTTGTCTGCCCCTCTTTTCCCTTGACCCGTGTTCTCTGCCTTTGTCCACCATTCTTTTCAATTGTCCCATGTTCTCTTCACTTGTCCGCCCCTTTTTGCCCTTGTCCCGTACTCTCCGATCTTGTCCGCCCCTCTTTGCCCTTGTCCGCCCCTCTTTGCCCTTGTCCGCCCCTCTTTGCCCTTGTCCGCCCCTCTTTGCCCTTGTCCGCCCCTCTTTGCCCTTGTCCGCACCTCTTTCCCCATGTCCGGTATTCTCCGCACTTCTCTGCCCCTCTTTGCCCCTGTCCACCCCTCTTTGCCCTTGTCCGCCTCTCTTTGCCCTTGTCCGACCCCCTTTGCACTTGTCCGCCACTCTTTGACCTTGTCCGTCTCTCTTTGCCCTTGTCCGCCACTCTTTCCCCTTGTCCACTAGTCTTTGCCCTTGTCCGCCCCTCTTTGCCCTTGTCCCGTGTTCTCCGCACTTTTCCAACCCTCTTTGCCCTTGTACGCCCTTCTTTGCCCCTGTCCGACCCTCTTTGCAATTGTCCGCCCCTCTTTGCCCTTGTCTGCCCTCTTTGCCCTTGTCCGCACCTCTTTGCCTTTGTCCCTTATTCTCCGCAGTTGTCCGCCCCTCTTTGCCCTTCTCCGCCCCTCTTTGCCCTTCTCCGCCCCTCTTTGCCCTTCTCCAACCCTCTTTGCCTTTGTCGGACTCTCTTTGCCTTTCTCCGCACCTCTTTGCCTTTGTCCCTTATTCGCCACAATCCTCCGCCCTTCTTTACCCTTGTCCCGTATTCTCCGCACTTCTCCACCCCTCTTTGCCCTTTTCCGACCGTCTTTGTCCTTGTCCGCCCTTCTTTACCCTTGTCCTACCCTATATGCCCTTGTCCGCCCCTCTTTGCTCTTGTCTGCCCATTTTTCCCCTTGTCCACACTTCTTTACCCTTGTCCGCCCCTCTTTTCTTTTGTACGCCCCTCTTTGCCGTTGTCCGCTCCTCTTTGCACTTGTCCACCTCTCTTTCCCAATGTCCGGTATTCTCCGCAATTCTCTGCCCCTCTTTGCCACTGTCCGCCCCTCTTTGCCCTTTTCCGCCCCTCTTTGCCCTTGTCCGACCCTTTTTGCACTTGTCCGACCCTCTTTGACTTTGTCCGCCCCTCTTTGCCCTTGTCCGCCCCTCTTTCCCTTGTCCACTACTCTTTGCCCTTTTCCGCCCCTCTTTGCCCTTGTCCCGTGTTCTCCGCATTTGTCTGAACCTCTTTGCCATTGTCCCGTGTTCTCCGCACTTTTCCAACCATCTTTGCCCCTGTCCGCCCATCTTTGCCCTTGTCCGCCCCTCTTTGCCCTTGTCCGCCCCTTTGTGCCCTTCTCCGCCCCCTTTGACCTTGTCGCCCCTCTTTGCCCTTTTCCGCCCCTCTTTGCCCTTGTCCAGTATTCTCCGGAATTCTCCGCCCCTCTTTGCCCTTTTCCGCTGCTCTTGGCCCTTGTCGCGTATTCTCTGCAATTCTCTGCCCCTCTTTGCCCTTGTCCACATCTCTTTGCCCTTCTCCACCCTTCTTTGCCCTTGTCCACCCCTCCTTGCCCTTCTCCGCCCCACTTTGCCCTTGTCCCGTATTTTCCGCACTTCTCCGCCCCTTCTTTGCTCTTTTCCGGCCCTCTTTGCCCTTGTCCGCCAATTTTTGCCTTTTCCACATGTCTATGCCCTTGCCCGCCCGTCTATGCTCTTGCCCCTTCTTCTCCGCACTTCTCCGCCTTTTCTTTACCCTTGTCCGCCCCTCTTTACCCTTGTCCGCCCCTCTTTGCCCTTGTCTCGTATTCTCCGAAATTCTCCGCCCCTCTTTGCCCTTGTCCGTCCCCCTTTGCACTTTTCCCCCTTCTTTGCCCTTGTCCGTCCCACTTTGCACTTGTCCGACCCTCTTTGCCCTTGTCCGCCCCTCTTTGAACTTTTCAGCCCCTCTTTCCTCTTGTCCGCCCCTCTTTATACTTGTCCGACCCTCTTTGCCCTTGTCCGACCCTCTTTGCCCTCGTCCCGTATTCTACGCACTTGTCTGCCCCTCTTTGCACTTGTCCGCCACTATTTTCCTTTGCCCGCCCCTCTTTGCCCTTGGTCGCCCCTCTTTGCCCTAATCCCGTAATCTCCGCAACTGTCCGACCCTCTTTGCCCTTGACCGCCCCTCTTTGCCCTTGTCCACCCCTCAATGCCCTTGTCCGCCCCTCTTTGCCTTTGTCTGGCTGTCTTTGCCCTTGTCCGCCCCTCTTTGCACTTGTCCCGTATTCTACGCACTTCTCCGCCTCTCTTTGCCCTTTTCCACCCCTCTTTCCCTTGTCTGCCCCTCTTTGAACTTCTCCGCCCCTCTTTGCAATTCTCTGCCCGTCTTTGCAATTGTCCGTCCCTCTTTGCCCTTGTACACCCCTCTTAGCTCTTGTCCGCTCCTCTTTGCCCTTTTACGCTCCTCTTTGCCCTTTTCAGCCCTTCTTTGCACTTGTCCACCCTCTTTGCCATTGTCCACCCTCTTTGCCCTTGTCCACCCTCTTTGCCCTTGTCCTGTATTTTCCACCCTTGTCCGCCCCTCTTTGCACTTGTCCCTTATTCTCCGCCCTTGTCCGACCCTCTTTGCCCTTGTCTGACCCTCTTTGCCCTTGTCAGCCCCTCTTTGCCCTTGTCCGCCCCTCTTTGCACTTGTCTGCCCCTCTTTGCCCTTGACCCGTGTTCTCTGCCTTTGTCCACCATTCTTTTCAATTGTCCCATGTTCTCTTCACTTGTCCGCCCCTTTTTGCCCTTGTCCCGTACTCTCCGATCTTGTCCGCCCCTCTTTGCCCTTGTCCGCCCCTCTTTGCCCTTGTCCGCCCCTCTTTGCCCTTGTACGCCCCTCTTTGCCCTTGTCCGCCCCTCTTTGCCCTTGTCCGCACCTCTTTCCCCATGTCCGGTATTCTCCGCACTTCTCTGCCCCTCTTTGCCCCTGTCCACCCCTCTTTGCCCTTGTCCGCCTCTCTTTGCCCTTGTCCGACCCCCTTTGCACTTGTCCGCCACTCTTTGACCTTGTCCGTCTCTCTTTGCCCTTGTCCGCCACTCTTTCCCCTTGTCCACTAGTCTTTGCCCTTGTCCGCCCCTCTTTGCCCTTGTCCCGTGTTCTCCGCACTTTTCCAACCCTCTTTGCCCTTGTACGCCCTTCTTTGCCCCTGTCCGACCCTCTTTGCAATTGTCCGCCCCTCTTTGCCCTTGTCTGCCCTCTTTGCCCTTGTCCGCACCTCTTTGCCTTTGTCCCTTATTCTCCGCAGTTGTCCGCCCCTCTTTGCCCTTCTCCGCCCCTCTTTGCCCTTCTCCGCCCCTCTTTGCCCTTCTCCAACCCTCTTTGCCTTTGTCGGACTCTCTTTGCCTTTCTCCGCACCTCTTTGCCTTTGTCCCTTATTCGCCACAATCCTCCGCCCTTCTTTACCCTTGTCCCGTATTCTCCGCACTTCTCCACCCCTCTTTGCCCTTTTCCGACCGTCTTTGTCCTTGTCCGCCCTTCTTTACCCTTGTCCTACCCTATATGCCCTTGTCCGCCCCTCTTTGCTCTTGTCTGCCCATTTTTCCCCTTGTCCACACTTCTTTACCCTTGTCCGCCCCTCTTTTCTTTTGTACGCCCCTCTTTGCCGTTGTCCGCTCCTCTTTGCACTTGTCCACCTCTCTTTCCCAATGTCCGGTATTCTCCGCAATTCTCTGCCCCTCTTTGCCACTGTCCGCCCCTCTTTGCCCTTTTCCGCCCCTCTTTGCCCTTGTCCGACCCTTTTTGCACTTGTCCGACCCTCTTTGACTTTGTCCGCCCCTCTTTGCCCTTGTCCGCCCCTCTTTCCCTTGTCCACTACTCTTTGCCCTTTTCCGCCCCTCTTTGCCCTTGTCCCGTGTTCTCCGCATTTGTCTGAACCTCTTTGCCATTGTCCCGTGTTCTCCGCACTTTTCCAACCATCTTTGCCCCTGTCCGCCCATCTTTGCCCTTGTCCGCCCCTCTTTGCCCTTGTCCGCCCCTTTGTGCCCTTCTCCGCCCCCTTTGACCTTGTCGCCCCTCTTTGCCCTTTTCCGCCCCTCTTTGCCCTTGTCCAGTATTCTCCGGAATTCTCCGCCCCTCTTTGCCCTTTTCCGCTGCTCTTGGCCCTTGTCGCGTATTCTCTGCAATTCTCTGCCCCTCTTTGCCCTTGTCCACATCTCTTTGCCCTTCTCCACCCTTCTTTGCCCTTGTCCACCCCTCCTTGCCCTTCTCCGCCCCTCTTTGCCCTTGTCCCGTATTCTCCGCAATTCTCCGCCCCTTCTTTGCTCTTTTCCGGCCCTCTTTGCCCTTGTCCGCCAATTTTTGAATTTTCCGCACGTCTATGCACTTGCCCGCCCGTCTATGCCCTTGTCCCTTCTTCTCCGCACTTCTCCGCCTTTTCTTTACCCTTGTCCACCCCTCTTTACCCTTGTCCGCCCCTCTTTGCCCTTGTCCGCCCCTCTTTGCCCTTGTCCGCCCCTCTTTCCTCTTGTCCGCCCCTCTTTGCACTTGTCTCGTATTCTCCGATATTCTCCGCCCCTCTTTGCCCTTGTCCGTCCCTCTTTGCACTTTTCCCCCTTCTTTGCCCTTGTCCGTCCCTCTTTGCCCTTGTCCGCCCCTCTTTGAACTTTTCAGCCACTCTTTCCTCTTGTCCGCCCCTCTTTACACTTGTCCGACCCTCTTTGCCCTTGTCCGACCCTCTTTGCCCTCGTCCCGTATTCTACGCACTTGTCCGCCCCTCTTTGCCCTTGTCCGCCCCTCTTTGCACTTTTCCCCTAGTCTCCGCACTTGTCCACCCCTCTTTGCCCTTGTTCGCCCCTCTTTGCCCTAATCCCGTAATCTCCGCAACTGTCCGACCCTCTTTGCCCTTTACCGCCCCTCTCTGCACTTGTCCACCCCTCAATGCCCTTGTGCGCCCCTCTTTGCCTTTGTCTGGCTCTCTTTGCACTTGTCCGCCCCTCTTTGCACTCGTCCCGTATTCTACGCACTTCTCCGCCTCTCTTTCCCCTTGTCCACCCCTCTTTCCCTTGTCTGCCCCTCTTTGAACTTCTCCGCCCCTCTTTGCAATTCTCTGCCCGTCTTTGCCATTGTCCGACCCTCTTTGCCCTTGTACACCCCTCTTAGCTCTTGTCCGCTCCTCTTTGCCCTTTTCCGCTCCTCTTTGCCCTTTTCAGCCCTTCTTTGCACTTGTCCACCCTCTTTGCCATTGTCCACCCTCTTTGCCATTGTCCGCCCCTCTTTGCCCTTGTCCTGTATTTTCCGCCCTTGTCCGCCCCTCTTTGCACTTTCCCTTATTCTCCGCCCTTGTCAGACCCTCTTTGCCCTTGTCAGCCCCTCTTTGCCCTTGTCAGCCCCTCTTTGCACTTGTCCGCCCCTCTTTGAACTTGTCTGCCCCTCTTTGCCCTTGACCCGTGTTCTCTGCCTTTGTCCACCATTCTTTTCACTTGTCCCGTGTTCTCTTCACTTGTCCGCCCCTTTTTGCCCTTGTCCCGTACTCTCCGATCTTGTCCACCCCTCTTTGCACTTGTCCGACCCTCTTTGCCCTTCTCCGTCCCCTTTGCAATTCTCCACCCCGCTTTGCCCTTGTCCGCCCCTCTTTGCTCTTCTCCACACCTCTTTGCCCTTGTCCGCCCCTGTTTTCACTTGTCCGCCCCTCTTTGCCCTTGTCCCGTGTTCTCCGCACTTCTCCGCCCCACTTTGCTTTTCTCCGCACTTCTTTGCCCTTGTCCGCCCCTCTTTGCCCTTGTCCCGTATTCTCTGCACTTCTCTGCCCCTCTTTGCCCTTGTCCGCCCCTCTTTGCCCTTGTCCGCCCCTCTTTGCCCTTGTCCGCCCCTCTTTGCCCTTGTCCGCCCCTCTTTGCCCTTGTCTGACACTCTTTGCCCTTGTCCGCCCCTCTTTGCACTTGTCCGCCCCTCTTTGCACTTGTCCGCCCCTCTTTGCCCTTGTCTGCTATTCTCCACACTTGTCCGCCTCTCTTTTCCCTTTTCCGCCCATATTTGCCCTTGTCCGCCCCTCTTTGCCATTGTCCCGTATTCTCCGCATATCTCCGTCCTCTTTGCCCTTGTCTGGCCCTCTTTGCCCTTGTCCGCCCATCTTTGCCTTTCTCCGCCCGTCTTTGCCCTTGTCCGCCCCCCCTTTAACTTGACGCCCCCTCTTTGCGCTTGTCCGCCCCTCTTTTCCCTTTTCCACCCCTCTTTGCCCTTGTCCCATATTAACCGCACTTCTCAGTCCCACATTGCCCTTGTCCACCCCTCTTTGACCTTGTCCCGTATTCTCAGCACTTGTCCGCCCCTCTCTGCCCTTGTCCGCCCCTCTTTGCCCTTGTCCGCCCCTTTTTGCACTTGTCCCGTATTCTCAGCCCTTGTCCGACCCTCTTTGCCCTTGTCCGCCCCTCTTTGCCCTTGTCCACATATCTTTGCCCTTGTCCGCCCCTCTTTGCACTTGTCCGCCCCTCTTTGCCCTTGTCCCGCATTCTCAGCACTTGTCCGCCCCTTTTTGCCCTTGTCTGCCCCTCTTTGCCCTTGTCCCGTATTCTCAGCACTTGTCCACCCCTCTTTGGCCTTGTCCGACCCCCTTTACACTTGTCCCGTATTCTCAGCACTTGTCCGCCCATTTTTGCTCTTGTCCAACCCTCTTTGAACTTGTTCGCTTCCCTTTGCCCTAGTCCGCCTCTCTTTGCACTTGTCCGACCCTCTTTGCCCTTGTCCCGTATTCTCAGCACTTGTCCGCCCCTCTTTGCCCTAGACCGCCCCTCTTTGACCTTTTCCGCCCCTCTTTGCCCTTGTACGCCTCTCTTTGCACTTGTCCCGTATTCTCAGCACTTGTCCGCCCCTCTTTGCCCTTGTCCCGTATTCTCAGCACTTGTCCGCCCCTCTTTGCCCTTGTCCCATATGTTCAGGTCTTTTCCGACCCACTTTTTGAACTTGTCCGCCCCTCTTTGCCCTTGTCTGCCCCTCTTTGAACTCGTCCGCCCCTCTTTTCCTTTGTCCGCCCCCTTTTTGCCCCTGTCCTCCTCTCTTTGCTCTTGTCGGACCCTCTTTCCCCTTGTCCGCCCCTCTTTGCCCTTGTCCGCCCCTCTTTGCCCTTGTCCGCCCCTCTTTGCCCTTGTCCGCCCCTCTTTGCCCTTGTCCGCCCCTCTTTGCTCTTGTCCGCCCCTCTTTGCCCTTGTCCACTCCTCTTTGCCCGTGTCCCTTATTCTCAGCACTTGTCCGCCCCAATTTGCCCTTGTCCGCCCCAATTTGCCCTTGTCCGCCCCTCTTTGCCCTTGTCCGCCCCTCTTTGTACTTTTCCGCCCCTCTTTGCCCTTATCCGCCCTTCTTTGCCGTTGTCCGCCCTTCTTTGCCGTTGTCCGCCCCTCTTTGCCCTTGTCCGCCCCTCTTTGCCCTTGTCCGCCCCTCTTTGCCCTTGTCCGCCCCTCTTTGCCCTTGTCCGCCCCTCTTTGCTCTTGTCCCGTATTCTCAGCACTTGTCCGCCCCTCTTTGCCCTTGTCCGCCCCTCTTTCCCCTTGTCCCGTATTCTCAGCACTTGTCCGCCCCTCTTTGCCCTTGTCCCGTATTCTCAGTTCTTGTCCGCCACTCTTTGCCCCTGTCCGCCCCTCTTTGCCCTTGACCGCCCCTCTTTGCACTTTTCCCGTGTTCTCAGCACTTGTCCCGTATTCTCAGCACTTGTCCGGCCCTCTTTGCCCTTGTCCGCCCCTCTTTGCCCTTGTCCGCCCCTCTTTGCTCTTGTCCGCCCCTCTTTGCCCTTGTCCGCCCCTCTTTGCCCTTGTCCCTTTTTCTCAGCAATTGTCCGCCCCTCTTTGCCCTTGTCCGACCCTCTTTGCCCTTGTCCGCCCCTCTTTGCACTTGTCCGCCCATCTTTGCCTTTGTCCACCCCTCTTTGAACTTTTCCCGTATTCTCAGCACTTGTCCGCCCCTCTTTGCCCTTGTCCGCCCCTCTTTGCCCTTGTCCGCCCCTCTTTGCCCTTGTCCGCCCCTCTTTGACCTTTTCCGCCCCTCTTTGACCTTTTCCGCCCCTCTTTGCACTTGTCCGCCCCTCTTTGCCCTTGTCCCGTATTCTCAGCACTTGTCCGCCCCTCTTTGCCCTAGACCGCCCCTCTTTGACCTTTTCCGCCCCTCTTTGCCCTTGTACGCCTCTCTTTGCACTTGTCCCGTATTCTCAGCACTTGTCCGCCCCTCTTTGCCCTTGTCCCGTATTCTCAGCACTTGTCCGCCCCTCTTTGCCCTTGTCCCATATGTTCAGGTCTTTTCCGACCCTCTTTTTGAACTTGTCCGCCCCTCTTTGCCCTTGTCTGCCCCTCTTTGAACTCGTCCGCCCCTCTTTTCCTTTGTCCGCCCCCTTTTTGCCCCTGTCCTCCTCTCTTTGCTCTTGTCGGACCCTCTTTGCCCTTGTCCGCCCCTCTTTGCTCTTGTCCGCCCCTCTTTGCCCTTGTCCACTCCTCTTTGCCCGTGTCCCTTATTCTCAGCACTTGTCCGCCCCAAATTGCCCTTGTCCGCCCCAATTTGCCCTTGTCCGCCCCTCTTTGCCCTTGTCCGCCCCTCTTTGTACTTTTCCGCCCCTCTTTGCCCTTATCCGCCCTTCTTTGCCGTTGTCCGCCCTTCTTTGCCGTTGTCCGCGCCTCTTTGCCCTTGTCCGCCCCTCTTTGCCCTTGTCCGCCCCTCTTTGCCCTTGTCCGCCCCTCTTTGCTCTTGTCCCGTATTCTCAGCACTTGTCCGCCCCTCTTTGCCCTTGTCCGCCCCTCTTTCCCCTTGTCCCGTATTCTCAGCACTTGTCCGCCCCTCTTTGCCCTTGTCCCGTATTCTCAGTTCTTGTCCGCCCCTCTTTGCCCCTGTCCGCCCCTCTTTGCCCTTGACCGCCCCTCTTTGCACTTTTCCCGTGTTCTCAGCACTTGTCCCGTATTCTCAGCACTTGTCCGGCCCTCTTTGCCCTTGTCCGCCCCTCTTTGCCCTTGTCCGCCCCTCTTTGCCCTTGTCCGCCCCTCTTTGCCCTTGTCCGCCCCTCTTTGCCCTTGTCCCTTTTTCTCAGCAATTGTCCGCCCCTCTTTGCCCTTGTCCGACCCTCTTTGCCCTTGTCCGCCCCTCTTTGCACTTGTCCGCCCATCTTTGCCTTTGTCCACCCCTCTTTGAACTTTTCCCGTATTCTCAGCACTTGTCCGCCCCTCTTTGCCCTTGTCCGCCCCTCTTTGCCCTTGTCCGCCCCTCTTTGCCCTTGTCCACCCCTCTTTGACCTTATCTGCTCCTCCTTGCACTTGTCCAAGACTCTTTGCCCTTGTCCGCCCCTCTTTGCCCTTGTCGGCCCCTCTTTGCACTTGTCCGCCCCTCTTTGCCCTTTTACGCCCCTCCTTGCCCTTGTCCGACTCTCTTTGCCCTTGTCCGACCCTCTTTGCCCATCTCCTGTATTTTCGGCACTTCTCCGCCCCTCTTTGCCCTGGTCCGCCCCTCTTTGCCCTGGTCCGCCCCTCTTTGCCCTTGTCCGCACCTCTTTGCCCTTGTCTGCCCCTCTTTGCACTTTTCCACCCCTCATTGCACTTGTCCGCCCCTCTTTGCCCTTGTCCCGTATTCTCCGCACTTGTCCGCCACTCTTTGCACTTGTCTGCCCATCTTTGCACTTTTCCGCCCCTCCTTGCCCTTGTGCGACCCTCTTAGCACTTGTCCAACCGTCTTTGCACTTGTCCGCCCCTCTTTCCCCTTGTCCGCCCCTCTTTCCCCTTGTCCGCCCCTCTTTCCCCTTGTCCGCCCCTCTTTCCCCTTGTCCGCCCCTCTTTGCCCCTGTCCGCGCCTCTTTGCACTTGTCCCGTATTCTCTGCACTTGTCCGCCCCTCTTTGCCCTTGTCCGCCCCTCTTTCCCCTTGTCCCGTATTCACAGCACTTGTCCGCCCCTCTTTGCCCTTGTCCGCCCCTCTTTGCCCTTCTCCACCCCTCTTTGCCCTTGTCCGCCCCTCTTTGCCCTTGTCCGCCCCTCTTTGAACTTGTCCGCCCCTCTTTGCCTTTGTCCGCCCCCTTTTTGCCCCTATCCGCCCCTCTTTGCCCTTGTCCGCCCCTCTTTGCCCTTGTCCGCCCCTCTTTGCCCTTGTCCGCCCCTCTTTGCCCTGGTCCGCCCCTCTTTGCCCTTGTCCGCACCTCTTTGCCCTTGTCTGCCCCTCTTTGTACTTTTCCACCCCTCATTGCACTTGTCCGCCCCTCTTTGCCCTTGTCCCGTATTCTCCGCACTTGTCCGCCACTCTTTGCCCTTGTCTGCCCATCTTTGCACTTTTACGCCCCTCCTTGCCCTTGTGCGACCCTCTTAGCCTTTGTCCAACCGTCTTTGCACTTGTCCGCCTCTCTTTGCCCTTGTCTGACCCTCTTTGCCGTTGTCCGCCCCTCTTTAATCTTGTCCCTTATTCTCCACTCTTGTCCGCCCCTCTTTGTCCTTGTCCGCCCCTCTTTGCCCTTGTCCGCCCCTCTTTACCATTGTCCGCCCCTCTTTGCCCTTGTCCCGTATTCTCCGCTCTTATCCGCCCCTCTTTGCCTTTGTCCACCCCTCTTTGCCCTTGTCCCGTATTCTCCGCGTTTGTCCGCCACTCTTTGCCCTTGTCCCGTATTCTCCGCACTTGTCCGCCCCTCTTTGCCCTTGTCCGCCCCTCTTTGCCCTTGTCCGCCCCTCTTTGCCGTTTTCCGCCCCTCTTTGCCGTTTTCCGCCCCTCTTTGCCCTTGTCCGCCCCTCTTTGCCCTTGTCCGCCCCTCTTTGCCCTTGTCCGTTCCTCTTTGCCATTTTCCGCCCCTCTTAGCCATTGTCCCGTATTCTCCGGAATTCTCGGAAACTCTTTCCTCTTTTCCGACGCTCTTTGCTCTTGTCCCGTATTCTCCGCACTTCTCCGCCCCTCTTTGCCCTTCTCCACCCCTCTTTGCCCTTCTCCACCCCTCTTTGCCCTTGTCCGCCCCTCTTTGCCCTTGTCCGCCCCTCTTTGCCCTTGTATGCTCCTCTTTGCCCTTGTATGCTCCTCTTTGCCCTTGTCCGCCCCTCTTTGCCCTTGTCCGCCCCTCTTTGCCCTTGTCCGCCCCTCTTTGCCCTTGTCCGCCCCTCTTTGCCCTTGTCCGCCCCTCTTTGCCCTTGTCCGCCCCTCTTTGCCCTTGTCCGCCCCTCTTTGCCCTTGTCCGCCCCTCTTTGCCCATCTCCTGTATTTTCGGCACTTCTCCTACCCTCTGTGCTCTTGTCCGCCCCTCTTTGCCCTGGTCCGCCTCTCTTTGCCCTTGTCCGCACCTCTTTGCACTTGTCCGCCTCTCTTTGCCCTTGTCCACCTCTCTTTGCCCTTGTCCCGTATTCTCCGCACTTATCTGTCCCTCTTTGCCCTTTTCCCGTATTCTCCGCACTTGTCCGCTCCTCTTTGCCATTTTCAGCCCATCTTTGCCCTTGTCCGCCCCTCTTTGCGCTTGTCCATCTCTCTTTGCCCTTGTCCAGTATTCTCCGCATTTGTCCGCCTTTCTTTGCCCTTGTCCGCCCCTCTTTGCCCTTGTCCCGTATTCTCCGCACATCTCTGCCCCTCTTTGCACTTTTCCCGTATTCTCTGTACTTCTCCGCCCCTCTTTGGCCTTGTCCACCCCTCTTTGAGCTTGTCACCTCCTCTTTGCCGTTGTCCACCCCTCTTTGCACTTGTCTGCCCCTCTTTGACCTTGTCTGTCCCTTTTCCACTTGTCCGCCCCTCTCTGCCCTTGTCTACCCCTCTTAGTCCTTGTCCGCCCCTCTATGCACTTGTCCCGTATTCTCAGCAATTCTCCGCCCCTCTTTGCCCTTGTCCCGTATTCTCCGCACCTCTCCAACGCTCTTTGCCCTTGTCCGACCCTCTTTGCCTTTGTCCTTCCCTCTGTGCCCTTGTCCGCCCCTCTTTGCCATTGTCCGCCCCTCTTTGCCATTGTCCGCCCCTCTTTGCCCTTTTCCGCCCCACTTTGCCCTTGTCAGACCCTCTTTGCACTTGTCCCGTATTCTCCGCCCTTGTCCGCAAATATTTGCCTTGTCCCGTATTCTCCGCCCTTGTCCGACCCTCCTTTCCCTTGTCCCTTATTATCAGCCCTTCTCCGCCTGTCTGTGCCCTTGTCCACCTGTCTTTGCCCTTGTCCGCACATCTTTGCCCTTGTCCGCACGTCTTTGCCCTTCTCCGTCAGTCTTATCCCTTGTCCGCCCCTCTTTGCAATTCTCCGCCCGTCTTTACCTTTGTCCGCCCATCTTTTCCCTTGTCCCGTATTCTCCCCCCATTGTACGCCCCTCTTTGAATTTGTCCCGTATTCTCCACACTTGTCGGCCACTCTTTGCACTTGTCCGCCCCTCTTTGCCCTTGTCCGCCCCTTTTTGCCCTTCTCCGCCCCCTTTGACCTTGTCGCCCTCTTTGCCCTTTTCCGCCCCTCTTTGCCCTTGTCCAGTATTCTCCGGAATTCTCCGCCCCTCTTTGCCCTTTTCCGCTGCTCTTGGCCCTTGTCGCGTATTCTCCGCAATTCTCTGCCCCTCTTTGCCCTTGTCCACCCCTCTTTGCCCTTCTCCAGCCTTCTTTGCCCTTGTCCACCCCTCCTTGCCCTTCTCCGCCCCTCTTTGCCCTTGTCCCGTATTTTCCGCACTTCTCCGCCCCTTCTTTGCTCTTTTCCGGCCCTCTTTGCCCTTGTCCGCCAATTTTTGCCTTTTCCGCACGTCTATGCCCTTGCCCGCCCGTCTATGCCCTTGCCCCTTCTTCTCCGCACTTCTCCGCCTTTTCTTTACCCTTGTCCGCCCCTCTTTACCCTTGTCCGCCCCTCTTTGCCCTTGTCTCGTATTCTCCGAAATTCTCCGCCCCTCTTTGCCCTTGTCCGTCCCTCTTTGCACTTTTCCCCCTTGTTTGCCCTTGTCCGTCCCTCTTTGCACTTGTCCGACCCTCTTTGCCCTTGTCCGCCCCTCTTTGAACTTTTCAGCCCCTCTTTCCTCTTGTCCGCCCCTCTTTACACTTGTCCGACCCTCTTTGCCCTTGTCCGACCCTCTTTGCCCTCGTCCCGTATTCTACGCACTTGTCTGCCCCTCTTTGCACTTGTCCGCCACTATTTTCCTTTGTCCGCCCCTCTTTGCCCTTGGTCGCCCCTCTTTGCCCTAATCCCGTAATCTCCGCAACTGTCCGACCCTCTTTGCCCTTTACCGCCCCTCTTTGCCCTTGTCCACCCCTCAATGCCCTTGTCCGCCCCTCTTTGCCTTTGTCTGGCTGTCTTTGCCCTTGTCCGCCCCTCTTTGCACTTGTCCCGTATTCTACGCACTTCTCCGCCTCTCTTTGCCCTTGTCCACCCCTCTTTCCCTTGTCTGCCCCTCTTTGAACTTCTCCGCCCCTCTTTGCAATTCTCTGCCCGTCTTTGCAATTGTCCGCCCCTCTTTGCCCTTGTACACCCCTCTTAGCTCTTGTCCGCTCCTCTTTGCCCTTTTCAGCCCTTCTTTGCACTTGTCCACCCTCTTTGCCATTGTCCACCCTCTTTGCCCTTGTCCTGTATTTTCCACCCTTGTCCGCCCCTCTTTGCACTTGTCCCTTATTCTCCGCCCTTGTCCGACCCTCTTTGCCCTTGTCTGACCCTCTTTGCCCTTGTCAGCCCCTCTTTGCCCTTGTCCGCCCCTCTTTGCACTTGTCTGCCCCTCTTTGCCCTTGACCCGTGTTCTCTGCATTTGTCCACCATTCTTTTCACTTGTCCCGTGTTCTCTTCACTTGTCCGCCCCTTTTTGCCCTTGTCCCGTACTCTCCGAACTTGTCCACCCCTCTTTGCCCTTGTCCGCCCCTCTTTGCCCTTGTCCGCCCCTCTTTGCCCTTGTCCGCCCCACATTGCCCTTGTCCGCCCCTCTATGCTCTTGTCCGCCCCTCTTTGCCCTTGTCCGCCCTTCTTTACCTTTGTCCGCCCGTCTTTTCTCTTGTCCGCCCCTCTTTGCCCTTGTCCGCTCCTCTTTGCCCTTGTCCGCACCTCTTTCCCCATGTCCGGTATTCTCCGCACTTCTCTGCCCCTCTTTGCCCCTGTCCACCCCTCTTTGCCCTTGTCCGCCTCTCTTTGCCCTTGTCCGACCCCCTTTGCACTTGTCCGCCACTCTTTGACCTTGTCCGTCTCTCTTTGCCCTTGTCTGCCACTCTTTCCCCTTGTCCACTAGTCTTTGCCCTTGTCCGCCCCTCTTTGCCCTTGTCCCGTGTTCTCCGCACTTTTCCAACCCTCTTTGCCCTTGTACGCCCTTCTTTGCCCCTGTCCGACCCTCTTTGCAATTGTCCGCCCCTCTTTGCCCTTGTCTGCCCTCTTTGCCCTTGTCCGCACCTCTTTGCCTTTGTCCCTTATTCTCCGCAGTTGTCCGCCCCTCTTTGCCCTTCTCCGCCCCTCTTTGCCCTTCTCCAACCCTCTTTGCCTTTGTCGGACTCTCTTTGCCTTTCTCCGCACCTCTTTGCCTTTGTCCCTTATTCGCCGCAATCCTCCGCCCTTCTTTACCCTTGTCCCGTATTCTCCGCACTTCTCCACCCCTCTTTGCCCTTGTCCGACCGTCTTTGTCCTTGTCCGCCCTTCTTTACCCTTGTCCTACCCTCTATGCCCTTGTCCGCCCCTCTTTGCTCTTGTCCCGTATTCTCCACTCTTGTCTGCTCCTCCTTTCCCTTGTCCCGTATTTTCCGCAATTGTCTGCCCCTCTTTGCCATTGTCCGGCCGTCTTTGCACTTGTCCGCACTTCTTTCCCCTTCTCCGCCCGTTTTAGCACTTTTCCGCCTGTCTTTGCCCTTGTCCGCTCCTCTTTGCCTTTGTCCCGTATTCTCCAACCTCGTCCACTCCTCTTTCTGCTTTTCCTGTATTCTCCGCCCTTCTCAGCCCCTCTTTGCACTTGTCCGCCCCTCTTTGCCCTTCTCCCGTATTCTCTGCACTTATCCGCCCCTCTTTGCATTTGTCCGCCCCTCTTTGCCCTTCTCCGCTGCTCTTTGCCCTTCTCCGCTGCTCTTTGCCTTTGTCCGACCCTTTATGCCCTTGTCCGCCCCTCTTTGCTCTTGTCCGCCCATTTTTCCCCTTGTCCACACTTCTTTACCCTTGTCCGCCCCTCTTTTCTTTTGTACGCCCCTCTTTGCCGTTGTCCGCTCCTCTTTGCACTTGTCCACCTCTCTTTCCCAATGTCCGGTATTCTCCGCACTTCTCTGCCCCTCTTTGCCACTGTCCGCCCCTCTTTGCCCTTTTCCGCCCCTCTTTGCCCTTGTCCGACCCTTTTTGCACTTGTCCGCCCCTCTTTGCCCTTGTCCGCCCCTCTTTGCCCTTGTCCGCACCTCTTTCCCTTGTCCACTAGTCTTTGCCCTTGTCCGCCCCTCTTTGCCCTTGTCCCGTGTTCTCCGCATTTGTCTGAACCTCTTTGCCATTGTCCCGTGTTCTCCGCACTTTTCCAACCATCTTTGCCCCTGTCCGCTCCTCTTTGCCCTTGTCCGCCCCTCTTTGCCCTTGTCCGCCCCTCTTTGCCCTTGTCCGCCCCTTTGTGCCCTTCTCCGCCCCCTTTGACCTTGTCGCCCCTCTTTGCCCTTTTCCGCCCCTCTTTGCCCTTGTCCCGTATTCTCCGGAATTCTCCGCCCCTCTTTGCCCTTTTCCGCTGCTCTTGGCCCTTGTCGCGTATTCTCCGCAATTCTCTGCCCCTTTTTGCCCTTGTCCACCTCTCTTTGCCCTTCTCCACCCTTCTTTGCCCTTGTCCACCCCTCCTTGCCCTTCTCCGCCCCTCTTTGCCCTTGTCCCGTATTCTCCGCAGTTCTCCGCCCCTTCTTTGCTCTTTTCCTGCCCTCTTTGCCCTTGTCCGCCAATTTTTGCATTTTCCGCACGTCTATGCACTTGCCCGCCCGTCTATGCCCTTGTCCCTTCTTCTCCGCACTTCTCCGCCTTTTCTTTACCCTTGTCCACCCCTCTTTACCCTTGTCCGCCCCTCTTTGCCCTTCTCCGCCCCTCTTTTCCCTTCTCCAACCCTCTTTGCCTTTGTCGGACTCTCTTTGCCTTTCTCCGCACCTCTTTGCCTTTGTCCCTTATTCGCCGCAATCCTCCGCCCTTCTTTACCCTTGTCCCGTATTCTCCGCACTTCTCCACCCCTCTTTGCCCTTGTCCGACCGTCTTTGTCCTTGTCCGCCCTTCTTTACCCTTGTCCTACCCTCTATGCCCTTGTCCGCCCCTCTTTGCTCTTGTCCCGTATTCTCCACTCTTGTCTGCTCCTCCTTTCCCTTGTCCCGTATTTTCCGCACTTGTCTGCCCCTCTTTGCCATTGTCCGGCCGTCTTTGCACTTGTCCGCACTTCTTTCCCCTTCTCCGCCCGTTTTAGCCCTTTTCCGCCTGTCTTTGCCCTTGTCCGCTCCTCTTTGCCTTTGTCCCGTATTCTCCAACCTCGTCCACTCCTCTTTCTGCTTTTCCTGTATTCTCCGCCCTTCTCAGCCCCTCTTTGCACTTGTCCGCCCCTCTTTGCCCTTCTCCCGTATTCTCTGCACTTATCCGCCCCTCTTTGCATTTGTCCGCCCCTCTTTGCCCTTCTCCGCTTCTCTTTGCCCTTCTCCGCTGCTCTTTGCCTTTGTCCGACCCTCTATGCCCTTGTCCGCCCCTCTTTGCTCTTGTCCGCCCATTTTTCCCCTTGTCCACACTTCTTTACCCTTGTCCGCCCCTCTTTTCTTTTGTACGCTCCTCTTTGCCGTTGTCCGCTCCTCTTTGCACTTGTCCACCTCTCTTTCCCAATGTCCGGTATTCTCCGCACTTCTCTGCCCCTCTTTGCCACTGTCCGCCCCTCTTTGCCCTTTTCCGCCCCTCTTTGCCCTTGTCCGACCCTTTTTGCACTTGTCCGCCCCTCTTTGACTTTGTCCGCCCCTCTTTGCCCTTGTCCGCCCCTCTTTCCCTTGTCCACTAGTCTTTGCCCTTGTCCGCCCCTCTTTGCCCTTGTCCCGTGTTCTCCGCATTTGTCTGAACCTCTTTGCCATTGTCCCGTGTTCTCCGCACTTTTCCAACCATCTTTGCCCCTGTCCGCTCCTCTTTGCCCTTGTCCGCCCCTCTTTGCCCTTGTCCGCCCCTTTGTGCCCTTCTCCGCCCCCTTTGACCTTGTCGCCCCTCTTTGCCCTTTTCCGCCCCTCTTTGCCCTTGTCCCGTATTCTCCGGAATTCTCCGCCCCTCTTTGCCCTTTTCCGCTGCTCTTGGCCCTTGTCGCGTATTCTCCGCAATTCTCTGCCCCTTTTTGCCCTTGTCCACCTCTCTTTGCCCTTCTCCACCCTTCTTTGCCCTTGTCCACCCCTCCTTGCCCTTCTCCGCCCCTCTTTGCCCTTGTCCCGTATTCTCCGCAATTCTCCGCCCCTTCTTTGCTCTTTTCCTGCCCTCTTTGCCCTTGTCCGCCAATTTTTGCATTTTCCGCACGTCTATGCACTTGCCCGCCCGTCTATGCCCTTGTCCCTTCTTCTCCGCACTTCTCCGCCTTTTCTTTACCCTTGTCCACCCCTCTTTACCCTTGTCCGCCCCTCTTTGCCCTTGTCCGCCCCTCTTTGCCCTTGTCCGCCCCTCTTTGCCCTTGTCCGCCCCTCTTTGCCCTTGTCCGCCCCTCTTTCCTCTTGTCCGCCCCTCTTTGCACTTGTCTCGTATTCTCCGATATTCTCCGCCCCTCTTTGCCCTTGTCCGTCCCTCTTTGCACTTTTCCCCCTTCTTTGCCCTTGTCCGTCCCTCTTTGCACTTGTCCGACCCTCTTTGCCCTTGTCCGACCCTCTTTGAACTTTTCAGCCCCTCTTTCCTCTTGTCCGCCCCTCTTTACACTTGTCCGACCCTCTTTGCCCTTGTCCGACCCTCTTTGCCCTCGTCCCGTATTCTACGCACTTGTCTGCCCCTCTTTGCACTTGTCCGCCCCTCTTTTCCTTTGTCCGCCCCTCTTTGCCCTTGTCTGCCCCTCTTTGCACTTTTCCCCTAGTCTCCGCACTTGTCCACCTCTCTTTGCCCTTGTTCGCCCCTCTTTGCCCTAATCCCGTAATCTCCGCAACTGTCCGACCCTCTTTGCCCTTTACCGCCCCTCTTTGCCCTTGTCCACCCCTCAATGCCCTTGTGCGCCCCTCTTTGCCTTTGTCTGGCTCTCTTTGCACTTGTCCGCCCCTCTTTGCACTTGTCCCGTATTCTACGCACTTCTCCGCCTCTCTTTCCCCTTGTCCACCCCTCTTTCCCTTGTCTGCCCCTCTTTGAACTTCTCCGCCCCTCTTTGCAATTCTCTGCCCGTCTTTGCCATTGTCCGCCCCTCTTTGCCCTTGTACACCCCTCTTAGCTCTTGTCCGCTCCTCTTTGCCCTTTTCCGCTCCTCTTTGCCCTTTTCAGCCCTTCTTTGCACTTGTCCACCCTCTTTGCCATTGTCCACCCTCTTTGCCATTGTCCGCCCCTCTTTGCCCTTGTCCTGTATTTTCCGCCCTTGTCCGCCCCTCTTTGCACTTTCCCTTATTCTCAGCCCTTGTCAGCCCCTCTTTGCCCTTGTCAGCCCCTCTTTGCCCTTGTCAGCCCCTCTTTGCCCTTGTCAGCCCCTCTTTGCCCTTGTCCGCCCCTCTTTGAACTTGTCTGCCCCTCTTTGCCCTTGACCCGTGTTCTCTGCCTTTGTCCACCATTCTTTTCACTTGTCCCGTGTTCTCTTCACTTGTCCGCCCCTTTTTGCCCTTGTCCCGTACTCTCCGATCTTGTCCACCCCTCTTTGCACTTGTCCGACCCTCTTTGCCCTTCTCCGTCCCCTTTGCACTTCTCCACCCCGCTTTGCCCTTGTCCGCCCCTCTTTGCTCTTCTCCATACCTCTTTGCCCTTGTCCGCCCCTGTTTTCACTTGTCCGCCCCTCTTTGCCCTTGTCCCGTGTTCTCCGCACTTCTCCGCCCCACTTTGCTTTTCTCCGCACTTCTTTGCCCTTGTCCGCCCCTCTTTGCCCTTGTCCCGTATTCTCTGCACTTCTCTGCCCCTCTTTGCCCTTGTCCGCCCCTCTTTGCCCTTGTCCGCCCCTCTTTGCCCTTGTCCGCCCCTCTTTGCCCTTGTCCGCCCCTCTTTGCCCTTGTCCGCCCCTCTTTGCACTTGTCCGCCCCTCTTTGCCCTTGTCCGCCCCTCTTTGCACTTGTCTGCTATTCTCCGCACTTGTCCGCCTCTCTTTTCCCTTTTCCGCCCATATTTGCCCTTGTCCGCCCCTCTTTGCCATTGTCCCGTATTCTCCGCATATCTCCGTCCTCTTTGCCCTTGTCTGGCCCTCTTTGCCCTTGTCCGCCCATCTTTGCCTTTCTCCGCCCGTCTTTGCCCTTGTCCGCCCCCCCTTTAACTTGACGCCCCCTCTCTGCGCTTGTCCGCCCCTCTTTTCCCTTTTCCGCCCCTCTTTGCACTTTTCCACCCCTCTTTGCCCTTGTCCACCCCTCTTTGCCCTTGTCCACCCCTCTTTGCCCTTTTCCACCCCTCTTTGCCCTTGTCCCATATTAACCGCACTTCTCAGTCCCACATTGCCCTTGTCCGCCTCTCTTTGCTCTTGTCTACCCCTCTTTGCACTTGTCCGCCCCTCTTTGCCCTTTTCCCGTAATCTCCGCCCTTGTCCGACCCTCTTTCCCCTTGTCCGCCCCTCTTTGCACTTGTCCGATCCTCTTTGCCCTTGTCCGATCCTCTTTGCCCTTGTCCGCCCCTCTTTGCACTTGTCCGCCCTTCTTTGCCCTTGTCCGACCCTCTTTTCCCTGGTCCGCCCCTCTTTGCCCTTGTCAGCCCCTCTTTGCCCTTGTCCACTCCCCTTTGCTAATGTCCGACCCTCTTTGACCTTGTCCGCCCCTCGTTGCCCTTGTCCAGTATTCTACACACTTGTCCGCCTCTCTTTACCCTTCTCCCGTATTCTCCGCACCTGTCCGCCCGTCTTTGCTTTTCTCCCGTGTTCTCCGCACTTGTCCGCCCGCCTTTGCCCTTGTCTGCACCTCTTTGCCCTTGTCCGCCCCTCTTTGCCCATGTCCAACCCTCATTGCGCTTGTCCCATATTCTCCGCACTTGTCCGCCTCTCTTTGCCCTTGTCCGACCCTCTTTGCCCTTGTCCCGTATTCTCCGCAGTTGTCCGCCCCTCTTTGATATTGTCCGCCTCTCTTTGCCCTTGTCCTACTCTCTTTGCAATGTCCAGAATTCTCCGCCCTTGTCCGCCCCTCTTTGACCTTGTCCGTCCCTCTTTGCCCTTATCCGCCACTCTTTCCACTTTTCCGCCCCTCTTTGCCCCTGTCCGCCCCTATTTGCACTTCTCTGACCCTCTTTGCCCTTGTCCGCCCCTCTTTGCCCTTGTCCGCCCCTCTTTGCCCTTGTCCGCCCCTCTTTGCCCTTGTCCGCCCGTCTTTGCCCTTGTCCACCCCTCTTTGACCTTGTCCACCCCTCTTTGACCTTGTCCCATATTCTCCGCGCTTCTCCGCCCCTCTTTCCCCTTGTCCGCCCCTCTTTGCCCTTGTGCGCCCCTCTTTGCCCTTGTGCGCCCCTCTTTGCCCTTGTGCGCCCCTCTTTGCCCTTGTGCGACCCTCTTTGCCCTTGTGCGCCCCTCTTTGCCCTTGTAAGCCCCTCTTTGCCCTTGTCCCGTATTCTCAGCCCTTGTCCGCACCTCTTTGCCCTTGTCCCTCATTCTCCGCACTTGTCATCCCCTCTTTGCCCTTGTGCGCCCCTCTTTGCCCTTGTGCGCCCCTCTTTGCCCTTGTGCGCCCCTCTTTGCCCTTGGCCGCCCCTCTTTGCCCTTGGCCGCCCCTCTTTGCCCTTGTCCACCCCTCTTTGCCCTTGTCCACCCCTCTTTGCCCTTGTTCCTTATTCTCCGATATTCTCCGCCCCTTCTTTGCCGTTGTCCGCCCCTCTATCCCCTTTTCCGCCCCTCTATCCCCTTTTCCTCCCCCTATCCCCTTGTCCGCCCCTCTTTGCCCTTGTCTGCCCTCTTTGCCCTTGTCCGCACCTCTTTGCCTTTGTCCCTTATTCTCCGCAGTTGTCCGCCCCTCTTTGCCCTTCTCCGCCCCTCTTTGCCCTTCTCCAACCCTCTTTGCCTTTGTCGGACTCTCTTTGCCTTTCTCCGCACCTCTTTGCCTTTGTCCCTTATTCGCCGCAATCCTCCGCCCTTCTTTACCCTTGTCCCGTATTCTCCGCGCTTCTCCACCCCTCTTTGCCCTTGTCCGACCGTCTTTGTCCTTGTCCGCCCTTCTTTACCCTTGTCCTACCCTCTATGCCCTTGTCCGCCCCTCTTTGCTCTTGTCCCGTATTCTCCACTCTTGTCTGCTCCTCCTTTCCCTTGTCCCGTATTTTCCGCACTTGTCTGCCCCTCTTTGCCATTGTCCGGCCGTCTTTGCACTTGTCCGCACTTCTTTCCCCTTCTCCGCCCGTTTTAGCACTTTTCCGCCTGTCTTTGCCCTTGTCCGCTCCTCTTTGCCTTTGTCTCGTATTCTCCAACCTCGTCCACTCCTCTTTCTGCTTTTCCTGTATTCTCCGCCCTTCTCAGCCCCTCTTTGCACTTGTCCGCCCCTCTTTGCCCTTCTCCCGTATTCTCTGCACTTATCCGCCCCTCTTTGCATTTGTCCGCCCCTCTTTGCCCTTCTCCGCTGCTCTTTGCCCTTCTCCGCTGCTCTTTGCCTTTGTCCGACCCTCTATGCCCTTGTCCGCCCCTCTTTGCTCTTGTCCGCCCATTTTTCCCCTTGTCCACACTTCTTTACCCTTGTCCGCCCCTCTTTTCTTTTGTACGCCCCTCTTTGCCGTTGTCCGCTCCGCTTTGCACTTGTCCACCTCTCTTTCCCAATGTCCGGTATTCTCCGCACTTCTCTGCCCCTCTTTGCCACTGTCCGCCCCTCTTTGCCCTTTTCCGCACCTCTTTGCCCTTGTCCGACCCTTTTTGCACTTGTCCGCCCCTCTTTGACTTTGTCCGCCCCTCTTTGCCCTTGTCCGCCCCTCTTTCCCTTGTCCACTACTCTTTGCCCTTTTCCGCCCCTCTTTGCCCTTGTCCCGTGTTCTCCGCTTTTGTCTGAACCTCTTTGCCATTGTCCCGTGTTCTCCGCACTTTTCCAACCATCTTTGCCCCTGTCCGCTCCTCTTTGCCCTTGTCCGCCCCTCTTTGCCCTTGTCCGCCCCTTTGTGCCCTTCTCCGCCCCCTTTGACCTTGTCGCCCCTCTTTGCCCTTTTCCGCCCCTCTTTGCCCTTGTCCCGTATTCTCCGGAATTCTCCGCCCCTTCTTTGCTCTTTTCCTGCCCTCTTTGCCCTTGTCCGCCAATTTTTGCATTTTCCGCACGTCTATGCACTTGCCCACTCGTCTATGCCCTTGTCCCTTCTTCTCCGCACTTCTCCGCCTTTTCTTTACCCTTGTCCACCCCTCTTTGCCCTTGTCCGCCCCTCTTTGCCCTTGTCCGCCCCTCTTTCCTCTTGTCCGCCCCTCTTTGCACTTGTCTCGTATTCTCCGATATTCTCCGCCCCTCTTTGCCCTTGTCCGTCCCTCTTTGCACTTTTCCCCCTTCTTTGCCCTTGTCCGTCCCTCTTTGCACTTGTCCGACCCTCTTTGCCCTTGTCCGACCCTCTTTGAAATTTTCAGCCCCTCTTTCCTCTTGTCCGCCCCTCTTTACACTTGTCCGACCCTCTTTGCCCTTGTCCGACCCTCTTTGCCCTAGTCCCGTATTCTACGCACTTGTCTGCCCCTCTTTGCACTTGTCCGCCCCTCTTTTCCTTTGTCCGCCCCTCTTTGCCCTTGTCCGCCCCTCTTTGCACTTTTCCCCTAGTCTCCGCACTTGTCCGCCCCTCTTTGCCCTTGTTCGCCCCTCTTTGCCCTAATCCCGTAATCTCCGCAACTGTCCGACCCTCTTTGCCCTTTACCGCCCCTCTTTGCCCTTGTCCACCCCTCAATGCCCTTGTGCGCCCCTCTTTGCCTTTGTCTGGCTCTCTTTGCACTTGTCCGCCCCTCTTTGCACTTGTCCCGTATTCTACGCACTTCTCCGCCTCTCTTTGCCCTTGTCCACCCCTCTTTCCCTTGTCTGCCCCTCTTTGAACTTCTCCGCCCCTCTTTGCAATTCTCTGCCCGTCTTTGCAATTGTCCGCCCCTCTTTGCCCTTGTACACCCCTCTTAGCTCTTGTCCGCTCCTCTTTGCCCTTTTCCGCTCCTCTTTGCCCTTTTCAGCCCTTCTTTGCACTTGTCCACCCTCTTTGCCATTGTCCACCCTCTTTGCCATTGTCCGCCCCTCTTTGCCCTTGTCCTGTATTTTCCGCCCTTGTCCGCCCCTCTTTGCACTTTCCCTTATTCTCCGCCCTTGTCCGACCCTCTTTGCCCTTGTCAGCCCCTCTTTGCCCTTGTCAGCCCCTCTTTGCCCTTGTCAGCCCCTCTTTGCCCTTGTCCGCCCCTCTTTGCCCTTGTCCGCCCCTCTTTGCCCTTGACCCGTGTTCTCTGCCTTTGTCCACCATTCTTTTCACTTGTCCCGTGTTCTCTTCACTTGTCCGCCCCTTTTTGCCCTTGTCCCGTACTCTCCGATCTTGTCCACCCCTCTTTGCACTTGTCCGACCCTCTTTGCCCTTCTCCGTCCCCTTTGCACTTCTCCACCCCGCTTTGCACTTGTCCGCCCCTCTTTGCTCTTCTCCACACCTCTTTGCCCTTGTCCGCCCCTGTTTTCACTTGTCCGCCCCTCTTTGCCCTTGTCCCGTGTTCTCCGCACTTCTCCGCCCCACTTTGCTTTTCTCCGCACTTCTTTGCCCTTGTCCGCCCCTCTTTGCCCTTGTCCCGTATTCTCTGCACTTCTCTGCCCCTCTTTGCCCTTGTCCGCCCCTCTTTGCCCTTGTCCGCCCCTCTTTGCCCTTGTCCGCCCCTCTTTGCCCTTGTCCGCCCCTCTTTGCCCTTGTCCGCCCCTCTTTGCCCTTGTCCGCCCCTCTTTGCCCTTGTCCGCCCCTCTTTGCACTTGTCTGCTATTCTCCGCCCTTGTCCGCCTCTCTTTTCCCTTTTCCGCCCATATTTGCCCTTGTCCGCCCCTCTTTGCCATTGTCCCGTATTCTCCGCATATCTCCGTCCTCTTTGCCCTTGTCTGGCCCTCTTTGCCCTTGTCCGCCCATCTTTGCCTTTCTCCGCCCGTCTTTGCCCTTGTCCGCCCCCCCTTTAACTTGACGCCCCCTCTTTGCGCTTGTCTGCCCCTCTTTTCCCTTTTCCGCCCCTCTTTGCACTTTTCCACCCTTGTTTGCCCTCTTCCACCCCTCTTTGCCCTTGTCCACCCCTCTTTGCCCTTTTCCACCCCTCTTTGCCCTTGTCCCATATTAACCGCACTTCTCAGTCCCACATTGCCCTTGTCCGCCTCTCTTTGCTCTTGTCTACCCCTCTTTGCACTTGTCCGCCCCTCTTTGCCCTTTTCCCGTAATCTCCGCCCTTGTCCGACCCTCTTTCCCCTTGTCCGCCCCTCTTTGCCCTTGTCCGATCCTCTTTGCCCTTGTCCGATCCTCTTTGCCCTTGTCCGATCCTCTTTGCCCTTGTCCGCCCCTCTTTGCACTTGTCCGCCCTTCTTTGCCCTTGTCCGACCCTCTTTTCCCTGGTCCGCCCCTCTTTGCCCTTGTCAGCCCCTCTTTGCCCTTGTCCACTCCCCTTTGCTAATGTCCGACCCTCTTTGACCTTGTCCGCCCCTCGTTGCCCTTGTCCAGTATTCTACACACTTGTCCGCCTCTCTTTACCCTTCTCCCGTATTCTCCGCACCTGTCCGCCCGTCTTTGCTTTTCTCCCGTATTCTCCGCACTTGTCCGCCCGCCTTTGCCCTTGTCTGCACCTCTTTGCCCTTGTCCGCCCCTCTTTGCCCATGTCCAACCCTCATTGCGCTTGTCCCATATTCTCCGCACTTGTCCGACCCTCTTTGACCTTGTCCGCCCCTCTTTGCCCTTGTAAGCCCCTCTTTGCCCTTCTCCCGTAATCTCAGCACTTGTCCGCCCCTCTATGCCCTTATCCTGTATTGTCCGCACTTCTGCGCCCCTCTTTGCCCTTGTCCGCCCCTCTTTGCCCTTGTCCGCCCCTCTTTGCCCTTGTCCGCCCCTCTTTGCCCTTGTCCGCCCCTCTTTGCCCTTGTCCGCCCCTCTTTGCCCTTGTCCGCCCCTCTTTGCCCTTGTCCGCCCCTCTTGGCCCTTGTAAGCCACTCTTTGACCTTGTCGGCCCCTCTTTGCGCTTGTCTGACCCTCTTTGCCCTTGTCCTGTATTCTCCGCACTTCTTCGCCCTCTTTGCCCTTGCCCGCCCCTCTTTGCCCTTGTCCCGTATTCTCAGCCCTTCTCTGCCCCTCTTTGCCCGTGTCCCGTATTCTCCACCCTTGTCAGCCCCTCTTTGCCCTTTTCCCATATTCTCCGCCCTTGTCCGCTCCTCTCTGCCCTTCTTCCGTATTCTCCAAAATTGTCCGCCCCTCTTTGCAGTTGTGCGGCCCTCTTTGAACTTGTCCGCCCCTCTTTCCCTTTTCCGCCCCTCTTTGCACTTGTCCGTCCCTCTTTGCCCTTGTGCGCCCCTCTTTGCACTTGTGCGCCCCTCTTTGCACTTGTGCGCCCCTCTTTGTACTTGTGCGCCCCTCTTTGCCATTGTCCCGTATTCTCCGCCATTGTCAGCCCCTCTTTGCAGTTGTCCCGTATTCTCCGCTCTTGTCCGCCCCTCTTTGCCCTTCTTCCGTATTCTCTAAAACTGTCCGCCCCTCTTTGCCCTTGTGCGCCCCTCTTTGCCCTTGTGCGGCCCTCTTTGCCCTTGTCCGCCCCTCTTTGCACTTGTCCGCCCCTCTTTGCCCTTGTCCGCGCATTTGAAATTATCTGCCCCTCTTTGAACTTGTCCGACCGTCTATGCCCTTGTCCCGTATTCTCCGCAATTCTCTGCCCCTCTTTTCCCTTGTCCGCCCCTCTTTGCCCTTGTCCCGTATTCTCCGCCCTTGTCAGCCCCTCTTTGCTGTTTTCCCGTATTCTCCGCCCTTATCCGCCCCTTTTTGTCCTTCTTCCGTATTCTCCAAAATTGTCCGCCCCTCTTTGCCTTTGTGCGCCCCTCTTTGCTCTTGTGCGGCCCTCTTAGCCCTTGTCCGCCCCTCTTAGCCCTTGTCCGCCCCTCTTTGCACTTGTCCGTCCCTCTTAGCCCTTGTCCGCCCCTCTTAGCCCTTGTCCGCCCCTCTTTGCACTTGTCCATCCCTCTTTGCCATTCTGCGCACCTCTTTGCACTTGTGCGCCCCTCTTTGCCCTGATGCACCCCTCTTTCCCTTGTCCGCCCCTCTTTGCACTTGTCCCGTATTATCCGCCCTTGTCCGCCCCTGTTTACACTTGACCCGTATTCTCCACCCTTGCCGGACCCTCTTTGCCCTTGTCCGCCCTCTTTACCCTTGTCCCGTATTCTCCGCAATTGTCCGCCCCTCATTGCCCTTTTCCGCCCCTCTTTGCCTTTGTCCGCCCTTCTTTGCCTTTGTCCGCCCTTCTTTGCCCTTGTCCCGTATTCTCCGAACTTGTCTGCCCATCTTTGCAATTGTCAAGTATTCTCCGCCCTTGTCCGCCCCTTTTTGCCCTTGTCCCGTATTCTCCACCCTTGTCAGCCCCTCTTTGCCCTTTTCCCATATTCTCCGCCCTTGTCCGCTCCTCTCTGCCCTTCTTCCGTATTCTCCAAAATTGTCCGCCCCTCTTTGCCATTGTGCGGCCCTCTTTGCACTTGTCCGCGCCTCTTTGCCCTTGTCCGCCCCTCTTTGCACTTGTCCATCCCTCTTTGCCCTTGTGCGCCCCTCTTTGCACTTGTGCGCTCCTCTTTGCACTTGTCCGCCCCTCTTTGCCATTGTCCGCCCCTCTTTGCACTTGTCCGTCCCTCTTTGCCCTTGTCCCGTATTATCCGCAATTGTCCGCCCCTATTTGCCCTTGTCCCGTATTCTCCACACTTGTCCGCCCCTCTTTGCCCTTGTCCCGTATACTCCGCCCTTCTCCGCCCCTCTTTGCCCTTGTCCCGTGTTCTCCACCATTGTCCGCCCCTCTTTGCCCTAGTTCGCCCCTTTTTGAATTTGTCCGCCCCTCTTTGCCCTTGTCCGACCGTCTTTGCCATTGTCCCGTATTCTCGGTACTTCGAAGCCCCTCTTTGCCTTTGTCCCGTATTCTTTGCCCTTGTCCGCCCCTCTTTGAAAATTATCTGCCCCTGTTTGCCCTTGTCCGCCCCTCTTTGCCCTTCTCCCCACCTCTTTGACCTTGTCCGCCCCCTGTGCACTTGTCCGCCCCTCTTTGCCCTTGTCCGCCCCTCTTTGCCCTTGTCCGCCCCTCTTTTCCCTTGTCCGACCCTCTTTGCCCTTGTCCGACCCTCTTTGCCCTTGTCCGACCCTCTTTGCCCTTGTCCGACCCTCTTTGTCCTTGTCCCGTATTCTCCGCACTTTTCCTCCCCTCTTTGCCCTATTCCCATATTCTCCGCTCCTCTTTGCCCTTGTCTGCCCCTCTTTGCCCTTGTCCGCCCCTCTTTGCCCTTGTCCGCCCCTCTTTGCCCTTGTCCGCCCCTCTTTGCCCTTGTCCCGTTTTCTCGGCCCTTTTCCACCCCTCTTTGCCCTTCTCCCGTATTCTCCGACCTTATCTGCCCCTCTTTGCACTTTTCAATGATTCTCTGCCCTTGTCCGCCCCTCTTTCACGTTGTCCCGTATTTTCCGCCCTTGTCAGCCCCTCTTTGCAGTTGTCCCGTATTCTCCGCTCTTGTCCGCCCCTGTTTGCCCTTCTTCCGTATTCTCTAAAACTGTCCGCCCCTCTTTGCCCTTGTGCGGCCCTCTTTGCACTTGTCCGCCCCTCTTTGCCCTTGTCCGCGCATTTTGAAATTGTCTGCCCCTCTTTGAACTTTTCCGACCGTCTATGCCCTTGTCCCGTGTTCTCCGCAATTCTCTGCCCCTTTTTACCTTTGTCCGCCCCTCTTTGCCCTTGTCCTGTATTCTCCGCCCTTGTCAGCCCCTCTTTGCTGTTTTCCCGTATTCTCCGACCTTATCCACCCCTCTTTGTCCTTCTTCCGTATTCTCCAAAATTGTCCGCCCCTCTTTGCCTTTGTGTGCCCCTCTTTGCCCTTGTGCGGCCCTCTTTGCACTTGTCCGCCCCTCTTAGCCCTTGTCCGCCCCTCTTTGCACTTGTCCGTCCCTCTTTGCCATTCTGCGCACCTCTTTGCACTTGTGCGCCCCTCTTTGCCCTGATGCACCCCTCTTTCCCTTGTCCGCCCCTCTTTGCACTTGTCCCGTATTATCCGCCCTTGTCCACCCCTGTTTACTCTTGACCCGTATTCTCCACACTTGTCCGCCCCTCTTTGCCCTTGTCCCGTATTCTCCGCCCTTGTCCGCCCCTCTTTGCCCTTGTCCTGTATTCTCCGCACTTCTCCGCCCCTCTTTGCCCTTGTCGGCCCCTCTTTGCCCTTGTCCGCCCTCTTTGCCCTCGTCCCGTATTCTCCGCAATTGTCCGCCCCTCTTTGCCCTTTTCCGCCCCTCTTTGCCTTTGTCCGCCCCTCTTTGCCCTTGTCCCGTATTCTCCGAACTTGTCTGCCCCTCTTTGCAATTGTCAAGTATTCTCCGCCCTTTTCTGCCCCTCTTTGCCCTTGTCCCGTATTCTCAGCCCTTCTCTGCCCCTCTCTGCCCGTGTCCCGTATTCTCCGCCCTTGTCAGCCCCTCTTTGCCCTTTTCCCTTATTATCCGCCCTTGTCCGCTCCTCTCTGCCCTTCCTCCGTATTCTCCAAAATTGTCCGCCCCTCTTTGCCCTTGTCCGTCCCTCTTTGCCCTTGTGCGCCCCTCTTTGCACTTGTGCACCCCTCTTTGCACTTGTCCGCCCCTCTTTGCCCTTGTGCACCCCTCTTTGACCTTGTGCCCCCTCTTTGCCCTTGTCCCGTATTCTCCGCCCTTGTCCGCCCCTCTTTGCCCTTGTCCCGTATACTCTGCCCTTGTCCGCCCCTCTTTGCCCTTGTCCCGTATTCTACGCACTTCTCCTCCCCTTCTTTGCCATTGTCTGCCCCTTCTTTGCCCTTGTCCGCTCCTTTTCCCCTTGTCCGCCCCTCTTTGCCCTTGTCCGCCCCTCTTTGCCCTTGTCCGCACCTCTTGGCCCTTGTAAGCCACTCTTTGACCTTGTCGGCCCCTCTTTGCGCTTGTCTGACCCTCTTTGCCCTTGTCCTGTATTCTCCGCACTTCTCCGCCCTCTTTGCCCTTGCCCGCCCCTCTTTGCCCTTGTCCCGTATTCTCAGCCCTTCTCTGCCCCTCTTTGCCCGTGTCCCGTATTCTCCACCCTTGTCAGCCCCTCTTTGCCCTTTTCCCATATTCTCCGCCCTTGTCCGCTCCTCTCTGCCCTTCTTCCGTATTCTCCAAAATTGTCCGCCCCTCTTTGCAGTTGTGCGGCCCTCTTTGAACTTGTCCGCCCCTCTTTCCCTTTTCCGCCCCTCTTTGCACTTGTCCGTCCCTCTTTGCCCTTGTGCGCCCCTCTTTGCACTTGTGCGCCCCTCTTTGCACTTGTGCGCCCCTCTTTGTACTTGTGCGCCCCTCTTTGCCATTGTCCCGTATTCTCCGCCATTGTCAGCCCCTCTTTGCAGTTGTCCCGTATTCTCCGCTCTTGTCCGCCCCTCTTTGCCCTTCTTCCGTATTCTCTAAAACTGTCCGCCCCTCTTTGCCCTTGTGCGCCCCTCTTTGCCCTTGTGCGGCCCTCTTTGCCCTTGTCCGGCCCTCTTTGCACTTGTCCACCCCTCTTTGCCCTTGTCCGCGCATTTGAAATTGTCTGCCCCTCTTTGAACTTGTCCGACCGTCTATGCCCTTGTCCCGTATTCTCCGCAATTCTCTGCCCCTCTTTTCCCTTGTCCGCCCCTCTTTGCCCTTGTCCCGTATTCTCCGCCCTTGTCAGCCCCTCTTTGCTGTTTTCCCGTATTCTCCGCCCTTATCCGCCCCTTTTTGTCCTTCTTCCGTATTCTCCAAAATTGTCCGCCCCTCTTTGCCTTTGTGCGCCCCTCTTTGCTCTTGTGCGGCCCTCTTTGCAATTGTCCGCCCCTCTTAGCCCTTGTCCGCCCCTCTTTGCACTTGTCCGCCCCTCTTTGCACTTGTCCGTCCCTCTTAGCCCTTGTCCGCCCCTCTTAGCCCTTGTCCGCCCCTCTTTGCACTTGTCCATCCCTCTTTGCCATTCTGCGCACCTCTTTGCACTTGTGCGCCCCTCTTTGCCCTGATGCACCCCTCTTTCCCTTGTCCGCCCCTCTTTGCACTTGTCCCGTATTATCCGCCCTTCTCCGCCCCTGTTTACACTTGACCCGTATTCTCCACCCTTGCCGGACCCTCTTTGCCCTTGTCCGCCCTCTTTACCCTTGTCCCGTATTCTCCGCAATTGTCCGCCCCTCATTGCCCTTTTCCGCCCCTCTTTGCCTTTGTCCGCCCTTCTTTGCCTTTGTCCGCCCTTCTTTGCCCTTGTCCCGTATTCTCCGAACTTGTCTGCCCATCTTTGCAATTGTCAAGTATTCTCCGCCCTTGTCCGCCCCTTTTTGCCCTTGTCCCGTATTCTCCACCCTTGTCAGCCCCTCTTTGCCCTTTTCCCATATTCTCCGCCCTTGTCCGCTCCTCTCTGCCCTTCTTCCGTATTCTCCAAAATTGTCCGCCCCTCTTTGCCATTGTGCGGCCCTCTTTGCACTTGTCCGCGCCTCTTTGCCCTTGTCCGCCCCTCTTTGCACTTGTCCATCCCTCTTTGCCCTTGTGCGCCCCTCTTTGCACTTGTGCGCTCCTCTTTGCACTTGTCCGCCCCTCTTTGCCATTGTCCGCCCCTCTTTGCACTTGTCCGTCCCTCTTTGCCCTTGTCCCGTATTATCCGCAATTGTCCGCCCCTATTTGCCCTTGTCCCGTATTCTCCACACTTGTCCGCCCCTCTTTGCCCTTGTCCCGTATACTCCGCCCTTCTCCGCCCCTCTTTGCCCTTGTCCCGTGTTCTCCACCATTGTCCGCCCCTCTTTGCCCTAGTTCGCCCCTTTTTGAATTTGTCCGCCCCTCTTTGCCCTTGTCCGACCGTCTTTGCCATTGTCCCGTATTCTCGGTACTTCGAAGCCCCTCTTTGCCTTTGTCCCGTATTCTTTGCCCTTGTCCGCCCCTCTTTGAAAATTATCTGCCCCTGTTTGCCCTTGTCCGCCCCTCTTTGCCCTTCTCCCCACCTCTTTGACCTTGTCCGCCCCCTGTGCACTTGTCCGCCCCTCCTTGCCTTTCTCCGCCCCTCTTTGCCCTTGTCCGCCCCTCTTTGCCCTTGTCCGCCCCTCTTTGCCCTTGTCCGCCCCTCTTTGCCCTTGTCCGCCCCTCTTTGCCCTTGTCCGCCCCTCTTTGCCCTTGTCCGCCCCTCTTTGCCCTTGTCCGACCCTCTTTGCCCTTGTCCGACCCTCTTTGTCCTTGTCCCGTATTCTCCGCACTTTTCCTCCCCTCTTTGCCCTATTCCCATATTCTCCGCTCCTCTTTGCCCTTGTAAGCCCCTCTTTGCCCTTGTAAGCCCCTCTTTGCCCTTGTCCGCCCCTCTTTGCCCTTGTCCGCCCCTCTTTGCCCTTGTCCCGTTTTCTCGGCCCTTTTCCACCCCTCTTTGCCCTTCTCCCGTATTCTCCGACCTTATCTGCCCCTCTTTGCACTTTTCAATGATTCTCTGCCCTTGTCCGCCCCTCTTTCACGTTGTCCCGTATTCTCCGCCCTTGTCAGCCCCTCTTTGCAGTTGTCCCGTATTCTCCGCTCTTGTCCGCCCCTGTTTGCCCTTCTTCCGTATTCTCTAAAACTGTCCGCCCCTCTTTGCCCTTGTGCGCCCCTCTTTGCCCTTGTGCGGCCCTCTTTGCACTTGTCCGCCCCTCTTTGCCCTTGTCCGCGCATTTTGAAATTGTCTGCCCCTCTTTGAACTTTTCCGACCGTCTATGCCCTTGTCCCGTGTTCTCCGCAATTCTCTGCCCCTTTTTACCTTTGTCCGCCCCTCTTTGCCCTTGTCCTGTATTCTCCGCCCTTGTCAGCCCCTCTTTGCTGTTTTCCCGTATTCTCCGACCTTATCCACCCCTCTTTGTCCTTCTTCCGTATTCTCCAAAATTGTCCGCCCCTCTTTGCCTTTGTGCGCCCCTCTTTGCCCTTGTGCGGCCCTCTTTGCACTTGTCCGCCCCTCTTAGCCCTTGTCCGCCCCTCTTTGCACTTGTCCGTCCCTCTTTGCCATTCTGCGCACCTCTTTGCACTTGTGCGCCCCTCTTTGCCCTGATGCACCCCTCTTTCCCTTGTCCGCCCCTCTTTGCACTTGTCCCGTATTATCCGCCCTTGTCCACCCCTGTTTACTCTTGACCCGTATTCTCCACACTTGTCCGCCCCTCTTTGCCCTTGTCCCGTATTCTCCGCCCTTGTCCGCCCCTCTTTGCCCTTGTCCTGTATTCTCCGCACTTCTCCGCCCCTCTTTGCCCTTGTCGGCCCCTCTTTGCCCTTGTCCGCCCTCTTTGCCCTCGTCCCGTATTCTCCGCAATTGTCCGCCCCTCTTTGCCCTTTTCCGCCCCTCTTTGCCTTTGTCCGCCCCTCTTTGCCCTTGTCCCGTATTCTCCGAACTTGTCTGCCCCTCTTTGCAATTGTCAAGTATTCTCCGCCCTTTTCTGCCCCTCTTTGCCCTTGTCCCGTATTCTCAGCCCTTCTCTGCCCCTCTCTGCCCGTGTCCCGTATTCTCCGCCCTTGTCAGCCCCTCTTTGCCCTTTTCCCTTATTATCCGCCCTTGTCCGCTCCTCTCCGCCCTTCCTCCGTATTCTCCAAAATTGTCCGCCCCTCTTTGCCCTTGTCCGTCCCTCTTTGCCCTTGTACGGCCCTCTTTGCACTTGTGCACCCCTCTTTGCACTTGTCCGCCCCTCTTTGCCCTTGTGCACCCCTCTTTGACCTTGTGCCCCTCTCTTTCCCCTTGTCCCGTATTCTCTGCCCTTGTCCGCCCCTCTTTGCCCTTGTCCCGTATACTCTGCCCTTGTCCGCCCCTCTTTGCCCTTGTCCCGTATTCTACGCACTTCTCCTCCCCTTCTTTGCCATTGTCTGCCCCTTCTTTGCCCTTGTCCGCTCCTTTTCCCCTTGTCCGCCCCTCTTTGCACTTGTCCGCCCCTCTTTGCCCTTGTCCGCCCCTCTTTGCCCTTGTCCGCCCCTCTTTGCCCTTGTCCGCCCCTCTTTGCCCTTGTCCGCCCCTCTTTGCCCTTGTCCGCCCCTCTTTGCCCTTGTCCGCCCCTCTTTGCCCTTGTCCGCCCCTCTTTGCCCTTGTCCGCTCCTCTTTGCCCTTGTCCGCCCCTCTTTGACCTTGTCCCGTATTCTCCGCAATTCTCTGTCACTCTTTGCAATTGTCGGCCCCTCCTTGCACTTGTCCGCCCGTCTTTGGCATTGTTTGCCTGTCTTTTCCCTTGTCCTCCCATCATTGCGCTAGTCCGCCCCTGTTTTCACTTCTCCCGTATTGTCAGCACTTCTCGGTCACTCTTTGCCCTTGTCCGCCCCTCTTTGCCCTTGTCCGCCCCTCTTTGCCCTTGTCCGCCCCTCTTTGCCATTGTCCCGTACTCTCCGTACTTCTCTGCCCCTTCTTTGTCCCTGTCCGCCATTCTTTGCCCTTGTCCGCCCCTCTTTGCCCTTGTCGGCCCCTCTTTGTCCTTATAAGCCCCCTTTGCCCTTGTCCGCCCCTCTTTGCCCTTGTGCACCCCTCTTTGCCCTTGTCTGCCCCTCTTTGCCCTTGTCTGCCCCTATTTGCCATTGTCCGCCCCTCTTTGCCCTTGTCCGCCCCTCTTTGCCATTGTCCGCCCATCTTTGCCCTTGTCCGACCCTCTTTGCATTTGTCCGCCCCTCTTTGAACTTGTCCGCCCCTCTTTGCTCTTGTCCCGTATTCTCCGCACTTCTCTGCCCCTCTTTTCCCATGTCCGCGCCTCTTTTCCCTTCTCCGCCCCTCTTTGCACTTCTCTGACCCTGTTTGCCACTGTCGGATCCTCTTTGCCCTTGTCAACCCCTCTTTGCATTTCTCCACCCCTCTTTGCCCTTGTCCGCCCCTCTTTGCCCTTGTCCGCCCCTCTTTGCCCTTGTCCGCCCCTCTTTGCCCTTGTCCGCCCCTCTTTGCCGTTGTCGGCCCCTCTTTGCCGTTGTCGGCCCCTCTTTGCCCTTGTCCACCCCTCTTTGACCTTGACCCTTATTCTCCGCACTTCTACGCTCCTCTTTGCATTCGTCTGCACATATTTGCACTTGTCCGCCCCTCTTTGCCCTTGTCAGCCCCTCTTTGCCCTTGTCCGCCCCCTTTGCCCTTGTCCCATATTCTTTGACCTTGTCCGCCCCTCTTTGCCCTTGTCCGACCCTCTTTCCCCTTGTCCGACCCTCTTTGCCATTTTCCGCCCCCTTTGCACTTGTCCATCCCTCTTTGCCCTTCTCCGCCCCTCTTTGCCATTCTCCGCTCCTCTTTCCCTTTGTTCGCCCTTCTTTGCCCTGGTCCGCCCCTCTTTCCCTTTGTCTAACCCTCTTTGCCCTTGTCCAACCCTCTTTGCCCTTGTCCCGTATTCTCCGCGCTTTTCCTCCCCTCTTTGCCCTTGTCTGCCCCTCTTTGCCCTTGTCTGCCCCTCTTTGCCCTTGTCAGCCCCTCTTTGCAATTGTCCAACCCTCTTTCCCCTTGTCCCGTATTGTCCGCATTTCTACGCCCCTCTTTACCCTTGTCCGCCCCTCTTTGAACTTCTCCGCACCTCTTTGCCCTTGACCGCCTTTCTTTGCCCTTGTCCGCCCCTCTTTGCCCTTGTCCGCCCCTCTTTGCCCTTGTCCGCCCCTCTTTGCCCTTGTCCGCCCCTCTTTGCCCTTGTCCGCCCCTCTTTGCCCTTGTCCGCCCCTCTTTGCCCTTGTCCGCCCGTTTTTGCCCTTGTCCGCCCCTCTTTGCCCTTGTCGGCCCCTCTTTGCCCTTGTGCGACCCTCTTTGCCCTTGTCCCGTATTCTCCGCACTTTTCCGCCCCTCTTTGCCCTTTTCCGCCCCTCTTTGCCCTTGTCCGCCCCTCTTTGCCCTTTTCCGCCCCTCTTTGCCCTTGTCCACCCCTATTTAAACTTGACCACCCCTATTTGCGCTTCTGCGCCTCTCTTTGATCTTGTCCGCACCTCTTCGCACTTGTGCTCCCCTCTTTGCCCTTGTGTGCCCCTTATTGGCCTTGTCCGCACCTCTTTGCCCTTGTCGGCCCCTCTTTGCCCTTGTCGGCCCCTCTTTGCCCTTGTCGGCCCCTCTTTGCCCTTGTGCGACCCTCTTTGCCCTTGTCCCGTATTCTCCGCACTTTTCCGCCCCTCTTTGCCCTTGTCCGCCCCTCTTTGCCCTTGTCCGCCCCTCTTTGCCCTTGTCCGCCCCTCTTTGCCCTTGTCCGCCCCTATTTAAACTTGTCCACCCCTATTTGCGCTTCTGCGCCCCTCTTTGATCTTGTCCGCACCTCTTCGCACTTGTGCTCCCCTCTTTGCCCTTGTGTGCCCCTTATTGGCCTTGTCCGCACCTCTTTGCCCTTGTCCGCCCCTCTTTGCCGTTGTCCCGTATTCTCCGACCCTCTTTGCACCTGACCGCCCCTCTTTGCACTTGTCCGCCCCTCTCTGAACTTGTCCAGTATTCTCCGCATTTCTCCACCCCTCTTTGCCCTTTTCCGCCCCTCTTTGCCCTTGTCTGCCCCTCTTTCCCCTTGTCCGCATGTCTTTGCAATTGTCTGCCCCTCTTTGCCCTTGTCCCGTATTCTCCGCACTTCTCCTATACACTTTGCCCTTGTTCGCACATCCTTGCCCTTGTCCGCCCCTCTTTGCCCTTGTCTACCCCTCTTTGCCCTTGTCTACCCCTCTTTCCCCTTGTCCGCCCCTCTTTGCCCTTGTCCGCCCCTCTTTGCCCTTGTCCCGTATTCTTCGCACTTCTCCGCCCCTCTATAACCTTGTCCCCTATTCTCTGCACTTCTCCGAACCTCTTTACCCTTGTCTGCCCCTCTTTGCCGTTGTCTGCCCCTCTTTGCCCTTGTCTGCCCCTCTTTGACCTTGTCCGACCCTCTTTGCCTTAGTCCAATACTCTTTGACCTTGTCCCATATTCTCCGCAATTTTCCCCGCTCTTTCATCTTGTCCTGCATGCTCCGCAATTCTCCACCCCTCTTTGCCATTCTCCGCATCTCTTTGCTTTTGTCCGTCCCTCTTTGCCCTTGTCCCTCCCTCTATGACCTTCTCCGCCCCTCTTTGCCCTTGTCACGTATTCTCCGCACTTCTCTGCCCCCTTTGCCCTTGTCCCGTATTCTCCGCACTTCTCCGCACCTCTTTGCCCTTCTCCGCCCCTGTTTGCCCTTCTCCGCCCCTCTTTGCCCTTATCCGCCCCTCTTTCCCCTTGTCCGCATCTCTTTGCCCTTGTCAGACCCTATTTGATATTGTCCACCCCCTTTGCAATTGTCTGCCCCTCTTTGCCCTTCTCCGCCAATCTTTGCACTTTTCCGCCCCTCTTTGCCCTTGTCAAACCCTCTTTGCACTTGTCCGCCCCTCTTTGCCCTTGTCTGGTATTGTCCGCACTTCTGTGCCACTCTTTGTCCTTGTCCGCCTTTCTTTGCCCTTGTCCGCCCGTCTTTGCCGTTCTCCCGTATTCTCCGCACTTCTCCGTCCCTCCTTGCTTTTGCCCGCCTCTCTTTGCCCTTGTCCCGTATTCTCCGCACTTCTCCGCCCCTCTTTGCTTTTGCCCGCCTCTCCTTGCCTTTGTCCCGTATTCTCCGACCCTCTTTGCCCTTGTCCGCCCCTCTTTACCCTTTTCCGCCCTTTTTTGCCGTTGTCTCGTATTCTCCGCACTTCTCCGCCCCTCTTTGCTTTTACCCGCCTCTCTTTGCCCTTGACCGCGCCTCTTTGCACTTTTCCGCCCCTCTTTGCCCTTGTCTGCCCCTCTTTGCACTTCTACGCCCGTCTTTGCCCTTGTCCGCACCTCTTTGCCCTTGTCCGCCTCTCTTTGCCCTTGTCCGACCCTCTTTGCACTTGTCCGCCCGTCTTTCCCCTTGTCCCGTATTCTCCACACTTCTCCGCCCCTCTTTGCTTTTGCCCGCACCTCTTTGCCCTTGTCCCGTATTCTCCGCCCCTCTTTGCCCTTGTCCACCCCTCTTTGCCCTTGTCTACCCCTCTTTGCACTTGTCCGCCCCTCTTTACCCTTGTCCAGTATTCTTCGCACTTCTCCGCCCCTCATTGCCCTTGTCCCGTAGTCTCCGCAATTCTCCGCACCTCTTTGCCATGTCTGCCCCTCTTTGCACTTGTCCGCCACTCTTTTCCGCTGTCCCATATTATGCGCACTTCTCTACCCCCTTACCCCTTGACCCGTATTCTCCGCACTTCTCCGCCCCTCTTTGCACTTGTCCGCCCCTCTTTGCTCTTGTTTACCCCTCTTTGCCCTTTTTCGCACCTCTTTGACCTTGTCCGCCCCTCTTTGCAATTGTCCGACCCTCTTTCACCTGGTCCACACCTCTTTACCCTTGTGCGCCCCTCTTTGCCCTTGTCCGTCCGTCTTTGCCCTTGTCCGACTCTCTTTGCACTTGTCCCGTATTCTCTGCAATTCTCCGCCCCTCTTTGGTCTTGTCCGCCACTCTTTGGTCTTGTCCGCCCCTCTTTGCCCTTGTCCGCCCCTCTTTGCCAATGTCCACCCCTCTTTGCCTTTGTCCGCCCCTGTTTGCCCTTGTCCCTTATTCTCCGCAATTCTCCGTCTCTCTTTGCCCTTGTCCGCCACTCTCTGCACTTGTCAGCCCGTCTTTGCCCTTTTCCGCCCCTCTTTCCCCTTGTCCCGTATTCTGCGAACTTCTCCGCCCCTTCTTTGACCCCGTCCGCTCTTCTTTGCCCTTGTCCGACCCTCTTTGCACTTGTCTGCCCATCTTTGCCCTTGTCCGCCCCTCTTTGCCCTTGTCCGCCCCTCTTTGCCCTTGTCCGCCCCTCTTTGCCCTTGTCCGCCCCTCTTTGCCCTTGTCCGCCCCTCTTTGCCCTTGTCCGCCCCTCTTTGCCCTTGTCCGCCCCTCTTTGCTCTTGTCTGACCTTCTTTGCCATTATACACCCCCTTTGCCCTTGTCCGCTCCTCTTTGCCCTTCTCCGCCCCTCTTTGCCCTTGTCCGCCCCTCTTTGCCCTTGTCCCGTATTCTCCCCCCCTCTTTGCCCTTTTCCGTCCGTCTTTGCCCTTGTCCGACTGTCTTTGCCCTTGTCCGCCACTCTTGGCCCTTCTCCGCCCCTCTGTGCCCTTGTCCGCCCCTCTTTTTCCTTGTTGCACTTCTTTGCCCTTATCCGCCCCTCTTTGCACTTTTCCCGTATTCTCCGTAATTCGCCGTCACTCTTTGCCCTTGTCCGCCCGTCTTTGCCCTTCTCCACCCCTCTTTGCCCTTGTCCGCCCCTCTTTGATTTTTTCCGCCCCTCTTTCCCCTTCTCCCGTATTCTCCGAAATTCTCCGCCCCTTTTTTGCCCCTGTCCGCCCTTTTTTGCCCTTGTCCGCCCCTCTTTGCTCTTATACACCCTCTTTGCCCTTGTCCGCCCCTCTTTGCCCTTGTCCGCCCCTCTTTGCCCTTGTCCGCCCCTGTTTGGCCTTGTCCTCCCCTCTTTGCCCTTATACACCCCCTTTGTGCTTGTCTGCCCCTCGTTGCCCTTGTCCGCCCCTCGTTGCCCTTGTCCGCCCCTCGTTGCCCTTGTCCGCCCCTCGTTGCCCTTGTCCGCCCCTCGTTGCCCTTGTCCCGTATTATCCGAACTTCTCCGCACCGCTTGCCCTTGTCCGCCCCTCTTTGCCCTTGTCCCGTATTCTCCGGCCCTCTTTGAACTTTTCCGCCCCTCTTTGCATTTCCGCCCCTCTTTGCGCTTCTCCGCCCCTCTTCGCTCTTGTCCGCCCCTCTTTACACTTTTCCATCCCTCTTTGCTCTTGTCCGACTCTCTTTACCCTTGTCCGACCCACTTTGCCCTTGTCCGACCCTCTTTGCACTTGTCCCTTATTCTCCGCACTTCTCCACACCGCTTGCTGTTGTCCGCCCCTCTTTGCCCTTGTCCCGTATTCTCCGCCCCTCTTTGCCCTTGTCCGCCCCTCTTTGCCCTTGTCCGCCCCTCTTTGCCCTTGTCCGCCCCTCTTTGCCCTTGTCCGCCCCTCTTTGCCCTTGTCCGCCCCTCTTTGCCCTTGTCCGCCCCTCTTTGCCCTTGTCTGCCCCTCTTTGCCCTTGTCCGCCCTTCTTTGCACTTGTCCGCACCTCTTTGCCCTTTCCCGCACATCTTTGTCCTTGTCCCCCCGTCTTTGCCCTTGTCCGTCACTCTTTACACTTGTCCCGTATTCTCCGCACTTGTCAGCTCCTCTTTGCCCTTGTCCCGTATTCTCCGCCCTTGTCCGCCCCTCTTTGCCCTTTTCCACCCCTCTTAGCCCTTGTCCGCCCTTCTTTGCCCTTTTCCGCCCCTGTTTTCCCTTGTCCGCCCCTGTTTGCCCTTGTCCCGTATTCTCTGCAATTCTCCGCCCCTCTTTGCCATTGTCCCGTATTCTCCACAATTCAACGCCCCTCTTTGCCTTTTTCCGCACCTCTTTGCCCACATGTCGCCCTTCTTTGCCCTTGTCCGACCCTCTTTGCCCTTGTCCGCCCCTCTTGGACCTTCTCAGCCCCTCTTTTCCCTTGTCCGCCTCTCTTTTCACTTGTCGCCCCTCTTTGCTAATTTCCGCACCTCTTTTCACATGTCGCCCTTCTTTGCCCTTGTCGAACCCTTTTTACCCTTTTCTGACCTTCATTCCCCTTTTCTGAACCGCTTTCGCCTTGTCCCGATTTCTCCGCCCTTGTCTGCACTTCTTTGCCATGTCCGCCCCTCTTTGCCCTTGTCCCGTATTCTCTGAAATTCTGCGTCACTCTTTGCACTTGTACATCCCTCTTTGCCCTTTTCCGCCCTTCTTTGCCCTTGTCTGCCCGTCTTTGCACTTGTCCTCCCCTGTTTGCACTTTTCCGGCCCTCTTTGCAATTGTCCGACCCTCTTTCACCTGGTCCACACCTCTTTACCCTTGTCGACCCTCTTTGCCCTTGTCCGCCCCTCTTTGCCCTTGTCCGCCCGTCTTTGCCCTTGTCCACCCCTCTTTGCCATTGTCCGCCCCTCTTAGCCCTTGTCCCTTATTCTCCGCAATTCTCCGTCACTCTTTGCCCTTGTCCGCCCCTCTCTGCACTTGTCAGCCCCTCTTTGCCCTTTTCCGCCCCTCTTTCCCCTTGTCCCGTATTCTGCGAACTTCTCCGCCCCTTCTTTGACCCTGTCCGCCCTTCTTTGCCCTTGTCCGATCCTCTTTGCACTTGTCTAACCCTCTTTGCCCTTGTCCGCCCCTCTTTGCACTTGTCCGCCCCTCTTTGCCCTTGTCTGACCTTCTTTGCCATTATACACCCCCTTTGCCCTTGTCCGCTCCTCTTTGCCCTTCTCCGCCCCTCTTTGCCCTTGTCCACCCCTCTTTGCACTTGTCCCGTATTCTCCGCACTTCTCCGCACCTCTTGCCGTTGTCCGCCCCTCTTTGCCCTTGTCCCGTATTCTCCGCCCCTCTTTGCCCTTTTCCGTCCGTCTTTGCCCTTGTCCGACCCTCTTTGCCCTTGTCCGACCCTCTTGGCCCTTCTCCGCCCCTCTTGGCCCTTCTCCGCCCCTCTTGGCCCTTCTCCGCCCCTCTTTGCCATTGTCCGCCCCTTTTTTTCCTTGTTGTACTTCTTTGCCCTTGTCCGCCCCTCTTTGCCCTTTTCCCGTATTCTCCGTAATTCGCCGTCACTCTTTGCCCTTGTCCGCCCGTCTTTGCCCTTGTCCGCCCGTCTTTGCCCTTGTCCGCCCGTCTTTGCCCTTGTCCGCCCCTCTTTGATATTTTCCGCCCCTCTTTTCCCTTCTCCCGTATTCTCCGAAATTCTCCGCCCCTTTTTGCCCCTGTCCGCACTTTTTTGCCCTTGTCCGCCCCTCTTTGCACTTGTCCGCCCGTGTTTGGCCTTGTCCTCCCCTCTTTGCCCTTATACACCCTCTTTGCCCTTGTCCGCCCCTCTTTGCCCTTGTCCGCCCCTCTTTGCCCTTTTCCAACCCTCTTTGCCCTTGTCCACCCTGCTGTGCCCTTGTCTGCCCCTCTTTGTCCTTGTCCAACCCTCTTTGCGCTTGTCCGCCCCTCTTTGCCCTTGTCCCGTATTATCCGCACTTCTCCGCACCGCTTGCCCTTGTCCGCCCCTCTTTGCCCTTGTCCTGTATTGTCCGGCCCTCTTTGCACTTTTCCGCACCTCTTTGCCTTTTTCCGCCCCTCTTTGTGCTTCTCCGCCCCTCTTTGCTCTTGTCCACCCCTCTTTGCACTTTTCCACCCCTCTTTGCTCTTGTCCCGTATTCTCCGCCCCTCTTTTCCCTTTTCCGCCCCTCTTTGCCCTTGTCCCGTATTCTCTGAACTTCTGCGCCCCTCTTAGCACTTGTACGCACCTCTTTGCCCTTTTCCGCCCCTCCTTCTCTTGTCCGCCCCTCTTTGCCCTTGTCCGCCCCTCTTTGCCCTTGTCCGCCCCTCTTTGCCCTTGTCTGCTCGTCTTTGAACTTGTCAGCCCATCTTGGCCCTTGTCCGCTCCTCTTTACCCTTGTCCCATATTCTTCGAACTTCTCCACCCCTTCTTTGCCCTTGTCCGCCCCTCTTTGCCCTTGTCCGCCCCTCTTTGCCCTTGTCTGCCCCTCTTTGCCCTTGTCCGCCCCTCTTTGCCCTTGTCCGCCCCTCTTTGCCTTTCTCCGACCTTCTTTGCCCTTGTCCGCCCCTCTTTACCCTTGTCCCGTATTCTCCGCACTTTTCCGCACCGCTTGCCCTTGTCCGACCCTCTTTGCCCTTGTCCAGTATTCTCCGCCCCTCTTTGCCATTTTACGTCACTCTTTGAACTTGTCTGCCCCTCATTGCCCTTGTCCGCCCTTCTTAGCCCTTGTCCCCTATTCTCCGCACTTGTCCGCCACTCTTTGCCCTTGCACGCACATCTTAGTCCTTGTCCCCCCCTCTTTGCCCTTTTCTGCCCCTCTTTGCCCTCGTCCGCCCCTCTTAGCCCTTGTCCCGTATTCTCCGCCCTTGTCCGCCCCTCTTTGCCCTTGTCCTGAATTCTCCGCCCTTGTCCGCCCGTCTTTTCCCTTGTTGCGTATTTCTCTGTCCTTGTCCGCTCCTCTTTTCCCTTGTCCCGTATTCTCCGCCCTTGTCCGCCCCTCTTTGCAATTGTCCAACCCTCTTTGCCCTTGTCCCGTGTTCTCCACAAATCTCCGCCCCTCTTTGCCCTTGTCCATCCCTCTTTCCACTTCTCCGCCCCTCTTTGCCCTTGTCTGAAACTCTTTGCCCTTGTCCGACCCTCTTTGACACTGACCGTATTCTCCACCCTTGTCCGCCCTTCTTTACCCTTGTCCGACCCTCTTTGCCCTTGTCAAACCCTATTTGCCCTTGTCCGCCCGTCTTTGCACTTGTCCGCCCCTTTTTGCCTTTGTCCGCCCCTCTTTGCCCTTTTCCGCCCCTCTTTGCCCTTGTCCGCCCCTCTTTGCCCTTGTCCGCCCCTCTTTGCCCTTGTCCGACCCTCTTTGCCCTTGTCCGACCCTCTTTGCCCTTGTCCGACCCTCTTTTAACTTGTCCCGTATTCTCCGGAATTCTCCGCCCCTCTTTGCCCTTGTCTGCACCTCTTTGCCCTTGTCCCTTATTCTCCGCAATTCTCCGTCACTCTTTGCCCTTGTCCGCCCCTCTCTGCCCTTGTCAACCCCTCTTTGCCCTTGTCCGCACCTGTATCCCCTTGTCCGCCTTCTCTTTCACCTTCTCCCGTATTCTGCGAAATTCTCTGCCCTTCTTTGAACCTGTCCGCCCTTCTTTGCCCTTGTCCGACCCTCTTTTCCCTTGTCTGCCCATCTTTGCCCTTGTCCGCCCCTCTTTGCAATTATACGCCCCCTTTTCCCTTGTCCACCCCTCTTTGCCCTTGTCCATACCTCTTTGCCCTTCTCCGCCCCTCTTTGCACTTGTCCGCCCCTCTTTGCACTTGTCCGCCCCTCTTTGCACTTGTCCCGTATTCTCCGCACTTCTCCGCACCGCTTGCCGTTGTCCGCCCCTCTTTGCCCTTGTCCCGTATTCTCCGCCCCTCTTTGTACTTTTCCATCCGTCTTTGCCCTTGTCCGACCCTCTTTCCCTCGTCCGCCCCTCTTTTTCCTTGTCGCACTTCTTTGACCTTATCCGACCCTCTTTGCCCTTTTCCCGTATTCTCCGTAATTCGCCGTCACTCTTTGCCCTTGTCCGCCTGTTTTTGCCTTTGTCCGCATGTCTTTGCCCTTGTCCGCCCCTCTTTGACCTTTTCCGCCCCTCTTTGCCCTTCTCCCGTATTCTCCGGAATCCTCCGCCCATTTTTTGTCCCTGTCCGCCCTTTTTTGCCCTTGTCCGCCCCTCTTTGCCCTTGTAAGCCCCTCTTTGCCCTTGTCCGCCCCTCTTTGGCCTTGTCCTCCCCTCTTTGCCCTTATACACCCACTTTGTGATTGTCCGCCCCTCTTTGCCCTTTTCTGCACCTCTTTGCATTTATATGCCCCTCTTTGCCTTTATACGCCCCTCTTTGCCCTTGTCCACTCCTCTTTGCCCTTGTCCGCCCCTCTTTGCCCATGTCTGCCCCTCTTTGCCCTTATATGCCCGCTTTGCATTTGTCCGCCCCTCTTTGCCCTTGTCCAACCCTCTTTGCCCTTGTCCGCCCCTCTTTGCCATTGTCTGACCTTCTTTGCCATTATACACCCCCTTTGCCCTTGTCCGCTCCTCTTTGCCTTTCTCCGCCCCTCTTTGCCCTTGTCCGCCCCTCTTTGCACTTTTCCCGTATTCTCCGCACTTCTCCGAACCGCTTGCTGTTGTCTACCCCTCTTTGCCCTTGTCCCGTATTCTCTGCCCCTCTTTGCCCTTTTCCGTCCGTCTTTGCCCTTGTCCGACCCTCTTTGCCCTTGCCGCCCTTCTTGGCCCTTCCCCGCCCCTCTTTGCCCTTGTCCGCCCCTCTTTTAACTTGTCTCGTATTCTCCGGAATTCTCTGCACCTCTTTGCACTTGTCTGCCCCTCTTTGCCCTTGTCCCTTATTCTCCGCAATTCTCCGTCACTCTTTGCCCTTGTCCGCCCCTCTCTGCCCTTGTCAGCACCTCTTTGCCCTTCTCCGCCCCTCTATCCCCTTGTCCGCCCCTCTTTCCCCTTGTCCCGTATTCTGCTAAATTCTCTGCCCCTGCTTTGAGCCTGTCCGCCCTTCTTTGCCCTTGTTTGCCCCTCTTTTCCCTTGTCTGCCCTTCTTTGCCCTTGTCGGCCCCTCTTTGCCCTTATACGCCCCCTTTTCCCTTGTCCGCCCCTCTTTGCACTTTTCCATCCCTCTTTGCCCTTGTCCGCCCCTCTTTGCCCTTTTCTGACCTTCTTTGCCCTTGTCCGCCCCTCTTTGCCCTGGTCCGCCCCTCTTTGCCCTGGTCCGCCCCTCTTTGCCCTGGTCCGCCCCTCTTTGCCCTGGTCCGCCCCTCTTTGCCCTGGTCCGCCCCTCTTTGCCCTGGTCCACCCCTCTTTGCTCTGGTCCGCCCCTCTTTGCCCTGGTCCGCCCCTCTTTGCCCTGGTCCGACCCTCTTTGCCCTTGTTTGCCCCTCTTTGCCCTTGTCCCGTATTCTCCACACTTCTCCGATACTCTTTGCCCTTGTCCGCCCCTCTTTGTCCTTTTCTACCCCTCTTTGCCCTTGTCCGCCCCTCTTTGCCCTTGTCTGCCCCTCTTTGCCCTTGTCTGCCCCTCTTTGCCCTTGTCCGCCCCTCTTTGCCATTGTCCGCCCCTCTTTGCCCTTGTCCGCCCCTCTTTGCCCTTGTCCGCACCTCTTTGCCCTGGTCCGCCCCTCTTTTCCCTTGTCCGCCTCTCTTTTTCCTTGTCCGCCCTCTTTGCCCTTTTCCGCCCCTCTTTGCCCTTTTCCGCCCCTCTTTGCCTTCGTCTGCCCCTCTTTGAATTCGTCCGCCCCTTTTTGCCCTTTTCTGCCCCCTTTGCCCTTGTCCGCCCCTCTTCGACCTTGTCCGCCCCCTTTCCACTTGTCCGCCCCTCTTTCCCCTTTTGCGCCCCTCTTTGCCCTTGTCCGCCTCTCTTTGCCCTTGTCCCGTATTCTCTGCACTTCTCCGCCCCTCTTTGCCCTTGTGCACCCCTCTTTTCCCTTATACGCCCCCTTTGACCTTGTCCGCCCCTCTTTGCCCTTGTCCATCCCTCTTTGCCCTTGTCCGCCCCTCTTTGCCCTTGTCTAACCTTCTTTGCCCTTATACGCCCCCTTTGCCCTTGTCCGCTCCTCTTTGCCCTTCTCCGCCCCTCTTTGCCCTTGTGCACGCCTCTTTGCACTTGTCCCGTATTCTCCGCACTTCTCCGCACCGCTTGCCGTTGTCCGCCCCTCTTTGCCCTTCTCCCGTATTCTCCGCCCCTCTTTGATTTTTCCATCCGTCTTTGCCCTTGTCCGACCCTCTTTGCCCTTGTCCGCCCCTCTTTTTCCTTGTCGCACTTCTTTGCCCTTATCCGCCCCTCTTTGATATTTTCCGCTCCTCTTTGCCCTTCTCACCTATTCTCTGAAATCCTCCGCCCATTTTTTGCCCCTGTCCGCCCTTTTTTGCCCTTGTCCGCCCCTCTTTGCTCTTGTCCGCCCCTCTTTGTCCTTGTCCGCCCCTCTTTGCCCTTATACACCCCCTTTTTGCTTGTCCGCCCATCTTTGCCCTTGTCCGCACCTCTTTGCCCTTTTCCAACCCTCTTTGCCCTTCTCCGCCCCTCTTTGCCCTTATACGCCCTTCTTTGCCCTTGTCCGCCCCTCTTTGACCGTGTCCACACTGCTGTGCCCTTGTCTGCCCCTCTTTGCCCTTGTCCAACCCTCTTTGCCCTTGTCCGCCCCTTTACCCTTGTCCCGTATTCTTCGCCCCTCTTTGCACTTTTCCGCCCCTCTTTGTACTTTGCCACCCCTCTTTGCCCTTTTCCGCCCTTCTTTGCACTTCTCCGCCCCTCTTTGCCCTTGTCCCGTATTCTCTGCAATTCTCCGCCCCTCTTTGCACTTTTCCCGTATTCAAAGCACTTCTCCCCCCCTCATTGCCTTTCTAGGCCCCTCTTTGCGCTTGTCCGGCCCTCTTTGCACTTGTCCACCCCTCTTTACCCTGGTCCGTCCCTCTTTGCGCTTGTTCACCCCTCTTTGCTTTTGTCCGCTCCTCTTTGCACTTCTCCGTCCCTTTTTGCACTTGTACGCCCCTCTTTTCGCTGGTCCACACCTCCTTACACTTGTCCACCCCTCTTTGCCCTTGTGCGCCCCTCTTTGCCCTTTTCCCCCCTCTTTGCCCTTGTCCCATATTCTCTGCATTTCTCCGCCACTCTTTGCCCTTGTCTGCCCCTCTTTGCCCTTGTCCGAACCTCTTTGCACTTGTCCGCCCCTCTTTGCCCTTGTCCGCCCCTCTTTGCCCTTGTCCGCCCCTCTTTGCCCTTGTCCGCCCCTCTTTGCCCTTGTCCGCCCCTCTTTGCCCTTGTCCGCCCCTCTTTGCCCTTGTCCGCCCCTCTTTGCCCTTTTCCACCACTCTTTGCCCTTTTCCCGTAATCTCCCCCCCCTCTTTGCAGTTGTCCGCCTCTCTTTGCCCTTGTGCGCCCCTCTTTGAGATTCTGCGCCCCTGTTTGAACTTCTGCGCCCCTCTTTGCACTTGTGCGCCCCTTCTTTGCCCTTGTCCGCCCCTCTTTGCCCTTGTCCGCACCTCTTTGCACTTGTCCCGTATTCTCCACACTTCTCTGAAACTCTTTGCCCTTCTCCGCCCCTCTTTGCACTTGTCCGCCCCTATTTCCCCTTGCTCCGTATTCTCCACCCCTCTTTGCCCTTTTCCGCCAGTCTTTGCCCTTGTCCTACCCTCTTTGCCCTTGTCCGACCCTCTTTGAAACTGTCCCGTATACTCCGCCCTTCTCCTCCCCTCTTTGCTCTTCTCCGCACACCTTTGCCCTTGTCCGACACTCTTTGCACTTGTCCACCGATATTTGAACTTGTCCGCCCCTCTTTGCCCTGGTCCGCCTCTCTTCGCCCTTGTCCGACCCTCTTGGCCCTTGTCCGCCCGTCTTTGCCATTTCCTCCCCTCTTTGCACTTGTCCGACCCTCTTTGCCCTTGCCCGAACCTCTTTGCCCTTGTCCGCCCCTCTTTGCACTTGGCCCGTATTTTCCTCACTTCTCCTCCCCTCTTTGAACTTCTCCGTCCCTCTTTGCCCTTGTCCGCCCCTCTTTGCCATTGTCCGCCCCTCTTTGCCGTTGTCCGCCCCTCTTTGCACTTGTCCGCCAATCCATGACATTTGTTCGACCCTCTTTGCCCTTGTCCTCCTCTATTTGCCCTTGTCCCGTTTTTTCCGCACTTCTCCGCCCCTCTATGCTTTTCTCCGCCCCTCTTTGCCCTGGTCAGCCCCTCTTTGCTTTTTCCGCCCCTGTTTGCCCTTTTCCGCCCCTCTTTGCTCTTGTCCGAACCTCTTTGTCCTTGTCCACTCCTCTTTGCCTTTCTCCGCCCCTCTTTGCACTTCTCCGCCCCTCTTTGCCCTTATCCCGTATTCTCCTCAATTCTCCGCCCCTCTTTTCCCTTGTCCGCCCCTCTTTTCCCTTGTCCGCCCCTCTTTGCCCTTGTCTGACCCTCTTTGCCATTGTCCCGTATTCTCCGCAATTCTCCATCACTCTTTGCACTTCTCCGCCCGTCTTTGCCGTTGGCCGCCCGTCTTTGCTTTTGTCCGGCAGTCTTTCCCCTTGTCCGACCCTCTTTGCCCTTGTCCGCCCGTCTTTGCCCTTATCCGCCCCTCTTTGCCTTTGTCCCATATTAACCGTACTTCTCCGTCACTCTTTGCCATTGTCCGCCCGTCCTTTCCCTTGTCCGCCCGTCTTTGCCCTTGTCCACCCCTCTTTGCCCTTGTCCCGTATTCTCCGCAATTCTCCGCCCCTCTTTGCCCTTGTCCGCCACTCTTTGCTCTGGTCCGTCCCTCTTTGCACTTGTTTGCCCCTCTTTGCCCTTGTCCAGTATTTTCCGCACTTCTCCGCCCCTCTTTGCGCTTGTACGACCCTATTTGCCCTTGTCCGCCCCTCTTTAATCTGTTCCGCCCCTCTTTGCACTTGTCCGACCCTCTTTGCTTTTCTCCGCTCCTCTTCGCACTTTTCCGCCCCTTTTTGCCCTTGTATGCCCCTCTTTGCCTTTGTCCACAACTCCTTACACTTGTTCTCCACTCTTTGCCCTTGTGCGCCCCTCTTTGCCCTTGTCCGCCCCTCTTTGCCCTTGTCCCATATTCTCTGCATTTCTCCGCCCCTCTTTGCCCTTGTCCGACACTCTTTGCACTTGTCCGCCCCTCTTTGCACTTGTCCGCCCCTCTTTGCAATTGTCCCACATTGTCCACACTTCTCCGCCCCTCTTTGCTGTTGTCCCGTATTCTCCGCGATTCTCCACCACTCTTTACTCTTTTCCCGTATTCTAAGCACTTGTTCGCCCCTCATTGCTCTTGTAGGCCCCTCTTTGTGCTTGTCCGACCCTCTTTGCCCTTGTCCGCCCCTCTTTGACCTTATCTGCCCCTCTTTGCCCTAGTCCGCACCTCTTTGAACTTTTCGTCCCCTCTTTGCGCTTCTCCGCCCCTCTTTGCGCTTCTCGGCCCCTCTTTGCGCTTCTCCGCCCCTCTTTGCGCTTCTCCGCCCCTCTTTGCCCTTCTCCGCCCCTCTTTGCCCTTCTCTGCCCCTCTTTGCGCTTCTCCGCCCCTCTTTGCGCTTCTCCGCCCCTCTTTGCGCTTCTCCGCCCCTCTTTGCCCTTCTCCGCCCCTCTTTGCCCTTCTCCGCCCCTCTTTGCCCTTCTCCGCCCCTCTTTGCCCTTCTCCGCCCCTCTTTGCCCTTCTCCGCCCCTCTTTGCCCTTGTCCGACCCTCTTTGCCCTTGTCCCGTATTCTCAGCACTTCTCCGACCCTTTTTGCACTTGTCCGCAACTCTTTGCCCTTGTCCGCCCCTCTTTGCCCTTGTCCCGTATTCTCCGCACTTCTCCGACCCTTTTTGCACTTGTCCGCCCCTCTTTGCCCTTGTCCGCCCCTCTTTGCTCTTCTCCGCGCCTCTTTGCACTTGTCCACACATCTTTGCCCTTGTCCAGTATTCTCTGCACTTCTCTGCCCCTTCTTTGCCCTTGTCTGCCCCTCTTTGCCCTCTCCGTCCCTGTTTGCACTTGTCCAGTATTCTCAGCAATTCTCCGCCCCTCTATGCCCTTGTCCGTCCCTCTTTGCCCTTGTCCGCCCCCCTTTGCCCTTTTCCGCCGCTCTTTGCCCTTGTCCGCCCCTCTTTGCTTTTGTCCGACCCTCTTTGACCCTGTCCCGTGTTCTCCGCCCTTCTCCGCCCCTCTTTGCACTTGTCCGCACACATTTGCCCTTGTCATACACTTTTTTCACTTGTCCGACCATATTTGCCCTTGTCCGCCCCTCTTTGCCCTGGTCCGCCTCTCTTTGCCCCTGTCCGACCCTCTTGGCCCTTGTCCGCCCCTCTTTGCCATTTCCGCCCCTCTTTGTTCTTGTCCGCCCCTCTTTGACCTTGTCTGACCCTCTTTGCTTTGTCCGCCATTCTTTGCACTTGTCCCGTATTTTCCGCACTTCTCCGCCCCTCTTTGAACTTGTCCGCCCCTCTTTGCCCTTCTCCGTCCCTCTTTGCCCTTGTCCGCCCCTCTTTGCTATTGTCCGCCCGTCTTTGCCCTTGTCCACTTCTCTTTGCCCTTCTCCGCCCCTCTTTGCCCTTCTCCGCCCCTCTTTCCCCTTGTCCCGTATTCTCCTCAATTCTCCGCCCCTCTTTTACCTTGTCCGCCCCTCTTTGCCCTTGTCCCGTATTCTCCGTACTTCTCCATCACTCTTTGCAATTGTCCGACCCTCTTTGCCCTTGTCCGCCCCTTTTTGCCCTTGTCCGCCCCTTTTTGCACTTGTCCGCCCCTCTTTGCCCTTGTCCGCCCCTCTTTGCCCTTGTCCGTCCCTCTTTGCCCTTGTCCGCCCCTCTTTGCCCTTGTCCGACCCTCTTTGCCCTTGTCCGCCCCTCTTTGCCCTTGTCCGCCCCTCTTTGCCCTTGTCCGCCCCTCTTTGCCCTTGTCCGCCCCTCTTTGCGCTTGTCCCGTATTCTCCGCATTTCTCCGCCCCTCTTTACCCTTGTCCTCACTTCTTTGCCCTTCTCCACCCCTCTTTGCCCTTGTCCGCCCCTCTATGCCCTTGTCCGTCCCTCCTTGCCCTTTTCCGCCCCTCCTTGCCCTTTTCCGCTCCTCCTTGCCCTTTTCCGCCCCTCCTTGCCCTTTTCCGCCCCTCTTTGCCCTTGTCCGCCCCTCTTTGCCCTTGTCCGCTCCTCTTTGCCCTTGTCCGACCCTCTTTGACCCTGTCCCGTGTTCTCTGCCCTTCTCCGCCCCTCTTTGCCCTTGTCCGCCCCTCTTTGCCCTTCTCCGCCCCTCTTTGCCCTTCTCCGCCCCTCTTTGCCCTTCTCCGCCCCTCTTTGCCCTTCTCCGCCCCTCTTTGCCCTTCTCCGCCCCTCTTTGCCCTTCTCCGCCCCTCTTTGCCCTTCTCCGCCCCTCTTTGCCCTTCTCCGCCCCTCTTTGCCCTTCTCCGCCCCTCTTTGACCTTCTCCGCCCCTCTTTGCCCTTGTCCCGTATTCTCCTCAATTCTCCGCCCCTCTTTTACCTTGTCCGCCCCTCTTTGCCCTTGTCCGCCTCTCTTTGCCGTTGTCCGTCCCTCTTTGCCCTTGTCCGCCCCTCTTTGCGCTTGTCCCGTATTCTCCGCATTTCTCAGCCCCTCTTTACCCTTGTCCTCACCTCTTTGCCTTTGTCCGACCCTCTTTGCACTTGTCCGCCCATCCTTGCCCTTGCCATCCCCTCTTTGCCCTTGTCTGCTCCTGTTTGCCCTTGTCCGTCTCTCTTTGCCCTTGTCCTTTATTCTCCGCATTTCTCCGACACTTTTTGCCCTTGTCCGCCTCTCTTTGCTCTTCTCCGCCCCTCTTTGCACTTGTCCACACATCTTTGCCCTTGTCCAGTATTCTCCGAACTTCTCCGCCCCTTCTTTGCCCTTGTCCGCCCCTTCTTTGCCCTTGTCCGCCCCTCTTTGCCCTTGTCCGCCCCTCTTTGCCCTTGTCAGACCCTCTTTGTCCTTATCTGCCCCTCTTTGCCCTTGTCCCATATTCTATGCATTTCTCCGCCCCTCTTTGCACTTGTTCACCCCTATTTGCCCTTGTCCGCCCCTGTTCGCACTTTTCCTCACCCCTTTGCACTTGTCCCGTATTCTCCACACTTGTCTGCCCCTCTTTGCTCTTGTCCACCCTTCTTTGCCCTTGTCCGCCCCTCTTTGCCCTTGTCCGCCCCTCTTTCCCCTTGTCCATTATTCTACCAACTTCTCCGCACCTCTTTGCCCTTGTCCGACCCTCTTTGCCCTTGTCCACCATTCTTTGCCCTTGTCCGCCCCTCTTTGACCTTGTCCGCCCCTCTTTGCCCTTGTCCGCCCCTCTTTGCCCTTGTCCGCCCCTCTTTGCCCTTGTCCGCCCCTGTTTGCCCTTGTCCGCCCCTGTTTGCACTTTTCCGCCCCCCTTTGCACTTGTCCCGTGTTCTCCGCACTTGTCTGCCCCTCTTTGCCCTTGTCCACCCTTCTTTTCCCTTGTCCGCCCCTCTTTGCCCTGGTCTGACTCTCTTTGCACTTTTCTGCCCCTCTTTGCAATTCTCTGCCCCTCTTTGCACTTCTCCGACCCTCTTTGCCCTTGTCCGCCACTTATTGCCCTTGTCCGACACTCTTCGCCCTTCTCCGACCCTCTTTGCCTTTGTCCCTTATTTTCCGCACTTCTCCGCCCCTCTTTCCTCTTCTCCGCCCCTCTATGACCTTGTCCGCCTCTCTTTGCCGTTGTCCTTTCCTCTTTTCCCTTGTCCGCCCCTCTTTGCACTTTTGCGACCCTCTTTGCACTTGTCCGCAACTCTTTGCCCCTGTCCTGTATTCTCTGCCCTTCTCCGCCCCTCTTTGCCCTTGTCCAACCCTCTTTGCACTTGTCCGTCCCTCTTTGCCCTTGTCCCGTATTCTCTGCACTTGCCCGACCCTCTATGCCCTTGTCCGCCCCTCTTTGCCCTTGTCCGCACCTCTTTGCCCTTATCCGCCACTCTTTCTTCTTCTCCGCCCCTCTTTGCCCTTCTCCTCCCCTCTTTGCCCTTCTCCGCCCCTCTTTGCCCTTCTCCGCCCCTCTTTGCCCTTCTCCGCCCCTCTTTGCCCTTCTCCGCCCCTCTTTGCCCTTCTCCGCCCCTCTTTGCCCTTGACCGACCCTCTTTGCCCTTGTCCACACCTCTTTGCCCTTGTCCCGTATTCTCCGCCCTTGTCCACACCTCTTTTCCCTTGTCCCGTATTCTGCGACCTTGTCCGCCCCTTTTTGCCCCTGTCCCGTATTCTCCAATCTTGTCCGCACCTTTTTGCCCTTTTCCATTATTCTCCGCACTTCTCCGCCCCTCTTTGCCCTTGTCCGCCCCTCTTTGCCCTTGTCCGCCCCTCTTTGCCCTTGTCCGCCCCTCTTTGCCCTTGTCCGCCCCTCTTTGCCCTTGTCCGCCCCTCTTTGCTCTTCTCCGCCCCTCTATGCACTTCTCCGCCCCTCTTTCCCCTTGTCCACACCTCTTTGCCCTTGTCTGACCCTCTTTGCACTTGTCCGCCCCTCTTTACTATTCTCCGCTCCTCTTTGCCCTTGTCCGTCCCTCTTTGCCCTTGTCCCGTATTCTCAGCAATTCTCCGCCCCTCTATGTAATTGCCTGTCCCTCTTTGCCCTTGTCCGCCCCTCTTTGCCCTTCTCCGCCCCTCTTTAAACTTGTGCACCCCTATTTGCCCTTGTCCGCCCCTCTTTGCCCTTGTCTGCACATCTTTGCCCTTGTCCGACCCTCTTTGACCCTGTCCCGTGTTCTCCGCCCTTCTCCGCCCCTCTTTGCACTTGTCCGCACACCTTTGCCCTTGTCCGACACTCTTTGCACTTGTCCGCCCATATTTGCCCTTGTCCGCCCCTCTTTGCCCTGGTCTGCCTCTCTTTGCCCTTGTCCGACCCTCTTGGCCTTGTCCGCCCGTCTTTGCCATTTCCGCCCCTCTTTGCCCTTGTCTGCCCCTCTTTGCAGTTTTCCGCTCCTTTTTCCGCTTGTCCGCCCCTTTTTCCCCTTGTCCGCCACTCTTTGCCCTTTTCTGCGCCACTTTATCCTTGTCCGTCCCTCTTTGCCCTTGTCCGCCACTCTTTGCCCTTGTCCGCACCTCTTTCCCCTTGTCTGTACCTCTTTACCCTTGTCCGCCCCTCTTTGCCCTTGTCCGCCCCTCTTTGCCTTTGTGCGCCCCTCTTTGACCTTGTCCCGTACTCTCCACACTTCTCCCCGCCTCTTTGCACTTGTCTGACCCTCTTTGCCCTTGTCCGCCCCTCTTTGCCCTTGTCCGACCGCCTTTGCCCTTGTCCGCCCCTCTTTGCCCTAGTCCGCCCCTCTTTGCCCTAGTCCGCCCGTCTTTGCCCTTGTCCGCCCGTTTTTGCCCTTGTCGGCCCCTCTTTACCCTTCTCCGCCTCTCTTTTCCCTGGTCCGCCCCTCTTTGCTGTTTCCGAACCTCTCTGCCCTTTTCCGCCCTTCTTTGCTCTTGTCTACCCCTCTTTGAACTTGTCCACTCCTCTTTGCCTTTCTCCACCCCTCTTTGCCATTCTCTGCCCGTCTTTGCCCTTGTCCCGTATTCTCCTCAATTCTCCGCCCCTCTTTTCCATTGTCCGCCCCTCTTTGCCCTTGTCTGACCCTCTTTGCCCTTGTCCCGTATTCTCCGCAATTCTCCATCACTCTTTGCACTTGTCCGCCCGTCTTTGCCCTTGTCCGCCCATCTTTTCCCTTGTCCGCCCGTCTTTCCCCTTGTCCGCCCCTCTTTGAACTTGTCCGCCCGTCTTTGCCCTTATCCGCCCCTCTTTGCCCTTGTCCCGTATTCTCCGTACTTGTCCGTCACTCTTTGCCATTGTCAGCTCGTCCTTTCACTTGTCCGCCCCTCTTTGCCCTTGTCCGCCCCTCTTTGCCCTTGTCCGCCCCTCTTTGCCCTTGTCCGCCCCTCTTTGCCCTTCTCCGCCCCTCTTTGCTCTTGTCCGCACACCTTTGCCATTTTTCCGCCCCTCTTTGCACTTGTCCGACCCTCTTTACATTTGTCCGACCCTCTTTGAACCTTTCCCTTGTTCTCTGCCTTTGTCCGCATCTCTTTACCCTTGTCCGACCCTCTTTGCGCTTGTCCGCCCCTATTTGCACTTGTCCACCCCTCTTTACCCTGGTCCAAACCTCCTTACACTTGTCCGCCCCTCTTTGCCCTTTTGCGCCCCTCTTTGCCATTGTCCCACATTGTCAACCCTTCTCCGCCCCTCTTTGCACTTTTCCAGTATTCTATGCACTTGTCCCCCCCTCATTGCTCTTGTAGGCCCCTCTTTGCTCTTGTCCGACCCTCTTTGTCCTTGTACGCCCCTCTTTGCCTTTGTCCGCCCCTCTTTGAACTCATCTGCCCCTCTTTGCACTTGTCCGCCCCTCTTTGCACTTTTCCTCCCCTCTTTGCCCTTGTCCACCCCTCTTTGCACTTGTCCGCCCCTCTTTGCGCTTCTCCTCCCCTCTTATCTCTCGTCCGCCCCTCTTATCCCTTGTCCGCCCCTCTTTGCCCTTGTCCGGTATTCTCCGCACTTCTCCGCCCCTCTTTGCCTTTGTCCAACCCTCTTTGCCTTTGTCCAACCCTCTTTGCCCTTGTCCGCCCCTCTTTGCCCTTGTCCGCCCCTCTTTGCCCTTGTCCGCCCCTCTTTGCCCTTGTCCGCCCCTCTTTGCCATTTTCCGCCCCTCTTCGCCCTTTCTCCGCCCGTCTCTGCCCTTGTCCGCCCCTCTTTGCCCTTGTCCGCCCCTCTTTGCCCTTGTCCGCCCCTCTTTGACCTTGTCCGACCCTCTTTGCGTTTGTCCGCCCCTATTTGCACTTGTCCACACCTCTTTACCCTGGTCCGCCCCTCTTTGCACTTGTCCGCCCCTCTTTGCTTTTGTCCGCTCCTCTTTGCACTTCTCCGCCCCTTTTTGCCGTTGTCCGCCCCTCTTTGCCCTGGTCCACACCCCCTTACACTTGGCCGCCCATCTTTGCCCTTGTCCGCCCGTCTTTCTCCTTCTCCGCCCCTCTTTGAACTTGTCCGCCCGTCTTTGCACTTATCCGCCCCTCTTTGCCCTTGTCCCGTATTCTCCGTGCTTTTCCGTCACTCTTTCCCATTGTCAGCCCTTCCTTTCCTTTGTCCGCCTTTCTTTGCCCTTGTCCGCCCCTCTTTGCCCTGGTCCGCCCCTTTTAGCCCATGTCCACCCCTCTTTGCCGTTGTTCGTCCCTCTTTGGATTTGTCCGCCCCTATTTGACCTTGCCCGCACCTCTTTGCCTTTGTCCGACCCTCTTTGCCCTTTTCCACCCGTCATTGCCCTTGTCCGCCCGTCATCTTCCTTGTCCACCCCTTTTTGCTCTTGTCCGCCCGTCTTTGCCCTTGTCCGCCCGTCTTTGCCCTTGTCCGCCCGTCTTTGCCCTTGTGCGCCCCTCTTTGCCCTTGTCCGCCCCTCTTTGCCCTTGTCCACCCCACTCTGCCCTTGTCCGACCCTCTTTCCACTTGTCCATCTCTCTTTGCCCATGTCCGCACCTCTTTGCCCTTGTCCGCCCCTCTTTGCCCTTGTCCGCCCCTCTTTGCCCTTGTCCGCCCCTCTTTGCCCTTGTCCGCCCCTCTTTGCCCTTGTCCGCCCCTCTTTGCCCTTGTCCCGTATTCTCCGCCCCAATTTGCCCTTGTCCGCGCCTCTTTGCAGTTGTCCCATTTTCTCCGCACCTCTCTGCCCCTCTTTGCCCTAGTCCCCTATTCTCCGCAATTCTCCGCCACTCTTTGCCCTTGTCCGCGCCTCTTTGCCCTTGTCCGACGCTCTTTGCCTATGTCCGCACCTCTTTTCCCTTGTCCGACACTCTTTCACCTTGTCCCATGTTCTCTGCACTTCTCCAACCCTCTTTGCCCTTGTCCGCCCCTCTTTTACCTTGTCCCGTATTCTGTGCACTTCTCCTCCCCTCTTTGCCCTTGTCCACACCTCTTTGCCCTTCTCCATACCTCTTTACCCTTGTCCGCCCCTCTTTGCCCTTGTCCACACCTCTTTTACCTTGTCCCGTATTCTGTGCACTTCTCCGCCCCTCTTTGCCCTTGTCCACACCTCTTTGCCCTTGTCCACACCTCTTTACCCTTGTCCGCCCCTCTTTGCCCTTGTCCACACCTCTTTGCCCTTGTCCGCCCCCTTTGCACCTATGCGCCCCTCTTTGCCCTTGTCCACCCCTCTTTGCACTTGTCCGCCACTCTTTGCCCTTGTGCACCCCTCTTTGAGCTTTTGCGCCCCTCTTTGCACTTGTGCGCCCCTTCTTTGCCCTTGTCCGCCCCTCTTTGCCCTTGTCCGCCCCTATTTGCCCTTGCTCCGTATTCTCCGCCCCTCTTTGCCCTTCTCCGCCACTCTTTGCCCTTGTCCACACCTCTTTGTGCTTGTCCCGTCTTCTCCGCACTTCTCCGCTCCTCTTTGCACTTGTCCATTATTCTCCGTACTTCTCCAACCCTCTTTGCCCTTGTCCGACCCTCTTTGCCCTTGTCCCGTATTCTCCGCAATTGTCCGCCCCTCTGTGCCCTTGTCCGCACCTCTTTGCTCTTGTCCGCCCCTCTTTGCACTTGTCCATCCCTCTTTGCCCTTTTCCACCCTTCTTTCCCCTTGTCCGTCCCTCTTTGCCCTTGTCCGCCCCTCTTTTCCCTTGTCTGCAGCTTTTTGCACCAGTCCGCCCCTCTTTGCACTTTGTCCGCCCCTCTTTGCCCTTGTCCGCCCCTCTTTGCCTTTGTCCCGTATTCTCTGCTCTTCTCCACCCCTCTTTGCCCTTCTCCGCAACTCTTTGCCCTTCTCCGCAACTCTTTGCCCTTGTCCCGTATTCTCCGCAATTGTCCGCCCCTATTTGCCCTTGTCGGACCCTCTTTGCACTTGTCCGCCCCTCTTTGCCATTGTCCTCCATTCTTTGCCCTTGTCCGCCCCTCTTGGACCTTGTCCGCCCCTCTTTGACCTTGTCTGCCCCTCCTTGCCATTGTCCGCTCCTCGTTTCCCTTGTCCGAACCTCTTTGCCCTTGCCCGCCCCTCTTTGCCCTTGTCTCATATTTTCCGCCATTCTCCGCCAGTATTTGCCATTATCTGCGGGTTTTTTCCCCTTGTCCGCCCCTCTTTGCAATTGTCCACCCCTCTTTGCCCTTGTCCACACCTCTTTGATCTTTTCTACCCCTCTTTGCCCTTGTCCAACCTCTTTGCACTTCTCCCCCCCTCTATGACCTTGTCCGACACTTTTTGCCCTTGTCCGCCTCTATTTACACTTGTCCCACCCTCTTTGCCCTTGTGCCGTATTTTCCGCACTTCTCCGCCCCTTCTTTGCCCTTGTCCAACCCTCTTTGCTCTTGTCCACCCGTCTTTGCTCTTCTCCGCACCTCTTTCTCCTTGTCCTGTATTCTCCGCACTTCTCCACCCCCCTTTGCCCTTGTCCGCCCCTCTTTGCCCTTGTCAAGTATTGTCCACATTTGTCCGCCCCTCTGTGCCCTTGTCCATCCCTCTTTGCCCTTGACCGCCCCTCTTTCCCCTTTTCCGTCCCTCTTTGCCATTGTCCGACCCTCTTTGCCCCTGTCCCGTATTCTCCGCACTTCTCCGCCCCTCTTTGCCCTTGTCCGCCCCTCTTTCCCTTGTCCGCCCCTCTTTCCACTTGTCCGCCCCTCTTTGCCCAGGTCCGACCCTCTTTGCCCTTGTCCGCCGCTTTTTGCTCTCGTCCGCCCCTCTTTACTCTTGTCCGCCCCTCTTTGCCCTTGTCAGCTCCTCTTTGAACTTGTCCCATATTCTCCACACTTCTCCGCCCCCTTTCTCTTGTCCTGTATTCTCTGCACTTGTCCGCCCCACTTTAACCTTGTCCTCCCCTCTTTGCCCTTGTCCGCCCCTCTTTGCCCTTGCCCGTATTCTCTGCACTTCTCCGACACTTTTTGCCTGTCCGCCCCTCTTTGCCCTTGTCCGCCCCTCTTTGCCCTTTTGCGCCCCTCTTTGCACTTGTGCGCCCCTCTCTCCACTTCTCCTCCCCTGTTGGCCCTTGTCCGCCGCTCTTTGCCCTTCTCCCTTATTCTACTCACTTCTCCGCCCCTCTTTGCACTTGTGGGCCCTTCTTTACACTTGTCCCGTGTTCTCCGCCCTTGTCCACCCCTCTTTGCCCGTGTCCGCCCCTCTTTGCACTTCTCCAACCCTCTTTGCCCTTGTCCGCCCCTCTTTGCCCTTGTCCGCCCCTCTTTGCCCTTGTCCGCCCCTCTTTGCCCTTGTCCGCCCCTCTTTGCCCTTGTCCGCCCCTCTTTGCCCTTGTCCCGTATTCTCCGCCCCAATTTGCCCTTGTCCGCCCCTCTTTGCCCTTGTCCGACCCTCTTTGCAGTTGTCCCATATTCTCCGCACCTCTCTGCCCCTCTTTGCCCTAGTCCCCTATTCTCCGCAATTCTCCGCCACTCTTTGCCCTTTTCCGCGCCTCTTTGCCCTTGTCCGACCCTCTTTTCCTATGTCCGCACCTCTTTTCCCTTGTCCGACACTCTTTCACCTTGTCCCATGTTCTCTGCACTTCTCCAACCCTCTTTGCCCTTGTCCGCCCCTCTTTTACCTTGTCCCGTATTCTGTGCACTTCTCCGCCCCTCTTTGCCCTTGTCCACACCTCTTTGCCCTTGTGCACACCTCTGTACCCTTGTCCGCCCCTCTTTGCCCTTGTCCACACCTCTTTGCCCTTGTCCGCCCCCTTTGCACTTGTCCGCCACTCTTTGCCCTTGTGCACCCCTCTTTGAGCTTTTGCGCCCCACTTTGCACTTGTGCGCCCCTTCTTTGCCCTTGTCCACCCCTCTTTGCCCTTGTCCGCACCTCTTTGCACTTGTCCCGTATTCTCCACACTTCTCTGAATATCTTTGCCCTTCTCCGCCCCTCTTTGCCCTTGTCCGCCCCTATTTGCCCTTGCTCCGTATTCTCCGCCCCTCTTTGCCCTTCTCCGCCACTCTTTGCCCTTGTCCACACCTCTTTGTGCTTGTCCAGTGTTCTCCGCACTTCTCCGCTCCTCTTTGCACTTGTCCATTTTTCTCCGTACTTCTCCAACCCTCTTTGCCCTTGTCCGCACCTCTTGGCTCTTGTCCGCCCCTCTTTCCCCTTGTCTGTCCCTCTTTGCCGTTGTCCGACCCTCTTTGCCCCTGTCCCGTATTCTCCGCACTTCTCCGCCCCTCTTTGCCCTTGTCCGCCCCTCTTTCCCTTGTCCGCCCCTCTTTCCACTTGTCCGCCCCTCTGTCCACTTGTCCGCCCCTCTTTGCCCAGGTCCGACCCTCTTTGCCCTTGTCTGCCCCTCTTTGCACTTGTCCGCCCGTCTTTTCCCGTGTCCGCCCCTTTTGCTCTAGTCCGCCCCTCTTTACTCTTGTCCGCCCCTCTTTGCCCTTGTCAGCTCCTCTTTGAACTTGTCCCATATTCTCCAAACTTCTCCGCCCCCTTTCTCTTGTCCTGTATTCTCTGCACTTGTCCGCCCCACTGTAACCTTGTCCTTCCCTCTTTGCCCTTCTCCGCCCCTCTTTGCCCTTGTCCGCCGCTCTTTGCCCTTGTCCGCCCCTCTTTGCCCTTGCCCGTATTCTCTGCACTTCTCCGACACTTTTTGCCTGTCCGCCCCTCTTTGCACTTGTCCGCCCCTCTTTGCCCTTTTGCGCCCCTCTTTGCACTTGTGCGCCCCTCTCTCCACTTCTCCTCCCCTGTTTGACCTTGTCCGCCCCTCTTTGCCCTTCTCCCTTATTCTACTCACTTCTCCGCCCCTCTTTGCACTTTTGGGCCCTTCTTTACACTTGTCCCGTGTTCTCCGCCCTTGTCCGCCCCTCTTAGCCCTTGTCCGCCCCTCTTTGCACTTCTCCACCCCTCTTTGCCCTTGTCCGCCCCTCTTTGCCCTTGTCCGCCCCTCTTTGCCCTTGTCCGCCCCTCTTTGCACTTGTCCGCCCCTCTTTGCACTTGTCCCATATTCTCAGCACTTCTCCGCCCCTCTCTTCCCTTGTCCCGTATTCTCCGCAATTCTCCACCCCTCTTTGCCCATGTCCGCCCCTCTTTGCACTTGTCCGCCCCTCATTACACTTGTCCGCCCCTCCTTGCACTTGTCCGCTCCTCTTTATATTTCTCCGCCCCTCTTTGCCCTTGTCCAACCCTCTTTGCACTTGTCCGCCCCTCTCTGCCCTTGTCCGACCCTGTTTGCTCTTGTCCACCCGTCTTTGCACTTGTCCGCAACGCGTTGTCCTTGTCCCGTGTTTTCCGCACTTCTCCGACCCTCTTTGCCCTTGTCCGCCCCTCTTTGCCCTTCTCCCGTATTCTCCGCACTTGTCCGCAACTCTTTGCCATTGTCCACCCCTCTTTTCCCTTGTCCACCACTCTTTGCCCTTGTCCCGTGTTCGTCGCACTTCTCCGCCCCTTCTTTGCCACTCTCCGTCCTTCTTTGCCCTTGTCCTCTCCTCTTTGGCCTTGTCTGCCCCTCTTTGCACTTGTCCGCCCCTCTTTGCCCTTTTCCGCCCCTTTTCGCACTTGTCCAACCCTCTTTGCCCTTGTCTGCCCCTCTTTGCACTTGTCCCGTGTTCTCCGCACTTGTCCACCCTTCTTTTCCCTTCTCCCGTATTCTCCGCCCTTCTCTGCCCCTTTTTACCCTTGTCCCATATTCTCCAATCTTCTCCGACCCTCTTTGCCCTTGTCCCGTATTCTCCGCAATTATCCGCCCCTCTTTGACCTTGTCACGTATTCTCCGCACTTCTCCGCCCCTCTTTGCCCTTGTCCGCCCCTCTTTGCCCTTGTCCGCCCCTCTTTGCCCTTGTCCGAACCTCTTTGCACTTGTCTGCTCCTCTTTGCCCTTTTGCTGATTTTTCCGCACTTCTCCGCGCCTCTTAACACTTGTCCGCCCTTCTTTGCCCTTGTCCGCCAATCTTTGCCATTGTCCGCCCCTCCTTACCCTTCTCCGACCCTCTTTGATCTTGTCCGCCCCTCTTTGCCCTTGTCCAGTATTTTCCGCATTTCTCCGCCCCTCTTTGCCCTTGTCCCACCCTCTTTGCACTTGTCCGCTCCTCTTTGCCCTTGTCCAACACTCTCTGCCCTTGTCCGACCCTCTTTGCTCTTGTCCCCCCTTCTTTGCTCTTCTCCGCACCTCTTTGTACTTGTCCCTTATTCTCCGCAATTCTCCGCTCCTCTTTGCCCTTCTCCGCACCTCTTTGCCCTTGTCAGCCCCTCTTTGAACTTGTCCTACCCTCTTTCCCTTGTCCGCCGCTCTTTGCATTGTCCACCCCTCTTTGCCATTGTCCACCTTTCTTTACCCATGTCCCGTAATCTCCGCACTTCTCTGCCCCTCTTTGCCCTTCTCCCGTATTCTCCGCAGTTCTTAGCCACTCTTTGACCTTGTCCCTTATTCTCCTCACTTCTCCGTCCCTCTTTGCTATTTTCCAAAACGTTTTGCCCTTGTCCGCCCCTCTTGGCACTTATCCGGCCTTCTTTGCCGTTGTCCGCCCCTCTTAGCACTTGTTCGCACCTCTTTCCCTTTGTCCGCCCCTCTTTGCCCTTGTTCGCCCCTCTTTGCACTTGTCCGCACCTCTTTACCTTAGTCCGCCCCTCTTTGCCCTTGTCCCGTATTCTCCGCACTTCTCCGCACCTCTTTTTCCTTGTCTTACCCTCTTTACACTTGTCCGACCCTTTTGACCTTGTCCGCCCCTCTTGGCCCTTGTCCGCCCCTCTTTGCCCTTGTCCGCCCCTCTTTGCCCTTGTCCGCCCCTCTTTGCCCTTGTCCGCCCCTCTTTGCCCTTGTCCGCCCCTCTTTGCCCTTGTCCGCCCCTCTTTGCCCTTGTCCGCCCCTCTTTGCCCTTGTCCGCCCTTCTTTGCCCTTGTCCCGTATTCTCAACACTTCTCCGTCCCTCTTTGCCCTTGTTCCATATTCTCCGAAGTTTCCACCCCTCTTTGCCCTTGTCCGCGGCTCTTTGACCTTGTCCACCCCTCTTTGCATTGTCCGCCCCTCTTTGCCGTTGTCCCATGTTCTTTGCACTTCTCTGACACTCTTTGCCCTTCTCCTGTATTCTCCACCCTAGTCCGTCCCTCTTTGACCTTGTCCGCCCCTCTTTGCCCTTGTACGACCCTCTTTGCACTTGTCCGCCTGTCTTTGCCCTTTTCCGCCCCTCTTTGCCCTTGTCCCATATTCTCCGCAATTCTCCACCACTCTTTGCCCTTGTCCGCCCTTATTTGCCATTCTCCGCCCCTATTTCCCCTTGTCCTCCCCTCTTTGCACTTGTCCCGTATTCTCCGCCCTTGTCCGCCCCTCTTTGCACTTGTCTGCCCTTCTTTGCCCTTCTCTGCCCCTCTTTGACCTGGTCCACACATCTTTGCACTTGTCCACCCCTCTTTGCCCTTGTCCGCCCCTCTTTGCCATTGTCCGCCCCTCTTTGCCCTTATCCGCCCCTCTTTGCACTTGGCACGTATTCTCCGCACTTCTCCGCACTCTTTGCACTTGTCCGCCCCTCTTTGCACTTGTCCGCCCCTCTTTGCACTTGTCCGCCCCTCTTTACATTTGGAACGTATTCTCCGCAATTCTCCGCCCCTCTTTGCCCTTGTCCCGTATTCTCCGCACTTCCCTGCCCCTCTTTGCCCTTCTCCGCCCCACTTTGACCTTGTCCACCCAACTTTCCCCTTGTCCCATATTCTCCGCAATTCTCCACACCTCTTTGCCCTTGTCCGCCCTTCTTTGCACTTTTCCCGTATTCTCCACACTTGTCCGCAACTCTTTTCCCTTGTCCGCCCCTCTTCGCCGTTGTCCGCCCCTCTTTGCCTTTGTCCGCCCCACTTTGCCCTTTTCCCATGTTCTCTGCACTTCTCCGCCCCTCTTTGCCCTTGTCCGCTGTTCTTTGCCCTTGTCCGATATTATGCGCTCTTCTCCGCCCCTCTTTGCCCTTGTCCGCACCTCTTAGCCCTTGTCCGCCCCTCTTTGCACTTGTCTGCCCCTCTTTCCCTTGTCCGTCCCTCTTTGCCCTTGTCCGCCCCTCTTTCCCATTGTCCACCCCTCTTTGCCCTTGTCCAACTCTTTTTCCGCTTGTCCCGTATTCTCCGCAATTCTCTGTCCCTCTTTGCCCTTGTCCCGTATTCTCCGCAGTTCTAAACGACTCTTTGACCTTGTCCCGTATTCTCCGCACTTGTCCGCCCTTCTTTGCCCTTTTCCACCACTCTTTGCCCTTGTCCGCCCCTCTTTACCCTTATCCACCCTTCTTTGCACTTGTCCGCCCCTCTTTGCACTTTTTCGCACCTCTTTGCCCTTGTCCGCCCCTCTTTGCCCTTTTCCGCTCCTCTTTCCACTTGTCCGCCCCTCTTTGCACTTGTCCGACCCTCTTTGCCGTTGTCCGCCTATCTTTGCCCTTGTCCCGTATTCTCCGCACTTCTCCGACCCTGTTTGCCCTTGTATAACCCTCTTTGGCCTTCTCCGACCCTCTATACCCTTGTACAAACCTCTTCGCCCTTTTCTGCCCCTCTTTGCCCTTGTCCACCCCTCTTTGCCCTTGTTCGTCCCTCTTTGCACTTCTCCGCCCCTCTTTGCCTTTGTCCCGTATTCTCCACCTTACTCCACCCCTCTTTGCCCTTGTCCGCCCCACTTTGCCCTTGTCCCATGTTCTCTGCAATTCTCCGCCCCTCTTTTCCCTTGTCTTCACACTTTGCCCTTGTCCGCCCGTCTTTCCCTTGTCCGTCCCTCTTTCCCCTTGTCCGCCCCTCTTTCCCATTGTCCACCCCTCTTTGCCCTTGTCCAACCCTTTTTCTGCGTTTCCCCTATTCTCCGCTATTCTCTTCCCCTCTTTGCCCTTGTCCCGTATTCTCCGCAGTTCTAAACGACTCTTTGACCTTGTCCCGTATTCTCCGCTCTTGTCCGCCCTTCTTTGCACTTTTCCACCACTCTTTGCCCTTATCCGCCCTTCTTTGCACTTGTCCGCCCCTATTTGCACTTTTCCGCCCCTCTTTCCACTTGTCCGCCCCTCTTTGCACTTGTCTGCCCCGCTTTGCCGTTGTCCGCCCCTCTTTGCCCTTGTCCCGTATTCTCCGCACTTCTCCGACCCTCTTAGCCCTTGTCTGACCCTCTTTGCCCTTGTCCTCCCCTCTTTACCCCTGTCCAAACCTCTTCGCCCTTGTCCGCCCCTCTTTGCCCTAGTCCTCCCCTCTTTGCCCTAGTCCTCCCCTCTTTGCCCTAGTCCTCCCCTCTTTGCCCTAGTCCTCCCCTCTTTGCGCTTGTCCGCCCCTCTTTGCCCTTGTTCGTCCCTCTTTGCCCTTGTCTGACCCTCTTTGCCTTTGTCCCGTATTCTCCACATTTGTTCGCCCCTCTTTGCCCTTGTTCGCCCCTCTTTGCCCTTGTCCGCCCCTCTTTGGCCTTGTCCGCCCCACTTTGCCCTTGTCCCATTTTCTCTGCACTTCTCCGCCCCTCTTTGCCCTTGTCCGCTCTTCTTTGCCCTTGTCCGGTATTATGCGCCCTTCTCCGCCCCTCTTTTCCCTTGTCTGCACCCTTTGCCCTTGTCCGACCCTCTTTGCCCATGTGCATCCCTCTTTACCCTTCTCCGACCCTCTTTGCCCGTCTCTGCCATCTTTGACCTGGTCCGCCCCTCTTTGCCCTCGTCCCGTGTTCTCCGCCCCTCTTTGCCCTTTTCCGCCCCACTTTGCAATTGTCCCCCCCACTTTGCCGTTTTCCCATATTCTCCGCACTTCTCCGCCTCTCTTTGCCCATGTCCGCCCCTCTTTGCCCTTGTCCCGTATTCGCCACACTTGTCCGCCCCTCTTTGCTCTTATCCCGTATTCTCCGCACTTCTCCGCCCCTCTTTGCTCTTTTTCGCCCCTCTTTGAACTTGTCCGACGCTCTTTCCCTTTCTCCGCCCCTCTTTGCCCTTGTCCGCCCCTCTTTGCCGTTGTCCGCCCCTCTTTGCCCTTGTCCGCTCCTCTTTGCACTTGTCCGACCCTCTTTGAACTTGTCCGACCCTCTTCGCACTTGTCCCATATTCTCCGCCCTGGTCCGCCTCGCTTTGCCCTTGTCCGCCCCTCTTTGCCCTTGTCCGCCCCTATTTGCCATTGTCCACCCCTCTTTACCCTTGTCCCGTATTCTCCGCACTTCTCTGCCCCTCTTTGCCCTTCTCCGGTATTCTCCGCATTTCTAAGCCACTCTTTGACATTGTCCCGTATTCTCCGCACTTCGCTGCCCCTCTTTGATATTTTCCAAAATTTTTGCCCTTGTCCGCACCTCTTGGCCCTTATCTGGCCTTCTTTGCCCTTGTCCGCCCCTCTTTGCCCTTGTCCGCCCCTCTTTGCCCTTGTCCGCCCCTCTTTGCAATTGTCCGACCCTCTTTGCGCTTGTCCGACCCTCTTTGCGCTTGTCCGACCCTCTTTTCCCTTGTCCCATATTCTCTGCCCTTGTCCGCCCCTCTTTGCATTTGTCCGCCCCTCTTTGCCTTTGTCTGCCCCTCTTTGCCCTTGTCCGCCCCTCTTTGCCCTTGTCCGCCCCTCTTTGCCTTTGTCCGCCCCTCTTTGCCTTTGTCCGCCCCTCTTTGCCCTTGTCCGCCCCTCTTTACATTAGTCCGCCCCTCTTTACCCTTGTCCCGTATCCTCTGCACTTCTCCGCACCTCTTTGCCCTTGTCTGACCCTCTTTGCCCTTGTCCGACCCTCTTTGCCCTTGTCCAAACCTCTTAGCCCTTGTCCGCCCCTCTTTGCCCTTGTCCGCCCCTCTTTGCCCTTGTACGCCCCTCTTTGCCCTTGTCCCGTATACTCCGCACTTCTCCGCCCCTCTTTGCCCTTGTTCCGTATTCTCCGCAGTTTCCACCCCTCTTTGACCTTGTCCGTGGCTCTTTGACCTTGTCTAACCCTCTTTGCCCTTGTCCGCCCCTCTTTGCCGTTGTTCCGTATTCTCCGCAATTCTCCGCCCCTCTTTGCACTTGTCCGCCCCTATTTGCCATTCTCCACCCCAATTTCCCCTTGTCCTCCCCTCTTTGCACTTGTCCCGTATTCTACGCCCTTGTCCTCCCCTCTTTGCCCTTGTCAGCCCTTCTTTGCCCTTGTCTGCCCCTCTTTGCCCTGGTCCACCCATCTTTGCACTTGTCCGCCCCTCTTTGCAATTCTCCGCCCCTCTTAGCCCTTATCCACCCCTCTTTACCCTTGTCCGCCACTCTTTGCCCTTGTCCGCCCCTCTTTGCCAATATCCGCCCCTCTTTGCACTTGGCACGTATTCTCCGCACTTCTCCGCACTCTTTGGCCTTTTCCGCCCCTCTTTGCACTTGGAACGTATTCTCCGCACTTCTCCGCCCCTCTTTGCCCTTGTCCCGTATTCTCCGCACTTCTCTGCCCCTCTTTGCCCTTCTCCGCCCCACTTTGACCTTGTCCACCCCACTTTCCCCTTGTCCCATATTCTCCGCAATTCTCCACACCTCTTTGCCCTTGTCCGCCCCTCTTTGCACTTGTCCCGTATTCTCCACACTTGTCCGCCCCTCTTTACACTTGTCCGCCCCTCTTTGCCCTTGTCAGCCCCTCTTTGCCCTTGTCTGCCCTTCTTTCCCCTTGTCCGCCACTCTTTGCCATTTTACCGTATTTACCGCGCTTGTCCGCCCCTCTTTGCTCTTGTCCCGTATTCTCCGCACTTCTCCGCCCTCTTTGCCCCTTTCTGCACCTCTTAGCCCTTGTCCGCCCCTCTTTGCACTTGTCTGCCCCTCTTTCCCTTGTCCGTCCCTCTTTGTCCTTGTCCGCCCCTCTTTGCCATTGTCCACCCCTCTTTGCCCTTGTCCACCCCTTTTTCACCTTGTCCCGTATTCCCTGCAATTCTCTGCCCCTCTTTGTCCGTGTCCCGTATTCTCCGCAGTTCTAAACGACTCTTTGACCTTGTCCCATATTATCCGCACTTGTCCGCCCCTCTTAGCTTTTTTCCGCCCCTCTTTCCACTTGTCCGCCCCTCTTTGAACTTGTCCGCCCCTCTTTGCCCTTGTCCGACCCTCTTTGCCTTTGTCCGCCCCTCTTTGGCCTTGTCCACCCCACTTTGCCCTTGTCCCATTTTCTCTGCACTTCCCCGAATCTTTGCCCTTGTCCGCTCTTCTTTGCCCTTGTCCGGTATTTTGCGCACTTCTTCGCCCCTCTTTTCCCTTGTCCGCACCCTTTGCCCTTGTCCGCACCCTTTGCCCTTGTCCGCACCTCTTTGCCCTTGTCAGCCCCTTTTTGTCCTTGTCCGCCCCTCTTTGCCCTTGTCCGCCCCTCTTTGCCCTTGTCCGCCCCTCTTTGCACTTGTCCGACCCTCTTTGCCCTTGTCCGACCCTCTTCGCCCCTTTCCGCCCCTCTTTGCCCTTGTGCGTCCCTCTTTACCCTTCTCCGACCCTCTTTGCCCGTCTCTGCCATCTTTGACCTGGTCCGCCCCTCTTTGCCCTCGTCCCGTGTTCTCCGCCCCTCTTTGCCCTTTTCCGCCCCACTTTGCAATTGTCCGCCCCACTTTGCCATTTTCCCGTATTCTCCGCACTTCTCCGCCCCCCTTTGCCCATGTCCGCCCCTTTTTTGCCCTTGTCCCGTATTCGCCGCACTTGTCCGCCCCTCTTTGCCCTAGTCCTCCCCTCTTTGCGCTTGTCCGCCCCTCTTTGCCCTTGTTCGTCCCTCTTTGCCCTTGTCTGACCCTCTTTGCCTTTGTCCCGTATTCTCCACCTTAGTCTGCCCCTCTTTGCCCTTGTCCGCCCCTCTTTGCCCTTGTCCGCCCCTCTTTGGCCTTGTCCGCCCCACTTTGCCCTTGTCCCATTTTCTCTGCACTTCTCCGCCCCTCTTTGCCCTTTTCCGCTCTTCTTTGCCCTTGTCCGCTATTATGCGCACTTCTCCGCCCCTATTTTCACTTGTCTGCACTCCTTGTCCGCACCTCTTTGCCCTTGTGCGTGCCTCTTTACCCTTCTCCGACCCTCATTGCCTGTCTCTACCATCTTTGACCTGGTCCACCCCTTTTTCCCCTTGTCCCGTATTCTCCGCAATTCTCTGCCCCTCTTTGACCTTGTCCCGTATTCTCCGCAGTTCTAAACGACTCTTTGACCTTGTCCCGTATTCTCCGCACTTGTCCGCCCCTCTTTTACATTTTCCACCACTCTTTGCCCTTGTCCGCCCCTCTTTGCACTTTTCCGCCCCTCTTTGCACTTGTCCGCCCCTCTTTCCACTTGTCCGCCCCTCTTTGCCGTTGTCCGCCCCTCTTTGCCCTTGTCCCGTATTCTCCGCACTTCTCCGACCCTCTTTGGCCTTGTCTGACCCTCTTTGCCCTTGTCCGACCCTCTTTACCCTTGTCCAAACCTCTTCGCACTTCTCCGCCCCTCTTTTACTTAGTCCTCCCCTCTTTGCCCTTGTCCGCCTCTCTTTGCTCTTCTCCGCCCCTCTTTGCACTTGTCCGACCCCCTTTGCCCTTGTCTGCCGCTCTTTGCCATTTTCCGCCCCTCTTTGACCTTGTCCCGTATTCTCCGCAATACTCCGCACCTCTTTTCCCTTGTCCCGTATTCTCCGCACTTCTCCGCACCTCTTTGCCCTTGTCTGACCCTCTTTGCGCTTGTCCCACCCTTTTCCCCTTGTCCAAACCTCTTCGCACTTGTCCGCCCCTCTTTGCCCTTGTCCACCCCTCTTTGCGATTGTTCGCCCCTCTTTGCCCTTGTCCGACCCTCTTTGCCCTTGTCCGCCCTTCTTTGCCCTTCTCCCGTATTCTCCGCACTTCTCCGACCCTCTTTGCCCTCGTTCCGTATTCTCCGCAGTTTCCACCCCTCTTTGCCCTTGTCCGCGGCTCTTTGAACTTGTCCACCCGTCTTTGCCCTTGTCCGCCCCTCTTTGCCGTTGTCCCATGTTCTTTGCACTTCTCCGACACTCTTTGCCCTTCTCCTGTATTCTCCACCCTATTCCCCCCGTTTTTGACCTTCTCCGCCCCTCTTTGCCCTTATCCGCCGCTCTTTGCCCTTGTCCGCCCCTCTTTGCCCTTGCCCGTATTCTCTGCACTTCTCCGACACTTTTTGCCTGTCCGCCCCTCTTTGCCCTTGTCCGCCCCTCTTTGCCCTTGTCCGCCCCTCTTTGCCCTTGTCCGCCCCTCTTTGCCCTTGTCCGCCCCTCTTTGCCCTTGTCCCGTATACTCCGCACTTCTCCGCCCCTCTTTGCCCTTGTTCCGTATTCTCCGCAGTTTCCACCCCTCTTTGAACTTGTCCGTGGCTCTTTGACCTTGTCCAACCCTCTTTGCCCTTGTCCGCCCCTCTTTGCCGTTGTTCCGTATTCTCCGCAATTCTCCGCCCCTCTTTGCACTTGTCCGCCCCTATTTGACATTCTCCACCCCAATTTCCCCTTGTCCTCCCCTCTTTGCACTTGTCCCGTATTCTACGCCCTTGTCCTCCCCTCTTTGCCCTTGTCAGCCCTTCTTTGCCCTTGTCTGCCCCTCTTTGCCCTGGTCCACCCATCTTTGCACTTGTCCGCCCCTCTTTGCAATTCTCCGCCCCTCTTAGCCCTTATCCACCCCTCTTTACCCTTGTCCGCCACTCTTTGCCCTTGTCCGCCCCTCTTTGCCAATATCCGCCCCTCTTTGCACTTGGCACGTATTCTCCGCACTTCTCCGCACTCTTTGGCCTTTTCCGCCCTTCTTTGCACTTGGAACGTATTCTCCGCACTTCTCCGCCCCTCTTTGCCCTTGTCCCGTATTCTCCGCACTTCTCTGCCCCTCTTTGCCTTTCTCCGCCCCACTTTGACCTTGTCCACCCCACTTTCCCCTTGTCCCATATTCTCCGCAATTCTCCACACCTCTTTGCCCTTGTCCGCCCCTCTTTGCACTTGTCCCGTATTCTCCACACTTGTCCGCCCCTCTTTACACTTGTCCGCCCCTCTTTGCCCTTGTCAGCCCCTCTTTGCCCTTGTCTGCCCCTCTTTCCCCTTGTCCGCCACTCTTTGCCATTTTACCGTATTTACCGCGCTTGTCCGCCCCTCTTTGCTCTTGTCCCGTTTTCTCCGCACTTCTCCGCCCTCTTTGCCCCTTTCCGCACCTCTTAGCCCTTGTCCGCCCCTCTTTGCACTTGTCTGCCCCTCTTTCCCTTGTCCGTCCCTCTTTGTCCTTGTCCGCCCCTCTTTGCCATTGTCCACCCCTCTTTGCCCTTGTCCACCCCTTTTTCACCTTGTCCCGTATTCCCTGCAATTCTCTGCCCCTCTTTGTCCTTGTCCCGTATTCTCCGCAGTTCTAAACGACTCTTTGACCTTGTCCCATATTATCCGCACTTGTCCGCCCCTCTTTGCTTTTTTCCGCCCCTCTTTCCACTTGTCCGCCCCTCTTTGCACTTGTCCGCCCCTCTTTGCCCTTGTCCGACCCTCTTTGCCTTTGTCCGCCCCTCTTTGCCTTTGTCCGCCCCTCTTTGGCCTTGTCCGCCCCACTTTGCCCTTGTCCCATTTTCTCTGCACTTCCCTGAATCTTTGCCCTTGTCCGCTCTTCTTTGCCCTTGTCCGGTATTTTGCGCACTTCTTCGCCCCTCTTTTCCCTTGTCCGCACCCTTTGCCCTTGTCCGCACCCTTTGCCCTTGTCAGCCCCTTTTTGTCCTTGTCAGCCCCTTTTTGTCCTTGTCAGCCCCTCTTTGCCCTTGTCCGCCCCTCTTTGCCCTTGTCCGCCCCTCTTTGCCCTTGTCCGCCCCTCTTTGCCCTTGTCCGACCCTCTTTGCACTTGTCCGACCCTCTTTGCACTTGTCCGACCCTCTTCGCCCCTTTCCGCCCCTCTTTGCCCTTGTGCGTCCCTCTTTACCCTTCTCCGACCCTCTTTGCCCGTCTCTGCCATCTTTGACCTGGTCCGCCCCTCTTTGCCCTCGTCCCGTGTTCTCCGCCCCTCTTTGCCCTTTTCCGCCCCACTTTGCAATTGTCCGCCCCACTTTGCCATTTTCCCGTATTCTCCGCACTTCTCCGCCCCTCTTTGCCCATGTCCGCCCCTTTTTTGCCCTTGTCCCGTATTCGCCGCACTTGTCCGCCCCTCTTTGCCCTAGTTCTCCCTTCTTTGCCCTTGTCCGCCCCTCTTTGCCCTTGTTCGTCCCTCTTTGCCCTTGTCTGACCCTCTTTGCCTTTGTCCCGTATTCTCCACCTTAGTCCGCCCCTCTTTGCCCTTGTCCGCCCCTCTTTGCCCTTGTCCGCCCCTCTTTGGCCTTGTCCGCCCCACTTTGCCCTTGTCCCATTTTCTCTGCACTTCTCCGCCCCTCTTTGCCCTTTTCTGCTCTTCTTTGCCCTTGTCCGGTATTATGCGCACTTCTCCGCCCCTATTTTCACTTGTCTGCACTCCTTGTCCGCACCTCTTTGCCCTTGTGCGTGCCTCTTTACCCTTCTCCGACCCTCTTTGCCTGTCTCTGCCATCTTTGACCTGGTCCACCCCTTTTTCCCCTTGTCCCGTATTCTCCACAATTCTCTGCCCCTCTTTGCCCTTGTCCCGTATTCTCCGCAGTTCTAAACGACTCTTTGACCTTGTCCCGTATTCTCCGCACTTGTCCGCCCCTCTTTTACATTTTCCACCACTCTTTGCCCTTGTCCGCCCCTCTTTGCACTTTTCCGCCCCTCTTTGCACTTGTCCGCCCCTCTTTGCACTTTTCCGCCCCTCTTTGCACTTGTCCGCACCTCTTTGCACTTGTCCGCCCCTCTTTTACTTAGTCCTCCCCTCTTTGCCCTTGTCTGCCTCTCTTTGCTCTTCTCCGCCCCTCTTTGCACTTGTCCGACCCCCTTTGCCCTTGTCTGCCGCTCTTTGCCATTTTCCGCCCCTCTTTGACCTTGTCCCGTATTCTCCGCAATACTCCGCACCTCTTTTCCCTTGTCCCGTATTCTCCGCACTTCTCCGCACCTCTTTGCCCTTGTCTGACCCTCTTTGCGCTTGTCCCACCCTTTTCCCCTTGTCCAAACCTCTTCGCACTTGTCCGCCCCTCTTTGCCCTTGTCCACCCCTCTTTGCGATTGTTCGCCCCTCTTTGCCCTTGTCCGCCCCTCTTTGCCCTTGTCCGCCCTTCTTTGCCCTTCTCCCGTATTCTCCGCACTTCTCCGACCCTCTTTGCCCTCGTTCCGTATTCTCCGCAGTTTCCACCCCTCTTTGCCCTTGTCCGCGGCTCTTTGAACTTTTCCACCCGTCTTTGCCCTTGTCCGCCCCTCTTTGCCGTTGTCCCATGTTCTTTCCACTTCTCCGACACTCTTTGCCCTTCTCCTGTATTCTCCACCCTATTCCCCCCGTTTTTGACCTTCTCCACCCTTCTTTGCCCTTGTCCGCCGCTCTTTGCCCTTGTCCGCCCCTCTTTGCCCTTGCCCGTATTCTCTGCACTTCTCCGACACTTTTTGCCTGTCCGCCCCTCTTTGCCCTTGTCCGTCCCTCTTTGCACTTTCCCCCCCTCTTTGCACTTGTGCGCCCCTCTCTCCACTTGTCCTCCCCTGTTTGACCTTGTCCGCCCCTCTTTGCCCTTCTCCCTTATTCTATTCACTTCTACGCCCCTCTTTACACTTGTGGGCTCTTCTTTACACTTGTCCCGTGTTCTCCGCACTTGTCCGCCCCTCTTAGCCCTTGTCCGCCCCTCTTTGCACTTCTCCACCCCTCTTTGCCCTTGTCCGCCCCTATTTCCCCTTGTCCGCCACTCTTTGCCCTTGTCCACCCTCTTTGCTCTTGTCCGCCCCTCTTTGCACTTGTCCCATATTCTCGGCACTTCTCCGCCCCTCTCTTCCCTTGTCCCGTATTCTCCGCAATTCTCCACCCCTCTTTGCCCATGTCCGCCCCTCTTTGCACTTGTCCGCCCCTCATTGCACTTGTCCGCCCCTCCTTGCACTTGTCCACTCCTCTTTATATTTCTCCGCCCCTCTTTGCCCTTGTCCGACCCTCTTTGCACTTGTCCGCCCCTCTCTGCCCTTGTCCGACCCTGTTTGCTCTTGTCCACCCGTCTTTGCACTTGTTTGCACCGCGTTGTCCTTGTCCCGTATTTTCCGCACTTCTCCGACCCTCTTTGCCCTTGTCCGCCCCTCTTTGCCCTTCTCCCGTATTCTCCGCACTTGTCCGCAACTCTTTGCCATTGTCCGCCCCTCTTTTCCCTTGTCCACCACTCTTTGCCCTTGTCCCGTGATCGTCGCACTTCTCCGCCCCTTCTTTGCCACTCTCCGTCCTTCTTTGCCCTTGTCCTCTCCTCTTTGGCCTTGTCTGCCCCTCTTTGCACTTGTCCGCCCCTCTTTGCCCTTTTCCACCCCTTTTCGCACTTGTCCAACCCTCTTTGCCCTTGTCTGCCCCTCTTTGCACTTGTCCCATATTCTCCAATCTTCTCCGACACTCTTTGCCCTTCTCCCGTATTCTCCGCAATTATCCGCCCCTCTTTGATCTTGTCACGTATTCTCCGCAATTCTCCGCCCCTCTTTGCCCTTGTCCGCCCCTCTTTGCCCTTGTCCGAACCTCTTTGCCCTTGTCTGCCCCTCTTTGCCTTTGTCCCGTATTCTCCGCACTTCTCCGCCCCTCTTTCCCCTAGTCCGCCCCTCTTTCCCCTAGTCCGCCCCTCTTTGCACTTTTCCGCTCCTCTTTGCCCTTGTGCTGATTTTTCCGCACTTCTCCGCGCCTCTTAACACTTGTCCGCCCTTCTTTGCACTTGTCCGCCAGTCTTTGCCCTTGTCCGCCCCTCCTTACCCTTCTCCGACCCTCTTTGATCTTGTCCGCCCCTCTTTGCCCTTGTCCAGTATTTTCCGCACTTCTCCGCCCCTCTTTGCCCTTGTCCGCCCCTCTTTGCACTTGTCCGCTCCCCTTTGCCCTTTTCCAACACTCTCTGCCCTTGTCCGACCCTCTTTGCTCTTGTCCACCCGTCTTTGCTGTTCTCCGCACCTCTTTGTCCTTGTCCCGTATTCTCCGCAATTCACCGCCCCTCTTTGCCCTTCTCCGCACCTCTTTGCCCTTGTCCGCCCCTCTTTGAACTTGTCCGACCCTCTTTCCCTTGTCCGCCGCTCTTTGCCCTTGTCCACCCCTCTTTGCCATTGTCCACCTTTCTTTACCCTTGTCCCGTAATCTCCGCACTTCTCTGCCCCTCTTTGCCCTTCTCCCGTATTCTCCGCAGTTCTTAGCCACTCTTTGACCTTGTCCCGTATTCTCCTCACTTCTCCGCCCCTCTTTGCTATTTTCCAAACCGTTTTGCCCTTGTCCACCCCTCTTGGCATTTATCCAGCCTTCTTTGCCCTTGTCCGCCCCTCTTAGCACTTGTTCGCAACTCTTTCCCTTTGTCCGCCCCTCTTTGCCCTTGTTCGCCCCTCTTTGCACTTGTCCGCACCTCTTTACCTTAGTCCGCCCCTCTTTGCCCATGTCCCGTATTCTCCGCACTTCTCCGCACCTCTTTTTCCTTGTCTTACCCTCTTTGACCTTGTCCGACCCTTTTGACCTTGTCCGCCCCTCTTGGACCTTGTCCGCCCCTCTTGGACCTTTCCGCCTCTCTTTGCCCTTGTCCGCCCCTCTTTGCCCTTGTCCGCCCCTCTTTGCCCTTGTCCGCCCCTCTTTGCCCTTGTCCGCCCCTCTTTGCCCTTGTCCGCCCCTCTTTGCCCTTGTCCGCCCCTTTTTGCCTTTGTCCGCCCCTCTTTGCCCTTGTCCCGTATTCTCCGCACTTCTCCGTCCCTCTTTGCCCTTGTTCCATTTTCTCCGTAGTTTCCACCCCTCTTTGCCCTTGTCCGCGGCTCTTTGACCTTGTCCACCCCTCTTTGCATTGTCCGCCCCTCTTTGCCGTTGTCCCATGTTCTTTGCACTTCTCCGACACTCTTTGCCCTTCTCCTGTATTCTCCACCCTAGTCCGCCCCTCTTTGCCCTTGTCCGCCCCTCTTTGCCCTTGTCCGCCCCTCTTTGCCCTTGTACGACCCTCTTTGCACTTGTACGCCTGTCTTTGCCCTTTTCCGCCCCTCTTTACCCTTGTCCCATATTCTCCGCAATTCTCCACCACTCTTTGCCCTTGTCCGCCCTTATTTGCCATTCTCCGCCCCTGTTTCCCCTTGTCCTCCCCTCTTTGCACTTGTCCCATATTCTCCGCCCTTGTCTGCCCCTCTTTGCCCTTGTCTGCCCTTCTTTACCCTTCTCTGCCCCTCTTTCACCTGGTCCAACCATCTTTGCACTTGTCCGCCCCTCTTTGCAATTCTCCGCCCCTCTTTGCCCTTATCCACCCCTCTTTGCCCTTGTCCGCCCCTCTTTGCCCTTGTCCGCCCCTCTTTGCACTTATCCGCAGCTATTTGCACTTGGCACGTATTCTCCGCACTTCTCCGCACTCTTTGAACTTGTCCGCCCCTCTTTGCACTTGTCCGCCCCTCTTTGCATTTGGAACGTATTCTCCGCACTTCTCCGCCACTATTTGCCCTTGTCCCGTATTCTCCGCACTTCCCTGCCCCTCTTTGCCCTTCTCCGCCCCACTTTGACCTTGTCCACCCCACTTTCACCTTGTCCCATATTCTCCGCAATTCTCCACACCTCTTTGCCCTTGTCCGCCCCTCTTTGCCCTTGTCCGCCCCTCTTTGCCTTTGTCCGCCCCACTTTGCCCTTGTCCCATGTTCTCTGCACTTCTCCGCCCCTCTTTGCCCTTGTCCGCTCTTCTTTGCCCTTGTCCGGTATTATGCGCTCTTCTCCGCCCCTCTTTGCCCTTGTCCGCACCTCTTAGCCCTTGTCCGCCTCTCTTTGCACTTGTCTGCCCCTCTTTCCCTTGTCCGTCCCTCTTTGCCCTTGTCCGCCCCTCTTTCCCATTGTCCACCCCTCTTTGCCCTTGTCCAACTCTTTTTCCGCTTGTCCCGTATTCTCCGCAATTCCCTGTCCCTCTTTGCCCTTGTCCCGTATTCTCCGCAGTTCTAAACGACTCTTTGACCTTGTCCCGTATTCTCCGCACTTGTCCGCCCTTCTTTGCCCTTTTCCACCACTCTTTGCCGTTGTCCGCCCCTCTTTACCCTTATCCACCCTTCTTGCACTTGTCCGCCCCTCTTTGCACTTTTTCGCACCTCTTTGCCCTTGTCCGCCCCTCTTTGCCCTTGTCCGCCCCTCTTTGCCCTTTTCCGCCCCTCTTTGCACTTGTCCGCACCTCTTTGCACTTGTCCGACCCTCTTTTCCCTTGTCTAACCCTCTTTGGCCTTCTCCGACCCTCAATACCCTTGTACAAACCTCTTCGCCCTTTTCTGCCCCTCTCTGCCCTTGTCCACCCCTCTTTGCACTTGTTCGTCCCTCTTTGCACTTCTCCGCCCCTCTTTGCCTTTGTCCCCTATTCTCCACCTTACTCCACCCCTCTTTGCCCTTGTCCGCACCACTTTGCCCTTGTCCCATGTTCTCTGCACTTCTCCGCCCCTCTTTGCCCTTGTCCGCACTTCTTTGCCCTTGTCCGGTATTATATGCACTTCTCCGCCCCTCTTTTCCCTTGTCTTCACACTTTGCCCTTGTCCGCCCCTCTTTCCCTTGTCCGCCCCTCTTTGCCCTTGTCCGCCCCTCTTTGCCATTGTCCACCCCTCTTTGCCCTTGTCCAACCCTTTTTCCGCTTGTCCCCTATTCTCCGCAATTCTCTTCCCCTCTTTGCCCTTGTCCCGTATTCTCCGCAGTTCTAAACGACTCTTTGACCTTGTCCCGTATTCTCCGCACTTGTCCGCCATTCTTTGCACTTTTCCACCACTCTTTGCCCTTGTCCGCCCCTCTTTGCCCTTATGCGCCCTTCTTTGCACTTGTCCGCCCCTATTTGCACTTTTCCGCCCCTCTTTCCACTTGTCCGCCCCTCTTTGCACTTGTCTGCCCCTCTTTGCCGTTGTCCGCCCCTCTTTGCCCTTGTCCCGTATTCTCTGCAATTCTCCGACCCTCTTTGCCCTTGTCTGACCCTCTTTGCCCTTGTACTCCCCTCTTTACCCTTGTCCAAACCTCTTCGCCCTTGTCCGCCCCTCTTTGCCCTAGTCCTCCCCTCTTTGCGCTTGTCCGCCCCTCTTTGCCCTTGTTCGTCCCTCCTTGCCCTTGTCTGACCCTCTTTGCCTTTGTCCCGTATTCTCCACCTTAGTCCGCCCCTCTTTGCCCTTGTCCGCCCCTCTTTGCCCTTGTCCGCCCCTCTTTGGCCTTGTCCGCCCCACTTTGCACTTGTCCCATTTTCTCTGCACTTCTCAGCCCCTCTTTGCCCTTGTCCGCCCCTCTTTGCCCTTGTCCGCCCCTCTTTGCCCTTGTCCGCCCCTCTTTGCCCTTGTCCCGTATTCTCCGCCCTTGTCCGCCCCTCTTTGCCCTTGTCCGCCCCTCTTTGCCCTTGTCCGCCCCTCTTTGCCCTTGTCCGCCCCTCTTTGCCCTTGTCCGCCCCTCTTTGCACTTGTCCGCCCCTCTTTGCACTTGTCCGCCCCTTTCGCCCTTTTCCACCCCTCTTTGCCCTTGTGCGTCCCTCTTTACCCTTCTCCGACCCTCTTTGCCCGTCTCTGCCATCTTTGACCTGGTCTGCCCCTCTTTGCCCTCGTCCCGTGTTCTCCGCCCCTCTCTGCCCTTTTCCGCCCCACTTTGCAATTGTCCGCCCCACTTTGCCGTTGTCCCGTATTCTCCGCACTTCTCCGACCCTCTTTGCCCATGTCCGCCCCTCTTTGCCTTTGTCCCGTATTCGCCGCAAGTGTCCGCCCCTCTTTGTTCTTATCCCGTATTCTCCGCACTTCTCCGCCCCTCTTTGCCCTTCTCCGCACCTCTTTGCCCTTTTCCGCCCCTCTTTGAACTTGTCCGACGCTCTTTCCCTTTGTCCGCCCCTCTTTGCATTGTCCACCCCTCTTTGCCCTTGTCCGCACCTCTTTGCCCTTGTCCGCTCCTCTTCGCACTTGTCCGCCCCTCTTTGCCCTTGTCCGCCCCTCTTTGCCCTTGTCCCATATTCTCCACCCTGGTCCGCCCCTCTTTGCCCTTGTCCGCCCCTATTTGCCATTGTCCACCCCTCTTTACCCTTGTCCCGTATTCTCCGCACTTCTCTGCCCCTCTTTGCCTTTCTCCGGTATTCTCCGCAGTTCTAAGCCACTCTTTGACCTTGTCCCGTATTCTCCGCACTTCTCTGCCCCTCTTTGCTATTTTCCAAAGCTTTTTGCCCTTGTCCGCCCCTCTTGGCCCTTATCCGGCCTTCTTTGCCCTTATCCGCCCCTCTTTGCACTTGTCTGACCGTGTTTGCACTTGTCTGACCGTCTTTGCACTTGTCCGACCCTCTTTGCCCTTGTCCTATATTCTCCGCCCTTGTCTGCCCCTCTTTGCCCTTGTCCGCCCCTCTTTGCCTTTGTCTGCCCCTCTTTGCCCTTGTCCGCCCCTCTTTGCCTTTGTCCGCCCCTCTTTGACCTTGTCCTGTATTCTCCGCAATTCTCCGACATTCTTTGCCCTTGTCCCATATTCTCCGCCCTTTTCCGCCCCTCTATGCCCTTGTCCGCCCCTCTTTGCCCTTATCCGACCCTCTTTACACTTGTCCCCCCCTCTCTGTGCCCTTGTGCCTTCTTTTCGGCACTTCTCCGCCCCTCTTTGCCCTTGTCCGTCCTTCTTTGTACTTGTTCGCTCCTCTTTGCCCTTGTCTGCCCCTCTTTGCCCTTGTAAGCCCCTCTTTGCCCTTGTAAGCCCCTCTTTGCCCTTGTCCTCCCCTCTTTGCCGTTGTCCGCCCCTCTGTGCACTTGTCCACCCTTCTTTGCTCTTGTCCGCATCTCTTTGTCCTTGTCCCGTATTCTCCGCAATTCTCGGCACCTCTTTGCCCTTGTCCGCCCCTCTTTGCCCTTGTCCCGTATTTTCCGTAATTGTCCGCCCCTCTGTGCTCTTGTCCGCCCCTCTTTGCTCTTGTCCGCCCCACTTTGGCCTTGTCCATCCCCCTTTGCACTTATCCGTCCCTCTTTCCCATTTTCCGTCCCTCGATCCCCTTGTCCGCCCCTCTTTGCCCTTGTCCCGTATTCTCCGCACTTCTCCGCCCGTCTTTGCCCTTGTCCGCCCCTGTTTGCCCTTGTCCGCTCCTCTTTCACTTCTCCACCCCTCTTTGCACTTCTCTGCCTCTCTTTGCCCTGGTACGCCCCTCTTTGCCCTTGTCCGCCCCTCTTTGCCCTTGTCCGCCCGTCTTTTCCCTTGTGCGAAACTTTTTGCACTAGTCCGCCCCCCCTTTACACTTGTCCACCCCTCATTTCCCTTGTCCGCTACTCTTTGACCTTGTCCCATATTCTTCACACTTCTCCACCCCCTTTGCCCTTGTCCGCCCCTCTTTGCCCTGGTCCGCCTTTCCTTGCCCTTGTCCGCCCCTCTTTTCCCTTGTCCGCCCGTCTTTTCCCTTGTCAGCCCCTTTTTGCACTAGTCCGCCCCTCTTTACCCTTGTCCGCCCCTCTATGCCCTTGTCCGCCCCTCATTGCCCTTCTCCGCCCCTCTTTACCCTTCTACCCCCCTCTTTGCCCTTGTGCCGTATTTTCCGCACTTCTCCGCCCCTCTTTGCCCTTGTCTGCCCTTCTTTGCCCTTGTCCGCCCCCTTTGTCCTTGCCATGTGTTCTCCGCACTCCTCCGACCCTTTTTGCCTGTCCGCCCCTCTTTGCCCTTGTCCACTCCTCTTTGCCATTGTCCGCCCCTCTTTGCCCTTCTCCGCCTCTCTTTGCCCTTCTCCGCACCTCTTTGCCCTTGTCCAGTATTCTCCGCACAGCTCCGCCCCTTCATTGCCCTTGTCCGCCCTTTTTGCCCTTGTCCGACCCTCTTTGCACCTGTCCGACCCTGTTTGCCCTTATCCGCACCTCTTTACTTTGTCCGACCCTCTTTGCCCTTGTCCATCACTCTTTGCCCTGGTCCGCCTCTCTTTGCCCTTCTCCGCCCCTCTTTGCCCTTCTCCGCCCCTCTTTGCACTTCTCCGCCCCTCTTTGCACTTCTCCTCCCCTCTTTGCACTTCTCCGCCCCTCTTTGCTTTTGTCCGCCCGTCTTTTCCCTTGTCCGCCCCTCTTTGCACTTGTCCGCCCCTCTTTTCCCTTGTCTAACCTTCTTTGCACTTGACCGCCCCTCTTTGCCCTTCTTCCGTGTTTGCCGCACTTGTCCGCCCTTCTTTTCTCTTGTCCCGTATTCTCCGCACATCTCCGCTCCTCTTTCCCTTGTCCACCCCTCTTTGCCCTTGTCCGCCCCTCTTTGCCATTGTCCACCCCTCTTTACCCTTGTCCCGTATTCTCCGCACTTCTCTGCCCCTCTTTGCACTTCTCCCATATTCTCCGCAGTTCTAAGCCACTCTTTGACCTTGTCCCATATTCTCCACACTTCTCCGTCCCTCTTGGCTATTTTTCAAAACTTTTTGCACTTGTCCGCCCCTCTTGGCGCTTATCCAGCCTTCTTTGCCCTTGTCCGCCCCTATTTGCACTTTTCCGACCCTCTTTGCCCTTGTCCGCCCCTCTTTGCCCTTGTCCGCCCCTCTTTGCACTTGTCCGCCCCTATTTGCACTTGTCCGACCCTCTTTGCCCTTGTCCCGTATTCTCCGCCCTGGTCTGCCCCTCTTTGCCTTTTTCCGCCCCTCTTTGCTCTTGTCCGCCCCTATTTGCCATTGTCCACCCCTCTTTACCCTTGTCCCGTATTCTCCTCACTTCTCCGCCCCTCTTTGCTATTTTCCAAAACTTTTTACCGTTGTCCGCCCCTCTTGGCACTTATCCGACCTTCTTTGCCCTTGTCCGCCCCTCTTTGCACTTGTTCTCACCTCTTTCCCTTTGTCCGCCCCTCTTTGCATTGTCCGCCCCTCTTTGCCCTTGTCCGCCCCTCTTTGCCCTTGTCCGCCCCTCTTTGCCTTTGTCCGCCCCTCTTTGCCCTTGTCCGACCCTCTTTGCACTTGTCCGACCCTCTTTGCACTTGTCCGACCCTCTTTGCCCTTGTCCCGTATTCTCCGCCCTGGTCCGCCCCTCTTTACCTTAGTCCGCCCCTCTTTGCCCTTGTACGCCCCTCTTTGCACTTGTCCGCCTGTCTTTGCCCTTTTCCGCCCCTCTTTGCCCTTGTCCCGTATTCTCCGCAATTCTCCGACCCTCTTTGCCCTTGTCTGACCCTCTTTGCCCTTGTCCGACCCTCTTTACCCTTGTCCAAACCTCTTCGCCCTTCTCCGCCCCTCTTTTACTTAGTCCTCCCCTCTTTGCCCTTATCCGCCTCTCTTTGCTCTTGTCCGCCCCTCTTTGCACTTGTCCGACACCCTTTGCCCTTGTCTGCCCCTCTTTGCCATTGTCCGCTCCTCTTTGACCTTGTCCCGTATTCTCCGCAATACTCCGCCCCTCTTTTCCCTTGTCCCGTATTCTCCGCACTTCTCCGCACCTCTTTGCCCTTGTCTGACCCTCTTTGCGCTTGTCCCACCCTTTTGCCCTTGTCCAAACCTCTTCGCACTTGTCCGCCCCTCTTTGCCCTTGTCCACCCGTCTTTGCGCTTGTTCGCCCCTCTTTGCACTTGTCTGCCCCACTTTGCCCTTGTCCCATGTTCTCTGCACTTCTCCGCCCCTCTTTGCACTTGTCCACCCATCTTTGCCCTTGTCCGCCCCTCTTTGCACTTGTCCGACACTCTTTGCACTTGTCCGACCCTCTTTGCCCTTTTCCGACCCTCTTTACCCTTGTGCGCCCCTCATTGCCCTTCTACGAACCTCTTTGACCTTCTCCTCCCCTCTTTGAGCTTGTCCGCCCCTCTTTGCACTTGTCCCGTATTTTCCGTCCCTCTTTGCTCTTGTCCGCCCCTCTTTGCCCTTCTCCCATATTCTCCGCACTTGTCCGCCCCTCTTTGCCCTTCTCCGCCCCTCTTTGCCCTTTTCCGCCCCTCTTTGCCCTTGTCCCGTGTTCTCCGCACTTCTCCGCCCCTTCTTTGGCACTGTCCACCCTTCTTTGCCCTTGTCCTCTCCTCTTTGCCCTTGTCCGCCCCTCTTTGCACTTGTCCACCCCTCTCTGACCTTATACGACCCCTTTGCCTTCGTCCGCCACTTTTTGCCCTTGTCCACCCCTCTTTGCCCTTTTCCAACCCTCTTTGCCCTTGTCTGCCCCTCTTTGCACTTGTCCCGTATTCTCCGCCCTTGTCTACCCTTATTTTCCCTTATCCTGTATTCTCTGCCCTTCTCCGCACCTTTTTGCCCTTGTCCCGTATTCTCCGCACTTCTCCGCCCCTCTTTGCCCTTGTCCGCCCCTCTTTGCCTGTGTCAGACCCTCTTTGCCCTGGTCCGCCCCTCTTTGCCTTTGTCCTGTATTCTCCGCACTTCTCCCCCACTCTTTGCCCTTGTCCCCTATTCTCCGCACTTCTCCACCTATCTTTCCCCTTGTCCCGTATTCTCCGCAATTGTCCTCCACTCTTTGCTCTTGTCCGCCATTCTTTGCCCTTGTCCGCCATTCTTTGCCCTTGTCCACTCCTCTTTGACCTTGTTCGCCCCTCTTTGACCTTGTCCCGTATTCTCTGAACTTCTCCGCCCCTCTTAGCATTTGTGCGAACCTCTTTGCCCTTTTCCGCCCCTCCTTCTCTTGTCCGCCCCTCTTTGCCCTTGTCCACCCCTCTTTGCCATTGTCCGCGCCTCTTTGCCCTTCTCTGCTCGTCTTTGAACTTGTCCGCCCATCTTGGCCCTTGTCCGCCCCCCTTTACACTTGTCCCCCCCCCTTTACACTTGTCCCATATTCTCCGAACTTCTCCGCCCCTTCTTTGACCCTGTCCGCCCTTCTTTGCCCATGTCCGACCCTCTTTGCCCTTGTGCGCCCTTTTTTGCCCTTTTCCCCCCTCTTTGCCCTTGTCCCATATTCTCTGCATTTCTCCGCCCCTCTTTGCCCTTGTCCGCTCCTCTTTGCCCTTGTCCGAACCTCTTTGCACTTGTCCGACCCTCTTTCACTTGTCCGACCCTCTTTGCCCTTGTCCGCCCCTCTTTGCCCTTTTTCCGTATTCTCCGCTCCTCTTTGCCCTTTTCCGCCCCTCTTTGCCCTTTTCTGCCCCTCTTTGCCCTTGTCCGACCCTCTTTGCAATTGTCCCATATTCTCCGCACCTCTCGGCCCCTCTTTGCCCTTGTACCCTATTCTCCGCAATTCTCCGCCCCTCTTTGCCCTTGTCCGCGCCTCATTGCCCTTGTCCGAACCTCTTTGCCTATGTCCACACCTCTTTTCCCTTGTCCGACACTCTTTCCCCTTGTCCCAAGTTCTCTGCACTTCTCCAACCCTCTTTGCCCTTGTCCGCCCCTCTTTTCCCTTGTCCCGTATTCTGTGCAATTCTCCGCCCCTCTTTGCCCTTGTCCACACCTCTTTACCCTTGTCCGCCCCTCTTTGCCCTTGTCCACACCTCTTTGCCCTTGTCCGCCCCTCTTTGCCCTTGTCCCGTATTTTCCGCCCCTCTTTGCCCTTTTCCGCCAATCTTTGCCCTTGTCCGCCCCTGTTTGCCCTTGTCCCGTATTCTCTGCAATTCTCCGCCCCTCTTTGCCATTGTCCCGTTTTCTCCACACTTCAACACCCCTCTTTGCCTTTTTCCGCCCCTCTTTGCCGTCTTCAAACCCTCTTTTCCCTTGTCCGCCCCTCTTTTCACTTGTCGCCCCTCTTTTCCCTTTTCCGCACCTCTTTTCACTTGTCGCCCTTCTTTGCCCTTGTCCGACCCTCTTTGCCCTTTTCTGACCTTCTTTCCCCTGTTCTGAACCGCTTTGTCCTTGTCCCTATTTCTCCGCCCTTGTCTGTACCTCTTTGCCATGTCCGCCCCTCTTTGCCCTTGTCCGCCCTTCTTTGCCCTTGTCCGCCATTCTTTGCCTTTGTCCACTCCTCTTTGCCCTTGTCCGCCCCTCTTTTACCTTGTCCCGTATTCTCTGAACTTCTCCGCCCCTCTTAGCACTTGTCCGAACCTCTTTGCCCTTTTCCGCCCCTCCTTCTCTTGTCCGCGCCTCTTTGCCCTTGTCCACCCCTCTTTGCCATTGTCCGCGCCTCTTTGCCATTCTCTGCTCGTCTTTGAACTTGTCCGCCCATCTTGGCCCTTGTCCGCCCCCCTTTACACTTGTCCCATATTCTCCGAACTTCTCCGCCCCTTCTTTGCCCATGTCTGACCCTCTTTGCCCATGTCCGACCCTCTTTGCCCTTGTCCGACCCTCTTTACCCTTGTCCGCCCCTCTTTGCCCTCATACGCCCACTTTGCCCGTCCGCTCCTCTCTGCCCTTGTCCGACCCTCTTTGCCCTTGTCCGCCCGTCTTTGCCCTTGTCCGCCCGTCTTTGCCCTTATACACCCCCTTTGTGCTTGTCCGCACCTCTTTGCCCTTGTCCGCACCTCTTTGCACTTTTACAACCTTCTTTGCTCTTCTCCGCCCCTCTTTGCCCTTGTCCGCCCCTCTTTGCCCTTGTCCGCCCCTCTTTGCCCTTGTCCGCCCCTCTTTGCCCTTGTCCGCCCCTCTTTGCCCTTGTCCGCCCCTCTTTGCCCTTGTCCGCCCCTCTTTGCCCTTGTCCGCCCCGCTGTGCCCTTGTCCGCCCCGCTGTGCCCTTGTCCGCCCCGCTGTGCCCTTGTCCGCCCCTCTTTGCCCTTGTCCGACCCTCTTTGCCCTTGTCCGCCCCTCTTTGCCCTTGTCCCGTATTCTCCGCACTTGTCTGCCCCTCTTTTCCCTTGTCCACCCTTCTTTGCCCTTGTCCGCCCCTCTTTGCCCTGGTCTTACGCTCTTTGCACTTGTCCGCCCCTCTTTGCCCTGGTCTGACACTCTTTGCGCTTGTCCGCACCTCTTTCCCCTTGTCCGCCCCTCTTTGCCCTTGTCCCGTATTCTCCGCAGTTCTTTGCCCCTCTTTGCCCTTGTCCCGTATTCTCCGCACTTCTCCGCCCCTCTTTGCCCTTTTCCGTCTCTCTTTGCCCTTGTCCGCCCCTCTTTGGCTTTGTCCGCCCCTCTTTGGCTTTGTCCGCCCCTCTTTGCCTTTGTCCGCCCCTGTTTGCCCTTGTCCGACACTCTTTGCCCTTGTCTGACCCTCTTTGCCCTTGTCCGCCCCTCTTTGCCCTTGTCTCCCCCTCTATGCCATTGTCCGCCCCTCTTTGTCATTTTCCGACCATCTTTGATCTTGTCCCGTATTCTCCGCCCTTGTCTGACACTCTTTACCCTTCTCCGCCCCTCTTAGCACTTCTCTGCCCCTATTTGCCCATGTCCGAACCTCTTTGCCCTTGTCCGCCCCTCTTTGTACTTGTCCCGTTTTTTCTGCGCTTCTCCGCCCCTCTATGCTTTTTCTGCCCCTCTTTGCCCTTCTCCGCCCCTCTTTGCCCTTGTCCCGTATTCTCCTCAATTCTCCGCCCCTCTTTTCGCTTGTCCGCCCCTCTTTGCACTTGTCCCGTATTCTCCGTACTTCTCCGTCACTCTTTGCAATTGTCCGCCCGTCATTTCCCTTGTCCGACCCTCTTTGCCTTGGTCCCCCCCTTTTTGCCCTGTTCCGCCCCGCTTTTCAGTTGTCCGTCCCTCTTTGCCCTTGTCAGCCCCTCTTTGCACTTGTCCGCCCATCCTTGCCCTTGCCATCCCCTCTTTGCCCTTGTCTGATCCTGTTTGCCCTTGTCCGTCTCTCTTTGCCCTTGTCCCGAATTCTCCGTACTTCTCCGACCCTCTTTGCCCTTTTCCGCCCCTCTTTGCTCTTCTCCGCCCCTCTTTGCACTTGTCCACACATCTTTGCCCTTGTCCAGTATTCTCCGCACTTCTCCGCCCCTTCTTTGCCCTTCTCCGCCCCTCTTTGCCCTTCTCCGCCCCTCTTTGCACTTGTTCGTCCCTGTTTGCACTTGTACGCCCCTCTTTGCCCTTGTCCGACCCTCTTTGCCATTGTCAGACCCTCTTTGCCCTTATCTGCCCCTCTTTGCCCTTGTCCGCCTTTCTTAGCCCTTTTCCACCCCCTTTGCACTTGTGTGCCCCTCTTTGCACTTGTGTGCCCCTCTTTGCACTTTTGCGCCCCTCTTTGCCCTTGTGCGCCCCTCTTTGCCCTTGTGCGCCCCTCTTTGCCCTTGTCCGCCCCTCTTTGCCCTTGTCCTTTATTCTACCAACTTCTCCGCACCTCTTTGCCCTTGTCCACCATTCTTTGCCCTTGTCCGACCCGCTTTGCACTTTTCCGCCCCCCTTTGCACATGTCCCGTATTCTCCGCACTTGTCTGCCCCTCTTTGCCCTTGTCCACCCTTCTTTGCCCTTGTCCGCCCCTCTTTGCCCTGGTCTGACACTCTTTGCACTTTTCTGCCCCTCTTTCCCCTTGTCTGACACTCTTTCCCCTTGTCTGACACTCTTTCCCTTGTCTGACACTCTTTCCCTTGTCTGACACTCTTTGCCCTTGTCTGACACTCTTTGCTCTTGTCCGCCCCTCTTTGCCCTTGTCCCCCCCTCTATGCCATTGTCCGCCCCTCTTTGTCCTTTTCCAACCATCTTTGATCATGTCCCGTGTTCTCCGCCCTTGTCTGACACTCTTTACCATTCTCCACCCCTCTTAGCACTTCTCCGCCCCTATTTGCACTTGTCGAACCTCTTTGCCCTTGTCCACCTCTCTTTGCCCTTTTCCGCCCCTTATTGCCCTTGTCCGACACTCTTTGCACTTCTCCGACCCTCTTTGCCCTTGTCCGCCACTTATTGCCCTTGTCCGACACTCTTCGCACTTCTCCGACCCTCTTTGCCTTTGTCCCTTATTTTCCGCACTTCTCCGCCCCACTTTCCTCTTCTCCGCCCCTCTATCGCCTTGTCCGCCTCTCTTTGCCGTTGTCCTCTCCTCTTTTCCCTTGTCCGCCCCTCTTTGCACTTTTCCGACCCTCTTTGCCCTTGTCCGCAACTCTTTGCCCCTGTCCTGTATTCTCTGCCCTTCTCCGCCCCTCTTTACCCTTGTCCAACCCTCTTTGCACTTGTCCGTCCCTCTTTGCCCTTGTCCAGTATTCTCTGCACTTGCCCGCCCCTCTATGCCCTTGTCCGCCCCTCTTTGCACTTGTCCACCCCTCTTTGCCCTTGTCCGCACCTCTTTGCCCTTATCCGCCACTCTTTCCACTTCTCCGCCCCTCTTTGCCCTTGTCCGCCCCTCTTTGCTCTTCTCCGCCCCTCTTTGCCCTTGACCGACCCTCTTTGCCCTTGTCCACACCTCTTTGCCCTTGTCCCGTATTCTCCGCCCTTGTCCACCCCTCTTTTCCCTTGTCCCGTATTCTGCGACCTTGTCCACCACTTTTTGCCCCTGTCCTTTATTCTTCAAACTTGTCCGCACCTCTTTGATCTTTTCCCTTATTCTCCGCACTTCTCCGCCCCTCTTTGCCCTTGTCTGCCCCTCTTTGCCCTTGTCTGCCCCTCTTTGCCCTTGTCCGCCCCTCTTTGCCCTTGTCCGCCCCTCTTTGCCCTTGTCCGCCCCTCTTTGACCCTGTCCCGTGTACTCCGCCTTTCTCCGCCCCTCTTTGCTCTTGTCCGCACACCTTTGCCCTTGTCCGACACTCTTTGCACTTGTCTGCCCATATTTGCCCTTGTCCGCCCCTCTTTGCCCTGGTCTGCCTCTCTTTGCCCTTGTCCGACCCTCTTGGCCCTTGTCCGACCCTCTTGGCCCTTGTCCGCCCGTCTTTGCCATTTCCGCCCCTCTTTGCCCTTGTCTGCCCCTCTTTGCCCTTGTCCGCCCCTCTTTGCCCTTGTCCACCCCTCTTTGCCCTTGTCCGCCCCTCTTTGCCCTTGTCCGCCCCTCTTTGCACTTTTCCGCTCCTTTTTCCCCTTGTCCGCCCCTTTTTCCCCTTCTCCGCCACTCTTTACCCTTGTCCGCCCCTCTTTATCCTTGTCCGCCCCTCTTTGCCCTTGTCCGCCACTCTTTGCCCTTGTCCGCACCTCTTTGCCCTTGTCCACCCCTCTTTGCCTTTGTGCGCCCCTCTTTGACCTTGTCCCGTAGTCTCCGCACTTCTCCGCCCCTCTTTGCACTTGTCTGACCTCTTTGCCCTTGTCCGCCCCTCTTTGCCCTTGTGCGACCGTCTTTGCCCTTGTCCGCCCCTCTTTGCCCTAGTCCACCCGTCTTTGCCCTTTTCCGCCCCTCTTTGCCCTTGTCCGCCTCTCTTTGCCCAGGTCCGCCCCTCTTTGCTGTTTCCGACCCTCTCTGCCCTTTTCCGCCCTTCTTTGCTCTTGTCTACCCCTCTTTGAACTTGTCCGCGCCTCTTTGCCCTTTTCCGCACCTCTTTGCCCTTTTCCGCCCCTCTTTGCCATTTTCCGCCCCTCTTTGCCCTTCTCCGCCCCTCTTTGCTCTTGTCCGCACACCTTTGCCATTTTTCCGCCCCTCTTTGCACTTGTCTGACCCTCTTTACATTTGTCCGACCCTCTTTGACCCTTTCCCTTGTTCTCTGCCTTTGTCCGCATCTCTTTACTCTTGTCCGACCCTCCTTGCGTTTGTCCGCCCCTATTTGCACTTGTCCACCCCTCGTTACCCTGGTCCGCTCCTCTTTGCACTTCTCCGCCCCTTTTTGCCCTTGTCCGCCCCTCTTTGCCCTGGTCCACACCTCCTTACACTTGTCCGCCTCTCTTTGCCCTTTTGCGCCCCTCTATGACATTGTCCCACATTGTCCACCCTTCTCCGCCCCTCTTTACACTTTTCCAGTATTCTATGCACTTGTGCCCCCCTCATTGCCCTTGTAGGCCTCTCTTTGCTCTTGTCCGACCCTCTTTACCCTTGTACGCCCCTCTTTGCCCTTGTCCGCCCCTCTTTGAACTCATCTGCCCCGGTTTGCCTTTTTCCGCCCCTCTTTGCACTTTTCCTCCCCTCTTTGCCCTTGTCCACCCCTCTTTGCACTTGTCCGCCCCTCTTTGCGCTTTTCCTCCCCTCTTTGCCCTTGTCCGCCCCTCTTATCCCTTGTCCGCCCCTCTTATCCCTTGTCCGCCCCTCTTATCCCTTGTCCGCCGCTCTTTGCCCTTGTCCTCCCCTCCTTGCCCTTGTCCGAACCTCTTTGAACTTGTGCGACGCTTTTTGTCCTCGTTCACCCCTCTTTGCCCTTGTTTGTCCCTCTTTGCCGTTGTCCGTCCCTCTTTGCCCTTGTCCCATATTCTCTGCACTTGCCCTCCCCTCTATGCCCTTGTCCACCCCTCTTTGCCCTTGTCCGCACCTCTTTGCCCTTATCCGCCACTCTTTCCACTTCTCCTCCCCTCTTTGCCCTTGTCCGCCCCTCTTTGACTTTCTCCGCCCCTCTTTGTCCTTGACCGACCCTCTTTGCCCTTGACCGACCCTCTTTGCCCTTGTCCACACCTCGTTGCCCTTGTCCCGTATTCTCCGCCCTTGTCCACCCCTCTTTTCCCTTGTCCCGTATTCTGCGACCTTGTCCGCCCCTTTTTGCCCCTGTCCTGTATTCTCCAAACTTGTCCGCACCTCTTTGCCCTTTTCCCTTATTCTCCGCACTTCTCCGCCCCTCTTTGCCCTTGTCCGCCCCTCTTTTCCATTGTCTGCCCCTCTTTGCCCTTGTCCGCCCCTCTTTGCCCTTGTCCGCCCCTCTTTGCCCTTGTCCGCCCCTCTTTGCCCTTGTCCGCCCCTCTTTGCCCTTGTCCGCACATCTTTGCCCTTGTCCGACCCTGTTTGACCCTGTCCCGTGTTCTCCGCCCTTCTCCGCCCCTCTTTGCTCTTGTCCGCACACCTTTGCCCTTGTCCGACACTCTTTGCACTTGTCCGCCCATATTTGCCCTTGTCCGCCCCTCTATGCCCTTGTCCGCCCGTCTTTGCCATTTCCGCCCCTCTTTGCCCTTGTCTGCCCCTCTTTGCCCTTATCCGCCCGTCTTTGCCCTGGTCCACACCTCCTTACACTTGTACGCCCCTTTTTCCACTTATCCGCCACTCTTTGCCCTTTTCTGCGCCTCTTTGCCCTTGTCCGCCCCTCTTTGCCCTTGTCCGCCCCTCTTTGCCCTTGTCCGCCCCTCTTTCCCCTTGTCCGCCCCTCTTTGCCTTTGTGCACCCCTCTTTGACCTTGTCCCGTACTCTCCGCACTTCTCCGCCCCTCTTTGCACTTGTCTGACCTCTTTGCCCTTGTCCGCCCCTCTTTGCAGTTGTCCGACCTTCTTTGCCCTTGTCCACCCCTCTTTGCCATTGTCCGCCCGTCTTTGCCATTGTCCGCCCGTCTTTGCCCTTGTCAGCCCCTCTTTGCCCTTGTCCGCCTCTCTTTGCCCTGGTCCGCCCCTCTTTGCTGTTTCCGACCCTCTCTGCCCTTTTCCGCCCTTCTTTGCTCTTTTCTACCACTCTTTGAACTTGTCCACTCCTCTTTGCCTTTCTCCGCCCCTCTTTGCCATTCTCCGCCCGTCTTTGCCCTTGTCCTGTATTCTCCTCATTTCTCCGCCCCTCTTTGCACTTGTCCGCCCCTCTTTGCCCTTGTCCGCCCCTCTTTGCCCTTGTCCGCCCCTCTTTGACCCTGTCCCGTGTACTCCGCCTTTCTCCGCCCCTCTTTGCTCTTGTCCGCACACCTTTGCCCTTGTCCGACACTCTTTGCACTTGTCTGCCCATATTTGCCCTTGTCCGCCCCTCTTTGCCCTGGTCTGCCTCTCTTTGCCCTTGTCCGACCCTCTTGGCCCTTGTCCGACCCTCTTGGCCCTTGTCCGCCCGTCTTTGCCATTTCCGCCCCTCTTTGCCCTTGTCTGCCCCTCTTTGCCCTTGTCCGCCCCTCTTTGCCCTTGTCCACCCCTCTTTGCCCTTGTCCGCCCCTCTTTGCCCTTGTCCGCCCCTCTTTGCACTTTTCCGCTCCTTTTTCCCCTTGTCCGCCCCTTTTTCCCCTTCTCCGCCACTCTTTACCCTTGTCCGCCCCTCTTTATCCTTGTCCGCCCCTCTTTGCCCTTGTCCGCCACTCTTTGCCCTTGTCCGCACCTCTTTGCCCTTGTCCACCCCTCTTTGCCTTTGTGCGCCCCTCTTTGACCTTGTCCCGTAGTCTCCGCACTTCTCCGCCCCTCTTTGCACTTGTCTGACCTCTTTGCCCTTGTCCGCCCCTCTTTGCCCTTGTGCGACCGTCTTTGCCCTTGTCCGCCCCTCTTTGCCCTAGTCCACCCGTCTTTGCCCTTTTCCGCCCCTCTTTGCCCTTGTCCGCCTCTCTTTGCCCAGGTCCGCCCCTCTTTGCTGTTTCCGACCCTCTCTGCCCTTTTCCGCCCTTCTTTGCTCTTGTCTACCCCTCTTTGAACTTGTCCGCGCCTCTTTGCCCTTTTCCGCACCTCTTTGCCCTTTTCCGCCCCTCTTTGCCATTTTCCGCCCCTCTTTGCCCTTCTCCGCCCCTCTTTGCTCTTGTCCGCACACCTTTGCCATTTTTCCGCCCCTCTTTGCACTTGTCTGACCCTCTTTACATTTGTCCGACCCTCTTTGACCCTTTCCCTTGTTCTCTGCCTTTGTCCGCATCTCTTTACTCTTGTCCGACCCTCCTTGCGTTTGTCCGCCCCTATTTGCACTTGTCCACCCCTCGTTACCCTGGTCCGCTCCTCTTTGCACTTCTCCGCCCCTTTTTGCCCTTGTCCGCCCCTCTTTGCCCTGGTCCACACCTCCTTACACTTGTCCGCCTCTCTTTGCCCTTTTGCGCCCCTCTATGACATTGTCCCACATTGTCCACCCTTCTCCGCCCCTCTTTACACTTTTCCAGTATTCTATGCACTTGTGCCCCCCTCATTGCCCTTGTAGGCCTCTCTTTGCTCTTGTCCGACCCTCTTTACCCTTGTACGCCCCTCTTTGCCCTTGTCCGCCCCTCTTTGAACTCATCTGCCCCGGTTTGCCTTTTTCCGCCCCTCTTTGCACTTTTCCTCCCCTCTTTGCCCTTGTCCACCCCTCTTTGCACTTGTCCGCCCCTCTTTGCGCTTTTCCTCCCCTCTTTGCCCTTGTCCGCCCCTCTTATCCCTTGTCCGCCCCTCTTATCCCTTGTCCGCCCCTCTTATCCCTTGTCCGCCGCTCTTTGCCCTTGTCCTCCCCTCCTTGCCCTTGTCCGAACCTCTTTGAACTTGTGCGACGCTTTTTGTCCTCGTTCACCCCTCTTTGCCCTTGTTTGTCCCTCTTTGCCGTTGTCCGTCCCTCTTTGCCCTTGTCCCATATTCTCTGCACTTGCCCTCCCCTCTATGCCCTTGTCCACCCCTCTTTGCCCTTGTCCGCACCTCTTTGCCCTTATCCGCCACTCTTTCCACTTCTCCTCCCCTCTTTGCCCTTGTCCGCCCCTCTTTGACTTTCTCCGCCCCTCTTTGTCCTTGACCGACCCTCTTTGCCCTTGACCGACCCTCTTTGCCCTTGTCCACACCTCGTTGCCCTTGTCCCGTATTCTCCGCCCTTGTCCACCCCTCTTTTCCCTTGTCCCGTATTCTGCGACCTTGTCCGCCCCTTTTTGCCCCTGTCCTGTATTCTCCAAACTTGTCCGCACCTCTTTGCCCTTTTCCCTTATTCTCCGCACTTCTCCGCCCCTCTTTGCCCTTGTCCGCCCCTCTTTTCCATTGTCTGCCCCTCTTTGCCCTTGTCCGCCCCTCTTTGCCCTTGTCCGCCCCTCTTTGCCCTTGTCCGCCCCTCTTTGCCCTTGTCCGCCCCTCTTTGCCCTTGTCCGCACATCTTTGCCCTTGTCCGACCCTGTTTGACCCTGTCCCGTGTTCTCCGCCCTTCTCCGCCCCTCTTTGCTCTTGTCCGCACACCTTTGCCCTTGTCCGACACTCTTTGCACTTGTCCGCCCATATTTGCCCTTGTCCGCCCCTCTATGCCCTTGTCCGCCCGTCTTTGCCATTTCCGCCCCTCTTTGCCCTTGTCTGCCCCTCTTTGCCCTTATCCGCCCGTCTTTGCCCTGGTCCACACCTCCTTACACTTGTACGCCCCTTTTTCCACTTATCCGCCACTCTTTGCCCTTTTCTGCGCCTCTTTGCCCTTGTCCGCCCCTCTTTGCCCTTGTCCGCCCCTCTTTGCCCTTGTCCGCCCCTCTTTCCCCTTGTCCGCCCCTCTTTGCCTTTGTGCACCCCTCTTTGACCTTGTCCCGTACTCTCCGCACTTCTCCGCCCCTCTTTGCACTTGTCTGACCTCTTTGCCCTTGTCCGCCCCTCTTTGCAGTTGTCCGACCTTCTTTGCCCTTGTCCACCCCTCTTTGCCATTGTCCGCCCGTCTTTGCCATTGTCCGCCCGTCTTTGCCCTTGTCAGCCCCTCTTTGCCCTTGTCCGCCTCTCTTTGCCCTGGTCCGCCCCTCTTTGCTGTTTCCGACCCTCTCTGCCCTTTTCCGCCCTTCTTTGCTCTTTTCTACCACTCTTTGAACTTGTCCACTCCTCTTTGCCTTTCTCCGCCCCTCTTTGCCATTCTCCGCCCGTCTTTGCCCTTGTCCTGTATTCTCCTCATTTCTCCGCCCCTCTTTGCACTTGTCCGCCCCTCTTTGCCCTTGTCTGACCCTCTTTGCCCTTGTCCCGTATTCTCCGCAATTCTCCATCACTCTTTGCCCTTGTCCGCCCCTCTTTGCCCTTGTCCGCCCCTCTTTGCCCTTGTCCGCCCCTCTTTGCCCTTGTCCGCCCCTCTTGGCCCTTGTCCGACCCTCTTTGCCCTTGTCCGCACATCTTTGCCCTTGTCCGACCCTCTTTGACCCTGTCCCGTGTTCTCCGCCCTTCTCCGCCCCTCTTTGCTCTTGTCCGCACACCTTTGCCCTTGTCCGACACTCTTTGCACTTGTCCGCCCATATTTGCCCTTGTCCGCCCCTCTTTGCCCTGGTCTGACTCTCTTTGCCCTTGTCCGCCCGTCTTTGCCATTTCCGCCCCTCTTTGCCCTTGTCTGCCCCTCTTTGCCCTTATCCGCCTGTCTTTGCCCTGGTCCACACCTCCTTACACTTGTCCGCCCCTTTTTCCACTTGTCCGCCCCTTTTTCCACTTGTCCGCCACTCTTTGCCCTTTTCTGCGCCTCTTTGCCCTTGTCTGCCCCTCTTTGCCCTTGTCCGCCCCTCTTTGCCCTTGTCCGCACCTCTTTCCCCTTGTCCGCCCCTCTTTGCCTTTGTGCGCCCCTCTTTGACCTTGTCCCGTAGTCTCCGCACTTCTCCGCCCCTCTTTGCACTTGTCTGACCTCTTTGCCCTTGTCCGCCCCTCTTTGCACTTGTCCGCCCCTCTTTGCCATTGTCCGCCCCTCTTTGCCATTGTCCGCCCGTCTTTGCCATTGTCCGCCCGTCTTTGCCCTTGTCCGCCCCTCTTTGCCCTTGTCCGCACCTCTTTCCCCTTGTCCGCCCCTCTTTGCCTTTGTGCGCCCCTCTTTGACCTTGTCCCGTAGTCTCCGCACTTCTCCGCCCCTCTTTGCACTTGTCTGACCTCTTTGCCCTTGTCCGCCCCTCTTTGCACTTGTCCGCCCCTCTTTGCCATTGTCCGCCCCTCTTTGCCATTGTCCGCCCCTCTTTGCCATTGTCCGCCCGTCTTTGCCATTGTCCGCCCGTCTTTGCCCTTGTCCGCCCCTCTTTGCCCTTGTCAGCCTCTCTTTGCCCTGGTCCGCCCCTCTTTGCTGTTTCCGACCCTCTCTGCCTTTTTCCGCCCTTCTTTGCTCTTGTCTACCACTCTTTGAACTTGTCCACTCCTCTTTGCCTTTCTCTGCTCCTCTTTTCCATTCTCCGCCCGTCTTTGCCCTTCTCCTGTATTCTCCTCAATTCTCCGCCCCTCTTTGCACTTGTCCGCCTCTCTTTGCCCTTATCCGCACCTCTTTGCCCTTGTCCTCCCCTAATTGCCATTGTCCGCCCCTCCTTGCCCTTGTCCGAACCTCTTTGCACTTGACCGCCTCTCTTTGCCCTTGTCCCATATTTTCCGAAATTCTCCACCAGTCTTTACAATTATCCGCCCATTTTTTTCCCTTGTCCGCCCGTCTTTGCCCTTGTCCACACCTCTTTTTCCTTGTCCGCACCTCTATGAACTTGTCTAAGCCTCTTTGCCCTTTTCCACCCTCTTTGCCCTTGTCCGCACCTCTATGCCCTTATCCGACCCTCCTTGCCCTTGTCCGCCCCTATTTACCCTTGTCCCCCCCTCTTTGCCCTTGTGCCGTATTTTCCGCACATCTCGGCCCCTCTTTGCCCTTGTCCGCTTTCTTTGCCCTTGTCGGCCCTCTTTGCTCTTGTCCGCCCCTCTTTGCACTTGTGTGCCCCTCTTTGCCATTTTGCGCTCCTCTTTGCACTTGTGCGCCCCTCTCACCCCTTCTCCGCCCCTTTTTCCACTTGTACGCCCCTCTTTGCCCTTCTCCCTTTTTCTACTCATTTCTCTGCCCCTCTTTCCCCTTGTCCGTCCCTCTTTGCCCTTGTCCGACCCTCTTTCCCTTGTCCTGTATTATCCTCACTTCTCCGCCCCTCTTTGCCCTTGTCCACCACTCTTTGCCCTTGTCCGCCCCTCTTTGCCCTTATCCACCCCTCTTTGCACTTGGCACCTATTCTCCGCACTTCTCCGCACTCTTTGACCTTGTCCACCCCTCTTTGCCCTTTTCCGCCCCTCTTTGCACTTGGAACGTATTCTCCGCACTTCTCCGCCCCTCTTTGCCCTTGTCCCGTATTCTCCGCACTTCTCTGCCCCTCTTTGCACTTCTCCGCCCCACTTTGACCTTGTCCACCCCACTTTCCCCTTGTCCCATATTCTCCGCAGTTCTCAACACCTCTTTGCCCTTGTCCGCCCCTCTTTGCACTTGTCCCGTATTCTCCACACTTGTCCGCACCTCTTTTCCCTTGTCCGCCACTCTTTGCCCTTGTCAGCCCCTCTTTGCGCTTGTCTGCCCCTCTTTGCCCTTGTCCACCACTTTTTGCACTTTTCCCGTATTCGCCGCACTTGTCCGACCCTCTTTACTCTTGTCCCGTATTCTCCGCACTTCTCCGCCCCTCTTTGCCCTTGTCCGCCCCTCTTAGCCCTTGTCCGCCCCTCTTAGCCCTTGTCCGCCCCTCTTTGCCCTTGTCTGACCCTCTTTCCCTTGTCCGTCCCTCTTTGCCCTTGTCCGCCCCTCTTTGCCCTTGTCCGCCCCTCTTTGCCATTTTCCAGCCCTCTTTGCCCTTGTCCACCCCTTTTTCCCCTTGTCCCGTATTCTCCGCAATTCTCTGTCCCTCTGTGCCCTTGTCCCGTATTCTCCACAGTTCTGTACGACTCTATTACCTTGTCCCGTATTCTCAGCACTTGTCCGCCCCTCTTTGACCTTTTCCACCACTCTTTGCCCTTGTCCGCCCCTCTTTGCCCTTATCTGCCCTTCTTTGCACTTGTCCGCCCCTCTTTGCAGTTGTTCGCACCTCTTTGCCCTTTTCCGGCCCTCTTTGCCCTTGTCCGCCCCTCTTTGCCCTTTTCCGCCCCTCTTTGCACTTGTCCGCCCCTCTTTGCACTTGTCCGCCCCTCTTTTCCCTTGTCCCGTATTCCCCGCACTTCTCCGACCCTCTTTGCCCTTGTCTGACCCTCTTTGCCCTTGTCCGACCCTCTTTACCCTTGTCCAAACCTCTTCGCCCATGTCCGCCCCTCTTTGCCTTAGTCCTCCCCTCTTTGCCTTAGTCATCCCCTCTTTGCCCTTGTCCGCCTTTCTTTGCACTTGTCTGCCCCTCTTTGCACTTGTCCGACCCCCTTTGCCCTTGTCTGCCCCTCTTTGCCATTTTCCGCCCCTCTTTGACCTTGTCCCGTATTCTCCGCAATACTCCACCCCTCTTTTCCCTTGTCCCGTATTCTCCGCACTTCTCCGCACCTCTTTGCCCTTGTCTGACCCTCTTTGCGCTTTTCCAACCCTTTTGCCCTTGTACAAACCTCTTCGCACTTGTCCGCCCCTCTTTGCCCTTGTCCACCCCTCTTTGCCCTTGTCCGCCACTCTTTGCCCTTGTCTGGCCCTCTTTGCCCTTGTCCGCCCTTCTTTGCCCTTGTCCGCCACTCTTTGCACTTCTCCGCCCCTCTTTGCCCTTGCCCGCCCCCTCTTTGGCCTTGTCCGATACTCTTTGCCCTTGTCTGCGGCTCTTTGACCTTGTCCACCCCTCTTTGCCCTTGTCCGCCCCTCTTTACACTTGTCCCATATTCTGCGCACTTCTCCGCCCCTCTTTTCCCTTGTGTGCCCCCTTTGCCCTTGTCTGACCCTCTTTGCCCTTGTCCGCCCCTCTTTGCCCTTGTCCCGTATTCTCCGCACTTCTCTGCCCCTCTTTGCTCTTGTCCGCCCCTCTTTGGCCTTGTCCATCCCCCTTTGCTCTTGTCCGCACCTCCTTGACCTTGTCTGCCCCTCTTTGCCCTTGTACAATCTCTTTGCCCTTTTCTGCCCCTCTATGACCTTGTCAACCCCTCTTTGCCCTTGTCCGCCCCTCTTTACACTTGTCCCCCCCTCTCTGTGCCCTTGTGCCTTATTTTCCGCACTTCTCCGCCCCTCTTTGCCCTTGTCCGCCCTTCTTTGCACTTGTCCACCACTCTTTGCCCTTGTCCGCCCCTCCTTGCCCTTATCCGAACCTCTTTGCACTTGTCAGCCCCTCTTTGCCCTTGTCCCGTATTCTCCGTTGCTCTATACCCTTGTCCGCCCCTCTTTGCGCTTGTCCACCCCTCTTTGCCTTTGTCTGCCCCACTTTGCCCTTGTCCCATGTTCTCTGCACTTCTCCGCCCCTCTTTGTCCTTGTCCGCTCCTCTTTGCCCTTGTCCCATATTCTGCGCACTTCTCCGCCCCTCTTTTCCCTTGTGTGCCCCCTTTGCCCTTGTCTGACCCTCTTTGCCCTTGTCTGCCCCTCTTTGCCCTTGTCCCGTATTCTCCGCACTTCTCCGCCCCTCTTTGCCCTTCTCCGCCCCTCTTTGCACTTCTCCGCCCCTCTTTGCCCTTCTCCGCCCCTCTTTGCCCTTGTCCGCCCCTCCTTGCCCTTATCCGACCCTCTTTGGTCTTGTCCACCCCTCTTTGCCCTTGTCCAGTATTTTCCGCACTTCTCCGCCCCTCGATTCGCTTGTCCGCCCCTCTTTGCCGTTGTCCGTCCCTCTTTGCACTTGTCCTTCCCTCTTTGCCTTGTCCACCCCTCTCTGCCCTTGTCCGACTCTCTTTGCTCTTCTCCACCCTTCCTTGCTCTTGTCCGCACCTCTTTGTCCTTGTCCCGTATTCTCCGCAATTGTCCGCCCCTCTGTGCACTTGTCCGCCCCTCTTTGCTCTTGTCCGCCCCTCTTTGGCCTTGTCCATCCCCCTTTGCTCTTGTCCCGTATTCTCCGCACTTCTCCGCCCCTTTTTGCCCTTGTCCGTACCTCTTTGCCCTTGTCCGCTCCTCTTTCACTTGTCCGCCCCTTTTTGCACTTGTCTGCCCCTCTTTGCCCTGGTCCGCCCCTCTTTGCCATTGTCCGCCCCTATTTTCCCTTGTCCACCCGTCTTTTCCCTTGTCCGACACTTTTTGCACTAGTCCGCCCCACCTTTACACTTGTCCGCCCCTCTTTGCCCTTGTCCGCTCCTCTTTGAACTTGTCCCATATTCTGCACACTTCTCCACCCCCTTTGCCCTTGTCCGCCCCTCTTTGCCTTTGTCCGCCTCTCTATCACTTGTCCGCCCCTCTTTGCACTTGTCCGCCCCTCTTTGCCCTGGTCCGCCTTTCCTTGCCATTGTCCGCCTTTCCTTCCCCTTGTCCGCCTCTCTTTGCCCTTGTCCGCCCGTCTTTTCCCTTGTCAGCCCCTTTTTGCACTAGTCCGCCCCTCTTTACACTTGTCCGGCCCTCTTTGCCCTTTTCCGCCCCTCTTTACACTTCTCCCCCTCTCTTTACACTTCTCCCCCCCTCTTTGCCCTTGTGCCGTATTCTCCGCACTTCTCCGCCCCTCTTTGCCCTTGTCTGTCCCTCTTTGCCCTTGTCCCGAATTCTCCACAATCTTCCGCCGCTCTGTGCCGTTGTCCATCCCTCTTTGCTCTTGTCCGCCCCTCTTTCCCCTTGTCCATCCCTCTTAGCCCTTGTCCGCCCCTATTTGACCGTGTCCGCCCCTCTTTGCCCTTCTCCGCCCCTCTTTGCCCTTCTCCGCCCCTCTTTGCCGTTGTCCGCCCCGCTTTGCCGTTGTCCGCCCCTCTTTGCCCTTGTCCGCCCGTCTTTTCCCTTGTCCGCCCCTTTTTGAACTAGTCCGCCCCTCTTTACCCTTGTCCGCCCCTCTTTGCCCTTGTCCGATCCTCTTTGACCTTGTCCCATATTCTCCACACTTCTCCGCCCCCTTTGCCCTTGTCCCGTATTCTCTGCACTTGTCCGCCCCTCTTTACCCTTGTCCGCCCCTCTTTACCCTTGTCCTCCCCTCTTTGCCCTTGTCCTCCCCTCTTTGCCCTTGTCCGCCCCTCTTTGCCCTTGTCCGCCCCTCTTTGCCCTTGTCCGCCCCTCTTTGCCCTTGTCCCGTATTCTCCACACTTCTCCGCCCCTTTTTGCCCTTTTCCGCCCCTCTTTGCCCTTGTCCGCCCCTCTTTCCCCTTGTCCCGTATTCTCCGCACTTGTCCGCCCCTCTTTGCCCTTGTCTGCAACTCTTTACGCTTGTCCGCCCCTCTTTGCACTTGTCCGCCCCTCTTTGCACTTGTCCGCCCCTCTTCAACCTTGTCTCATATTCTCCGCACTTCTCCGCCCCTGTTTGCCCTTGTCCCGTATTCGACGCACTTGTCCGCCCTCTTTGCTCTTGTCCGCCCCTCTTTGCACATGTCCGCCCCTCATTGCCCTTGTCCCGTATTCTCCGCTATTCTCCGCCCCTTTTTGCCCTTGTCTGCCGCTCTTTGCCCTTGTCCGCCCCTCTTTGCCCTTGTCCGCCCCTCTTTGCCCTTGTCCGCCCCTCTTTGCACCTGTCCGCCACTTTTGCACTTGTCTGACACTCTTTGCTTTTGTCCGCCCATCTTTGCCCTGGTCCGACCCTCTTTGCCCTCGTCCGACACTCTTTGACCTGGTCCACCCCTCTTTGTCCTTGTCCGCCCCTCTTAGCACTTGTCCCGTATTCTCCGCACTTCTCCGCCCCTCTTTGCCCTTGTCCCGTATTCTCCGCACTTCTCTGCCCGTCTTTGCCATAGTCCGTCCGTTTTATCCCCTTGTCCGCCCCTCTTTGCCCTTGTCCACCCCTCTTTGCATTTGTCCGCCCGTCTTTGCCATTGTCAGACCCTCTTTGTACTTATCCGACCCTCTTTGACCTTGTCCGCTCCTCTTTGCCCTTATCCGCCTCTCTTTGCCCTTGTCCTGTGTTCTCCGCACTTCTCAGACCCTCTTTGCCCTTCTCCGCCCCTCTTTGCCCTTGTCCGTCCCTCTTTGCCCTTGTCCGTCCCTCTTTGCCCTTGTCCGTCCCTCTTTGCCCTTGTCCGTCCCTCTTTGCCCTTGTCTGCCCCTCTTTGCCCTTCTCGGCCCCTCTTTGCTTTTGTCCGCCTCTATTTGCGCTTGTCCTTTTTTCTCCGCACTTCTCCGCTCCTCTTTGCCATTGTCCGCCCCTCTTTGCCCTTGTCCCGTATTCTCCGCACTTCTCAGCCCCTCTTTCCCTTTGTATGCCCCTCTTTGCCCTTGTCCCGTATTCTCCACACTTGTCCGCACCTCTTTTCCCTTTTCCGCACCTCTTTGCCCTTGTCTGCCCCTCTTTGCCCTTGTCTGCCCCTCTTTGCCCTTGTCTGCCCCTCTTTGCCCATGTCTGCCCCTCTTTGCCCTTGTCTGCCCCTCTTTGCCCTTGTCAGCCACTCTTTGCCCTTGTCCCATATTCGCCGCACTTGTCCGACCCTCTTTTCTCTTGTCCCGTATTCTCCGAACTTCTCCGCCCCTCTTTGCCCTTGTTCGCTCCTCTTAGCCCTTTTCCGCCCATCTTTGCAATTGTCCGCCCCTATTTCCCTTGTCCACCCCTCTTTGCCATTGTCCAACCCTCTTTGCCCTTGTCCATCCCTTTTTCAGCTTGTCCCGTATTCTCCGCAATTCTCGGCCCTTTTTGCCCTTGTCCCGTATTTTCCGCTGTTCTAAAACACTCTTCGACCTTGTCCCGTATTCTCCACAATTATCCACCCCTCTTTGCCCTTGTCCCGTATTCTCCGCACTTCTCTGCCCGTCTTTGCCCTTGTCTGCCCCTCTTTGCCCTTGTCCGCCCCTCTTTGCCCTTGTCTGCCCCTCTTTGCCCTTGTCCGCCCCTCTTTGCCCTTGTCCGCCCCTCTTTGCCCGTGTCCGCCCCTCTTTGCCCGTGTCCGCCCCTCTTTGCCCGTGTCCGACCCTCTTTGCTCGTGTCCTGTATTCTCCGCACTTGTCCACCCCTGTTTGCCCTTGTCCGCCCCTCTTTGCCCTTTTCCAAACCTCTTTGCCCTTTTCCAAACCTCTTTGCCCTTGTCCGCCCCTCTTTACCCTTGTACCGTATTCTCCGCCACTCTTTGCACTTGTCCGCCCCTCTTTGCCCTTCTCTGCCCCTCTTGGCCTTTGTCCCGTATTCTCTGCCCTTGTCCGCCCCTCTTTGCCCTTGTCCCGTATTCTCTGCACTTGTCCACCCCTCTTTGCCATTGTCTGCCCCTCTTTGCCCTTGTCCGCCCCTCTTTGCCCTTGTCCGCCCCTCTTTGCCCTTGTCCGCCCCTCTTTGCCCTTGTCCGCCCCTCTTTGCCCTTGTCCGCCCCTCTTTGCCCTTGTCCGCCCCTCTTTGCCCTTGAGTGCTCCTCTTTGCCGTTGTCCGTTATTCTCTGCACTTGTCCGCCCCTCTTTCCCCTTTTCCGCCCGTCTTTGCCATTGTCCGGTATTCTCTGCAATTGTCCGCCACTCTTTGCACTTGTTTGCCCCTCTTTGCCCTTGTCCCCTGTTTTCCGCACTTGCCGCCCCTCTTTGCCCTTGTCCGCCCGTCTTTGCCCTTGTCCGGTATTCTCCGCAGTTCGCCGCCCCTCCTTGCCCTTGTCCCATATTCTCGGCCCTAGTCCGCTCCTATATGCCCTTGTGCCGTATTTTCCGCCCTTGTCCGCCCCGCTTTGCCCTTGTCCGCCCCGCTTTGCCCTTGTCCGCCCCCCTTTGCCCTTGTCCGCCCCCCTTTGCCCTTGTCCGCCCCCCTTTGCCCTTGTCCGCCCCTCTTTGCCCTTGTCCGCCCCTCTTTGCCCTTGTCCCGTATTCTCCGCACTTGTCCGCCCCTGTTTCCCTTGTCCGCCCCTCTTTGCCTTTGTCCTGCCCTCTTTGCCCTTGTCAGGCCATCTTTGTCCTTGTCCACCCCTCATTGCCCTTGTCCGCCCCTCTTTGCCTTTGTGCGCCACTCTTTGCCTTTGTGCGCCCCTCTTTGCCCTTGTGCGCCCCTCTTTGCCCTTGTGCGCCCCTCTTTGCCCTTTTGCGCCCCTCTTTGCCCTTGTGCGCCCCTCTTTGCCCTTGTCCGACCCTCTTTCCCCTTGTCCCGTTTTCTCCGCACTTTTCCGCCCCTCTTTGCCCTTGTCCGCCCCTTTTTGCCCTTGACAACACCTCTTTGCCCTTGTCTGCCCCTCTTTGCCTTTGTCTGCCACTCTTTGCCCTTGTCCCTTATTCTATGCACTTGTCGCCCCTCTTTGCCCTTGTGCCGTATTCTCAGCACTTGTCCGCCCCTATTTGCACTTGTCCACCCCTCTTTTACCTTGTCCGCCTCTCTTTGCCCTTGTCCCGTGTTCTCTGCATTTGTCCGCCCCTCTTTGCACTTGTCCGACCCTCTTTCCCATTGTCCCGTATTCTCCGCTCTTGTCCGCCCCTCTTTGCCCTTGTCCGCCCCTTTTTGCCCTTGTCCGCCCCTCTTTGCCCTTGTCTGCCCCTCTTTGCCCTTGTCCCTTATTCTGTGCACTTGTCCGCCCCTCTTTGCCCTTGTGCCGTATTCTCAGCTCTTGTCCGCCCCTATTTGCACTTGTCCACCCCTCTTTGAACTTGTCCGCCTCTCTTTGCCCTTCTCCTGTGTTCTCTGCATTTGTCCGCCCCTCTTTGCCCTTGTCCGCCCCTCTTTGACCTTCTCCGCCCCTCTTTGCCCTTGTTCCGTGTTCTCTGCATTTGTTCATCCCTCTTTGCCCTTGTCCCGTATTCTCCGCACTTGTCCGCTCTTCTATGCCCTTGTCCTAGATTCTCCGCAGTTGTCCGCACCTCTTTGCCCTTGTCCCGTATTCTCCTCACTTGTCCGCCCCTCTTTGCTCATGTCCCCCCCTCTTTGCCCTTGTCCGCCACCCATTGCACTTGTCCGACTCTCTATGCCCTTGCCCGACCCTATTTGCCCTTGTCTGCCCGTCTTTTCCCTTGTCCCGTATTCTCCGCACTTGTCCGCCCCTCTCTGCCCTTGTCCACCCATCTTTGCCCTTGTCCAGTATTCTCCGCACTTGTCGGCCCTCTTTGCCCTTGTCTGCCCCTCTTTGCAGTTGTCCGCTCCTCTTTGCCCTTGTCCCGTATTCTCTGAACTTGTCCGCCCCTCTTTGCCCATGTCCGGTATTCTCCGCACTTGTCCGCCCCTCTTTGCACTTTTTCGCACCTCTTTGCCCTTGTCCGCCCCTCTTTGCAATTTTGCATTATTCTCCGCATTTCTCCAACCCTCTTTGCCCTTGTCCGCCCCTCTTTGAACTTGTGCATCCTCTTTGCCCTTGTCCGCCCCTCTTTGCACTTCTCCGGTATTCTTTGAACTTCTCCGCATCCTCTTTGCCCTTCTCCGCCCCTCTTCGAAATTGTCTGCCCCTCTTTGACCATGTCCGCCCCTCTTTGTCCTTGTCCCCTATTTTCCGCACTTGTCTGCCCCTCTTTGCCCTTGTCTGCCCCTCTTTGCACTTGTCTGCCCCTCTATGCCCTTGTCTGCCCCTCTTTGCACTTGTCCACTCCTCTTTGCACTTGTCCGCCTCTCTTTGACATTGTCCCGTATTCTCCGCACTTCTATGCCCCTCTTTGCCCTTGTCTGCCCCTCTTTGCCCTTGTCTGCACATCTTTGCCCTTGTCTGCCCCTCTTTGCACTTGTCTGCCCCTCTTTGCACTTCTCTGCCCCTCTTTGCACTTGTCCGCCCCTCTTTGCACTTGTTCGCCTGTCTTTGCACTTGTCCGTCCGTCTTTGCACTTGTAAACCTGTCCTTGCCCTTGTCCGGTATTATCCGCACTTCTCCGCACCTCTTTGCCCTTGTCCGCTCCTCTTTGCCCTTCTCCACTATTCTTTGCCCTTGTCATCCCCTCTTTGCCCTTGTCCGCCCCTCTTTGCCCTTGTCCTCCCCTATTTGCACTTGAGTGCCCCTCTTTGCCATTGTCCGTTATTCTCTGCACTTGTCCGGCCCTCTTTCCCCTTGTCCGCCCGTCTTTGCCCTTGTCCGGTATTCTCTGCAATTCTCCGCCACTCTTTGCACTTGTTTGCCCCTCTTTGCCCTTGTCCCCTGTTTTCCGCACTTGCCGCCCCTCTTTGCCCTTGTCCGCCCGTCTTTGCCCTTGTCCGGTATTCTCCGCACTTGTCCACCCCCCTTTGCCCTTGTCCGCCCCCCTTTGCCCTTGTCCGCCCCCCTTTGCCCTTGTCCGCCCCCCTTTGCCCTTGTCCGCCCCTCTTTGCCCTTGCCCGCCCCTCTTTGCCCTTGTCCGCCCCTCTTTGCCCTTGTCCGCCCCTCTTTGCCCTTGTCCGCCCCTCTTTGCCCTTGTCCGACCCTCTTTCCCCTTGTCCCGTATTCTCCGCCCTTGTCCGCCCCTATTTGCACTTGTCCGCCCCTCTTTGCCCTTGTCGCCCCTCTTTGCCCTTGTCCGCCCCTCTTTGCACTTGTCCGACCCTCTTTCCCCTTGTCCCGTATTCTCCGCACTTGTCCGCCCCTCTTTGCCCTTGTCCGCCCCTCTTTGCCCTTGTCCGCCCCTCTTTGCCCTTGTCCGCCCCTCTTTGCCCTTGTCCGCCCCTCTTCGCCCTTGTCGGCCCCTCTTCGCCCTTGTCGGCCCCTCTTCGCCCTTGTCGGCCCCTCTTCGCCCTTGTCGGCCCCTCTTCGCCCTTGTCGGCCCCTCTTTGCCCTTGTCGGCCCCTCTTTGCCCTTGTCGGCCCCTCTTTGCTCTTGTCGGCCCCTCTTCGCCCTTGTCCGCCCCTCTTCGCCCTTGTCGGCCCCTCTTCGCCCTTGTCGGCCCCTCTTCGCCCTTGTCGGCCCCTCTTCGCCCTTGTCGGCCCCTCTTTGCAATTGTCGGCCCCTCTTTCCCGTTGTCCCGTATTCTCCGCAGTTGTCCGCCCCTCTTTGCCTTTGTCTGCCCGTCTTTGCCCTTGTCCTCCCCTCTTTTCCCTTGTCCCGTATTCTCCGCACTTGTCCGCCCGTCTTTGCCCTTGTCCACCCCTCTTTGCCCTTGTCGGCCCCTCTTTGCCGTTGTACCGTATTCTCCGTTTTTTTACGCACCGCTTTGCATTTGTCCGTCATTCTTTGCCCTTGTCCCGTGTTCTCCGACCTTGTCGGCCCCTCTTTGACCTTGTCCGCCCCTCTTTGACCTTGTCCGCCCCTCTTTGACCTTGTCCGCCCCTCTTTGAGCTTCTCCGCTCCTCTTTGCCCTAGTCCGCCCCTCTTTCCCTTGTCAGCCACTGTTTGCCATTTTCCGCCCCTTTTTGTACTTGTCCGCGTCTCTTTGCCCTTGTCCACCCCTCTTTGCCCTTGTCCGCCCCTCTTTGCCCTTGTCCAACTCTCTTTGCGATTTTCCGCCCCTCTTTGCCCTTCTCCGCCCCTCTTTGTCCTTTTCGACCCCTCTTTGCGGTTTTCCGCCCCTCTATGCCCTTATCCACCCTTCTTTGACCTTTTCCGCCCCTCTTTGCCCTTGTCCCATATTCTCCGCACTTGTCCGCCCCTCTTTGCCCTTGTCCGCCCCTCTTTGCCCTTGGCCCTTATTCTCTGCCCTTGTCTGCTCCTCCTTACTCTTGTACCGTATTCTCCGCACTTCTCCGCACTTCTCCGCCCCTCTTTGCCCTTGTCTGCCCCTCTTTGCCCTTGTCCGCCCCTCTTTGCCCTTGTCCGCCCCTCTTTGCCCTTGTCCCGCATTCTCCGAACTTGTCCGAGCCTCTTTGCCCTTATCCGCCCCACTTTGCCCTTATCCGCCCCTCTTTGCCCTTGTCCGACCCTCTTTGACCTTGTCCCGTATTCTCCGCCATTGTCCGCCCCTCTTTGCCCTTATCCGCCACTCTTTACAATTGTCCGCCTCTCTTTGCTTTTGTCCGCCCCTCTTTGCCCTTGTCCCGTATTCTCCGCACTTCTGCGCCCCTCTTTGCACTTGTCCGCCCCTCTTTGCACTTGTCATCCCCTCTTTGCCCTTGTACGCCCCTCTTTTCCGTTGTCAGCCCCTCTTTGCCCTTGTCCACCCCTATTTGCCATTTTCCGCCCCTCTTTGCCCTTGTCAGCCCCTCTTTGCCCTTGTCCGCCCCTCTTTGCTCTTATCTGCCCCTTTTTGCCATTGTCTGACCCTCTTTGCACTTGTCCGCCCCTCTTTGCCATTGTCCGCCCCTCTTTGCCCTTGTCCACCCCTCTTTTCTCTTGTCCCGTATTCTCCGCATTTGTCCGTCCCTCTTTGCACTTCTCCGCACCTCTTTGCTCTTGTCCCGTATTCTCCTCACTTCTCCGACCCTCTTTGCTCTTGTCCCATATTCTCTGCACTTCTCCGTCCCTCTTTGCCCTTGTGCGACCCTCTTTGACCTTGTCCGAACCTCTTTGCCCTTCTCCGCCCCTCTTTGTCCTCGTCCCGTATTCTCCGCACTTGTCCGCCCCTCTCTGCCCTTGTCCGCCCCTCTCTTTGCTCTTGTCCGCCCCTCTCTGCCCTTGTCCGCCCCTCTCTGCCCTTGGCCGCCCCTCTCTGCCCTTGTCCGCCCCTCTCTGCCCTTGTTCACCCCGCTTTGCACTTGTCCGCCCCTCTTTCCCTTGTACGCTCCTCTTTGCCCTTGTCCCGTATTCTCCGCACTTGTCCGCACCTCTTTGCCCTTGTCCGAACCTCTTTGCCCTCGTCCACCCCTCTTTGCCCTTGTCTGCCTGTCTTTGCCTTTGTCCCATATTCTCCGCACTGCTCCGCCCCTCCTTGCCCTTGTCCGCCCCTCCTTGCCCTTGTCTGCCCCTCTTTGCCCTTGTCCGCCCCTCCTTGCCCTTGTCCGCCCCTCCTTGCCCTTGTCTGCCCCTCTTTGCCCTTGTCCGCCCCTCTTTGCCCTTGTCCGCCCCTCATTGCCCTTGTCCGCCCCTCATTGCCCTTGTTCGCCCCTCTTTGCCCTTCTCCGCACCTCTTTGCCCTTATCCCGTATTCTCCGCACTTCTCCGCCCCTCTTTGCCCTTGTCCGCCCCTCTTTGTCCTTCTCCGATCCTATTTGCTCTTGTCCATGCCTCTTTGCCCTTGTCCGCCCCTCTTTGCCCTTGTCCGCCCCTCTTTTCCCTTGTCCCGTATTCTCCGCACTTGTCCGCACGTCTTTACCATTGTCCGACCCTCTTTGCCCTTGACCGTCCCTCTTTGCCCTTGTCCCGTATTCTCCGCCCTTGTCCGCCCCTCTTTACCCTTGTCCGTCCCACGTTGGCCTTGTCCGTCCCTTTTTGCCCTTGTCCTCCACTATTTGCCCTTGTCCCATATTCTCCGCCCTTGTCCGCCCCTCTTTGCCCTTGTCCCGTATTCTCCGCACTTGTCCTGCACACTTTGCCCTTGTCCCGTATTCTCCGCACTTGTCCGCCCCTGTTTGCCCTTGTCTGCCCCTCTTTGCCCTTGTCCGCACCTCATTGCCCTTGTCCGCCCCTCGTAGTCCTTGCCACGTATTCTCCTTACTTTTCCAACCCTCTTTCCACTTATCCGTCCCTCTTTGCCCTTGTCCTCCCGTCTTTGAATTTTCCGCCCCTCTTTGCCCTTGTCCGCCCCTCTTTGCCCTTGTCCACCCCTCTTTGCCCAAGTCCGCCCCTCTTTGCACTTATTCGCCCCTCTTTGCCCTTGTCCCGTATTCTCCGCACTTTTCCGCCCCTCTTTACCCTTGCCCACCTGTCTTGAAACTTGTCCGCCCCTCTTTGCCATTCTCCGCCCCTCTTTGCCCTTGTCCGCCCCACTTTGAACTTGTCCCACCCTCTTTGCCCTTGTCCCATATTCTCCGCATTTGTCCGCCCCTCTTTGCCCTTGTCCGCCCCTCTTCGTCATTGTCCCATATTCTCCGCACTTGTCCGCCCCTTTTTGCTCTTGACTGCCCCTCTTTGCACTTTTCCGCCCCTCTTTGCCCTTGTCCCGTATTCTCTGCACTTGTCCGCCCCTCTTTGCACTTTTACGCCCCTTTTTTGCCCTTGTCCGACCCTCTTTGCAATTCTCCGACCCTCTTTGCACTTGTCCTCCAATCTTTGTCCTTGTCCCCTACTATCCGCAATTGTCCGCCCCTCTTTGCCCTTCTCCGCCCCTCTTTGCCCTTGTCCGCCCCTCTTTGCCCTTCTCCGCCCCTCTTTGCCCTTCTCCTCCCCTCTTTGCCCTTCTCTGCCCCTCCTTTGCCCTTCTCCGCCCCTCTTTGCCCTTCTCCGCCCTTCTTTGCTCTTCTCCAACCCTCTTTGCCCTTTTTCCGTATTCTCCGCACTTTTCCACCCCTCTTTGCCCTTTTCCGCCACTCCTTGCCCTTGCTCGCCTCTCTTAGCCCTTGTCCACCCCTCTTTGCACTTGTCCCATATTCTACGCACTTCTCCACCCCTCTTTACCCTTGTCCGCCCCTCTTTGCCCTTGTCCCCCCATCTTTGTACTTGTCCCGTATTCTCCGCATATGTCCGCCTCTCTTTGCCCTTGTGCAAACCTCTTTTCCCTTGCCCACCCCTCTTTCATTGTCCGCCCCTCTTTGTCCTTGTCCCGTATTCTCCGCACTTTTCTGCCCCTCTTTTCCCTTTTCTGCCCCTCTATGCCCTTGCCAGCCCCTCTTTGAACTTGTCCCGTATTCTCCGCATTTGTGCGCCCCTCTTTGCACTTGTCCGCCCCTCTTTGACCTTGTCCGCCCCTCTTTGCCCTTGTCCCGTATTCTCCGCACATTTCCGCCCATCTTTGCAGTTCTCCGCCCCTCTTTGCCTTTATCCAACCCTCTTTGCCCTTGTCCCATATTTTCTGCACTTGTCTGCCCCTCTTTGCCCTTGTGCGCTACTCTTTGCCCTTGTCGGCCCCTCTTTACCCTTGTACGCCCCTCTTTGCCCTTCTCCGACCCTGTTTGCCCTTGACCGCACTTCTTTGCCCTTATCCGCCCCTCTTTGCCCTTGTCCGCCTCTCTTTCCCCTTTTCCCGTAGTCTCCGCACTTGTCCGACCCTCTTAGCCCTTGTCTGCCCCTCTTTGCCTTTGTCCGCCCCTCTTTGCCTTTTTCCGTCCCTCTTTGCCCTTGTCCGCTACTTTTTGCCCTTGTCCACCCCTCTTTGCCCTTGTCCCGTAGTCTCCGTCCTTGTCCGCCCCTCTTTGCCCTTGTCCTCCCCCTTTGCCCTTGTCCGCCCCTATTTGCCCTTCTCCCATATTCTCCGCACTTTTCAGCCGCTCTTTGCTCTTGTCCGCACCTCTTTGCCTTTTTCCGCCCTTGTTTGACATTGTCCGCCTCTCTTTGCCCTTGTCCCGTATTCTTCGCCCTTGTCCGCCCCGCTTTCCAGATGTCCGTCCCTCTTTGCCCTTGTCCGCCACTCTTTGCTCTTGTCCGCCCCTCTTTTCCCTTGTCCACCCCTTTTTGCCCTTGTCCCGTATTCTCCGCCCTTCTCCGCCCCTCTTTGCCCTTGTCCTGTATTCTCCGCACTTCTCCGCCCCCTTTGCCTTTGTCCGCCCCTCTTTTCCCTTGTCCGTCCCTCTTTGCCCTTGTCCGTCCCTCTTTGCCCTTGTCCGCCCCTCCTTGCCCTTGTCCGCCCCTCAATGCACTTGTCCGCACCTCTTTGCCCTTGTCCCGTTTTCTCCGTACTTCTCAGCCCCTCTTTACACTTGTCCGCCCCTCTTTGCTCTTGTCCCCCCCTCTTTGCCCTTATCCGCCCCTCTTTTCACTTGTCCGCCCCTCTTTGCCTTTGTCCCGTATTCTCCGCAATTGTCTTCCCCTCTTTGCCTTCTCCGACCCTCTTTGCACTTGTCCGCCCCTCTTTGACCTTGTCCGCCCCTCTTTGCCCTTGTCCCGTATTCTCCGCACTTTTCCGCCCATCTTTGCAGTTCTCCGCCCCTCTTTGCCTTTATCCAACCCTCTTTTCCCTTGTCCCATGTTTTCTGCACTTGTCTGCCCCTCTTTGCCCTTGTGCGCTACTCTTTGCCCTTGTCGGCCCCTATTTACCCTTGTACGCCCCTCTTTGCCCTTATCCGCCCCTCTTTGCCCTTGTCCGCCTCTCTTTCCCCTTGTCCCGTAGTCTCCGCACTTGTCCGACCCTCTTAGCCCTTGTCCGCTCCTTTTTGCCCTTGTCCGCTCCTTTTTGCCCTTGTCCGCACCTTTTTTCCCTTGTCCGCCCCTCTTTGCCCTTGTCCGCCCCTCTTTGCACTTGTCCCGTGTTTTCTACACTTTCCTGCCCCTCTTTGCCCTTGTCCGCCTCTTTTGGGCCTTGTCCGACCCCTTTGCCCTTTTCTGCACCTCATTGCACTTGTCCGCCCCTCTTTGCACTTGTCCCGTGTTCTCCGCACTTGTCCGCCCCTCTTTGCCCTTGACCGCCCCTTTTGACCTTGTCCGCCCCTATTTGCCCTTGTCCCATATTCTCCGCACTTGTCAGCCCCTCTTTGCTCTTGTCCGCCCCTCTTTGCCTTTTTCCGCCCGTGTTTGACTTTGTCCGCCTCTCTTTGCCCTTGTCCCGTATTCTTCGCCCTTGTCCGCCCCGCTTTCCAGTTGTCCGCCCCTCTTTGCCCTTGTCCGCCCCTCTTTGACCTTGTCCGCCCCTATTTGCCCTTGTCCGCCCTTCTTTGCCCTTGTCCCATATTCTCCGCACTTGTCCGACCCTCCTTGCCCTTGTCCACCCCTCCTTGCACTTGTCCGCCTCTCTTTCCCTTTGTCCGCCCCTCTTTGCTTTTGTCCGCCCCTCTTTACCCTTGTCCGCCCCTCTTTGCCCTTGTCCACCCCTCTTTGCCCTAGTCCCGTATTCGCCGCCCTTGTCCGCCCCTCTTTGCTCTTCTCCCTTGTTTTCTGCACTTATCTACACCACTTTGCCCTTGTCCGCCCCTCTTTGCCCTTGTCCGCCCCTCTTTGCCCTTGTCCGCCCCTCTTTGCCCTTGTCCGCCCCTCTTTGCCCTTGTCCGCCCCTCTTTGCCCTTGTCTGCCCCTCTTTGCCCTTGCCCGCCCCTCTTTGCCCTTTTCCGCCTCTCTTTGCCCTTCTCCACCCCTCTTTGCCCTTGTCCGCCCCTCTTTGCCCTTCTCCGCCCCTCTTTGCCCTTCTCCTCCCCTCTTTGCCCTTCTCTGCCCCTCCTTTGCCCTTCTCCGCCCCTCTTTGCCCTTCTCCGCCCTTCTTTGCTCTTCTCCAACCCTCTTTGCCCTTTTTCCATATTCTCCGCACTTTTCCACCCCTCTTTGCCCTTTTCCGCCACTCCTTGCCCTTGCTCGCCTCTCTTAGCCCTTGTCCACCCCTCTTTGCACTTGTCCCATATTCTACGCACTTCTCCACCCCTCTTTACCCTTGTCCGCCCCTCTTTGCCCTTGTCCCCCCATCTTTGTACTTGTCCCGTATTCTCCGCATATGTACGCCTCTCTTTGCCCTTGTGCAAACCTCTTTTCCCTTGCCCGCCCCTCTTTCGTTGTCCGCCCCTCTTTGACCTTGTCCGCCCCTCTTTGCCCTTGTCCCGTATTCTCCGCACATTTCCGCCCATCTTTGCAGTTCTCCGCCCCTCTTTGCCTTTATCCAACCCTCTTTGCCCTTGTCCCATATTTTCTGCACTTGTCTGCCCCTCTTTGCCCTTGTGCGCTACTCTTTGCCCTTGTCGGCCCCTCTTTACCCTTGTACGCCCCTCTTTGCCCTTCTCCGACCCTGTTTGCCCTTGACCGCACTTCTTTGCCCTTATCCGCCCCTCTTTGCCCTTGTCCGCCTCTCTTTCCCCTTTTCCCGTAGTCTCCGCACTTGTCCGACCCTCTTAGCCCTTGTCCGCCCCTCTTTGCCTTTGTCCGCCCCTCTTTGCCTTTTTCCATCCCTCTTTGCCCTTGTCCGCTACTTTTTGCCCTTGTCCACCCCTCTTTGCCCTTGTCCCGTAGTCTCCGTCCTTGTCCGCCCCTCTTTGCCCTTGTCCTCCCCCTTTGCCCTTGTCCGCCCCTATTTGCCCTTCTCCCATATTCTCCGCACTTTTCAGCCGCTCTTTGCTCTTGTCCGCACCTCTTTGCCTTTTTCCGCCCTTGTTTGACATTGTCCGCCTCTCTTTGCCCTTGTCCCGTATTCTTCGCCCTTGTCCGCCCCGCATTCCAGGTGTCCGTCCCTCTTTGCCCTTGTCCGCCACTCTTTGCTCTTGTCCGCCCCTCTTTTCCCTTGTCCACCCCTTTTTGCCCTTGTCCCGTATTCTCCGCCCTTCTCCGCCCCTCTTTGCCCTTGTCCTGTATTCTCCGCACTTCTCCGCCCCCTTTGCCTTTGTCCGCCCCTCTTTTCCCTTGTCCGTCCCTCTTTGCCCTTGTCCGTCCCTCTTTGCCCTTGTCCGCCCCTCCTTGCCCTTGTCCGCCCCTCAATGCACTTGTCCGCACCTCTTTGCCCTTGTCCCGTTTTCTCCGTACTTCTCAGCCCCTCTTTACACTTGTCCGCCCCTCTTTGCTCTTGTCCCCCCCTCTTTGCCCTTATCCGCCCCTCTTTTCACTTGTCCGCCCCTCTTTGCCTTTGTCCCGTATTCTCCGCAATTGTCTTCCCCTCTTTGCCTTCTCCGACCCTCTTTGCACTTGTCCGCCCCTCTTTGACCTTGTCCGCCCCTCTTTGCACTTGTCCCGTGTTTTCTACACTTTCCTGCCCCTCTTTGCCCTTGTCCGCCTCTCTTGGGCCTTGTCCGCCCCTCTTTGCACTTTTCCGCACCTCTGTGCACTTGTCTGCCCCTATTTGCCCTTGTCCGCCCCTGTTTGCCCTTGTCCATCAATCTTTGCCCTTGTCCCTTATTCTCCGCACTTGTCCTCCCTTCTTTGCACTTGTCCTCCCCTCTTTGACCTTGTCCGCCCCTCTTTGCCCTTGTCCCGTATTCTCCGCACTTTTCCGCCCATCTTTGCAGTTCTCCGCCCCTCTTTGCCTTTATCCAACCCTCTTTTCCCTTGTCCCATGTTTTCTGCACTTGTCTGCCCCTCTTTGCCCTTGTGCGCTACTCTTTGCCCTTGTCGGCCCCTATTTACCCTTGTACGCCCCTCTTTGCCCTTATCCGCCCCTCTTTGCCCTTGTCCGCCTCTCTTTCCCCTTGTCCCGTAGTCTCCGCACTTGTCCGACCCTCTTAGCCCTTGTCCGCTCCTTTTTGCCCTTGTCCGCTCCTTTTTGCCCTTGTCCGCACCTTTTTTCCCTTGTCCGCCCCTCTTTGCCCTTGTCCGCCCCTCTTTGCACTTGTCCCGTGTTTTCTACACTTTCCTGCCCCTCTTTGCCCTTGTCCGCCTCTTTTGGGCCTTGTCCGACCCCTTTGCCCTTTTCTGCACCTCATTGCACTTGTCCGCCCCTCTTTGCACTTGTCCCGTGTTCTCCGCACTTGTCCGCCCCTCTTTGCCCTTGACCGCCCCTTTTGACCTTGTCCGCCCCTATTTGCCCTTGTCCCATATTCTCCGCACTTGTCAGCCCCTCTTTGCTCTTGTCCGCCCCTCTTTGCCTTTTTCCGCCCGTGTTTGACTTTGTCCGCCTCTCTTTGCCCTTGTCCCGTATTCTTCGCCCTTGTCCGCCCCGCTTTCCAGTTGTCCGCCCCTCTTTGCCCTTGTCCGCCCCTCTTTGCCCTTGTCCGCCCCTATTTGCCCTTGTCCGCCCTTCTTTGCCCTTGTCCCATATTCTCCGCACTTGTCCGACCCTCCTTGCCCTTGTCCACCCCTCCTTGCACTTGTCCGCCTCTCTTTCCCTTTGTCCGCCCCTCTTTGCTTTTGTCCGCCCCTCTTTACCCTTGTCCGCCCCTCTTTGCCCTTGTCCACCCCTCTTTGCCCTAGTCCCGTATTCGCCGCCCTTGTCCGCCCCTCTTTGCTCTTCTCCCTTGTTTTCTGCACTTATCTACACCACTTTGCCCTTGTCCGCCCCTCTTTGCCCTTGTCCGCCCCTCTTTGCCCTTGTCCGCCCCTCTTTGCCCTTGTCCGCCCCTCTTTGCCCTTGTCTGCCCCTCTTTGCCCTTGCCCGCCCCTCTTTGCCCTTTTCCGCCTCTCTTTGCCCTTCTCCACCCCTCTTTGCCCTTGTCCGCCCCTCTTTGCCCTTCTCCGCCCCTCTTTGCCCTTCTCCTCCCCTCTTTGCCCTTCTCTGCCCCTCCTTTGCCCTTCTCCGCCCCTCTTTGCCCTTCTCCGCCCTTCTTTGCTCTTCTCCAACCCTCTTTGCCCTTTTTCCATATTCTCCGCACTTTTCCACCCCTCTTTGCCCTTTTCCGCCACTCCTTGCCCTTGCTCGCCTCTCTTAGCCCTTGTCCACCCCTCTTTGCACTTGTCCCATATTCTACGCACTTCTCCACCCCTCTTTACCCTTGTCCGCCCCTCTTTGCCCTTGTCCCCCCATCTTTGTACTTGTCCCGTATTCTCCGCATATGTCCGCCTCTCTTTGCCCTTGTGCAAACCTCTTTTCCCTTGCCCGCCCCTCTTTCATTGTCCGCCCCTCTTTGACCTTGTCCGCCCCTCTTTGCCCTTGTCCCGTATTCTCCGCACATTTCCGCCCATCTTTGCAGTTCTCCGCCCCTCTTTGCCTTTATCCAACCCTCTTTGCCCTTGTCCCATATTTTCTGCACTTGTCTGCCCCTCTTTGCCCTTGTGCGCTACTCTTTGCCCTTGTCGGCCCCTCTTTACCCTTGTACGCCCCTCTTTGCCCTTCTCCGACCCTGTTTGCCCTTGACCGCACTTCTTTGCCCTTATCCGCCCCTCTTTGCCCTTGTCCGCCTCTCTTTCCCCTTTTCCCGTAGTCTCCGCACTTGTCCGACCCTCTTAGCCCTTGTCCGCCCCTCTTTGCCTTTGTCCGCCCCTCTTTGCCTTTTTCCATCCCTCTTTGCCCTTGTCCGCTACTTTTTGCCCTTGTCCACCCCTCTTTGCCCTTGTCCCGTAGTCTCCGTCCTTGTCCGCCCCTCTTTGCCCTTGTCCTCCCCCTTTGCCCTTGTCCGCCCCTATTTGCCCTTCTCCCATATTCTCCGCACTTTTCAGCCGCTCTTTGCTCTTGTCCGCACCTCTTTGCCTTTTTCCGCCCTTGTTTGACATTGTCCGCCTCTCTTTGCCCTTGTCCCGTATTCTTCGCCCTTGTCCGCCCCGCATTCCAGGTGTCCGTCCCTCTTTGCCCTTGTCCGCCACTCTTTGCTCTTGTCCGCCCCTCTTTTCCCTTGTCCACCCCTTTTTGCCCTTGTCCCGTATTCTCCGCCCTTCTCCGCCCCTCTTTGCCCTTGTCCTGTATTCTCCGCACTTCTCCGCCCCCTTTGCCTTTGTCCGCCCCTCTTTTCCCTTGTCCGTCCCTCTTTGCCCTTGTCCGTCCCTCTTTGCCCTTGTCCGCCCCTCCTTGCCCTTGTCCGCCCCTCAATGCACTTGTCCGCACCTCTTTGCCCTTGTCCCGTTTTCTCCGTACTTCTCAGCCCCTCTTTACACTTGTCCGCCCCTCTTTGCTCTTGTCCCCCCCTCTTTGCCCTTATCCGCCCCTCTTTTCACTTGTCCGCCCCTCTTTGCCTTTGTCCCGTATTCTCCGCAATTGTCTTCCCCTCTTTGCCTTCTCCGACCCTCTTTGCACTTGTCCGCCCCTCTTTGACCTTGTCCGCCCCTCTTTGCACTTGTCCCGTGTTTTCTACACTTTCCTGCCCCTCTTTGCCCTTGTCCGCCTCTCTTGGGCCTTGTCCGACCCCTTTGCCCTTTTCTGCACCTCATTGCACTTGTCCGCCCCTCTTTGCACTTGTCCTGTGTTCTCCGCACTTGTCCGCCCCTCTTTGCCCTTGACCGCCCCTTTTGACCTTGTCCGCCCCTATTTGCCCTTGTCCCATATTCTCCGCACTTGTCAGCCCCTCTTTGCTCTTGTCCGCCCCTCTTTGCCTTTTTCCGCCCGTGTTTGACTTTGTCCGCCTCTCTTTGCCCTTGTCCCGTATTCTTCGCCCTTGTCCGCCCCGCTTTCCAGTTGTCCGCCCCTCTTTGCCCTTGTCCGCCCCTCTTTGACCTTGTCCGCCCCTATTTGCCCTTGTCCGCCCTTCTTTGCCCTTGTCCCATATTCTCCGCACTTGTCCACCCCTCCTTGCACTTGTCCGCCTCTCTTTCCCTTTGTCCGCCCCTCTTTGCCCTTGTCCACCCCTCTTTGCCCTAGTCCCGTATTCGCCGCCCTTGTCCGCCCCTCTTTGCTCTTCTCCCTTGTTTTCTGCCCTTGTCCGCCCCTCTTTGCCCTTGTCCGCCCCTCTTTGCCCTTGTCCGCCCATCTTTGCCCTTGTCCGCCCCTCTTTGCCCTTGTCTGCCCCTCTTTGCCCTTGCCCGCCCCTCTTTGCCCTTTTCCGCCTCTCTTTGCCCTTGTCCGCCCCTCTTTGCTCTTGTCCCGTATTCTCCGCTCTTCTCAACACTTCTTTGCCCTTGTCCCGTATTCTCCACACTTGCCCGTCCGTCTTTGCCCTTGTCCTCCCCTCTTGCCTTTGTCCCATATTATTCGCACTTCTCCGACCCTCTTTGCTCTTGTCCCGTATTCTCTGTTCTTCTCCGTCCCTATTTGCAATTGTGCGACACTCTTTGCTTTGTCCACCCCTCTTTGCCCTTGTCTGCCCCTCTTTGCCCTTGTCCCGTATTCTCCGCACTTGTCCGCCCCTCTTTGCCCTTGTCCGCCACTCTTTGACCTTGTCCACCCCACTTTCAACTTGTCGGCCCCTCTTTTCTCTTGTCCCATATTCTCCGCAATTATCCGCCCCTCTTTGCATTTGTCCGCCCCTCTTTGCCCTTGTCAGACTCTCTTTGTACTTGTCCGCCCCTCTTTGCACTTTTCCGCACCTCTGTGCACTTGTCTGCCCCTATTTGCCCTTGTCCGCCCCTGTTTGCCCTTGTCCATCAATCTTTGCCCTTGTCCCTTATTCTCCGCACTTGTCCTCCCTTCTTTGCACTTGTCCTCCCCTCTTTACACTTGTCTGCCTCTTTTTCCCCTTGTCCCGTACTCTCTGCAATTGTTCGACCCTCTTTGACCTTGTCCGCCCCTCCTTGCCCTTGTCCGCCGCTCTTTACCTTTGTCCCTCCCCCTTTGCCCTTGTCCGCACCTTTTTGAGCATGTCCACCTCTCTTTGCACTTCTCCAGTATTCTCCGCACTTCTCCGCCACTCTTTCCCCTTGTCCGCCCCTCTTTGCACTTGTCCGACCCTATTTGCCCTTGTCCCATATTCTCCGCACTTGTCCGCCCCTCTTTGAACTTGTCCCGTGTTTTCTGCACTTTTCTGCCCCTCTTTGCCCTTGTCCGCCCCTCTTTGCCCTTGTCCGCCCCTCTTTGCCCTTGTCCGCCCCTCTTTGCCCTTCTCCGGCCCTCTTTGCCCTTGTCCGCCCCTATTTGCCATTGTCCCATATTCTCCGCACTTGTCCGCCCCTCTTTGCCCTTGTCCTTCCGTCTTTCCCCTTGTCCGACCCACTTTGCACTTTTCTGCCCCACTTTGCCCTTGTCCGCCCCTCTTTGCCCTATTCCTCCCCTCTTTGCCCTTGCCCGCCCATCTTTGCATTTGTCCGCCCCTCTTTCCCCTGCCCGCCCCTCTTTACCCTTGTCTGACCCTCTTTGCCCTTGTCCCGTATTCTCGGCACTTGTCCGCCCCTCTTTGCCCTTGTCCGCCCCTCTTTGCCCTTGTCCGCCCCTCTTTGCCCTTGTCCGCCCCTCTTTGCCCTTGTCCGCCCCTCTTTGCACTTTTCCGCACCTCTTTGCCCTTGTCTTCCTCTCTTTGCTCTTGTCCCAAATTCTCCGCACTTGTCCGCCCCTCTTTGCCCTTGTCCCGTATTATCGGCAATTGTCCTCCGCTCTTTGCCCTTCTCCGGTCCTATTTGCTCTTGTCCGCCCCTCTTTGCCCTTGTCTGACCCTCTTTGCCCTTTTCCCATATTCTCAACAGTTCTCCGCCCCTCTTTGTCCTTGTCCCATCCTCTATAAAATTCTACGCCCATCTTTGCTTTTGCCCGCCTCTCTTTGCTCTTGTCCGCCCCTCTTTGCCCTTGTCCGAAACTCTTTCCCCTTGTCCCGTATACTACGCAATTGTCCGCCCCTCTTTGCCCTTGTCAACCCCTCTTTGCCCTTGTCCGCCCCTCTTTGCCCTTGTCCGTCCCTCTTTGCCCTTGTCCGCTTCTCTTTGCCCTTATCCCATATTCTCCGCACTTGTCCGCCCCTCTTTGCCCTTGTCCGTCCCTCTTTGCCCTTGTCCGCCCCTCTTTGCCCTTTTCCCGTGTTCTCCGCAATTTTCCGCCCCTCCTTGCCCTTGTCCGCCCCTCCTTGCCCTTGTCCACCCCTTTTTGAATTTGTCCCATATTCTCCTCACTTCTCCGCCCCTCTTTGCTCTTGTCCGCCCCTCTTTGCCCTTGTCCGCCCCTCTTTACCCTTGTCCACCCCTCTTTGCCCTAGTCCCGTATTCGCCGCCCTTGTCCGCCCCTCTTTGCCCTTGTCCCGTGTTTTCTGCACTTATCTACACCACTTTGCACTTGTCCGCCCCTCTTTGCCCTTGTCCGCCCTTCTTTCCCCTTGTCCCGTATACTACGCAATTGTCCGCCCCTCTTTGCCCTTGTCAACCCCTCTTTGCCCTTGTCCGCCCCTCTTTGCCCTTGTCCGTCCCTCTTTGCCCTTGTCCGCTTCTCTTTGCCCTTATCCCATATTCTCCGCACTTGTCCGCCCCTCTTTGCCCTTGTCCGTCCCTCTTTGCCCTTGTCCGCCCCTCTTTGCCCTTTTCCCGTGTTCTCCGCAATTTTCCGCCCCTCCTTGCCCTTGTCCACCCCTTTTTGAATTTGTCCCATATTCTCCTCACTTCTCCGCCCCTCTTTGCTCTTGTCCGCCCCTCTTTGCCCTTGTCCGCCCCTCTTTGCCCTTGTCCGCCCCTCTTTGCACTTGTCCGCCCCTCTTTGCCCTTGTCCGCCCCTCTTTACCCTTGTCCACCCCTCTTTGCCCTAGTCCCGTATTCGCCGCCCTTGTCCGCCCCTCTTTGCCCTTGTCCCGTGTTTTCTGCACTTATCTACACCACATTGCACTTGTCCGCCCCTCTTTGCCCTTGTCCGCCCTTCTTTGCACTTGTCCCTAATTCTCCACACTTGTCCGCCCCTCTTTGCCCTTGTAGGCCCCTCTTTGCCCTTGTCGGCCCCTCTTTGCCCTTGTCCGCCCCTCTTTGCCCTTGTCCACCCCTCTTTGCCCTTGTCCGCCCCTCTTTGCCCCTTTCCGCCCCTCTTTGCCCTTGTCCGCCCCTCTTTGCTCTTGTCCCGTATTCTCCACACTTGCCCGTCCGTCTTTGCCCTTGTCCTCCCCTCTTGCCTTTGTCCCATATTATTCGCACTTCTCAGACCCTCTTTGCTCTTGTCCCGTATTCTCTGTTCTTCTCCGTCCCTATTTGCAATTGTGCGACACTCTTTGCTATGTCCAACCCTCTTTGCCCTTGTCCGACCCTCTTTGCCCTTTTCCCGTATTCCCCGTACTAGTCTGCACATCTTTGCCCTTGTCCCGTATTCTCCGCACTTGTCCGCCCCTCTTTGCCCTTGTCCGCCACTCTTTGCCCTTGTCCGCCCCACTTTCCACTTGTCGGCCCCTCTTTTCCCTTGTCCCATATTCTCCGCAATTATCCGCCCCTCTTTGCATTTGTCCGCCCCTGTTTGCCCTTGTCAGACTCTCTTTGTACTTGTCCGCCCCTCTTTGCACTTTTCCGCACCTCTGTACCCTTGTCTGCCCCTATTTGCCCTTGTCCGCCACTGTTTGCCCTTGTCCATCAATCTTTGCCCTTGTCCCCTATTCTCCGCACTTGTCCTCCCTTCTTTGCACTTGTCCTCCCCTCTTTACCCTTGTCTGCCTCTTTTTCCCCTTGTCCCGTACTCTCTGCAATTGTCCGACCCTCTTTGACCTTGTCCGCCCCTCCTTGCCCTTGTCCGCCCCTCTTTGCCCTTGTCCGCCCCTCTTTGCTCTTTTCCGCCCCTCTTTGCCCTTTTCCGCCCCTCTTTGCACTTGTCCGTCCCTCTTTGCCATTCTGTGCCCCTCTTTGCACTTTTGCGCCCCTCTTTGCCCTGATGCACCCCTCTTTCCCTTGTCCGCCCCTCTTTGCACTTGTCCCGTATTCTCCGCCCTTGTCCGCCCCTCTTTGCCCTTGTCCCGTATTCTCCGCCCTTGTCCGCCCCTCTTTGCCCTTGTCTTGTATTATCCGCACTTCTCCGCCCCTCTTTGCCCTTGTCGGCCCCTCTTTGCCCTTGTCCGCCCTCTTTGCCCTTGTCCGCCCTCTTTGCCCTTGTCCTGTATTCTCCGCAATTGTCCGCCCCTCTTTGCCCTTTTCCGCCCCTCTTTGCCCTTGTCCGCCCCTCTTTGCCCTTGTCCGTCACTCTATTTCCTTGTCTTCCCCTCTTTGCCCTTGTCCGCCCCTCTTTGCCCTTGTCCGCCCCTCTTTGCCCTTGTCCACCCCTCTTTGCCCTTGTCCAACCCTCTTTGACCTTGCCCCGTATTCTCCGCAATTCTCCGCCCCTCTTTCCTTTTGTCCTGTATGCTCCGCACTTCTCCGCCCCTCTTTGCCCTTCTCCGCACCTCTTTGCTTTTGTCCGTCCCTCTTTGCCCTTGTCCGCCCCTCTTTGCCGTTGTTCCGTATTCTCCTCACTTCTCCGCCCCTCTTTCGCCGCTCTTGCGCTTTCACTCCAAGCTGCAGATTCCCTCCTAACAGCAAGCTTTAGGATAGGGTACTGAATTGTAACTTAACTGCGGCTAATAAGGCGATTTTGGCAAAGAGAGTATCTCCCGCAGGGAAGCTGCTACCATCAAATGTTTGCCCTCGTTAGACTCCCCTCTTGAAGCACTTTTATTGCAAGCTGCAGATTCCCTCCTAACAGCAAGCTTTAGGATAGGGTACTGAATTGTATCTTGCTTTTGCCTAATATTGCGATTTTGGAAAAGAGAGTATCTCCCGCAGGGAAGCTGCTGCCATCAAATATTTGCCCTCATTAGACTCCCCTCTGGAAGCGCTTTCACTGCAAGCTGCAGATTCCCTCCTAACAGCAAGCTGTAGGATAGGGTACTGAATTGTAACTTACTTTCGCCTAAAAATGCGATTTTGGCAAAGAGAGTATCTCCCGCAGGGAAGCTGCTACCATCAAATGTTTGCCCTCGTTAGACTCCCCTCTGGAAGCGCTTTCACTGCAAGCTGCAGATTCCCTCCTAACAGCAAGCTTTAGGATAGGGTACTGAATTGTAACGTACTTTTGCCTAATAATGATATTTTGGAAAAGAGAGTATCTCCCGCAGGGAAGCAGCTACCATCAAATGCTGGCTCTCGTTAGAGTCCTCTCTTGAAGCACTTTCACTGCAAGCTGCAGATTCCCTCCTAACAGCAAGCTTTAGGATAGTGTACTGAATTGTAACTTACTTTCGCCTAATAATGCGATTTTGGCAAAGAGAGTATCTCCCGCAGGGAAGCTGCTACCAGCAAGTGTTTGCCCTCATTAGACTCCCCTCTGGAAGCGCTTTCACTGCAAGCTGCAGATTCCCTCCTAACAGCAATCTTTAGGATAGGGTACTGAATTGTAACTTAGTTTCGCCTAAAAATGCGGTTTTGGAAAAGAGAGTATCTCCCGCAGGGAAGCTGCTACCATCAAATGTTTGCCCTCATTAGACTCCCCTCTGGAAGCGCTTTCACTGTAAGCTGCAGATTCCCTCCTAACAGCAAGCTTTAGGATAGGGTACTGAATTGTAACTTACTTTCGCCTAATAATGCGATTTTGGCAAAGAGAGTATCTCCCGCAGGGAAGCTGCTACCATCAAATGTTTGCCCTTATTAGACTCCCCTCTGGAAGCGCTTTCACTGCAAGCTGCAGATTCCCTCCTAACAGCAATCTTTAGGATAGTGTACTGAATTGTAACTTAACTGTGGCTAATAATGCGATTTTGGCAAAGAGAGTATCTCCCGCAGGGAAGCTGCTACCATCAAATGTTTGCCCTCGTTAGACTCCCCTCTGGAAGCACTTTCACTGCAAGCTGGCGATTCCCTCCTAACAGCAAGCTTTAGGAGAGGGTACTGAATTGTATCTTAAATGCGGCTAATAATGCGATTTTGGAAAAGAGAGTATCTCCCGCAGGGAATCTGCTACCATCAAATGCTGGCTCTCGTTAGAGTCCTCTCTTGAAGCGCTTTCACTGCAAGCTGCAGATTCCCTCCTAACAGCAAGCTGTAGGATAGGGTACTGAATTGTAACTTACTTTCGCCTAATAAAGCGATTTTGGCAAAGAGAGTATCTCCCGCAGGGAAGCTGCTACCATCAAATGTTTGCCCTCATTAGACTTGCCTCTGGAAGCGCTTTCACTGCAAGCTGCAGATTCCCCTGGTGGAGCTTGAGACCATTCCCTCTTGTCCTGTCCCCTGTCACTTGGGAGAAATGGCCATCATCCTCCTCTCTACAATTTCCTTTCAGGTAATTGTAGAGAGCAATGAAGTCTCCCCTCAGCCTCCTTTTCTCCAGACTAAACAACCCCAGTCCTCTCAGCTGTTTCTCATAAGGCCATGTGTGTACATAAAAAAGCGCTGACTTTTTTGAGAGGAACTAGGAGCACTACAGACAGGCAGAGGATTATAAAAAGGGGCAGGGACTAGCACAAAGATTCAGAAACAGCAAGAGGAGCAAAGGGGAGTATCAACAGAATGAGGAACACAGATTGGGAGAAAGATGGAAAAGGAGAAAAAAAGTATGGGCAGAGAACTGATACTGAAGACTGGGGGAAAAAAGAGAGAGAAAAGAGCACAGAAAAATTAAAGAGTAGGGGTATAGCGATACCTGGGAACAGTAATTGTAGCAGCACGATAAATGAAAGGAACAAAATGTCCAGGTCTAAAATGTTCGTTACCTAGTTCCATCATTGTCACAACTAGCAATGTTGCAGTGACAGCACGCATACTGTTATTTCTTGTAAGGATGCTTTCAGACACATAGTAGTGTTGTTCTAGCTGAGAATGTAAGGCAGAGTTAATAAAACACAGCTGCTCCCCAGGCACTCTTTATACCTGTGAGGGCTTCACCACACCCCAGTCACAGGTGGTGGGTGGGAAGGGCCAGGGGGTATATAAGCTACAGGCCTTGCCTCTGGAGGTCATTTAGGTTGTGGTTTATCCTTGAGGTTAGAGTTTTGCTGCTGTTTCAATTCATTATATATTTTAGGCTAGTTGGGTAAGTGGTGTTTTTTGGCTTTTATCTTGATTTTTTTTTTTTTCTGATCCTCTAAAGAAGCAGAGGCATCTGTTGGAGGAGGTATGAGCTTTGGAAGAGTCCAGGCAAAGCAGCACATACAGCTGTAACTATGGGGCTTTTTTGTCAGTAATTTTTGATTGGGTGTTGGAGGGGGCAAGATGTTTTAATGGTTTGTTTTCCTTCTTTGTTTTTTTTCTGGGTGCTTTGCCTGGAGTTTTTAGTTACGGGATGATTTGTTGTTGTTCCTCATTCTGTGTGGCATGATGTATTGGCCCTAGGGGCTCTGCAGTTTGTAATGGGCATCTTGTGGGTGATAATAACCTGGAATGAGCCTTGTTGGCCTGTGGTAGGAAGTTGAGTCTGTGGGTTGGTGGAAGATAGAAGGGGCCAGGGGAGCCTTGGGAAGGGCTCAGGAGCTCAGCTCCCAAGGAACGGCAACACAGAAGGGTCAGGGGGGTTAAAATATAGGACAGGTTCTGTTAAGAAGGAGCAGGGTTCCTTCTCTGATACTTCAGGGGTAGAAAAGGGCTTTAATGGTTTGGGGAAAGGGAGATGGGTTCATCAGTCTTTCTTGGGTCAGTTTGGTGGTCAGATGCAAGTGCCATTCAGGTGTCTGTTGTTCTAGTCTCTCTGTAGCCAACGAGGTAACGATGAGGTTGAGACACAAGTTGAAAAGCATTAGTTACCCTAAGAAATGTAATCTCTAGGGCTGTGAGATCTCTGCTCCCTTATACCTTCTACTTATTGTGTTCCTCAACTAACTTCTTTGCATCCATCCTGTCTCCATCCATCTGAATGTCCAGAGAAGAGTACTGTAGCTGGTGAGGGGGCTGGTGAATAAGCCTTATGAGGAGTGGCTGAGAGAGCTGGGGGTGTTTAGCCTGGAGAAGAGGAGGCTGAGGGGAGACCTCATTGCTGAAAGGAGGTTGTGGAGATAAGGGAGCTGGCCACCTCTCCAAAGTGACAGGGGACAGGACAAGAGGGAATAGCCTCAAGCTCTGCCAGGGAAGGTTCAGGCTGTACATCAGGAAAAAATATTTCACTGAAAGGGTTATTAGGGATGGGCAAAGGCTGCCCAAGGAGGTGGTAGAGTCACCTTCCCTGGAGGTGTTTAAAGGACGGGTGGCCGAAGTGCTGAGGGACGTGGTTTAGTGATTGATAGGAATGGTTGGACTCAATGATCCAATGGGTCTTTTCCAACCTGGTGATCCTATGAATATCAGAGACCTTGCTACTTAAACATATGGACTCACTGCCTATCTACAGTGCAGGATTCTGCCCCTTGTTTCCCTTGCATTTCTCAGGGAAGAGATTGGATATTGTTTTGGCTCGTAACAGTTAGCAGCTGAGCAACTCTTTTTCATCTGGTCTGTGGGCACACAAGCCTCCCTTATTTAGTAGAGTTTTGGATTTTTCCTGAACTTACCAGTGAGGTTTGCTTTGTTATTGCTTACAGCGGTTGTTACCTTGTCCCTGTTATCCATTGTGTTTTTTTACGGTCATTGAGTTTCCAACTTAGGTCTTAGAGCAGTCAAATCCTACTGTTGCGAGTTTTTCATTGGCTGACTGCCTCTGTAATTCCAGTCTCCATTGCTGTGTGGTGAGTGTCCTGTGTTTTTATGTCTTCTGTGTTAATAATCTTTACTGGGTTTTGATAAGAATATTCTTTTTCAAGTTCTTCTTGTTTACTCCTGTGACTAAAGTCTGGTAACTTCCTAGAATTAGGATCTCCATGGCTCATCTTTCTTTTGTCCTGGGTATCACCACTACTGGTCCTACAACTTAAGTGCTGAGGAGGAGAGGAGAAGCAAGCAGACAGCAGAGAATTTTGGGGTGCCGGTGAGGTAGTCAGGCTTTTTCTCATCATTGTGGGGCTGATGGTGAGGAGGAAGTTGAGTATGTCTAGAAGAGCAAAGTGTTCTTTGGCAACATAGTATTTACTTTTGGTTTGGCAGGCACTGTGTGGGCCACCTTGGGAATGGGAAGAGCATTTGAGATGAGCTGGGTAGTAGGGAGAAGGAGCATGGGGCAGACTTCTCACAGGTGTGAGTAATTCTCTTAATTTAATTACCCTGGGTGATAACAGCTGCAGCATCTGACATAAGAACTGCTGTGGAGCAAGTGAGTGGAAGAACATGGCAGTTAGGCAGAGCAAGTTGTCATGTAAGGTGCTGACATTGATCAGTGCAATGCTGGCTGTTGGCACTATTTTAGTTTTCTCATTGGTTTTCTTACAGATGGCCAAGTGGAACCTGGCAACTGTAGGATCATCCCAGGGAGCTGATGCTCTTGGAGTTTTTTCTGCTGAGGAAGCCTCCTGGTGGTCTGAAAGCTAAGTTGAGGGACGGGGGCAGGGGTGGGGTGTGACAGAGGGGAGAAGGCTGGGGATGGCAGGGTGGAGTTTTAAAAGTAGCCTAGGGGAGAGGGCTGTGCAGGAAATGTCCCCTTTGGGCATGGAGAGCAGGAGGGTGTTACTTCTCAGCCCAAAGCTAGCATGTTCCAGGTAGGGCCGTTCCAGCTTGTCTGTGCTGTGTGCTTTATATTCTGTTTCTCTTTCATGTTTCTTAAGCCTTGATGTCCCCTTTGCTTTAAAGGAATGCAGCATATGACTTGAGCAGCATCTCGAGGGTCTTGAATGCCTGTACTCATGGGTACAATGCCAATTAGGCACTGTTCTTCTTGCATCATAACCTAAGTGTGGATTGGCTTCACATTTTCAAAGTTTCTAGTCAGCCATCTTTTCCTGTGACCTTGCAGACTGTGTTGGTGGCCACAATCGCTAGTCTTATATTTTCAAGGATCCCTGTAGGCCTAAGATTTCTTCCATGCATCTTGTGTCTTTAGACATTTAAAAGGTGATCCTCTCACGTACATCATCCCAGTCTTGGCCACATACCATTGTAATGAGGGATCCTTTACAGCATGCCGGACATGCCTCGAGCACCATATCTAGCGTCCTGAATGCTTGTACTCATCAATGCACTGTCGATTGGGCACTGCTTTTCTTGCATCGTGCTCCTAAAGCCGGGATCGTTCTCGTGTTTTGGCACTGTGTTTTTCTCCTTGTTTTCCTTGCAGATGCTGAAGAGGAACCCAGTGACTGCAGGATTATTTCTGTTAGCTGATGTGATTTGAGCTGCTTTGGCCAAGGACAGCTTCATTCGTGGCCCTCTGAAAGCTAAGTTGAGGGACCAGATTTGGGAAGCGGGAGGCGGGTTGGGGATAGCAGGGAGGGGTTTTGAAGGTAGCCTAGGCTGTGCAGGGAGAGTCCTCTTTGGGCAGGTGAAGGCAGAGGGGCGTACTTCTCAGCCCAAACCCTGAATGGGCAGGGCAGTTCCAGCCTGTATCTGTTATCTAGTTTGTGTAGTCACTGTGCTGTGTCTGAAATTTTCTGCAGGTCTTGATGTCCTCTTTTGTACTCGAGGCATGCCGGATGTGCCTTGGGCACCATGTCTAGGGTCCCAAATGCTCGTACTGATCAAAGCAGTGTCGATGGGGCACTGCTTTTCTTTCTTCACATTTTTAAAGCGTGGATCGCTCTTGTGTTTTGGAAGCATCCGGTCAGTTGTCTTCTGCTGCAGCCTTGCAGCCGGCCTTATTATCCAGGATAGTTAGTCTTCCGTTTTGTTGGATCCCTGTTCTGGGATTTGTTCCATCCATCCTCTGCATCTTTAGGACTTTAAAAGGGTTTCTTGCCCGTTCATCTTGCCAGTTGCAGCCACATCTCTTTGGAACCATCTTTGCTTTTCCAGGGCTACCGTAGGTTCTTCCTCAGAGCCCTGTCTATTGCCTTGCCCATTGGCAAGCGTGGTCCAAGAGTCCTCCATGTTGCTGCAAATCTTCTTTTGTCCTCGGTTCACGACATCGGTCTTGTGTGTTAGTGTTCCGTGTGTATTTGTGTCCAGTTCAAGCTGCTCTGCCTGGTGCATGGAGGAGGTGATAAGAGTCAGCCAAGGTGTAGCGGCCCGGTTCTTATCTTAATGTTTTAATGTGACTAGACCATGCAGTCTAGGGGCATCCATTACTTTGGAGAGCTAGCAGCCCTAAGTGTGGTAGTTTCTGCTAGTCTCTGAAACCATGGAGGGGATGCAGAGAAGTACTGTAGGGAAGCTGCTATGATCAAATTCTGGCTTTTGTTAGAGTCTTCTCTGGAAGCGCCTTCACTGCAAGCTGCAGAAGAATGTCTAACAGAACGGTTTAGTATAGGGTACTGAATTGTGACTTACTTTTGCCTAATAAGGCGATTTGGGAAAAGAGAGTGTCTCCCGCAGGGAAGATGCTAGCATGGAATGCTGCTGTTTCTGAATGTCTTCTCTTAGAGTGCTTTCAGTGCAAAGCAAGGCTTGTAGAATGTTCAGTCTTGGCTTGTGTACAGTAACATCAGAATGGCGGTTAAAGTGTCACTTTGAAATTTCATACCGTTCAGCACAAGGACTGCGGGGAATCTGCTACAATCAAATGCTGGCTCTCAGTAGAGTCTTCTCCGGAAGTGCTTTCATTTCAAGCTGGTTAAGCTCGACTAACAGAACGTTTAATATAAGGTACTGAGTTGAGACTGAACTGCACCTCCGCCCTCTGTGGCCCGGCCCTTACCCTCTGCGGCCCGGCCCTTACCCTTGTCCGGTATTTTCCACACTTGCCCGGCCCGACTTGGGCCCATCCCGTCACAACTTGGGCCCTTGTCCCGTGCTCTCCGCCCTTGTCCGCCCCTCTTTGCCCTTGTCCGCCCCTCTTTGCCCTTGTCCGCCCCTCTTTGCCCTTGTCCGCCCCTCTTTGCCCTTGTCCGCCCCTCTTTGCCCTTGTCCGCCCCTCTTTGCCCTTGTCCGCCCCTCTTTGCCCTTGTCCGCCCCTCTTTGCCCTTGTCCGCCCCTCTTTGCCCTTGTCCGCCCCTCTTTGCCCTTGTCCGCCCCTCTTTGCCCTTGTCCGCCCCTCTTTGCCCTTGTCCGCCCCTCTTTGCCCTTGTCCGCCCCTCTTTGCCCTTGTCCGCCCCTCTTTGCCCTTGTCCGCCCCTCTTTGCCCTTGTCCGCCCCTCTTTGCCCTTGTCCGCCCCTCTTTGCCCTTGTCCGCCCCTCTTTGCCCTTGTCCGCCCCTCTTTCTTTGCCCTTGTCCGCCCCTCTTTCTTTGCCCTTGTCCGCCCCTCTTTCTTTGCCCTTGTCCGCCCCTCTTTCTTTGCCCTTGTCCGCCCCTCTTTGCCCTTGTCCGCCCCTCTTTGCCCTTGTCCGCCCCTCTTTGCCCTTGTCCGCCCCTCTTTGCCCTTGTCCGCCCCTCTTTGCCCTTGTCCGCCCCTCTTTGCCCTTGTCCGCCCCTCTTTGCCCTTGTCCGCCCCTCTTTGCCCTTGTCCGCCCCTCTTTGCCCTTGTCCGCCCCTCTTTGCCCTTGTCCGCCCCTCTTTGCCCTTGTCCGCCCCTCTTTGCCCTTGTCCGCCCCTCTTTGCCCTTGTCCGCCCCTCTTTGCCCTTGTCCGCCCCTCTTTGCCCTTGTCCGCCCCTCTTTGCCCTTGTCCGCCCCTCTTTGCCCTTGTCCGCCCCTCTTTGCCCTTGTCCGCCCCTCTTTGCCCTTGTCCGCCCCTCTTTGCCCTTGTCCGCCCCTCTTTGCCCTTGTCCGCCCCTCTTTGCCCTTGTCCGCCCCTCTTTGCCCTTGTCCGCCCCTCTTTGCCCTTGTCCGCCCCTCTTTGCCCTTGTCCGCCCCTCTTTGCCCTTGTCCGCCCCTCTTTGCCCTTGTCCGCCCCTCTTTGCCCTTGTCCGCCCCTCTTTGCCCTTGTCCGCCCCTCTTTGCCCTTGTCCGCCCCTCTTTGCCCTTGTCCGCCCCTCTTTGCCCTTGTCCGCCCCTCTTTGCCCTTGTCCGCCCCTCTTTGCCCTTGTCCGCCCCTCTTTGCCCTTGTCCGCCCCTCTTTGCCCTTGTCCGCCCCTCTTTGCCCTTGTCCGCCCCTCTTTGCCCTTGTCCGCCCCTCTTTGCCCTTGTCCGCCCCTCTTTGCCCTTGTCCGCCCCTCTTTGCCCTTGTCCGCCCCTCTTTGCCCTTGTCCGCCCCTCTTTGCCCTTGTCCGCCCCTCTTTGCCCTTGTCCGCCCCTCTTTGCCCTTGTCCGCCCCTCTTTGCCCTTGTCCGCCCCTCTTTGCCCTTGTCCGCCCCTCTTCTTTGCCCTTGTCCGCCCCTCTTCTTTGCCCTTGTCCGCCCCTCTTTCTTTGCCCTTGTCCGCCCCTCTTTGCCCTTGTCCGCCCCTCTTTGCCCTTGTCCGCCCCTCTTTGCCCTTGTCCGCCCCTCTTTGCCCTTGTCCGCCCCTCTTTGCCCTTGTCCGCCCCTCTTTGCCCTTGTCCGCCCCTCTTTGCCCTTGTCCGCCCCTCTTTGCCCTTGTCCGCCCCTCTTTGCCCTTGTCCGCCCCTCTTTGCCCTTGTCCGCCCCTCTTTGCCCTTGTCCGCCCCTCTTTGCCCTTGTCCGCCCCTCTTTGCCCTTGTCCGCCCCTCTTTGCCCTTGTCCGCCCCTCTTTGCCCTTGTCCGCCCCTCTTTGCCCTTGTCCGCCCCTCTTTGCCCTTGTCCGCCCCTCTTTGCCCTTGTCCGCCCCTCTTTGCCCTTGTCCGCCCCTCTTTGCCCTTGTCCGCCCCTCTTTGCCCTTGTCCGCCCCTCTTTGCCCTTGTCCGCCCCTCTTTGCCCTTGTCCGCCCCTCTTTGCCCTTGTCCGCCCCTCTTTGCCCTTGTCCGCCCCTCTTTGCCCTTGTCCGCCCCTCTTTGCCCTTGTCCGCCCCTCTTTGCCCTTGTCCGCCCCTCTTTGCCCTTGTCCGCCCCTCTTTGCCCTTGTCCGCCCCTCTTTGCCCTTGTCCGCCCCTCTTTGCCCTTGTCCGCCCCTCTTTGCCCTTGTCCGCCCCTCTTTGCCCTTGTCCGCCCCTCTTTGCCCTTGTCCGCCCCTCTTTGCCCTTGTCCGCCCCTCTTTGCCCTTGTCCGCCCCTCTTTGCCCTTGTCCGCCCCTCTTTGCCCTTGTCCGCCCCTCTTTGCCCTTGTCCGCCCCTCTTTGCCCTTGTCCGCCCCTCTTTGCCCTTGTCCGCCCCTCTTTGCCCTTGTCCGCCCCTCTTTGCCCTTGTCCGCCCCTCTTTGCCCTTGTCCGCCCCTCTTTGCCCTTGTCCGCCCCTCTTTGCCCTTGTCCGCCCCTCTTTGCCCTTGTCCGCCCCTCTTTGCCCTTGTCCGCCCCTCTTTGCCCTTGTCCGCCCCTCTTTGCCCTTGTCCGCCCCTCTTTGCCCTTGTCCGCCCCTCTTTGCCCTTGTCCGCCCCTCTTTGCCCTTGTCCGCCCCTCTTTGCCCTTGTCCGCCCCTCTTTGCCCTTGTCCGCCCCTCTTTGCCCTTGTCCGCCCCTCTTTGCCCTTGTCCGCCCCTCTTTGCCCTTGTCCGCCCCTCTTTGCCCTTGTCCGCCCCTCTTTGCCCTTGTCCGCCCCTCTTTGCCCTTGTCCGCCCCTCTTTGCCCTTGTCCGCCCCTCTTTGCCCTTGTCCGCCCCTCTTTGCCCTTGTCCGCCCCTCTTTGCCCTTGTCCGCCCCTCTTTGCCCTTGTCCGCCCCTCTTTGCCCTTGTCCGCCCCTCTTTGCCCTTGTCCGCCCCTCTTTGCCCTTGTCCGCCCCTCTTTGCCCTTGTCCGCCCCTCTTTGCCCTTGTCCGCCCCTCTTTGCCCTTGTCCGCCCCTCTTTGCCCTTGTCCGCCCCTCTTTGCCCTTGTCCGCCCCTCTTTGCCCTTGTCCGCCCCTCTTTGCCCTTGTCCGCCCCTCTTTGCCCTTGTCCGCCCCTCTTTGCCCTTGTCCGCCCCTCTTTGCCCTTGTCCGCCCCTCTTTGCCCTTGTCCGCCCCTCTTTGCCCTTGTCCGCCCCTCTTTGCCCTTGTCCGCCCCTCTTTGCCCTTGTCCGCCCCTCTTTGCCCTTGTCCGCCCCTCTTTGCCCTTGTCCGCCCCTCTTTGCCCTTGTCCGCCCCTCTTTGCCCTTGTCCGCCCCTCTTTGCCCTTGTCCGCCCCTCTTTGCCCTTGTCCGCCCCTCTTTGCCCTTGTCCGCCCCTCTTTGCCCTTGTCCGCCCCTCTTTGCCCTTGTCCGCCCCTCTTTGCCCTTGTCCGCCCCTCTTTGCCCTTGTCCGCCCCTCTTTGCCCTTGTCCGCCCCTCTTTGCCCTTGTCCGCCCCTCTTTGCCCTTGTCCGCCCCTCTTTGCCCTTGTCCGCCCCTCTTTGCCCTTGTCCGCCCCTCTTTGCCCTTGTCCGCCCCTCTTTGCCCTTGTCCGCCCCTCTTTGCCCTTGTCCGCCCCTCTTTGCCCTTGTCCGCCCCTCTTTGCCCTTGTCCGCCCCTCTTTGCCCTTGTCCGCCCCTCTTTGCCCTTGTCCGCCCCTCTTTGCCCTTGTCCGCCCCTCTTTGCCCTTGTCCGCCCCTCTTTGCCCTTGTCCGCCCCTCTTTGCCCTTGTCCGCCCCTCTTTGCCCTTGTCCGCCCCTCTTTGCCCTTGTCCGCCCCTCTTTGCCCTTGTCCGCCCCTCTTTGCCCTTGTCCGCCCCTCTTTGCCCTTGTCCGCCCCTCTTTGCCCTTGTCCGCCCCTCTTTGCCCTTGTCCGCCCCTCTTTGCCCTTGTCCGCCCCTCTTTGCCCTTGTCCGCCCCTCTTTGCCCTTGTCCGCCCCTCTTTGCCCTTGTCCGCCCCTCTTTGCCCTTGTCCGCCCCTCTTTGCCCTTGTCCGCCCCTCTTTGCCCTTGTCCGCCCCTCTTTGCCCTTGTCCGCCCCTCTTTGCCCTTGTCCGCCCCTCTTTGCCCTTGTCCGCCCCTCTTTGCCCTTGTCCGCCCCTCTTTGCCCTTGTCCGCCCCTCTTTGCCCTTGTCCGCCCCTCTTTGCCCTTGTCCGCCCCTCTTTGCCCTTGTCCGCCCCTCTTTGCCCTTGTCCGCCCCTCTTTGCCCTTGTCCGCCCCTCTTTGCCCTTGTCCGCCCCTCTTTGCCCTTGTCCGCCCCTCTTTGCCCTTGTCCGCCCCTCTTTGCCCTTGTCCGCCCCTCTTTGCCCTTGTCCGCCCCTCTTTGCCCTTGTCCGCCCCTCTTTGCCCTTGTCCGCCCCTCTTTGCCCTTGTCCGCCCCTCTTTGCCCTTGTCCGCCCCTCTTTGCCCTTGTCCGCCCCTCTTTGCCCTTGTCCGCCCCTCTTTGCCCTTGTCCGCCCCTCTTTGCCCTTGTCCGCCCCTCTTTGCCCTTGTCCGCCCCTCTTTGCCCTTGTCCGCCCCTCTTTGCCCTTGTCCGCCCCTCTTTGCCCTTGTCCGCCCCTCTTTGCCCTTGTCCGCCCCTCTTTGCCCTTGTCCGCCCCTCTTTGCCCTTGTCCGCCCCTCTTTGCCCTTGTCCGCCCCTCTTTGCCCTTGTCCGCCCCTCTTTGCCCTTGTCCGCCCCTCTTTGCCCTTGTCCGCCCCTCTTTGCCCTTGTCCGCCCCTCTTTGCCCTTGTCCGCCCCTCTTTGCCCTTGTCCGCCCCTCTTTGCCCTTGTCCGCCCCTCTTTGCCCTTGTCCGCCCCTCTTTGCCCTTGTCCGCCCCTCTTTGCCCTTGTCCGCCCCTCTTTGCCCTTGTCCGCCCCTCTTTGCCCTTGTCCGCCCCTCTTTGCCCTTGTCCGCCCCTCTTTGCCCTTGTCCGCCCCTCTTTGCCCTTGTCCGCCCCTCTTTGCCCTTGTCCGCCCCTCTTTGCCCTTGTCCGCCCCTCTTTGCCCTTGTCCGCCCCTCTTTGCCCTTGTCCGCCCCTCTTTGCCCTTGTCCGCCCCTCTTTGCCCTTGTCCGCCCCTCTTTGCCCTTGTCCGCCCCTCTTTGCCCTTGTCCGCCCCTCTTTGCCCTTGTCCGCCCCTCTTTGCCCTTGTCCGCCCCTCTTTGCCCTTGTCCGCCCCTCTTTGCCCTTGTCCGCCCCTCTTTGCCCTTGTCCGCCCCTCTTTGCCCTTGTCCGCCCCTCTTTGCCCTTGTCCGCCCCTCTTTGCCCTTGTCCGCCCCTCTTTGCCCTTGTCCGCCCCTCTTTGCCCTTGTCCGCCCCTCTTTGCCCTTGTCCGCCCCTCTTTGCCCTTGTCCGCCCCTCTTTGCCCTTGTCCGCCCCTCTTTGCCCTTGTCCGCCCCTCTTTGCCCTTGTCCGCCCCTCTTTGCCCTTGTCCGCCCCTCTTTGCCCTTGTCCGCCCCTCTTTGCCCTTGTCCGCCCCTCTTTGCCCTTGTCCGCCCCTCTTTGCCCTTGTCCGCCCCTCTTTGCCCTTGTCCGCCCCTCTTTGCCCTTGTCCGCCCCTCTTTGCCCTTGTCCGCCCCTCTTTGCCCTTGTCCGCCCCTCTTTGCCCTTGTCCGCCCCTCTTTGCCCTTGTCCGCCCCTCTTTGCCCTTGTCCGCCCCTCTTTGCCCTTGTCCGCCCCTCTTTGCCCTTGTCCGCCCCTCTTTGCCCTTGTCCGCCCCTCTTTGCCCTTGTCCGCCCCTCTTTGCCCTTGTCCGCCCCTCTTTGCCCTTGTCCGCCCCTCTTTGCCCTTGTCCGCCCCTCTTTGCCCTTGTCCGCCCCTCTTTGCCCTTGTCCGCCCCTCTTTGCCCTTGTCCGCCCCTCTTTGCCCTTGTCCGCCCCTCTTTGCCCTTGTCCGCCCCTCTTTGCCCTTGTCCGCCCCTCTTTGCCCTTGTCCGCCCCTCTTTGCCCTTGTCCGCCCCTCTTTGCCCTTGTCCGCCCCTCTTTGCCCTTGTCCGCCCCTCTTTGCCCTTGTCCGCCCCTCTTTGCCCTTGTCCGCCCCTCTTTGCCCTTGTCCGCCCCTCTTTGCCCTTGTCCGCCCCTCTTTGCCCTTGTCCGCCCCTCTTTGCCCTTGTCCGCCCCTCTTTGCCCTTGTCCGCCCCTCTTTGCCCTTGTCCGCCCCTCTTTGCCCTTGTCCGCCCCTCTTTGCCCTTGTCCGCCCCTCTTTGCCCTTGTCCGCCCCTCTTTGCCCTTGTCCGCCCCTCTTTGCCCTTGTCCGCCCCTCTTTGCCCTTGTCCGCCCCTCTTTGCCCTTGTCCGCCCCTCTTTGCCCTTGTCCGCCCCTCTTTGCCCTTGTCCGCCCCTCTTTGCCCTTGTCCGCCCCTCTTTGCCCTTGTCCGCCCCTCTTTGCCCTTGTCCGCCCCTCTTTGCCCTTGTCCGCCCCTCTTTGCCCTTGTCCGCCCCTCTTTGCCCTTGTCCGCCCCTCTTTGCCCTTGTCCGCCCCTCTTTGCCCTTGTCCGCCCCTCTTTGCCCTTGTCCGCCCCTCTTTGCCCTTGTCCGCCCCTCTTTGCCCTTGTCCGCCCCTCTTTGCCCTTGTCCGCCCCTCTTTGCCCTTGTCCGCCCCTCTTTGCCCTTGTCCGCCCCTCTTTGCCCTTGTCCGCCCCTCTTTGCCCTTGTCCGCCCCTCTTTGCCCTTGTCCGCCCCTCTTTGCCCTTGTCCGCCCCTCTTTGCCCTTGTCCGCCCCTCTTTGCCCTTGTCCGCCCCTCTTTGCCCTTGTCCGCCCCTCTTTGCCCTTGTCCGCCCCTCTTTGCCCTTGTCCGCCCCTCTTTGCCCTTGTCCGCCCCTCTTTGCCCTTGTCCGCCCCTCTTTGCCCTTGTCCGCCCCTCTTTGCCCTTGTCCGCCCCTCTTTGCCCTTGTCCGCCCCTCTTTGCCCTTGTCCGCCCCTCTTTGCCCTTGTCCGCCCCTCTTTGCCCTTGTCCGCCCCTCTTTGCCCTTGTCCGCCCCTCTTTGCCCTTGTCCGCCCCTCTTTGCCCTTGTCCGCCCCTCTTTGCCCTTGTCCGCCCCTCTTTGCCCTTGTCCGCCCCTCTTTGCCCTTGTCCGCCCCTCTTTGCCCTTGTCCGCCCCTCTTTGCCCTTGTCCGCCCCTCTTTGCCCTTGTCCGCCCCTCTTTGCCCTTGTCCGCCCCTCTTTGCCCTTGTCCGCCCCTCTTTGCCCTTGTCCGCCCCTCTTTGCCCTTGTCCGCCCCTCTTTGCCCTTGTCCGCCCCTCTTTGCCCTTGTCCGCCCCTCTTTGCCCTTGTCCGCCCCTCTTTGCCCTTGTCCGCCCCTCTTTGCCCTTGTCCGCCCCTCTTTGCCCTTGTCCGCCCCTCTTTGCCCTTGTCCGCCCCTCTTTGCCCTTGTCCGCCCCTCTTTGCCCTTGTCCGCCCCTCTTTGCCCTTGTCCGCCCCTCTTTGCCCTTGTCCGCCCCTCTTTGCCCTTGTCCGCCCCTCTTTGCCCTTGTCCGCCCCTCTTTGCCCTTGTCCGCCCCTCTTTGCCCTTGTCCGCCCCTCTTTGCCCTTGTCCGCCCCTCTTTGCCCTTGTCCGCCCCTCTTTGCCCTTGTCCGCCCCTCTTTGCCCTTGTCCGCCCCTCTTTGCCCTTGTCCGCCCCTCTTTGCCCTTGTCCGCCCCTCTTTGCCCTTGTCCGCCCCTCTTTGCCCTTGTCCGCCCCTCTTTGCCCTTGTCCGCCCCTCTTTGCCCTTGTCCGCCCCTCTTTGCCCTTGTCCGCCCCTCTTTGCCCTTGTCCGCCCCTCTTTGCCCTTGTCCGCCCCTCTTTGCCCTTGTCCGCCCCTCTTTGCCCTTGTCCGCCCCTCTTTGCCCTTGTCCGCCCCTCTTTGCCCTTGTCCGCCCCTCTTTGCCCTTGTCCGCCCCTCTTTGCCCTTGTCCGCCCCTCTTTGCCCTTGTCCGCCCCTCTTTGCCCTTGTCCGCCCCTCTTTGCCCTTGTCCGCCCCTCTTTGCCCTTGTCCGCCCCTCTTTGCCCTTGTCCGCCCCTCTTTGCCCTTGTCCGCCCCTCTTTGCCCTTGTCCGCCCCTCTTTGCCCTTGTCCGCCCCTCTTTGCCCTTGTCCGCCCCTCTTTGCCCTTGTCCGCCCCTCTTTGCCCTTGTCCGCCCCTCTTTGCCCTTGTCCGCCCCTCTTTGCCCTTGTCCGCCCCTCTTTGCCCTTGTCCGCCCCTCTTTGCCCTTGTCCGCCCCTCTTTGCCCTTGTCCGCCCCTCTTTGCCCTTGTCCGCCCCTCTTTGCCCTTGTCCGCCCCTCTTTGCCCTTGTCCGCCCCTCTTTGCCCTTGTCCGCCCCTCTTTGCCCTTGTCCGCCCCTCTTTGCCCTTGTCCGCCCCTCTTTGCCCTTGTCCGCCCCTCTTTGCCCTTGTCCGCCCCTCTTTGCCCTTGTCCGCCCCTCTTTGCCCTTGTCCGCCCCTCTTTGCCCTTGTCCGCCCCTCTTTGCCCTTGTCCGCCCCTCTTTGCCCTTGTCCGCCCCTCTTTGCCCTTGTCCGCCCCTCTTTGCCCTTGTCCGCCCCTCTTTGCCCTTGTCCGCCCCTCTTTGCCCTTGTCCGCCCCTCTTTGCCCTTGTCCGCCCCTCTTTGCCCTTGTCCGCCCCTCTTTGCCCTTGTCCGCCCCTCTTTGCCCTTGTCCGCCCCTCTTTGCCCTTGTCCGCCCCTCTTTGCCCTTGTCCGCCCCTCTTTGCCCTTGTCCGCCCCTCTTTGCCCTTGTCCGCCCCTCTTTGCCCTTGTCCGCCCCTCTTTGCCCTTGTCCGCCCCTCTTTGCCCTTGTCCGCCCCTCTTTGCCCTTGTCCGCCCCTCTTTGCCCTTGTCCGCCCCTCTTTGCCCTTGTCCGCCCCTCTTTGCCCTTGTCCGCCCCTCTTTGCCCTTGTCCGCCCCTCTTTGCCCTTGTCCGCCCCTCTTTGCCCTTGTCCGCCCCTCTTTGCCCTTGTCCGCCCCTCTTTGCCCTTGTCCGCCCCTCTTTGCCCTTGTCCGCCCCTCTTTGCCCTTGTCCGCCCCTCTTTGCCCTTGTCCGCCCCTCTTTGCCCTTGTCCGCCCCTCTTTGCCCTTGTCCGCCCCTCTTTGCCCTTGTCCGCCCCTCTTTGCCCTTGTCCGCCCCTCTTTGCCCTTGTCCGCCCCTCTTTGCCCTTGTCCGCCCCTCTTTGCCCTTGTCCGCCCCTCTTTGCCCTTGTCCGCCCCTCTTTGCCCTTGTCCGCCCCTCTTTGCCCTTGTCCGCCCCTCTTTGCCCTTGTCCGCCCCTCTTTGCCCTTGTCCGCCCCTCTTTGCCCTTGTCCGCCCCTCTTTGCCCTTGTCCGCCCCTCTTTGCCCTTGTCCGCCCCTCTTTGCCCTTGTCCGCCCCTCTTTGCCCTTGTCCGCCCCTCTTTGCCCTTGTCCGCCCCTCTTTGCCCTTGTCCGCCCCTCTTTGCCCTTGTCCGCCCCTCTTTGCCCTTGTCCGCCCCTCTTTGCCCTTGTCCGCCCCTCTTTGCCCTTGTCCGCCCCTCTTTGCCCTTGTCCGCCCCTCTTTGCCCTTGTCCGCCCCTCTTTGCCCTTGTCCGCCCCTCTTTGCCCTTGTCCGCCCCTCTTTGCCCTTGTCCGCCCCTCTTTGCCCTTGTCCGCCCCTCTTTGCCCTTGTCCGCCCCTCTTTGCCCTTGTCCGCCCCTCTTTGCCCTTGTCCGCCCCTCTTTGCCCTTGTCCGCCCCTCTTTGCCCTTGTCCGCCCCTCTTTGCCCTTGTCCGCCCCTCTTTGCCCTTGTCCGCCCCTCTTTGCCCTTGTCCGCCCCTCTTTGCCCTTGTCCGCCCCTCTTTGCCCTTGTCCGCCCCTCTTTGCCCTTGTCCGCCCCTCTTTGCCCTTGTCCGCCCCTCTTTGCCCTTGTCCGCCCCTCTTTGCCCTTGTCCGCCCCTCTTTGCCCTTGTCCGCCCCTCTTTGCCCTTGTCCGCCCCTCTTTGCCCTTGTCCGCCCCTCTTTGCCCTTGTCCGCCCCTCTTTGCCCTTGTCCGCCCCTCTTTGCCCTTGTCCGCCCCTCTTTGCCCTTGTCCGCCCCTCTTTGCCCTTGTCCGCCCCTCTTTGCCCTTGTCCGCCCCTCTTTGCCCTTGTCCGCCCCTCTTTGCCCTTGTCCGCCCCTCTTTGCCCTTGTCCGCCCCTCTTTGCCCTTGTCCGCCCCTCTTTGCCCTTGTCCGCCCCTCTTTGCCCTTGTCCGCCCCTCTTTGCCCTTGTCCGCCCCTCTTTGCCCTTGTCCGCCCCTCTTTGCCCTTGTCCGCCCCTCTTTGCCCTTGTCCGCCCCTCTTTGCCCTTGTCCGCCCCTCTTTGCCCTTGTCCGCCCCTCTTTGCCCTTGTCCGCCCCTCTTTGCCCTTGTCCGCCCCTCTTTGCCCTTGTCCGCCCCTCTTTGCCCTTGTCCGCCCCTCTTTGCCCTTGTCCGCCCCTCTTTGCCCTTGTCCGCCCCTCTTTGCCCTTGTCCGCCCCTCTTTGCCCTTGTCCGCCCCTCTTTGCCCTTGTCCGCCCCTCTTTGCCCTTGTCCGCCCCTCTTTGCCCTTGTCCGCCCCTCTTTGCCCTTGTCCGCCCCTCTTTGCCCTTGTCCGCCCCTCTTTGCCCTTGTCCGCCCCTCTTTGCCCTTGTCCGCCCCTCTTTGCCCTTGTCCGCCCCTCTTTGCCCTTGTCCGCCCCTCTTTGCCCTTGTCCGCCCCTCTTTGCCCTTGTCCGCCCCTCTTTGCCCTTGTCCGCCCCTCTTTGCCCTTGTCCGCCCCTCTTTGCCCTTGTCCGCCCCTCTTTGCCCTTGTCCGCCCCTCTTTGCCCTTGTCCGCCCCTCTTTGCCCTTGTCCGCCCCTCTTTGCCCTTGTCCGCCCCTCTTTGCCCTTGTCCGCCCCTCTTTGCCCTTGTCCGCCCCTCTTTGCCCTTGTCCGCCCCTCTTTGCCCTTGTCCGCCCCTCTTTGCCCTTGTCCGCCCCTCTTTGCCCTTGTCCGCCCCTCTTTGCCCTTGTCCGCCCCTCTTTGCCCTTGTCCGCCCCTCTTTGCCCTTGTCCGCCCCTCTTTGCCCTTGTCCGCCCCTCTTTGCCCTTGTCCGCCCCTCTTTGCCCTTGTCCGCCCCTCTTTGCCCTTGTCCGCCCCTCTTTGCCCTTGTCCGCCCCTCTTTGCCCTTGTCCGCCCCTCTTTGCCCTTGTCCGCCCCTCTTTGCCCTTGTCCGCCCCTCTTTGCCCTTGTCCGCCCCTCTTTGCCCTTGTCCGCCCCTCTTTGCCCTTGTCCGCCCCTCTTTGCCCTTGTCCGCCCCTCTTTGCCCTTGTCCGCCCCTCTTTGCCCTTGTCCGCCCCTCTTTGCCCTTGTCCGCCCCTCTTTGCCCTTGTCCGCCCCTCTTTGCCCTTGTCCGCCCCTCTTTGCCCTTGTCCGCCCCTCTTTGCCCTTGTCCGCCCCTCTTTGCCCTTGTCCGCCCCTCTTTGCCCTTGTCCGCCCCTCTTTGCCCTTGTCCGCCCCTCTTTGCCCTTGTCCGCCCCTCTTTGCCCTTGTCCGCCCCTCTTTGCCCTTGTCCGCCCCTCTTTGCCCTTGTCCGCCCCTCTTTGCCCTTGTCCGCCCCTCTTTGCCCTTGTCCGCCCCTCTTTGCCCTTGTCCGCCCCTCTTTGCCCTTGTCCGCCCCTCTTTGCCCTTGTCCGCCCCTCTTTGCCCTTGTCCGCCCCTCTTTGCCCTTGTCCGCCCCTCTTTGCCCTTGTCCGCCCCTCTTTGCCCTTGTCCGCCCCTCTTTGCCCTTGTCCGCCCCTCTTTGCCCTTGTCCGCCCCTCTTTGCCCTTGTCCGCCCCTCTTTGCCCTTGTCCGCCCCTCTTTGCCCTTGTCCGCCCCTCTTTGCCCTTGTCCGCCCCTCTTTGCCCTTGTCCGCCCCTCTTTGCCCTTGTCCGCCCCTCTTTGCCCTTGTCCGCCCCTCTTTGCCCTTGTCCGCCCCTCTTTGCCCTTGTCCGCCCCTCTTTGCCCTTGTCCGCCCCTCTTTGCCCTTGTCCGCCCCTCTTTGCCCTTGTCCGCCCCTCTTTGCCCTTGTCCGCCCCTCTTTGCCCTTGTCCGCCCCTCTTTGCCCTTGTCCGCCCCTCTTTGCCCTTGTCCGCCCCTCTTTGCCCTTGTCCGCCCCTCTTTGCCCTTGTCCGCCCCTCTTTGCCCTTGTCCGCCCCTCTTTGCCCTTGTCCGCCCCTCTTTGCCCTTGTCCGCCCCTCTTTGCCCTTGTCCGCCCCTCTTTGCCCTTGTCCGCCCCTCTTTGCCCTTGTCCGCCCCTCTTTGCCCTTGTCCGCCCCTCTTTGCCCTTGTCCGCCCCTCTTTGCCCTTGTCCGCCCCTCTTTGCCCTTGTCCGCCCCTCTTTGCCCTTGTCCGCCCCTCTTTGCCCTTGTCCGCCCCTCTTTGCCCTTGTCCGCCCCTCTTTGCCCTTGTCCGCCCCTCTTTGCCCTTGTCCGCCCCTCTTTGCCCTTGTCCGCCCCTCTTTGCCCTTGTCCGCCCCTCTTTGCCCTTGTCCGCCCCTCTTTGCCCTTGTCCGCCCCTCTTTGCCCTTGTCCGCCCCTCTTTGCCCTTGTCCGCCCCTCTTTGCCCTTGTCCGCCCCTCTTTGCCCTTGTCCGCCCCTCTTTGCCCTTGTCCGCCCCTCTTTGCCCTTGTCCGCCCCTCTTTGCCCTTGTCCGCCCCTCTTTGCCCTTGTCCGCCCCTCTTTGCCCTTGTCCGCCCCTCTTTGCCCTTGTCCGCCCCTCTTTGCCCTTGTCCGCCCCTCTTTGCCCTTGTCCGCCCCTCTTTGCCCTTGTCCGCCCCTCTTTGCCCTTGTCCGCCCCTCTTTGCCCTTGTCCGCCCCTCTTTGCCCTTGTCCGCCCCTCTTTGCCCTTGTCCGCCCCTCTTTGCCCTTGTCCGCCCCTCTTTGCCCTTGTCCGCCCCTCTTTGCCCTTGTCCCATATTCTCCGCAATTCTCTGTCACTCTTTGAACTTGTCGGCCACTCCTTGCACTTGTCCGCCCATCTTTGGCATTGTTTTCCTGTCTTTTCCCTTGTCCTCCCATCATTGCGTTAGTCCGCCCCTGTTTTCACTTCTCCCGTATTATCAGCACTTCTCGGTCACTCTTTGCCCTTGTCCGCCCGTCTATGCCCTTGTTTGCCCCTCTATGCCCTTGTTTGCCCCTCTTTGCCCTTGTCCGCCCCTCTTTGCCCTTGTCCCGTACTCTCCGTACTTCTCCGCCCCTTCTTTGTCCCTGTCCGCCATTCTTTGCCCTTGTCCTCCCCTCTCTGCCCTTCTCCGCCCCTCTTTGCACTTGTCCCGTACTCTCCGTACTTCTCCGCCCCTTCTTTGTCCCTGTCCGCCCCTCTTTGCCCTTCTCCGCCCCTCTTTGCCCTTCTCCGCCCCTCTTTGCCCTTGTCCGCCACTCTTTTCCCTTGTCGGCCGCACTTTGTCCTTATAAGCCCCCTTTGCCCTTGTCCGCCGTCTTTGCCCTTGTCCGCCCCTCTTTGCCCTTGTGCACCCCTCTTTGCCCTTGTCCGCCCCTATTTGCCCATGTCCCATATTCTCCGCACTTCTCCGCACTTCTTACCATTTTCCGCCCCTCTTTGCACTTGTCCAGTATTCTCCACCCCTCTTTGCCCTTGTCCGCCCTCTTTGCCCTTGTCCCATATTCTCCGCAATTGTCCGCCCCTCTTTGCACTGGTCCAAACCTCTTTCCACTTGTCCGCCCCTCTTTGCCCTTTTCCACCCCTCTTTGCCCTTGTCAGCCCTCTTTGACCTTGTCCACCCCTCTTAGCCTGTGTCCGACACTCTTTTTCCTTTTCCCATATTCTCCGCGATTGTCCGCCCCTCTTTGACATTGTCCGCACCTCTGTGCCCTTTTCCGCCCCTCTTTGCAATTTTTCTGCCCTTCTTTGCCCTTGTCCGCCCCTCTTTGCCCTTGTCCGCCCCTCTTTGCCCTTGTCCGCCCCTCTTTGCCCTTGTCCGCCTCTCTTTGCCCTTGTCCGCCCCTCTTTGCCATTGTCCCGTATTCTCTGCCAATGTCCGCCCCTCTTTGCCCTTGTCCGCCCCTCTTTGCCCTTGTCCGCCCCTCTTTGCCCTTGTCCGCCCCTCTTTGCCCTTGTCCGCCCCTCTTTGTCCTTGTCCGCCACTCTTTGCCCATGTCCGGTATTCTCCGCACTTGTCCGCCCCTCTTTCAACTTGTCCGTCCCTCTTTGCCCTTGTCCAACCCTCTTTGCACTTTTGCTGAATTCTCCGCCCTTGTCCGCCCCTCTTTGCCCTTGTCCGCCCCTCTTTGCCCTTGTCCGCCTCTCTTTGCCCTTGTCCGCCTCTCTTTGCCCTTGTCCGCCTCTCTTTGCCCTTGTCCGCCTCTCTTTGCCCTTGTCCGCCTCTCTTTGCCCTTGTCCGCCTCTCTTTGCCCTTGTCCGCCCCTCTTTGCCCTTGTCCGCCCCTCTTTGCCCTTGTCCGCCCCTCTTTGCCCTTGTCCGCCCCTCTTTGCCCTTGTCCGCCCCTCTTTGCCCTTGTCCGCCCCTCTTTGCCCTTGTCCGCCCCTCTTTGCCCTTGTCCGCCCCTCTTTGCCCTTGTCCGCCCCTCTTTGCCCTTGTCCGCCCCTCTTTGCCCTTGTCCGCCCCTCTTTGCCCTTGTCCGCCCCTCTTTGCCCTTGTCCGCCCCTCTTTGCCCTTGTCCGCCCCTCTTTGCCCTTGTCCGCCCCTCTTTGCCCTTGTCCGCCCCTCTTTGCCCTTGTCCGCCCCTCTTTGCCCTTGTCCGCCCCTCTTTGCCCTTGTCCGCCCCTCTTTGCCCTTGTCCGCCCCTCTTTGCCCTTGTCCGCCCCTCTTTGCCCTTGTCCGCCCCTCTTTGCCCTTGTCCGCCCCTCTTTGCCCTTGTCCCGTATTCTCCGCCATTGTCCGCCCCTCTTTGCCCTTGTCCGCCCCTCTTTGCCCTTGTCCGCCCCTCTTTGCCACTGTCCGCCCCTCTTTGCCACTGTCCGCCACTATTTGCCATTGTCCGCCCCACTTTGCCCTTGACCGGCACACTTTGCCATTGTCCCTTATTCTCCTCACTTGTCCGCCCCTCTTTGCTCTTGTCCCATATTCTCCGCACTTCTCCGCCCCTCTTTGCCCTTGTCCGCCCCTCTTTGCCCTTGTCCGCCCCTCTTTGCCCTTGTCCGCCCCTCTTTGCCCTTGTCCGCCCCTCTTTGCCCTTGTCCGCCCCTCTTTGCCCTTGTCCGCCCCTCTTTGCCCTTGTCCGCCCCTCTTTGCCCTTGTCCGAACCTCTTTGCCCTTGTCCGACCCTCTTTGCACTTGTCCGCCCCTCTTTGCCCTTGACGCGTATTCTCCGCAATTCTCCGCCCCTCTTTGCCCTTGTCCGGTATTCTCCGCACTTCTCCACCCCTCCTTGCACTTGTCTGCCCGTCTTTGCCCTTGTCTGCCCGTCTTGGCAATTGTCCACCCGTCTTTGCCCTTGTCCGACCATCTTTGCCCTTGTCCGACCCTGTTTACCCTTGTCCCGTATTCCCCGCACTTGTCCGCCCCTCTTTGCCCTTGTCCGCCCCTCTTTGCCCTTGTCCGCCCCTCTTTGCCCTTGTCCGCCCCTCTTTGCCCTTGTCCGCCCCTCTTTGCCCTTGTCCGCCCCTCTTTGCCCTTGTCCGCCCCTCTTTGCCCTTGTCCGCCCCTCTTTGCCCTTGTCCGCCCCTCTTTGCCCTTGTCCGCCCCTCTTTGCCCTTGTCCGCCCCTCTTTGCCCTTGTCCGCCCCTCTTTGCCCTTGTCCGCCCCTCTTTGCCCTTGTCCGCCCCTCTTTGCCCTTGTCCGCCCCTCTTTGCCCTTGTCCGCCCCTCTTTGCCCTTGTCCGCCCCTCTTTGCCCTTGTCCGCCCCTCTTTGCCCTTGTCCGCCCCTCTTTGCCCTTGTCCGCCCCTCTTTGCCCTTGTCCGCCCCTCTTTGCCCTTGTCCGCCCCTCTTTGCCCTTGTCCGCCCCTCTTTGCCCTTGTCCGCCCCTCTTTGCCCTTGTCCGCCCCTCTTTGCCCTTGTCCGCCCCTCTTTGCCCTTGTCCGCCCCTCTTTGCCCTTGTCCGCCCCTCTTTGCCCTTGTCCGCCCCTCTTTGCCCTTGTCCGCCCCTCTTTGCCCTTGTCCGCCCCTCTTTGCCCTTGTCCGCCCCTCTTTGCCCTTGTCCGCCCCTCTTTGCCCTTGTCCGCCCCTCTTTGCCCTTGTCCGCCCCTCTTTGCCCTTGTCCGCCCCTCTTTGCCCTTGTCCGCCCCTCTTTGCCCTTGTCCGCCCCTCTTTGCCCTTGTCCGCCCCTCTTTGCCCTTGTCCGCCCCTCTTTGCCCTTGTCCGCCCCTCTTTGCCCTTGTCCGCCCCTCTTTGCCCTTGTCCGCCCCTCTTTGCCCTTGTCCGCCCCTCTTTGCCCTTGTCCGCCCCTCTTTGCCCTTGTCCGCCCCTCTTTGCCCTTGTCCGCCCCTCTTTGCCCTTGTCCGCCCCTCTTTGCCCTTGTCCGCCCCTCTTTGCCCTTGTCCGCCCCTCTTTGCCCTTGTCCGCCCCTCTTTGCCCTTGTCCGCCCCTCTTTGCCCTTGTCCGCCCCTCTTTGCCCTTGTCCGCCCCTCTTTGCCCTTGTCCGCCCCTCTTTGCCCTTGTCCGCCCCTCTTTGCCCTTCTCCCGTATTCTACGCCCTTTTTCACCTGTCTTTGCCCTTGTCCCGTATTCTCCAAACTTATCTGCCCCTCTTAGCACTTTTCAAGTATTCTCTGCCCTTGTCCGCCCCTCTTTGCCCTTCTTCCGTATTCTCCAAAATTGTCCGCCCCTCTTTGCCCTTGTCCGCCCCTCTTTGCCCTTGTCCGCCCCTCTTTGCCCTTGTCCGCCCCTCTTTGCCCTTGTCCGCCCCTCTTTGCCCTTGTCCGCCCCTCTTTGCCCTTGTCCGCCCCTCTTTGCCCTTGTCCGCCCCTCTTTGCCCTTGTCCGCCCCTCTTTGCCCTTGTCCGCCCCTCTTTGCCCTTGTCCGCCCCTCTTTGCCCTTGTCCGCCCCTCTTTGCCCTTGTCCGCCCCTCTTTGCCCTTGTCCGCCCCTCTTTGCCCTTGTCCGCCCCTCTTTGCCCTTGTCCGCCCCTCTTTGCCCTTGTCCCGTATTCTACGCCCTTTTTCACCTGTCTTTGCCCTTGTCCCGTATTCTCCAAACTTATCTGCCCCTCTTAGCACTTTTCAAGTATTCTCTGCCCTTGTCCGCCCCTCTTTGCCCTTCTTCCGTATTCTCCAAAATTGTCCGCCCCTCTTTGCCGTTGTCCGCCCCTCTTTGCCGTTGTCCGCCCCTCTTTGCCCTTGTCCGCCCCTCTTTGCCCTTGTCCGCCCCTCTTTGCCCTTGTCCGCCCCTCTTTGCCCACGTCCGCCCCTCTTTGCCCACGTCCGCCCCTCTTTGCCCACGTCCGCCCCTCTTTGCCCACGTCCGCCCCTCTTTGCCCACGTCCGCCCCTCTTTGCCCACGTCCGCCCCTCTTTGCCCACGTCCGCCCCTCTTTGCCCACGTCCGCCCCTCTTTGCCCACGTCCGCCCCTCTTTGCCCACGTCCGCCCCTCTTTGCCCACGTCCGCCCCTCTTTGCCCACGTCCGCCCCTCTTTGCCCACGTCCGCCCCTCTTTGCCCACGTCCGCCCCTCTTTGCCCACGTCCGCCCCTCTTTGCCCACGTCCGCCCCTCTTTGCCCACGTCCGCCCCTCTTTGCCCACGTCCGCCCCTCTTTGCCCACGTCCGCCCCTCTTTGCCCACGTCCGCCCCTCTTTGCCCACGTCCGCCCCTCTTTGCCCACGTCCGCCCCTCTTTGCCCACGTCCGCCCCTCTTTGCCCACGTCCGCCCCTCTTTGCCCACGTCCGCCCCTCTTTGCCCACGTCCGCCCCTCTTTGCCCACGTCCGCCCCTCTTTGCCCACGTCCGCCCCTCTTTGCCCACGTCCGCCCCTCTTTGCCCACGTCCGCCCCTCTTTGCCCACGTCCGCCCCTCTTTGCCCACGTCCGCCCCTCTTTGCCCACGTCCGCCCCTCTTTGCCCACGTCCGCCCCTCTTTGCCCACGTCCGCCCCTCTTTGCCCACGTCCGCCCCTCTTTGCCCACGTCCGCCCCTCTTTGCCCACGTCCGCCCCTCTTTGCCCACGTCCGCCCCTCTTTGCCCACGTCCGCCCCTCTTTGCCCACGTCCGCCCCTCTTTGCCCACGTCCGCCCCTCTTTGCCCACGTCCGCCCCTCTTTGCCCACGTCCGCCCCTCTTTGCCCACGTCCGCCCCTCTTTGCCCACGTCCGCCCCTCTTTGCCCACGTCCGCCCCTCTTTGCCCACGTCCGCCCCTCTTTGCCCACGTCCGCCCCTCTTTGCCCACGTCCGCCCCTCTTTGCCCACGTCCGCCCCTCTTTGCCCACGTCCGCCCCTCTTTGCCCACGTCCGCCCCTCTTTGCCCACGTCCGCCCCTCTTTGCCCACGTCCGCCCCTCTTTGCCCACGTCCGCCCCTCTTTGCCCACGTCCGCCCCTCTTTGCCCACGTCCGCCCCTCTTTGCCCACGTCCGCCCCTCTTTGCCCACGTCCGCCCCTCTTTGCCCACGTCCGCCCCTCTTTGCCCACGTCCGCCCCTCTTTGCCCACGTCCGCCCCTCTTTGCCCACGTCCGCCCCTCTTTGCCCACGTCCGCCCCTCTTTGCCCACGTCCGCCCCTCTTTGCCCACGTCCGCCCCTCTTTGCCCACGTCCGCCCCTCTTTGCCCACGTCCCGTATTCTCCGCACTTGTCCGCCCCTCTTTGCCCACGTCCGCCCCTCTTTGCCCACGTCCGCCCCTCTTTGCCCACGTCCGCCCGTCTGTGCCCACGTGCGCCCGTCTGTGCCCTTGTCCGTACGTCTTTGCCCTTGTCCGGTATTCTCCGCAATTCTCTGCCCCTCTTTGCCCTTGTGCGCCCCTCTTTGCCCTTGTCTGACCCTCTTTGGCTTTGTCCGCCCCTCTTAGGCCTTGTCACATATTCCCCGCACTTCTCCGCACCTCTTTGAACTTGGCCCGTATTCTCCGCACTTTTCCGCCCCTCTTTGCCCTTGTCAGGCCCTATTTGGCCTTGTCCGCCCCTCTTTGCCCTTGTCCACCACTCTTTGCCGTTGTCCGACCCTCTTTCCCCTTGTCTGCCCCTCTTTACCCTTGTCCCCTATTCTCCGCACTTGTCCGCCTCTCTTTGCCCTTGTCCGCCTCTCTTTGCCCTTGTCCGCCCCTCTTTGCCCTTGTCCGCCCCTCTTTGCCCTTGTCCGCCCCTCTTTGCCCTTGTCCGCCCCTCTTTGCCCTTGTCCGCCCCTCTTTGCCCTTGTCCGCCCCTCTTTGCCCTTGTCTGCCCCTCTTTGCCCTTGTCTGCCCCTCTTTGCCCTTGTCCACCCCTCTTTGCCCTTCTCCGCCCATCTTTTCCTTTTTCGGGTGTTCTCCGCAATTGTCCGCCCCTCTATACCTTTGTCCGACCCTCTTTGCATTGTCCCGTATTCTCCGCAATTGTCTGCCTTGCTTTGCCCTTGTCCCTTATTCTCCGCACTTCTCCATCCCTTTTTGCCCTTGTGCGACCCTCTTTACCCTTGTCCACCCCTCTTTGATCTTGTCCGTCCATTTTTGAACTTGTCTTCCCCTCTTTGCCCTTGTCCCGTGTTCTCCGCACTTGTCCGCCCCTCTTTGCCCTTGTCCGCCCCTCTTTGCCCTTGTCCACCCCTCTTTGCCCTTTTCCGCCCCTCTTTGCCCTTGTCCGCCCCTCTTTGCCCTTGTCCGCCCCTCTTTGCCCTTGTCCGCCCCTCTTTGCCCTTTTCCGCCCCTCTTTGCCCTTGTCCGCCCCTCTTTGCCCTTGTCCGCCCCTCTTTGCCCTTGTCCGCCCCTCTTTGCCCTTGTCCGCCCCTCTTTGCCCTTTTCCGCCCCTCTTTGCCCTTGTCCGCCCCTCTTTGCCCTTTTCCGCCCCTCTTTGCCCTTTTCCGCCCCTCTTTGCCCTTTTCCGCCCCTCTTTGCCCTTTTCCGCCCCTCTTTGCCCTTTTCCGCCCCTCTTTGCCCTTTTCCGCCCCTCTTTGCCCTTTTCCGCCCCTCTTTGCCCTTTTCCGCCCCTCTTTGCCCTTTTCCGCCCCTCTTTGCCCTTTTCCGCCCCTCTTTGCCCTTTTCCGCCCCTCTTTGCCCTTTTCCGCCCCTCTTTGCCCTTTTCCGCCCCTCTTTGCCCTTTTCCGCCCCTCTTTGCCCTTTTCCGCCCCTCTTTGCCCTTTTCCGCCCCTCTTTGCCCTTTTCCGCCCCTCTTTGCCCTTTTCCGCCCCTCTTTGCCCTTTTCCGCCCCTCTTTGCCCTTTTCCGCCCCTCTTTGCCCTTTTCCGCCCCTCTTTGCCCTTTTCCGCCCCTCTTTGCCCTTTTCCGCCCCTCTTTGCCCTTTTCCGCCCCTCTTTGCCCTTTTCCGCCCCTCTTTGCCCTTTTCCGCCCCTCTTTGCCCTTTTCCGCCCCTCTTTGCCCTTTTCCGCCCCTCTTTGCCCTTTTCCGCCCCTCTTTGCCCTTTTCCGCCCCTCTTTGCCCTTTTCCGCCCCTCTTTGCACTTTTCGCGTATTCTCCGCACTTGTCCGCCCCTCTTGGCCCTTGTCCGCCCCTCTTGGCCCTTGTCCGCCCCTCTTGGCCCTTGTCCGCCCCTCTTGGCCCTTGTCCGCCCCTCTTGGCCCTTGTCCGCCCCTCTTTGCCTTTCTCGGGTATTCTCCGCAATTGTCCTCCCCTCTATGCCCTTGTCCGCCCCTCTTTGCCCTTTTCCCGTATTCTCCACTCTTGTCCACCCCTCTTTTCCCTTGTCCACACCTCTTTGCCCTTGTCCCGTATTCTCCGCACTTGTCCGTCCCTCTTTGCACTTGTCCGTCACTCTTTCCACTTTTCCCGTATTCTCCGAACTTGTCTGCTCCTTTTTGCCCTTTTCAGCCCCTCTTTGCACTTGTCCACCCCTCTTTGCACTTGTCCACACCTCTTTGCCCTTTTCCCGTATTCTCCGCACTTGTCCGCTCCTCTTTGCCATTTTCAGCCCATCTTTGCCCTTGTCCGCCCCTCTTTGCGCTTGTCCATCTCTCTTTGCCCTTGTCCAGTATTCTCCGCATTTGTCCGCCTTTCTTTGCCCTTGTCCGCCCTTCTTTGCCCTTGTCCCGTATTCTCCGCACTTCTCTGCCCCTCTTTGCACTTTTCCCGTATTCTCTGTACTTCTCTGCCCCTCTTTGCCCTTGTCCACCCGTCTTTGCACTTGTCACCTCCTCTTTGCACTTGTCTGCCCCTCTTTGACCTTGTCTGTCCCTTTTCCACTTGTCCGCTCCTCTCTGCCCTTGTCTACCCCTCTTAGTCCTTCTCCGCCCCTCTATGCACTTGTCCCGTATTCTCAGCTATTCTCCGCCCCTCTTTGACCTTCTCCTTCACTCTTTTTTCTTGTCCGCCCTTCTTTGCACTTGTCTGCCCCTCTTTGCCCTTGTCCCATATTCTCCGCACTTCTCCGCTCCTCTTTGCCCTTGTCCCGTATTCTCCGCACTTCTACGACTCTCTTTGCCCTTGTCCGCCCCTCTTTGCCATTGTCCGCCCCTCTTTGCCCTTGTCCCTTATTCTCCACTCTTATCCGCCCCTCTTTGCCCTTGTCCACCGCTCTTTGCCCTTGTCCACCCCTCTTTGCCCTTGTTCTGTATTCTCAACGCTTGTCCGCCACTCTTTGCCCTTGTCCCGTATTCTCCGCACTTGTCCGCCCCTCTTTGCCCTTGTCCGCCCCTCTTTGCCCTTGTCCGCCCCTCTTTCCTTTCTCGGGTATTCTCCGCAATTGTCCGCCCCTCTTTGCCCTTGTCCGCCCCTCTTTGCCCTTGTCCGCCCCTCTTTGCCCTTGTCCGCCCCTCTTTGCCCATGTCCGCCCCTCTTTGCCCTTGTCCGCCCCTCTTAGCCCTTGTCCGCCCCTCTTAGCCCTTGTCCGCCCCTCTTAGCCCTTGTCCGCCCCTCTTAGCCCTTGTCCGCCCCTCTTAGCACTTGTCCGCCCCTCTTTGCCCTTGTCCGCCCCTCTTTGCCTTTCTCGGGTATTCTCCGCAATTGTCCTCCCCTCTATGCCCTTGTCCGCCCCTCTTTGCCCTTTTCCCGTATTCTCCACTCTTGTCCGCTCCTCTTTTCCCTTGTCCACCCCTCTTTGCGCTTCTCACCTCCTCTTTGCACGTGTCTGCCCCTCTTTGACCTTGTCTGTCCCTTTACCACTTGTCCGCTCCTCTCTGCCCTTGTCTACCCCTCTTAGTCCTTGTCCGCCACTCTATGCACTTGTCCTGTATTCTCAGCAATTCTCCGCCCCTCTTTGCCCTTGTCCCGTATTCTCCGCACCTCTCCGCCCCTCTTTGCCCTTGTCCGCCCCTCTTTGCCCTTGTCCGCCCCTCTTTGCCCTTGTCCGCCCCTCTTTGCCCTTGTCCACCCCTCTTTGCACTTGTCCGCCCCTCTTTGCCCTTTTCCGCCCCACTTTGCCCTTGTCAGCACCTCTTTACACTTTTCCCGTATTCTCCGCACTTCTCCGCCCCTCTTTGCCCTTGTCCACCCCTCTTTGCGCTTGTCACCTCCTCTTTGCCCTTGTCCGCCCCTCTTTGCACTTGTCTTCCCCTCTTTGACCTTGTCTGTCCCTTTTCCACTTGTCCGCCCCTCTTAGTCCTTGTCTACCCCTCTTAGTCCTTGTCTACCCCTCTTAGTCCTTGTCTACCCCTCTTAGTCCTTGTCTTACCCTGTTTGCGCTTGTCACCTCCTCTTTGCCCTTGTCCGCCCCTCTTTGCACTTGTCTGCCCCTCTTTGACCTTGTCTGTCCCTTTTCCACTTGTCCACCCCTCTCTGCCCTTGTCTGCCCCTCTTAGTCCTTATCCGCCCCTCTATGCCCTTGTCCAGTATTCTCAGCAGTTCTCCGCCCCTCTTTGCCCTTGTCCCGTATTCTCAGCAATTCTCCGCCCCTCTTTGCCCTTGTCCGCCCCTCTTTGCCCTTGTCCGCCCCTCTTTGCCCTTGTCCGCCCCTCTTTGCCCTTGTCCGCCCCTCTTTGCCCTTGTCCGCCCCTCTTTGCCCTTGTCCGCCCCTCTTTGCCCTTGTCCGCCCCTCTTTGCCCTTGTCCGCCCCTCTTTGCCCTTGTCCGCCCCTCTTTGCCCTTGTCCGCCCCTCTTTGCCCTTGTCCGCCCCTCTTTGCCCTTGTCCGCCCCTCTTTGCCCTTGTCCGCCCCTCTTTGCCCTTGTCCGCCCCTCTTTGCCCTTGTCCGCCCCTCTTTGCCCTTGTCCGCCCCTCTTTGCCCTTGTCCGCCCCTCTTTGCCCTTGTCCGCCCCTCTTTGCCCTTGTCCGCCCCTCTTTGCCCACGTCCGCCCCTCTTTGCCCACGTCCGCCCCTCTTTGCCCACGTCCGCCCCTCTTTGCCCACGTCCGCCCCTCTTTGCCCACGTCCGCCCCTCTTTGCCCACGTCCGCCCCTCTTTGCCCACGTCCGCCCCTCTTTGCCCACGTCCGCCCCTCTTTGCCCACGTCCGCCCCTCTTTGCCCACGTCCGCCCCTCTTTGCCCACGTCCGCCCCTCTTTGCCCACGTCCGCCCCTCTTTGCCCACGTCCGCCCCTCTTTGCCCACGTCCCGTATTCTCCGCACTTGTCCGCCCCTCTTTGCCCACGTCCGCCCCTCTTTGCCCACGTCCGCCCCTCTTTGCCCACGTCCGCCCGTCTGTGCCCACGTGCGCCCGTCTGTGCCCTTGTCCGTACGTCTTTGCCCTTGTCCGGTATTCTCCGCAATTCTCTGCCCCTCTTTGCCCTTGTGCGCCCCTCTTTGCCCTTGTCTGACCCTCTTTGGCTTTGTCCGCCCCTCTTAGGCCTTGTCACATATTCCCCGCACTTCTCCGCACCTCTTTGCACTTGGCCCGTATTCTCCGCACTTTTCCGCCCCTCTTTGCCCTTGTCAGGCCCTATTTGGCCTTGTCCGCCCCTCTTTGCCCTTGTCCACCACTCTTTGCCGTTGTCCGACCCTCTTTCCCCTTGTCTGCCCCTCTTTACCCTTGTCCCCTATTCTCCGCACTTGTCCGCCTCTCTTTGCCCTTGTCCGCCCCTCTTTGCCCTTGTCCGCCCCTCTTTGCCCTTGTCCGCCCCTCTTTGCCCTTGTCCGCCCCTCTTTGCCCTTGTCCGCCCCTCTTTGCCCTTGTCTGCCCCTCTTTGCCCTTGTCTGCCCCTCTTTGCCCTTGTCCACCCCTCTTTGCCCTTCTCCGCCCATCTTTTCCTTTTTCGGGTGTTCTCCGCAATTGTCCGCCCCTCTATACCTTTGTCCGACCCTCTTTGCATTGTCCCGTATTCTCCGCAATTGTCTGCCTTGCTTTGCCCTTGTCCCTTATTCTCCGCACTTCTCCATCCCTTTTTGCCCTTGTGCGACCCTCTTTACCCTTGTCCACCCCTCTTTGATCTTGTCCGTCCATTTTTGAACTTGTCTTCCCCTCTTTGCCCTTGTCCCGTGTTCTCCGCACTTGTCCGCCCCTCTTTGCCCTTGTCCGCCCCTCTTTGCCCTTGTCCGCCCCTCTTTGCCCTTTTCCGCCCCTCTTTGCCCTTTTCCGCCCCTCTTTGCCCTTTTCCGCCCCTCTTTGCCCTTGTCCGCCCCTCTTTGCCCTTGTCCGCCCCTCTTTGCCCTTGTCCGCCCCTCTTTGCCCTTGTCCGCCCCTCTTTGCCCTTTTCCGCCCCTCTTTGCCCTTTTCCGCCCCTCTTTGCCCTTTTCCGCCCCTCTTTGCCCTTTTCCGCCCCTCTTTGCCCTTTTCCGCCCCTCTTTGCCCTTTTCCGCCCCTCTTTGCCCTTTTCCGCCCCTCTTTGCCCTTTTCCGCCCCTCTTTGCCCTTTTCCGCCCCTCTTTGCCCTTTTCCGCCCCTCTTTGCCCTTTTCCGCCCCTCTTTGCCCTTTTCCGCCCCTCTTTGCCCTTTTCCGCCCCTCTTTGCCCTTTTCCGCCCCTCTTTGCCCTTTTCCGCCCCTCTTTGCCCTTTTCCGCCCCTCTTTGCCCTTTTCCGCCCCTCTTTGCCCTTTTCCGCCCCTCTTTGCCCTTTTCCGCCCCTCTTTGCCCTTTTCCGCCCCTCTTTGCCCTTTTCTGCCCCTCTTTGCCCTTTTCCGCCCCTCTTTGCCCTTTTCCGCCCCTCTTTGCCCTTTTCCGCCCCTCTTTGCCCTTTTCCGCCCCTCTTTGCCCTTTTCCGCCCCTCTTTGCCCTTTTCCGCCCCTCTTTGCCCTTTTCCGCCCCTCTTTGCCCTTTTCCGCCCCTCTTTGCCCTTTTCCGCCCCTCTTTGCCCTTTTCCGCCCCTCTTTGCCCTTTTCCGCCCCTCTTTGCCCTTTTCCGCCCCTCTTTGCCCTTTTCCGCCCCTCTTTGCCCTTTTCCGCCCCTCTTTGCCCTTTTCCGCCCCTCTTTGCACTTTTCGCGTATTCTCCGCACTTGTCCGCCCCTCTTGGCCCTTGTCCGCCCCTCTTGGCCCTTGTCCGCCCCTCTTGGCCCTTGTCCGCCCCTCTTTGCCTTTCTCGGGTATTCTCCGCAATTGTCCTCCCCTCTATGCCCTTGTCCGCCCCTCTTTGCCCTTTTCCCGTATTCTCCACTCTTGTCCACCCCTCTTTTCCCTTGTCCACACCTCTTTGCCCTTGTCCCGTATTCTCCGCACTTGTCCGTCCCTCTTTGCACTTGTCCGTCACTCTTTCCACTTTTCCCGTATTCTCCGAACTTGTCTGCTCCTTTTTGCCCTTTTCAGCCCCTCTTTGCACTTGTCCACCCCTCTTTGCACTTGTCCACACCTCTTTGCCCTTTTCCCTTATTCTCCGCACTTGTCCGCTCCTCTTTGCCATTTTCAGCCCATCTTTGCCCTTGTCCGCCCCTCTTTGCGCTTGTCCATCTCTCTTTGCCCTTGTCCAGTATTCTCCGCATTTGTCCGCCTTTCTTTGCCCTTGTCCGCCCTTCTTTGCCCTTGTCCCGTATTCTCCGCACTTCTCTGCCCCTCTTTGCACTTTTCCCGTATTCTCTGTACTTCTCTGCCCCTCTTTGCCCTTGTCCACCCCTCTTTGCCCTTGTCCACCCGTCTTTGCACTTGTCACCTCCTCTTTGCACTTGTCTGCCCCTCTTTGACCTTGTCTGTCCCTTTTCCACTTGTCCGCTCCTCTCTGCCCTTGTCTACCCCTCTTAGTCCTTCTCCGCCCCTCTATGCACTTGTCCCGTATTCTCAGCTATTCTCCGCCCCTCTTTGACCTTCTCCTTCACTCTTTTTTCTTGTCCGCCCTTCTTTGCACTTGTCTGCCCCTCTTTGCCCTTGTCCCATATTCTCCGCACTTCTCCGCTCCTCTTTGCCCTTGTCCCGTATTCTCCGCACTTCTACGACTCTCTTTGCCCTTGTCCGCCCCTCTTTGCCATTGTCCGCCCCTCTTTGCCCTTGTCCCTTATTCTCCACTCTTATCCGCCCCTCTTTGCCCTTGTCCACCGCTCTTTGCCCTTGTCCACCCCTCTTTGCCCTTGTTCTGTATTCTCAACGCTTGTCCGCCACTCTTTGCCCTTGTCCCGTATTCTCCGCACTTGTCCGCCCCTCTTTGCCCTTGTCCGCCCCTCTTTGCCCTTGTCCGCCCCTCTTTGCCCATGTCCGCCCCTCTTAGCCCTTGTCCGCCCCTCTTAGCCCTTGTCCGCCCCTCTTAGCCCTTGTCCGCCCCTCTTAGCCCTTGTCCGCCCCTCTTAGCACTTGTCCGCCCCTCTTTGCCCTTGTCCGCCCCTCTTTGCCTTTCTCGGGTATTCTCCGCAATTGTCCTCCCCTCTATGCCCTTGTCCGCCCCTCTTTGCCCTTTTCCCGTATTCTCCACTCTTGTCCGCTCCTCTTTTCCCTTGTCCACCCCTCTTTGCGCTTCTCACCTCCTCTTTGCACGTGTCTGCCCCTCTTTGACCTTGTCTGTCCCTTTACCACTTGTCCGCTCCTCTCTGCCCTTGTCTACCCCTCTTAGTCCTTGTCCGCCACTCTATGCACTTGTCCTGTATTCTCAGCAATTCTCCGCCCCTCTTTGCCCTTGTCCCGTATTCTCCGCACCTCTCCGCCCCTCTTTGCCCTTGTCCGCCCCTCTTTGCCCTTGTCCGCCCCTCTTTGCCCTTGTCCGCCCCTCTTTGCCCTTGTCCACCCCTCTTTGCACTTGTCCGCCCCTCTTTGCCCTTTTCCGCCCCACTTTGCCCTTGTCAGCACCTCTTTACACTTTTCCCGTATTCTCCGCACTTCTCCGCCCCTCTTTGCCCTTGTCCACCCCTCTTTGCGCTTGTCACCTCCTCTTTGCCCTTGTCCGCCCCTCTTTGCACTTGTCTTCCCCTCTTTGACCTTGTCTGTCCCTTTTCCACTTGTCCGCCCCTCTTAGTCCTTGTCTACCCCTCTTAGTCCTTGTCTACCCCTCTTAGTCCTTGTCTACCCCTCTTAGTCCTTGTCTTACCCTGTTTGCGCTTGTCACCTCCTCTTTGCCCTTGTCCGCCCCTCTTTGCACTTGTCTGCCCCTCTTTGACCTTGTCTGTCCCTTTTCCACTTGTCCACCCCTCTCTGCCCTTGTCTGCCCCTCTTAGTCCTTATCCGCCCCTCTATGCCCTTGTCCAGTATTCTCAGCAGTTCTCCGCCCCTCTTTGCCCTTGTCCCGTATTCTCAGCAATTCTCCGCCCCTCTTTGCCCTTGTCCGCCCCTCTTTGCCCTTGTCCGCCCCTCTTTGCCCTTGTCCGCCCCTCTTTGCCCTTGTCCGCCCCTCTTTGCCCTTGTCCGCCCCTCTTTGCCCTTGTCCGCCCCTCTTTGCCCTTGTCCGCCCCTCTTTGCCCTTGTCCGCCCCTCTTTGCCCTTGTCCGCCCCTCTTTGCCCTTGTCCGCCCCTCTTTGCCCTTGTCCGCCCCTCTTTGCCCTTGTCCGCCCCTCTTTGCCCTTGTCCGCCCCTCTTTGCCCTTGTCCGCCCCTCTTTGCCCTTGTCCGCCCCTCTTTGCCCTTGTCCGCCCCTCTTTGCCCTTGTCCGCCCCTCTTTGCCCTTGTCCGCCCCTCTTTGCCCTTGTCCGCCCCTCTTTGCCCTTGTCCGCCCCTCTTTGCCCTTGTCCGCCCCTCTTTGCCCTTGTCCGCCCCTCTTTGCCCTTGTCCGCCCCTCTTTGCCCTTGTCCGCCCCTCTTTGCCCTTGTCCGCCCCTCTTTGCCCTTGTCCGCCCCTCTTTGCCCTTGTCCGCCCCTCTTTGCCCTTGTCCGCCCCTCTTTGCCCTTGTCCGCCCCTCTTTGCCCTTGTCCGCCCCTCTTTGCCCTTGTCCGCCCCTCTTTGCCCTTGTCCGCCCCTCTTTGCCCTTGTCCGCCCCTCTTTGCCCTTGTCCGCCCCTCTTTGCCCTTGTCCGCCCCTCTTTGCCCTTGTCCGCCCCTCTTTGCCCTTGTCCGCCCCTCTTTGCCCTTGTCCGCCCCTCTTTGCCCTTGTCCGCCCCTCTTTGCCCTTGTCCGCCCCTCTTTGCCCTTGTCCGCCCCTCTTTGCCCTTGTCCGCCCCTCTTTGCCCTTGTCCGCCCCTCTTTGCCCTTGTCCGCCCCTCTTTGCCCTTGTCCGCCCCTCTTTGCCCTTGTCCGCCCCTCTTTGCCCTTGTCCGCCCCTCTTTGCCCTTGTCCGCCCCTCTTTGCCCTTGTCCGCCCCTCTTTGCCCTTGTCCGCCCCTCTTTGCCCTTGTCCGCCCCTCTTTGCCCTTGTCCGCCCCTCTTTGCCCTTGTCCCCTATTTTCCGAACTTGTCCGCCCCTCTTTGCCCTTGTCCCCTATTTTCCGAACTTGTCCGCCCCTCTTTGCCGTTGTCCATCCCTCTTTGCTCTTGTCCGCGCCTCTTTGCCGTTGTCCATCCCTCTTTGCTCTTGTCCGCGCCTCTTTACACTTGTCCGCCCGTCTTTGAACTTATCCGCCCCTCTTTGCCCTTGTCCACCCCTCTTTGCCCTTGTCTCCCCTTCTTTGCCCTTGTCCGCCCCTCTTTGCCCTTTTCCGACCCTCTTTGCCCTTTTCCGCCCCACTTTGCCATTGTCCGCCCCACTTTGCAGTTTTCCGCTCCTCTTTGACCTTGTCCCGTATTCTCCGCACCTCTCTGCTCCCTTTGACCTAGTCCCGTATTCTCCGCAATTCTCCTCCCCTCTTTTCCCTTCTCCGCGCCTGTTTGCCCTTGTCCGCACCTCTTTGCCCTTGTCCGCACCTCTTTTCCCTTGTCCGTCACTCTTTCCCATTGTCCCATGTTCTCTGCAATTCTCCGCCCCTCTTTGCCCTTGTCCGCCCCTCTTTGCCCTTGTCCCGTATTCTGCACACTTCTCCGACCCTCTTTCACTTGTCCACACCTCTTTACCCTTGTCCGCCCTTCTTTGCCTTTGTACCGTATTCTCCGCAAATCTCCGCCACTTCTTTGCATTTGTCTGCCCCTCTTTGCCCTTGTCCACACCTCTTTGCCCTTGTCCAACCCCTTTGCCCCTATCCGCCCCTCTTTGCCCTTGTCCACCCCTCTTTGCCCTTGTACACCCCTCTTTGCGCTTCTGCGCACCTCTTTGCCCCTGTGCGCCCCTTCTTTGCCCTTGTCCGCCCCTCTTTGTCCTTGTCCGCCCCTCTTTGCCCTTGTCCCGAATTCTCCACAATTGCTCGCCCATCTGTGCCGTTGTCCATCCCTCTTTGCTCTTCTCCACCCCTCTTTCCCCTTGTCCATCCCTCTTTGCCCTTGTCCACCCCTCTTTGCCCCTGTTCGCCCCTCTTTGCCATTCTCCGCCCCTGTTTGCCCTTGTCTGCCCCTCTTTGCCCTTCTCCCTTATTCTTCTCACTTCTCCGCCACTCTTTGCCCTTGTCCACCCCTCTTTGCCCTTGTCCCGTATTGTCAGCCCCTCTTAGCCCTTGTCCGCCCCTCTTTGCCCTTTTCCGCCCCTCTTTGCCCTTTTCCGCCCCTCTTTGCACTTTTCCGCCCCTCTTTGCACTTTTCCGCCCCTCTTTGCCCTTTTCCGCCCCTCTTTGCCCTTTTCCGCCCCTCTTTGCACTTTTCGCGTATTCTCCGCACTTGTCCGCCCCTCTTGGCCCTTGTCCGCCCCTCTTGGCCCTTGTCCGCCCCTCTTGGCCCTTGTCCGCCCCTCTTGGCCCTTGTCCGCCCCTCTTTGCCTTTCTCGGGTATTCTCCGCAATTGTCCTCCCCTCTATGCCCTTGTCCGCCCCTCTTTGCCCTTTTCCCGTATTCTCCACTCTTGTCCACCCCTCTTTTCCCTTGTCCACACCTCTTTGCCCTTGTCCCGTATTCTCCGCACTTGTCCGTCCCTCTTTGCACTTGTCCGTCACTCTTTCCACTTTTCCCGTATTCTCCGAACTTGTCTGCTCCTTTTTGACCTTTTCAGCCCCTCTTTGCACTTGTCCACCCCTCTTTGCACTTGTCCACACCTCTTTGCCCTTTTCCCGTATTCTCCGCACTTGTCCGCTCCTCTTTGCCATTTTCAGCCCATCTTTGCCCTTGTCCGCCCCTCTTTGCGCTTGTCCATCTCTCTTTGCCCTTGTCCAGTATTCTCCGCATTTCTCCGCCTTTCTTTGCCCTTGTCCGCCCTTCTTTGCCCTTGTCCCGTATTCTCCGCACTTCTCTGCCCCTCTTTGCACTTTTCCCGTATTCTCTGTACTTCTCTGCCCCTCTTTGCCCTTGTCCACCCCTCTTTGCCCTTGTCCACCCGTCTTTGCACTTGTCACCTCCTCTTTGCACTTGTCTGCCCCTCTTTGACCTTGTCTGTCCCTTTTCCACTTGTCCGCTCCTCTCTGCCCTTGTCTACCCCTCTTAGTCCTTCTCCGCCCCTCTATGCACTTGTCCCGTATTCTCAGCTATTCTCCGCCCCTCTTTGACCTTCTCCTTCACTCTTTTTTCTTGTCCGCCCTTCTTTGCACTTGTCTGCCCCTCTTTGCCCTTGTCCCATATTCTCCGCACTTCTCCGCTCCTCTTTGCCCTTGTCCCGTATTCTCCGCACTTCTACGACTCTCTTTGCCCTTGTCCGCCCCTCTTTGCCATTGTCCGCCTCTCTTTGCCCTTGTCCCTTATTCTCCACTCTTATCCGCCCCTCTTTGCCCTTGTCCACCGCTCTTTGCCCTTGTCCACCCCTCTTTGCCCTTGTTCTGTATTCTCAACGCTTGTCCGCCACTCTTTGCCCTTGTCCCGTATTCTCCGCACTTGTCCGCCCCTCTTTGCCCTTGTCCGCCCCTCTTTGCCCTTGTCCGCCCCTCTTTCCCTTTCTCGGGTATTCTCCGCAATTGTCCGCCCCTCTTTGCCCTTGTCCGCCCCTCTTTGCCCATGTCCGCCCCTCTTTGCCCTTGTCCGCCCCTCTTAGCCCTTGTCCGCCCCTCTTAGCCCTTGTCCGCCCCTCTTAGCCCTTGTCCGCCCCTCTTAGCACTTGTCCGCCCCTCTTTGCCCTTGTCCGCCCCTCTTTGCCTTTCTCGGGTATTCTCCGCAATTGTCCTCCCCTCTATGCCCTTGTCCGCCCCTCTTTGCCCTTTTCCCGTATTCTCCACTCTTGTCCGCTCCTCTTTTCCCTTGTCCACCCCTCTTTGCGCTTCTCACCTCCTCTTTGCACGTGTCTGCCCCTCTTTGACCTTGTCTGTCCCTTTACCACTTGTCCGCTCCTCTCTGCCCTTGTCTACCCCTCTTAGTCCTTGTCCGCCACTCTATGCACTTGTCCTGTATTCTCAGCAATTCTCCGCCCCTCTTTGCCCTTGTCCCGTATTCTCCGCACCTCTCCGCCCCTCTTTGCCCTTGTCCGCCCCTCTTTGCCCTTGTCCGCCCCTCTTTGCCCTTGTCCACCCCTCTTTGCACTTGTCCGCCCCTCTTTGCCCTTTTCCGCCCCACTTTGCCCTTGTCAGCACCTCTTTACACTTTTCCCGTATTCTCCGCACTTCTCCGCCCCTCTTTGCCCTTGTCCACCCCTCTTTGCGCTTGTCACCTCCTCTTTGCCCTTGTCCGCCCCTCTTTGCACTTGTCTTCCCCTCTTTGACCTTGTCTGTCCCTTTTCCACTTGTCTACCCCTCTTAGTCCTTGTCTACCCCTCTTAGTCCTTGTCTACCCCTCTTAGTCCTTGTCTTACCCTGTTTGCGCTTGTCACCTCCTCTTTGCCCTTGTCCGCCCCTCTTTGCACTTGTCTGCCCCTCTTTGACCTTGTCTGTCCCTTTTCCACTTGTCCACCCCTCTCTGCCCTTGTCTGCCCCTCTTAGTCCTTATCCGCCCCTCTATGCACTTGTCCAGTATTCTCAGCAGTTCTCCGCCCCTCTTTGCCCTTGTCCCGTATTCTCAGCAATTCTCCGCCCCTCTTTGCCCTTGTCCGCCCCTCTTTGCCCTTGTCCGCCCCTCTTTGCCCTTGTCCGCCCCTCTTTGCCCTTGTCCGCCCCTCTTTGCCCTTGTCCGCCCCTCTTTGCCCTTGTCCGCCCCTCTTTGCCCTTGTCCGCCCCTCTTTGCCCTTGTCCGCCCCTCTTTGCCCTTGTCCGCCCCTCTTTGCCCTTGTCCGCCCCTCTTTGCCCTTGTCCGCCCCTCTTTGCCCTTGTCCGCCCCTCTTTGCCCTTGTCCGCCCCTCTTTGCCCTTGTCCGCCCCTCTTTGCCCTTGTCCGCCCCTCTTTGCCCTTGTCCGCCCCTCTTTGCCCTTGTCCGCCCCTCTTTGCCCTTGTCCGCCCCTCTTTGCCCTTGTCCGCCCCTCTTTGCCCTTGTCCGCCCCTCTTTGCCCTTGTCCGCCCCTCTTTGCCCTTGTCCGCCCCTCTTTGCCCTTGTCCGCCCCTCTTTGCCCTTGTCCGCCCCTCTTTGCCCTTGTCCGCCCCTCTTTGCCCTTGTCCGCCCCTCTTTGCCCTTGTCCGCCCCTCTTTGCCCTTGTCCGCCCCTCTTTGCCCTTGTCCGCCCCTCTTTGCCCTTGTCCGCCCCTCTTTGCCCTTGTCCGCCCCTCTTTGCCCTTGTCCGCCCCTCTTTGCCCTTGTCCGCCCCTCTTTGCCCTTGTCCGCCCCTCTTTGCCCTTGTCCGCCCCTCTTTGCCCTTGTCCGCCCCTCTTTGCCCTTGTCCGCCCCTCTTTGCCCTTGTCCGCCCCTCTTTGCCCTTGTCCGCCCCTCTTTGCCCTTGTCCGCCCCTCTTTGCCCTTGTCCGCCCCTCTTTGCCCTTGTCCGCCCCTCTTTGCCCTTGTCCGCCCCTCTTTGCCCTTGTCCGCCCCTCTTTGCCCTTGTCCCCTATTTTCCGAACTTGTCCGCCCCTCTTTGCCCTTGTCCCCTATTTTCCGAACTTGTCCGCCCCTCTTTGCCGTTGTCCATCCCTCTTTGCTCTTGTCCGCGCCTCTTTACACTTGTCCGCCCGTCTTTGCCCTTGTCCGCCCCTCTTTGCCCTTGTCCACCCCTCTTTGCCCTTGTCTCCCCTTCTTTGCCCTTGTCCGCCCCTCTTTGCCCTTTTCCGACCCTCTTTGCCCTTTTCCGCCCCACTTTGCCATTGTCCGCCCCACTTTGCAGTTTTCCGCTCCTCTTTGACCTTGTCCCGTATTCTCCGCACCTCTCTGCTCCCTTTGACCTAGTCCCGTATTCTCCGCAATTCTCCTCCCCTCTTTTCCCTTCTCCGCGCCTGTTTGCCCTTGTCCGCACCTCTTTGCCCTTGTCCGCACCTCTTTTCCCTTGTCCGTCACTCTTTCCCATTGTCCCATGTTCTCTGCAATTCTCCGCCCCTCTTTGCCCTTGTCCGCCCCTCTTTGCCCTTGTCCCGTATTCTGCACACTTCTCCGACCCTCTTTCACTTGTCCACACCTCTTTACCCTTGTCCGCCCTTCTTTGCCTTTGTACCGTATTCTCCGCAAATCTCCGCCACTTCTTTGCATTTGTCTGCCCCTCTTTGCCCTTGTCCACACCTCTTTGCCCTTGTCCAACCCCTTTGCCCCTATCCGCCCCTCTTTGCCCTTGTCCACCCCTCTTTGCCCTTGTGCACCCCTCTTTGCGCTTCTGCGCACCTCTTTGCCCCTGTGCGCCCCTTCTTTGCCCTTGTCCGCCCCTCTTTGTCCTTGTCCGCCCCTCTTTGCCCTTGTCCCGAATTCTCCACAATTGCTCGCCCATCTGTGCCGTTGTCCATCCCTCTTTGCTCTTTTCCACCCCTCTTTCCCCTTGTCCATCCCTCTTTGCCCTTGTCCACCCCTCTTTGCCCCTGTTCGCCCCTCTTTGCCATTCTCCGCCCCTGTTTGCCCTTGTCCGCCCCTCTTTGCCCTTCTCCCTTATTCTTCTCACTTCTCCGCCACTCTTTGCCCTTGTCCACCCCTCTTTGCCCTTGTCCCGTATTGTCAGCCCCTCTTAGCCCTTGTCCGCCCCTCTTTGCCCTTGTCCGCCATTCTTTGTCCTTGTCCACCCCTTTTTGCCCTTGTCCCGTATTCTCCGCAATTCTCCGCCCGTCTTTGCCCTTGTCTGCCCCTATTTGGCCTTGTCTGCCCCTCTTTTCCCTTGTCCGCCCCTCTTTGCACTTGTCCCTTATTTTCCGCACTTCTCTGCCCCTCTTTGCCCTTGTCCGCCCTTCTTTGCCCTTGTCCGCCTCTCTTTACCCTTGTCTGCCCCGCCTTGCCCTTCTCCGAACCTCTTTGCTCTTGTCCGCCCCTCTTTGCCCTTGTCCAGGATTTCCCGCAATTCTCCGCCCTCTCGCTGCCCTTGTCCGCCCATCTTTGCACTTGTCCGCCCCTCTTTGCCCTTGTCCAAACCTCCCTGCCCTTGCCCGACCCTTTTTTCTCTTGTCCACCCGTCTTTGCTCTTCTCTGCACCTCTTTGTCCTTGTCCCGTATTCTCCGCAATTCTCCGCCCCTCTTTGCCCTTGTCCGCCCATCTTTTCCCTTGTACCATATTCTCCACAATTGTCCGCACCTCTGTGCCCTTGTCCGCCCCTCTTTGCACTTGTCCGCCACTCTTTGCCCTGGTCCGCCCATCTTTGCCCTTTTCCGCCCATCTTTTCCCTTGTCCGCCCCTCTTTTCCCTTGTCCGCACCTTTTTGCACTAGTCCGCCCCTCTTTACCCTTGTCCGCCCCTCTTTGCCCTTGTCCGATCCTCTTTGACCTTGTCCCATATTCTCCACACTTCTCCGCCCCCTTTGCCCTTGTCCCGTATTCTCTGCACTTGTCCGCCCCTCTTTAGCCTTGTCCTCCCCTCTTTGCCCTTGTCCACCCCACTTTGCCCTTCTCCGCCCCTCTTTGCCCTTGTTCGCACCTCTTTCTCCTTGCCCAGTATTCTCGGCAATTCTCCGCCCCTTCTTTGCCCTTGTCCGCCCCTCTTTTCCCTTGTCCGGCCCTCTTTGCACTTGTCCGCACCTGTTTGCACTTGTCCACACCTCTTTGCCCTTGTCCGCCCCTCTTTGCCCTTTTCCACGCCCTTTACACTTGTCTGCCCCTCTTTGCACTTATCCGCCCCTCTTTGCCCTTGTCCGCCCCTCTTTGCACTTTTGCGCCCCTCTTTGCACTTTTGCGCCCCTCTTTGCCCTTGTGCGGACCTCTCTCCCCATCTCCGCCCCTGTTTGCCTTGTCCGCCCCTCTTTGCCCTTCTCCCTTTTTCTACTCAATTCTCCGCACCTCTTTGCTCTTGTCCGCCCCTCTTTGCCCTTGTCCCCTATTCTCCGCAATTCTCCGCCCCTCTTTGCTCTTGTCCGCCCCTATTTGCCCTTGTCCGCCCCTTCTTTGCCCTTGTCCACCCCTTCTTTGCTCTTGTCCGCCCCTCTTTGCCCTTGTCCGCCCGTCTTTGCCATTGTCCTGTATTCTCCGAAATTGTCCGCCCCTCTGTGCCCTTGTCCGCTCCTCTTTGCTCTTGTCCGCCCCTCTTTGCTCTTGTCCGCCCCTCTTTGCTCTTGTCCGCCCCTCTTTGCCCTTCTCCGACCCGTTTTACCCTTTTCCATCCCTCTTTGCCCTTGTCCGCCCGTCTTTGCCATTGTCCTGTATTCTCCGAAATTGTCCGCCCCTCTGTGCCCTTGTCCGCTCCTCTTTGCTCTTGTCCGCCCCTCTTTGCTCTTGTCCGCCCCTCTTTGCTCTTGTCCGCCCCTCTTTGCTCTTGTCCGCCCCTCTTTGCCCTTCTCCGCCCCTCTTTGCCCTTCTCCGACCCGTTTTACCCTTTTCCATCCCTCTTTGCCCTTGTCCGCCCCTCTTTGCCCTTCTCTGCCCGTTTGCCCTTGTCCGCCTCTCTTTGCACTTCTCCCTTATTCTACTCACTTCTCCGCACCCCTTTGCCCTTGTCCACCCCTCTTTGCCATTGTCCCATATTGTCAGCCCCTCTTAGCCCTTGTCCGCCCCTCTTTGCTCTTTTCCGCCCATTTTTGCCCTTGTCCCGAATTCTCTGGACTTCTCCGCCCCTCTTTCCTCTTGTCCCGTATTCTCCGCACTTGTCCGCCCCTCGTTGCCCATGTCCGCACCTCTTTGCCCTTGTCCGCACCTCTTTGCCCTTGTCCGCACCTCTTTGCCCTTGTCCGCAACTCTTTGCCCTTGTCCCGTAATCTCCGCCCCTCTTTGCCCTTGTCCGCCCCTCTTTGCCCTTGTCCGCCCCTCTTTGCCCTTGTCCGCCCCACTTTGCCCTTGTCCGCCCCACTTTGCCCTTGTCCGCCCCACTTTGCCCTTGTCCGACCCACTTTGCACTTGTCCGCCCCTCTTTGACCTTGTCCTGTATTCTCCGCAACTCTCCACCCCCTATGCCCTAGTCCCCTATTCTTCGCAATTCTCCGCCCCTCTTTGCCCTTTTCCGCGCCTCTTTGCCCTTTTCCGCGCCTCTTTGCCCTTGTCCGCACCTCTTTTCCCTTGTCCGCACCTCTTTTCCCTTGTCCGCCACTCTATCCCATTGTCCCATGTTCTCTGCACTTCTCCAAACCGCTTTGCCCTTTTTCGCCCCTCTTTGCTCTTGTCCGCCATTCTTTGCCCTTGTCCCGTATTCTCCGCAATTCTCCGCCCCTCTTTGCCCTTGTCTGCCCCTACTTGCCCTTGTCTGCCCCTATTTGCCCTTGTCCGCCCCTCTTTGACCTTGTCCGCCCCTCTTTGCACTTGTCCCGTATTTTCCGCACTTCTCTGCCCCTCTTTGCCCTTGTCCACCCCTCTTTGCTCTTGTCCAACACTCTCTGCCCTTGTCCGCCCCACTTTGCACTTGTCCACCCCTCTTTGCCCTTGTCCCGTGTTCTCCGCAACTCTCCGCTCCTCTTTGCCCTTGTCCCGTATTCTCCGCAATTCTCCGCTCCTCTTTTTCCTTGTCCGCGCCTCTTTTCCCTTGTCCGCAACTCTTTGCCCTTTTCCGCATCTCTTTTCCCTTGTCCCATATTCTGTGCACTTCTCCTCCCCTATTTGCTCTTGTCCACACCTCTTTACCCTTGTCCGCCCCTCTTTGCCTTTGTCCTATATTCTCCGCACTTCTCCGCCCCTTCTTTGCCCTTGTCCCGTATTCTCCGTCCCTCTTTGCGCTTGTCCGCCCCTATTTGCCGTTGTCCGCCCCTATTTCCCCTTGTCCGCTCTTCTTTGCACTTGTCCCCTATTCTCCGCCCTTGTCCGCCACTCTTTGCACTTGTCCGCCCTTCTTTGTCCTTGTCCACCCTTCTTTGTCCTTGTCTGCCCCTCTTTGCCCTGGTCCGCCCCTCTTTGCACTTCTCCGCCCCTCTTTGCACTTATCCACCCCTCTTTGCCCTTGTCCGCACCTCTTTGCCCTTATCTGCCCCTCTTTGCACTTGGCACGTATTCTTCGCAGTTTTCCGCACTCTTTGCCCTTGTCCGCCCCTCTTTGCCCTTGTCCGCCCCTCTTTGGCCTTGTCTGCCCCTCTTTGCACTTGGCACGTATTCTCCGCACTTCTCCGCCCCTCTTTGCCCTTGTCCCGTATTCTCTGCAGTTTCCGCCCCTCTTTGCCCTTGTCCGCCCCTCTTTGCCCTTGTCCGCCCCTCTTTGCCCTTGTCCGCCCCTCTTTGCACTTGTCCGCCCCTCTTTGTAGTTGTCCCATGTTCTTTGCCCTTGTCCGTCCGTTTTCTCCCCTTGTCTGCCACTCTTTGCCCTTCTTCAACCCTCTTTGCACTTGTCCGCCTGTCTTTGCCCTTTTCCGCCCCTCTTTGCCCTTCTACTCCCCTATTTGCCCTTCTCCGCCGCTCTTTGCCCTTCCCTCGCCCTCTTTGACCTTGTCAGCCCCTCTTTGCCCTTGTCCCGTATTCTCTGTCCCTCTTTGCCCTTTTCCGCCCCTCTTTGCCCTTGTCCGCCCCTCTTTGACCTTGTCTGCCTCACTTTGCCCTTGTCCCATGTTCTCTCCACTTCTCCGCCCCTATTTGCCCTTGTCGGCTCCTCTTTGCCCTTGTCCCATATTCTGCGCAATTCTCCGCCCCTCTTTTCCCTTGTCTGCCCCCTTTGCCCTTGTCCGCCCCTCTTTGCGCTTGTCCCCCCCTATTATACCCTTGTCTGAACCTCTTTGCCCTTGTCCGACACTCTTTGCACTTTTCAGCCCCTCTTCGCCCTTGTGCGCCCCAATTTGCCCTTCTCCGACCCTCTTTGGACTTCTCCGACCCTCTTTGGACTTCTCCACCCCTCTTTGAGCTTGTCCGCCCCTCTTTGCCCTTATCCCGTATTTTCCGCCCCTCTTTGCCCTTTTCCGCCCCTCTTTCCCCTTGTCCCGTATTCTCCGCACTTTTCCGCCCCTCTTTGCCCTTGTCTGCAACTCTTTACCCTTGTCCGCCCCTCATTGCCCTTGTCCCGTATTCTCCGCAATTCTCCAACCTTTTTTGCCCTTGTCTGCCGCTCTTTGACCTTGTCCACCTCTCTTTGCTCTTATCCGCCCCTCTTTGATATTGTCGGCCCCTCTTTGCTCTTATCCGCCTCTCTGTGCCCTTGTCCTGTGTTCTCCGCACTTCTCAGACCCTCTTTGCCCTTGTCCCGTATTCTCCGCACTTCTCCGCCCCTCTTTCCCTTTGTCCGCCCCTCTTTGCCCTTGTCCCGTATTCTCCACACTTGTCCGCACCTCTTTTCCTATGTCCGCCCCTCTTTGCCCTTATCCGCCCCTCTTTGCCCTTGTCTGCCCCTCTTTGCCCTTGTCCGCCACTCTTTGACCTTGTCCCATATTCGCCGCACTTGTCCGCCCCTCTTTGCCCTTCTCCGCTCCTCTTAGCCCTTGTCCTCCCATCTTTGTAATTGTCCGCCCCTATTTCCCTTGTCCGCCCCTCTTTTCCCTTGTCCGCCCCTCTTTGCCATTGTCCACCCCTCTTTGCCCTTGTCCATCCCTTTTTCCCCTTGTCCCGTAATCTCCGCAATTCGCTTCCCCTCTTTGCCCTTGTCCCGTATTTTCTGCTGTTCTAAACCACTCTTCGACCTTGTCCCGTATTCTCCGCACCTCTCCGCCCCTCTTTGCCCTTTTCCACCCCTCTTTGCCCTTTTCCACCCCTCTTTGCCCTTGTCCGCCCCTCTATGCCCTTTTCCGCCCTTCTTTGCCCTTGTCCGGCCCTCTTTCTCTTGTCCGCCCCTCTTTGAACTTGTACACCCCTCTTTGCCCTTGTCCGCCCCTCTTTGCCCTTGTCCGCCCCTCTTTGCCATTGTCCGCCCGTCTTTGAGATTATCCCGTATTCTCCGCAATTCTCCGCCCTTCTTTGTCCTTGTCCCGTATTCTCCGCAATTCTCCGCCCGTCTTTTCCATTGTCCGCCCCTCTTTGCCCTTCTCCGCCCCTCTTTGCCCTTCTCCGCCCCTCTTTGCCCTTCTCCGCCCCTCTTTGCCCTTCTCCGCCCCTCTTTGCCCTTCTCCGCCCCTCTTTGCCCTTCTCCGCCCCTCTTTGCCCTTCTCCGCCCCTCTTTGCCCTTCTCCGCCCCTCTTTGCCCTTCTCCGCCCCTCTTTGCCCTTCTCCGCCCCTCTTTGCCCTTCTCCGCCCCTCTTTGCCCTTCTCCGCCCCTCTTTGCCCTTTTCCGCCCCTCTTTGCCCTTGTCGCGTTTTCTCCGCACTTCTCCGCCCCTCTTTGCTCTTGTAGAGTATTCTCCGCACTTCTCCGCCCCTCTTTGCCATTGTCCGCCCGACTTTGCCCTTGTCCGCCCCTCTTTGCCCTTTTCCGCCCCTCTTTGCCCTTTTCCGCCCCTATTTGCCCTTGTCTGCCCCTCTTTGCACTTGTCCGCCCCTCTTTACTCTTGTCCTGCATTCTCCGCCCTTGTACGCACCTCCTTGCCCTTGTCCGCCCTTCTTTGCCATTGTCCGCCCCTCTTTGACATTGTCCGCCACTCTTTGCCCTTCTCCGCTCCTCTTTGCCCTTGTCCACCCCTCTTTGCACTTGTCCCGTATTCTCCGCTATTCTCCGCCCCTATTTTCCCGTGTCCCGTATTCTCCGCACTTCTCTGCCCCTCTTTGCCCTTGTCCCGTATTCTCCGCCCCTCTTTGCCCTTGTCCACCCCTCTTTGCCCTTGTCCGCCCCTCTTTGCCCTTGTCCGCCCCTCTTTGCACTTCTCCCATATTCTCCGCACTTCTCCGCCCCTCTTTAACCTTGTCCCGTATTCACCGAACTTGTCTGCCCCTCTTTGCAGTTCTCCGCTCCTCTTTGCCCTTGTCCGCCCCTCTTTGCCCTTGTCCGCCCCTCTTTGCCCTTGTCTGCCCCTCTTTGCCCCTGTCCGCACCTCTTTGCCCTTGTCCCGTATTCTCCGCACTTCTCCGCCTCTCTTTTATCTTGTCCGTTTTCTCCGCACTTCTCCACCCCTCTTTGCCCTTGTCCGCCCCTCTTTGCATTTGTCCACCCCTCTTTGCCCTTGTCCGTCCCTCTTTCCCCTTGTCCGCCCCTCTTTGCCCTTGTCCGAGCCTCTTTGCACTTGTCCGCCCCTTTTTGCCCTTCTCCTGAATTCTTCGCACTTCTCCTCCCCTCTTTCCTCTTGTCCCATATTCTCCGCACTTGTCCGCCCCTCTTTGCAATTGTCTGACCCTCTTTGCCCTTGTCTGCCCGTCTTTGCCCTTGTCCGCCAATCTTTGCTCTTGTCCGCCCCTCTTTGCCCTTGTCCCGTATTCTCCGCCCCTCTTTCCACATGTTCGCCCCTCTTTGCCCTTGTCCGTCCCTCTTTGCCCTTTTCCGCCCCACTTTGTCCTTGTCTGCCCCACTTTGCAATTGTCCGCCCCTCTTTGCCCTTGTCCCTTATTCTGCGCACTTCTCTGCCCCTCTTTGCCCTTGTCTGCCCCTCTTTGCCCTTGTCCACACCTCTTTGCCCTTTTCCCATATTCTCCGCAATTATCCGCCCCTCTTTGCCCTTGTCCCGTATTCTCCGCACTTCTCCGCCCCTCTTTGCTCTTGTCCGCCACTCTTTGCACTTGTCCGCCCCTCTTTACCCTTGTCCGACACTCTTTGCCCTTGTCTGACCCTCTTTGCACTTCTTCGCCCCTCTTTGCCCTTGTCTGACCCTCTTTGCACTTCTTCGCCCCTCTTTGCCCTTGTCCGACCCTCTTTGCCCTTGTCTGACCCTCTTTGCCCTTGTCCCATATTCTCCGCCCTTGTCTGACATTCTTTGCCCTTGTCTGCCACTCTCTGCACTTCTTCGCCTCTCTTTGCCCTTGTCCACCCCTCTTTGCACTTGTCTGCAACTCTTTGCCTTTGTCCATTATTCTCCTCCCTTGTCCGCCCCTCTTTGCCCTTGTCTGCCACTCTTTACCCTTGTCTGCTCCTCTTTGCCCTTGTCCCGTATTCTCCGAGCCCTTCTGCTCATCTTTGCACTTGTCCCGTATTGTCTCGACTTGTTCGCACCTCTTTGCCCTTGTCGGACCCTCTTTGCCCTTGTCCGATCCCTCTTTGCCCTTGTCCGCCCCTCTTCGCCTTTGTCGACCCCTCTTTTCCCTTGTCCGCCCCTCTTTGACTTTGTCTGCCCCTCTTTGCCCTTGTCCGCCCCTGTTTGCACTTGTCTGCCCCTCTTTACACTTGTCCCCCCGTCTTTGACCTTGTGCCGTATTTTCGGCACTTCTCCGCCCCTCTTTGCCCTTGTCCGCCCCTCTTTGCCCTTGTCCACCCCTCCTTGCCAGTGTCCAACCCTCTTTGCACTTGTCCGCCACTCTTTGCACTTGTCCCTCCCTCTTTTCCCTTGTCCGCCCCTGTTTGCACTTCTCCCACCCACTTTGCTCTTGTCCGCCCCTCTTTGCCCTTTTCCCGTATTCTCCGCACTTGTCCGCCCCTCTTTGCCTTGTCTGCCCCTCTTTGCCCTTGTCCGCCCCTCTTTACACTTGTCCCCCCCTCTTTGCCCTTGTGCCATATTTTCCGCACTTCTCCGCCCCTCTTTGCCCTTGTCCGCCCCTCTTTACACTTGTCCCCCCCTCTTTGCCCTTGTGCCATATTTTCCGCACTTCTCCGCCCCTCTTTGAACTTGTCCGCCCGTCTTTGCCCTTATCCGCCCCTCTTTGCCCTTGTCCCGTATTCTCCGTACTTCTCCGTCACTCTTTGCCATTATCAGCCCTTCCTTTCCCTTGTCCGCCTCTCTTTGCCCTTGTCCGCACCTCTTTACCCTTGTCCGCCCCTCTTTGCCCTGGTCCGCCCCTTTTAGCCCATGTCCACCCCTCTTTGCCCTTGTTCGTCCCTCTTTGCAATTGTTCGCCCCTATTTGAACTTGCCCACACCTCTTTGCCTTTGTCCGACCCTCTTTGCCCTTGTCCGCCCGTCATTGCACTTGTCCGCCCGTCTTCTTCCTTGTCCGTCACTTTTTGAACTTGACCGCCCCTCTTTGCTCTTGTCCGACCCTCTTTGCCCTTGTCCGCCCCTCTTTCCACTTGTCCATCCCTCTTTGCCCTTGTCCTCCCCTCTTTCCCTTGTCCGCCCCTCTTTGCCCTTGTCCCGTATTCTCCGCCCCAATTTGCCCTTGTCCGCCCCTCTTTGCCCTTGTCCGACCCTCTTTGCAATTGTCCCATATTCTCCGCACCTCTCTGCCCCTCTTTGCCCTTGTCCCCTATTCTCCGCTATTCTCCGCCCCTCTTTGCCCTTGTCCGCGCCTCTTTGACCTTGTCCGAACCTCTTTGCCTATGTCCGCACCTCTTTTCCCTTGTCCGACACTCTTTCACCTTGTCCCATGTTCTCTGCACTTCTCCAACCCTCTTTGCCCTTGTCCGCCCCTCTTTTACCTTGTCCCGTATTCTGTGCAACTCTCCGCCCCTCTTTGCCCTTGTCCATACCTCTTTGCCCTTGTCCACACCTCTTTACCCTTGTCCGCCCCTCTTTGCCCTTGTCAACACCTCTTTGCCCTTTTCCGCCCCCTTTGCCCCTATGCGCCCCTCTTTGCCCTTGTCCGCCCCTCTTTGCACTTGTCCGCCACTCTTTGCCCTTGTGCACCCCTCTTTGAACTTCTGCGCCCCTCTTTGCACTTGTGCGCCCCTTCTTTGCCCTTTTCCGCGCCTCTTTGCCCTTGTCCGCACCTCTTTGCACTTGTCCCGTATTCTCCACACTTCTCTGAATCTCTTTGCCCTTCTCCGCCCCTCTTTGCCCTTGTCCGCCCCTATTTGCCCTTGCTCCGTATTCTCCGCCCCTCTTTGCCCTTCTCCGCCACTCTTTGCCCTTGTCCACACCTCTTTGTGCTTGTCCCGTGTTCTCCGCACTTCTCCGCTCCTCTTTGCACTTGTCCAGTATTCTCCGTACTTCTCCAACCCTCTTTGTCCTTGTCCGCCCCTCTTTGCCCTTGTCCCGTATTCTCCGCAATTGTCCGCCCCTCTGTGCCCTTGTCCGCACCTCTTTGCTCTTGTCCGCCCCTCTTGGCCCTTGTCAATCCCTCTTTGCCCTTTTCCGCCCTTCTTTCCCCTTGTCCCCCCCTCTTTTCCCTTTTCTGCCCCTTTTTGCACCAGTCCGCCCCTCTTTGCCCTTTGTCCGCCCCTCTTTGCCCTTGTCCGCCCCTCTTTGCCCTTGTCCCGTATTCTCTGCACTTCTCCGCCACTCTTTGCCCTTCTCCGCCCCTCTTTGCCCTTCTCCGCCCCTCTTTGCCCCTGTCCGCCCGTCTTTTCCCTTTTCCGCCCCTCTTTGCACTTTGTCCGCACCTCTTTGCCCTTCTCCGCAACTCTTTGCCCTTCTCCGCAACTCTTTGCCCTTCTCCGCAACTCTTTGCCCTTCTCCGCAACTCTTTGCCCTTGTCCCGTATTCTCCGCAATTGTCCGCCCCTATTTGCCCTTGTCGGACCCTCTTTGCACTTGTCCGCCCCTCTTTGCCATTGTCCTCCATTCTTTGACCTTGTCCGCCCCTCTTTGACCTTGTCCGCCCCTCTTTGACCTTGTCTGCCCCTCCTTGCCATTGTCCGCACCTCGTTTCCCTTGTCCGAACCTCTTTGCCCTTGCCCGCCCCTCTTTGCCCTTGTCTCATATTTTCCGCCATTCTCTGCCAGTATTTGCCATTATCTGCCGGTTTTTTCCCCTTGTCCGCCCCTCTTTGCAATTGTCCACCCCTCTTTGCCCTTATCCACACCTCTTTGATCTTGTCTACCCCTCTTTGCCCTTGTCCAACCTCTTTGCACTTCTCCCCCCCTCTATGACCTTGTCCGACACTTTTTGCCCTTGTAGGCCTCTATTTACACTTGTCCCACCCTCTTTGCCCTTGTGCCGTATTTTCCGCACTTCTCCGCCTCTTCTTTGCCCTTGTCCGACCCTCTTTGCTGTTATCCACCCGTCTTTGCTCTTCTCCGCACCTCTTTCTCCTTGTCCTGTATTCTCCGCACTTCTCCGCCCCTCTTTGCCCTTGTCCGCCCCTCTTTGCCCTTGTCAAGTATTGTCCACAATTGTCCGCCCCTCTGTGCCCTTGTCCGCACCTCTTTGCTCTTGTCCGCCCCTCTTTGCCCTTGTCCATCCCTCTTTGCCCTTTTCCGCCCTTCTTTCCCCTTGTCCGTCCCTATTTGCCCTTGTCTGCCCCTCTTTTCCCTTGTCTGCCCCTTTTTGCAATAGTCCGCCCCTCTTTGCCCTTTGTCCGCCCCTCTTTGCCCTTGTCCGCCTTTCTATGCCCTTGTCCCGTATTCTCTGCACTTCTCCGTTACTCTTTGCCCTAGTCCGAACCTCTTTGCCCTTCTCCGCCCCTCTTTGCCCCTGTCCGCCCGTCTTTTCCCTTTTCCACCCCTTTTTGCACTAGTCCGCCCCTCTTTGCACTTTGTCCGCACCTCTTTGCTCTTCTCCGCCCCTCTTTGCCTTTCTCCGCAACTCTTTGCCCTTCTCCGCAACTCTTTGCACTTGTCCCGTATTCTCCGCAATTGTCCGCCCCTCTTTGCCCTTGTCCGACCCTCTTTGCCCTTGTCCGACCCTCTTTGCCCTTGTCCGCCCGTCATTGCCCTTGTCCGCCCGTCTTCTTCCTTGTCCGCCCCTCTTTGCCCTTGTCCGCCCCTCTTTGCCCTTGTCCGCCCCTCTTTGCCCTTGTCCGCCCCTCTTTGCCCTTGTCCGCCCCTCTTTGCCCTTGTCCATCCCTCTTTGCTATTTTCTGCCCGTCTTTACCCTTTGTCCGACCCTCTTTGCCCTTGTCCGCCCGTCTTTGCCCTTGTGCGCCCCTCTTTCCCCTTGTCCGCTCCTCTTTGCCCTTGTCCATCCCACTCTTCCCTTGTCCGACCCTCTTTGCTCTTGTCCACCCTTCTTTGCTCTCGTCCGCATCTCTTTCTCCTTGTCCTGTATTCTCCGCACTTCTCCGCCCCTCTTTGCCCTTGTCCGCCCCTCTTTGCCCTTGTCAAGTATTGTCCACAATTGTCCGCCCCTCTTTGCCCTTGTCCATCCCTCTTTGCCCTTGACCGCCCCTCTTTCCCCTTGTCCGTCCCTCTTTGCCGTTTTCCGACCCTCTTTGCCCCTGTCCCGTATTCTCCGCACTTCTCCGACCCTCTTTGCCCTTGTCCGCCCCTCTTTGCACTTGTCCGCCCCTCTTTCCCTTGTCTGTCCCTCTTGGCACTTCTCCGCCAGTCTTTTCCCGTGTCCGCCCCTTTTTGCTCTAGTCCGCCCCTCTTTACTCTTGTCCGCCCCTCTTTGCCCTTGTCAGCTCCTCTTTCAACTTGTCCCATATTCTCCACACTTCTCCGCCCCCTTTCCCTTGTCCTGTATTCTCTGCCCTTGTCCGCCCCTCTTTTCCCTTGTCCGCCCCTCTTTTCCCTTGTCCGCCCCTCTTTTCCCTTGTCCGCCCCTCTTTGCTCTTGTCCGCACCTCTTTGCCCTCGTCCGCCCCTTTTTGCCCTTGTCCACCCCTCTTTGCCCTTGTTTGTCCCTCTTTGCCGTTGTCCACACGTATTTGCCCTTGTCCGCCCCTCTTTGCCCTTGTCCGCCCCTCTTTGCATTGTCCGCCCCTCTTTGTCGTTGTCCCATGTTCTTTGCACTTCTCCGACACTCTTTGCCCTTCTCCTGTATTCTCCAACCTAGTCCGTCCCTCTTTGACCTTGTCCGCCCCTCTTTGCCCTTGTACGACCCTCTTAGAACTTGTCCGCCCGTCTTTGCCCTTTTCCGCCCCTCTTTGCCCTTGTCCCGTATTCTCTGCAATTCTCCACCCCTTTTTTGCCTTTGTCCGGCCTTATTTGCCATTCTCCGCTCTTATTTCCCCTTGTCCTCCCCTCTTTGCACTTGTCCCGTATTCTCCGCCCTTGTCCGCCCCTCTTTGCCCTTGTCCGCCCTTCTTTGCCTTTCTCTGCCCCTCTTTGACCTGGTCCACCCCTGTTTGCACTTGTCCGCCCCTCTTTGCAATTCTCCGCCCCTCTTTGCAATTCTCCGCCCCTCTTTGCAATTCTCCGCCCCTCTTTGCAATTCTCCGCCCCTCTTTGCAATTCTCCGCCCCTCTTTGCACTTATCCACCCCTCTTTGCCCTTGTCCACCACTCTTTGCCCTTTTCCGCCCCTCTTTGCCCTTATCCGCCCCTCTTTGCACTTGGCACGTATTCTCCGCACTTCTCCGCACTCTTTGACCTTGTCCGCCCCTCTTTGCACTTGTCCGCCCCTCTTTGCATTTGGAACGTATTCTCCGCACTTCTCCGCCCCTATTTGCCCTTGTCCCGTATTCTCTGCACTTCCCTGCCCCTCTTTGCCCTTCTCCGCCCCACTTTGACCTTGTCCACCCCACTTTCCCCTTGTTCCATATTCTCTGCAATTCTCCACACCTCTTTGCCCTTGTCCACCCCTCTTTGCACTTGTCCCGTATTCTCCACACTTGTCCGCCCCTCTTTGCCCTTGTCAGCCCCTCTTTGCCCTTGTCAGCCCCTCTTTGCCCTTGTCTGCCCCTCTTTGCCCTTGTCTGCCCCTCTTTGCCCTTGTCTGCCCCTCTTTGCCCTTGTCCGCCCCTCTTTGCCCTTGTCCGCCACTCTTTGAACTTGTCCCCTATTCGCCTCACTTGTCCGCCCCTCTTTGCTCTTGTCCCGCATTCTCTGCACTTCTCTGCCCCTCTTTGCCCTTGTCCACACCTCTTTGCCCTTGTCCGCCCCTCTTTGCCCTTGTCCGCCCCTCTTTGCACTTGTCTGCCCCTCTTTCCCTTGTCCGTCCCTCTTTGCACTTGTCCGCCCCTCTTTCCCATTGTCCACCCCTCTTTGCCCTTGTCCAATTCTTTTTCCGCTTGTCCCGTATTCTACGCAATTCTCTGCCCCTCTTTGCCCTTGTCCCGTATTCTCCGCAGTTCTAAACGACTCTTTGACCTTGTCCCGTATTCTCCGCACTTCTCCGCCCTTCTTTGCCCTTTTCCACAACTCTTTGCCCTTGTCCGCCCCTCTTTACACTTATCCACCCTTCTTTGCACTTGTCCGCCCCTCTGTGCACTTTTCCGCCCCTCTTTGCCCTTTTCCGCCCCTCTTTGCCCTTTTCCGCCCCTCTTTCCACTTGTCCGCCACTCTTTGCACTTGTCCGACCCTCTTTGCCGTTGTCCGGCCATCTTTGCCCTTGTCCCGTATTCTCCGCACTTCTCCGACCCTCTTTGCCCTTGTCTAACCCTCTTTGGCCTTCTCCGACCCTCTATGCCCTTGTACAAACCTCTTCGCCCTTTTCTGCCCCTCTTTGCTCTTGTCCGCCCCTCTTTGGCCTTGTTCGTCCCTCTTTGAACTTTTCCGCCCCTCTTTGCCTTTGTCCCGTATTCTCCACCTTACTCCGCCCCTCTTTGCCCTTGTCCGCCCCACTTTGCCCTTGTCCCATGTTCTCTGCACTTCTCCTCCCCTCTTTGCCCTTGTCCGCTCTTCTTTCCCCTTGTCCGGTATTATGCGCACTTCTCTGCCCTTCTTTTTTTCCTTGTCTGCACCCTTTGCCCTTGTCCGTCCCTCTTTGCCCTTGTCCGTCCCTCTTTGCACTTGTCCGCCCCTCTTTGCCATTGTCCACCCCTCTTTGCCCTTGTCCAACCCTTTTTCCGCTTGTCCCGTATTCTCCGCAATTCTCTTCCCCTCTTTGCCCTTGTCCCGTATTCTCCGCAGTTCTAAACGACTCTTTGACCTTGTCCCGTATTCTCCGCACTTGTCCGCCCTTCTTTGCACTTTTCCACCACTCTTTGCCCTTGTCCGCCCCTCTTTGCCCTTATCCGCCCTTCTTTGCACTTGTCCGCCCCTCTTTACACTTTTCCGCCCCTCTTTGCACTTCTCCGCCCCTCTTTGCACTTGTCTGCCCCTCTTTGCCGTTGTCCGCCCCTCTTTGCCCTTGTCCCGTATTCTCCGCACTTCTCAGACCCTCTTTGCCCTTGTCTGACCCTCTTTGCCCTTGTCCTCCCCTCTTTACCCTTGTCCAAACCTCTTCGCACTTGTCCGCCCCTCTTTGCCCTAGTCCTCTCCTCTTTGCCCTTCTCCGCCCCTCTTTGCCTTTGTCCCGTATTCTCCACCTTACTCCGCCCCTCTTTGCCCTTGTCCGCCCCACTTTGCCCTTGTCCCATTTTCTCTGCACTTCTCCGCCCCTCTTTGGCCTTGTCCGGTATTATGCGCACTTCTATGCCCCTCTTTTCCCTTGTCTGCACCCTTTGCCCTTTTCCGCACCTCTTTGCCCTTGTGCGTCCCTCTTTACCCTTCTCCGACCCTCTTTGCCCGTCTCTGCCATCTTTGACCTGGTCCGACCCTCTTTGCCCTCGTCCCGTGTTCTCCGCCCCTCTTTGCACTTTTCCGCCCCACTTTGCGATTGTCCGCCCCACTTTGCCGTTTTCCCGTATTCTCCGCACTTCTCCGCCCCTCTTTGCCCTTGTCCCGTATTCGCCGCACTTGTCCCCCCCTCTTTGCTCTTATCCCGTATTCTCCGCACTTCTCCGCCCCTCTTTGCCCTTCTCCGCACCTCTTTGCCCTTTTCCGCCCCTCTTTGAACTTGTCCGACGCTCTTTCCCTTTGTCCGCCCCTCTTTGCATTGTCCACCCCTCTTTGCCCTTGTCCGTCCCTCTTTGCCCTTGTCAGCCCTTCTTTGCCCTTGTCTGCCCCTCTTTGCCCTTCTCCGCCCCTCTTTGCCCTTCTCCGCCCCTCTTTGCACTTCTCCGCCCCTCTTTGCACTTCTCCGCCCCTCTTAGCCCTTATCCACTCCTCTTTGCCCTTGTCCACCACTCTTTGCCCTTGTCCGCCCCTCTTTGCCCTTATCCGCCCCTCTTTGCACTTGGCACCTATTCTCCGCACTTCTCCGCACTCTTTGACCTTGTCCGCCCCTCTTTGCCCTTTTCCGCCCCTCCTTGCACTTGGAACGTATTCTCCGCAATTTTCCGCCCCTCTTTGCCCTTGTCCCGTATTCTCCGCACTTCTCTGCCCCACTTTGCCCTTCTCCGCCCCACTTTTAACTTGTCCACCCCACTTTCCCCTTGTCCCATATTCTCCACAATTCTCCACACCTCTTTGCCCTTGTCCGCCCCTCTTTGCACTTGTCCCGTATTCTCCACGCTTGTCCGCACCTCTTTAGCCTTGTCCGCCCCTCTTTGCCGTTGTCCCATGTTCTTTGCCCTTGTCCGCCCCTCTTTGCCCTTGTCCGCCCCTCTTTGCCCTTGTCCGCCCCTCTTTGCCCTTGTCCGCCCCTCTTTGCCCTTGTCCGCCCCTCTTTGCCCTGGTCCGCCCCTCTTTGAACTTGTCCCGTATTCTCCACAATTCTCCGCCCCTCTTTGCCCTTGTCCCGTATTCTCCGCACTTCTCCGCCCATCTTTGCCCTTGTCTGTCCATTTTTTCCCCTTGTCCGCCCCTCTTTGCCCTTCTCCGACCCTCTTTGCACTTGTCCGCCCGTCTTTGCCCTTTTCCGCCACTCTTTGCACTTCTCCACCCCTCTTTGCCCTTGTGCGCCCCTCTTTGCTCTTCTCCGCCCCTCTTTGCCCTTCTCTGGTCCTCTTTGTCCTTGTCAGACCCTCTTTGCCCTTGTCCCGTATTCTCCTCCACTCTTTGCCCTCGTCCGCCCCTCTTTGCACTTGTCTGCCCCACTTTGCCCTTGTCCAATGTTCTCTGCACTTCTCCGCCCCTCTTTGCTCTTGTCCACCCCTCTTTGGCCTTGTCCGCCTCTCTTTGCACTTGTCCGAAACTCTTTGCCCTTGTCCGCCCCTCTTTGCCCTTTTCCGCCCCTCTTTGCCCTTTTCCGACCCTCTTTGCCCTTGTGCGCCCCTCTTTGCCCTTCTCCGAACCTCTTTGACCTTCTCCTCCCCTCTTTGAGCTTGTCCGCCCCTCTTTGCTCTTGTACCGTATTTTCCGCCCCACTTTGCTCTTGTCCGCCCCTCTTTGCCCTTCTCCCGTATTCTCCGCAATTGTCCGCCCCTCTTTGCCCTTGTCCCCCTGTCTTTGCCCTTGTCCGCCCCTCTTTGCCCTTGTCCCGTTTTCTCCGCAATTCTCCGCCCCTTTTTTGCCACTGTCCGCCCTTCTTTGCCCATGTCCTCTCCTCTTTGCCCTCGTCCGCCCCTCTTTTCACTTGTCCACCCCTCTTTGACCTTATATGAGCCCTTTGCCTTCGTCTGCCCCTCTTTGCCCTTCTCCGCCCCTCTTTGCCCTTCTCCGCCCCTCTTTGCCCTTTTCCGTGCGTCTTTGCCCTTGTCCAACCCTCTTTGCCCTTGTCTGCCCCTCTTTGCACTTGTCCCGTATTCTCCGCCCTTGTCTACCATTCTTTTCCCTTATCCCGTATTCTCTGCCCTTCTCCGCATCTTTTTGCCCTTGTCCAGTATTCTCCGCACTTCTCCGCCCCTCTTTGCACTTGTCCGCCCCTCTTTGCCCTTGTCCGACCCTCTTTGCCTTTGTCCGCCCCTCTTTGCCTTTTCCCGTATTCTCCGCACTTCTCCGCCCCTCTTTGCCCTGGTCCGCCCCTCTTTGCCCTTGTCCGTTCCTCTTTGAACTTGTCCCATATTCTCCGCACTTCTCCCCCACTCTTTGCCCTTGTCCCCTGTTCTCCGCACTTCTCCACCCATCTTTCCCCTTGTCCCGTATTCTCCGCAATTGTCCCTCCCTATTTGCCCTTTTCGGACACTCTTTGCCCTTGTCCGCCCCTCTTTGCCCTTGTTTGCCATTCTTTGCACTTGTCCGCCCCTCTTTGAACTTGTCCGCCCCTCTTTGAACTTGTCCGCCCCTCTTTGAACTTGTCCGCCCCTCTTTGAACTTGTTCGCCCCTCTTTGACCTTGTCTGCCCCTCTTTACACTTGTCCCCACCTCTTTGCACTTGTTACGTATTTTCCGCACTTGTCCGCCCCTCTTTGCCCTTATCCGCACCTCTTTGCCCTTGTCCTCCCCTAATTGCCATTGTCCGCCCCTCCTTGCCCTTGTCCGAACCTCTTTGCACTTGCCCGCCTCTCTTTGCCCTTGTCCCATATTTTCCGAAATTCTCCGCCAGTCTTTACCATTATCCGCCCATTTTTTCCACTTGTCCGCCCCTCTTTGCACTTGTCCACCCCTCTTTGCTCTTGTCCGCACCTCTATGAACTTGTCAAACCCTCTTTGCCCTTGTCCACCCTCTTTGCCATTGTCCGCCCCTCTATGCCCTTATCCGACCCTCCTTGCCCTTGTCCGCCCCTATTTACCCTTGTCCCACCCTCTTTGCCCTTGTGCCGTATTTTCCGCACTTATCGGCCCCTCTTTGCCCTTGTCCGCCCCTCCCTGCCATTCTCCGAATCTCTTTGCTCTTGTCCGCCCCTCTTTGCCCTTGTCCAGTATTTTCCGCACTTCTCCTCCCCTCTCTGCCCTTGTCCAACCCTCTTTGCTCTTGTCCACCCGTCTTTGCTCTTCTCCGCACCTCGTTGTCCTTGTGCCGTATTCTCCGCAATTCTCCGCCCCTCTTTGCCCTTGTCCCATAGTCTCCACAATTGTCCGACCCTCTGTGCCCTTGCCCGCCCCTCTTTGCCCTTGCCCGCCCCTCTTTGCCCTTGTCCGCCCCTCTTTCCCCTTGTCCGCCCCTCTTTGCCCTTGTCCGTCCCTCTTTGACCTTGTCCGACCCTCTTTGCCCTTGTCGCGTATTCTCCGCACTTCTCCGCCCCTCTTTGCCCTTGTCCGCCCCTCTTTGCCCTTGTCCGCCCCTCTTTGCCCTTGTCCGCCCCTCTTTGCCCTTGTCCGCCCCTCTTTGCCCTTGTCCGCCCCTCTTTGCCCTTGTCCGCCCCTCTTTCCCTTGTCCGCTCCTCTTTGCACTTGTCCCATATCCTCAACACTTCTCCGCCCCCTTTGCCCTTGTCACGTATTCTCTGCACTTGTCCGCCCCTCTTTACCCTTGTCCACGCCTCTTTGCCCTTGTGCGCCCCTCTTTGCCCTTGTGCGCCCCTCTTTGCCCTTGTGCGCCCCTCTTTGCCCTTGTCCACCCCTCTTTGCCCTTGTGCGCTCCTCTTTGCCCTTGTCCACCCCTCTTTGCCTTGTCTGCCCCACTTTGCCCTTGTCCCATGTTCTCTGCACTTCTCCGCCCCTCTTTGCCCTTGTCCGCTCCTCTTTGCCCTTGTCCCGTATTCTCCGCATTTCTCTGCCCCTTTTTGCACTTTTTGGCTCCTCTTTGCTCTTCTCCGCCCCACTTTGCCTTGTCCACCCCTCTCTGCCCTTGTCCGACCCTCTTTGCTCTTGTCCACCCTTCTTTGCACTTGTCCGCACCTCTTTGCCCTTGTCCCGTATTCTCCACATTTGTCCGCCCCTCTGTGGTCTTGTCCGCCCCTCTTTGGCCTCGTCCATCCCCCTTTCCCCTTTTCCGTCCCTCTTTCCCCTTTTCCGTCCCTCTTTCCCCTTTTCCGTCCCTCTTTCCCCTTTTCCGTCCCTCTTTCCCCTTTTCCGTCCCTCTATCCCCTTGTCCACCCCTCTTTGCGCTTGTCCCCCCCTCTTTGCCCTTGTCCCGTATTCTCCGCACTTCTCCGCCCCTCTTTGCCCTTGTCCGCCCCTCTTTGCCCTTGTCCGCCCCTCTTTGCCCTTGTCCGCTCCTCTTTCACTTGTCTGCCCCTCTTTGCACTTGTCTGCCCCTCTTTGCCCTTGTCCGCCCCTCTTTGCCCTTGTCCGCCCCTCTTTGCCCTTGTCCGCCCGTCTTTTCCCTTGTCCGTCACTTTTTTCACTAGTCCGCCCCCCTTTACACTTGTCCACCCCTCATTTCCCTTGTCCGCTCCTCTTTGACCTTGTCCCATATTCTGCACACTTCTCCACCCCCTTTGCCCTTGTCCGCCCCTCTTTGCCCTTGTCCGCCTCTCTTTCGCTTGTCCGCCCCTCTTTGCACTTGTCCGCCCCTCTTTGCCCTGGTCCGCCTTTCCTTGCCCTTGTCCGCCCCTCTTTGCACTTGTCCGCTCGTCTTTTCCGTTGTCAGCCCCTTTTTGCACTAGTCCGCCCCTCTTTACCCTTGTCCGCCCCTCTATGCCCTTGTCCTCCCCTCATTGCCCTTCTCCGCGCCTCTTTACCCTTCTACCCCCCTCTTTGCCCTTATGCCATATTTTCCGCACTTCTCCGCCCCTCTTTGCCCTTCTCTGCCCTTCTTTGCCCTTGTCCGCCCGCTTTGCCCTTGCCATGTATTCTCCGCACTCCTCCGACCCTTTTTGCCTGTCCGCCCCTCTTTGCCCTTCTCCGCACCTCTTTGCCCTTGTCCAGTATTCTACGCACAGCTCCGCCCCTTCATTGCCCTTGTCCGCCCTTTTTGCCCTTGTCCGACCCTCTTTGCACCTGTCCGACCCTGTTTGCACTTATCCGCACCTCTTTAATTTGTCCGACCCTCTTTGCACTTGTCCATCACTCTTTGCCCTGGTCCGCCCCTCTTTCCCCTTCTCCGTCCCTCTTTGCCCTTGTCCACCCCTCTTTGCCCTTGTCCCGTATTCTCCGCACTTCTCCGCCCCTCTTTGCCCTTCTCCGCCCCTCTTTGCCCTTCTCCGCCCCTCTTTGCCTTTCTCCGCCCCTCTTTGCTTTTGTCCGCCCGTCTTTTCCCTTGTCTGCCCCTCTTTGCACTTGTCCGCCCCTCTTTTCCCTTATCTAACCTTCTTTGCACTTGACCGCCCCTCTTTGCCCTTCTTCCGTGTTCGCCGCACTTGTCCGCCCCTCTTTTCTCTTGTCCCGTATTCTCCGCACATCTCCGCCCCTCTTTGCCCTTCTCCGCACATCTTTGCCCTTGTCCGCCCCTCTTTGAACTTCTCCGACCCTCTTTTCCTTGTCCACCCCTCTTTGCCCTTGTCCGCCCCTCTTTGCCATTGTCCACCCCTCTTTACCCTTGTCCCGTATTCTTCGCACTTCTCTGCCCCTCTTTGCACTTCTCCCGTATTCTCCGCAGTTCTAAGCCACTCTTTTACCTTGTCCCGTATTCTCCGCACTTCTCCGCCCCTCTTTGCTATTTTCCAAAACTTTTTACCGTTGTCCGCCCCTCTTGGCACTTATCCGAACTTCTTTGCCCTTGTCCGCCCCTCTTTGCACTTGTTCGCATCTCTTTCCCTTTGTCCGCCCCTCTTTGCATTGTCCGCCCTCTTTGCCCTTGTCCGCCCCTCTTTGCCCTTGTCCGCCCCTCTTTGACCTTGTCCGCCCCTCTTTGACCTTGTCCGCCCCTCTTTGACCTTGTCCGCCCCTCTTTGCACTTGTCCGACCCTCTTTGCCCTTGTCCCGTATTCTCCGCCCTGGTCCGCCGCTCTTTTAACTTGTCAGCACCTCTTTGCACTTGTCCGCCCCTCTTTGCACTTGTCCGCCCCTCTTTACCTTAGTCCACCCCTCTTTGCCCTTGTCCCGTATTCTCCTCACTTCTCCGCACCTCTTTGCCCTTGTCTGACACTCTTTGCCCTTGTCCGACCCTTTAGCCCTTGTCCAAACCTCTTCGCACTTGTCCGCCTTTCTTTGCACTTGTCCGCCCCTCTTTGCGCTTGTCCGCCCCTCTTTGCCCTTGTACGCCCCTCTTTGCACTTGTCCGTCTGTCTTTGCCCTTTTCCGCCCCTCTTTGCCCTTGTCCCGTATTATCCGCAATTCTCCGCCCCTCTTTGCCCTTGTCCGCCCCTCTTTGCCCTTCTCCGCCCTTCTTTGCACTTGTCTGCCCCTCTTTGCCCTTATACCCCTCTTTGCCCTTGTCCGCCCCTCTTTGCCCTTGTCCGCCCCTCTTTGCCCTTATCCGCCCCTCTTTGCACTTGGCACGTATTCTCCACACTTCTCCGCACTCTTTGACCTTGTCCGCCCCTCTTTGCCCTTTTCCGCCCCTTTTTGCACTTGGAACGTATTCTCCGCACTTCTCCGCCCCTCTTTGCCCTTGTCCTGTATTCTCCGCACTTCTCTGCCCCTCTTTGCCCTTCTCCGCCCCTCTTTGCCCTTCTCCGCCCCTCTATGACCTTGTCCACCCCACTTTCCCCTTGTTCCATATTCTCCGCAATTCTCCACACCTCTTTGCCCTTGTCCGCCCCTCTTTGCCCTTGTCCCGTATTCTCCGCACTTCTCCGCCCCTCTTTGCCCTTTTCCGCCCCTCTTTGCCTTTCTCCGCCCCTCTTTGCTTTTGTCCGCCCGTCTTTTCCCTTGTCTGCCCCTCTTTGCACTTGTCCGCCCCTCTTTGCCCTTGTCTAACCTTCTTTGCACTTGACCGCCCCTCTTTGCCCTTCTTCCGTGTTCGCCGCACTTGTCCGCCCCTCTTTTCTCTTGTCCCGTATTCTCCGCACATCTCCGCCCCTCTTTGCCCTTCTCCGCCCCTCTTTGCTTTTCTCTTCCCGTCTTTTCCCTTGTCTGCCCCTCTTTGCACTTGTCCGCCCCTCTTTTCCCTTGTCTAACCTTCTTTGCCCTTGTCCGCCCCTCTTTGCCCTTGTCCGCCCCTCTTTGCACTTGTCAGCCCCTATTTGCCATTGTCCACCCCTCTTTGCCCTTCTCCCGTATTCTCCGCAGTTCTAAGCCACTCTTTGACCTTGTCCCGTATTCTAATTTCTTCTCCGCCCCTCTTTGCTATTTTCCAAAACTTTTTACCGTTGTCCGCCCCTCTTGGAACTTATCCGACCTTCTTTGCCCTTGTCCGCCCCTCTTTGCATTGTCCGCCCCTCTTTGCCCTTGTCCGCCCCTCTTTGCCCTTGTCCGCCCCTCTTTGCCCTTGTCCGCCCCTCTTTGCCCTGGTCCGCCTTTCCTTGCCCTTGTCCGCCCCTCTTTGCCCTTGTCCGCTCGTCTTTTCCGTTGTCAGCCCCTTTTTGCACTAGTCCGCCCCTCTTTACCCTTGTCCGCCCCTCTATGCCCTTGTCCGCCACTCTTTGCCCATGTCCCATATTCTCCGCACTTCTCCGCACATCTTACCATTTTCCGCCCCTCTTTGCACTTGTCCAGTATTCTCCACCCCTCTTTGCCCTTGTCCGCCCTCTTTGCCCTTGTCCCATATTCTCCGCAATTGTCCGCCCCTCTTTGCACTGGTCCAAACCTCTTTCCACTTGTCCGCCCCTCTTTGCCCTTTTCCACCCCTCTTTGCCCTTGTCAGCCCTCTTTGACCTTGTCCACCCCTCTTAGCCTGTGTCCGACACTCTTTTTCCTTTTCCCATATTCTCCGCGCTTGTCCGCCCCTCTTTGACATTGTCCGCACCTCTGTGCCCTTTTCCGCCCCTCTTTGCAATTTTTCTGCCCCTCTTTGCCCTTGTCCCCCCTCTTTGCCATTGTCCGCCCTTCTTTGCCCTTGTCCGCCTCTCTTTGCCCTTGTCCGCCCCTCTTTGCCCTTGTCCGTCCCTCTTTGCCCTTGTCCAACCCTCTTTGCACTTTTGCCGTATTCTCCGCCCTTGTCCGCCCTTCTTTGCCCTTGTCCGCCCCTCTTTGCCCTTGTCCTCCTCTCTTTGCCCTTGTCCTCCTCTCTTTGCCCTTGTCCGCCTCTCTTTGCCCTTGTCCGCCCCTCTTTGCCCTTGTCCGCCCCTCTTTGCCCTTGTCCCGTATTCTCCGCCATTGTCCGCCCCTCTTTGCCCTTGTCCGCCCCTCTTTGCCACTGTCCGCCACTATTTGCCATTGTCCGCCCCACTTTGCCCTTGACCGGCACACTTTCCCATTGTCCCTTATTCTCCTCACTTGTCCGCCCCTCTTTGCTCTTGTCCCATATTTTCCGCACTTCTCCGCTCCTCTTTACACTTGTCCGCCCCTCTTTGCCATTGTCCGCCCCTCTTTGCCCTTGTCCGACCCTCTTTGCACTTGTCCGCCCCTCTTTGCCCTTGTCGCGTATTCTCCGCACTTCTCCGCCCCTCTTTGCCCTTGTCCGGTATTCTCCGCACTTCTCCACCCCTCCTTGCACTTGTCAGCCCGTCTTTGCCCTTGTCTGCCCGTCTTGGCACTTGTCCACCCGTCTTTGCCCTTGTCTGACCATCTTTGCCCTTGTCCGACCCTGTTTACCCTTGTCCCGTATTCCCCGCACTTGTCCGCCCCTCTTTGCCCTTGTCCGCCCCTCTTTGCCCTTGTCCGCCCCTCTTTGCCCTTGTCCGCCCCTCTTTGCCCTTGTCCGCCCCTCTTTGCCCTTGTCCGCCCCTCTTTGCCCTTGTCCGCCCCTCTTTGCCCTTGTCCGCCCCTCTTTGCCCTTGTCCGCCCCTCTTTGCCCTTGTCCGCCCCTCTTTGCCCTTGTCCGCCCCTCTTTGCCCTTGTCCGCCCCTCTTTGCCCTTGTCCGCCCCTCTTTGCCCTTGTCCCATATTCTACGCCCTTTTCCACCTGTCTTTGCCCTTGTCCCGTATTCTCCAAACTTATCTGCCCCTCTTAGCACTTTTCAAGTATTCTCTGCCCTTGTCCGCCCCTCTTTGCCCTTCTTCCGTATTCTCGAAAATTGTCCGCCCCTCTTTGCCCTTGTCCGCCCCTCTTTGCCCTTGTCCGCCCCTCTTTGCCCTTGTCCGCCCCTCTTTGCCCTTGTCCGCCCCTCTTTGCCCTTGTCCGCCCCTCTTTGCCCTTGTCCGCCCCTCTTTGCCCTTGTCCGCCCCTCTTTGCCCTTGTCCGCCCCTCTTTGCCCTTGTCCGCCCCTCTTTGCCCTTGTCCGCCCCTCTTTGCCCTTGTCCGCCCCTCTTTGCCCTTGTCCGCCCCTCTTTGCCCTTGTCCGCCCCTCTTTGCCCTTGTCCGCCCCTCTTTGCCCTTGTCCCGTATTCTCCGCAATTCTCTGTCACTCTTTGAACTTGTCGGCCACTCCTTGCACTTGTCCGCTCATCTTTGGCATTGTTTGCCTGTCTTTTCCCTTGTCCTCCCATCATTGCGCTAGTCCGCCCCTGTTTTCACTTCTCCCGTATTGTCAGCACTTCTCGGTCACTCTTTGCCCTTGTCTGCCCGTCTATGCCCTTGTTTGCCCCTCTTTGCCCTTGTCCGCCCCTCTTTGCCCTTGTCCCGTACTCTCCGTACTTCTCCGCCCCTTCTTTGTCCCTGTCCGCAATTCTTTGCCCTTGTCCTCCCCTCTCTGCCCTTCTCCGCCCCTCTTTGCCCTTGTCCCGTACTCTCCGTACTTCTCCGCCCCTTCTTTGTCCCTGTCCGCCATTCTTTGCCCTTGTCGGCCCCACTTTGTCCTTATAAGCCCCCTTTGCCCTTGTCCGCCGTCTTTGCCCTTGTCCGCCCCTCTTTGCCCTTGTGCACCCCTCTTTGCCCTTGTCCGCCCCTATTTGCCCATGTCCCATATTCTCCGCACTTCTCCGCACTTCTTACCATTTTCCGCCCCTCTTTGCACTTGTCCAGTATTCTCCACCCCTCTTTGAACCTTGTCCGCCCCTCTTTGCTTTTGTCTGTCCCTCTTTGCCCTTGTCCCGTATTCTCCGCCATTGTCCGCCCCTCTTTGCCCTTGTCTGCCCCTCTTTGCCCTTGTCCGCCACTCTTTGCCCATGTCCCATATTCTCCGCACTTGTCCGCCCCTGTTTGACCTTGTCCGTCCCTCTTTGCCCTTGTCTGCCCCTCTTTGCACTTTTCCCGTATTCTCTGCCCTTGACTGCCCCTCTTTGCCCTTGTCCGCCCCTCTTTGTCATTCTCCGCACCTCTTTGCCCTTGAGCGGCCCACTTTGCCATTGTCCCGTATTCTCCTCACTTGTCCGCCCCTCTTTGATCTTTTCCCATATTCTCCGCAATTCTCCGCCCCTCTTTGCCCTTGCCCGCCCCTCTTTGCCCTTGCCCGCCCCTCTTTGCCCTTGCCCGCCCCTCTTTGCCATTGTCCGCCCATCTTTGCCCTTGTCCGAACCTCTTTGCCCTTGTCCTCCCCTCTTTGCACTTGTCTGCCCCTCTTTGCCCTTGTCCTCCCCTCTTTGCACTTGTCTGCCCCTCTTTGCCCTTGTCCCGTATTGTCCGCACTTCTGCGCCCCTCTTTGCCCTTGTCCGCCCCTCTTTGCCCTTGTCCGCCCCTCTTTGCCCTTGTCCGCCCCTCTTTGCCCTTGTCCGCCCCTCTTTGCCCTTGTCCGTCACTCTATTTCCTTGTCTTCCCCTCTTTGCCTTTGTCCACCCCTCTTTGCGCTTGTGCGCCCCTCTTTGCCCTTGTGCGCCCCTCTTTGCCCTTGTGCGCCCCTTATTGCCCTTGTGCGCCCCTTATTGCCCTTGTCCGCACCTCTTTGCCCTTGTCCGCCTCTCTTTGCCCTTGTCCGCCCCTCTTTGCCTTTGTCCGCCCCTCTTTGCCCTTGTCCGCCCCTCTTTGCACTTGTCCGCCCCTCTTTGCCGTTGTCCCGTATTCTCGGCATTTCTCGGCCCCTCTTTGCTTTTGCCTGCCTCTCTTTGCCCTTGTCCCGTATTCTCCGACCCTCTTTGCCCTTGACCGACCCTCTTTGCCCTTGTCCGCCCCTCTTTGCACTTGTCCAGTGTTCTCAGCACTTCTCCGCCCCTCTTGACCCTTGTCCGCCCCTCTTGGCCCTTGTCTGACCCTCTTTTCCTTTGTCCGACCCTCTTTGCCCTCTTCAGCCCCTCTTTGCCCTACTCTGCCCCTCTTTGACCTTTTCCAGTATTCTCCGCCATTTTCTGCCCCTTTTTGCCCTTGTCCCGTAATCTCCGAACTTGTCTGCCCCTCTTTGCACTTGTCAAGTATTCTCCGCCCTTGTCCGCCCCTCTTTGCCCTTGCCCCGTATTCTCAGCCCTTGTCTGCCCCTCTTTGCCCGTGTCCCGTATTCTCCGCCCTTGTCAGCCCCTCTTTGCCCTTTTCCCATATTCTCCGCCCTTGTCCGCTCCTCTTTGCCCTTCTTCCGTATTCTCCAAAATTGTCCGCCCCTCTTTGCCCTTGTGCGCCCCTCTTTGCCCTTGTGCGCCCCTCTTTGCCCTTGTGCGCCCCTCTTTGCCCTTGTGCGCCCCTCTTTGCACTTGTCCGCCCCTCTTTGCCCTTCTGCACCCCTCTTTGCCCTTGTGCCCCTCTCTTTGCCCTTGTCCCGTATTCTCCGCCCTTGTCTGCCCCTCTTTGCCCTTGTCCCGTATTATCCGCAATTGTCCGCCCCTATTTGCCCTTGTCCCGTATTCTCCACACTTGTCCGCCCCTCTTTGCCCTTGTCCCGTATTCTCCGCCCTTCTCCGCCCCTCTTTGCCCTTGTTCTGTATTCTCTGCCATTGTCCGCCCCTCTTTGCCCTAGTGCGCCCCTCTTTGCCCTTGTCCGACCGTCTTTGCCATTGTCCCGTATTCTCGGCACTTCTAAGCCCTTCTTTGCCTTTGTCCCGTTTTCTTTGCCCTTCTCCGCCCGTCTTTGCTCTTATCTGCCCCTGTTTGCCCTTGTCCGCCCCTCTTTGCCCTTCTCCCCACCTCTTTGACCTTATCCGCCCCCTGTGCACTTGTCCGCCCCTCCTTGCCTTTCTCCGACCTTCTTTGCCCTTGTCCGCCCCTCTTTGCCCTTGTCCGCCCCTCTTTGCCCTTGTCCGCCCCTCTTTGCCCTTGTCCGCCCCTCTTTGCCCTTGTCCGCCCCTCTTTGCCCTTGTCCGCCCCTCTTTGCTTTTGTCCGCCCCTCTTTGCCCTTTGTCCGCCCCTCTTTGCCCTTTTCCGCCCCTGTTTGTCCTTGTCCCGTATTCTCCGCACTTTTCCTCCCCTCTTAGCCCTATTCCCATATTCTCCGCTCCTCTTTGCCCTTGTCCGTCCCTCTTTGCACTTGTCCGCCCCTCTTTGCACTTGTCCGCCCCTCTTTGCACTTGTCCGCCCCTCTTTGCACTTGTCCGCCCCTCTTTGCCCTTGTCCCGTATTCTCCGACCTTATCTGCCCCTCTTTGCACTTTTCAATTTTTCTCTGCCCTTGTCCGCCCCTCTTTGACCTTGTCCTGTATTCTCCGCCCTTATCAGCCCCTCTTTGCAGTTTTCCCGTATTCTCCGCCCTTATCCGCCCCTCTTTGTCCTTCTTCCGTATTCTCCAAAATTGTGCGCCCCTCTTTGCACGTGCGGCCCTCCTTGCACTTGTCCGCCCCTCTTTGCCCTTGTCCGCCCCTCTTTGCCCTTGTCCGCCCCTCTTTGCCCTTGTCCGCCCCTCTTTGCCCTTGTCCGCCCCTCTTTGCCCTTGTCCGCCCCTCTTTGCCCTTGTCCGCCCCTCTTTGCCATTCTGTGCCCCTCTTTGCACTTTTGCGCCCCTCTTTGCCCTGATGCACCCCTCTTTCCCTTGTCCGCCCCTCTTTGCACTTGTCCCGTATTCTCCGCCCTTGTCCGCCCCTCTTTGCCCTTGTCCCGTATTCTCCGCCCTTGTCCGCCCCTCTTTGCCCTTGTCGTGTATTCTCCGCACTTCTCCGCCCCTCTTTGCCCTTGTCGACCCCTCTTTGCCCTTGTCCGCCCTCTTTGCCCTTGTCCGCCCTCTTTGCCCTTGTCCGCCCTCTTTGCCCTTGTCCGCCCTCTTTGCCCTTGTCCTGTATTCTCCGCAATTGTCCGCCCCTCTTTGCCCTTGTCCGCCCCTCTTTGCCCTTGTCCGCCCCTCTTTGCCCTTGTCCGTCACTCTATTTCCTTGTCTTCCTCTCTTTGCCCTTGTCCGCCCCTCTTTGCCCTTGTCCGCCCCTCTTTGCCCTTGTCCGCCCCTCTTTGCCCTTGTCCAACCCTCTTTGCCCTTGCCCCGTATTCTCCGCAATTCTCCGCCCCTCTTTCCTTTTGTCCTGTATGCTCCGCACTTCTCCGCCCCTCTTTGCCCTTCTCCGCCCCTCTTTGCCCTTCTCCGCACCTCTTTGCTTTTGTCCGTCCCTCTTTGCCCTTGTCCGCCCCTCTTTGCCGTTGTTCCGTATTCTCCTCACTTCTCCGCCCCTCTTTCGCCGCTCTTGCGCTTTCACTGCAAGCTGCAGATTCCCTCCTAACAGCAAGCTTTAGGATAGGGTACTGAATTGTAACTTAACTGCGGCTAATAAGGCGATTTTGGCAAAGAGAGTATCTCCCGCAGGGAAGCTGCTACCATCAAATGTTTGCCCTCATTAGACTCCCCTCTGGAAGCGCTTTCACTGCAAGCTGCAGATTCCCTCCTAACAGCAAGCTTTAGGATAGGGTACTGAATTGTATCTTGCTTTTGCCTAATATTGCGATTTTGGAAAAGAGAGTATCTCCCGCAGGGAAGCTGCTGCCATCAAATATTTGCCCTCATTAGACTCCCCTCTGGAAGCGCTTTCACTGCAAGCTGCAGATTCCCTCCTAAGAGCAAGCTGTAGGATAGGGTACTGAATTGTAACTTACTTTCGCCTAAAAATGCGATTTTGGCAAAGAGAGTATCTCCCGCAGGGAAGCTGCTACCATCAAATGTTTGCCCTCGTTAGACTCCCCTCTGGAAGCGCTTTCACTGCAAGCTGCAGATTCCCCTGGTGGAGCTTGAGACCATTCCCTCTTGTCCTGTCCCCTGTCACTTGGGAGAAATGGCCATCATCCTCCTCTCTACAATTTCCTTTCAGGTAATTGTAGAGAGCAATGAAGTCTCCCCTCAGCCTCCTTTTCTCCAGACTAAACAACCCCAGTCCTCTCAGCTGTTTCTCATAAGGCCATGTGTGTACATAAAAAAGCGCTGACTTTTTTGAGAGGAACTAGGAGCACTACAGACAGGCAGAGGATTATAAAAAGGGGCAGGGACTAGCACAAAGATTCAGAAACAGCAAGAGGAGCAAAGGGGAGTATCAACAGAATGAGGAACACAGATTGGGAGAAAGATGGAAAAGGAGAAAAAAAGTATGGGCAGAGAACTGATACTGAAGACTGGGGGAAAAAAGAGAGAGAAAAGAGCACAGAAAAATTAAAGAGTAGGGGTATAGCGATACCTGGGAACAGTAATTGTAGCAGCACGATAAATGAAAGGAACAAAATGTCAAGGTCTAAAATGTTCGTTACCTAGTTCCATCATTGTCACAACTAGCAATGTTGCAGTGACAGCACGCATACTGTTATTTCTTGTAAGGATGCTTTCAGACACATAGTAGTGTTGTTCTAGCTGAGAATGTAAGGCAGAGTTAATAAAACACAACTGCTCCCCAGGCACTCTTTATACCTGTGAGGGCTTCACCACACCCCAGTCACAGGTGGTGGGTGGGAAGGGCCAGGGGGTATATAAGCTACAGGCCTTGCCTCTGGAGGTCATTTAGGTTGTGGTTTATCCTTGAGGTTAGAGTTTTGCTGCTGTTTCAATTCATTATATATTTTAGGCTAGTTGGGTAAGTGGTGTTTTTTGGCTTTTATATTGATTTTTTTTTTTTCTGATCCTCTAAAGAAGCAGAGGCATCTGTTGGAGGAGGTATGAGCTTTGGAAGAGTCCAGGCAAAGCAGCACATACAGCTGTAACTATGGGGCTTTTTTGTCAGTAATTTTTGATTGGGTGTTGGAGGGGGCAAGATGTTTTAATGGTTTGTTTTCCTTCTTTGTTTTTTTTCTGGGTGCTTTGCCTGGAGTTTTTAGTTACGGGATGATTTGTTGTTGTTCCTCATTCTGTGTGGCATGATGTATTGGCCCTAGGGGCTCTGCAGTTTGTAATGGGCATCTTGTGGGTGATAATAACCTGGAATGAGCCTTGTTGGCCTGTGGTAGGAAGTTGAGTCTGTGGGTTGGTGGAAGATAGAAGGGGCCAGGGGAGCCTTGGGAAGGGCTCAGGAGCTCAGCTCCCAAGGAACGGCAACACAGAAGGGTCAGGGGGGTTAAAATATAGGACAGGTTCTGTTAAGAAGGAGCAGGGTTCCTTCTCTGATACTTCAGGGGTAGAAAAGGGCTTTAATGGTTTGGGGAAAGGGAGATGGGTTCATCAGTCTTTCTTGGGTCAGTTTGGTGGTCAGATGCAAGTGCCATTCAGGTGTCTGTTGTTCTAGTCTCTCTGTAGCCAACGAGGTAACGATGAGGTTGAGACACAAGTTGAAAAGCATTAGTTACCCTAAGAAATGTAATCTCTAGGGCTGTGAGATCTCTGCTCCCTTATACCTTCTACTTATTGTGTTCCTCAACTAACTTCTTTGCATCCATCCTGTCTCCATCCATCTGAATGTCCAGAGAAGAGTACTGTAGCTGGTGAGGGGGCTGGTGAATAAGCCTTATGAGGAGTGGCTGAGAGAGCTGGGGGTGTTTAGCCTGGAGAAGAGGAGGCTGAGGGGAGACCTCATTGCTGAAAGGAGGTTGTGGAGATAAGGGAGCTGGCCACCTCTCCAAAGTGACAGGGGACAGGACAAGAGGGAATAGCCTCAAGCTCTGCCAGGGAAGGTTCAGGCTGTACATCAGGAAAAAATATTTCACTGAAAGGGTTATTAGGGATGGGCAAAGGCTGCCCAAGGAGGTGGTAGAGTCACCTTCCCTGGAGGTGTTTAAAGGACGGGTGGCCGAAGTGCTGAGGGACGTGGTTTAGTGATTGATAGGAATGGTTGGACTCAATGATCCAATGGGTCTTTTCCAACCTGGTGATCCTATGAATATCAGAGACCTTGCTACTTAAACATATGGACTCACTGCCTATCTACAGTGCAGGATTCTGCCCCTTGTTTCCCTTGCATTTCTCAGGGAAGAGATTGGATATTGTTTTGGCTCGTAACAGTTAGCAGCTGAGCAACTCTTTTTCATCTGGTCTGTGGGCACACAAGCCTCCCTTATTTAGTAGAGTTTTGGATTTTTCCTGAACTTACCAGTGAGGTTTGCTTTGTTATTGCTTACAGCGGTTGTTACCTTGTCCCTGTTATCCATTGTGTTTTTTTACGGTCATTGAGTTTCCAACTTAGGTCTTAGAGCAGTCAAATCCCACTGTTGCGAGTTTTTCATTGGCTGACTGCCTCTGTAATTCCAGTCTCCATTGCTGTGTGGTGAGTGTGCTGTGTTTTTATGTCTTCTGTGTTAATAATCTTTACTGGGTTTTGATAAGAATATTCTTTTTCAAGTTCTTCTTGTTTACTCCTGTGACTAAAGTCTGGTAACTTCCTAGAATTAGGATCTCCATGGCTCATCTTTCTTTTGTCCTGGGTATCACCACTACTGGTCCTACAACTTAAGTGCTGAGGAGGAGAGGAGAAGCAAGCAGACAGCAGAGAATTTTGGGGTGCCGGTGAGGTAGTCAGGCTTTTTCTCATCATTGTGGGGCTGATGGTGAGGAGGAAGTTGAGTATGTCTAGAAGAGCAAAGTGTTCTTTGGCAACATAGTATTTACTTTTGGTTTGGCAGGCACTGTGTGGGCCACCTTGGGAATGGGAAGAGCATTTGAGATGAGCTGGGTAGTAGGGAGAAGGAGCATGGGGCAGACTTCTCACAGGTGTGAGTAATTCTCTTAATTTAATTACCCTGGGTGATAACAGCTGCAGCATCTGACATAAGAACTGCTGTGGAGCAAGTGAGTGGAAGAACATGGCAGTTAGGCAGAGCAAGTTGTCATGTAAGGTGCTGACATTGATCAGTGCAATGCTGGCTGTTGGCACTATTTTAGTTTTCTCATTGGTTTTCTTACAGATGGCCAAGTGGAACCTGGCAACTGTAGGATCATCCCAGGGAGCTGATGCTCTTGGAGTTTTTTCTGCTGAGGAAGCCTCCTGGTGGTCTGAAAGCTAAGTTGAGGGACGGGGGCAGGGGTGGGGTGTGACAGAGGGGAGAAGGCTGGGGATGGCAGGGTGGAGTTTTAAAAGTAGCCTAGGGGAGAGGGCTGTGCAGGAAATGTCCCCTTTGGGCATGGAGAGCAGGAGGGTGTTACTTCTCAGCCCAAAGCTAGCATGTTCCAGGTAGGGCCGTTCCAGCTTGTCTGTGCTGTGTGCTTTATATTCTGTTTCTCTTTCATGTTTCTTAAGCCTTGATGTCCCCTTTGCTTTAAAGGAATGCAGCATATGACTTGAGCAGCATCTCGAGGGTCTTGAATGCCTGTACTCATGGGTACAATGCCAATTAGGCACTGTTCTTCTTGCATCATAACCTAAGTGTGGATTGGCTTCACATTTTCAAAGTTTCTAGTCAGCCATCTTTTCCTGTGACCTTGCAGACTGTGTTGGTGGCCACAATCGCTAGTCTTATATTTTCAAGGATCCCTGTAGGCCTAAGACTTCTTCCATGCATCTTGTGTCTTTAGACATTTAAAAGGTGATCCTCTCACGTACATCATCCCAGTCTTGGCCACATACCATTGTAATGAGGGATCCTTTACAGCATGCCGGACATGCCTCGAGCACCATATCTAGGGTCCTGAATGCTTGTACCCATCAATGCACTGTCGATTGGGCACTGCTTTTCTTGCATCGTGCTCCTAAAGCCGGGATCGTTCTCGTGTTTTGGCACTGTGTTTTTCTCCTTGTTTTCCTTGCAGATGCTGAAGAGGAACCCAGTGACTGCAGGATTATTTCTGTTAGCTGATGTGATTTGAGCTGCTTTGGCCAAGGACAGCTTCATTCATGGCCCTCTGAAAGCTAAGTTGAGGGACCAGATTTGGGAAGCGGGAGGTGGGTTGGGGATAGCAGGGAGGGGTTTTGAAGGTAGCCTAGGCTGTGCAGGGAGAGTCTTCTTTGGGCAGGTGAAGGCAGAGGGGCGTACTTCTCAGCCCAAACCCTGAATGGGCAGGGCAGTTCCAGCCTGTATCTGTTATCTAGTTTGTGTAGTCACTGTGCTGTGTCTGAAATTTTCTGCAGGTCTTGATGTCCTCTTTTGTACTCGAGGCATGCCGGATGTGCCTTGGGCACCATGTCTAGGGTCCCAAATGCTCGTACTGATCAAAGCAGTGTCGATGGGGCACTGCTTTTCTTTCTTCACATTTTTAAAGCGTGGATCGCTCTTGTGTTTTGGAAGCATCCGGTCAGTTGTCTTCTGCTGCAGCCTTGCAGCCGGCCTTATTATCCAGGATAGTTAGTCTTCCGTTTTGTTGGATCCCTGTTCTGGGACTTGTTCCATCCATCCTCTGCATCTTTAGGACTTTAAAAGGGTTTCTTGCCCGTTCATCTTGCCAGTTGCAGCCACATCTCTTTGGAACCATCTTTGCTTTTCCAGGGCTACCGTAGGTTCTTCCTCAGAGCCCTGTCCATTGCCTTGCCCATTGGCAAGCGTGGTCCAAGAGTCCTCCATGTTGCTACAAATCTTCTTTTGTCCTCGGTTCACGACATCGGTCTTGTGTGTTAGTGTTCCGTGTGTATTTGTGTCCAGTTCAAGCTGCTCTGCCTGGTGCATGGAGGAGGTGATAAGAGTCAGCCAAGGTATAGCGGCCCGGTTCTTATCTTAATGTTTTAATGTGACTAGACCATGCAGTCTAGGGGCATCCATTACTTTGGAGAGCTAGCAGCCCTAAGTGTGGTAGTTTCTGCTAGTCTCTGAAACCATGGAGGGGATGCAGAGAAGTACTGTAGGGAAGCTGCTATGATCAAATTCTGGCTTTTGTTAGAGTCTTCTCTGGAAGCGCCTTCACTGCAAGCTGCAGAAGAATGTCTAACAGAACGGTTTAGTATAGGGTACTGAATTGTGACTTACTTTTGCCTAATAAGGCGATTTGGGAAAAGAGAGTGTCTCCCGCAGGGAAGATGCTAGCATGGAATGCTGCTGTTTCTGAATGTCTTCTCTTAGAGTGCTTTCAGTGCAAAGCAAGGCTTGTAGAATGTTCAGTCGTGGCTTGTGTACAGTAACATCAGAATGGCGGTTAAAGTGTCACTTTGAAATTTCATACCGTTCAGCACAAGGACTGCGGGGAATCTGCTACAATCAAATGCTGGCTCTCAGTAGAGTCTTCTCCGGAAGTGCTTTCACTTCAAGCTGGTTAAGCTCGACTAACAGAACGTTTAATATAAGGTACTGAGTTGAGACTGAACTGCACCTCCGCCCTCTGCGGCCCTGCTCTTACCCTCTGCGGCCCTGCTCTTACCCTTGTCCGGTATTTTCCACACTTGCCCGGCCCGACTTGGGCCCATCCCGGCACGACTTGGGCCCTTGTCCCGTGTTCTCCGCCTTTGTCCGCCCCTCTGTGGCCTTGTCCCGTGTTCTCCGCCCTTGTCCGCCCCTCTGTGGCCTTGTCCCGTGTTCTCCGCCCTTGTCCGCCCCTCTGTGCCCTTGTCCCGTGTTCTCCGCCATTGTCCACCCCTCTGTGGCCTTGTCCCGTGTTCTCCGCCCTTGTCCGCCCCTCTGTGCCCTTGTCCCGTGTTCTCCGCCCTTGTCCGCCCCTCTGTGCCCTTGTCCCGTGTTCTCCGCCCTTGTCCGCCCCTCTGTGGCCTTGTCCCGTGTTCTCCACCCTTGTCAGCCCCTCTGTGGCCTTGTCCCGTGTTCTCCGCCCTTGTCCGCCCCTCTGTGGCCTTGTCCCGTGTTCTCCGCCCTTGTCCACCCCTCTGTGCCCTTGTCCCGTGTTCTCCGCCCTTGTCCGCCCCTCTGTGGCCTTGTCCCGTGTTCTCCGCACTTGCCGCCCCTCTGTGCCCTTGTCCCGTGTTCTCCGCCCTTGTCCGCCCCTCTGTGGCCTTGTCCCGTATTCTCCGCCCTTGTCCGACCCTCTGTGGCCTTGTCCCGTGTTCTCTGCCCTTGTCCGCCCCTCTGTGGCCTTGTCCCGTGTTCTCCGCCCTTGTCCGCCCCTCTGTGGCCTTGTCCCGTGTTCTCCGCACTTGTCCGCCCCTCTTTGCCCTTGTCCGCCCCTCTTTGCCCTTGTCCGCCCCTCTTTTCCCTTGTCCGCCCCTCTTTGCCCTTGTCCGCCCCTCTTTGCCCTTGTCCGCAAGTCATTGCCCTTGTCCGCAAGTCATTGCCCTTGTCCGCAAGTCATTGCCCTTGTCCACCTGTCCTTGCCCTTGTCCGGTATTCTCCGCCCCTCTTTGCCCACGTCGGCCCCTCTTTGCCCACGTCGGCCCCTCTTTGCCCACGTCGGCCCCTCTTTGCCCTTGTCCGGTATTCTCCGAACTTCTGCGCCCCTCTTGTCCCTTCTTCTCCCGTCTTTGCCCTTGTCCGCCCGTCTTTGCCCTTGTCCGCCCGTCTTTGCCCTTGTCCGCCCGTCTTTGCCCTTGTCCGCCCGTCTTTGCCCTTGTCCGCCCGTCTTTGCCCTTGTCCGCTATTCTACAAACTTCTCCGCCCATCTTTGCCCTTGTCCGGTGTTCTCCGCACTTGTCCGCTCCTCTTTCCCCTTGTCTGCCCCTCTTTGCACTTGTCCGCCCCTCTTTGCTATTTTCCGCCCCACTTTGCAATTTTTCGCACCTCTTTGACCTTGTTAGCACCTCTTCGCACTTGTCCGGTGTTCTCCGCATTTCTCCGCCCCTCTTTGCCCACGTCCGCCCCTCTTTGCCCACGTCCGCCCCTCTTTGCCCACGTCCGCCCCTCTTTGCCCACGTCCGCCCCTCTTTGCCCACGTCCGCCCCTCTTTGCCCACGTCCGCCCCTCTTTGCCCACGTCCGCCCCTCTTTGCCCACGTCCGCCCCTCTTTGCCCACGTCCGCCCCTCTTTGCCCACGTCCGCCCCTCTTTGCCCTTGTCCGCAAGTCATTGCCCTTGTCCGCAAGTCATTGCCCTTGTCCACCTGTCCTTGCCCTTGTCCGGTATTCTCCGCCCCTCTTTGCCCTTGTCCGGCCCCTCTTTGCCCTTGTCCGGCCCCTCTTTGCCCTTGTCCGGCCCCTCTTTGCCCTTGTCCCGTATTCTCCGAACTTGTGCGCCCCTCTTGTCCCTTGTGCGCCCCTCTTTGCCCTTGTCCGCCCGTCTTTGCCCTTGTCCGCCCGTCTTTGCCCTTGTCCGCCCGTCTTTGCCCTTGTCCGCCCGTCTTTGCCCTTGTCCGCCCGTCTTTGCCCTTGTCCGGTATTCTACAAACTTCTCCGCCCATCTTTGCCCTTGTCCGGTGTTCTCCGCACTTGTCTGCCCCTCTTTGCACTTGTCCGCCCCTCTTTGCAATTTTTCGCACCTCTTTGACCTTGTTAGCACCTCTTTGCACTTGTCCGGTGTTCTCCGCATTTCTCCGCCCCTCTTTGCCCACGTCCGCCCCTCTTTGCCCACGTCCGCCCCTCTTTGCCCACGTCCGCCCCTCTTTGCCCTTGTCCCGTATTCTCCGCACTTGTCCGCCCCTCTTTGCCCACGTCCGCCCCTCTTTGCCCACGTCCGCCCCTCTTTGCCCACGTCCGCCCCTCTTTGCCCACGTCCGACCGTCTTTGCCCACGTCCGACCGTCTTTGCCCACGTCCGACCGTCTTTGCCCACGTCCGACCGTCTTTGCCCACGTCCGACCGTCTTTGCCCACGTCCGACCGTCTTTGCCCACGTCCGACCGTCTTTGCCCACGTCCGACCGTCTTTGCCCACGTCCGACCGTCTTTGCCCTTGTCCGTACGTCTTTGCCCTTGTCCGGTATTCTCCGCAATTCTCTGCCCCTCTTTGCCCTTGTGCGCCCCTCTTTGCCCTTGTCTGACCCTCTTTGGCTTTGTCCGCCCCTCTTAGGCCTTGTCACATATTCTCCGCACTTCTCCGCACCTCTTTGCACTTGGCCCGTATTCTCCGCACTTTTCCGCCCCTCTTTGCCCTTGTCAGGCCCTATTTGGCCTTGTCCGCCCCTCTTTGCCCTTGTCCGCCCCTCTTTGCCGTTGTCCGACCCTCTTTCCCCTTGTCTGCCCCTCTTTACCCTTGTCCCCTATTCTCCGCACTTGTCCGCCTCTCTTTGCCCTTGTCCGCCTCTCTTTGCCCTTGTCCGCCTCTCTTTGCCCTTGTCCGCCTCTCTTTGCCCTTGTCCGCCCCTCTTTGCCCTTGTCTGCCCCTCTTTGCCCTTGTCTGCCCCTCTTTGCCCTTGTCCGCCCCTCTTTGCCCTTCTCCGCCCATCTTTTCCTTTTTCGGGTGTTCTCCGCAATTGTCCGCCCCTCTATACCATTGTCCGACCCTCTTTGCACTTGTCCCGTATTCTCCGCAATTGTCTGCCTTGCTTTGCCCTTGTCCCTTATTCTCCGCACTTCTCCATCCCTTTTTGCCCTTGTGCGACCCTCTTTACCCTTGTCCACCCCTCTTTGATCTTGTCCGTCCATTTTTGAACTTGTCTTCCCCTCTTTGCCCTTGTCCCGTGTTCTCCGCACTTGTCCTCCCCTCTTTGCCGTTGTCCATCCCTCTTTGCCCTTGTCCGCTCCTCTTTGCCCTTGTCCGCTCCTCTTTGCCCTTGTCCTCCCCTCTTTGCCCTTGTCCGCCCCTCTTTGCCCTTGTCCACCCCTCTTTGCCCTTTTCCGCCCCTCTTTGCCCTTTTCCGCCCCTCTTTGCACTTTTCCCGTATTCTCCGCACTTGTCCGATCGTCTTTGCATTTTCAGCCCCTCTTTGCCCTTGTCCACCCCTCTTTGCCCTTGTCCACCCCTCTTTGCCCTTGTGCGCCCGTCTGTGCCCTTGTCCGTACGTCTGTGCCCTTGTCCGTACGTCTTTGCACTTGTCCGGTATTCTCCGCAATTCTCTGCCCCTCTTTGCCCTTGTGCGCCCCTCTTTGCCCTTGTCTGACCCTCTTGGACTTTGTCCTCCCGTCTTAGGCCTTGTCACATATTCTCCGCACTTCTCCGCACCTCTTTGCACGTGGCCCGTATTCTCCGCATTTTTCCGCCCCTCTTTGCCCTTGTCAGGCCCTATTTGGCCTTGTCCGCCCCTCTTTGCCCTTGTCCGCCACTCTTTGCCGTTGTCCGACCCTCTTTCCCCTTGTCTGCCCCTCTTTACCCTTGTCCCCTATTCTCCGCACTTGTCCGCCTCACTTTGCCCTTGTCCGCCTCACTTTGCCCTTGTCCGCCTCTCTTTGCCCTTGTCTGCCCCTCTTTGCCATTGTCCGCCCCTCTTTGCCCTTCTCCACCCATCTTTTCCTTTTTCGGGTGTTCTCCGCATTTGTCCGCCCCTCTATACCATTGTCCGACCCTCTTTGCACTTGTCCCGTATTCTCCGCAATTGTCTGCCTTGCTTTGCCCTTGTCCCTTATTCTCCGCACTTCTCCATCCCTTTTTGCCCTTGTGCGACCCTCTTTACCCTTGTCCACCCCTCTTTGATCTTGTCCGTCCATTTTTGAACTTGTCTTCCCCTCTTTGCCCTTGTCCCGTGTTCTCCGCACTTGTCCTCCCCTCTTTGCCTTGTCCGCTCCTCTTTGCCCTTGTCCGCTCCTCTTTGCCCTTGTCCGCCCCTCTTTGCCCTTGTCCGCCCCTCTTTGCCCTTGTCCGCCCCTCTTTGCCCTTGTCCGCCCCTCTTTGCCCTTGTCCGCCCCTCTTTGCCCTTGTCCGCCCCTCTTTGCCCTTGTCCGCCCCTCTTTGCACTTTTCCCGTATTCTCCGCACTTGTCCGATCGTCTTTGAATTTTCAGCCCCTCTTTGCCCTTGTCCACCCCTCTTTGCCCTTGTCCACCCCTCTTTGCCCTTGTCCACCCCTCTTTGCCCTTGTCCACCCCTCTTTGCCCTTGTCCACCCCTCTTTGCCCTTGTCCACCCCTCTTTGCCCTTGTCCACCCCTCTTTGCCCTTGTCCACCCCTCTTTGCCCTTGTCCACCCCTCTTTGCCCTTGTCCACCCCTCTTTGCCCTTGTCCACCCCTCTTTGCCCTTGTCCACCCCTCTTTGCCCTTGTCCACCCCTCTTTGCCCTTGTCCACCCCTCTTTGCCCTTGTCCACCCCTCTTTGCCCTTGTCCACCCCTCTTTGCCCTTGTCCACCCCTCTTTGCCCTTGTCCACCCCTCTTTGCCCTTGTCCACCCCTCTTTGCCCTTGTCCACCCCTCTTTGCCCTTGTCCACCCCTCTTTGCCCTTGTCCACCCCTCTTTGCCCTTGTCCACCCCTCTTTGCCCTTGTCCACCCCTCTTTGCCCTTGTCCACCCCTCTTTGCCCTTGTCCACCCCACTTTGCAATTTTTCGCACCTCTTTGACCTTGTTAGCACCTCTTTGACCTTGTTAGCACCTCTTCGCACTTGTCCGGTGTTCTCCGCATTTCTCCGCCCCTCTTTGCCCACGTCCGCCCCTCTTTGCCCACGTCCGCCCCTCTTTGCCCACGTCCGCCCCTCTTTGCCCACGTCCGCCCCTCTTTGCCCACGTCCGCCCCTCTTTGCCCTTGTCCGCAAGTCATTGCCCTTGTCCACCTGTCCTTGCCCTTGTCCACATGTCCTTGCCCTTGTCCGGTATTCTCCGCCCCTCTTTGCCCACGTCCGCCCCTCTTTGCCCACGTCCGCCCCTCTTTGCCCACGTCCGCCCCTCTTTGCCCACGTCCGCCCCTCTTTGCCCACGTCCGCCCCTCTTTGCCCACGTCCGCCCCTCTTTGCCCACGTCCACCCCTCTTTGCCCTTGTCCGGCCCCTCTTTTCCCTTGTCCCGTATTCTCCGAACTTGTGCGCCCCTCTTGTCCCTTGTGCGCCCCTCTTTGCCCTTGTGCGCCCCTCTTTGCCCTTGTGCGCCCCTCTTGTCCCTTCTTCTCCCCTATTTGCCCTTGTCTGCCCGTCTTTGCCCTTGTCCGCCCGTCTTTGCCCTTGTCCGCCCGTCTTTGCCCTTGTCCGCCCGTCTTTGCCCTTGTCCGGTATTCTACAAACTTCTCCGCCCATCTTTGCCCTTGTCCGGTGTTCTCCGCACTTGTCCGCTCCTCTTTGCCCTTGTCTGCCCCTCTTTGCACTTGTCCGCCCCTCTTTGCAATTTTTCGCACCTCTTTGACCTTGTTAGCACCTCTTTGCACTTGTCCGGTGTTCTCCGCATTTCTCCGCCCCTCTTTGCCCACGTCCGCCCCTCTTTGCCCACGTCCGCCCCTCTTTGCCCACGTCCGCCCCTCTTTGCCCACGTCCGCCCCTCTTTGCCCACGTCCGCCCCTCTTTGCCCACGTCCGCCCCTCTTTGCCCACGTCCGACCGTCTTTGCCCACGTCCGACCGTCTTTGCCCACGTCCGACCGTCTTTGCACTTGTCTGCCCGTCTTTGCCCTTGTCCGTACGTCTTTGCCCTTGTCCGGTATTCTCCGCAATTCTCTGCCCCTCTTTGCCCTTGTGCGCCCCTCTTTGCCCTTGTCTGACCCTCTTTGGCTTTGTCCGCCCCTCTTAGGCCTTGTCACATATTCTCCGCACTTCTCCGCACCTCTTTGCACTTGGCCCGTATTCTCCGCACTTTTCCGCCCCTCTTTGCCCATGTCAGGCCCTATTTGGCCTTGTCCGCCCCTCTTTGCCCTTGTCCGCCACTCTTTGCCGTTGTCCGACCCTCTTTCCCCTTGTCTGCCCCTCTTTACCCTTGTCCCCTATTCTCCGCACTTGTCCGCCTCTCTTTGCCCTTGTCCGCCTCTCTTTGCCCTTGTCCGCCTCTCTTTGCCCTTGTCCGCCTCTCTTTGCCCTTGTCCGCCTCTCTTTGCCCTTGTCTGCCCCTCTTTGCCCTTGTCCGCCCCTCTTTGCCCTTCTCCGCCCATCTTTTCCTTTTTCGGGTGTTCTCCGCAATTGTCCGCCCCTCTATACCATTGTCCGACCCTCTTTGCACTTGTCCCGTATTCTCCGCAATTGTCTGCCTTGCTTTGCCCTTGTCCCTTATTCTCCGCACTTCTCCATCCCTTTTTGCCCTTGTGCGACCCTCTTTACCCTTGTGCACCCCTCTTTGATCTTGTCCGTCCATTTTTGAACTTGTCTTCCCCTCTTTGCCCTTGTCCCGTGTTCTCCGCACTTGTCCTCCCCTCTTTGCCGTTGTCCATCCCTCTTTGCCCTTGTCCGCTCCTCTTTGCCCTTGTCCGCTCCTCTTTGCCCTTGTCCTCCCCTCTTTGCCCTTGTCCTCCCCTCTTTGCCCTTGTCCGCCCCTCTTTGCCCTTGTCCGCCCCTCTTTGCCCTTTTCCACCCCTCTTTGCCCTTTTCCGCCCCTCTTTGCACTTTTCCCGTATTCTCCGCACTTGTCCGATCGTCTTTGCATTTTCAGCCCCTCTTTGCCCTTGTCCACCCCTCTTTGCCCTTGTCCACCCCTCTTTGCCCTTGTGCGCCCGTCTGTGCCCTTGTGCGCCCGTCTGTGCCCTTGTCCGTACGTCTTTGCACTTGTCCGGTATTCTCCGCAATTCTCTGCCCCTCTTTGCCCTTGTGCGCCCCTCTTTGCCCTTGTCTGACCCTCTTGGACTTTGTCCTCCCGTCTTAGGCCTTGTCACATATTCTCCGCACTTCTCCGCACCTCTTTGCACGTGGCCCGTATTCTCCGCACTTTTCCGCCCCTCTTTGCCCTTGTCAGGCCCTATTTGGCCTTGTCCGCCCCTCTTTGCTCTTGTCCGCCACTCTTTGCCGTTGTCCGACCCTCTTTCCCCTTGTCTGCCCCTCTTTACCCTTGTCCCCTATTCTCCGCACTTGTCTGCCTCTCTTTGCCCTTGTCCGCCTCACTTTGCCCTTGTCCGCCTCTCTTTGCCCTTGTCTGCCCCTCTTTGCCCTTGTCCGCCCCTCTTTGCCCTTCTCCACCCATCTTTTCCTTTTTCGGGTGTTCTCCGCAATTGTCCGCCCCTCTATACCATTGTCCGACCCTCTTTGCACTTGTCCCGTATTCTCCGCAATTGTCTGCCTTGCTTTGCCCTTGTCCCTTATTCTCCGCACTTCTCCATCCCTTTTTGCCCTTGTGCGACCCTCTTTACCCTTGTCCACCCCTCTTTGATCTTGTCCGTCCATTTTTGAACTTGTCTTCCCCTCTTTGCCCTTGTCCCCTGTTCTCCGCACTTGTCCTCCCCTCTTTGCCCTTGTCCGCCCCTCTTTGCCCTTGTCCGCCCCTCTTTGCCCTTGTCCGCCCCTCTTTGCCCTTGTCCGCCCCTCTTTGCCCTTGTCCGCCCCTCTTTGCCCTTGTCCGCCCCTCTTTGCCCTTGTCCGCCCCTCTTTGCCCTTTTCCGCCCCTCTTTGCACTTTTCCCGTATTCTCCGCACTTGTCCGATCGTCTTTGCATTTTCAGCCCCTCTTTGCCCTTGTCCACCCCTCTTTGCCCTTGTCCACCCCTCTTTGCCCTTGTCCACCCCTCTTTGCCCTTGTCCACCCCTCTTTGCCCTTGTCCACCCCTCTTTGCCCTTGTCCACCCCTCTTTGCCCTTGTCCACCCCTCTTTGCCCTTGTCCACCCCTCTTTGCCCTTGTCCACCCCTCTTTGCCCTTGTCCACCCCTCTTTGCCCTTGTCCACCCCTCTTTGCCCTTGTCCACCCCTCTTTGCCCTTGTCCACCCCTCTTTGCCCTTGTCCACCCCTCTTTGCCCTTGTCCACCCCTCTTTGCCCTTGTCCACCCCTCTTTGCCCTTGTCCACCCCTCTTTGCCCTTGTCCACCCCTCTTTGCCCTTGTCCACCCCTCTTTGCCCTTGTCCACCCCTCTTTGCCCTTGTCCACCCCTCTTTGCCCTTGTCCACCCCTCTTTGCCCTTGTCCACCCCTCTTTGCCCTTGTCCACCCCTCTTTGCCCTTGTCCACCCCTCTTTGCCCTTGTCCACCCCTCTTTGCCCTTGTCCACCCCTCTTTGCCCTTGTCCACCCCTCTTTGCCCTTGTCCACCCCTCTTTGCCCTTGTCCACCCCTCTTTGCCCTTGTCCACCCCTCTTTGCCCTTGTCCACCCCTCTTTGCCCTTGTCCACCCCTCTTTGCCCTTGTCCACCCCTCTTTGCCCTTGTCCACCCCCCTTTGCCCTTGTCCACCCCCCTTTGCCCTTGTCCACCCCCCTTTGCCCTTGTCCACCCCTCTTTGCCCTTGTCCCGTATTCTCCGCACTTGTCCGCCCCTCTTTGCCCTTGTCCGCCCCTCTTTGCCGTTGTCCGCCCCTCTTTGCCGTTGTCAGCCCCTCTTTGCCCTTGTCCCGTATTCTCCGCAATTGTCCGCCTTGCTTTGCCCTTGTCCCTTATTCTCCGCACTTCTCCATCCCTTTTTGCCCTTGTGCGACCCTCTTTACCCTTGTCCACCCCTCTTTGATCTTGTTCGTCCATTTTTGAACTTGTCTTCCCCTCTTTGCCCTTGTCCCGTATTCTCCGCACTTGTCCGACACTCTTTGCCCTTGTTTGCCCCTCTTTGCTCTTCTCCACCCCTCTTTGCCCTTGTCCCTTATTCTCCGCACTTGTCCACCCCTCCTTGCCCTTTTCCGTCCCTCCTTGCCCTTTTCCGTCCCTCCTTGCCCTTTTCCGCCCCTCTTTGCCCTTGTCCAACCCTCTTTGCACTTGTCCGCCTCTCTTTGCCCTTGTCTGCCCCTCTTTGCCCTTGTCCGCCCCTCTTTACCCTTGTCCCCTATTCTCCGCACTTGTCCGCCCCTCTTTGCCCTTGTCCGCCCCTCTTTGCCCTTGTCTGACCCTTTTTGCCCTTGTCCGCCCATCTTTTCCTTTTTCGGGTGTTCTCCGCAATTGTCCGCCCCTCTATACCATTGTCCGACCCTCTTTGCACTTGTCCCGTATTCTCCGCAATTGTCCGCCTTGCTTTGCCCTTGTCCCTTATTCTCCGCACTTCTCCATCCCTTTTTGCCCTTGTGCGACCCTCTTTACCCTTGTCCACCCCTCTTTGATCTTGTTCGTCCATTTTTGAACTTGTCTTCCCCTCTTTGCCCTTGTCCCGTATTCTCCGCACTTGTCCGCCCCTCTTGGCCCTTGTCCGCCCCTCTTGGCCCTTGTCCGCCCCTCTTGGCCCTTGTCCGCCCCTCTTGGCCCTTGTCCGCCCCTCTTTGCACTTGTCCGCCCCTCTTTGCCCTTGTCCGCCCCTCTTTGCCCTTGTCCGCCCCTCTTTGCCCTTGTCCGCCCCTCTTTGCCTTTCTCGGGTATTCTCCGCAATTGTCCTCCCCTCTATGCCCTTGTCCACACCTCTTTGCCCTTGTCCCGTATTCTCCGCACTTGTCCGTCCCTCTTTGCACTTGTCCGTCACTCTTTCCACTTTTCCCGTATTCTCCGAACTTGTCTGCTCCTTTTTGCCCTTTTCAGCCCCTCTTTGCCCTTGTCCACCCCTCTTTGCCCTTGTCCACCCCTCTTTGCCCTTTTCCCATATTCTCCACACTTGTCCGCTCCTCTTTGCCATTTTCAGCCCATCTTTGCCCTTGTCCGCCCCTCTTTGCGCTTGTCCATCTCTCTTTGCCCTTGTCCAGTATTCTCCGCATTTGTCCGCCTTTCTTTGCCCTTGTCCGCCCCTCTTTGCCCTTGTCCAGTATTCTCCGCACTTCTCTGCCCCTCTTTGCACTTTTCCCGTATTCTCTGTACTTCTCTGCCCCTCTTTGCCCTTGTCCACCCGTCTTTGCACTTGTCACCTCCTCTTTGCACTTGTCTGCCCCTCTTTGACCTTGTCTGTCCCTTTTCCACTTGTCCGCTCCTCTCTGCCCTTGTCTACCCCTCTTAGTCCTTCTCCGCCCCTCTATGCACTTGTCCTGTATTCTCAGCTATTCTCCGCCCCTCTTTGACCTTGTCCTTCCCTCTTTTTTCTTGTCCGCCCTTCTTTGCACTTGTCTGCCCCTCTTTGCCCTTGTCCCATATTCTCCGCACTTCTCCGCTCCTCTTTGCCCTTGTCCCGTATTCTCCGCACTTCTACGACTCTCTTTGCCATTGTCCGCCCCTCTTTGCCATTGTCCGCCCCTCTTTGCCCTTGTCCCTTATTCTCCACTCTTATCCGCCCCTCTTTGCACTTGTCCACCGCTCTTTGCCCTTGTCCACCCCTCTTTGCCCTTGTTCTGTATTCTCAATGCTTGTCCGCCACTCTTTGCCCTTGTCCCGTATTCTCCGCACTTGTCCGCCCCTCTTTGCCCTTGTCCGCCCCTCTTTGCCCTTGTCCGCCCCTCTTTCCCTTTCTCGGGTATTCTCCGCAATTGTCCGCCCCTCTTAGCCCTTGTCCGCCCCTCTTAGCCCTTGTCCGCCCCTCTTAGCCCTTGTCCGCCCCTCTTAGCCCTTGTCCGCCCCTCTTAGCCCTTGTCCGCCCCTCTTAGCCCTTGTCCGCCCCTCTTAGCCCTTGTCCGCCCCTCTTAGCCCTTGTCCGCCCCTCTTAGCCCTTGTCCGCCCCTCTTTGCCTTTCTCGGGTATTCTCCGCAATTGTCCTCCCCTCTATGCCCTTGTCCGCCCCTCTTTGCCCTTTTCCCGTATTCTCCACTCTTGTCCGCCCCTCTTTTCCCTTGTCCACACCTCTTTGCCCTTGTCCCGTATTCTCCGCACTTGTCCGTCCCTCTTTGCACTTGTCCGTCACTCTTTCCACTTCTCCCGTATTCTCCGAACTTGTCTGCTCCTTTTTGCCCTTTTCAGCCCCTCTTTGCACTTGTCCACCCCTCTTTGCCCTTGTCCACCCCTCTTTGCCCTTTTCCCGTATTCTCCACACTTGTCCGCTCCTCTTTGCCATTTTCAGCCCATCTTTGCCCTTGTCCGCCCCTCTTTGCGCTTGTCCATCTCTCTTTGCCCTTGTCCAGTATTCTCCGCATTTGTCCGCCTTTCTTTGCCCTTGTCCGCCCCTCTTTGCCCTTGTCCCGTATTCTCCGCACTTCTCTGTCCCTCTTTGCACTTTTCCCGTATTCTCTGTACTTCTCCGCCCCTCTTTGCCCTTGTCCACCCCTCTTTGCGCTTCTCACCTCCTCTTTGCACGTGTCTGCCCCTCTTTGACCTTGTCTGTCCCTTTACCACTTCTCCGCTCCTCTCTGCCCTTGTCTACCCCTCTTAGTCCTTGTCCGCCACTCTATGCACTTGTCCTGTATTCTCAGCAATTCTCCGCCCCTCTTTGCCCTTGTCCCGTATTCTCCGCACCTCTCTGCCCCTCTTTGCCCTTGTCCGCCCCTCTTTGCCCTTGTCCGCCCCTCTTTGCCCTTGTCCACCCCTCTTTGCACTTGTCCGCCCCTCTTTGCCCTTTTCCGCCCCACTTTGCCCTTGTCAGCACCTCTTTACACTTTTCCCGTATTCTCCGCACTTCTCCGCCCCTCTTTGCCCTTGTCCACCCCTCTTTGCGCTTGTCACCTCCTCTTTGCCCTTGTCTGCCCCTCTTTGCACTTGTCTTCCCCTCTTTGACCTTGTCTGTCCCTTTTCCACTTGTCCGCCCCTCTTAGTCCTTGTCTACCCCTCTTAGTCCTTGTCTACCCCTCTTAGTCCTTGTCTTACCCTGTTTGCGCTTGTCACCTCCTCTTTGCCCTTGTCCGCCCCTCTTTGCACTTGTCCGCCCGTCTTTGACCTTGTCTGTCCCTCTTCCACTTGTCTGCCCCTCTCTGCCCTTGTCTACCCCTCTTAGTCCTTGTCCGCACCTCTATGCACTTGTCCCGTATTCTCAGCAATTCTCCACCCCTCTTTGCCCTTTTCCCGTATTCTCCGCACCTCTCCAACCCTCTTTGCCCTTGTCTGCCCCTCTTTGCCCTTGTCCGCCCCTGTTTTCACTTGTCCGCCCCTCTTTTCAATTGTCCGCCCCTCTTTTCACTTGTCCGCCCCTCTTTGCCCTTTTCCGCCCCACTTTGCACTTGTCTGCCCCTCTTTGCACTTTTCCTGTATTCTCCGCACTTCTCCGCCCCTCTTTGACCTTGTCCACCCCTCTTTGCGCTTGTCACCTCCTCTTTGCCCTTGTCCGCCCCTCTTTGCACTTGTCCCGTATTCACCGCAATTCTCCGCCACTCTTTGCCCTTGTCCCGTATTCACTGCACTTGTCTGCCCCTCTTTGCACTTGTCCGCCCCTCTTTCCCCTTGTCTGCCCCTCTTTGCCCCTATCCGCCCCTCTTTGCCCTTGTCCCGTATTCTCCGCTCATCTCCACCCCTCTTTTCTCTTGTCCCATATTCTCCGAAATTCTCCACCCCTCTTTGCCCTTGTCCGCCCCTCTTTGCCCTTGTCCGCCCCTCTTTGCCCTTGTCCGCCCGTCTTTGCCCTTGTCCGCCCGTCTTTGCCCTTGTCCGTCCCTCTTTGCCCTTGTCCGTCCCTCTTTGCCCTTGTCCGCCCGTCTTTGCCCTTGTCCGCCCCTCTTTGCTCTTTTCCGCCCCTTTTTGCACTTGTCCCGAATTCTCTGAACTTCTCCGCCCCTCTTTCCTCTTGTCCCATATTCTCCGCACTTGTCTGCCCCTCTTTGCCCTTGTCCGCCCGCCTTTGCCCTTGTCCGCACCTCTTTGCCCTTGTCCGCAACTCTTTGCCTTGTCCCGTGTTCTCCGCCCCTCTTTGCCCTTTTCCGACCCTCTTTGCCCTTTTCCGACCCTCTTTGCCATTTTCCGCCCCACTTTGCCATTGTCCGCCCCACTTTGCAGTTTTACGCTCCTCTTTGACCTTGTCCCGTATTCTCCGCACCTCTCTGCACCCTTTGCCCTAGTCCCTTATTCTCCGCAATTCTCCTCCCCTCTTTTCCCTTCTCCGCGCCTGTTTGCCCTTGTCCGCACCTCTTTGCCCTTGTCCGCACCTCTTTTCCCTTGTCCGTCACTCTTTCCCATTGTCCCATGTTCTCTGCAATTCTCCGCCCCTCTTTGCCCTTGTCCGCCCCTCTTTGCCCTTGTCCCGTATTCTCCGCAAATCTCTGCCCCTTCTTTGCATTTGTCTGCCCCTCTTTGCCCTTGTCCACACCTCTTTGCCCTTGTCCAACCCCTTTGCCCCTATCCGCCCCTCTTTGCCCTTTGTCCACCCCTCTTTGCCCTTGTGCACCCCTCTTTGCGCTTCTGCGCACCTCTTTGCCCCTGTGCGCCCCTTCTTTGCCCTTGTCCGCCCCTCTTTGTCCTTGTCCGCCCCTCTTTGCCCTTATCCTGAATTCTCCACAATTGTCCGCCCATCTGTGCCGTTGTCCATCCCTCTTTGCTCTTCTCCACCCCTCTTTCCCCTTGTCCATCCCTCTTTGCCCTTGTCCACCCCTCTTTGCCCCTGTTCGCCCCTCTTTGCCATTCTCCGCCCCTGTTTGCCCTTGTCCGCCCCTCTTTGCCCTTCTCCCTTATTCTTCTCACTTCTCCGCCACTCTTTGCCCTTGTCCACCCCTCTTTGCCCTTGTCCGCCATTCTTTGTCCTTGTCCACCCCTTTTTGCCCTTGTCCCGTATTCTCCGCAATTCTCCGCCCGTCTTTGCCCTTGTCTGCCCCTATTTGCCCTTGTCCGCCCCTCTTTTCCCTTGTCCACCCCTCTTTGCACTTGTCCCGTATTTTCCGCACTTCTCTGCCCCTCTTTGCCCTTTTCCGCCCTTCTTTGCCCTTGTCCGCCTCTCTTTACCCTTGTCTGCCCCGCCTTGCCCTTCTCCGAACCTCTTTGCTCTTGTCCGCCCCTCTTTGCCCTTGTCCAGGATTTCCCGCAATTCTCCGCCCTCTCGCTGCCCTTGTCCGCATATCTTTGCACTTGTCCGCCCCTCTTTGCCCTTGTCCAACCCTCCCTGCCCTTGCCCGACCCTTTTTTCTCTTGTCCACCCGTCTTTGCTCTTCTCTGCACCTCTTTGTCCTTGTCCCGTATTCTCCGCAATTCTCCGCCCCTCTTTGCCCTTGTCCGCCCATCTTTTCCCTTGTACCATATTCTCCACAATTGTCCGCACCTCTGTGCCCTTGTCCGCCCCTCTTTGCAATTGTCTGCCCATCTATGCCCTTGTCCGCCCATCTTTGCCCTTGTCCGCCCATCTTTTCCCTTGTCCGCCCCTCTTTTCCCTTGTCCGCACCTTTTTGCACTAGTCCGCCCCTCTTTACCCTTGTCCGCCCCTCTTTGCCCTTGTCCGATCCTCTTTGACCTTGTCCCATATTCTCCACACTTCTCCGCCCCCTTTGCCCTTGTCCCGTATTCTCTGCACTTGTCCGCCCCTCTTTAGCCTTGTCCTCCCCTCTTTACCCTTGTCCGCCCCTCTTTGCCCTTGTCCGCCCCTCTTTGCCCTTCTCCGCCCCTCTTTGCCCTTGTTCGCACCTCTTTCTCCTTGCCCAGTATTCTCGGCAATTCTCCGCCCCTTCTTTGCCCTTGTCGGCCCCTCTTTTCCCTTGTCCGGCCCTCTTTGCCCTTGTCCGCACCTGTTTGCACTTGTCCACACCTCTTTGCCCTTGTCCGCCCCTCTTTGCCCTTGTCACACCTCTTTGCCCTTGTCCGCCCCTCTTTGCCCTTGTCCGCCCCTCTTTGCCCTTGTCCACCCCTCTTTGCCCTTTTCCCGTATTCTCCACACTTGTCCGCTCCTCTTTGCCATTTTCAGCCCATCTTTGCCCTTGTCCGCCCCTCTTTGCGCTTGTCCATCTCTCTTTGCCCTTGTCCAGTATTCTCCGCATTTGTCCGCCTTTCTTTGCCCTTGTCCGCCCCTCTTTGCCCTTGTCCCGTATTCTCCGCACTTCTCTGCCCCTCTTTGCACTTTTCCCGTATTCTCTGTACTTCTCCGCCCCTCTTTGCCCTTTTCCACCCCTCTTTGCGCTTCTCACCTCCTCTTTGCACGTGTCTGCCCCTCTTTGACCTTGTCTGTCCATTTACCACTTGTCCGCTCCTCTCTGCCCTTGTCTACCCCTCTTAGTCCTTGTCCGCCCCTCTATGCACTTGTCCTGTATTCTCAGCAATTCTCCGCCCCTCTTTGCCCTTGTCCCGTATTCTCCGCACCTCTCCGCCCCTCTTTGCCCTTGTCCACCCCTCTTTGCCCTTGTCCGCCCCTCTTTGCCCTTGTCCACCCCTCTTTGCACTTGTCCGCCCCTCTTTGCCCTTTTCCGCCCCACTTTGCCCTTGTCAGCACCTCTTTACACTTTTCCCGTATTCTCCGCACTTCTCCGCCCCTCTTTGCCCTTGTCCACCCCTCTTTGCGCTTGTCACCTCCTCTTTGCCCTTGTCCGCCCCTCTTTGCACTTGTCTTCCCCTCTTTGACCTTGTCTGTCCCTTTTCCACTTGTCCGCCCCTCTTAGTCCTTGTCTACCCCTCTTAGTCCTTGTCTACCCCTCTTAGTCCTTGTCTTACCCTGTTTGCGCTTGTCACCTCCTCTTTGCCCTTGTCCGCCCCTCTTTGCACTTGTCTGCCCCTCTTTGACCTTGTCTGTCCCTCTTCCACTTGTCTGCCCCTCTCTGCCCTTGTCTACCCCTCTTAGTCCTTGTCCGCACCTCTATGCACTTGTCCCGTATTCTCAGCAATTCTCCGCCCCTCTTTGCCCTTTTCCCGTATTCTCCGCACCTCTCCAACCCTCTTTGCCCTTGTCTGCCCCTCTTTGCCCTTGTCTGCCCCTCTTTGCCCTTGTCCGCCCCTCTTTGCCCTTTTCCGCCCCACTTTGCACTTTTCCCGTATTCTCCGCACTTCTCCGCCCCTCTTTGCCCTTGTCCACCCCTCTTTGCGCTTGTCACCTCCTCTTTGCCCTTGTCCGCCCATCTTTTCCCTTGTCCGCCCCTCTTTTCCCTTGTCCGCCCCTTTTTGCACTAGTCCGCCCCTCTTTACCCTTGTCCGCCCCTCTTTGCCCTTGTCCGATCCTCTTTGACCTTGTCCCATATTCTCCACACTTCTCCGCCCCCTTTGCCCTTGTCCCGTATTCTCTGCACTTGTCCGCCCCTCTTTAGCCTTGTCCTCCCCTCTTTGCCCTTGTCCGCCCCTCTTTGCCCTTCTCCGCCCCTCTTTGCCCTTGTTCGCACCTCTTTCTCCTTGCCCAGTATTCTCGGCAATTCTCCGCCCCTTCTTTGCCCTTGTCCGCCCCTCTTTTCCCTTGTCCGGCCCTCTTTGCCCTTGTCCGCACCTGTTTGCACTTGTCCACACCTCTTTGCCCTTGTCCGCCCCTCTTTGCCCTTGTCACACCTCTTTCCCCTTATCCGCCCCTCTTTGCCCTTGTCCGCCCCTCTTAGCCCTTTTCCACGCCCTTTACCCTTGTCTGCCCCTCTTTGCACTTGTCCGCCCCTCTTTGCCCTTGTCCGCCCCTCTTTGCACTTGTGTGCCCCTCTTTGCACTTTTGCGCCCCTCTTTGCCCTTGTGCGGCCCTCTCTCCCCATCTCCGCCCCTGTTTGCCTTGTCCTTTTTCTACTCAATTCTCCGCACCTCTTTGCCCTTCTCCACCTCTCTCTGACCTTGTCCCGTATTGTCAGCCCCTCTTAGCCCTTGTCCGCCCCTCTTTTCCCTTCTCTGCCCCTCTTGGCCTTTGTCCACCATTCTTTTTCCTTGTCCGCCCCTCTTTGCCCTTGTCCCTTATTCTCCGCAATTCTCCGCCCCTCTTTGCTCTTGTCCGCCCCTATTTGACCTTGTCCGCCCCTCTTTGCCCTTGTCCGCCCCTCTTTCCACTTGTCCCGTATTCTCCGCACTTGTCCACCCCTGTTTGCCCTTGTGCGCTCCTCTTTGCGATCTGCGCACCCCTTTGCCCTTGTCCGCCCCTCTTTGCTCTTTTCCGCCCATTTTTGCCCTTGTCCCGAATTCTCTGGACTTCTCCGCCCCTCTTTCCTCTTGTCCCGTATTCTCCGCACTTGTCCGCCCCTCTTTGCCCATGTCCGCCCGTCTTTGCCCTTGTCCGCACCTCTTTGCCCTTGTCCGCAACTCTTTGCCCTTGTCCCGTAATCTCCGCCCCTCTTTGCCCTTGTCTGCCCCTCTTTGCCCTTGTCCGCCCCACTTTGCCCTTGTCCGCCCCACTTTGCCCTTGTCCGCCCCACTTTGCACTTGTCCGCCCCTCTTTGACCTTGTCCTGTATTCTCCGCAACTCTCCACCCCCTATGCCCTAGTCCCCTATTCTTCGCAATTCTGCGCCCCTCTTTGCCCTTTTCCGCGCCTCTTTGCCCTTTTCCGCGCCTCTTTGCCCTTGTCCGCACCTCTTTTCCCTTGTCCGCACCTCTTTTCCCTTGTCCGCACCTCTTTTCCCTTGTCCGCCACTCTATCCCATTGTCCCATGTTCTCTGCACTTCTCCAAACCGCTTTGCCCTTTTTCGCCCCTCTTTGCTCTTGTCCGTCATTCTTTGCCCTTGTCCCGTATTCTCCGCAATTCTCCGCCCCTCTTTGCCCTTGTCTGCCCCTATTTGCCCTTGTCTGCCCCTATTTGCCCTTGTCCGCCCCTCTTTGACCTTGTCTGCCCCTCTTTGCACTTGTCCCGTATTTTCCGCACTTCTCTGCCCCTCTTTGCCCTTGTCCTCCCTTCTTTGCACTTTTCCGTCCCTCTTTGCCCTTGTCCGCCCCTCCTTGCCCTTCTCTGACCCTGTTTGCTCTTGTCCGCCCCTCTTTGCCCTTGTCCAGTATTTCCCGCATTTCTCCGCCCCTCTTTGCCCTTGTCCGCCCCTCTTTGCCCTTGTCCGCCACTCTTTGCACTTGTCCACCCCTCTTTGCTCTTGTCCAACCCTCTCTGCCCTTGTCCGCCCCACTTTGCACTTGTCCACCCCTCTTTGCCCTTGTCCCGTGTTCTCCGCAACTCTCCGCCCCTCTTTGCCCTTGTCCCGTATTCTCCGCAATTCTCCGCTCCTCTTTTTCCTTGTCCGCGCCTCTTTTCCCTTGTCCGCAACTCTTTGCCCTTTTCCGCATCTCTTTTCCCTTGTCCCATATTCTGTGCACTTCTCCTCCCCTATTTGCTCTTGTCCACACCTCTTTACCCTTGTCCGCCCCTCTTTGCCTTTGTCCTATATTCTCCGCACTTCTCCGCCCCTTCTTTGCCCTTGTCCCGTATTCTCCGTCCCTCTTTGTGCTTGTCCGCCCCTATTTGCCGTTGTCCGCCCCTATTTCCCCTTGTCCGCTCCTCTTTGCACTTGTCCCCTATTCCCCGCCCTTGTCCGCCACTCTTTGCCCTTGTCCGCCCTTCTTTGTCCTTGTCCACACTTCTTTGTCCTTGTCTGCCCCTCTTTGCACTTCTCCGCCCCTCTTTGCACTTCTCCGCCCCTCTTTGCACTTATCCACCCCTCTTTGCCCTTGTCCGCACCTCTTTGCCCTTATCTGCCCCTCTTTGCACTTGGCACGTATTCTTCGCAGTTTTCCGCACTCTTTGCCCTTGTCCGCCCCTCTTTGGCCTTGTCTGCCCCTCTTTGCACTTGGCACGTATTCTCCGCACTTCTCCGCCCCTCTTTGCCCTTGTCCTGTATTCTCTGCAGTTTCCACCCCTCTTTGCCCTTGTCCGCCCCTCTTTGCCCTTGTCCGCCCCTCTTTGCCCTTGTCCGCCCCTCTTTGCACTTGTCCGCCCCTCTTTGTAGTTGTCCCATGTTCTTTGCCCTTGTCCGTCCGTTTTCTCCCCTTGTCTGCCACTCTTTGCCCTTCTTCGACCCTCTTTGCACTTGTCCGCCTGTCTTTGCCCTTTTCCGCCCCTCTTTGCCCTTCTACGCCCCTCTTTGCCCTTCTCCGCCGCTCTTTGCCCTTCCCTCGCCCTCTTTGACCTTGTCAGCCCCTCTTTGCCCTTGTCCCGTATTCTCTGTCCCTCTTTGCCCTTGTCCGCCCCTCTTTGCCCTTGTCCGCCCCTCTTTGACCTTGTCTGCCTCACTTTGCCCTTGTCCCATGTTCTCTCCACTTCTCCGCCCCTCTTTGCCCTTGTCGGCTCCTCTTTGCCCTTGTCCCATGTTCTGCGCAATTCTCCGCCCCTCTTTTCCCTTGTCTGCCCCCTTTGCCCTTGTCCGCCCCTCTTTGCGCTTGTCCCCCCCTATTATACCCTTGTCTGAACCTCTTTGCCCTTGTCCGACACTCTTTGCACTTTTCCGCCCCTCTTTGCCCTTTTCAGCCCCTCTTCGCCCTTGTGCGCCCCAATTTGCCCTTCTCCGACCCTCTTTGGACTTCTCTGACCCTCTTTGGTCTTCTCCGCCCCTCTTTGAGCTTGTCCGCCCCTCTTTGCCCTTATCCCGTATTTTCCGCCCCTCTTTGCCCTTTTCCGCCCCTCTTTCCCCTTGTCCCGTATTCTCCGCACTTTTCCACCCCTCTTTGCCCTTGTCTGCAACTCTTTACCCTTGTCCGCCCCTCATTGCCCTTGTCCCGTATTCTCCGCAATTCTCCAAACTTTTTTGCCCTTGTCTGCCGCTCTTTGACCTTGTCCACCCCTCTTTGCTCTTATCCGCCCCTCTTTTATATTGTCGGCCCCTCTTTGCTCTTATCCGCCTCTCTTTGCCCTTGTCCTGTGTTCTCCGCACTTCTCAGACCCTCTTTGCCCTTGTCCCGTATTCTCCGCACTTCTCAGCCCCTCTTTCCCTTTGTCCGCCCCTCTTTCCCTTTGTCCGCCCCTCTTTGCCCTTGTCCCGTATTCTCCACACTTGTCCGCCCCTCTTTGCCCTTATCCGCCCCTCTTTGCCCTTGTCTGCCCCTCTTTGCCCTTGTCTGCCCCTCTTTGCCCTTGTCTGCCCCTCTTTGCCCTTGTCTGCCCCTCTTTGCCCTTGTCTGCCCCTCTTTGCCCTTGTCCGCCACTCTTTGACCTTGTCCCATATTCGCCGCACTTGTCCGCCCCTCTTTGCCCTTGTCCGCTCCTCTTAGCCCTTGTCCTCCCATCTTTGTAATTGTCCGCCCCTATTTCCCTTGTCCGCCCCTCTTTTCCCTTGTCCGCCCCTCTTTGCCATTGTCCACCCCTCTTTTCCCTTGTCCATCCCTTTTTCCCCTTGTCCCGTATTCTCCTCAATTCTCTTCCCCTCTTTGCCCTTGTCCCGTATTTTCTGCTGTTCTAAACCACTCTTCGAACTTGTCCCGTATTCTCCGCACCTCTCCGCCCCTCTTTGCCCTTTTCCACCCCTCTTTGCCCTTGTCCGCCCCTCTATGCCCTTTTCCGCCCTTCTTTGCCCTTGTCCGGCCCTCTTTCTCTTGTCCGCCCCTCTTTGAACTTGTACACCCCTCTTTGCACTTGTCCGCCCCTCTTAGCCCTTGTCCGCCCCTCTTTGCCATTGTCTGCCCGTCTTTGAGATTATCCCGTATTCTCCGCAATTCTCCGCCCTTCTTTGTCCTTGTCCCGTATTCTCCGCAATTCTCGGCCCATCTTTGCCATTGTCCGCCCGTTTTTTCCCCTTGTCCGCCCCTCTTTGCACTTGTCCAACCCTCTTTGCATTTGTCCGCCCGTCTTTGCCATTGTCAGCCCCTCTTTAACCTTGTCCGCTCCTCTTTGCACTTGTCCGCCCCTCTTTGCACTTGTCCGCCCCTCTTTAACCTTGTCCGCTCCTCTTTCCCCTTGTCCGCCCCTCTTTCCCCTTGTCCGCCCCTCTTTGCACTTGTCCTCCCCTCTTTGCACTTGTCCTCCCCTCTTTGCCTTTGTCCGCCCCTCTTTGCCCTTGTCTCGTATTCTCCGCACTTCTCCGACCCTCTTTGCCCTTGTCTGACCCTCTTTGCCCTTGTCTGACCCTCTTTGCCCTTGTCTGACCCTCTTTGCCCTTGTCTGACCCTCTTTGCCCTTGTCTGACCCTCTTTGCCCTTGTCAAAACCTCTTTGCCCTTGTCAAAACCTCTTTGCGCTTGTCCGCCCCTCTTTGCCCTTGTTCGCCCCTCTTTGCCCTTTTCCGCCCCTCTTTGACCTTGTCCCGTATTCTCCGCAATTCTCTGCCCCTCCTTGCCCTTGTCCCGTATTCTCCGCACTTTTCCGCCCGTCTTTGCCCTTGTCCGTCCGTTTTTTCCTCTTGTCCGACACCTTTCCCCTTGTGCGACCCTCTTTGCACTTGTCCGCCTGTCTTTTCCCTTTTCCGGCTCTCTTTGCCCTTCTCTGCACCTCTTAGCCCTTCTCCGCCCCTCTTTGCCCTTGTCCGCCCCTCTTTGCCCTTGTCCGCCCCTCTTTGCCCTTGTCCGCCCCTCTTTGCCCTTGTCCGCCCCTCTTTGCCCTTGTCCGCCCCTCTTTGCCCTTGTCCGCCCCTCTTTGCCCTTGTCCGCCCCTCTTTGCCCTTGTCCGCCCCTCTTTGCCCTTCTCCGCCCCTCTTTGCCCTTCTCCGCCCCTCTTTGCCCTTGTCCGCCCCTCTTTGCCCTTGTCCGCCCCTCTCTTCCCTTCTCCGCCCCTCTTTGCCCTTGTCCGCCCCTCTTTGCCCTTGTCGCGTTTTCTCCGCACTTCTCCGCCCCTCTTTGCTCTTGTAGAGTATTCTCCGCACTTCTCCGCCCCTCTTTGCCATTGTCCGCTCGACTTTGCCCTTGTCCGCCCCTCTTTGCCCTTGTCCGCCCCTCTTTGCCCTTGTCCGCCCCTCTTTGCCCTTGTCCGCCCCTCTTTGCCCTTGTCCGCCCCTCTTTGCACTTGTCCGCCCCTCTTTACTCTTGTCCTGCATTCTCCGCCCTTGTACGCACCTCCTTGCCCTTGTCCGCCCTTCTTTGCCATTGTCCGCCCCTCTTTGACATTGTCCGCCACTCTTTGCCCTTCTCCGCTCCTCTTTGCCCTTGTCCACCCCTCTTTGCACTTGTCCCGTATTCTCCTCAATTCTCCGCCCCTATTTTCCCGTGTCCCGTATTCTCCGCACTTCTCTGCCCCTCTTTGCCCTTGTCCCGTATTCTCCGCCCCTCTTTGCCTTTGTCCACCCCTCTTTGCCCTTGTCCGCGCCTCTTTGCCCTTGTCGCCCCTCTTTGCACTTCTCCCATATTCTCCGCACTTCTCCGCCCCTCTTTAACCTTGTCCCGTATTCACTGAACTTGTCCGCCCCTCTTTGCCCTTGTCCGCCCCTCTTTGCCCTTGTCCGCCCCTCTTTGCCCTTGTCCGCCCCTCTTTGCCCTTGTCTGCCCCTCTTTGCCCCTGTCTGCCCCTCTTTGCCCCTGTCTGCCCCTCTTTGCCCCTGTCTGCCCCTCTTTGCCCTTGTCCCGTATTCTCCGCACTTCTCCTCCTCTCTTTTATCTTGTCCCGTTTTCTCCGCACTTCTCCACCCCTCTTTGCCCTTGTCCGCCCCTCTTTGCACTTGTCTGCCCCTCATTGCACTTGTCCGCTCCTCTTTGCCCTTGTCCGCCCCTCTTTGCATTTGTCCACCCCTCTTTGCCCTTGTCCGTCCCTCTTTCCCCTTGTCCGTCCCTCTTTCCCCTTGTCCGCCCCTCTTTGCCCTTGTCCGAGCCTCTTTGCACTTGTCCGCCCCTTTTTGCCCTTCTCCTGAATTCTTCGCACTTCTCCTCCCCTCTTTCCTCTTGTCCCATATTCTCCGCACTTGTCCGCCCCTCTTTGCAATTGTCCGACCCTCTTTGCCCTTGTCCGCCCGTCTTTGCCCTTGTCCGCCAATCTTTGCTCTTGTCCGCCCCTCTTTGCCCTTGTCCCGTATTCTCCGCCCCTCTTTCCACATGTCCGCCCCTCTTTGCCCTTGTCCGTCCCTCTTTGCCCTTTTCCGCCCCACTTTGTCCTTGTCTGCCCCACTTTGCACTTGTCCGCCCCTCTTTGCCCTTGTCCCGTATTCTCCGCAATTCTCCACCACTCTTTGCACTTGTCCGCACCTCTTTGCCCTTGTCGGCACCTCTTTTCCCTTGTCCGCCACTCTTTACACTTGTCCCATATTCTCTGCACTTCTCCAACCCTCTTTGCCCTTGTCCGCCCCTCTTTGCCCTTGTCCCTTATTCTGCGCACTTCTCTGCCCCTCTTTGCCCTTGTCCGCCCCTCTTTGCCCTTGTCCACACCTCTTTGCCCTTTTCCCATATTCTCCGCAATTATCCGCCCCTCTTTGCCCTTGTCCCGTATTCTCCGCACTTCTCCGCCCCTCTTTGCTCTTGTCCGCCACTCTTTGCACTTGTCCGCCCCTCTTTACCCTTGTCCGACACTCTTTGCCCTTGTCTGACCCTCTTTGCCCTTGTCCGCCCCTCTTTACACTTGTCCGCACCTCTTTGCACTTCTTCGCCCCTCTTTGCACTTCTTCGCCCCTCTTTGCCCTTGTCCGACCCTCTTTGTCCTTGTCTGCACCTCTTTGCCTTTGTCCATTATTCTCCTCCCTTGTCCGCCCCTCTTTGCCCTTGTCTGCCACTCTTTACCCTTGTCTGCTCCTCTTTGCCCTTGTCCCGTATTCTCCGAGCCCTTCTGCTCATCTTTGCACTTGTCCCGTATTGTCTCGACTTGTTCGCACCTCTTTGCCCTTGTCGGACCCTCTTTGCTCTTGTCCGATCCCTCTTTGCCCTTGTCCGCCCCTCTTCGCCTTTGTCGGCCCCTCTTTTCCCTTGTCCGCCCCTCTTTGACTTTGTCTGCCCCTCTTTGCCCTTGTCCGCCCCTGTTTGCACTTGTCTGCCCCTCTTTACACTTGTCCCCCCGTCTTTGACCTTGTGCCGTATTTTCGGCACTTCTCCGCCCCTCTTTGCCCTTGTCCGCCCCTCTTTGCCCTTGTCCGCCCCTGTTTGCACTTCTCCCACCCACTTTGCTCTTGTCCGCCCCTCTTTACACTTGTCCCCCCCTCTTTGCCCTTGTGCCATATTTTCCGCACTTCTCCGCCGCTCTTTGAACTTGTCCGCCCGTCTTTGCCCTTATCCGCCCCTCTTTGCCCTTGTCCCGTATTCTCCGTACTTCTCCGTCACTCTTTGCCATTATCAGCCCTTCCTTTCCCTTGTCCGCCTCTCTTTGCCCTTGTCCGCACCTCTTTACCCTTGTCCGCCCCTCTTTGCCCTGGTCCGCCCCTTTTAGCCCATGTCCACCCCTCTTTGCCCTTGTTCGTCCCTCTTTGCAATTGTTCGCCCCTATTTGAACTTGCCCACACCTCTTTGCCTTTGTCCGACCCTCTTTGCCCTTGTCCGCCCGTCATTGCACTTGTCCGCCCGTCTTCTTCCTTGTCCGTCACTTTTTGAACTTGACCGCCCCTCTTTGCCCTTGTCCGACCCTCTTTGCCCTTGTCCGCCCCTCTTTCCACTTGTCCATCCCTCTTTGCCCTTGTCCTCCCCTCTTTCCCTTGTCCGCCCCTCTTTGCCCTTGTCCCGTATTCTCCGCCCCAATTTGCCCTTGTCCGCCCCTCTTTGCCCTTGTCCGACCCTCTTTGCAATTGTCCCATATTCTCCGCACCTCTCTGCCCCTCTTTGCCCTTGTCCCCTATTCTCCGCTATTCTCCGCCCCTCTTTGCCCTTGTCCGCGCCTCTTTGCCCTTGTCCGAACCTCTTTGCCTATGTCCGCACCTCTTTGCCCTTGTCCGCCCCTCTTTGCAATTGTCCGACCCTCTTTGCCCTTGTCCGACCCTCTTTGCCCTTGTCCGACCCTCTTTGCCCTTGTCCGACCCTCTTTGCCCTTGTCCGACCCTCTTTGCACTTCTCCTGTATTTTCGGCACGTCTCCGCCCCTCTTTGCTCTTGTCCGCCCCTCTTTGCCCTGGTCCGAACCTCTTTGATCTTGTCTGCACCTCTTATCCATTGTCCGCCACTCTTTCCCCTTGTCCCATGTTCTCTGCACTTCTCCAACCCTCTTTGCCCTTGTCCGCCCCTCTTTTCCCTTGTCCCGTATTCTGCGCACTTCTCCGCCCCTCTTTGCCCTTTTCCGCCCCTCTTTGCACTTGTCCGCCCCTCTATGCCCTTGTCCGCCCCTCTTTCCGCTTCTGCGCCCATCTTTGCCCTTGTGCGCCCCTTCTTTGCCCTTGTCCGCCCTTCTTTGCCGTTGTCCACCCCCTCTTTGTCCTGGTCCGCCCCTCTTTGCACTTGTCCGCCCCTCTTTGCACTTCTCCACCACTCTTTGCCCTTATCCACCCTTCTTTGCACTTGTCCGCAACTCTTTGCCCTTGTCCGCCCCTCTTTGCCCTTATCCGCCCTTCTTTGCACTTGGCACGTATTCTCCGCACTTCTCCGCACTCTTTGCCCTTGTCCGCCCCTCTTTGCACTTGTCCGCCCCTCTTTGCACATGGCACGTATTCTCCGCAAATCTCCGCCCCTCTTTGCCTTTGTCCCGTATTCTCCGCAATTCTCTGCCCCTGTTTGCCCTTCTCCACCCCACTTTGACCTTGTCAACCCCTCTTTCCCCTTGTCCCATATTCTCCGCACTTCTCCGCACCTCTTTGCCCTTTTCCGCCCCACTTTGCCCTTGTCCGCCCCTCTTTGCCCTTGTCTGCCCCTCTTTGCCCCTGTCCGTCACTCTTTGACCTTGTCCCGTATTTGCCGCACTTGTCCGCCCCTCTTTGCTCTTGTCCCGTATTCTCCGCACTTCTCCTCCCCTCTTTGCCCTTATCCACACCTCTCTGCCCTTGTCCGCCCCTCTTTTCACTTGTCCGCCCCTCTTTCCCTTGTCTGACCTTCTTTGCCCTTGTCCACCCCTCTTTGCACTTGTCCGCCCCTCTTTGCCATTGTCCACCCCTCTTTGCGCTTGTCCACCCCTCTTTGCCCTTGTCCCGTATTCTCCGCAGTTCTAAACCACTCTTTGACCTTGTCCCGTATTCTCCGCACTTCTCCGCCCCTCTTTGCACTTTTCCAACCCTCTTTGCCATTGTCCGCCCCTGTTTACCCTTATCCGCCCTTCTTTGCCCTTGTTCACCCCTCTTTGCCCTTGTCCGCCCCTCTTTTCCCTTGTCCGCCCCTCTTTTCCCTTGTCCGAACCTCTTTGCCCTTGTCCGCCCCTCTTTGCCCTTGTCCGCCCCTCTTTGCCCTTGTCCGCCCCTCTTTGCCCTTGTCCGCCCCTCTTTGCCCTTGTCCGCACCTCTTTACCCTTGTCCCGTATTCTCCATTTTGTCCGCCCCTCTTTGCCCTGGTCCGAACCTCTTTGCCCTTGTCCGCACCTCATTTCCCTTGTCCGCCCCTCTTTACAATTGTCCCAACCTCTTTGCCCTTGTGCCGTATTTTCCGCATTCTCCGCCCCTCTTTGCCCTTGTCCGCACTTCTTTGCACTTGTCCACTCCTCTTTGCCCTTGTCCGACCCTCTTTGCCCTTGTCCGACCCTCTTTGCCCTTGTCCGACCCTCTTTGCCCTTGTCCGACCCTCTTTGCCCTTGTCCGACCCTCTTTGCCCTTGTCCGACCCTCTTTGCCCTTGTCCAGTATTTTCCGCACATCTCCGCCCCTATTTGCCCTTGTCCGCCCCTCTTTGCACTTCTACGCCCCTCTTTGCACTTGTCCGCCCCTCTTTGCACTTGTCCGCCCATCTTTGTCCTTGTCTACCCCTCTCTGCCCTTTTCCGCGCCTCTTTGCCCTTGTCCAACTCTCTTTGCCCTTGTCTGCCCCTCTTTGCACTTGTCCCGTATTCTCCACACTTGTCCACCCTTCTTTTTCCTTCTCCCGTATTCTCCGCCCTTCTCCGCCCCTTTTTGCCCTTGCCCGTATTCTCCAATCTTCTCCGCCCCTCTTTTCCTTTATCCCGTATTCTCCGTAATTATCCACCCCTCTTTGACCTTGTCCCATATTCTCCGCACTTCTCCGCACCTCTTTGCCCTTGTCCGTTCCTCTTTGCCCTTGTCCGACCCTCTTTGCCCTTGTCCGCCCCTCTTTGCCTTTGTCCCGTATTCTCCGCACTTCTCCGCCCCTCTTTGCCATGGTCCGCCCCTCTTTGCCCTTGTCCGCTCCTCTTTGCCCTTGTCCCATATTCTCCTCACTTCTCCGCCCCTCTTTGCCCTTCTCCCTTATTCTCCGCACTTGTCCGCCCATCTTTCCTCTTGTCCCGTATTCTCCGCAGTTGTCCGCCCCTATTTGCCCTTGTCGGACCCTCTTTGCTCTTTTCCGCCCCTCTTTGCACTTGTCCGCAATTCTTTGCCCTTTTCCACCCCACTTTGACCTTCTCCATCCCTCTTTGCCCTTGTCCGCACCTCTTTGATCTTGTCTACCCCTCTTTGCCCTTGTCCACCCTCTTTGCCATTGTCCGCCCCTCTTTGCACTTGTCTGCACCTCTTTGCCCTTATCCGCCCCTCTTTGCACTTGGCACATATTCTCCGCACTTCTCCGCACTCTTTGCCCTTGTCCGCCCCTCTTTGCACCTGGCACGTATTCTCCGCACTTCTCCACCCCTCTTTCCTCTTGTCCCATATTCTCCGCACTTCTCCACACCTCTTTGCTCTTGTCCGCCCCTCTTTGCCCTTGTCCCGTTTTCTCCTCACTTGTCCGCCCCTCTTTGCCCTTGTCCGCCCCTCTTTGCCCTTCTCCGACCCTCTTTGCCATTGTCCGCCCCTCTTTGCTCTTGTCCACACCTCTTTGCCCTTGTCCGCCCCTCTTTGCACTTTTGCACCCCTCTTTGCCCTTGTGCACCCCTCTTTGCCCTTGTGCACCCCTCTTTGCCCTTGTCCGCCCCTCTTTGCCCTTGTCCGCCCCTCTTTTTCCTTGTCCCTTATTCTACGCACTTCTCCGCACCTCTTTGCCCTTGTCCGCCCCTCTTTGCCCTTGTCCCGTATTCTCAGCCCTTCTTTGCCCTTGTCCGCCCCTCTTTGCCCTTGTCCGCCCCTCTTTGCCCTTGTCCACCATTCTTTTCCCTTGTCCGCACCTCTTTGCCTTTGTCCTGTATTCTAAGCAATTCTCTGCCCGTCTTTGCATTTGTCCGCCACTATTTTCCCTTGTCCGTCCCTGTTTGCTCTTGTCTGCACGTCTTTGCACTTTTCCCGTGTTCTCCGCACTTGTCTGCCCCTCTTTGCCCTGGTCCGCCCCTCTTTGCCCTGGTCCGCCCCTCTTTGCCCTGGTCCGCCCCTCTTTGCCCTGGTCCGCCCCTCTTTGCCCTTGTCCGTCCCTCTTTGCCCTTGACCACCCCTCTTTGCCCTTCTCCGCTCCTCTTAGCCCTTGTCCCGTATTCTCCACACTTCTTCCCCCACTTTGCCTTTGTCCCGTATTCTCTGCAATTGTCCGCCCCTCCTTGCCCTTGTCCGACCCTCTTTGCCCTTGTCCCGTATTCTCTGCACTTCTCTGACCCTTTTTGCCCTTGTCCGCCCCTCTTTGCCCTTGTCCGCCCCTCTTTGCCCTTGTCCGCCCCTCTTTGCACTTGTCCACACATCTTTCCCCTTGTCCAGTATTCTCCGCACTTCTCTGCCCCTTCTTTGCCCTTCTCCGCCCCTCTTTGCACTTGTCCATACCTCTTTGCACTTGTTCGTCCATGTTTGCACTTGTCCGCCCACCTTTGCCCTTGTCCGACCCTCTTTGCCCTTGTCAGCCCCTCTTTCCCCTTATCCGCCCCTCTTAGCCCTTTTCCACCCTCTTTGCCCTTGTCTACCCCTCTTTGCCCTTCTCCGCCCCTCTTTGCCCTTCTCCGCCCCTCTTTGCACTTGTGTGCCCCTCTTTGCACTTTTGCGCCCCTCTTTGCCCTTGTGTGCCCCTCTTTCCCATTGTCCGCCCTTCTTTGCCCTTGTCTGCCCCTCTTTGCCCTTGTCCCATATTCTATGCAATTCTCCGCACCTCTTTGCACTTGTCCGCCACTATTTGCCCTTGTCCGCCCCTGGTTGCCCTTGTCCGCGCCTCTTTGCTCTTGTCCCGTATTCTCCGCACTTGTCTGCCCCTCTTTGCACTTGTCTACCCTTCTTTGCACTTCTCCTACCCTCTTTGCCCTGGTCCGCACCTGTTTGCACTTGTCCGCCCCTCTTTGCACTTCTCCGACCCTCTTTGCACTTGTCCGACTCTCTTTGGCCTTGTCCCGTATTCTCCGCATTTGTCCGCCCCTCTTTGCCCTTGACTGCCCCTATTTGCCCTTGTCTACCCCTCTTTGCCCTTGTCCACCCATCTTTGCCCTTCTCCCGTATTGTCCGCCCCTCTTTGCACTTCTCCTACCCTCTTTGCCCTGGTCCGCACCTCTTTGCACTTGCCCGCCCCTCTTTGCACTTCTCCGACCCTCTTTGCACTTGTCCGACTCTCTTTGGCCTTGTCCCGTATTCTCCGCATTTGTCCGCCCCTCTTTGCCCTTTACTGCCCCTATTTGCCCTTGTCTACCCCTCTTTGCCCTTGTCCGCCCATCTTTGCCCTTCTCCCGTATTCTCCGCCCCTCTTTGCACTTGTCCAAACCTCTTTGCCCTTGTCCGCACCTCTTTGAACTTGTCCGCCCTTCTTTGCACTTGTGCGCCCCTCTTTGCCATTGTCAGTCCCTCTTTGCACTTTTCAGCCCCTTTTTTGTCCTTGTCCCCACCTCTTTGCCCTTTTCCGCCCCTTTTTTGTCCTTGTCCCCACCTCTTTTCCCTTTTCCGCCCCTTTTTTGTCCTTGTCCCCACCTCTTTGCCCTTGTCCCGTATTCCCCGCACTTCTCCGCCCCTCTTTGCTCTTGTCCCATATTCTCCGCACTTCTCCACCCCTCTTTGCCCTTCTCCGCTTCTCTTTGCCCTTGTCCGCCCCTGTTTGCACTTGTCCGCACCTCTTTGCCCTTGTCCGACCCTCTTTGACCTTGTCCGCCCCTCTTTGCCCTTGTCCCGCGTTCTCCGCACTTGTCCGCCCCTCTTTGCCCTTGTCCAGCCCTCTTTGCCCCTGTCCCGTATTCTCCGCACTTCTCTGTCCCTCTTTGCCCTTGTCCTGTATTCTCCGCAATTCTAAGACACTCTTTGACCTTGTCCCGTATTCTCGGCACTTCTCCGCCCCTCTTTGCCCTTGTCCATCCCTCTTTGCACTTATCTGCCCTTCTTTGAATTTCTCCGCCCCTCTTTGCCCTTATCCGCACCTCTTTGTGCTTGTCCGCCCCCCTTTGCACTTCTCCGCCCCTATTTTCCCTTGTCGGCACCTGTTTGGAATTGTCCGTCCGTCTTTGCCCTTATCCGACCCTCTTTGCCCTTGTCCCGTATTCTCCGCCCTGGTCCGCCACTCTTTGCACTTGTCCGCCCCTCTTTGCCCTTGTCCACCCCTCTTTGCCATTGTCCGCCCCTCTTTGAACTTGTCCCGTATTCTCCGCAATTCTCCGCCCCTCTTTGCTATTGTGCCGTATTCTCCGCAATTCTCCGCCCGTCTTTTCCCTTGTCCGCTATTTCTTTCCACTTGTCTGCCCCTCTTTGCCCTTGTCCCCCCCTCTTTGCACTTGTCCGCCCGTCTTTGCACTTGTCCGCCCCTCTTTGCCCTTGTCCGCCCTTCTTTGCCCTTTTCCGTCCGTCTTTGCCCATGACCGCCCCTCTTTCCCCTTGTCCGCCACTCTTTGCCCTTGTCCGCACCTCTTTATCCTTCTCCGCCCCTCTTTGCCCTTGTCCGCCACTCTTTGCCCTTGTCCGCACCTCTTTCCTCTTGTCCGCCCCTCTTTGCCCTTGTCCGCCCCTCTTTGCACTTTTCCTCCCCTCTTTGCCCTTGTCCACCCCTCTTTGTAATTGTCCGCCCCTCTTTGCGCTTCTCCGACACTCTTTGCCCTTGTCCGACCCTTTTTGCCCTTGTCCGACCCTCTTTGCACTTCTCCCGTATTTTCGGCAATTCTCCGCCACTCATTGCCCTTGTCCGCCCCTCTTTGCCCTTGTCCGCCCCTCTTTGCCCTTGTCCGCCCCTCTTTGCCCTTGTCCGCCCCTCTTTGCCCTTGTCCGCAGCTCCTTGCCCTTGTCCGAACCTCTTTGCCCTTGTCCAACCCTCTTTGCACTTCTCCCGTATTTTCAGCTCTTCTCCGCCCAGCTTTCCTCTTGTCCGCCCCTCTTTGCCCTGGTCCGAACCTCTTTGACCTTGTCCGCACCTCTTTTCCCTTGTCCGCCACTCTTTCCCCTTGTCCCATGTTCTCTGCACTTCTCCAACCCTCTTTGCCCTTGTCCGCCCCTCTTTGCCCTTGTCCCGTATTCTGCGCACTTCTCCGCCCCTCTTTGCCGTTGTCCACACCTCTTTACCCTTGTCCGCCCCTCTTTGCCTTTGTCCCGTTTTCTCCGCACTTCTCCTCCCCGTCTTTGCCCTTGTCCGCCCCTCTTTGCCCTTGTCCGCCCCTCTTTGCCCTTGTCCGCCCCTCTTTGAACTTGTCTGCAACTCGTTGCCCTTCTGCGCCCCTCTTTGCGCTTCTGCGCCCCTCTTTGCCCTTGTGCGCCCCTTCTTTGCCCTTGTCCGCCCCTCTTTTCCCTTGTCCGCCCCTATTTGCCCTTGTCTGTCCCTATTTGCCCTTGTCCGCCCCTCTTTGCACTTCTCCCGTATTCTCCGCAATTGTGTGCCCCTCTTTGCCCTTGTCCGCCCTTCTTTGCCCTTGTCCACCCCCTCTTTCTCCTGGTCCGCCCCTCTTTGCACTTGTCTGCCCCTCTTCTAACTTCTCCGCCCCTCTTTGCCCTTTTCCAACCTTCTTTGCCCTTGTCCGCCACTCTTTGCCCTTGTCCGCCCCTCTTTGCCCTTATCCGCCCCTCTTTCCACTTGGCACGTATTCTCCGCACTTCTCCGCACTCTTTGACCTTGTCCGCCCCTCTTTGCCCTTGTCCGCCCCTCTTTGCACATCGCACGTATTCTCCGCACTTCTCCGCCCCTCTTTGCCCTTGTCCCGTATTCTCCGCAATTCTCTGCCCCTATTTGCCCTTCTCCGCCCCACTTTGACCTTGTCCACCCCTCCTTTTCCTTGTCCCATATTCTCCGCACTTCTCCACACCTCTTTGCCCTTGTCCGCCCCTCTTTGCCCTTGTCCCGTATTCTCCACACTTCTCTGCACCTCTTTGCCCTTGTCCGCCCCACTTTGCCCTTGTCCGCCCCACTTTGCCCTTGTCTGCCCCTCTTTGCCCTTGTCCGCCACTCTTTGACCTTGTCCCGTATTCGCCGCACTTGTCCGCCCCTCTTTGCTCTTGTCCCTTATTCTCCGCACTTCTCCTCCCCTCTTTGCCGTTGTCCGCCCATCTTTTCACTTGTCCGCCCCTCTTTTCACTTGTCCGCCCCTCTTTTCACTTGTCCGCCCCTCTTTCCCTTGTCCGACCTTCTTTGCCCTTGTCCTCCCCTCTTTGCACTTGTCCACCCCTCTTTGCCCTTGTCCCGTATTCTCCGCACTTCTTTGCCCCTCTTTGCCCTTATCCCGTATTCTCCGCAATTCTTTGCCCCTCTTTGCCCTTATCCCATATTCTCCGCAGTTCTAAACCACTCTTTGAACTTTTCCAGTATTCTCCGCACTTCTCCGCCCCTCTTTGCCCTTGTCCGGCCCTCTTTGCCCTTGTCCGGCCCTCTTTGCCCTTGTCCGGCCCTCTTTGCCCTTGTCCGGCCCTCTTTGCCCTTGTCCGGCCCTCTTTGCCCTTGTCCGCCCCTCTTTGCCCTTGTCCGCCCCTCTTTGCACTTGTCCGCCCCTCTTTGCCATTGTCCGCCCCTCTTTGCCCTTGTCCCCCCCTCTTTGCACTTGTCCGCCCGTCTTTGCACTTGTCTGCCCCTCTTTGCCCTTGTCCCCCCCTCTTTGCACTTGTCCGCCCGTCTTTGCACTTGTCCGCCCCTCTTTGCCCTTGTCCGCCCTTCTTTGCCCTTTTCCGTCCGTCTTTGCCCATGACCGCCCCTCTTTCCCCTTGTCCGCCACTCTTTGCCCTTGTCCGCCCCTCTTTGCCCTTGTCCGCCCCTCTTTGCCCTTGTCCGCCCCTCTTTGCCCTTGTCCGCACCTCTTTCCTCTTGTCCGCCCCTCTTTGCCCTTGTCCGCCCCTCTTTGCACTTTTCCTCCCCTCTTTGCCCTTGTCCACCCCTCTTTGTAATTGTCCGCCCCTCTTTGCGCTTCTCCGACACTCTTTGCCCTTGTCCGACCCTTTTTGCCCTTGTCCGACCCTCTTTGCACTTCTCCCGTATTTTCGGCAATTCTCCGCCACTCATTGCCCTTGTCCGCCCCTCTTTGCACTTTTCCTCCCCTCTTTGCCCTTGTCCGCCCCTCTTTGCCCTTGTCCGCCCCTCTTTGCCCTTGTCCGCAGCTCCTTGCCCTTGTCCGAACCTCTTTGCCCTTGTCCAACCCTCTTTGCACTTCTCCCGTATTTTCAGCTCTTCTCCGCCCAGCTTTCCTCTTGTCCGCCCCTCTTTGCCCTGGTCCGAACCTCTTTGACCTTGTCCGCACCTCTTTTCCCTTGTCCGCCACTCTTTCCCCTTGTCCCATGTTCTCTGCACTTCTCCAACCCTCTTTGCCCTTGTCCGCCCCTCTTTGCCCTTGTCCCGTATTCTGCGCACTTCTCCGCCCCTCTTTGCCGTTGTCCACACCTCTTTACCCTTGTCCGCCCCTCTTTGCCTTTGTCCCGTTTTCTCCGCACTTCTCCTCCCCGTCTTTGCCCTTGTCCGCCCCTCTTTGCCCTTGTCCGCCCCTCTTTGCCCTTGTCCGCCCCTCTTTGAACTTGTCTGCAACTCGTTGCCCTTCTGCGCCCCTCTTTGCGCTTCTGCGCCCCTCTTTGCCCTTGTGCGCCCCTTCTTTGCCCTTGTCCGCCCCTCTTTTCCCTTGTCCGCCCCTATTTGCCCTTGTCTGTCCCTATTTGCCCTTGTCCGCCCCTCTTTGCACTTCTCCCGTATTCTCCGCAATTGTGTGCCCCTCTTTGCCCTTGTCCGCCCTTCTTTGCCCTTGTCCACCCCCTCTTTCTCCTGGTCCGCCCCTCTTTGCACTTGTCTGCCCCTCTTCTAACTTCTCCGCCCCTCTTTGCCCTTTTCCAACCTTCTTTGCCCTTGTCCGCCACTCTTTGCCCTTGTCCGCCCCTCTTTGCCCTTATCCGCCCCTCTTTCCACTTGGCACGTATTCTCCGCACTTCTCCGCACTCTTTGACCTTGTCCGCCCCTCTTTGCCCTTGTCCGCCCCTCTTTGCACATCGCACGTATTCTCCGCACTTCTCCGCCCCTCTTTGCCCTTGTCCCGTATTCTCCGCAATTCTCTGCCCCTATTTGCCCTTCTCCGCCCCACTTTGACCTTGTCCACCCCTCCTTTTCCTTGTCCCATATTCTCCGCACTTCTCCACACCTCTTTGCCCTTGTCCGCCCCTCTTTGCCCTTGTCCCGTATTCTCCACACTTCTCTGCACCTCTTTGCCCTTGTCCGCCCCACTTTGCCCTTGTCCGCCCCACTTTGCCCTTGTCTGCCCCTCTTTGCCCTTGTCCGCCACTCTTTGACCTTGTCCCGTATTCGCCGCACTTGTCCGCCCCTCTTTGCTCTTGTCCCTTATTCTCCGCACTTCTCCTCCCCTCTTTGCCGTTGTCCGCCCATCTTTTCACTTGTCCGCCCCTCTTTTCACTTGTCCGCCCCTCTTTTCACTTGTCCGCCCCTCTTTCCCTTGTCCGACCTTCTTTGCCCTTGTCCTCCCCTCTTTGCACTTGTCCACCCCTCTTTGCCCTTGTCCCGTATTCTCCGCACTTCTTTGCCCCTCTTTGCCCTTATCCCGTATTCTCCGCAATTCTTTGCCCCTCTTTGCCCTTATCCCATATTCTCCGCAGTTCTAAACCACTCTTTGAACTTTTCCAGTATTCTCCGCACTTCTCCGGCCCTCTTTGCCCTTGTCCGGCCCTCTTTGCCCTTGTCCGGCCCTCTTTGCCCTTGTCCGGCCCTCTTTGCCCTTGTCCGCCCCTCTTTGCCCTTGTCCGCCCCTCTTTGCCCTTGTCCGCCCCTCTTTGCACTTGTCCGCCCCTCTTTGCCATTGTCCGCCCCTCTTTGCCCTTGTCCGCACCTCTTTGCCCTTGTCCCGTATTCTCCATTTTGTCCGCCCCTCTTTGCCCTGGTCCGAACCTCTTTGCCCTTGTCCGCCCCTCTTTGCACTTGTCCGCCCCTCTTTACACTTGTCCCACCTTCTTTGCCCTTGTGCCGTATTTTCCGCACTTCTCCGCTCCTCTTTGCCCTTGTCCGCCCTTCTTTGCACTTGTCCGCTCCTCTTTGCCCTTGTCCGACCCTCTTTGCCCTTATCCACCCCTGTTTGCCCTTGTCCGCCCCTCCTTGCCCTTGTCCGCCCCTCTTTGCCCTTCTCCGCCCCTCTTTGCACTTGTCCGCCCCTCTTTGCACTTGTCTGCCCCTCTTTGCCCTTGTCCACCCCTCTCTGCCCGTTTCCGCGCCTCTTTGCCCTTGTCCAACTCTCTTTGCCCTTGTCTGCCCCTCTTTGCACTTGTCCCGTATTCTCCGCACTTGTCCACCTTTCTTTTTCCTTCTCCCGTATTCTCCGCCCTTCTCCGCCCCTTTTTGCCCTTGTCCCATATTCTCCGATCTTCTCCGCCCCTCTTTGCCATTATCCCATATTCTCCGCAATTATCCGCCCGTCCTTGACCTTTTCCCGTATTCTCCGCACTTCTCCGCACCTCTTTGCCGTTGTCCGCCCCTCTTTGCCCTTGTCTGACCCTCTTTGCCCTTGTCCGCCCCTCTTGGCCCTTGTCCGCCCCTCTTTGCCCTTCTCCCTTTTTCTCCGCACTTCTTCGCCCATCTTTCCCCTTGTCCCGTATTCTCCGCAGTTGTCCGCCCCTGTTTGCCCTTGTCGGACCCTCTTTGCTCTTGTCCGCCCCTCTTTGCACTTGTCCGCCATTCTTTGCACCTGGCACGTATTCTCCGCAATTCTCCGCCCCTCTTTGACGTTGTCCTGTATTCTCTGAACTTCTCTGCCCCTCTTTGCACTTCTCCGCCCCACTTTGAACTTGTCCACACCTCTTTCCCCTTGTCCCATATTCTCCGCACTTCTCCACACCTCTTTGCCCTTGTCCGCCCCTCTTTGCCCTTGTCCCGTTTTCTCCACACTTGTCCGCAACTCATTTCCCTTGTCCGCCCCTCTTTGCCCTTGTCCGCCACTCTTTGCCCTTTTCCCGTATTTGCCGCACTTGTCCGCCCCCCTTTGCTCTTTTCCCGTATTCTCCACACTTCTCCGCCCCTCTTAGCCCTTGTCCGCATCTCTTAGCCCTTGTCTGCCCCTCATTGCACTTGTCCGCCCCTCTTTCCCTTGTCCGCCCCTCTTTGCCCTTGTCCGCCCCTCTTTGCCCTTGTCCGCCCCTCTTTGCCATTGTCCACCCCTCTTTGCCCTTTTCCACCCCTTTTTCCCCTTCTCCCGTATTTTCCGCAATTCTCTGCCCCTCTTTGCCCTTGTCCCGTATTCTCCGCAGTTCTAAATCACTCTTTGACCTTGTCCCGTATTTTCCGCACTTCTCCGCCCCTCTTTGCCCTTTTCCACCCCTCTTTGCCCTTGTCCGCCCCTCTTTGCCCTTATCCGCCTTTCTTTGCCCTTGTCCGACCCTCTTTGCCCTTTTTCGCACCTCTTTGCCCTTGTCCGGCCCTCTTTGATCTTGTCCGCCCCTCTTTGATCTTGTCCGCCTCTCTTTGCCCTTGTCCGCCCCTCTTTGCCCTTGTCCGCCCCTCTTTAAACTTTTCCGCCCCTCTTTTCTGCTGTCCCACCCTCTCTGCCCTTGTCCCGTATTCTCCGCACTGCTCCGCCCCTCTTTGCCCATGTCCGCCCCTCTTTTCCCTTGTCCGCCCCTCTTTGCCATTCTCCGCCCGTCTTTGACCTTATCCCGTATTCTCCGCAATTCTCCACCCCTCTTTGCCCTTGTCCCCTATTCTCCGCACTTCTCCGCCCGTCTTTGCCATTGTCCGCACTTTTTTTCCCCTTGTCCGCCCCTCTTTGCCCTTGTCCGCCACTCTTTCCCTTTGTCCGCCCCTCTTTGCACTTGTCCGCCCCTCTTTGCCTTTGTTCGCCCCTCTTTGCCCTTGTCCCGTATTCTCTGCACTTCTCCGACCCTCTTTGCCCTTGTCTGACCCTCTTTGCCCTTGTCCGACCCTCTTTACACTTGTCCAAACCTCTTCGTCCTTGTCCGCCCCTCTTTTCCCTTGTCCTCCCCTCTTTGCGCTTGTCCGCCCCTCTTTGCACTTGTTCATCCCTCTTTGCCCTTGTCCGCCACTCTTTGCTCTTGTGCGTCCCTCTTTGCCCTTATCCGCCCCTCGTTGCTATTTTGCGCCCCTTCTTTGCCCTTGTCCGCACCTCTTTGCCCTTGTCCCGTATTCTCCACACTTCTCCGAACCTCTTGGCCCTTCTCCGCCCCTCTTTGACCTTGTCTGCCCCTCTTTGCCCTTGTCCCGTATTGTCCATCTCTCTTTGCACTTGTCCGCCCCCCTTTGCCCTTGTCCGCCCCTCTTTGCCCTTCTCCACCCCACCTTGCCCTTGTCCCATGTTCTCTGCAATTCTCTGCCCCTCTTTGCCCTTGTCCGCTCCTCTTTCCCTTGTTCCGTATTCTGCGCACTTCTCCACCCCTCTTTTCCCTTCTCTGCCCCCTTTGCCCTTGTCAGCCCCTCTTTGACCTTGTCTGCCCCTCTTTGCCCTTGTCCGACCCTCTTTACACTTGTCCGCCCCGCTTTGCCCTTTTCCGCCCCTCTTTGCCCTTGTCTGCCCCTCTTAGCCCTTCTCCGCCCCTCTTTGCCCTCGTCCCGTGTTCTCCGCCCCTCTTTGCCCTTTTCCGCCCCACTTTACAATTGTCCGCCCCACTTTGCCCTTGTCCGCCACTCTTTGCCCTTCTCCCGTATTCGCCGCACTTTTCCGCCCCTCTTTGCTCTTGTCCCGTATTCTCCGCACTTCTCCGCCCCTCTTTACCCTTGTCCGTACCTCTTAGCCCTTGTCCGCTCCTCTTTGCACTTGTCCGCCCCTCTTTCCCTTGTCCATCCCTCTTTGCCCTTCTCCTGTATTCTCCACTCTTGTCCGCCCCTCTTTGCACTTGTCCGCCCCTCTTTGCACTTGTCCGCCCCTCTTTGCACTTGTCCGCCCCTCTTTGCCATTCTCCGCCACTCTTTCCCCTTGTCCCATGTTCTCTGCACTTCTCCAACCCTCTTTGCCCTTGTCCGCCCCTCTTTTCCCTTGTCCCGTATTCGGCGCACTTCTCCGCCCCTCTTTGCCCTTGTCCGCCCCTCTTTGCCTTTGTCCCGTATTCTCCGCGCTTCTCCTCCCCCTCTTTGCCCTTGTCCGCCCCTCTTTGCCCTTGTCCGCCCCTCTTTGCACTTGTCTGCCACTCTTTGCCCTTGTGCGCCCCTCTTTGCTTTTCTGCGCCCCTCTTTGCCCTTGTGCGCCCCTCTTTGCCGTTGTGCGCCCCTTCTTTGCCCTTGTCTGCCCCTCTTTGCCCTTGTCCGCCACTATTTGCACTTGTCCGCCACTCTTTGCACTTGTCCCGTATTCTTCACACTTCTCCGAACCTCTTTGCCCTTCTCTGCCCCTCTTTGACCTTGTCCGCCCCTCTTTACACTTGTCCTGTATTCTCCGCCCCTCTTTGCACTTGTCCGCCCCTCTTTGCCCTTGTCCACACCTCTTTGTGCTTGTCCCGTGTTCTCCGCACTTCTCCGCTCCTCTTTGCACTTGTCCTGTATTCTCCGCACTTCTCCAACCCTCTCTGCCCTTGTCCGCCCCTCTTTGCCCTTGTCCCGTATTCTCCGCAATTGTCCGCCCCTCTGTGTCCTTGTCCGCCCCTATTTGCTCTTGTCCGCCCCTCTTTGCCCTTTTCCGTCCCTCTTTGCCCTTGTCCGCCCTCTTTGCCTTTCTCCGCCCCTCTTTGCCTATGTCCGTCCGTCTTTTCCCTTGTCCGCACCTTTTTGCACTAGTCCACCCCTCTTTGCCCTTTGTCCGCCCCTCTTTGCCTTTGTCCGCCCCTCTTTGCCCTTCTCCACCCTCTTGTCCCGTCTCCGCACCTCTTTGTCCTTGTCCAGTATTCTCCGCAATTCTCCACCCATTCTTTCCCCTTGTCCGCCCCTCTTTCCCCTTGTCCGTCCCTCTTTGCCCTTGTCCGCCCTCTTTGCCTTTCTCCGCCCCTCTTTGCCTATGTCCGTCCGTCTTTTCCCTTGTCCGCACCTTTTTGCACTAGTCCACCCCTCTTTGCCCTTTGTCCGCCCCTCTTTGCCTTTGTCCGCCCCTCTTTGCCCTTCTCCGCCCTCTTGTCCCGTCTCCGCACCTCTTTTTCCTTGTCCAGTATTCTCCGCAATTCTCCACCCATTCTTTGCCCTTGTCCGCCCCTCTTTGCCCTTGTCCGCCCCTCTATGCACCTGTCCGCCCCTGTTTGCACTTGTCCGCACCTCTTTCCTTTGTCTGACCCTCTTTGCTCTTGTCAGCCCCTCTTTGCCCTTATCCGCCCCTGTTTGCCCTTGTCCGACCCTCTTAGCCCTTTTCCACCCCCTCAGCCCTTGTCTGCCCATCTTTTTTGTCTTGTCCGCCCCTCTTTGCCATTGTCCGCCCCTCTTTGCCCTTCTCCACCCCTCTTTGCCCTTCTCCGACCCTCTTTGCCCTTGTCCGACCCTCTTTGCCTTTGTCCGACCCTCTTTGCACTTGTCCGAACCTCTTTGCCCTTGTCCCTTATTCTACGCACTTCTCCGCACCTCTTTGCCCTTGTCCACCCCTCTTTGCCCTTGTCCCGTATTCTCCGCCCCTCTTTACCCTTGTCCACCCCTCTTTGCCCTTGTCCGCCATTCTTTGCCCTTGTCCGCCCCTCTTTGCCCTTGTCCGCCCCTCTTTGCCCTTGTCCCGTATTTTCCGCAAATCTCCACCCCTCTTTGCCCTTGTCCGCCCCTCTTTGCCCTTGTCTGCCCCTCTTTGCCCTTGTCTGCCCCTCTTAGCCCTTCTCCGCCCCTCTTTGCCCTCGTCCCGTGTTCTCCGCCCCTCTTTGCCCTTTTCCGCCCCACTTTACAATTGTCCGCCCCACTTTGCCCTTGTCCGCCACTCTTTGCCCTTCTCCCGTATTCGCCGCACTTTTCCGCCCCTCTTTGCTCTTGTCCCGTATTCTCCGCACTTCTCCGCCCCTCTTTACCCTTGTCCGTACCTCTTAGCCCTTGTCCGCTCCTCTTTGCACTTGTCCGCCCCTCTTTCCCTTGTCCATCCCTCTTTGCCCTTCTCCTGTATTCTCCACTCTTGTCCGCCCCTCTTTGACCTTGTCCGCCCCTCTTTGCACTTGTCCGCCCCTCTTTGCACTTGTCCGCCCCTCTTTGCACTTGTCCGCCCCTCTTTGCCATTCTCCGCCACTCTTTCCCCTTGTCCCATGTTCTCTGCACTTCTCCAACCCTCTTTGCCCTTGTCCGCCCCTCTTTTCCCTTGTCCCGTATTCGGCGCACTTCTCCGCCCCTCTTTGCCCTTGTCCGCCCCTCTTTGCCTTTGTCCCGTATTCTCCGCGCTTCTCCTCCCCCTCTTTGCCCTTGTCCGCCCCTCTTTGCCCTTGTCCGCCCCTCTTTGCACTTGTCTGCCACTCTTTGCCCTTGTGCGCCCCTCTTTGCTTTTCTGCGCCCCTCTTTGCCCTTGTGCGCCCCTCTTTGCCGTTGTGCGCCCCTTCTTTGCCCTTGTCTGCCCCTCTTTGCCCTTGTCCGCCAATCTTTGCACTTGTCCCGTATTCTTCACACTTCTCCGAACCTCTTTGCCCTTCTCTGCCCCTCTTTGACCTTGTCCGCCCCTCTTTACACTTGTCCTGTATTCTCCGCCCCTCTTTGCACTTGTCCGCCCCTCTTTGCCCTTGTCCACACCTCTTTGTGCTTGTCCCGTGTTCTCCGCACTTCTCCGCTCCTCTTTGCACTTGTCCTGTATTCTCCGCACTTCTCCAACCCTCTCTGCCCTTGTCCGCCCCTCTTTGCCCTTGTCCCGTATTCTCCGCAATTGTCCGCCCCTCTGTGTCCTTGTCCGCCCCTATTTGCTCTTGTCCGCCCCTCTTTGCCCTTTTCCGTCCCTCTTTGCCCTTGTCCGCCCTCTTTGCCTTTCTCCGCCCCTCTTTGCCTATGTCCGTCCGTCTTTTCCCTTGTCCGCACCTTTTTGCACTAGTCCACCCCTCTTTGCCCTTTGTCCGCCCCTCTTTGCCTTTGTCCGCCCCTCTTTGCCCTTCTCCGCCCTCTTGTCCCGTCTCCGCACCTCTTTGTCCTTGTCCAGTATTCTCCGCAATTCTCCACCCATTCTTTCCCCTTGTCCGCCCCTCTTTCCCCTTGTCCGTCCCTCTTTGCCCTTGTCCGCCCTCTTTGCCTTTCTCCGCCCCTCTTTGCCTATGTCCGTCCGTCTTTTCCCTTGTCCGCACCTTTTTGCACTAGTCCACCCCTCTTTGCCCTTTGTCCGCCCCTCTTTGCCTTTGTCCGCCCCTCTTTGCCCTTCTCCGCCCTCTTGTCCCGTCTCCGCACCTCTTTTTCCTTGTCCAGTATTCTCCGCAATTCTCCACCCATTCTTTGCCCTTGTCCGCCCCTCTTTGCCCTTGTCCGCCCCTCTATGCACCTGTCCGCCCCTGTTTGCACTTGTCCGCACCTCTTTCCTTTGTCTGACCCTCTTTGCTCTTGTCAGCCCCTCTTTGCCCTTATCCGCCCCTGTTTGCCCTTGTCCGACCCTCTTAGCCCTTTTCCACCCCCTCAGCCCTTGTCTGCCCATCTTTTTTGTCTTGTCCGCCCCTCTTTGCCATTGTCCGCCCCTCTTTGCCCTTCTCCACCCCTCTTTGCCCTTCTCCGCCCCTCTTTGCCCTTGTCCGACCCTCTTTGCCTTTGTCCGACCCTCTTTGCACTTGTCCGAACCTCTTTGCCCTTGTCCCTTATTCTACGCACTTCTCCGCACCTCTTTGCCCTTGTCCACCCCTCTTTGCCCTTGTCCCGTATTCTCCGCCCCTCTTTACCCTTGTCCACCCCTCTTTGCCCTTGTCCGCCATTGTTTGCCCTTGTCCGCCCCTCTTTGCCCTTGTCCGCCCCTCTTTGCCCTTGTCCCGTATTTTCCGCAAATCTCCACCCCTCTTTGCCCTTGTCCGCCCCTCTTTGCCCTTGTCTGCCCTTCTTTGCCCTTGTCCACCCCCTCTTTGTCCTTGTCCGCCCCTTTGCACTTCTCCGCCCCTCTTTGCCTTTATCCACCCTTCTTTGCACTTGTTTGCCACTCTTTGCCCTTGTCCCTTATTCTCCGCACTTCTCTGCTCCTGTTTGCCCTAGTGCCTAGAATAAGGGACAAGGGCAAAGAGGGTCGGACAAGGGCAAAGAGGGTCGGACAAGTGCAAAGAGGGTCGGACAAAGGCAAAGAGGGTCGGACAAGTTCAAAGTGGGGCGGAGAAGGGCAAACAGGGGCAGAGAAGTGCGGAGAATACGGGACAAGGGCAAAGAAGGGCGGAGAAGTGCGGAGAACACGGGACAAGCACAAAGAGGTGTGGACAAGGGCAAAGAGTGGCGGACAAGTGCAAAGAGGGGCAGACAAGGGCAAAGAGGGGCAGACAAGTGCAAAGATGGGGAGGAGAAGTGCAGAGAATACGGGACAAAGGAAAAGAGGGGCGGACAATGGTAAAGAGGTGTGGACAAGGGCAAAGAGGGGCGGAGAAGTGCGCAGAATACGGGACAAGGGAAAAGAGGGGCGGACAAGGGCAAAGAGGGTTGGAGAAGTGCAGAGAACATGGGACAAGGGGAAAGAGTGGCGGACAATGGCAAAGAGGGGCGGACAAGGGCAAATAGGGTCGGACAAGGTCAAAGAGGGGCGGACTAGGGTGGAGAATACAGGAGAAGGGCAAAGAGGGACGGACAAGGGAAAGAGGGGCGGACAAGTGCAAAGAGGGGCGGACAAGGGCTAAGAGGTGCGGACAAGGGCAAAGAGGGGCGGAGAAGTGCGGAGAATACGGGACAAGAGCAAAGAGGGGCGGACAAGTGCGGCGAATATGGGAGAAGGGCAAAGAGTGGCGGACAAGGGCAAAGAGGGGCGGAGAAGTGCAAAGAGGGGCAGACAAGGGCAAAGAGTGGCGGAAAAGGGCAAAGCGGGGCGGACAAGTGTAAAGAGGGTCGGACAAGGGCAAAGAGGGGCGGACAAGGTCAAAGAGGGGCTGACATGGGCAAAGGGGGCAGACAAGGGAAAAGAGGGGCGGAGAAGTGCGCAGAATACGGGACAAGGGCAAAGAGGAGCGGACAAGGGCAAAGAGGGGCAGAGAATTGCAGAGAACATGGGACAAGGGCAAAGGGGGGCGGACAAGTGCAAAGAGGTACGGAGAATACGGGACAAGGGCAAAGAGGGGCTGAGAAGGTCAAAGAGGGGCAGAGAAGGGCAAAGAGGTGCGGAGGATGGCAAAGAGGGGCACACAATATCAAAGAGGGGCGGAAAAGGGCAAAAACGGGCGGAGAAGTGCAAAGAGGTTCGCACAATGGGAAAGAGTTCCTCTGTTTGGAAAACTTGGTCGCTTGTCCTCCGTCCGGCTGCATCGGAGTGGCAGGAAGAGCTAGAGCAGCGTGGTGGGCTCGGGCCCGTCTGGCACAGCTCAGAGGATACCGGATGCTGGGATGTCGTGTGTGGTGGCAAGAGCTACAGGGGTAGGAGGTGGTTCATTTCAAGCACGCTTACTTGGAGTACTTTGCTGTAACAGCTCCTTCCTTTTGCTCTTCCTGGTGGCTCGCTCCAGTGTCCGAGGCAGCGAGCACACTTACAGACAGGCGCCTCCTGCCTTCTTCGCACTGATGATCCCCCCCCACTGCCAGTTTCACCCTCGTCAAAACTGCAAGCGTTTGCTTCCTTTTGGCTTTAATTGCTGTTTTCACAGGTTCACGAGGCAAATCCGGTGCGCGAATAAATACCGCAGCATAGGAGTGAAGCCGGCGACCGGCCACTGACCGTGCCGAAGTCTCCCGACGTCTCAGGTAGTTGCTGGCATGGATGGGCTTGCATGTGATCATAGGAGGGAGATCTCATTGCTCTCCGCTCTCTTGACAGGCGGAGAGGAGTGGGAGCGGTTGCTTTTGTTTGGCTGCTCAGCCTCAAACCTACACTCGGTTCCGTTCTTGTTATGCTTGATGTGCGGGTGAGGGTGAGCTCCGTCTGAGGCACGGCACACGGGCAGTGCCATGTGGTCTCCGTGGCCTCGCTTCGCATCCAGGCATCTCGTTCTTTGGAGGACAAACCAGGCTTTGTTCCTTCCTACCAATATCGCGTGCCTGAACTAAACCAAAATGCCTCAGCAGATCGCTGCCCCTCTCTGCCAGGCTGAGTCCCTCTCCTGCAGAGGCTTTGGTGACAGGTGCTTGCTGAACGGGAGCCGACGCGTGTGTCTGGAAGAGCTGCCTCGCTGTCGCACCTCTCGCTTATACACGTGTGTTTCTCAGGCCTGTAGTCTGGGCCAAGCTTGAGTTGCGTGCAGTGACGTGGTTCCTGCCAGCCGGCGCGTTGCAGGTCTGACCCCAGCAAGAGAAGAGGCATGGTGGGGGGAGCCTTTTGTGCCTCTGGAGGAGGATAAATAGCAGGGTGCCCGGGCTGCTTTTCTACGCTGGGCTGTCATGCGGGTGTGATTTAGAACATCTTAGCGTAACGAGTTTACATGGGGTAAGGCTCGGTTTGGTTTCCTTTCTCTTTTTGACCAAGTTCGTCTAACAGAATAACTGTTAAAACGAATCACGTTCTCTATCGACTTCCCTGTAACTTGGTCCGGTGACACTGCTTTCTGTCTGGCGAGTCCTCCCGTTCCTTGCGGTTTCCTTTTGGGGGGGATGAGTGAAACCCTTGGCCGTTCTTTTGAAGGAGATTCTCTTCTCAGCTTGCTTTGGGTGGGCTGTAGAGCAGGGGCTGCGGGAGTCGGAAGGTCAGAGAAGGAAACGTGGGTGAAGGAGGAAAGCGTTTTTGTCCTGGGGCAGAGGGCCGCCTCATCTCATTGCCCTGCTAGCGATCCTTTCTGTGCGTTCCCTCCTGCAGGTCTTTCTCCTCTGTGCGGCGTAGGAAGTGGATTCCTCTCCTCCTGCCCATGCCCAGCTGGAAGATGCGGCCTCGTCCAGACCCTCTGTCCCGGTCGCGCTGCCGCCACCTTTGCTGCGTGACTGGGAAGAGCGTGTCTGTCTCCAAGGATCCTTTGGCCTCTTCTGCCCAGGTGTGGGGAAGCCAGAGGAACCCCGTGTAAACCAGTGTTGTCCACATTAAAGCTTTTGATCGGTCGCCGACTGCCGTACGCGTTTTGCTTATTCAGTGTTGGAAATGAAGAAAGAAGGTGGTGGAGGCAGTTGGGGGCGCCTGGCGATGGCGCCGCGAGCCACAGTCCGGCACGGGGAGCGCTGTGCTGCGCAGGCTCCGAGTTGGCAGCCGGCTGCACACTGTACGGGCGGCCGATGGGCTCGGACGGGCTCGCTGGCGGCCGGGGGCACGTGCCGGATCGCGATGGCGTGCGGATGTTCGGCAGGGAAGTGTTCTCGCTGTCGATGCGTCTGCTGCTTCCAAAGTCCCCTCGTGTCGGACTGGAATTCCGTGTCCTTTCCTGCAGCGGGTCAGTTGTTCCTTTCCAGCCTGCCCGTATGGCACAGCCGCAGGGCCTCCCGTCGGAACGGCGTCCGTCGTCCAGAGACGGCGTGCGGGAGCGGGGAAAGCCGCGGCCTTTCCCCTGGAGGCGCCACCTCTCCATTTCAGCCGCCGCTCAGAGGTTTCCCGGCCGCAGAGGGCTCGGAGAGCGGCCCCTCGGCACGGAGAGCGGAGCCCGCGGCCGCCGCGGTGCCCGTGAGCGCAGCCCTGCTCGCCGCGGGACCGGAGCGAAGGGGCGGCCCGGGGGAAGGCAGGCGCGGTCTGCGCTGCTGCGGAGCCCGGCAGCGGGGGAGGGTGTGCGGGCAGCGCCGCGGGAGCTGCTGCTCCGGGCAGTTCGGCGCCCGTCAGGATCGAACCCGCGACGGGAGAAAACGGTGAAAACGGGAACGACGGCAAAAAGAGCTTCGCCCTGCTCGGTGCTGCCGCGTCGTGGCCGCGGAGCGGTACTGCAGCTCGGGGCAGGCACACAGGGGCCTGATCATTGACCATATAAGGGCAAACCGGGCCAAGTGCCATAAAAGAGCAAATTGACCATATACGGGCAAATTGCCATAAAAGAGAAAAGTGACCCTGTAAGGGAAAACTGGGCCAATTGCCATAAAAGGTCAAATTAATAATATAAGGGCAAATTGAGCACATAAGGCAAACTGAGAAAATTGCCCATAAAAGGGCAAATTGAGCACATAAAGGCAAACTGGGCCAATTACCATAAAAGGGCAAATTGAGCATATAAGTGCAAACTGGCCAAATTGACAATAAGAGGGCAAATCGTCCATCAAACGGGTACAGGACACAGCACAGGCAAAGCGGGATACAGAGGCAACCAATCAGAGTGCGGAGTCCGCAGCCAATCGGAACGCAGAGCTGGCAAAGTGGGATTGAGAATCGACCAATCAGAGCGCAGAGGAACAGCCAATCAGAAGGCAGCGTGGTCAAGGTGGGATAGAGAAGTGACCAATCAGAGTGCGGAACGAACAGCCATTCGATGCCTAAGGCAATGAATGGGGGGACTCAGTGCCGCCGCGCCGTGGCCGCTGAGCGGTACTGCAGCCCGGGGCTGAGGGGGACGGGACGGCCCACAGGGGTGGGGTGGGGAGCAGGGCGGGGCGCGGGGAGGGGAGCGGTGCAGAACGGAGAGGGACAACATCCCGCATCCCCCTCTGAAGCCCCCCCGCCCCTGTCCGCGGTGCACGAGTCCCCTCGGCTCGGCCCCGCGCAGCTCGCTCAGGCTGCGCTGGGTTCTGCTCAGTGCCGGCAGGCTGCCGTTGAAACGGGCCCCGCGGGGACAGCGGGCGCCATGCTAAACGGAACGCAGTATCTCCATGAGGTGCGCCGCCATGTTGTACGGCACGCATGCGCAGTGAGTCCAAAGGGACATCGCCATGTTGCATGACACGCATGCGCAGTGACTGCTGATGGGCGCCACCATGTTGGACTGCACGCATGCGCATTGACTGCTTATGGGCGCCGCCATGTTGGACTGCATGCATGCGCAGTGACTGCTTTTTGGCGCCGCCATGTTGTACGGCACGCATGCACGGTGATTGCAAATGGGCGCCGCCATGTTGTACGGCACGCATGCGCAGTGACTGCCTGTGGGCGCAGCCATGTTGGACTGCACGCATGCGCATTGACGGCTTATGGGCGCCGCCATGTTGGACTGCACGCATGCGCATTGTCTGCTTATGGGCGCCGCCATGTTGGACTGCACGCATGTGCATTGTCTGCTTATGAGCGCCGCCATGTTGTACGGCACGCATGCGCAGTGACTGCTTATGGGCGCCGCCATGTTGGACTGCACACATGCGCATTGACTGCAAATGGGCGCCGCCATGTTGGACTGCACGCATGCGCATTGTCTGCTTTTTGGCGCCGCCATGTTGTACGGCACGCATGCGCGGTGATTGCAGATGGGCGCCGCCATGTTACATTGCACGCATGCGCAGTGAGTGCAAATGGACGTCGCCATGTTGCATGACACGCATGCGCAGTGGCTACATTATAAGCACCACCACGTCGTACGGCACGCATGCGCAGTGGATCCTCTGCTCAGCCACCGCCAGCCAATCAACACCTGTAGAGCGGCCGTAGGGCGCGCCCTGCAGTGAGCACTCCCATTGGCTGGAATCCCTGCGCTTGGGATGAATGGGGCGGGGACTCAGTGCTGCCACGCCGTGGCCGCGGAGCGGTACTGCAGCCCGGGGCGGGGGAACGGGATGGCCCACAGGGGCGGGCGAGCCGGGAGGGGCGGGGCAGGGAGAGAGGCGAAGAGCGGCTTGCAGCCCTGCGGCGCCGTTCGGGTCGGCTCGGCTCTGCTCTTCGCTGCCCTTCTGCCCGTCGCTGGCTGCGGCCAACGGGGTGCGGGCTGGGGCTGGGAGAGGGACAGCGCCCCCAGGGCCCCCGTGTCCCCTCCAGGTCGGGAGCGGCTCGAACGGGGCCGGGCTCGGGTGAGTCAGAGGCGCCCGCAGAGGCGTGGGGGAGCGCTCTGTGGCCGGCGGTGCTGCTCCGGGCTCGCTGTCCGTGAGCCGCGGCCCTCCAGGGGCCGGCTCGGGCTCAGGGGCAGTTGGGGCCTTCGGGGCTGCGTCTGCGCTCGGCGTGCGGCCCCGCAGGGGAGATCCCCGCTCGGGAGGGGAGGAGGGAGCGGGGGAAGGGAAGGAGGGGAGAGAGGGGGAAAGCAGGGGGGTAGTATGGGGCACAATGGGAGGAGAAGGGGGGAGAGAAGGAGGTGGGGAGGAGGGGAAGAGGGGAAGGAGCAGAAAGGGAGGTTTGGAAAGCACTTTTGTGTTGTCGGTCTAGAGAGAGCGGGGGGGTGTCGCTTTTCTGGGGTGTCGTGCACGGTGGCGAGAGCTGCAGGGGTAGGGGGGGTTCATTTCAACCACGGTTACTTGGAGTCTTTTGCCCTAACAGCTCGTTCCTTTTGCTTTGATACAGGATTATGGGGAGGAGGGGACTGAGTGCCCGTGGGTTGAAATCAGGGGAGCCCACAAGAAGGCTGATATTCTATAAATATATAAATAATAAAAGCAGGACTTGGGAGAACATTCAGTTCCTATTGGACACAGAAGGAACAACAGTGACAGGGGATGAGGAAAAGGCTGAGATACTTAATGCCTTCTTTGCCTCAGTCTTTAATAGTAAGTAAGGTTGTTCCTTCTGTGTACAAACCCAGGAGTTAGAGGAGCAAAATGAGGCTCCCATGATCCAAGAGGAGGTGGTCAGAGCCTTGCTTGCCCAGCTAGACACCCACAGGTCTATGGGGCCAGATGGGATCCACCCAAGAGTATTAAAGGAGCTATGGATATGCTAGCCAAACCCCTTTCCATCATCTTCCAACAGTCCTGGCTGACTGGGGAAGTCCCACTGGACTGGAGGCTGATGTTGTGCCCATCTACAGGAAGGGTTGCAGGGAGGATCCAGGGAACTCCAGGCCTGTCAGTCTGACCTCAGTGCTGGGAAAAGTCACGGAACAGGTGATCTTGAGTGCTATCGTGAAGCACATGCAACAGAGGCAGGTGATCAGGCCCAGTCAACATGGGTTCACAAAAGGCAGGTCTTACAAAACAAACCTGATCGCCTTCTATGACAAAGTGACTCGGCTGCTGGATGAGGGAAAGGCTGTGGATGTTGCCTTCTTGGACTTCAGTAAAGCCTTTGACACAGTCTCTCGCAGCATTCTGCTTCAAAAACTGTCAGCCTCTGGACTGCACGGGTGCACACTGTCCTAGGTGGAAAACTGGTTGGATGGTCGGGCTCAGAGAGTGGTGGGAAATGGAGTTAACTCCAGCTGGAGGCCAGAGACAAGTGGGGTTCCCCAGGGCTCAGTGCTGGGTCCAGCCCTGTTCAATGTCTTTATCAATGACCTGGATGAAGGCATCAAGTGGACCCTGAGCAAGTTTGTGGATGACACTAAGCTGAGGTTGTTTAACCTGGAGAAGAGGAGGCTGAGGGGAGACCTTATTGCTCTCTACAACTACCTGAAGGGAGATTGTGGAGAGGAGGGAGCTGGGCTCTTCTCCCAAGTGACAGGGGACAGGACGAGAGGGAATGGCCTCAAGCTCCACCAGGGGAAGTTCCGGCTGAACATCAGGATAAAATATTACACGGAAAGGGTCATTGCCCTGAGCAAGTTTGTGGACGACACTAAGCTGGGTGGAAGTGTCGATCTGCTGGAGGGTCGGGAGGCTCTGCAAAGGGATCTGAACAGGCTGGACCGCTGGGCAGAGTCCAATGGGATGAGGTTTAACAAGGCCAAATGCCGGGTCTTGCACTTGGGGCACAACAACCCTATGCAGTGCTACAGACTAGGAGAAGTCTGTCTAGAAAGCTGCCTGGAGGAGAGGGACCTGGGCGTGTTGGTTGACAGCCGACTGAATATGAGCCAGCAGTGTGCCCAGGTGGCCAAGAAGGCCAATGGCATCTTGGCTTGGATCAGAAACGGTGTGACCAGCAGGTCCAGGGAGGTTATCCTCCCTCTGTACTCGGCACTGGTGAGACCGCTCCTCGAATCCTGGGTTCAGTTCTGGGCCCCTCACCATAAGAAGGATGTTGAGGCTCTGGAGCGAGTCCAGAGAAGAGCAACAAAGCTGGTGAAAGGGCTGGAGAACAGGAGGAGCGGCTGAGAGAGCTGGGGTTGTTTAGCCTGGAGAAGAGGAGGCTGAGGGGAGACCTCATTGCTCTCTACAACTACCTGAAAGGACGTTGTAGAGAGGAGGGTGCTGGCCTCTTCTTCCAAGTGACAGGGGACAGGACAAGAGGGAATGGCCTCAAGCTCCGCCAGGGGAGGTTTAGGCGAGACATTAGGAAAAAATTCTTTACAGAAAGGGTCATTGGGCACTGGAACAGGCTGCCCAGGGAGGTGGTTGATTCACCTTCCCTGGAGGTGTTTAAGGCACGGGTGGATGAGGTGCTGAGGGATATGGTTTAGTGTTTGATGGGAATGATTGGACTCGGTGATCCGGTGGGTCTCTTCCAACCTGGTTATTCTGTGATTCTGTGATTCTGTGATTCTGTGATGTCACACAGGCCATGTGCATGTTATGTGCATGCTGTGTACATGCCATCCACAGGCAATGCATAGGCTAGCAATGCACCATGAAGATGACGCACCAGCCAGGCACACGCCATGCACACAGCTTGCACACACAAGCAACATACCACGTACCACACACATGTATTGCACACGCAGGCAACATGCCACACATGCCATGCATGTGTTGTATACATGCCACACACTCCACGCACATGCCACTGCTTCCATGCACATTCCAGGCTCATGCCACCACAGTCAAGCACATGTCACGCACACGCCTTCCACACGCAGGCAACATGCCACGCATGCCACACACTCCATGCGTATGTTATGTACGGGCCATGTACATACCATACACACGCCATGGACACGCTAGCACATACCATGAAGATGACGCGCCAGCCAGGCACACACCGCGCACACGCCAGACACACTGCAAGCACGCTGCACACACACAAAGAGGGAAAGGAGGAGAAGGGGAGCTTTGGAAAGCGCTTTGATGTTGTTAGTGTAGAGAGTGCCAGGAGGGAGGTCGCTTCTTTGATTCTCTTCTACAACCAGGCTTCTTTGCATTTAAAACCCTTCCGTGTCACAGCGTTTACAACGATGCAACATCCATTACGCTTGCTGCAGATCCTCTTGGTTCAGACATTTCTCTGTTTCCAGTTACACAGAATACCTGTTCAGCCTTCTCATCTATTTTGAGGCTTAGCATCTTTTTAGACTTCTTTTTAGTGTTTGTGTTAAACTATGCCCCGTAACAGTGGTACGGAAGGGGAGTTGTTGCGTTTTTAACGGTAACTGTAGAGTTAAGGTACCTCAAGTACCTTGGGAAAATGCAGACGCACCTCTTAGAGGTCCCTCATCTTTGCAGAGCGCTGTGGAGCCTTCCCATCTCTCTCATACACTCGCAGCGGAAGAAGAGGAGGGTGCCCACGGGTGAAACGGAAGCCGTTGCCATTCAGGTGAGAGGAGAAACGTCCGCTTTGCAGCTCTGAGTGAGGGTAACGTTTGTGATGCTGACTCCTGGTTCGGGAAGCAGCTTCTGCCTCCTCCGTTTGTTTCTCTGTGGATGAGGGCTTGGTGTATCAGCCCAGCTTCTGTGCCAGTGGCGTGATCCTGTCATTGACCACATCGTCGTTCATCGTGCGTGGGGGTGGGGGGCTTTGTCTGTTTTCTTACTTAAGCTCCGATTGTCACCTGTAACTGGACAAATGACTCTGTTAGCATCGTGATGGTATTCCGAGGTGGCGTTAAAAACTCCTTAACGTATCGTGCACGTCTCTCTTTCCTCGCAGCCCAAAAAACCAGTCCAGAGAATGTCCTTGCTGCAGAAAACCTGGCAAAAGTCTCGCAGAACTCCCCTGCTTTTTCAAAGCCCGATATTCTTCCACCTTCCATCCTGTCGTGAGGAGTAACGGTGAGTGAGCTGGCACGGCACGGGGGGAGGAGGAGGATGAACTTTATCTGCTCTCCGCTGGCTAAACGAAAGGGCTGTGGGACCATGTTCATGGCATCGTTGCTGATCGAGGCCTCGTGTTGTTGCCGTTTAGCGTTCCTTTGCACGTGTGTATGTGCCCACTTGTGCACGAGTTGATGTTGCATCACGGCTGTCGGGTGAAAGCCCCGGGGAAGGCAATGGCTGAGCAGAATGCATGCAGACCGTCCGACACTGTTCAGAAGGCGGTTGGATCCCTGACAAGCCTGCAGAGGCACCTCAGGGCCCTGCAAGGGTGGAAGGTTCATGTTCACTTGGCGTGGAGACGGATGGTGGTGTAACTAAGCGGGTAGCTTCGCTGTTGGGATCTGCAGCTGGAAGCTGTTGTGGGGTCGTCCCGTGGGTCTGAATTTTTCCAGTGCAGAGGACGTGTGCTGAGACCGCTGATCTGCTTGCTAAGCCAGATGGTCCAGCTCTAGGGGTGGAAAGGTGACGCGGTGTTGGCCGTCCTCGCCACACGAGAGCCGGCAGCACCGGGGGCCTCCTTAGCATGAGGGTGTCTGCAGCTGAAGTGGCTTCTTTTGCCTCTCTCTGCCTGAATTGGGCTGATCTCATCCTTCAAGGGAATGCAGAAGGCTCCGTATGCTCCCAGGTCCCGTAGAAAGGGAAGTTTGGGGATTCCCCGACTGCAGTAACCCCTGCTGCTGCCTGTGGATTGTTGTGCCAAAGACACCCTTCGTGCAGGGAGGGGGCACATGGGAGATGGGTGACGCGCTTACGTAAAGAGTGTCCTGCGGGCGGTGTGTCTCCTCGGAGCCGTGTGAAAGCCGACCTCCGCTTTCTCTTCCCCTCTAGAGCAGGCAGAGGATGGGCTGCAAGGCCGAGAAAACCAGAGCGAGGCAAGCGGACAGCTAGATTCAAAGTGGGGAGAAACGCTGATGCCTGGTGAACAAAGGAGTTTCCACTGCTGAAACGGATGAGAACAGACGTCGCGAGCGTCCTTCTGTTGGGGGCCGGCAAGGGAACTAGAGCCGCTTCTCTGGGGAGAACTTGCACACGGCCGGGGGGTTCTGTCATGGGAGGTGACTGAAACCCGATTCTCGATCCTGGTTTTATGAAGGAGAAGAAAGGGCCGTGAGACCTGAAGGCAGGGCTCTGCTTCGAGGCAAAAGTGAGTGCCCCATGCACACGCCATACGCATTCTAGGCTCACGCTATGCTCACCCTGTGCATACGCCATGCACAAGCCTTGCGTACGCCACTGCGCCCATGCACACTCTGTGCACATGCCAGGCTCATGCCACAACCACCCCATCCACGTGACACACACATGTCTTGCACACACAAGCAACATGTCACACACGCCACACACGCCATGTGCTTGTTATGTTTATGCCTCGTACATGCTCACACGCACCACAGACACAGCAGCACGCTGCCCTCCCGCGCGCTGCGGCCAATGGGATGCAGGCTGGGACTGGGAGAGGGACAGCGCCCCGTGTCCCTCCCGTCCCCCTGAAACCCTCCTGTCCCTGCCCAGGGTGCCGCATGGGGCCAGGGGGAGGGCGGGGATACACAGCCTTTCCTCTTATGTCTGCTGTCTCTTTTAGTTTCTCTAAGACAGCTTTATTGAGCCAATGAGCCTCATGATTACGCATAAGACGTGGCTGAATGTGACGGGAAGACTGCTGGGAAAATGGCAAGAAGAGGATCGACAAGAAACAGTGGAACACACCCTTTAGAGTTTCCTGCTCATCCTGCTGCTGAGAAATGGGAGTGTCCCTGAATTTGCTACTGCATGAGACAGACTGAAGAAGTTTAATAGAAGTTCAGTTCTATCTAAATGGCAGATGGGACTGTGCTTATGTAAAGCATATTGTGTGTAACTGTAACCAATACGCTTCCAGGCACTGTATCTCAGCAGCCAGAACATGGAAAGAATCTTTTAATCTGTACATTTTTTTAACAATGATAATTGATGTTTGGTGGCTTAATAACATCTATAATTTTATATAATTTCAATCAAGCCTGGCTGTCATACATTGAACTTCCAGTAAACCACCAACATTTTATACTTAGGAGTAATTTCTTATTACCCATCCTAAGTGGGATGCTATAGTTTTGCTGTTAAAAGGGCGGGTCTTGTTCAAAACCTCTGAAGGTCCTAGTTGGGTTGGTTAAGTCTGTGCCACACCTGTGGTCAGCAATTAGGTACAGGTGAAGAGTTTGCCCCTTAAAAGGCCTCTGATTTAGAGCTGGCTCTCCCCTGCAGCTCGAGCATTCAGTGAAGGAAGGGGCTACAGAAGCCTGACTTTCTTCCTTTCTTTGCTGGGTTTTGAACAGTTGAGTGGTGTTCTTCGTGGTGCATTTGAGCCTACAGTCATAGTTTCTTCTGTGAGTTTCAGGTAATGCTTTTGCTTGTGGGTTTGCTTTTTAGTCTTAGAGTAAAATTGGTTTGCAATGTGGCAGCTTCAGAGAAATGTTACCACAAAGGTTTGCAGTCAATGTCATCTTTCTTTGTTCTTGTTTTATTAGTAGAAGTAGGGATTATTTTTTTAGTTTTTTTTTTTTTTAATCTATTGGGGCCCTAAGGATTTAGGCTCAGCCTAAATAAGATTTCCAGTGTAGTTTCAGCGATAGCTGTTACTGTTTTTCCCAGAGGTGGTTTGTTTAATTTGGGGTTTGTGTCGTAAGCAGTTGAAAATTATGTTTGCCCAGAACTTGACGAAATGCCCAAGAAAAGTGTTAGCTTGCCTCTTCCTTGCCAAGCTGGGTTTTTTTTCATATTATATGTATTTTATTTCAGACTGTAATGCCGAACAAAACTGCTACAATTTTACTGTAAATAGAGCTCAGCCCTAACTCGGTCTCTGCCGTTTCTAGAAGTTGTTCCAAAACCATCACGTGGCTTGGCACAGTTAAATACAATTGGCAGTCTCTGCTCCGTAAAGGTACTTAATGGAGCCACTGTGCAGGGTGAACTGGTTTTCACATTGGGATGCAGTGAGGTTTATGCGAGTTAGCGCAGAGGGCACTGCCAGCCCTGTCCACATCGTGTCTCTCTCAGCTGGAGTTGCTGTGTGTTGCTTGGACAATGCCCTTGGTTTGGTTCTGGCTTCTGCAGTACATCCTCACATAGAATTTCACACAGGGAGTAACCGAAACAATTGTATAACTGGCGGGAATGGATAATGAATCAAACTCTATAACTCCGTTAAGGGTTATAAAGCAGGTATGTGTCTATTCGCTGGCGGGTGCGAGGGGCTAATCCTCCTAACTCACACACCGTATGGTCTGACAAGCAGATACTTGCGCAGGCGCAGTGTCGTGGTCTGGGGCTCAGGGCTGAAGTCGCCTCCATCTTCCTCGTGAATCGTCCATGAGCCCAGTCTGTGCGCAGGCGCCTTCTCGTCCTGGTCGAGCTCCGAGTCCGCAGAGCAGGTGGCAGTCGGCTTCCCCTTATCAGTGACTGAGCTCCTCCCTTATCACCACCCAGGGTCTTGAAGGCCTTTGCTAGCAGACAGTGTGTATTTCAGTGAGCGAAGCCCTCTAAGTTTTTCGAGCTTTTCCCCTGTCTCATATGCCCGCACATCACACACACCTGCTTCCTAACCCTTAACAGAGTGAGAGAGGGTGATTCCCCAAAACAACAGGAGGGTGAGCTGACCCTCTAAGGGCAAATCGACCATATAAGGCAAACTGGGAAAACGCCTTTGAGGAGAACTATTAGACATTCTGGGGGCCTGAAAGGGTCAAAGACAGAATAATGAAAGCCAAGAGCCTGGAGAGCAATATTCTGTCTGGCCTGAAAGGGTCAGGAACAGAGTATCATGCCAACAACAAAGCTGCTTCTCCTGACAGGGAGGATGTGGACTATCAGGGCTCTTGGCAACATGCTTAGTTTCTCATCATTCCAGGGCCCGAGTTAAATATATTTCAAGAACACCTGCAGGTCTAAGATAAGACCAGCGCAAACAGAAGAATGTGTGAATCCTTGAACAGACACGTAGTCCCTCGCTTGTGGAACTTGCATAACTTGTATTCTCACGGTAAGAATAGCAGTAATGTAAACAGTGCACTCAAGCTTGGTAGAAACTGACAAGCTCTCCCAGGAAAGTATAAAAACTCTGGTTGAGGAATAAAAAATTGCTACTTGCCACCAGAGCAGTAGTCCGTCTAGTCTCTCTTAGATGTCCCTGTGAGCTGGTCTCCGTCACGCCTTAAAAGGGTGAACTGGGCGAATTACCGAAAACTCCTGAGTGAAGAGATGGTGAGAGACTCGGGACGGGCCCCCCGCCATCTTGAGTGAGGGCCGGGCGTGTCGTGTCGCTGCCATCTTGAGTGAGGGCACGGCCTGTCGGTTTCCCCACCATCTTGAGTGAGGGCACGAGGGGACTGCCGCCATCTTGAGTAAGGGCACGAGCCAGTGAGAATGCGCGGGCTCGCCGCCATCTTGTGTGTGGGTATGGCGTATTGGTGTCGCCGCCATCTTGAGTGGGGGCTTGGTGATTGAGACGGAAGGGTGCGCCGCCATCTTGAGTGAGGGCACGGGGAAAGAGACTGGTGGGCTCGCCTTTATCTTCAGTGAGGGCACGGCGTGTTGTATTCTCCGCAATCTTGAGGGCACGGGGGAGGGAGACTGGCAGGCCCACCGCTATCTTTAGTGAGGACACGACGTTCCGGTGCCGCCGCCCTCTTGAGAGAGGGCACGGTTCCCGCCGCCATCTTGAATGAGGGAAAGGCGTATCGGTTTCGCCGCCATTTTTAGTGAGGGCACGGGTTCTTGCCGCCATCTTGAGTGAGGGCATGGTATGTAGGTGTCGCCGCCTTCTTGAGTGAGGGCATGGCGTGTCGGTATCGCCACCATATTGAGTGAGGGCGCGGGGAGGGAGACGGGTAGGCTCGCCGAAATCTTGAGTGAGGCCATGGCGTGTCGGTTTTGCCGCCATCTTTAGTGAGGGCACGTGGGGCGGAAGGGGGGTGTCCTCGCCGCCATCCTGTGTGAGGGCATGGCGTGTCGGTTTCGTCGCCATCTTGAGTGAGGGCACGAGGAGGGAAACGGGAGGTCACGACGCCATCTTGAGTGAGGACACCGGGAGGAAGATGGACAGGCCCGCCGCCATCTTGAGTGAGGTAACCGCCCATTGACCAGAACAGGGCAAAGTGACCATAAAGGGAAAATTGAACATAAAGGTAAAATTGACCGCATAAAGGCAAACGGGGCCAATATCCAGAAAAAGGCAACTTGACTATAAAAGAGCAAATTCGCCACAAAAGGGCAAATTTGCCATATAAGGCGGTAAGGAGTGACACGGAACAACACAACACGGAATGACACTCGTGCCCGAACGCCCCCCGCGCACCCTGAGTTATAGAGTTTGATTCCGCAAAACGCAGCGAGCGGTTAAAGATCCTTCCCTCCTCCACGCCCCGTCGGCTTTCAAAGGCCGCCCCTCCCCCCGGCTTCCTTCCCCCGTTGGCTGAGCCGCTCGTCACTCGGAGCACAGCAGCCAATCAGCGGCGGCAGCGCGGCCGGGGCCGGGATCCCTGTGCTCAGGGAGAACGGGGGGACTCAGTGCTGCCGCGTCGTGGCCGCGGAGCGGTACTGCAGCCTGGGGCGGGGGAACGGGATGGCCCCCAGGGGCGGGCGAGCCGGGCGGCACGGGGCGGGTAGCGGAGAGCCGGGCGGGGAGCGGGGTGGTTCGCAGAGCGGCTCGGATCCGCTCGGCTGCTGTCGGCTCCGCGCGGCGCCGTTCGGGACGGCTCGGCTCTGCTCTTCGCTGCCCTTCCGCCCGCCGCCGGCTGCGGCCAACGGGGTGCGGGCTGGGGCTGGGAGAGGGACAGCGCCCCCAGGGCCCCCGTGCCCCTACCCCATCCTCTCTGAGCCCCGCGTGCCCCTGTCCCTGCCCAGGGTGCCCGCGTCCCCTGTGTGCCCTGACAGCCCCGCGTGCCCCGGCTCCGCGTGTTTCTGCAGCGCTCGGCTCGGTGCGGCGGCGCTTGGCTGCCCCTGGGCAGGGCCCCGCACAGAGCGCTCCCATTGGCTGCGCCGCGCGTCACTCAGCGAGCGGCGGCCAATCAGCGTCGGGAGAGCGCCCGGGGGGCGGGCTGAGGCGGAGCGCAGGCGGGTGGTTCGAGCTCCGCACGGGGCCCGGGCGCCGCCCGCCCTCGCTGCCCGCCGGGGCCCGCGGCCGCAGCGGCACCGCTCGGGAGCGGCTCGAACGGGGCCGGGCTCGGGTGAGTCAGAGGCGCCCGGAGAGGCGCAGGGGAGCGCTCTGTGGCCGGCAGCGCCGCTCCAGGCTCGCTGTCCGTGAGCTGCGGCCCTCCCAGGGCCAGCTCGGGCTCAGGGGCGGTCGGGGCCTTCGGGGCTGCGTCTGCGCTCGGCGTGGGGCCCTGTGGGGGAGATCCCCGCTCGGGAGGGGGAGGAGGGAGCGGGGGAAGGGAAGGAGGGGAGAGAGGGGGAAAGCAGGGGGGGAGTATGGGGCCAAATAGGAGGAGAAGGGGGGAGAGAAGGAGGTGGGGAGGAGGGGAAGAGGGGAAGGAGCGGAAAGGGAGGTTTGGAAAGCGCTTTCGTGTTGTCGGTCTAGAGAGAGCGGAGGGGGTCGTTGTCTTGGGGTGTCGTGCGCAGTGGCGAGAGCTGCAGGGGCAGGGGGGGTTCATTTCATGCACGGTTACTTGGAGTATTTTGCTGTAACAGCTCCTTCCTATTGCTCTGTCAGCAGAAAGAGTCTGACAACTGATGATGAGAGAGCCCCTGCGGGATCCCAACCCCTCCCCAGGGAGAGGGGGGAAGCGACGTGGCGGTGCCCTCCAGGCCAGCAGCGTTCAGGTATGTGGCTTTCTCGGGGCTCACTCCTCTTTGCTAATCACTGTCGATCGAGTTGACGGTGCGAGCCAGAGTGTTCTCCGCTTTGGGTTAGCAAGCAATGGCATCGTGTTTGGTGAATGGCGGATTGAGGTGACAATACCAGGGTGCCATGGGCTTTGTCAGCCGAACCTGCACACACCACTCACATGCCCTTGCCCCCATGCACACGCCATGCACGTGCCAGGCTAGCGCCACAATCACCCCACGCACACTCCACGCGCGTGCTTTGAACATGCAAGCAACACGTCACACAGGCCGTGCACGTGTTCTGTGTGTGAAGCGTACATGCCATCCACAGGCAATGCATACGCTAGCACACACCATGAAGATGAAACATCAGCCATGCACATGCCCTGTACACACAAGCAACATGCCACGCATGCCATGCACGTGTTATGTACATGCCACACACACACCGTGCACACACCAGACACACTGCAAGCACGCTGCACGCGTGCCAAGAGGGGAAGGAGGAGGAGGGGTTAGCTTTGGAAAGTGCTTTTATGTTGTCAGTATAGAGAGAGCCAGGGGGGAGGTCGCTTCTTTGATTCCCTTCTGTAACCAGGCTTCTTTGCATTTAAAACTCTTCTGTGTCACAGAGTTTTGCAACGGTGCAACATCCATAACGCTTGCTGCAGATCCTCTCGGTTCAGACATTTCTCTGTTTCCAGTTACACTGAGTACCTGTTTAGTCTTTTGGTGTGTTTTGAAGCTTTTTAGACTTCTTTTTAGTATTTGTGTTAAAATACATCTGGTAACAGCGGCACGTAAGGGGAGTTGTCGCATTCTTAATGGTAACTGTAGAGTTAAGGTACCTCGAGTACCTTGGGGAAATGCAGACGTACCTCTTAGATGTCCCTCGTCCTTGCAGAGCACTATGGAGCCTTCCCATCTCTCTTCTACGCTCATGGCGGAAGAAGAGGAGGGCGCCCACGGTGAAACAGAAGCGATTGCCATTCAGGTGAGAGGAGAAACATCCAGTCAGCACAGGTTCATGAAAGGCAGGTCTCGCCAAACTAACCTGATTGCCTTCTATAACAAAGTGACTTGCCTACTGGACGAGGGAAAGGCTGTGGATCTATCTTCTTGGGCTTTGGTAAAGCCTTTGACATGGTTTCTCACAGCATTCTGCTTCAGAAACTGTCACCTCTGGCCTGGAGAGGCGCGCACTCTCCTGGGTGGAAAACTGGTTGGATGGAGGGCCCAGAGAGTGGTGGGAAATGGAGTTAACTCCAGTTGGAGGCCAGTGACAAGTGGGGTTTCCCAGGGCCCAGCCCTGTTCAGTGTCTTTATCAATGGCCTGGATGAAGGCATCGAGTGCACCCTTAGCAACTTCTGCAGATGACACTAAGCTGCGTGGAAGTGTCGATCTGCTGGGGGTAAGGAGGCTCCAAAGGGATCTGAACAGGCTGGACCGCTGGGCAGAGTCCAATGGGATGAGGTTTAACAAGGCCAAATGCCGGGTCCTGCACTTGGGGCACAACAACCCTATGCTGTGCTACAGACTAGGAGAAGTCTGATTAGAAAGCTGCCTGGAGGAGAAGGACCTGGGAGTGTTGGTTGACAGGGACTGACCATGAGCCAGCAGTGGCCCAGGTGGCCAAGAAGGCCAATGGCATCTTGGCTTGGATCAGAAACGGCGTGGCCAGCAGGTCTAGGGAGGTTATTCTCTGTCTGTGCTCGGCACAGGTGAGACCTCACCTTGAATCCTGTGTTCAGTTCTGGGCCCCTCACCACAAGAAGGATGTTGAGGCTCTAGAGCGAGTTTTTTTTTTACGGGAAGGGTCATTGGGCACTGGAACAGGCTGCCCAGGGAGGTGGTTGAGTCACCTTCCCTGTAGGTGTTTAAAGGTCGGGTGGGTGAGGTGCTGAGAGGTATGGTTTAGTGAATGATAGGAATGGTTGGACTCGATGATCCTTGGGGGTCTTTTACAACCTAATGATTGTGTGATTCTGTCTCTTTTCCTGACAGCCCAGAAAACCAGTCCGGAGAATGTCCTTGTTGCAGAAAACCTGGCAAAAGTCTCGCAGAACAGCCCTGCTTTTTCAAAGCCCGGTATTCTTCTGTCCCGTCGCAAGGAGTAACGGTGATTTTCTCGTGCTTATTGCTGCCCCCTCAGCGTCTGTCCTCTTCTTTAAGTGGGGCTGAACCGGTGCCTCAGGAGGTCGCCAGGTGGGAAAGAGCAGCTGCTAAAATATTTTTCCTGTTAGCTCAAGGGCTAAGGTATCCCGTGGCGCTGAGCTCGGGGCGATGAGATGGAAGCACGGCCTTTCAGAGGCTGCTGTACCTGGGTCAACCGCAGTACGCCTGCCTCCTTTGAGGAGAGCCTCTGTTTGGAAAACTCAGTCGCTTGTCCTCCCTCCGAGTGGCAGGAAGAGCTAGAGCAGCGTGGTGGGCTCGGGCCCGTCTGGCACAGCTCAGAGGATATCGGGTGCCAGGATGTCGTGTGTGGTGGCAAGAGCTGCAGGGGTAGGAGGTGGTTCGTTTCAAGCACGCTTACTTGGAGTACTTTGCTGTAACAGCTCCTTCCTTTTGCTCTGTCAGCAGAAAGAACCTGGCAGACGTGTTGGCGATGAGAGAGCCCCTGCGGGATCCCGACCCCTCCCCAGGGAGAGGGGGGGAAGCAACATGGAGGTGCCCTCCAGGCCAGCAGCGTTCAGGTACGTGGCTTTCTTAGGACTCACTCCTCTTTGCTAATCACTGTCGATCGAGTTGACGGCACGAGCTGGAGTGTTCTCTACGTTGAGTTAGCGTGTGACAGCATCAGATTTGAGTCTGTGCCAGATCGAGATGACAGTACTAGGGTGCGATGTGCTTCGCCAGGCGAACCTGTGCGAAGGGAAGCGTTGCTTGCAACGTGAGGAACAAAATTGTTCCTTGTGCCGACAACAAAAAGGGAGCTGTGAAGTAACCCCAAGAGGGATTATGCAAGAGCATACTAAAGTAGCCAGCGTCGCTGTTGAGCTGCCTTCAGACTGTCTTTTCCACTTTCCCTGTTGCAAACTGACTCCTCGTTAACTTTACAGCTGCTCTGAAAAAAAGCTCCCAAAGCCAGCCCTGCAAACGACAGAGGCAGCTCTGCCGAGCTGGCTGGGTTTCCAGGCTCTACAAGCATGGTTGTGGAAGCGGAATGATCTCTGTAAAATCCACAACCTCGAAGCGTGCCTCGCGTCTTCCTGGTGGCTCGCTCCAGTGCCCGAGGCAGCGAGCACACTTACAGACAGGCGCCTCCTGCCTTCTTTGCACCGATGATCCCCCCCAATCCCACTCCCCTGCTGCCAGTTTCACCCTCATCAAAACTGCAAGCGTTTGCTTCCTTTTGGCTTTGATTGCTGTTTTCACAGGTTCACGAGGCAAATCCGGTGCGCGAATAAATACCGCAGCGTAGGAGTGAAGCCAGCGACCGGCCACTGACCATGCCAAAGTCTCCCAATGTCTCAGGTGGTTGCTGGCGTGGATGGGCTTGCATGTGATCATAGGAGGGATGTCTCATTGCTCTCCGCTCTCTTGACAGGCGGAGAGGAGTGGGAGCGGTTGCTTTTGTGTGGCTGCTCAGCCTCAAACCTACACTCGGTTCCGTTCTTGTTATGCTTGATGTGCGGGTGAGGGTGAGCTCCGTCTGAGGCACGGCACACGGGCAGTGTCGTGTGGTCTCCGTGGCCTCATTTTGTGTCCAGGCATCTTGTTCTTTCGAGGCCAAACCAGGCTTTGTTCCTTTCTACCAATATCGCGTGCCTGAACTAAACCAAAATGCCTCAGCCGATCGCTGCCCCTCTCTGCCAGGCTGAGTCCCTTTCCTGCAGAGGCTTTGGTGACAGGTGCTTGCTGAACGAGCGCCGACGCGTGTGTCTGGAAGAGCTGCCTCGCCGTTGCACCTCTCGCCTCCGCGCGCGTGTTTCTCAGGCCTGTAGTCTGGGCCAAGCTCGAGTTGCGTGCAGTGACGTGGTTCCTGCCAGCCGGCGCGTTGCAGGTCTGACCCCGGCAAGAGAAGAGGCGTGCCGGGGGGAGCCATTTGTGTCTCTGGAGGAGGATAAATAGCAGGGTGCCCGGGCTGCTTTTCTACGCTGGGCTGTCATGCGGGTGTGATTTAGAACATCTTAGCGTAACAAGTTTACACGGGGTAAGGCTTGGTTTGGTTTCCTTTCTCTTTTTGACCAAGTTCGTCTAACAGAATAACTGTTAAAATGAATCACGTTCTCTATGGACTTCTCTGAAACTTGGTCCGGTGACACTGCTTTCTGTCTGGTGAGTCCTCCCGTTCCTTGCGGTTTCCTTTTGGGGGGGATGAGTGAAACCCTTGGCCGTTCTTTTGAAGGAGATTCTCTTCTCAGCTTGCTTTGGGTGGGCTGTAGAGCAGGGGCTGCGGGAGTCGGAAGGTCAGAGAAGGAAACGTGGGTGAAGGAGGAAAGCGTTTTTGTCCTGGGGCCGAGGGCCGCCTCGTCTCATTGCCCTGCTAGCGATCCTTTCTGTGCGTTCCCTCCTGCAGGTCTCTCTCCTCTGTGCGGCGTAGGAAGTGGATTCCTCTCCTCCTGCCCATGCCCAGCTGGAAGATGCGGCCTCGTCCAGACCCTCTGTCCCGGTCGCGCTGCCGCCACCTTTGCTGCGTGACTGGGAAGAGCGTGTCTGTCTCCAAGGATCCTTTGGCCTCTTCTGCCCAGGTGTGGGGAAGCCAGAGGAACCCCGTGTAAACCAGTGTTGTCCACATTAAAGCTTTTGATCGGTCGCCGACTGCCGTACGCGTTTTGCTTATTCAGTGTTGGAAATGAAGAAAGAAGGTGGTGGAGGCAGTTGGGGGCACGTGGCGATGGCGCTGCGAGCCACAGTCCGGCACGGGGAGCGCTGTGCTGCGCAGGCTCTGAGTTGGCAGCCGGCTGTACGGGGGGCCGATGGGCTCGGACAGGCTCGCTGGCGGCCGGGGGCACGTGCTGGATCGCGATGGCGTGCGGATGTTCGGCAGGCAAGTGTTCTCGCTGTCGATGCATCTGCCGCTTCCAAAGTCCCCTCGTGTCGGACTGGAATTCCGTGTCCTTTCCTGCAGCGGGTCAGTTGTTCCTTTCCAGCCTGCCCGTATGGCACAGCCGCAGGGCCTCCCGTCGGAACGGCGTCCATCATCCGGAGACGGCGTGCGGGAGTGGGGAAAGCCGCGGCCTTTCCCCTGGAGGTGCCACCTCTCCCTTTCAGCCGCCGCTCGGAGGTTTCCCGGCCGCAGAGGGCTCGGAGAGCGGCCCCTCGGCACGGAGAGCGGAGCCCGCGGCCGCCGCGGTGCCCGTGAGCGCAGCCCTGCTCGCCGCGGGACCGGAGCGAAGGGGCGGCCCGGGGGAAGGCAGGCGCGGTCTGCGCTGCTGCGGAGCCCGGCAGCGGGGGAGGGTGTGCGGGCGGCGCCGCGGGAGCTGCTGCTCCAGGAGGTTCGGCGCCCGTCGGGATCGAACCCGCGACGGGAGAAAACGGTGAAAATGGGAACGATGGCAAAAAGAGCAGCCCGGGGCCGTGTGGCAACTCAGTGCTGCTGTGCCGTGGCCGCGGACGGTACTGCAGCCCTGGGCGTTGGGGGCGCCCAGGTGCCCGATCATTGACCATATAAGGGCAAACTGGGCCAAGTGCCATAAAAACGAATATTGCCATAAAGGGGCAAATTGAGTATATGAGGGGGACCTTGGCCAACTGCTGTAAAAGAGCAAATTGACCATATAGGGGCAAATTGCCATAAGAGAGAAAATTGACCATGTAAGGGAAATCTGGGCCAATTGCCATAAAAGGTCAAATTACCATATAAGGGCAAATTGAGCACATAAGTGCAAACTGGCCAAATTAACAATAAGAGGGCAAATCATCCATCAAACGGGCACAGGACACGGCACGGGCAAAGCGGGATCCAGAGGCGACCGATCAGAGTGCGGAGACACAGCCAATTGGAACACAGAGCTGGCAAAGTGGGATTGAGAATCGACCAATCAGAGCACAGAGGCCCAGCCAATCAGAAGGCAGCGCTGTCAAGGTGGGATCGAGAAGGGACCAATCAGAGCGCGGAACGCACAGCCCTGCGATGCCCAAGGCAATGAATGGGGGGTGCCAAGTGCTGCCACGCCGTGGCCGCGGAACGGTACTGCAGCCCAGGGCTGAGGGGGACGGGACGGCCCACAGGGGTGGGGCGGGGCGCGGGGAGGGGAGCAGTGCAGAACAGAGAGGGACAACGTCCCGCGTCCCTCTTTGAAGCTCCCCGCCCCTGTCCGCGGTGCACGAGTCCCTTCGGCTCGGCCCCGCGCGGCTCGCTCAGGCTGCGTTGGGTTCCGCTCGGTGCCGGCAGGCTGCCGTTGAAACGGCCCCGCGGGCTCCATGAGGTGCGCTGCCATGCTGTACGGCACGCATGCGCACTGACTGCAAATGGGCGCCGCCATGTTGTACGGCACGCATGCGCAGTGACTGCTCATGGGCGCCGCCATGTTGTACGGCATGCATGCGCAGTGACTGCTTATGGGCGCCGCCATGTTGTACGGCACGCATGCGCAGTGACCGCTTATGGGCGCCGCCATGTTACATTGCACGCATGCGCAGTGACTGTAGATAGGCGCCGCCATGTTGTACACTACGCATGCGCATTGGCTACATTGTAGGTGTCGCCATGTTGTACGGTACGCATGCGCAGTTGCTACATTATAGGCACCACCACGTCGTATGGCACGCATGCGCAGTGGATCCTCCGCTCAGACACCGCCAGCCAATCAACGCCCGTAAAGCGGTTGTAGGGCGGGCCCTGCAGCGAGCGCTCCCATTGGCCGGAATCCCTGCGCTCGGGATGAATGGGGCGGGGACTCAGTGCTGCCGCGCCGTGGCCACGGAGCGGTACTGCAGCCCGGGGCGGGGGAACGGGACGGCCCACAGGGGCAGGCGAGCCGGGAGGGGCAGGGCGGGGAGAGAGGCAAAGAGCGGCTTGCAGCCACATGGCGCCGTTCGGGACGGCTCGGCTCTGCTCTCCGCTGCCCTTCCACCCGCCGCCACTGCGGCCAACGGGGTGCGGGCTGGGGCTGGGAGAGGGACAGCGCCCCCAGGGCCCCCGTGTCCCCCCCAGGTCATGAACGGCTCGAACGGAGCCGGGCTCGGGTGAGTCAGAGGCGCCCGGAGAGGCGCGGGGGAGCGCTCTGTGGCCGGTGGTGCCGCTCCGGGCTCGCTGTCTGTGAGCCGCGGCCCTCCCGGGGCCAGCTCGGGCTCAGGGGCGGTCGGGGCCTTCGGGACAGCGTCTGCGCTCGGCGTGCGGCCCCGCAGGGGAGATCCCCGCTCGGGAGGGGGAGGAGGGAGCGGGGGAAGGGAAGGAGGGGAGAGAGGGGGAAAGCAGGGGGGTAGTATGGGGCACAATGGGAGGAGAAGGGGGGAGAGAAGGAGGTGGGGAGGAGGGGAGGAGGGGAAGAGGGGAAGGAGCGGAAAGGGAGGTTTGGAAAGCACTTTTGTGTTGTCGGTCTAGAGAGAGCGGGGGGGGTGTCGCGTTTTTGGGGTGTCGTGCGCGGTGGCGAGAGCTGCAGGGGCAGGGGGGGTTCATTTCAACCACGGTTACTTGGAGTCTTTTGCCCTAACAGCTCGTTCCTTTTGCTTTGATACAGGATTATGGGGAGGAGGGGACTGAGTGCCCGTGGGTTGAAATCAGGGGAGCCCACAAGAAGGCTGATGTTGTGATGGAGTCTGTTACAGACCAGCCAGCCGAGAAGAAGCAGCTGATGAGCTCTTCTATAAACAACTGGGGATAGTCTCAAGATTGCTCCCTCTGGTCCTCGTGGGAGACTTCAATCTTCCAGATATCTGCTGGAAGTACAATACAGCGGAGAGAAAGCAGTCTAGGAGGTTCCTGGAGTGCGTGGGAGACAACTTCCTCACACAGCTGGTGAGTGAACTGACAGGGGAAGGTGCCCTTGTGGACCTGCTGTTCATGAACAGAGAAGGCCTGTGGGGGATGTGGTAGGAGGACACCTGGGACAAAGCGATCACGAGATGATGGGGTTTTCAGTTCTAGGTGAGGTGAAGAGGGAGATTAGCACAACAGTCACATTAAACTTCCAGAGGGCAGACTTTCGACTCTTCAGGGGGCTGGGAGCTCTTCAAAAAGGAAATCCTAGCAGCTTAGCAGCAAGCCATCGCCATGCTCCAGAAAAGGAGCCGGCAGGGGAGAAAACCAGCTTGGTTGACTAGGGAGATAGTTGATAGGGAGACTTGAGAGACATCAAAAAAAAGAGGAGGGTCTGTGAGCTTTGGAAGAAGGGACAGGCATCTTGGGTGGACTACAGGGAGGAAGTGAGATCATGCAGAGGGAAAACGAGGGGGGCTTAGGCCCAACTAGAAATCAAATTGGCTAAGTCTGTGAAAGATAACAGAAAATCTTTCTATAAATACATTAACAATAAAAGGAGGACTAGGGAGAGTGTTCAGTTCCTATTGGGTGCAGAAGGGACAACAGTGACAGGGGACGAGGGCAAGGCTGAGGTACTTAATGCCTTCTTTGCCTCAGTCTTTAATAGTAAGGAAGGTTGTTCCCTCTGTGTACAAACCCAGGAATTAAAGGAGCAGAATGAGGCTCCCATGATCCAAGAGGAAGCGGTCAGAGCCTTGCTTGCCCAGCTATACACCACAGGTCTATGGGGCCGGATGGGATCCACCCAAAAGTATTAAAGGAGCCGTGGATGTGCTGGCCAAACCCCTTTCCATCATCTTCCAACAGTCCTGGCTGACTGGGGAAGTCCCACTGGACTGGAGGCTGATGTTGTGCCCATCTACAGGAAGGGTTGCAGGGAGGATCCAGGGAACTCTTGGCCTTGTCAGTCTGACCTCAGTGCTGGGAAAAGTCACGGAACAGGTGATCTTGAGTGCTATCATGAAGCACATGCAAGAAAACTGGGTGATCAGGCCCAGTCAACACGGGTTCACAAAAGGCAGGTCTTACAAAACAAACCTGATCGCCTTCTATGACAAAGTGACTCGGCTGCTGGATGAGAGAAAGGCTGTGGATGGGGTCTTCCTGGACTTCAGTAAAGCCTTTGACACACTTTCTCACAGAATTCTGCTTGAGAAACTGTCACCTCTGGCCCAGAGAGGCGCACACTCTCCTGGGTGGAAAACTGGTTGGATGGCCAGGCCCAGAGAGTGGTGGGAAATAGAGTTAACTCCAGCTGGAGGCCAGAGACAAGTGGGGTTCCCCAGGGCTCAGTGCTGGGTCCAGCCCTGTTCAATGTCTTTATCAATGACCTGGATGAAGGGGTTGAGTGCACCTTTAGCAAGTTTGTGGATGACAGTAAGCTGAGGTTGTTTAGCCTGGAGAAGAGGAGGCTGAGGGGAGACCTTATTGCTCTCTACAACTACCTGAAGGGAGATTGTGGAGAGGAGGGAGCTGGGCTCTTCTCCCAAGTGACAGGGGACAGGATGAGAGGGAATGGCCTCAAGCTCCACCAGGGGAAGTTCCAGCTGAACATCAGGATAAAATATTACACGGAAAGGGTCATTGGTCCCTGGCAGAGGCTGCCCAGGGCGGGGGTTGAGTCACCTTCCCTGCAGGTGTTTAAAGGACGGGTGGATGAGGTGCTGAGGGGCATCGTTTAGTGGTTGATGGGAATGGTTGGACTCAATAATCCAGTGGGTCCTTTCCAACCTATGGATTCTATGATTCTATGATTCTTTTTGCTTTGTCAGCAGAGACAATCTGACAGAAGTATTGATGATGAGAGAGCTCCTGTGGGATCCCGACGCCTCCTCAGGGAGAGAGGAAGAAGCGACGTGCTGGTGCCCTCCAAGCCAGCAGGATTTGGGTATGTGGCTTCCTCGGGACTCATTACTCTTTCTTAATCACTGTTGATCGTGTTGACGGCGCGAGCCGAAGCATTCTCCACTTTGGGTTAGCATGTGACGGCATCGCGTTTAGTGAACGCTGGATCAAGACAACAATACTAGGGTGGCAGGGGCTTCGCCAGCCGACCCTGTGCACGCCACGCAGCATGAACATGGCACACACATGCCAGGCCCACGCCCCACACATGCAATTCACCCCCCATGCACATCGTGCTGCCCCCATGCACACACCATGCACGTGCCAGGCAAGCGCCACAACCACCCCATGAACATGCTTCGAACATGCAAGTGGCATGCCACACACCAGCCAGGCACACGCCATGCACACACCTTGCACACACAAGCAGCATACCACATACCACACGCATGTATTGCACACGCAGGCAACATGCCACGCATGCCATGCATGTGTTGTGTACATGCCACACACTCCACACACAGGCCACTGCTTCCATGCACATTCCAGGCTCATGCCACAACAGTCAAGCACATGTCACGCACACGCCTTCCACATGCAGGCAACATGCCACGCATGCCACACTCTCCCTGTGTATGTTATGTACGGGCTGTGTACATACCATACACATGTCATGGACATGCTAGCACATACCATGAAGATGATATGCCAGCGACACTGCAAGCACGCTGCACACACGAAGAGGGAAAGGAGGAGAAGGGGAGCTTTGGAAAGCGCTTTGATGTTGTTAGTGTAGAGAGTGCCAGGAGGGAGGTCGCTTCTTTGATTCTCTTCTACAACCAGGCTTCTTTGCATTTAAAACCCTTCCGTGTCACAGGGTTTATAATGGTGCAACATCCATTACGCTTGCTGCAGATCCTCTTGGTTCAGACGTTTCTCTGTTTCCAGTTACACAGAATACCTGTTCAGCCTTCTCATCTATTTTGAGGCTTAGCATCTTTTTAGACTTCTTTTTAGTGTTTGTGTTAAACTATGTCCCGTAACAGTGGTACGGAAGGGGAGTTGTTGCGTTTTTAACGGTAACTGTAGAGTTAAGGTACCTCAAGTACCTTGGGGAAATGCAGACGCACCTCTTAGAGGTCCCTCATCTTTGCAGAGCGCTGTGGAGCCTTCCCATCTCTCTCATACACTCGCAGCGGAAGAAGAGGAGGGCGCCCATGGGTGAAACGGAAGCCGTTGCCATCCAGGTGAGAGGAGAAACGTCCGCTTTGCAGCTCTGAGTGAGGGTGACGTTTGTGATGCTGACTCCTGGTTCGGGAAGCAGCTTCTGCCTCCTCCTTTGTTTGTTTCTCTGTGGATGAGGGCTCGGTGTATTGGCCCGGCTTCTGTGCCAGTGGCGTGGTCCTGTCGTTGACCACATCGTTGTTCATCGTGCGTGGGGGTGGGGGGCTTTTTCTGTTTTCTTACTTAAGCTCCGATTGTCACCTGTAACTGGACAAATGACTCTGTTAGCATCGTGATGGTATTCCGAGGTGGCGTTAAAAACTCCTTAACGTATCGTGCACGTCTCTCTTTCCTCGCAGCCCAAAAAGCCAGTCTGGAGAATGTCCTTACTGCAGAAAACCTGGCAAAAGTCTCGCAGAACTTCCCTGCTTTTTCAAAGCCCGATATTCTTCCACCTTCCATCCCGTCGTGAGGAGTAACGGTGAGTGAGCTGGCACGGCACGGGGGGAGGAGGAGGATGAACTTTATCTGCTCTCCGCTGGCTAAACGAAAGGGCTGTGGGACCATCTTCATGGCATTGTTGCCGAGCGAGGCCTCGTGTTGTTGCCCTTTAGCGTTCCTTTGCACGTGTGTACGTGTGCGCTTACGCACGAGTTGATGTTGCGTCACGGCTGTCGGGTGAAAGCCCCGGGGAAGGCGATGGCCGAGCAGAATGCGCGCAGGCCGTCCGACACTGTTCAGAAGGCGGTTGGATCCCTGACAAGCCTGCAGAGGCACCTCAGGGCCCCGCAAGTGTGGAACGTTCATGTTCACTTGGCGTGGAGACGGATGGTGGTGTAACTAAGCGGGTAGCTTCGCTGTTGGGATCTGCAGCTGGAAGCTGTTGTGGGGTCGTCCCGTGGGTCTGAATTTTTCCAGTGCGGAGGCCGTGTGCTGAGACCGCCGATCTGCTTGCTAAGCCAGAGGGTCCAGCTCTAGGGGTGGAAAGGTGACGCGGTGTTGGCCGTCCTCGCCACACGAGAGCTGGCAGCACCGGGGGCCTCCTTAGCATGAGGGTGTCTGCAGCTGAAGTGGCTTCTTTTGCCTCTCTCTGCTCGAATTGGGCAGATCTCATCCTTCAAGCGAACGCAGAAGGCTCCGTATGCTCCCAGGTCCCGTAGAAAGGGAAGTTTGGGGATTCCCCGACTGCAGTAACCCCTGCTGCTGCCTGTGGATTGTTGTGCCAAAGACACCCTTCGTGCAGGGAAGGGGCACATGGGAGATTGGTGACGTGCTTACGTAAAGAGTGTCCTGCGGGCGGTGTGTCTCCTCGGAGCCGTGTGAAAGCCGACCTCCGCTTTCTCTTCCCCTCTAGAGCAGGCAGAGGATGGGCTGCAAGGCTGAGAAAACCAGAGCGAGGCAAGCGGACAGCTAGATTCAAAGTGGGGAGAAATGCTGATGCCTGGTTAACAAAGGAGTTTCCACTGCTGAAACGGATGAGAACAGACGTCGCGAGCGTCCTTCTGCTGGGGGCCAGCAAGGGAACCGCTTCTCTGGGGAGAACTTGCACACGGCCGGGGGGTTCTGTCATGGGAGGTGACTGAAACCCGATTCCCGATCCTGGTTTTATGAAGGAGAAGAAAGGGCCGTGAGACCTGAAGGCAGGGCTCTGCTTCGAGGCAAAGGTGAGTGCCCCATGCACACGCCATACGCATTCTAGGCTCATGCTATGCTCACCCTATGCATACGCCATGCACAAGCCTTGCGTACGCCACTGCGCCCATGCACACGCTGTGCACATGCCAGGCTCATGCCACAACCACCCCATCCACATGACACACACATGTCTTGCACACACAAGCAACATGTCACTCACACCACACATACCATGTGCTTGTTATGTTTGTGCCTCGTACATGCTCACACGCACCACAGACACAGCAGCACGCTGCCCTCCCGCGCGCTGCGGCCAATGGGATGCAGGCTGGGACTGGGAGAGGGACAGCGCCCCGTGTCCCTCCCGTCCCCCTGAAACCCTCCTGTCCCTGCCCAGGGTGCCGCATGGGGCCAGGGGGAGGGCGGGGATACACAGCCTTTCCTCTTATGTCTGCTGTCTCTTTTAGTTTCTCTAAGACAGCTTTATTGGACTTGAGTTTTAGCCTCATGATTACGCATAAGATGTGGCTGAATGTGACGGGAAGACTGCTGGGAAAATGGCAAGAAGAGGATTGACAAGAAACAGTGGAACACGCCCTTTAGAGTTTGCTGCTCGTCCCGCTGCTGAGAAATGGGAGTGTCCCTGAATTTGCTACTGCATGAGACAGACTGAAGAAGTTTAATAGAAGTTCAGTTCTATCTAAATGGCAGATGGGACTGTGCTTATGTAAAGCATATTGTATGTAACTGTAACCAATACGCTTCCAGGCACTGTATCTCAGCAGCCAGAACATGGAAAGAATCTTTTAATCTGTACATTTTTTTAACAATGATAATTGATGTTTGGTGGCTTAATAACATCTATAATTTTATATAATTTCAATCAAGCCTGGCTGTCATACATTGAACTTCCAGTAAACCACCAACATTTTATACTTAGGAGTAATTTCTTATTACCCATCCTAAGTGGGATGCTATAGTTTTGTTGTTAAAAGGGTGGGTCTTGTTCAAAAACCTCTGAAGGTCCTAGTTGGGTTGGTTAAGTCTGTGCCACACCTGTGGTCAGCAATTAGGTACAGGTGAAGAGTTTGCCCCTTAAAAGGCCTCTTGATTTAGAGCTGGCTCTCCCCTGCAGCTCGAGCATTCAGTGAAGGAAGGGGCTACAGAAGCCTGACTTTCTTCCTTTCTTTGCTGGGTTTTGAACAGTTGAGTGGTTTTCTTCGTGGTGCATTTGAGCCTACAGTCATAGTTTCTTCTGTGAGTTTCAGGTAATGCTTTTGCTTGTGGATTTGCTTTTTAGTCTTAGAGTAAAACTGGTTTGCCATGTGGTAGCTTCGGAGAAATGTCACCACAAATGTTTGTAGTCAATGTCATCTTTCTTTGTTCTTGTTTTATTAGTAGAAGTAGAGATTATTTTTTTTTAGCTTTTTTTTTTTTTTTAATCTATTGGGGCCCTAAGGATTTAGGCTCAGCCTAAATAAGATTTCCAGATTTCCAGTGTAGTTTTAGTGATAGCTGTTACTGTTTTTCCCAGAGGTGGTTTGTTTAATTTGGGGTTTGTGTCGTAAGTAGTTGAAAATTATGTTTGCCCAGAACTTTTTGACGAAATGCCCAAGAAAAGTGTTAGCTTGCCTCTTCCTAGCCAAGCTGGGTTTTTTTTTCATATTTTATGTATTTTATTTCAGACTGTAATGCCGAACAAAACTGCTACAATTTTACTGTAAATAGAGCTCAGCCCTAACTCGGTCTCTGCCGTTTCTAGAAGTTGTTCCAAAACCATCACGTGGCTTGGCACAGTTAAATACAATTGGCAGTCTCTGCTCCGTAAAGGTACTTAATGGAGTCACTGTGCAGGGTGAACTGGTTTTCACATTGGGATGCAGTGAGGTTTATGCGAGTTAGCGCAGAGGGCACTGCCAGCCCTGCCCGCGTTGTGTCTCTCTCAGCTGGAGTTGCTGTGTGTTGCTTGGACAATGCCCTCGGTTTGGTTCTGGCTTCTGCAGTACATCCTCACATAGAATTTCACACAGTGAGTAACCGAAACAATTGTATAACTGGAGGGAAAGGATAATGCAAGCACCTTCCCATGGAGCTAGGGAACTCCCTCTGTTAAACAAGCTCTGTTTTCCTCCCCCCCATAGCGGGGAGGCCTTGCTGCCGTGCCTGACTCCTTTATTGATGTGAGGCCAGAGATTATCATGAGATCAGAAAGTGACTGTCTGCAAAAGCAAGAATGATAATTAGGACCCGATATTGATCATCTGCCCATGTCTTGTGTCTTTAGTCACTGAGGAAATGCCAATCCAAAAATTCCTACTTGCCAGTCCATAGGAAGAAGAATATTTTCTCCGTAATGATGACAAATTGTGAAGTCTGGAGTTCAGTGGCTGTATTAATATCAAGTGCATCTTTTTTTCTTCATTGAATTTTAAGGCAAAGCTTCTGGAATCCATACAAACAGTTGGGAGGGGAAGGAGCCCTCTGTCTGACCAAATATATGCATCTGCTTGATCTAGGTGTGTTTCAAACTCCTTTTCCACCCAAAGTGCATAAAGGCTCTGTGCATTTCATAACATTTCTCAATATCCCTTTTATGGGTACAGCTTTTTACTGTTTGATTATTCATCAGTTTGGCTTAAATTGCAGGCATTAAAGGGCTTAAGCCAGAAGTTCTCTTCTGGAAGCTTAGTGTAGGGCATCCCCTAGTCCTGTAAGTGCAGTGCAACTTAAAGTAATAGTTATCTGAGTGATGAATGCTGTACAAGGCAGTTATTCTGATGGTGCTTCCCCGTCCCTGGAATGCCATCCGCTTCTGGCTTAGGTAAGCAAAACCCCAACCGTGACTTGCTTTTGTCTTTCTCACTAAGTGCTGTCTTGAAAACGAATCAAAAAAATAATCTTGAGGGGAAAAACCATCTACTGCTATTGATGTTGTTTATGAAATGCTTATGATGCTGAAAAGGCGGCACACGTGAGCGTTAGGCATACCTGAATACTCTAAGCAGTCACTACAGAAGCTTAAAATACTTGAATGTATAAAAGTAGTAGGAGCCACTGGGAAATGTCTATTTTTTAATTGTGTATTTAGATTTGTGAAACTTGTTTTATGGATTTAATGATTCTGTACAGTTCAGTAGATCTTACTCTTATAATGACTTTTGAATGGTGCAAGGTATAGCCCATGTGATTTAAAGAAAGAAGAGGGGAGGGAGAATACATCCACAAAACCCCTAGCACTGAAACATGAACCCATTAAAACTATTTTTGTGAATTAGTCCTTTCTGCAGTGCTTTCTGCGATGGTACTTCTCTAAGGAATGTAATTAATATTATTCCACAGAGAATTAAAGGTCCATCTGATTATTTCTGACCTGATGAACTGTTTTCTGAAGCAATGCTCGCTCAGGGGTCGAGGTTCACAACTTGCAATATGTTAGTAACTCCAGTGGAAAGACAGACTTTATGGTTGTGCACTTCTAGCTGTATAGCATGTTTTATAAACAAAATACTTGCAAATACTGTGGCCTTAACTCTAGTGTGACTAAGTGCAGTGAAGAATATGACTTTGCAATTTCAGTCATGGTATTTCTTGTTTAAAAAACCCAATTATGTCACCATAAAATAAATATTTTCTGTCTGTATTTTCAATGTCTTTTTACTTTTTACTTTATACTCTAACTTACTTCAACATACACAGAAAAAAAACACTTAAGCACTTAGGAAAAGCAAATAAAAATCTTATTTCAAAAGAAAGTCTCAACTGACTTGCAAACTTCAAAGTTCATTACTGTTTTTTTCTCATCATTACTGACATAATGAAAATAAAATAATTGAATTCATATCATAGAATCATTTGGTTGGAAAAAAACCTTTGAGATCAGAGTCCAAATGTACCCATCCACCACTAAACCATATCTCTCAGCACCTCATTTTCCCTGAGTGACTTCTTCTGGTGCCTGATAACCCTTTCCATGAAAGAAGTTTTCCCGATATCTAATCGGAAACTCCCCTGGTGCGACTCGAGGCCATTTCCTCCTGTCCTGTCTCTAGGTACATCTGCCTTGCTCCAACCTCCTTTCAGGGAACTGCAGAGCAGGATGAGGTCTCCCCTCAGCCCTCTTTTCTCTAAGCTAAAGAAGTTCCCTTAGCCACCTCTCCTAAGACGGGTTCTCCAGCCCCTTCACCAGCCTCATTGCCCTGCTCTGGACACGCTCCAGCTCCTCAATGCCTGTCTTGTAGCGAGAGGGCCAACACTGACTCTAAGCCCAAGCGTGCCCAAGAAGGCCAATGGCTTCCTGACCTCTATCAGAAACTGCTTGACCAGCAGGACCAGGGAAGCGATTATGCCCCTCTACTCAGCACTGGTGAGGTTGCACCTCAAACACTTTGTTCAGTTTTGGGGCCCAGGAGGGCTGAAGAACCTTAAACAGGAACCATATGATACAAAAACTTAATGTGTAACTTCTATTTTTCTTTAAAAACTTCTGCAGGCTCTATAAATTACAGAGCGCCTTCTCACTACTACTTAGCAATTCAGAGGTGTGGACGTAGTAAGATGTATGAGGTAGGAGCTCAACAGTGACACTGAGATCGGGGGCAGCCTGGACTGTAGTGATAGCTCATTGGTGCAGTTCAAAGTGCTGAGGGTTATGGGGCAGGTAATGAGTATAGTCAGGACCCTAAATTTTGGGAAAGCAAACTACCAGCCCTTCAAGGAGATAGTCAGTAGGACCCCCTGAGATACTGCCCTCAGGAACAAGAAAGAAGAACAGAGCTGGCAAATATTTAAGGATGCTTTCCATAAAGTGCAAGAGTGCTCGTTCCACATTGTAGGAAATTGGGCAGGGAAGGGAAGAGACCAGCATCACTGGGTTGGGACCTGCTGGTCAAACTGAAGAACAAGAGGCAACTGCACTGGCAGTGCAAGCAGGATCGGGGAACTTGGGAAGAGTAGAGGGTTGCTGCCCGTTTGTGTGGGGATGGGGTCAGGAAGGACAAGGCACAGCCGGAGCAGAACGTGGCAAGGGAAGGGGTTCTACAGGTATATCAACCAGAAAAGGAAGGTTAAAAGAAGCATAACCCCCCGACTGATGGATGAAAATTGTGACTTCATATCAAAAGATGAGGAGAAGGCTGAGGTACTCAACAACTACCCCTCCCACTGTAGGGGATGATGAGATTTGTGACCACCTGAGGAACCTGAACATATCTAAGTCTATGGGACCTGACGAGATGCATCTATATTTAAGATATTGGGCCAGCAGACCCACAACAGTTGTCATCTGTGTAGCTCTGCTATAGTTAATGAAGCTTTCCTGAGATGGCTGACATGTCAATATGTGTGTGCATCTGAGCTGGTATGATGTTTCACTCCTTCCCCAAGTGCAGCTCACGTTCTTCCCTGTCTGCTTGGTTAAGACTAAAAATGTTTTAATAATTGTAAGTTGCAACATGGTTGGGTGTTTTAGGTTCATGAAATAATTACTATACCTTGAGATAAATGAGCTCAAATGCCAAAGGTCAAGGAGTCCATTATCCCAGGATAAAGGTATTACCATATTTAAGAGAACACTGGTAGTTTTTTTCCAAAAGATTATACTTGTGCTCGCCATCTTCCTCTGTTAGCTACTAAAACTTTTCTACTCTGTGTGTGGACAGGTTTTAAAAAACTGCTTATCCATATTTCTTCAAATATGGCTTTACCTAAGTTCACCTTGTCTTTCTGCTTTGTCAGTTCAGCTAATATATATACTTATTTCCTTACCTTTAAATCCTTTTTTTCACGGAGTAAAAAAAAATGCCGTTTCTTCACTTTGAGAACTTAAATTCAATGAAGATTTCAATTGCTTTTGTATCTCAAGAAAGATAATTTCCATATGCTCGCAATATGGGTAGGATGCCCCCTTATTTGTTAGCTTTGACAGATTGACCGCTTGTATGAAGCTTTAGTGCAACTGTTCGGACTTAGACTAACTTCTGGATGCTTTTCAGGTAATGTGATTTTTATCCCTTGGGAATATAGCAGAGTTAACTGAAAGAAGTGACTCAATAGCTTAGCAGAAGAGAAAATAGAAAGCCTTATCTTGCTGTAAGCAGCCTCTGACAGCAGAGGAAAACTTTTTCTGCAATAGCTAAGTAACTAATTGGGCAATAACATAGTCTCTCAAATACACACAGAGAAATGTTTTCTTCAGTCAATTCATGCCAAAAGATTTTTCTTTCGAAGCTTATGATTTTGATCTAAGCAAAAAGATTTGGATCTAAACAAAAAGATGAACAAAACCCCTCCAGCTGCTCTGAATTCTCTTGTAATGGTAGATATCCTGCCTAGAAATCCACTCTCGAGCCTTGCAGTATATGGCACTTGGTTTCCCATCAGTCTCAATGTTTTCTGAAATCTCTAGAACATTTCAGGCAGCTGCTGTAGGCCTGGAGCAGTGAAGGTAATCATACAGCTTGCAGTTTTCAATTCCTTCTTAGTCTGTTTTCCCAGCAGGAAAGATCTCATTGGCTGCTCTTTTTCTTCTCTTTTTTTTTTTTTTTTTTTTTTTTTCCCTTTAGCTGTTAACTGATGCACTACTTGAACAATCTTTTGCTGCTCGTAGCCCTAAAATGTGGATGTATTATTGAATTATTTGTATGTGGCATCAAGATTCAGTCTGCACTCTAAAATAAATAATCTATTTTGTTAGTATGGTATTAAGTCCACGTACTGAGGGACCCGTACTTTTCCACTTGGCCAATTGCAAATAGCTGTAGCGTTAGACCAGTCCTCGGTACTGGTACTTTGGTTCTTGGCCCAAAGACCTATCAGTTGCAATTCTGGAGCTCAACTGATTCTGGAACGGGTCCTAGTAACTTGGATGCAAGGACCCAGTCTGTGAAGCCACGTGGATTCAGCAGCAGTACGTGTGACTGTACCAGTCGACTACTGGAGCCATTTTGTTTACTACTACATATGTCAACTAGTGAAGGTTTACTCCAAGTTGGGGTTAAAGCCCATTTCTTTCTCACTCTTAGCAGAGACAACTTCAGCTCCGTCTCCATTGCTAGACTTCAGAAATCACCTAATCGTTAGATTCACAGCCAAGCAGTTGCATGAAGGGGGAAGTTCAGGCAACATATTAGTAATATTGGGGTAAGAATTCCTCCAGATTGCTGGGAGATGATACAAAGAGGTTTGACAAGCACCTCCGCCAGCTCTCATTACCCTTGGGCTGAATCCTAAAGACTGAGGCAAAGGTGGTCTTAAGCACCTTACCCATCCTCATCCTTGGTCACTATTTTTACCCTTGCATCCGGTGAAGGATGGAGATTCTCTTTGGTTCCTTCCTTCATTATCAATATATTTTAAGGATTTTTTATTATCTTTCAGAGAATGGACCAATCTGAATTCTAATTGGTCTTTAATCCTTCAGATTCTTTTCTCTACACGATCCCACTTTGTCTTTGTAGTCCTCAGGAGTTACCTGCCCCTTCTACCAGAGTTTGTATATTTTTCTCTTTTTTTTTCCCTGATTTCCAGCCAGAGCTCTTTACTCAGCCAGGCCTACGATTAATATAGCATGTGGGGGGACACCTGCACAGAGAGCACAAAAATAGGAGTAGAGACACAAAGAAAGAGCACAGACACCCATGAAACAAGGCCAGAGACAACAAAAATGGGCACAGAAATGCCAAAAACAAGTCTGGAGACCCAAACCCCAAACTTAAGACCCCCCAAAATGGGCTCAGAGATCCAAAAAACAAGTCCCCCAAATAGGCACAGACTCAAACAATGGGCACAGAGACTCCCAAGAGAAGCCTCAGGATCCCAAAAATGGGACCACAGCCCCTCCAAATGCACAAAGATGTTGACAGGAGCATGGAATCAAAATGCAGAGATCAATGTGATCAGTGAATGTTCACTTTATTGAGCTTAGCTGTTTCTTTATAAACCTTTTTCGGTTACATAACTGGGTGCCCAGCCCCTTCACCAGCTTTGTTCAGTTCTGGGCCCCTCACCACAAGAAGGATGTTGAGGCTCTGGAGCGAGTCCAGAGAAGAGCAACGAAGCTGGTGAGGGGGCTGGAGAACAGGCCTTATGAGGAACGGCTGAGAGAGCTGGGGGTGTTTAGCCTGGAGAAGAGGAGGCTGAGGGGAGACCTCATTGCTCTCTACAACTACCTGAAAGGAGGTTGTAGAGAGGAGGGTGCTGGCCTCTTCTCCCAAGTGACAGGGGACAGGACAAGAGGGAAAGGCCTCAAGCTCCGCCAGGGGAGGTTTAGGCTGGACATTAGGAAAAAATTTTTCACAGAAAGGGTCATTGGGCACTGGAACAGGCTGCCCAGGGAGGTGGTTGATTCACCTTCCCTGGAGGGGTTTAAGGCACGGGTGGACAAGGTGCTAAGGGGCATGGTTTAGTGTTTGATAGGAATGGTTGGACTCAATGATCCGGTGGGTCTCTTCCAACCTGGTTATTCTATGATTCTATGGTTCCATGACTTTCCCTGGCACTGAGGTCAGACTGACAGGCCTGTAGTTCCCTGGGTCCTCCCTGCGACCCTTCTTGTAGATGGGCACAACATCAGCCAGCCTCCAGTCCAGTGGGACTTCCCCAGTCTTCCAGGACTGTTGGAAGATTATGGAAAGGGTTTGGCCAGCACATCTGCCAGCTCTTTCAATATCCTTGGGTGGATCCCATCCGGCCGCAGAGACTTGTGACTGTCCAGTCGGGCTAGCAAGGCTCTGACCACCTCCTCTTGGATCACGGGAGCCTCATTATGCTCCTCTAGCTCCTGGGTTTGTACACAGATGGAACGACCCTCCTTACAACTAAAGACTGAGGCAAAGAAGGCACTAAGTACCTCAGCCTTTTCCTCATCCCCTGTCACTGTTGTTCCTTCTGCATCCAATAGGGACTGTATGGTCTCCCTAGTCCTCCTTTTATTATTTATGTATTTGTAGAAAGATTTTTTGTTATCTTTCACAGACTTGGCCAATCTGATTTCTAGCTGAGCCTTAGCCCTTCTGATTTTTTCCCTACGCGATCTCACTTCCCTCCTGTAGTCCACCCAAGAGGCCTGTCCCCTCTTCCAGAGCCCATAAACATTTCTCCTCTTCTTGATATCACTCACGATCTCTCTATTCAACCAAGCTGGCTTTCTCCCCTGCTGGCTTTTTTTCCAGAACACAGGGATGGCTTTCTGCTGAGCTGCTAGGACTTCCTTTTTGAAGAGCTTATTGAGCTCATAGAGCTCATCATTATTGATTAAGTATCAATAATCCTTGTTAAAAACTTGTCCAGAGTACAGTGAATATTTTACTCTCTGAGATATGATTTTAAGAAGCATATCAACAAGTTCCATACAACACGGGTTTACGAAAAGCACGTCTTGCCAAACAAACCTGATTGCCTTCTATAACAAAGTGACCCGCATACTGGACGAGGGAAAGTCTGTGGATGTATCTTCTTGGACTTCGGTAAAGCCTTTGACACAGTTTCTGACAGCATCCTGCTTGAGAAACTGTCAGCCTCTGGCCTGGACAGGCGAACGCTCTCCTAGGTGGAAAACTGGTTGGATGGAGGGCCCAGGGAGTGGTGGGAAATGGTGTGAAATCCAGCTGGAGGCTAGGGACAAGTGGTGTCCCCAGGGCTCAGTGCTGGGTCCAGCCCTGTTCAATGTCTTTATCAATGACCTGGATGAAGGCATTGAGTGCACCCTGAGCAAGTTTGCGGACGACACTAAGCTGGGTGGAAGTGTCGATCTGCTGGAGGGCAGGGAGGCTCTGCAAAGGGATCTGAACAGGCTGGACTGCTGGGCTGAGTCCAACAGCATGAGGTTTATCAAGGCCAAATGGTGGGTCCTGCACTTGGGGCACAACAACCCTATGCAGTGCTACAGACTAGGAGAAGTCTGGCTAGAAAGCTGCCTGGAGGAGAGGGACCTGGGGGTGTTGGTTGACAGCGACTGAACATGAGCCAGCAGTGTGCCCAGGTGGCCAAGAAGGCCGATGGCATCTTGGCTTGGATCAGAAACGGCGTGACCAGCAGATCCAGGGAGGTTATTCTCCCTCTGTAGTCAGCACTGGTGAGACTGCTCCTCGAATCCTGTGTTCAGTTCTGGGCCCCCCACCACAAGGATGTTGAGGCTCTGGACTGAGGCCAGAGAAGGGCAACAAAGCTGGTGAGGGGGCTGGAGAACAGGCCTTACAAGGAACAGCTGAGAGAGCTGGGGTTGTTTAGCCTGGAGAAGAGAAGGCTGAGAGGAGACCTTATTGCTCTCTACAACTACCTGAAAGGAAGTTGTGGAGGGGAGGGAGCTGGGGTCTTCTCCTAAGTGACAGGGGACAGGACAAGAGGGAATGGCCTCAAGGTCCACCACGGAATGTTTAGGCTGAACATTAGAAAAAAATATTTCACAGAAAGGGTCACTGGGCACTGGCAGAGGCTGCCCAGGTAGGTAGTTGGGTCACATTCCCTGGAGGTGTTTAAAGGATGGGTGGATGAGGTGCTGAGGGACATGGTTTAGTATTTGATAGGAATAGTTGGACTCAATGATCCAATGGGTCTTTCCCAACCTGGTGATTCTATGCATTACATAATCATATTCTCATGCACCATTTAGATAGAATTGAGCATTGATTAAGCATCTTTGATCTGTCTCATACAGTAGCAAAATCACAGAGACTGTGCTATTTCTCAGCAGCCAATGAAGCAACAAACTCTAAAGGGCCTTTTCAACTCTTTGTTATTGATCCTCTTCTTGCCCTTCTCCCAACAGCCTTACCATTGCATACAGCCACATCTTTTGTGTAGTCATCAGGCTAAAATGTCCAGGCCGAGAAGAACAATAAAGCTGTCACAGAGACGCTAACTGTAATAACAGACCCTAGACATAAGAGGAAAGGCTGTGAAACTCCTATAATTACATCAAGGACAGAGACAGCCTGTGCTTTTATCAGCTGAGTTGTGGCCCTTCCTCTCACAGAACTAAGTCAATACGGTCACTGCTGCAACACCATTAGTCAGGCTCCAGTTGCAGGGGTCTGTGAATCCCAGGCACGTACAAAAAGCAAGTCAGCTAGGGTCCCATGCCTCTAAGTTACGCAGCGCTGGGGTGGGGAGAGGGAGAGGGGAAGAAAATGTCCTAAAGCTCTACTACTTCAGACATCTTGAAGATATCAACACACGAATCTTTTCAGCAGCAGTTCTCTGAGCAGGAGCTTAGAGGAACATTTCAGCCTAGGGGTCTTGTAAAGCCACGTGTGTACATAAAGAAGAGCTGACGTGTTTGAGAGGAACTAGGAGCCCTACAGACAGAGGACTATAAAAAAGGGCAGGGACTAGCACAAAGATTCAGAAACAGCAAGAGGAACAAAGAGGAGTGTCAAGATACAGAGGGAATTTAAAAACTGGAACAGCAACAGTGAACAATACAAAGGGATAGAGAAAGAAAGAGAGAGATGAAAAGAGAAAAAAAGAGAGAAAGAAAAACAAGGCATTTGTAGGTGCAGAGAAAGAACAAACTGCAAGGATCAAGCCAGTCAAATTGTGGAGGAAAAGACTGAGGAATGCAAATTAGGACAAAGATGGAAAAGGAGAAAAATGTATGGGCACAGAACAGACGCTGAAGACTGGGGAAAAAAAAAAGAAAGAGAAAACAGCACAGAAAGATAAAAGAGTAGGTGTACAAGGATACCAGAAAACAAAAATTATAGTAGCACAATAAACAAAAGGAACCAAAAAGTCCAGCTCTAAAGTGTTTGCTAATTAGTCCCATTGCTGTCACAACAAGCAATGTCACAGTGAAAGCGCGCATACCATTATTTCTTGTAAAAATACTTTCAAGCATGTAGTAGTGTTGTTCTAGCTGAGAATGTAAAGCAGAGTTAATAAGACACAGCTGCTCCCCAGGACCTATTTATACCTGTGAGGGGGTTTACCACACCCCATTCACAGGTGGTGCGTGGGAAGCCCAGAGTGTATATAAGCCACAGGCCTTGCCTCAGGAGGTCTCTTAGGGTCTGGTTTTCCTTGAGGTTAGAGCTTTGCTGCTGTTTCAATTCATTATAGCTTTTGAGCTGATTAAGCTAGCTTGATAAGCTTTTTTTTTTTGTCTTGTAAAGAAGCAGAGGCATCTGCTGGCAGTATGAGTTTTGGAAGAGTCCGGGCTAAACAGCACATGCAGCTGCAACTATGGGTTTTTTTGTCAGTAATTTTTGATTGGGTGTTGGAGGGAGCAAAATGTTTTAACAGTTTGATTTCCTTCTTTGTTTTTTTTTTTCTGTGTGTTTTGCTTAGAGTTTCTGGTTATGGAATGATCTGTTTTTGTTCCTCATTCTGTGTGGGATGATGCATTGGTCCTAGGGACTTTGCAGTTTGTAACAGGCACCTTGTGGGTGATAATAATCTGGAGTTAAGTTTGTCGGCTTACGGTAGGAAGTTGAGTTTGTGGGCTGGTGGAAGATAGAAGGGGCCAGGGGAACCTTGGGAAGGGCTCAGAAGCACAGCTCTCAAGGAACAGCAACACAGAAGGGTCAGGAGGGTTAAAATATAGGGCAGGTCCTGTTAGGAAGGGGTAGGGTTCCTTCTTTGATACTTCAGGGGTGGAAAAGGGCTTGAATGATTTGGGGAAAGGCAGATAGGTTCATTAGTCTTTCTTGGGTCAGTTTTGCAGTCAGATGCAAGTGCCATTCAGGTTTCTGTTGTTCTAGTCTCTCTGCAGCAGATGGGAGGTAACGATGAGGTTGAGACACAAGTTGAAAAGTCGTAGTTACCCTAAAAAACGTAGTCTCTAGGGCTCTGAGATCTCTGCTCCCTTATACCTTCCACTTATTGTGTTCCTCAGCTAACTTGTTTGTGTCCATCCTGTCTCCATCCATCTGAATGTCCAGAGAAGAGTAATGTAGCTGGTGAGGGGGCTGGCGAACAAGCCTTATGAGGAGTGGCTGAGAGAGCTGGGGGTGTTTAGAGTGAGAGGGAATGGCCTCAAGCTCTGCCAGGAGAGGTTCAGGCTGGACATCAGGAAAAAGTATTTCACTGAAAGGGTTACTGGGGACTGGCAAAGGCTGCCCAAGGAGGTGGTTGAGTCACCTTCCCTGGAGGTGTTTAAAGGATGGATGGGCAAGGTGCTGAGGGGCATTGCTTAGTGATCGATAGAAATGGTGGGACTTAATGATCCAGGGGGTCTTTTCCAATCTGATGAGTCTATGAATATTAGAGACCTTGCTACTTAAAGGTATGGACTTGCTGCCTATCTACAGTGCAGGATTCTGCCCTTTGTTTCCCTTGAATTTCTCAGGGAAGAGATTAGATATTATTTTGGCTTGTAACAGTTAGCAGCTGAGCAACTCTTCTTCATCTGGTCTGTGTGTATGACAAGCCTCCCTTATTTAGTAGTTTTGGATTTTTCCTGAACTTACCAATGAGGTTTGCTCTATGATTGCTCACAGCAGTTGTTACCTTGTCCATGTTATCCACTGTGGTTTTTTTACTGTCACTGAGTTTCCAATTTAGGTCTTAGAGTAGTCAAATCCCACTGTTGCAAGTTTTTCATTGGCTGACCGCCTCTGTAATTCCAGTCTCCATTGCTGTGTGGTGAGTGTCCTGTGTTTTTAGGTCTTCTGTGTTAATTATCTTTACTGGTTTTCGATAAGAATATTTTTTCAAGTTCTTTTTGTTCACTCCTGTGACTAAAGTCTGGTAACTTCCTAGAATTTCGACCTCCATGGCTCGTCTTTCTTTTGTCCTGGGTATCACCACTACCGGTCCTACAACCTAAGTGGTGAGGAGGAGAGGAAAGCAGATGGCACAGAATTTTGGGGCACCAGTGCGGTAGTCAGGCTTATTCTCATCACTGTGGGGCTGAAGGTGAGCAGGAAGTTAAGTATGTCTAGAAGAGCAAAGTATTATTTGGCAACTTAGTATTTACTTTTGGTTTGGCAGGCACTGTAAGGGCCACTTTGGGAATGGGAAGAGCATTTGAGATCAGCTGGGTAGTAGGGAGAAGGAGCATGGGACAGATGTCTCACAGATGTGACAGTAATTCTCTTAATTTAATTACCCTGCGTGATAACAGCTGCAGCATCTGACATTGGAACTGCTGTGGAGCAAGTGAGTGGAAGAACATGCCAGTTAGGCAGAGCAAGTTGTCATGTAAGATGCTGACATTGATCTGTGCAATGCTGGCTGTTGGCACTATTTTAGTTTTATCTTTGGTTTTCTTGCAGATGGCAAAGCGGAACCTGGCAACCGTAGGATCATCCCAGGGAGCTGATGCTCTTGGAGTTCTTTTTCTGCTGAGGATGTCTCCTGGTGGTCTGAAAGTTAAGTTGAGGGATGGGGGCAGGGGTGGGGTGTGACAGAGGGGAGAAGGCTGGGAATGGCAGGGAGGGGTTTTAAAAGTAGCTTAGTGGAGTGGGCTGTGCGGGAAGTGTCCCCTTTGGGCAGGGAGAGCTGGAGGGTGTTACTTCTCAGCCCAAAGCTAGCATGTTCCAGGCAGGGCCGTTCCAGCTTGTCTGTGCCGTGTACTTTATATTCTGTTTCTCTTACGTGTTTCTTAAGCCTTGATGTCCCCTTTGCTTTAAAGGAATGCAGCATATGACTTTAGCAGCAACTCGAGGGCCTTGAATGTGTGCACTCATGGGTACAATACCAATTAGGCACCGTTCTTCTTGCATCATAACCTAAGTGTGGATTGGCTTCACATTTTCAAAGCTTCTAGTCAGCCATCATTTCCTGTGCCCTTGCAGACTGTGTTGGTGGCCACAATCGCTAGTCGTAAATTTTCAAGGATCCCAGTTAACCAGAGACTTCTTCCATGCATCTTGTGTCTTTAGGCATTTAAAAGGTGATTCCTTCATGTACAACGTCCCAGTTATGGCCACATACCATTGTAAAGAGGAATACGTTATAGCATGGCAGACATGCCTCGAGTGCCATATCTACGGTCCTGAAATCTTGTACTAATAAATGCAGTGTTGATCAGACACTGCTTTTCTTGCATCATGATCCTAAAGCCAGGAACGGTCTTGTGTTTTGGCACTGATTTTCTGTTGGTTTTCTCTTGCAGATGCTAAAGAGGAACCCCGTGACTGCAGGATTATTTCCGTTACCCGCTGTGATTTGAGCGGCTTTGGCCCAGGACAGCTTGAGTCGTGGCCCTCTGAAAGCTAAGTTGAGGGAGCAGAGGTGGGAAGCGGGAGGCGGGTTGGGGCTAGCAGGGAGGGGTTTTGAGGGTAGCCTAGGCTGTGCAGGGAGAGTCGTCTTTGGGCCGGTGAAGGCAGAGGGGCGTACTTCTGAGCCCAAACCCTGCATGGGCAGGGCAGTTCCAGCCTGTATCTGTTGGGGTCTAGTCTGTCTAGTCACCGTGCCGCGTCTGAAATTTTCTGCAGGTCTTGATGTCCTCTTTTGTGGTCAAGGCACGCCGGGCTTTTGCTGCGGCCTTGCAGCCCGCCTCGCCATCCGGAAGAGGTACTCTTCCGTTTTCTTGGATCCCTGTTGTGGGACTTGTTCCGCGCATCCTCTGCATCTTTAGGCCTTTAAAAGGGGCTTCTTGCCCATCCATCTAGCCAGCTGCGGCCACATCTCTTTGGAACCCTGCACGGTTCATGGCTTTTCCAGGGCTGCCGTAGGTTCTCCCTCGGAGCCCTGTCCATTGCCTTGCCCATTGGCAGGGGTGGTCCCGGAGTCCTCTTTGTCGCTGTGAGTCTTCTTTTGTCCCGGTTCGCGACGTTGGTCTTGTGTGCTGGTGTTCTGTGTGTATTTGTGTCTGGTTGGAGCTGCTCTGCCTGGTGCGTAGAGGAATTGCTAAGAGTCAGCCGAGGTAGAGTGGCCTGATTGCGGGATTAAGGTTTTGACGAGACTAGACGTTGCAGTCTAGGGGCGTCCATTACTTTGCAGTCTTGGGGCGTCCATTACTTTGCAGAAGTAGCAGCCCTTGGTGTGGCGGGTGAGGAGGGTAGTTTCTGCTACTCTCTGGAGCCACGGAGGGGACGACCAAAACTGCGTGGGAGAAGGCAGTGGGAGCGGTGGCGAAGGGGTTTGTACGTGAAGGGAGCGGCAATTCATGTTTGGGTTTGGTTGTGGACTAGCTTAGCGTGGCTGTAAGGCCCAGTAGAGGCGGCCTCAGTAAAAGCAAGCGAGAGGCTTGGATTTCTTAGGGCGTTGCTGAGCGTCAGAGTGATGTCTTTGCTGTTGTGTTTTTCAGAGGAAGAGGCCGGACCTGTGCGCCGAGAGGCACGGACAGAGATGCGTGCGGGCGAGCGCCCTAGCGAGGTGGGTCTGCTGCGGTGTCGGTGGGAAGATGTGGCCGGGGGCTGTGCGACTAGATAATGGGTTTTGGTTTTGCTTTGAAGGTACGGGGCCGTGGGCAAAGCAGTAGAGTGGCAGAGGAGCTGGCTTGGATGGAGAGAGCAACGGTGAGTTGCGTGGAGCAGCAGTTGTTGTTCATGTGTCCTCGAGTCCGTGAAGGTACAGCCGTCCTCGACTGCTTGTGGATTCCAGGTGGAGCGCGTCCTCGACGTGTCAGCCCAAGGTGATGGAGGTTTGGTGGCCGAGCGGTGAAGGTAACGTAGCGGGAGATGGGATTCGCTGGGAGCTGCCTGTCTATTTGGGTTGTGTCTAAGCAGGTGTCTTCTTGCAGGTTCAGCCTGCGGCGTCAGAGGGGCCCAGCTTGGTGTCAGCAAACGGCGTGAGAAGGTGAGGTGGTTGTCCGAGGTGGTGTCTAAGAGCCAAGTGCTATGTAGCAACTCAGCTGAGCGTTTTTGGTTTTGGCAGGTGCTGTTCGGGGAGCGTCTGGAAGAGGGTGAGCGCCTGAGGGGAGACTGGGTCGTCGTGAGGAGGAGCGTGGGAGTGTAGATTTCTCATGGTCACAAAAGGAGATTTTGGTCTTGGAACTGCAGGTGCCCCAGGCCGTGTCAGCTGCCGGTTCTGACGTTTGAGCGAGCAAGGGGCAGGTGAGCAGAATGCCCGTGTGGTTTTGCGATGGGTGACGGGGCGTAGTAGAAGATGTTGGCGGTGTGGTGCCGACGGCTGGCACTGTGTTTTCCTCTTTGTTTTTTTTCTTGCAGATGCTGAAGAGGAACCCCGTGACTGCAGGATTATTACTGTTAGCCGCTGTGATTTGAGCTGCTTTGGCCCAGGACAGCTTGAGTCGTGGCCCTCTGAAAGCTAAGTTGAGGGAGCAGATGTGGGAAGCGGGAGGTGGGTTGGGGCTAGCAGGGAGGGGTTTTGAGGGTAGCCTAGGCTGTGCAGGGAGAGTCGTCTTTGGGCCGGTGAAGGCAGAGGGGCGTACTTCTGAGCCCAAACCCTGCATGGGCAGGGCAGTTCCAGCCTGTATCTGTTGGGGTCTAGTCTGTCTAGTCACCGTGCCGCGTCTGAAATTTTCTGCAGGTCTTGATGTCCTCTTTTGTGGTCAAGGCACGCCGGGCTTTTGCTGCGGCCTTGCAGCCCACCTCGCCATCCGGAAGAGGTACTCTTCCGTTTTCTTGGATCCCTGTTGTGGGACTCGTTCCGCACATCCTCTGCATCTTTAGGCCTTTAAAAGGGGCTTCTTGCCCGTCCATCTAGCCAGTTGCGGCCACATCTCTTTGGAACCCTGCACGGTTCATGGCTTTTCCAGGGCTGCCGTAGGTTCTCCCTCGGAGCCTTGCCCATTGGCAGGGGTGGTCCCGGAGTCCTCTTTGTCGCTGTGAGTCTTCTTTTGTCCCGGTTCGCGACGTTGGTCTTGTGTGCTGGTGTTCTGTGTGTATTTGTGTCTGGTTGGAGCTGCTCTGCCTGGTGCGTAGAGGAATTGCTAAGAGTCAGCCGAGGTAGAGTGGCCTGATTGCGGGCTTAAGGTTTTGACGAGACTAGACGTTGCAGTCTAGGGGCGTCCATTACTTTGCAGTCTTGGGGCGTCCATTACTTTGCAGAAGTAGCAGCCCTTGGTGTGGCGGGTGAGGAGGGTAGTTTCTGCTACTCTCTGGAGCCACGGAGGGGATGACAAAAACTGCGTGGGAGAAGGCAGTGGGAGCGGTGGCGAAGGGGTTTGTACGTGAAGGGAGCGGCAATTCATGTTTGGGTTTGGTTGTGGACTAGCTTAGCGTGGCTGTAAGGCCCAGTAGAGGCGGCCTCAGTAAAAGCAAGCGAGAGGCTTGGATTTCTTAGGGCGTTGCTGAGCGTCAGAGTGATGTCTTTGCTGTTGTGTTTTTCAGAGGAAGAGGCGGGACCTGTGCGCCGAGAGGCACGGACGGAGATGCGTGCGGGCGAGCACCCTAGTGAGGTGGGTCTGCTGCGGTGTCGGTGGGAAGATGTGGCCGGGGGCTGTGCGACTAGATAATGGGTTTTGGTTTTGCTTTGAAGGTACGGGGCCGTGGGCAAAGCAGTAGAGTGGCAGAGGAGCTGGCTTGGATGGAGAGAGCAACGGTGAGTTGCGTGGAGCAGCAGTTGTTGTTCATGTGTCCTCGAGTCCGTGAAGGTACAGCCGTCCTCGACTGCTTGTGGATTCCAGGTGGAGCGCGTCCTCGACGTGTCAGCCCAAGGTGATGGAGGTTTGGTGGCCGAGCGGTGAAGGTAACGTAGCGGGAGATGGGATTCGCTGGGAGCTGCCTGTCTATTTGGGTTGTGTCTAAGCAGGTGTCTTCTTGCAGGTTCAGCCTGCGGCGTCAGAGGGGCCCAGCTTGGTGTCAGCAAACGGCGTGAGAAGGTGAGGTGGTTGTCCGAGGTGGTGTCTAAGAGCCAAGTGCTATGTAGCAACTCAGCTGAGCGTTTTTGGTTTTGGCAGGTGCTGTTCGGGGAGCGTCTGGAAGAGGGTGAGCGCCTGAGGGGAGACTGGGTCGTCGTGAGGAGGAGCGTGGGAGTGTAGATTTCTCATGGTCACAAAAGGAGATTTTGGTCTTGGAACTGCAGGTGCCCCAGGCCGTGTCAGCTGCCGGTTCTGACGTTTGAGCGAGCAAGGGGCAGGTGAGCAGAATGCCCGTGTGGTTTTGCGATGGGTGACGGGGCGTAGTAGAAGATGTTGGCGGTGTGGTGCCGACGGCTGGCACTGTGTTTTCCTCTTTGTTTTTTTTCTTGCAGATGCTGAAGAGGAACCCCGTGACTGCAGGATTATTACTGTTAGCCGCTGTGATTTGAGCTGCTTTGGCCCAGGACAGCTTGAGTCGTGGCCCTCTGAAAGCTAAGTTGAGGGAGCAGATGTGGGAAGCGGGAGGTGGGTTGGGGCTAGCAGGGAGGGGTTTTGAGGGTAGCCTAGGCTGTGCAGGGAGAGTCGTCTTTGGGCCGGTGAAGGCAGAGGGGCGTACTTCTGAGCCCAAACCCTGCATGGGCAGGGCAGTTCCAGCCTGTATCTGTTGGGGTCTAGTCTGTCTAGTCACCGTGCCGCGTCTGAAATTTTCTGCAGGTCTTGATGTCCTCTTTTGTGGTCAAGGCACGCCGGGCTTTTGCTGCGGCCTTGCAGCCCACCTCGCCATCCGGAAGAGGTACTCTTCCGTTTTCTTGGATCCCTGTTGTGGGACTCGTTCCGCACATCCTCTGCATCTTTAGGCCTTTAAAAGGGGCTTCTTGCCCGTCCATCTAGCCAGTTGCGGCCACATCTCTTTGGAACCCTGCACGGTTCATGGCTTTTCCAGGGCTGCCGTAGGTTCTCCTCGGAGCCCTGTCCATTGCCTTGCCCATTGGCAGGGGTGGTCCCGGAGTCCTCTTTGTCGCTGTGAGTCTTCTTTTGTCCCGGTTCGCGACGTTGGTCTTGTGTGCTGGTGTTCTGTGTGTATTTGTGTCTGGTTGGAGCTGCTCTGCCTGGTGCGTAGAGGAATTGCTAAGAGTCAGCCGAGGTAGAGTGGCCTGATTGCGGGCTTAAGGTTTTGACGAGACTAGACGTTGCAGTCTAGGGGCGTCCATTACTTTGCAGAAGTAGCAGCCCTTGGTGTGGCGGCTGAGGAGGGTAGTTTCTGCTACTCTCTGGAGCCACGGAGGGGACGACCAAAACTGCGTGGGAGAAGGCAGTGGGAGCGGTGGCGAAGGGGTTTGTACGTGAAGGGAGCGGCAATTCATGTTTGGGTTTGGTTGTGGACTAGCTTAGCGTGGCTGTAAGGCCCAGTAGAGGCGGCCTCAGTAAAAGCAAGTGAGAGGCTTGGATTTCTTAGGGCGTTGCTGAGCGTCAGAGTGATGTCTTTGCTGTTGTGTTTTTCAGATGTAGAGGCTGGACATGTGCGCCGAGAGGCACGGACGGAGATGCGTGCGGGCGAGCGCCCTAGCGAGGTGGGTCTGCTGCGGTGTCGGTGGGAAGATGTGGCCGGGGGCTGTGCGACTAGATAATGGGTTTTGGTTTTGCTTTGAAGGTACGGGGCCGTGGGCAAAGCAGTAGAGTGGCAGAGGAGCTGGCTTGGATGGAGAGAGCAACGGTGAGTTGCGTGGAGCAGCAGTTGTTGTTCATGTGTCCTCGAGTCCGTGAAGGTACAGCCGTCCTTGACTGCTTGTGGATTCCAGATGGAGCGCGTCCTCGACGTGTCAGCCCAAGGTGATGGAGGTTCGGTGGCCGAGCGGTGAAGGTAACGTAGCGGGAGATGGGATTCGCTGGGAGCTGCCTGTCTATTTGGGTTGTGTCTAAGCAGGTGTCTTCTTGCAGGTTCAGCCTGCGGCGTCAGAGGGGCCCAGCTTGGTGTCAGCAAACGGCGTGAGAAGGTGAGGTGGTTGTCCGAGGTAGTGTCTAAGAGCCAAGTGCTATGTAGCAACTCAGCTGAGCGTTTTTGGTTTTGGCAGGTGCTGTTCGGGGAGCGTCTGGAAGAGGGTGAGCGCCTGAGGGGAGACTGGGTCGTCGTGAGGAGGAGCGTGGGAGTGTAGATTTCTCATGGTCACAAAAGGAGATTTTGGTCTTGGAACTGCAGGTGCCCCAGGCCGTGTCAGCTGCCGGTTCTGACGTTTGAGCGAGCAAGGGGCAGGTGAGCAGAATGCCCGTGTGGTTTTGCGATGGGTGACGGGGCGTAGTAGAAGATGTTGGCGGTGTGGTGCCGACGGCTGGCACTGTGTTTTCCTCTTTGATTTTTTCTTGCAGATGCTGAAGAGGAACCCCGTGACTGCAGGATTATTACCGTTAGCCGCTGTGATTTGAGCTGCTTTGGCCCAGGACAGCTTGAGTCATGGCCCTCTGAAAGCTAAGTTGAGGGAGCAGAGGTGGGAAGCGGGAGGCGGGTTGGGGCTAGCAGGGAGGGGTTTTGAAGGTAGCCTAGGCTGTGCAGGGAGAGTCGTCTTTGGGCCGGTGAAGGCAGAGGGGCGTACTTCTGAGCCCAAACCCTGCATGGGCAGGGCAGTTCCAGCCTGTATCTGTTGGGGTCTAGTCTGTCTAGTCACCGTGCCGCGTCTGAAATTTTCTGCAGGTCTTGATGTCCTCTTTTGTGGTCAAGGCACGCCGGGCTTTTGCTGCGGCCTTGCAGCCCACCTCGCCATCCGGAAGAGGTACTCTTCCGTTTTCTTGGATCCCTGTTGTGGGACTCGTTCCGCACATCCTCTGCATCTTTAGGCCTTTAAAAGGGGCTTCTTGCCCGTCCATCTAGCCAGTTGCGGCCACATCTCTTTGGAACCCTGCACGGTTCATGGCTTTTCCAGGGCTGCCGTAGGTTCTCCCTCGGAGCCCTGTCCATTGCCTTGCCCATTGGCAGGGGTGGTCCCGGAGTCCTCTTTGTCGCTGTGAGTCTTCTTTTGTCCCGGTTCGCGACGTTGGTCTTGTGTGCTGGTGTTCTGTGTGTATTTGTGTCTGGTTGGAGCTGCTCTGCCTGGTGCGTAGAGGAATTGCTAAGAGTCAGCCGAGGTAGAGTGGCCTGATTGCGGGCTTAAGGTTTTGACGAGACTAGACGTTGCAGTCTAGGGGCGTCCATTACTTTGCAGTCTTGGGGCGTCCATTACTTTGCAGAAGTAGCAGCCCTTGGTGTGGCGGGTGAGGAGGGTAGTTTCTGCTACTCTCTGGAGCCACGGAGGGGATGACAAAAACTGCGTGGGAGAAGGCAGTGGGAGCGGTGGCGAAGGGGTTTGTACGTGAAGGGAGCGGCAATTCATGTTTGGGTTTGGTTGTGGACTAGCTTAGCGTGGCTGTAAGGCCCAGTAGAGGCGGCCTCAGTAAAAGCAAGCGAGAGGCTTGGATTTCTTAGGGCGTTGCTGAGCGTCAGGGTGATGTCTTTGCTGTTGTGTTTTTCAGATGTAGAGGCGGGACCTGTGCGCCGAGAGGCACGGACGGAGATGCGTGCGGGCGAGCACCCTAGCGAGGTGGGTCTGCTGCGGTGTCGGTGGGAAGATGTGGCCGGGGGCTGTGCGACTAGATAATGGGTTTTGGTTTTGCTTTGAAGGTACGGGGCCGTGGGCAAAGCAGTAGAGTGGCAGAGGAGCTGGCTTGGATGGAGAGAGCAACGGTGAGTTGCGTGGAGCAGCAGTTGTTGTTCATGTGTCCTCGAGTCCGTGAAGGTACAGCCGTCCTCGACTGCTTGTGGATTCCAGGTGGAGCGCGTCCTCGACGTGTCAGCCCAAGGTGATGGAGGTTCGGTGGCCGAGCGGTGAAGGTAACGTAGCGGGAGATGGGATTCGCTGGGAGCTGCCTGTCTATTTGGGTTGTGTCTAAGCAGGTCTCTTCTTGCAGGTTCAGCCTGCGGCGTCAGAGGGGCCCAGCTTGGTGTCAGCAAACGGCGTGAGAAGGTGAGGTGGTTGTCCGAGGTGGTGTCTAAGAGCCAAGTGCTATGTAGCAACTCAGCTGAGCGTTTTTGGTTTTGGCAGGTGCTGTTCGGGGAGCGTCTGGAAGAGGGTGAGCGCCTGAGGGGAGACTGGGTCGTCGTGAGGAGGAGCGTGGGAGTGTAGATTTCTCATGGTCACAAAAGGAGATTTTGGTCTTGGAACTGCAGGTGCCCCAGGCCGTGTCAGCTGCCGGTTCTGACGTTTGAGCGAGCAAGGGGCAGGTGAGCAGAATGCCCGTGTGGTTTTGCGATGGGTGATGGGGCGTAGTAGAAGATGTTGGCGGTGTGGTGCCGACGGCTGGCACTGTGTTTTCCTCTTTGTTTTTTTCTTGCAGATGCTGAAGAGGAACCCCGTGACTGCAGGATTATTACTGTTAGCCGTTGTGATTTGAGCTGCTTTGGCCCAGGACAGCTTGAGTCGTGGCCCTCTGAAAGCTAAGTTGAGGGAGCAGAGGTGGGAAGCGGGAGGCGGGTTGGGGCTAGCAGGGAGGGGTTTTGAAGGTAGCCTAGGCTGTGCAGGGAGAGTCGTCTTTGGGCCGGTGAAGGCAGAGGGGCGTACTTCTGAGCCCAAACCCTGCATGGGCAGGGCAGTTCCAGCCTGTATCTGTTGGGGTCTAGTCTGTCTAGTCACCGTGCCGCGTCTGAAATTTTCTGCAGTTCTTGATGTCCTCTTTTGTGGTCAAGGCACGCCGGGCTTTTGCTGCGGCCTTGCAGCCCACCTCGCCATCCGGAAGAGGTACTCTTCCGTTTTCTTGGATCCCTGTTGTGGGACTCGTTCCGCACATCCTCTGCATCTTTAGGCCTTTAAAAGGGGCTTCTTGCCCGTCCATCTAGCCAGTTGCGGCCACATCTCTTTGGAACCCTGCACGGTTCATGGCTTTTCCAGGGCTGCCGTAGGTTCTCCCTCGGAGCCCTGTCCATTGCCTTGCCCATTGGCAGGGGTGGTCCCGGAGTCCTCTTTGTCGCTGTGAGTCTTCTTTTGTCCCGGTTCGCGACGTTGGTCTTGTGTGCTGGTGTTCTGTGTGTATTTGTGTCTGGTTGGAGCTGCTCTGCCTGGTGCATAGAGGAATTGCTAAGAGTCAGCCGAGGTAGAGTGGCCTGATTGCGGGCTTAAGGTTTTGACGAGACTAGACGTTGCAGTCTAGGGGCGTCCATTACTTTGCAGTCTTGGGGCGTCCATTACTTTGCAGAAGTAGCAGCCCTTGGTGTGGCGGCTGAGGAGGGTAGTTTCTGCTACTCTCTGGAGCCACGGAGGGGATGACAAAAACTGCGTGGGAGAAGGCAGTGGGAGCGGTGGCGAAGGGGTTTGTACGTGAAGGGAGCGGCAATTCATGTTTGGGTTTGGTTGTGGACTAGCTTAGCGTGGCTGTAAGGCCCAGTAGAGGCGGCCTCAGTAAAAGCAAGCGAGAGGCTTGGATTTCTTAGGGCGTTGCTGAGCGTCAGGGTGATGTCTTTGCTGTTGTGTTTTTCAGATGTAGAGGCGGGACCTGTGCGCCGAGAGGCACGGACGGAGATGCGTGCGGGCGAGCACCCTAGCGAGGTGGGTCTGCTGCGGTGTCGGTGGGAAGATGTGGCCGGGGGCTGTGCGACTAGATAATGGGTTTTGGTTTTGCTTTGAAGGTACGGGGCCGTGGGCAAAGCAGTAGAGTGGCAGAGGAGCTGGCTTGGATGGAGAGAGCAACGGTGAGTTGCGTGGAGCAGCAGTTGTTGTTCATGTGTCCTCGAGTCCGTGAAGGTACAGCCGTCCTCGACTGCTTGTGGATTCCAGGTGGAGCGCGTCCTCGACGTGTCAGCCCAAGGTGATGGAGGTTCGGTGGCCGAGCGGTGAAGGTAACGTAGCGGGAGATGGGATTCGCTGGGAGCTGCCTGTCTATTTGGGTTGTGTCTAAGCAGGTGTCTTCTAGCAGGTTCAGCCTGCGGCGTCAGAGGGGCCCAGCTTGGTGTCAGCAAACGGCGTGAGAAGGTGAGGTGGTTGTCCGAGGTGGTGTCTAAGAGCCAAGTGCTATGTAGCAACTCAGCTGAGCGTTTTTGGTTTTGGCAGGTGCTGTTCGGGGAGCGTCTGGAAGAGGGTGAGCGCCTGAGGGGAGACTGGGTCGTCGTGAGGAGGAGCGTGGGAGTGTAGATTTCTCATGGTCACAAAAGGAGATTTTGGTCTTGGAACTGCAGGTGCCCCAGGCCGTGTCAGCTGCCGGTTCTGACGTTTGAGCGAGCAAGGGGCAGGTGAGCAGAATGCCCGTGTGGTTTTGCGATGGGTGATGGGGCGTAGTAGAAGATGTTGGCGGTGTGGTGCCGACGGCTGGCACTGTGTTTTCCTCTTTGTTTTTTTCTTGCAGATGCTGAAGAGGAACCCCGTGACTGCAGGATTATTACTGTTAGCCGCTGTGATTTGAGCTGCTTTGGCCCAGGACAGCTTGAGTCGTGGCCCTCTGAAAGCTAAGTTGAGGGAGCAGAGGTGGGAAGCGGGAGGCGGGTTGGGGCTAGCAGGGAGGGGTTTTGAGGGTAGCCTAGGCTGTGCAGGGAGAGTCGTCTTTGGGCCGGTGAAGGCAGAGGGGCGTACTTCTGAGCCCAAACCCTGCATGGGCAGGGCAGTTCCAGCCTGTATCTGTTGGGGTCTAGTCTGTCTAGTCACCGTGCCGCGTCTGAAATTTTCTGCAGGTCTTGATGTCCTCTTTTGTGGTCAAGGCACGCCGGGCTTTTGCTGCGGCCTTGCAGCCCACCTCGCCATCCGGAAGAGGTACTCTTCCGTTTTCTTGGATCCCTGTTGTGGGACTCGTTCCGCACATCCTCTGCATCTTTAGGCCTTTAAAAGGGGCTTCTTGCCCATCCATCTAGCCAGTTGCGGCCACATCTCTTTGGAACCCTGCACGGTTCATGGCTTTTCCAGGGCTGCCGTAGGTTCTCCCTCGGAGCCCTGTCCATTGCCTTGCCCATTGGCAGGGGTGGTCCCGGAGTCCTCTTTGTCGCTGTGAGTCTTCTTTTGTCCCGGTTCGCGACGTTGGTCTTGTGTGCTGGTGTTCTGTGTGTATTTGTGTCTGGTTGGAGCTGCTCTGCCTGGTGCGTAGAGGAATTGCTAAGAGTCAGCCGAGGTAGAGTGGCCTGATTGCGGGCTTAAGGTTTTGACGAGACTAGACGTTGCAGTCTAGGGGCGTCCATTACTTTGCAGAAGTAGCAGCCCTTGGTGTGGCGGCTGAGGAGGGTAGTTTCTGCTACTCTCTGGAGCCACGGAGGGGATGACAAAAACTGCGTGGGAGAAGGCAGTGGGAGCGGTGGCGAAGGGGTTTGTACGTGAAGGGAGCGGCAATTCATGTTTGGGTTTGGTTGTGGACTAGCTTAGCGTGGCTGTAAGGCCCAGTAGAGGCGGCCTCAGTAAAAGCAAGCGAGAGGCTTGGATTTCTTAGGGCGTTGCTGAGCGTCAGGGTGATGTCTTTGCTGTTGTGTTTTTCAGATGTAGAGGCGGGACCTGTGCGCCGAGAGGCACGGACGGAGATGCGTGCGGGCGAGCACCCTAGCGAGGTGGGTCTGCTGCGGTGTCGGTGGGAAGATGTGGCCGGGGGCTGTGCGACTAGATAATGGGTTTTGGTTTTGCTTTGAAGGTACGGGGCCGTGGGCAAAGCAGTAGAGTGGCAGAGGAGCTGGCTTGGATGGAGAGAGCAACGGTGAGTTGCGTGGAGCAGCAGTTGTTGTTCATGTGTCCTCGAGTCCGTGAAGGTACAGCCGTCCTCGACTGCTTGTGGATTCCAGGTGGAGCGCGTCCTCGACGTGTCAGCCCAAGGTGATGGAGGTTCGGTGGCCGAGCGGTGAAGGTAACGTAGCGGGAGATGGGATTCGCTGGGAGCTGCCTGTCTATTTGGGTTGTGTCTAAGCAGGTGTCTTCTTGCAGGTTCAGCCTGCGGCGTCAGAGGGGCCCAGCTTGGTGTCAGCAAACGGCGTGAGAAGGTGAGGTGGTTGTCCGAGGTGGTGTCTAAGAGCCAAGTGCTATGTAGCAACTCAGCTGAGCGTTTTTGGTTTTGGCAGGTGCTGTTCGGGGAGCGTCTGGAAGAGGGTGAGCGCCTGAGGGGAGACTGGGTCGTCGTGAGGAGGAGCGTGGGAGTGTAGATTTCTCATGGTCACAAAAGGAGATTTTGGTCTTGGAACTGCAGGTGCCCCAGGCCGTGTCAGCTGCCGGTTCTGACGTTTGAGCGAGCAAGGGGCAGGTGAGCAGAATGCCCGTGTGGTTTTGCGATGGGTGATGGGGCGTAGTAGAAGATGTTGGCGGTGTGGTGCCGACGGCTGGCACTGTGTTTTCCTCTTTGTTTTTTTCTTGCAGATGCTGAAGAGGAACCCCGTGACTGCAGGATTATTACTGTTAGCCGCTGTGATTTGAGCTGCTTTGGCCCAGGACAGCTTGAGTCGTGGCCCTCTGAAAGCTAAGTTGAGGGAGCAGAGGTGGGAAGCGGGAGGCGGGTTGGGGCTAGCAGGGAGGGGTTTTGAGGGTAGCCTAGGCTGTGCAGGGAGAGTCGTCTTTGGGCCGGTGAAGGCAGAGGGGCGTACTTCTGAGCCTAAACCCTGCATGGGCAGGGCAGTTCCAGCCTGTATCTGTTGGGGTCTAGTCTGTCTAGTCACCGTGCCGCGTCTGAAATTTTCTGCAGGTCTTGATGTCCTCTTTTGTGGTCAAGGCACGCCGGGCTTTTGCTGCGGCCTTGCAGCCCACCTCGCCATCCGGAAGAGGTACTCTTCCGTTTTCTTGGATCCCTGTTGTGGGACTCGTTCCGCACATCCTCTGCATCTTTAGGCCTTTAAAAGGGGCTTCTTGCCCGTCCATCTAGCCAGTTGCGGCCACATCTCTTTGGAACCCTGCACGGTTCATGGCTTTTCCAGGGCTGCCGTAGGTTCTCCCTCGGAGCCCTGTCCATTGCCTTGCCTATTGGCAGGGGTGGTCCCGGAGTCCTCTTTGTCGCTGTGAGTCTTCTTTTGTCCCGGTTCGCGACGTTGGTCTTGTGTGCTGGTGTTCTGTGTGTATTTGTGTCTGGTTGGAGCTGCTCTGCCTGGTGCGTAGAGGAATTGCTAAGAGTCAGCCGAGGTAGAGTGGCCTGATTGCGGGCTTAAGGTTTTGACGAGACTAGACGTTGCAGTCTAGGGGCGTCCATTACTTTGCAGTCTTGGGGCGTCCATTACTTTGCAGAAGTAGCAGCCCTTGGTGTGGCGGCTGAGGAGGGTAGTTTCTGCTACTCTCTGGAGCCACGGAGGGGACGACCAAAACTGCGTGGGAGAAGGCAGTGGGAGCGGTGGCGAAGGGGTTTGTACGTGAAGGGAGCGGCAATTCATGTTTGGGTTTGGTTGTGGACTAGCTTAGCGTGGCTGTAAGGCCCAGTAGAGGCGGCCTCAGTAAAAGCAAGCGAGAGGCTTGGATTTCTTAGGGCGTTGCTGAGCGTCAGGGTGATGTCTTTGCTGTTGTGTTTTTCAGATGTAGAGGCCGGACCTGTGCGCCGAGAGGCACGGACGGAGATGCGTGCGGGCGAGCGCCCTAGCGAGGTGGGTCTGCTGCGGTGTCGGTGGGAAGATGTGGCCGGGGGCTGTGCGACTAGATAATGGGTTTTGGTTTTGCTTTGAAGGTACGGGGCCGTGGGCAAAGCAGTAGAGTGGCAGAGGAGCTGGCTTGGATGGAGAGAGCAACGGTGAGTTGCGTGGAGCAGCAGTTGTTGTTCATGTGTCCTCGAGTCCGTGAAGGTACAGCCGTCCTTGACTGCTTGTGGATTCCAGGTGGAGCGCGTCCTCGACGTGTCAGCCCAAGGTGATGGAGGTTCGGTGGCCGAGCGGTGAAGGTAACGTAGCGGGAGATGGGATTCGCTGGGAGCTGCCTGTCTATTTGGGTTGTGTCTAAGCAGGTGTCTTCTTGCAGGTTCAGCCTGCGGCGTCAGAGGGGCCCAGCTTGGTGTCAGCAAACGGCGTGAGAAGGTGAGGTGGTTGTCTGAGGTGGTGTCTAAGAGCTAAGTGCTATGTAGCAACTCAGCTGAGCGTTTTTGGTTTTGGCAGGTGCTGTTCGGGGAGCGTCTGGAAGAGGGTGAGCGCCTGAGGGGAGACTGGGTCGTCGTGAGGAGGAGCGTGGGAGTGTAGATTTCTCATGGTCACAAAAGGAGATTTTGGTCTTGGAACTGCAGGTGCCCCAGGCCGTGTCAGCTGCCGGTTCTGACGTTTGAGCGAGCAAGGGGCAGGTGAGCAGAATGCCCGTGTGGTTTTGCGATGGGTGATGGGGCGTAGTAGAAGATGTTGGCGGTGTGGTGCCGACGGCTGGCACTGTGTTTTCCTCTTTGATTTTTTCTTGCAGATGCTGAAGAGGAACCCCGTGACTGCAGGATTATTACCGTTAGCCGCTGTGATTTGAGCTGCTTTGGCCCAGGACAGCTTGAGTCGTGGCCCTCTGAAAGCTAAGTTGAGGGAGCAGAGGTGGGAAGCGGGAGGCGGGTTGGGGCTAGCAGGGAGGGGTTTTGAAGGTAGCCTAGGCTGTGCAGGGAGAGTCGTCTTTGGGCCGGTGAAGGCAGAGGGGCGTACTTTTGAGCCCAAACCCTGCATGGGCAGGGCAGTTCCAGCCTGTATCTGTTGGGGTCTAGTCTGTCTAGTCACCGTGCCGCGTCTGAAATTTTCTGCAGGTCTTGATGTCCTCTTTTGTGGTCAAGGCACGCCGGGCTTTTGCTGCGGCCTTGCAGCCCGCCTCGCCATCCGGAAGAGGTACTCTTCCGTTTTCTTGGATCCCTGTTGAGGGACTCGTTCCGCACATCCTCTGCATCTTTAGGCCTTTAAAAGGGGCTTCTTGCCCGTCCATCTAGCCAGTTGCGGCCACATCTCTTTGGAACCCTGCACGGTTCATGGCTTTTCCAGGGCTGCCGTAGGTTCTCCCTCGGAGCCCTGTCCATTGCCTTGCCCATTGGCAGGGGTGGTCCCGGAGTCCTCTTTGTCGCTGTGAGTCTTCTTTTGTCCCGGTTCGCGACGTTGGTCTTGTGTGCTGGTGTTCTGTGTGTATTTGTGTCTGGTTGGAGCTGCTCTGCCTGGTGCGTAGAGGAATTGCTAAGAGTCAGCCGAGGTAGAGTGGCCTGATTGCGGGCTTAAGGTTTTGACGAGACTAGACGTTGCAGTCTAGGGGTGTCCATTACTTTGCAGTCTAGGGGCGTCCATTACTTTGTAGTCTTGGGGCGTCCATTACTTTGCAGAAGTAGCAGCCCTTGGTGTGGCGGGTGAGGAGGGTAGTTTCTGCTACTCTCTGGAGCCACGGAGGGGACGACCAAAACTGCGTGGGAGAAGGCAGTGGGAGCGGTGGCGAAGGGGTTTGTACGTGAAGGGAGCGGCAATTCATGTTTGGGTTTGGTTGTGGACTAGCTTAGCGTGGCTGTAAGGCCCAGTAGAGGCGGCCTCAGTAAAAGCAAGCGAGAGGCTTGGATTTCTTAGGGCGTTGCTGAGCGTCAGGGTGATGTCTTTGCTGTTGTGTTTTTCAGAGGAAGAGGCCGGACCTGTGCGCCGAGAGGCACGGACGGAGATGCGTGCGGGCGAGCGCCCTAGCGAGGTGGGTCTGCTGCGGTGTCGGTGGGAAGATGTGGCCGGGGGCTGTGCGACTAGATAATGGGTTTTGGTTTTGCTTTGAAGGTACGGGGCCGTGGGCAAAGCAGTAGAGTGGCAGAGGAGCTGGCTTGGATGGAGAGAGCAACGGTGAGTTGCGTGGAGCAGCAGTTGTTGTTCATGTGTCCTCGAGTCCGTGAAGGTACAGCCGTCCTTGACTGCTTGTGGATTCCAGGTGGAGCGCGTCCTCGACGTGTCAGCCCAAGGTGATGGAGGTTCGGTGGCCGAGCGGTGAAGGTAACGTAGCGGGAGATGGGATTTGCTGGGAGCTGCCTGTCTATTTGGGTTGTGTCTAAGCAGGTGTCTTCTTGCAGGTTCAGCCTGCGGCGTCAGAGGGGCCCAGCTTGGTGTCAGCAAACGGCGTGAGAAGGTGAGGTGGTTGTCCGAGGTGGTGTCTAAGAGCCAAGTGCTATGTAGCAACTCAGCTGAGCGTTTTTGGTTTTGGCAGGTGCTGTTCGGGGAGCGTCTGGAAGAGGGTGAGCGCCTGAGGGGAGACTGGGTCGTCGTGAGGAGGAGCGTGGGAGTGTAGATTTCTCATGGTCACAAAAGGAGATTTTGGTCTTGGAACTGCAGGTGCCCCAGGCCGTGTCAGCTGCCGGTTCTGACGTTTGAGCGAGCAAGGGGCAGGTGAGCAGAATGCCCGTGTGGTTTTGCGATGGGTGACGGGGCGTAGTAGAAGATGTTGGCGGTGTGGTGCCGACGGCTGGCACTGTGTTTTCCTCTTTGATTTTTTCTTGCAGATGCTGAAGAGGAACCCCGTGACTGCAGGATTATTACCGTTAGCCGCTGTGATTTGAGCTGCTTTGGCCCAGGACAGCTTGAGTCATGGCCCTCTGAAAGCTAAGTTGAGGGAGCAGAGGTGGGAAGCGGGAGGCGGGTTGGGGCTAGCAGGGAGGGGTTTTGAAGGTAGCCTAGGCTGTGCAGGGAGAGTCGTCTTTGGGCCGGTGAAGACAGAGGGGCGTACATCTGAGCCCAAACCCTGCATGGGCAGGGCAGTTCCAGCCTGTATCTGTTGGGGTCTAGTCTGTCTAGTCACCGTACCGCGTCTGAAATTTTCTGCAGGTCTTGATGTCCTCTTTTGTGGTCAAGGCACGCCGGGCTTTTGCTGCGGCCTTGCAGCCCGCCTCGCCATCCGGAAGAGGTACTCTTCCGTTTTCTTGGATCCCTGTTGTGGGACTCGTTCCGCACATCCTCTGCATCTTTAGGCCTTTAAAAGGGGCTTCTCGCCCGTCCATCTAGCCAGTTGCGGCCACATCTCTTTGGAACCCTGCACGGTTCATGGCTTTTCCAGGGCTGCCGTAGGTTCTCCCTCGGAGCCCTGTCCATTGCCTTGCCCATTGGCAGGGGTGGTCCCGGAGTCCTCTTTGTCGCTGTGAGTCTTCTTTTGTCCCGGTTCGCGACGTTGGTCTTGTGTGCTGGTGTTCTGTGTGTATTTGTGTCTGGTTGGAGCTGCTCTGCCTGGTGCGTAGAGGAATTGCTAAGAGTCAGCCGAGGTAGAGTGGCCTGATTGCGGGCTTAAGGTTTTGACGAGACTAGACGTTGCAGTCTAGGGGTGTCCATTACTTTGCAGTCTTGGGGCGTCCATTACTTTGCAGAAGTAGCAGCCCTTGGTGTGGCAGGTGAGGAGGGTAGTTTCTGCTACTCTCTGGAGCCACGGAGGGGACGACCAAAACTGCGTGGGAGAAGGCAGTGGGAGCGGTGGCGAAGGGGTTTGTACGTGAAGGGAGCGGCAATTCATGTTTGGGTTTGGTTGTGGACTAGCTTAGCGTGGCTGTAAGGCCCAGTAGAGGCGGCCTCAGTAAAAGCAAGCGAGAGGCTTGGATTTCTTAGGGCGTTGCTGAGCGTCAGGGTGATGTCTTTGCTGTTGTGTTTTTCAGATGTAGAGGCCGGACCTGTGCGCCGAGAGGCACGGACGGAGATGCGTGCGGGCGAGCGCCCTAGCGAGGTGGGTCTGCTGCGGTGTCGTTGGGAAGATGTGGCCGGGGGCTGTGCGACTAGATAATGGGTTTTGGTTTTGCTTTGAAGGTACGGGGCCGTGGGCAAAGCAGTAGAGTGGCAGAGGAGCTGGCTTGGATGGAGAGAGCAACGGTGAGTTGCGTGGAGCAGCAGTTGTTGTTCATGTGTCCTCGAGTCCGTGAAGGTACAGCCGTCCTTGACTGCTTGTGGATTCCAGGTGGAACGCGTCCTCGACGTGTCAGCCCAAGGTGATGGAGGTTCTGTGGCCGAGCGGTGAAGGTAACGTAGCGGGAGATGGGATTCGCTGGGAGCTGCCTGTCTATTTGGGTTGTGTCTAAGCAGGTGTCTTCTAGCAGGTTCAGCCTGCGGCGTCAGAGGGGCCCAGCTTGATGTCAGCAAACGGCGTGAGAAGGTGAGGTGGTTGTCCGAGGTGGTGTCTAAGAGCCAAGTGCTATGTAGCAACTCAGCTGAGCGTTTTTGGTTTTGGCAGGTGCTGTTCGGGGAGCGTCTGGAAGAGGGTGAGCGCCTGAGGGGAGACTGGGTCGTCGTGAGGAGGAGCGTGGGAGTGTAGATTTCTCATGGTCACAAAAGGAGATTTTGGTCTTGGAACTGCAGGTGCCCCAGGCCGTGTCAGCTGCCGGTTCTGACATTTGAGCGAGCAAGGGGCAGGTGAGCAGAATGCCCGTGTGGTTTTGCGATGGGTGACGGGGCGTAGTAGAAGATGTTGGCGGTGTGGTGCCGACGGCTGGCACTGTGTTTTCCTCTTTGATTTTTTCTTGCAGATGCTGAAGAGGAACCCCGTGACTGCAGGATTATTACCGTTAGCCGCTGTGATTTGAGCTGCTTTGGCCCAGGACAGCTTGAGTCATGGCCCTCTGAAAGCTAAGTTGAGGGAGCAGAGGTGGGAAGCGGGAGGCGGGTTGGGGCTAGCAGGGAGGGGTTTTGAAGGTAGCCTAGGCTGTGCAGGGAGAGTCGTCTTTGGGCCGGTGAAGGCAGAGGGGCGTACTTCTGAGCCCAAACCCTGCATGGGCAGGGCAGTTCCAGCCTGTATCTGTTGGGGTCTAGTCTGTCTAGTCACCATGCCGCGTCTGAAATTTTCTGCAGGTCTTGATGTCCTCTTTTGTGGTCAAGGCACGCCGGGCTTTTGCTGCGGCCTTGCAGCCCGCCTCGCCATCCGGAAGAGGTACTCTTCCGTTTTCTTGGATCCCTGTTGTGGGACTCGTTCCGCACATCCTCTGCATCTTTAGGCCTTTAAAAGGGGCTTCTCGCCCGTCCATCTAGCCAGTTGCGGCCACATCTCTTTGGAACCCTGCACGGTTCATGGCTTTTCCAGGGCTGCCGTAGGTTCTCCCTCGGAGCCCTGTCCATTGCCTTGCCTATTGGCAGGGGTGGTCCCGGAGTCCTCTTTGTCGCTGTGAGTCTTCTTTTGTCCCGGTTCGCGACGTTGGTCTTGTGTGCTGGTGTTCTGTGTGTATTTGTGTCTGGTTGGAGCTGCTCTGCCTGGTGCGTAGAGGAATTGCTAAGAGTCAGCCGAGGTAGAGTGGCCTGATTGCGGGCTTAAGGTTTTGACGAGACTAGACGTTGCAGTCTAGGGGTGTCCATTACTATGCAGTCTTGGGGCGTCCATTACTTTGCAGAAGTAGCAGCCCTTGGTGTGGCGGCTGAGGAGGGTAGTTTCTGCTACTCTCTGGAGCCACGGAGGGGACGACCAAAACTGCGTGGGAGAAGGCAGTGGGAGCGGTGGCGAAGGGGTTTGTACGTGAAGGGAGCGGCAATTCATGTTTGGGTTTGGTTGTGGACTAGCTTAGCGTGGCTGTAAGGCCCAGTAGAGGCGGCCTCAGTAAAAGCAAGCGAGAGGCTTGGATTTCTTAGGGCGTTGCTGAGCGTCAGGGTGATGTCTTTGCTGTTGTGTTTTTCAGATGTAGAGGCCGGACCTGTGCGCCGAGAGGCACGGACGGAGATGCGTGCGGGCGAGCGCCCTAGCGAGGTGGGTCTGCTGTGGTGTCGTTGGGAAGATGTGGCCGGGGGCTGTGCGACTAGATAATGGGTTTTGGTTTTGCTTTGAAGGTACGGGGCCGTGGGCAAAGCAGTAGAGTGGCAGAGGAGCTGGCTTGGATGGAGAGAGCAACGGTGAGTTGCGTGGAGCAGCAGTTGTTGTTCATGTGTCCTCGAGTCCGTGAAGGTACAGCCGTCCTTGACTGCTTGTGGATTCCAGGTGGAGCGCGTCCTCGACGTGTCAGCCCAAGGTGATGGAGGTTCTGTGGCCGAGCGGTGAAGGTAACGTAGCGGGAGATGGGATTCGCTGGGAGCTGCCTGTCTATTTGGGTTGTGTCTAAGCAGGTGTCTTCTAGCAGGTTCAGCCTGCGGCGTCAGAGGGGCCCAGCTTGGTGTCAGCAAACGGCGTGAGAAGGTGAGGTGGTTGTCCGAGGTGGTGTCTAAGAGCCAAGTGCTATGTAGCAACTCAGCTGAGCGTTTTTGGTTTTGGCAGGTGCTGTTCGGGGAGCGTCTGGAAGAGGGTGAGCGCCTGAGGGGAGACTGGGTCGTCGTGAGGAGGAGCGTGGGAGTGTAGATTTCTCATGGTCACAAAAGGAGATTTTGGTCTTGGAACTGCAGGTGCCCCAGGCCGTGTCAGCTGCCGGTTCTGACATTTGAGCGAGCAAGGGGCAGGTGAGCAGAATGCCCGTGTGGTTTTGCGATGGGTGACGGGGCGTAGTAGAAGATGTTGGCGGTGTGGTGCCGACGGCTGGCACTGTGTTTTCCTCTTTGATTTTTTCTTGCAGATGCTGAAGAGGAACCCCGTGACTGCAGGATTATTACCGTTAGCCGCTGTGATTTGAGCTGCTTTGGCCCAGGACAGCTTGAGTCATGGCCCTCTGAAAGCTAAGTTGAGGGAGCAGAGGTGGGAAGCGGGAGGCGGGTTGGGGCTAGCAGGGAGGGGTTTTGAAGGTAGCCTAGGCTGTGCAGGGAGAGTCGTCTTTGGGCCGGTGAAGGCAGAGGGGCGTACTTCTGAGCCCAAACCCTGCATGGGCAGGGCAGTTCCAGCCTGTATCTGTTGGGGTCTAGTCTGTCTAGTCACCATGCCGCGTCTGAAATTTTCTGCAGGTCTTGATGTCCTCTTTTGTGGTCAAGGCACGCCGGGCTTTTGCTGCGGCCTTGCAGCCCGCCTCGCCATCCGGAAGAGGTACTCTTCCGTTTTCTTGGATCCCTGTTGTGGGACTCGTTCCGCACATCCTCTGCATCTTTAGGCCTTTAAAAGGGGCTTCTCGCCCGTCCATCTAGCCAGTTGCGGCCACATCTCTTTGGAACCCTGCACGGTTCATGGCTTTTCCAGGGCTGCCGTAGGTTCTCCCTCGGAGCCCTGTCCATTGCCTTGCCTATTGGCAGGGGTGGTCCCGGAGTCCTCTTTGTCGCTGTGAGTCTTCTTTTGTCCCGGTTCGCGACGTTGGTCTTGTGTGCTGGTGTTCTGTGTGTATTTGTGTCTGGTTGGAGCTGCTCTGCCTGGTGCGTAGAGGAATTGCTAAGAGTCAGCCGAGGTAGAGTGGCCTGATTGCGGGATTAAGGTTTTGACGAGACTAGACGTTGCAGTCTAGGGGCGTCCATTACTTTGCAGAAGTAGCAGCCCTTGGTGTGGCGGCTGAGGAGGGTAGTTTCTGCTACTCTCTGGAGCCACGGAGGGGACGACCAAAACTGCGTGGGAGAAGGCAGTGGGAGCGGTGGCGAAGGGGTTTGTACGTGAAGGGAGCGGCAATTCATGTTTGGGTTTGGTTGTGGACTAGCTTAGCGTGGCTGTAAGGCCCAGTAGAGGCGGCCTCAGTAAAAGCAAGCGAGAGGCTTGGATTTCTTAGGGCGTTGCTGAGCGTCAGGGTGATGTCTTTGCTGTTGTGTTTTTCAGATGTAGAGGCCGGACCTGTGCGCCGAGAGGCACGGACGGAGATGCGTGCGGGCGAGCGCCCTAGCGAGGTGGGTCTGCTGTGGTGTCGTTGGGAAGATGTGGCCGGGGGCTGTGCGACTAGATAATGGGTTTTGGTTTTGCTTTGAAGGTACGGGGCCGTGGGCAAAGCAGTAGAGTGGCAGAGGAGCTGGCTTGGATGGAGAGAGCAACGGTGAGTTGCGTGGAGCAGCAGTTGTTGTTCATGTGTCCTCGAGTCCGTGAAGGTACAGCCGTCCTTGACTGCTTGTGGATTCCAGGTGGAGCGCGTCCTCGACGTGTCAGCCCAAGGTGATGGAGGTTCTGTGGCCGAGCGGTGAAGGTAACGTAGCGGGAGATGGGATTCGCTGGGAGCTGCCTGTCTATTTGGGTTGTGTCTAAGCAGGTGTCTTCTAGCAGGTTCAGCCTGCGGCGTCAGAGGGGCCCAGCTTGGTGTCAGCAAACGGCGTGAGAAGGTGAGGTAGTTGTCCGAGGTGGTGTCTAAGAGCCAAGTGCTATGTAGCAACTCAGCTGAGCGTTTTTGGTTTTGGCAGGTGCTGTTCGGGGAGCGTCTGGAAGAGGGTGAGCGCCTGAGGGGAGACTGGGTCGTCGTGAGGAGGAGCGTGGGAGTGTAGATTTCTCATGGTCACAAAAGGAGATTTTGGTCTTGGAACTGCAGGTGCCCCAGGCCGTGTCAGCTGCCGGTTCTGACGTTTGAGCGAGCAAGGGGCAGGTGAGCAGAATGCCCGTGTGGTTTTGCGATGGGTGACGGGGCGTAGTAGAAGATGTTGGCGGTGTGGTGCCGACGGCTGGCACTGTGTTTTCCTCTTTGATTTTTTCTTGCAGATGCTGAAGAGGAACCCCGTGACTGCAGGATTATTACCGTTAGCCGCTGTGATTTGAGCTGCTTTGGCCCAGGACAGCTTGAGTCATGGCCCTCTGAAAGCTAAGTTGAGGGAGCAGAGGTGGGAAGCGGGAGGCGGGTTGGGGCTAGCAGGGAGGGGTTTTGAAGGTAGCCTAGGCTGTGCAGGGAGAGTCGTCTTTGGGCCGGTGAAGGCAGAGGGGCGTACTTCTGAGCCCAAACCCTGCATGGGCAGGGCAGTTCCAGCCTGTATCTGTTGGGGTCTAGTCTGTCTAGTCACCATGCCGCGTCTGAAATTTTCTGCAGGTCTTGATGTCCTCTTTTGTGGTCAAGGCACGCCGGGCTTTTGCTGCGGCCTTGCAGCCCGCCTCGCCATCCGGAAGAGGTACTCTTCCGTTTTCTTGGATCCCTGTTGTGGGACTCGTTCCGCACATCCTCTGCATCTTTAGGCCTTTAAAAGGGGCTTCTCGCCCGTCCATCTAGCCAGTTGCGGCCACATCTCTTTGGAACCCTGCACGGTTCATGGCTTTTCCAGGGCTGCCGTAGGTTCTCCCTCGGAGCCCTGTCCATTGCCTTGCCTATTGGCAGGGGTGGTCCCGGAGTCCTCTTTGTCGCTGTGAGTCTTCTTTTGTCCCGGTTCGCGACGTTGGTCTTGTGTGCTGGTGTTCTGTGTGTATTTGTGTCTGGTTGGAGCTGCTCTGCCTGGTGCGTAGAGGAATTGCTAAGAGTCAGCCGAGGTAGAGTGGCCTGATTGCGGGATTAAGGTTTTGACGAGACTAGACGTTGCAGTCTAGGGGCGTCCATTACTTTGCAGAAGTAGCAGCCCTTGGTGTGGCGGGTGAGGAGGGTAGTTTCTGCTACTCTCTGGAGCCACGGAGGGGACGACCAAAACTGCGTGGGAGAAGGCAGTGGGAGCGGTGGCGAAGGGGTTTGTACGTGAAGGGAGCGGCAATTCATGTTTGGGTTTGGTTGTGGACTAGCTTAGCGTGGCTGTAAGGCCCAGTAGAGGCGGCCTCAGTAAAAGCAAGCGAGAGGCTTGGATTTCTTAGGGCGTTGCTGAGCGTCAGGGTGATGTCTTTGCTGTTGTGTTTTTCAGATGTAGAGGCCGGACCTGTGCGCCGAGAGGCACGGACGGAGATGCGTGCGGGCGAGCGCCCTAGCGAGGTGGGTCTGCTGTGGTGTCGTTGGGAAGATGTGGCCGGGGGCTGTGTGACTAGATAATGGGTTTTGGTTTTGCTTTGAAGGTACGGGGCCGTGGGCAAAGCAGTAGAGTGGCAGAGGAGCTGGCTTGGATGGAGAGAGCAACGGTGAGTTGCGTGGAGCAGCAGTTGTTGTTCATGTGTCCTCGAGTCCGTGAAGGTACAGCCGTCCTTGACTGCTTGTGGATTCCAGGTGGAGCGCGTCCTCGACGTGTCAGCCCAAGGTGATGGAGGTTCGGTGGCCGAGCGGTGAAGGTAACGTAGCGGGAGATGGGATTCGCTGGGAGCTGCCTGTCTATTTGGGTTGTGTCTAAGCAGGTCTCTTCTTGCAGGTTCAGCCTGCGGCGTCAGAGGGGCCCAGCTTGGTGTCAGCAAACGGCGTGAGAAGGTGAGGTGGTTGTCCGAGGTGGTGTCTAAGAGCCAAGTGCTATGTAGCAACTCAGCTGAGCGTTTTTGGTTTTGGCAGGTGCTGTTCGGGGAGCGTCTGGAAGAGGGTGAGCGCCTGAGGGGAGACTGGGTCGTCGTGAGGAGGAGCGTGGGAGTGTAGATTTCTCATGGTCACAAAAGGAGATTTTGGTCTTGGAACTGCAGGTGCCCCAGGCCGTGTCAGCTGCCGGTTCTGACATTTGAGCGAGCAAGGGGCAGGTGAGCAGAATGCCCGTGTGGTTTTGCGATGGGTGACGGGGCGTAGTAGAAGATGTTGGCAGTGTGGTGCCGACGGCTGGCACTGTGTTTTCCTCTTTGTTTTTTTCTTGCAGATGCTGAAGAGGAACCCCGTGACTGCAGGATTATTACCGTTAGCCGTTGTGATTTGAGCTGCTTTGGCCCAGGACAGCTTGAGTCGTGGCCCTCTGAAAGCTAAGTTGAGGGAGCAGATGTGGGAAGCGGGAGGCGGGTTGGGGCTAGCAGGGAGGGGTTTTGAGGGTAGCCTAGGCTGTGCAGGGAGAGTCGTCTTTGGGCCGGTGAAGGCAGAGGGGCGTACTTCTGAGCCCAAACCCTGCATGGGCAGGGCAGTTCCAGCCTGTATCTGTTGGGGTCTAGTCTGTCTAGTCACCGTGCCGCGTCTGAAATTTTCTGCAGGTCTTGATGTCCTCTTTTGTGGTCAAGGCACGCCGGGCTTTTGCTGCGGCCTTGCAGCCCACCTCGCCATCCGGAAGAGGTACTCTTCCGTTTTCTTGGATCCCTGTTGTGGGACTCGTTCCGCACATCCTCTGCATCTTTAGGCCTTTAAAAGGGGCTTCTTGCCCGTCCATCTAGCCAGTTGCGGCCACATCTCTTTGGAACCCTGCACGGTTCATGGCTTTCCCAGGGCTGCCGTAGGTTCTCCCTCGGAGCCCTGTCCATTGCCTTGCCCATTGGCAGGGGTGGTCCCGGAGTCCTCTTTGTCGCTGTGAGTCTTCTTTTGTCCCGGTTCGCGACGTTGGTCTTGTGTGCTGGTGTTCTGTGTGTATTTGTGTCTGGTTGGAGCTGCTCTGCCTGGTGCGTAGAGGAATTGCTAAGAGTCAGCCGAGGTAGAGTGGCCTGATTGCGGGCTTAAGGTTTTGACGAGACTAGACGTTGCAGTCTAGGGGCGTCCATTACTTTGCAGTCTTGGGGCGTCCATTACTTTGCAGAAGTAGCAGCCCTTGGTGTGGCGGCTGAGGAGGGTAGTTTCTGCTACTCTCTGGAGCCACGGAGGGGACGACCAAAACTGCGTGGGAGAAGGCAGTGGGAGCGGTGGCGAAGGGGTTTGTACGTGAAGGGAGCAGCAATTCATGTTTGGGTTTGGTTGTGGACTAGCTTAGCGTGGCTGTAAGGCCCAGTAGAGGCGGCCTCAGTAAAAGCAAGCGAGAGGCTTGGATTTCTTAGGGCGTTGCTGAGCGTCAGGGTGATGTCTTTGCTGTTGTGTTTTTCAGATGTAGAGGCCGGACCTGTGCGCCGAGAGGCACGGACAGAGATGCGTGCGGGCGAGCGCCCTAGCGAGGTGGGTCTGCTGCGGTGTCGGTGGGAAGATGTGGCCGGGGGCTGTGCGACTAGATAATGGGTTTTGGTTTTGCTTTGAAGGTACGGGGCCGTGGGCAAAGCAGTAGAGTGGCAGAGGAGCTGGCTTGGATGGAGAGAGCAACGGTGAGTTGCGTGGAGCAGCAGTTGTTGTTCATGTGTCCTCGAGTCCGTGAAGGTACAGCCGTCCTTGACTGCTTGTGGATTCCAGGTGGAGCGCGTCCTCGACGTGTCAGCCCAAGGTGATGGAGGTTCGGTGGCCGAGCGGTGAAGGTAACGTAGCGGGAGATGGGATTCGCTGGGAGCTGCCTGTCTATTTGGGTTGTGTCTAAGCAGGTGTCTTCTTGCAGGTTCAGCCTGCGGCGTCAGAGGGGCCCAGCTTGGTGTCAGCAAACGGCGTGAGAAGGTGAGGTGGTTGTCTGAGGTGGTGTCTAAGAGCCAAGTGCTATGTAGCAACTCAGCTGAGCGTTTTTGGTTTTGGCAGGTGCTGTTCGGGGAGCGTCTGGAAGAGGGTGAGCGCCTGAGGGGAGACTGGGTCGTCGTGAGGAGGAGCGTGGGAGTGTAGATTTCTCATGGTCACAAAAGGAGATTTTGGTCTTGGAACTGCAGGTGTCCCAGGCCGTGTCAGCTGCCGGTTCTGATGTTTGAGCGAGCAAGGGGCAGGTGAGGAGAATGCCCGTGTGGTTTTGCGATGGGTGATGGGGCGTAGTAGAAGATGTTGGCGGTGTGGTGCCGACGGCTGGCACTGTGTTTTCCTCTTTGTTTTTTTCTTGCAGATGCTGAAGAGGAACCCCGTGACTGCAGGATTATTACCATTAGCCGCTGTGATTTGAGCTGCTTTGGCCCAGGACAGCTTGAGTCGTGGCCCTCTGAAAGCTAAGTTGAGGGAGCAGAGGTGGGAAGCGGGAGGCGGGTTGGGGCTAGCAGGGAGGGCTTTTGAGGGTAGCCTAGGCTGTGCAGGGAGAGTCGTCTTTGGGCCGGTGAAGGCAGAGGGGCGTACTTCTGAGCCCAAACCCTGCATGGGCAGGGCAGTTCCAGCCTGTATCTGTTGGGGTCTAGTCTGTCTAGTCACCGTGCCACGTCTGAAATTTTCTGCAGGTCTTGATGTCCTCTTTTGTGGTCAAGGCACGCCGGGCTTTTGCTGCGGCCTTGCAGCCCACCTCGCCATCCGGAAGATGTACTCTTCCGTTTTCTTGGATCCCTGTTGTGGGACTCGTTCCGCACATCCTCTGCATCTTTAGGCCTTTAAAAGGAGCTTCTTGCCCGTCCATCTAGCCAGTTGCGGCCACATCTCTTTGGAACCCTGCACGGTACATGGCTTTTCCAGGGCTGCTGTAGGTTCTCCCTCGGAGCCCTGTCCATTGCCTTGCCCATTGGCAGGGGTGGTCCCGGAGTCCTCTTTGTCGCTGTGAGTCTTCTTTTGTCCCGGTTCGCGACGTTGGTCTTGTGTGCTGGTGTTCTGTGTGTATTTGTGTCTGGTTGGAGCTGCTCTGCCTGGTGCGTAGAGGAATTGCTAAGAGTCAGCCGAGGTAGAGTGGCCTGATTGCGGGCTTAAGGTTTTGACGAGACTAGACGTTGCAGTCTAGGGGCGTCCATTACTTTGCACTCTAGGGGCGTCCATTACTTTGCAGTCTTGGGGCATCCATTACTTTGCAGAAGTAGCAGCCCTTGGTGTGGCGGGTGAGGAGGGTAGTTTCTGCTACTCTCTGGAGCCACGGAGGGGACGACCAAAACTGCGTGGGAGAAGGCAGTGGGAGCGGTGGCGAAGGGGTTTGTACGTGAAGGGAGCGGCAATTCATGTTTGGGTTTGGTTGTGGACTAGCTTAGCGTGGCTGTAAGGCCCAGTAGAGGCGGCCTCAGTAAAAGCAAGCGAGAGGCTTGGATTTCTTAGGGCGTTGCTGAGCGTCAGGGTGATGTCTTTGCTGTTGTGTTTTTCAGAGGAAGAGGCCGGACCTGTGCGCCGAGAGGCACGGACGGAGATGCGTGCGGGCGAGCGCCCTAGCGAGGTGGGTCTGCTGCGGTGTCGGTGGGAAGATGTGGCCGGGGGCTGTGCGACTAGATAATGGGTTTTGGTTTTGCTTTGAAGGTACGGGGCCGTGGGCAAAGCAGTAGAGTGGCAGAGGAGCTGGCTTGGATGGAGAGAGCAACGGTGAGTTGCGTGGAGCAGCAGTTGTTGTTCATGTGTCCTCGAGTCCGTGAAGGTACAGCCGTCCTTGACTGCTTATGGATTCCAGGTGGAGCGCGTCCTCGACGTGTCAGCCCAAGGTGATGGAGGTTTGGTGGCCGAGCGGTGAAGGTAACGTAGCGGGAGATGGGATTCGCTGGGAGCTGCCTGTCTATTTGGGTTGTGTCTAAGCAGGTGTCTTCTTGCAGGTTCAGCCTGCGGCGTCAGAGGGGCCCAGCTTGGTGTCAGCAAACGGCGTGAGAAGGTGAGGTGGTTGTCCGAGGTGGTGTCGAAGAGCCAAGTGCTATGTAGCAACTCAGCTGAGCGTTTTTGGTTTTGGCAGGTGCTGTTCGGGGAGCGTCTGGAAGAGGGTGAGCGCCTGAGGGGAGACTGGGTCGTCGTGAGGAGGAGCGTGGGAGTGTAGATTTCTCATGGTCACAAAAGGAGATTTTGGTCTTGGAACTGCAGGTGCCCCAGGCCGTGTCAGCTGCCGGTTCTGACGTTTGAGCGAGCAAGGGGCAGGTGAGCAGAATGCCCGTGTGGTTTTGCGATGGGTGATGGGGCGTAGTAGAAGATGTTGGCGGTGTGGTGCCGACGGCTGGCACTGTGTTTTCCTCTTTGTTTTTTTCTTGCAGATGCTGAAGAGGAACCCCGTGACTGCAGGATTATTACCGTTAGCCGCTGTGATTTGAGCTGCTTTGGCCCAGGACAGCTTGAGTCGTGGCCCTCTGAAAGCTAAGTTGAGGGAGCAGAGGTGGGAAGCGGGAGGCGGGTTGGGGCTAGCAGGGAGGGGTTTTGAGGGTAGCCTAGGCTGTGCAGGGAGAGTCGTCTTTGGGCCGGTGAAGGCAGAGGGGCGTACTTCTGAGCCCAAACCCTGCATGGGCAGGGCAGTTCCAGCCTGTATCTGTTGGGGTCTAGTCTGTCTAGTCACCGTGCCGCGTCTGAAATTTTCTGCAGGTCTTGATGTCCTCTTTTGTGGTCAAGGCACACCGGGCTTTTGCTGCGGCCTTGCAGCCCACCTCGCCATCCGGAAGAGGTACTCTTCCGTTTTCTTGGATCCCTGTTGTGGGACTCGTTCCGCACATCCTCTGCATCTTTAGGCCTTTAAAAGGGGCTTCTTGCCCGTCCATCTAGCCAGTTGTGGCCACATCTCTTTGGAACCCTGCACGGTTCATGGCTTTTCCAGGGCTGCCGTAGGTTCTCCCTCGGAGCCCTGTCCATTGCCTTGCCCATTGGCAGGGGTGGTCCCGGAGTCCTCTTTGTCGCTGTGAGTCTTCTTTTGTCCCGGTTCCCGACGTTGGTCTTGTGTGCTGGTGTTCTGTGTGTATTTGTGTCTGGTTGGAGCTGCTCTGCCTGGTGCGTAGAGGAATTGCTAAGAGTCAGCCGAGGTAGAGTGGCCTGATTGCGGGCTTAAGGTTTTGACGAGACTAGACGTTGCAGTCTAGGGGTGTCCATTACTTTGCAGTCTTGGGGCATCCATTACTTTGCAGAAGTAGCAGTCCTTGGTGTGGCGGGTGAGGAGGGTAGTTTCTGCTACTCTCTGGAGCCACGGAGGGGACGACCAAAACTGCGTGGGAGAAGGCAGTGGGAGCGGTGACGAAGGGGTTTGTACGTGAAGGGAGCGGCAATTCATGTTTGGGTTTGGTTGTGGACTAGCTTAGCGTGGCTGTAAGGCCCAGTAGAGGCGGCCTCAGTAAAAGCAAGCGAGAGGCTTGGATTTCTTAGGGCGTTGCTGAGCGTCAGGGTGATGTCTTTGCTGTTGTGTTTTTCAGATGTAGAGGCCGGACCTGTGCGCCGAGAGGCACGGACGGAGATGCGTGCGGGCGAGCGCCCTAGCGAGGTGGGTCTGCTGCGGTGTCGGTGGGAAGATGTGGCCGGGGGCTGTGCGACTAGATAATGGGTTTTGGTTTTGCTTTGAAGGTACGGGGCCGTGGGCAAAGCAGTAGAGTGGCAGAGGAGCTGGCTTGGATGGAGAGAGCAACGGTGAGTTGCGTGGAGCAGCAGTTGTTGTTCATGTGTCCTCGAGTCCGTGAAGGTACAGCGGTCCTTGACTGCTTGTGGATTCCAGGTGGAGCGCGTCCTCGACGTGTCAGCCCAAGATGATGGAGGTTCGGTGGCCGAGCGGTGAAGGTAACGTAGCGGGAGATGGGATTCGCTGGGAGCTGCCTGTCTATTTGGGTTGTGTCTAAGCAGGACTCTTCTTGCAGGTTCAGCCTGCGGCGTCAGAGGGGCCCAGCTTGGTGTCAGCAAACGGCGTGAGAAGGTGAGGTGGTTGTCCGAGGTGGTGTCTAAGAGCCAAGTGCTATGTAGCAACTCAGCTGAGCGTTTTTGGTTTTGGCAGGTGCTGTTCGGGGAGCGTCTGGAAGAGGGTGAGCGCCTGAGGGGAGACTGGGTCGTCGTGAGGAGGAGCGTGGGAGTGTAGATTTCTCATGGTCACAAAAGGAGATTTTGGTCTTGGAACTGCAGGTGCCCCAGGCCGTGTCAGCTGCCGGTTCTGACGTTTGAGCGAGCAAGGGGCAGGTGAGCAGAATGCCCGTGTGGTTTTGCGATGGGTGACGGGGCGTAGTAGAAGATGTTGGCGGTGTGGTGCCGACGGCTGGCACTGTGTTTTCCTCTTTGTTTTTTTCTTGCAGATGCTGAAGAGGAACCCCGTGACTGCAGGATTATTACCGTTAGCCGCTGTGATTTGAGCTGCTTTGGCCCAGGACAGCTTGAGTCGTGGCCCTCTGAAAGCTAAGTTGAGGGAGCAGATGTGGGAAGCGGGAGGCGGGTTGGGGCTAGCAGGGAGGGGTTTTGAGGGTAGCCTAGGCTGTGCAGGGAGAGTCGTCTTTGGGCCGGTGAAGGCAGAGGGGCGTACTTCTGAGCCCAAACCCTGCATGGGCAGGGCAGTTCCAGCCTGTATCTGTTGGGGTCTAGTCTGTCTAGTCACCGTGCCGCGTCTGAAATTTTCTGCAGGTCTTGATGTCCTTTTTTGTTGTCAAGGCACGCCGGGCTTTTGCTGCGGCCTTGCAGCCCACCTCGCCATCCGGAAGAGGTACTCTTCCGTTTTCTTGGATCCCTGTTGTGGGACTCGTTCCGCACATCCTCTGCATCTTTAGGCCTTTAAAAGGGGCTTCTTGCCCGTCCATCTAGCCAGTTGCGGCCACATCTCTTTGGAACCCTGCACGGTTCATGGCTTTTCCAGGGCTGCCGTAGGTTCTCCCTCGGAGCCCTGTCCATTGCCTTGCCCATTGGCAGGGGTGGTCCCGGAGTCCTCTTTGTCGCTGTGAGTCTTCTTTTGTCCCGGTTCGCGACGTTGGTCTTGTGTGCTGGTGTTCTGTGTGTATTTGTGTCTGGTTGGAGCTGCTCTGCCTGGTGCGTAGAGGAATTGCTAAGAGTCAGCCGAGGTAGAGTGGCCTGATTGCGGGCTTAAGGTTTTGACGAGACTAGACGTTGCAGTCTAGGGGCGTCCATTACTTTGCAGTCTTGGGGCGTCCATTACTTTGCAGAAGTAGCAGCCCTTGGTGTGGCGGCTGAGGAGGGTAGTTTCTGCTACTCTCTGGAGCCACGGAGGGGACAACCAAAACTGCGTGGGAGAAGGCAGTGGGAGCGGTGGCGAAGGGGTTTGTACGTGAAGGGAGCGGCAATTCATGTTTGGGTTTGGTTGTGGACTAGCTTAGCGTGGCTGTAAGGCCCAGTAGAGGCGGCCTCAGTAAAAGCAAGTGAGAGGCTTGGATTTCTTAGGGCGTTGCTGAGCGTCAGGGTGATGTCTTTGCTGTTGTGTTTTTCAGATGTAGAGGCTGGACCTGTGCGCCGAGAGGCACGGACGGAGATGCGTGCGGGCGAGCGCCCTAGCGAGGTGGGTCTGCTGCGGTGTCGGTGGGAAGATGTGGCCGGGGGCTGTGCGACTAGATAATGGGTTTTGGTTTTGCTTTGAAGGTACGGGGCCGTGGGCAAAGCAGTAGAGTGGCAGAGGAGCTGGCTTGGATGGAGAGAGCAACGGTGAGTTGCGTGGAGCAGCAGTTGTTGTTCATGTGTCCTCGAGTCCGTGAAGGTACAGCCGTCCTTGACTGCTTGTGGATTCCAGATGGAGCGCGTCCTCGACGTGTCAGCCCAAGGTGATGGAGGTTCGGTGGCCGAGCGGTGAAGGTAACGTAGCGGGAGATGGGATTCGCTGGGAGCTGCCTGTCTATTTGGGTTGTGTCTAAGCAGGTCTCTTCTTGCAGGTTCAGCCTGCGGCGTCAGAGGGGCCCAGCTTGGTGTCAGCAAACGGCGTGAGAAGGTGAGGTGGTTGTCCGAGGTGGTGTCTAAGAGCCAAGTGCTATGTAGCAACTCAGCTGAGCGTTTTTGGTTTTGGCAGGTGCTGTTCGGGGAGCGTCTGGAAGAGGGTGAGCGCCTGAGGGGAGACTGGGTCGTCGTGAGGAGGAGCGTGGGAGTGTAGATTTCTCATGGTCACAAAAGGAGATTTTGGTCTTGGAACTGCAGGTGCCCCAGGCCGTGTCAGCTGCCGGTTCTGACGTTTGAGCGAGCAAGGGGCAGGTGAGCATAATGCCCGTGTGGTTTTGCGATGGGTGACGGGGCGTAGTAGAAGATGTTGGCGGTGTGGTGCCGACGGCTGGCACTGTGTTTTCCTCTTTGATTTTTTCTTGCAGATGCTGAAGAGGAACCCCGTGACTGCAGGATTATTACCGTTAGCCGCTGTGATTTGAGCTGCTTTGGCCCAGGACAGCTTGAGTCATGGCCCTCTGAAAGCTAAGTTGAGGGAGCAGAGGTGGGAAGCGGGAGGCGGGTTGGGGCTAGCAGGGAGGGGTTTTGAAGGTAGCCTAGGCTGTGCAGGGAGAGTCGTCTTTGGGCCGGTGAAGGCAGAGGGGCGTACTTCTGAGCCCAAACCCTGCATGGGCAGGGCAGTTCCAGCCTGTATCTGTTGGGGTCTAGTCTGTCTAGTCACCGTGCCGCGTCTGAAATTTTCTGCAGGTCTTGATGTCCTCTTTTGTGGTCAAGGCACGCCGGGCTTTTGCTGCGGCCTTGCAGCCCACCTCGCCATCCGGAAGAGGTACTCTTCCGTTTTCTTGGATCCCTGTTGTGGGACTCGTTCCGCACATCCTCTGCATCTTTAGGCCTTTAAAAGGGGCTTCTTGCCCGTCCATCTAGCCAGTTGCGGCCACATCTCTTTGGAACCCTGCACGGTTCATGGCTTTTCCAGGGCTGCCGTAGGTTCTCCCTCGGAGCCCTGTCCATTGCCTTGCCCATTGGCAGGGGTGGTCCCGGAGTCCTCTTTGTCGCTGTGAGTCTTCTTTTGTCCCGGTTCGCGACGTTGGTCTTGTGTGCTGGTGTTCTGTGTGTATTTGTGTCTGGTTGGAGCTGCTCTGCCTGGTGCGTAGAGGAATTGCTAAGAGTCAGCCGAGGTAGAGTGGCCTGATTGCGGGCTTAAGGTTTTGACGAGACTAGACGTTGCAGTCTAGGGGCGTCCATTACTTTGCAGTCTTGGGGCGTCCATTACTTTGCAGAAGTAGCAGCCCTTGGTGTGGCGGCTGAGGAGGGTAGTTTCTGCTACTCTCTGGAGCCACGGAGGGGATGACAAAAACTGCGTGGGAGAAGGCAGTGGGAGCGGTGGCGAAGGGGTTTGTACGTGAAGGGAGCGGCAATTCATGTTTGGGTTTGGTTGTGGACTAGCTTAGCGTGGCTGTAAGGCCCAGTAGAGGCGGCCTCAGTAAAAGCAAGCGAGAGGCTTGGATTTCTTAGGGCGTTGCTGAGCGTCAGGGTGATGTCTTTGCTGTTGTGTTTTTCAGATGTAGAGGCGGGACCTGTGCGCCGAGAGGCACGGACGGAGATGCGTGCGGGCGAGCACCCTAGTGAGGTGGGTCTGCTGCGGTGTCGGTGGGAAGATGTGGCCGGGGGCTGTGCGACTAGATAATGGGTTTTGGTTTTGCTTTGAAGGTACGGGGCCGTGGGCAAAGCAGTAGAGTGGCAGAGGAGCTGGCTTGGATGGAGAGAGCAACGGTGAGTTGCGTGGAGCAGCAGTTGTTGTTCATGTGTCCTCGAGTCCGTGAAGGTACAGCCGTCCTCGACTGCTTATGGATTCCAGGTGGAGCGCGTCCTCGACGTGTCAGCCCAAGGTGATGGAGGTTCGGTGGCCGAGCGGTGAAGGTAACGTAGCGGGAGATGGGATTCGCTGGGAGCTGCCTGTCTATTTGGGTTGTGTCTAAGCAGGTCTCTTCTTGCAGGTTCAGCCTGCGGCGTCAGAGGGGCCCAGCTTGGTGTCAGCAAACGGCGTGAGAAGGTGAGGTGGTTGTCCGAGGTGGTGTCTAAGAGCCAAGTGCTATGTAGCAACTCAGCTGAGCGTTTTTGGTTTTGGCAGGTGCTGTTCGGGGAGCGTCTGGAAGAGGGTGAGCGCCTGAGGGGAGACTGGGTCGTCGTGAGGAGGAGCGTGGGAGTGTAGATTTCTCATGGTCACAAAAGGAGATTTTGGTCTTGGAACTGCAGGTGCCCCAGGCCGTGTCAGCTGCCGGTTCTGACGTTTGAGCGAGCAAGGGGCAGGTGAGCAGAATGCCCGTGTGGTTTTGCGATGGGTGATGGGGCGTAGTAGAAGATGTTGGCGGTGTGGTGCCGACGGCTGGCACTGTGTTTTCCTCTTTGTTTTTTTCTTGCAGATGCTGAAGAGGAACCCCGTGACTGCAGGATTATTACTGTTAGCCGTTGTGATTTGAGCTGCTTTGGCCCAGGACAGCTTGAGTCGTGGCCCTCTGAAAGCTAAGTTGAGGGAGCAGAGGTGGGAAGCGGGAGGCGGGTTGGGGCTAGCAGGGAGGGGTTTTGAGGGTAGCCTAGGCTGTGCAGGGAGAGTCGTCTTTGGGCCGGTGAAGGCAGAGGGGCGTACTTCTGAGCCCAAACCCTGCATGGGCAGGGCAGTTCCAGCCTGTATCTGTTGGGGTCTAGTCTGTCTAGTCACCGTGCCGCGTCTGAAATTTTCTGCAGGTCTTGATGTCCTCTTTTGTGGTCAAGGCACGCCGGGCTTTTGCTGCGGCCTTGCAGCCCACCTCGCCATCCGGAAGAGGTACTCTTCCGTTTTCTTGGATCCCTGTTGTGGGACTCGTTCCGCACATCCTCTGCATCTTTAGGCCTTTAAAAGGGGCTTCTTGCCCGTCCATCTAGCCAGTTGCGGCCACATCTCTTTGGAACCCTGCACGGTTCATGGCTTTTCCAGGGCTGCCGTAGGTTCTCCCTCGGAGCCCTGTCCATTGCCTTGCCCATTGGCAGGGGTGGTCCCGGAGTCCTCTTTGTCGCTGTGAGTCTTCTTTTGTCCCGGTTCGCGACGTTGGTCTTGTGTGCTGGTGTTCTGTGTGTATTTGTGTCTGGTTGGAGCTGCTCTGCCTGGTGCGTAGAGGAATTGCTAAGAGTCAGCCGAGGTAGAGTGGCCTGATTGCGGGCTTAAGGTTTTGACGAGACTAGACGTTGCAGTCTAGGGGCGTCCATTACTTTGCAGTCTTGGGGCGTCCATTACTTTGCAGAAGTAGCAGCCCTTGGTGTGGCGGCTGAGGAGGGTAGTTTCTGCTACTCTCTGGAGCCACGGAGGGGATGACAAAAACTGCGTGGGAGAAGGCAGTGGGAGCGGTGGCGAAGGGGTTTGTACGTGAAGGGAGCGGCAATTCATGTTTGGGTTTGGTTGTGGACTAGCTTAGCGTGGCTGTAAGGCCCAGTAGAGGCGGCCTCAGTAAAAGCAAGCGAGAGGCTTGGATTTCTTAGGGCGTTGCTGAGCGTCAGGGTGATGTCTTTGCTGTTGTGTTTTTCAGATGTAGAGGCGGGACCTGTGCGCCGAGAGGCACGGACGGAGATGCGTGCGGGCGAGCACCCTAGTGAGGTGGGTCTGCTGCGGTGTCGGTGGAAGATGTGGCCGGGGGCTGTGCGACTAGATAATGGGTTTTGGTTTTGCTTTGAAGGTACGGGGCCGTGGGCAAAGCAGTAGAGTGGCAGAGGAGCTGGCTTGGATGGAGAGAGCAACGGTGAGTTGCGTGGAGCAGCAGTTGTTGTTCATGTGTCCTCGAGTCCGTGAAGGTACAGCCGTCCTCGACTGCTTGTGGATTCCAGGTGGAGCGCGTCCTCGACGTGTCAGCCCAAGGTGATGGAGGTTCGGTGGCCGAGCGGTGAAGGTAACGTAGCGGGAGATGGGATTCGCTGGGAGCTGCCTGTCTATTTGGGTTGTGTCTAAGCAGGTCTCTTCTTGCAGGTTCAGCCTGCGGCGTCAGAGGGGCCCAGCTTGGTGTCAGCAAACGGCGTGAGAAGGTGAGGTGGTTGTCCGAGGTGGTGTCTAAGAGCCAAGTGCTATGTAGCAACTCAGCTGAGCGTTTTTGGTTTTGGCAGGTGCTGTTCGGGGAGCGTCTGGAAGAGGGTGAGCGCCTGAGGGGAGACTGGGTCGTCGTGAGGAGGAGCGTGGGAGTGTAGATTTCTCATGGTCACAAAAGGAGATTTTGGTCTTGGAACTGCAGGTGCCCCAGGCCGTGTCAGCTGCCGGTTCTGACGTTTGAGCGAGCAAGGGGCAGGTGAGCAGAATGCCCGTGTGGTTTTGCGATGGGTGATGGGGCGTAGTAGAAGATGTTGGCGGTGTGGTGCCGACGGCTGGCACTGTGTTTTCCTCTTTGTTTTTTTCTTGCAGATGCTGAAGAGGAACCCCGTGACTGCAGGATTATTACTGTTAGCCGTTGTGATTTGAGCTGCTTTGGCCCAGGACAGCTTGAGTCGTGGCCCTCTGAAAGCTAAGTTGAGGGAGCAGAGGTGGGAAGCGGGAGGCGGGTTGGGGCTAGCAGGGAGGGGTTTTGAGGGTAGCCTAGGCTGTGCAGGGAGAGTCGTCTTTGGGCCGGTGAAGGCAGAGGGGCGTACTTCTGAGCCCAAACCCTGCATGGGCAGGGCAGTTCCAGCCTGTATCTTTTGGGGTCTAGTCTGTCTAGTCACCGTGCCGCGTCTGAAATTTTCTGCAGGTCTTGATGTCCTCTTTTGTGGTCAAGGCACGCCGGGCTTTTGCTGCGGCCTTGCAGCCCACCTCGCCATCCGGAAGAGGTACTCTTCCGTTTTCTTGGATCCCTGTTGTGGGACTCGTTCCGCACATCCTCTGCATCTTTAGGCCTTTAAAAGGGGCTTCTTGCCCGTCCATCTAGCCAGTTGCGGCCACATCTCTTTGGAACCCTGCACGGTTCATGGCTTTTCCAGGGCTGCCGTAGGTTCTCCCTCGGAGCCCTGTCCATTGCCTTGCCTATTGGCAGGGGTGGTCCCGGAGTCCTCTTTGTCGCTGTGAGTCTTCTTTTGTCCCGGTTCACGACGTTGGTCTTGTGTGCTGGTGTTCTGTGTGTATTTGTGTCTGGTTGGAGCTGCTCTGCCTGGTGCGTAGAGGAATTGCTAAGAGTCAGCCGAGGTAGAGTGGCCTGATTGCGGGATTAAGGTTTTGACGAGACTAGACGTTGCAGTCTAGGGGCGTCCATTACTTTGCAGAAGTAGCAGCCCTTGGTGTGGCGGCTGAGGAGGGTAGTTTCTGCTACTCTCTGGAGCCACGGAGGGGACGACCAAAACTGCGTGGGAGAAGGCAGTGGGAGCGGTGACGAAGGGGTTTGTACGTGAAGGGAGCGGCAATTCATGTTTGGGTTTGGTTGTGGACTAGCTTAGCGTGGCTGTAAGGCCCAGTAGAGGCGGCCTCAGTAAAAGCAAGCGAGAGGCTTGGATTTCTTAGGGCGTTGCTGAGCGTCAGGGTGATGTCTTTGCTGTTGTGTTTTTCAGATGTAGAGGCGGGACCTGTGCGCCGAGAGGCACGGACGGAGATGCGTGCGGGCGAGCGCCCTAGCGAGGTGGGTCTGCTGTGGTGTCGTTGGGAAGATGTGGCCGGGGGCTGTGCGACTAGATAATGGGTTTTGGTTTTGCTTTGAAGGTACGGGGCCGTGGGCAAAGCAGTAGAGTGGCAGAGGAGCTGGCTTGGATGGAGAGAGCAACGGTGAGTTGCGTGGAGCAGCAGTTGTTGTTCATGTGTCCTCGAGTCCGTGAAGGTACAGCCGTCCTTGACTGCTTGTGGATTCCAGGTGGAGCGCGTCCTCGACGTGTCAGCCCAAGGTGATGGAGGTTCTGTGGCCGAGCGGTGAAGGTAACGTAGCGGGAGATGGGATTCGCTGGGAGCTGCCTGTCTATTTGGGTTGTGTCTAAGCAGGTGTCTTCTTGCAGGTTCAGCCTGCGGCGTCAGAGGGGCCCAGCTTGGTGTCAGCAAACGGCGTGAGAAGGTGAGGTGGTTGTCCGAGGTGGTGTCTAAGAGCCAAGTGCTATGTAGCAACTCAGCTGAGCGTTTTTGGTTTTGGCAGGTGCTGTTCGGGGAGCGTCTGGAAGAGGGTGAGCGCCTGAGGGGAGACTGGGTCGTCGTGAGGAGGAGCGTGGGAGTGTAGATTTCTCATGGTCACAAAAGGAGATTTTGGTCTTGGAACTGCAGGTGCCCCAGGCCGTGTCAGCTGCCGGTTCTGACGTTTGAGCGAGCAAGGGGCAGGTGAGCAGAATGCCCGTGTGGTTTTGCGATGGGTGACGGGGCGTAGTAGAAGATGTTGGCAGTGTGGTGCCGACGGCTGGCACTGTGTTTTCCTCTTTGATTTTTTCTTGCAGATGCTGAAGAGGAACCCCGTGACTGCAGGATTATTACCGTTAGCCGTTGTGATTTGAGCTGCTTTGGCCCAGGACAGCTTGAGTCGTGGCCCTCTGAAAGCTAAGTTGAGGGAGCAGATGTGGGAAGCGGGAGGCGGGTTGGGGCTAGCAGGGAGGGGTTTTGAGGGTAGCCTAGGCTGTGCAGGGAGAGTCGTCTTTGGGCCGGTGAAGGCAGAGGGGCGTACTTCTGAGCCCAAACCCTGCATGGGCAGGGCAGTTCCAGCCTGTATCTGTTGGGGTCTAGTCTGTCTAGTCACCGTGCCGCGTCTGAAATTTTCTGCAGGTCTTGATGTCCTCTTTTGTGGTCAAGGCACGCCGGGCTTTTGCTGCGGCCTTGCAGCCCACCTCGCCATTCGGAAGAGGTACTCTTCCGTTTTCTTGGATCCCTGTTGTGGGACTCGTTCCGCACATCCTCTGCATCTTTAGGCCTTTAAATTGGGCTTCTTGCCCGTCCATCTAGCCAGTTGCGGCCACATCTCTTTGGAACCCTGCACGGTTCATGGCTTTTCCAGGGCTGCCGTAGGTTCTCCCTCGGAGCCCTGTCCATTGCCTTGCCCATTGGCAGGGGTGGTCCCGGAGTCCTCTTTGTCGCTGTGAGTCTTCTTTTGTCCCGGTTCGCGACGTTGGTCTTGTGTGCTGGTGTTCTGTGTGTATTTGTGTCTGGTTGGAGCTGCTCTGCCTGGTGCGTAGAGGAATTGCTAAGAGTCAGCCGAGGTAGAGTGGCCTGATTGCGGGCTTAAGGTTTTGACGAGACTAGACGTTGCAGTCTAGGGGCGTCCATTACTTTGCAGTCTTGGGGCGTCCATTACTTTGCAGAAGTAGCAGCCCTTGGTGTGGCGGCTGAGGAGAGTAGTTTCTGCTACTCTCTGGAGCCACGGAGGGGACGACCAAAACTGCGTGGGAGAAGGCAGTGGGAGCGGTGGCGAAGGGGTTTGTACGTGAAGGGAGCGGCAATTCATGTTTGGGTTTGGTTGTGGACTAGCTTAGCGTGGCTGTAAGGCCCAGTAGAGGCGGCCTCAGTAAAAGCAAGCGAGAGGCTTGGATTTCTTAGGGCGTTGCTGAGCGTCAGGGTGATGTCTTTGCTGTTGTGTTTTTCAGATGTAGAGGCCGGACCTGTGCGCCGAGAGGCACGGACAGAGATGCGTGCGGGCGAGCGCCCTAGCGAGGTGGGTCTGCTGCGGTGTCGGTGGGAAGATGTGGCCGGGGGCTGTGCGACTAGATAATGGGTTTTGGTTTTGCTTTGAAGGTACGGGGCCGTGGGCAAAGCAGTAGAGTGGCAGAGGAGCTGGCTTGGATGGAGAGAGCAACGGTGAGTTGCGTGGAGCAGCAGTTGTTGTTCATGTGTCCTCGAGTCCGTGAAGGTACAGCCGTCCTTGACTGCTTGTGGATTCCAGGTGGAGCGCGTCCTCGACGTGTCAGCCCAAGGTGATGGAGGTTCTGTGGCCGAGCGGTGAAGGTAACGTAGCGGGAGATGGGATTCGCTGGGAGCTGCCTGTCTATTTGGGTTGTGTCTAAGCAGGTGTCTTCTAGCAGGTTCAGCCTGCGGCGTCAGAGGGGCCCAGCTTGGTGTCAGCAAACGGCGTGAGAAGGTGAGGTGGTTGTCCGAGGTGGTGTCTAAGAGCCAAGTGCTATGTAGCAACTCAGCTGAGCGTTTTTGGTTTTGGCAGGTGCTGTTCGGGGAGCGTCTGGAAGAGGGTGAGCGCCTGAGGGGAGACTGGGTCGTCGTGAGGAGGAGCGTGGGAGTGTAGATTTCTCATGGTCACAAAAGGAGATTTTGGTCTTGGAACTGCAGGTGCCCCAGGCCGTGTCAGCTGCCGGTTCTGACGTTTGAGCGAGCAAGGGGCAGGTGAGCAGAATGCCCGTGTGGTTTTGCGATGGGTGACGGGGCGTAGTAGAAGATGTTGGCAGTGTGGTGCCGACGGCTGGCACTGTGTTTTCCTCTTTGATTTTTTCTTGCAGATGCTGAAGAGGAACCCCGTGACTGCAGGATTATTACCGTTAGCCGTTGTGATTTGAGCTGCTTTGGCCCAGGACAGCTTGAGTCGTGGCCCTCTGAAAGCTAAGTTGAGGGAGCAGATGTGGGAAGCGGGAGGCGGGTTGGGGCTAGCAGGGAGGGGTTTTGAGGGTAGCCTAGGCTGTGCAGGGAGAGTCGTCTTTGGGCCGGTGAAGGCAGAGGGGCGTACTTCTGAGCCCAAACCCTGCATGGGCAGGGCAGTTCCAGCCTGTATCTGTTGGGGTCTAGTCTGTCTAGTCACCGTGCCGCGTCTGAAATTTTCTGCAGGTCTTGATGTCCTCTTTTGTGGTCAAGGCACGCCGGGCTTTTGCTGCGGCCTTGCAGCCCACCTCGCCATTCGGAAGAGGTACTCTTCCGTTTTCTTGGATCCCTGTTGTGGGACTCGTTCCGCACATCCTCTGCATCTTTAGGCCTTTAAATTGGGCTTCTTGCCCGTCCATCTAGCCAGTTGCGGCCACATCTCTTTGGAACCCTGCACGGTTCATGGCTTTTCCAGGGCTGCCGTAGGTTCTCCCTCGGAGCCCTGTCCATTGCCTTGCCCATTGGCAGGGGTGGTCCCGGAGTCCTCTTTGTCGCTGTGAGTCTTCTTTTGTCCCGGTTCGCGACGTTGGTCTTGTGTGCTGGTGTTCTGTGTGTATTTGTGTCTGGTTGGAGCTGCTCTGCCTGGTGCGTAGAGGAATTGCTAAGAGTCAGCCGAGGTAGAGTGGCCTGATTGCGGGCTTAAGGTTTTGACGAGACTAGACGTTGCAGTCTAGGGGCGTCCATTACTTTGCAGTCTTGGGGCGTCCATTACTTTGCAGAAGTAGCAGCCCTTGGTGTGGCGGCTGAGGAGGGTAGTTTCTGCTACTCTCTGGAGCCACGGAGGGGACGACCAAAACTGCGTGGGAGAAGGCAGTGGGAGCGGTGGCGAAGGGGTTTGTACGTGAAGGGAGCGGCAATTCATGTTTGGGTTTGGTTGTGGACTAGCTTAGCGTGGCTGTAAGGCCCAGTAGAGGCGGCCTCAGTAAAAGCAAGCGAGAGGCTTGGATTTCTTAGGGCGTTGCTGAGCGTCAGGGTGATGTCTTTGCTGTTGTGTTTTTCAGATGTAGAGGCCGGACCTGTGCGCCGAGAGGCACGGACAGAGATGCGTGCGGGCGAGCGCCCTAGTGAGGTGGGTCTGCTGCGGTGTCGGTGGGAAGATGTGGCCGGGGGCTGTGCGACTAGATAATGGGTTTTGGTTTTGCTTTGAAGGTACGGGGCCGTGGGCAAAGCAGTAGAGTGGCAGAGGAGCTGGCTTGGATGGAGAGAGCAACGGTGAGTTGCGTGGAGCAGCAGTTGTTGTTCATGTGTCCTCGAGTCCGTGAAGGTACAGCCGTCCTTGACTGCTTGTGGATTCCAGGTGGAGCGCGTCCTCGACGTGTCAGCCCAAGGTGATGGAGGTTCGGTGGCCGAGCGGTGAAGGTAACGTAGCGGGAGATGGGATTCGCTGGGAGCTGCCTGTCTATTTGGGTTGTGTCTAAGCAGGTGTCTTCTTGCAGGTTCAGCCTGCGGCGTCAGAGGGGCCCAGCTTGGTGTCAGCAAACGGCGTGAGAAGGTGAGGTGGTTGTCTGAGGTGGTGTCTAAGAGCCAAGTGCTATGTAGCAACTCAGCTGAGCGTTTTTGGTTTTGGCAGGTGCTGTTCGGGGAGCGTCTGGAAGAGGGTGAGCGCCTGAGGGGAGACTGGGTCGTCGTGAGGAGGAGCGTGGGAGTGTAGATTTCTCATGGTCACAAAAGGAGATTTTGGTCTTGGAACTGCAGGTGCCCCAGGCCCTGTCAGCTGCCGGTTCTGACGTTTGAGCGAGCAAGGGGCAGGTGAGCAGAATGCCCGTGTGGTTTTGCGATGGGTGATGGGGCGTAGTAGAAGATGTTGGCGGTGTGGTGCCGACGGCTGGCACTGTGTTTTCCTCTTTGATTTTTTCTTGCAGATGCTGAAGAGGAACCCCGTGACTGCAGGATTATTACCGTTAGCCGCTGTGATTTGAGCTGCTTTGGCCCAGGACAGCTTGAGTCGTGGCCCTCTGAAAGCTAAGTTGAGGGAGCAGAGGTGGGAAGCGGGAGGCGGGTTGGGGCTAGCAGGGAGGGGTTTTGAAGGTAGCCTAGGCTGTGCAGGGAGAGTCGTCTTTGGGCCGGTGAAGGCAGAGGGGCGTACTTCTGAGCCCAAACCCTGCATGGGCAGGGCAGTTCCAGCCTGTATCTGTTGGGGTCTAGTCTGTCTAGTCACCGTGCCGCGTCTGAAATTTTCTGCAGGTCTTGATGTCCTCTTTTGTGGTCAAGGCACGCCGGGCTTTTGCTGCGGCCTTGCAGCCCGCCTCGCCATCCGGAAGAGGTACTCTTCCGTTTTCTTGGATCCCTGTTGAGGGACTCGTTCCGCACATCCTCTGCATCTTTAGGCCTTTAAAAGGGGCTTCTTGCCCGTCCATCTAGCCAGTTGCGGCCACATCTCTTTGGAACCCTGCACGGTTCATGGCTTTCCCAGGGCTGCCGTAGGTTCTCCCTCGGAGCCCTGTCCATTGCCTTGCCCATTGGCAGGGGTGGTCCCGGAGTCCTCTTTGTCGCTGTGAGTCTTCTTTTGTCCCGGTTCGCGACGTTGGTCTTGTGTGCTGGTGTTCTGTGTGTATTTGTGTCTGGTTGGAGCTGCTCTGCCTGGTGCGTAGAGGAATTGCTAAGAGTCAGCCGAGGTAGAGTGGCCTGATTGCGGGCTTAAGGTTTTGACGAGACTAGACGTTGCAGTCTAGGGGTGTCCATTACTTTGCAGTCTAGGGGCGTCCATTACTTTGTAGTCTTGGGGCGTCCATTACTTTGCAGAAGTAGCAGCCCTTGGTGTGGCGGGTGAGGAGGGTAGTTTCTGCTACTCTCTGGAGCCACGGAGGGGACGACCAAAACTGCGTGGGAGAAGGCAGTGGGAGCGGTGGCGAAGGGGTTTGTACGTGAAGGGAGCGGCAATTCATGTTTGGGTTTGGTTGTGGACTAGCTTAGCGTGGCTGTAAGGCCCAGTAGAGGCGGCCTCAGTAAAAGCAAGCGAGAGGCTTGGATTTCTTAGGGCGTTGCTGAGCGTCAGGGTGATGTCTTTGCTGTTGTGTTTTTCAGAGGAAGAGGCCGGACCTGTGCGCCGAGAGGCACGGACGGAGATGCGTGCGGGCGAGCGCCCTAGCGAGGTGGGTCTGCTGCGGTGTCGGTGGGAAGATGTGGCCGGGGGCTGTGCGACTAGATAATGGGTTTTGGTTTTGCTTTGAAGGTACGGGGCCGTGGGCAAAGCAGTAGAGTGGCAGAGGAGCTGGCTTGGATGGAGAGAGCAACGGTGAGTTGCGTGGAGCAGCAGTTGTTGTTCATGTGTCCTCGAGTCCGTGAAGGTACAGCCGTCCTTGACTGCTTGTGGATTCCAGGTGGAGCGCGTCCTCGACGTGTCAGCCCAAGGTGATGGAGGTTCGGTGGCCGAGCGGTGAAGGTAACGTAGCGGGAGATGGGATTCGCTGGGAGCTGCCTGTCTATTTGGGTTGTGTCTAAGCAGGTGTCTTCTTGCAGGTTCAGCCTGCGGCGTCAGAGGGGCCCAGCTTGGTGTCAGCAAACGGCGTGAGAAGGTGAGGTGGTTGTCCGAGGTGGTGTCTAAGAGCCAAGTGCTATGTAGCAACTCAGCTGAGCGTTTTTGGTTTTGGCAGGTGCTGTTCGGGGAGCGTCTGGAAGAGGGTGAGCGCCTGAGGGGAGACTGGGTCGTCGTGAGGAGGAGCGTGGGAGTGTAGATTTCTCATGGTCACAAAAGGAGATTTTGGTCTTGGAACTGCAGGTGCCCCAGGCCGTGTCAGCTGCCGGTTCTGACGTTTGAGCGAGCAAGGGGCAGGTGAGCAGAATGCCCGTGTGGTTTTGCGATGGGTGACGGGGCGTAGTAGAAGATGTTGGCAGTGTGGTGCCGACGGCTGGCACTGTGTTTTCCTCTTTGATTTTTTCTTGCAGATGCTGAAGAGGAACCCCGTGACTGCAGGATTATTACCGTTAGCCGCTGTGATTCGAGCTGCTTTGGCCTAGGACAGCTTGAGTCGTGGCCCTCTGAAAGCTAAGTTGAGGGAGCAGAGGTGGGAAGCGGGAGGCGGGTTGGGGCTAGCAGGGAGGGGTTTTGAAGGTAGCCTAGGCTGTGCAGGGAGAGTCGTCTTTGGGCCGGTGAAGGCAGAGGGGCGTACATCTGAGCCCAAACCCTGCATGGGCAGGGCAGTTCCAGCCTGTATCTGTTGGGGTCTAGTCTGTCTAGTCACCGTGCCGCGTCTGAAATTTTCTGCAGGTCTTGATGTCCTCTTTTGTGGTCAAGGCACGCCGGGCTTTTGCTGCGGCCTTGCAGCCCACCTCGCCATCCGGAAGAGGTACTCTTCCGTTTTCTTGGATCCCTGTTGTGGGACTCGTTCCGCACATCCTCTGCATCTTTAGGCCTTTAAAAGGGGCTTCTCGCCCGTCCATCTAGCCAGTTGCGGCCACATCTCTTTGGAACCCTGCACGGTTCATGGCTTTTCCAGGGCTGCCGTAGGTTCTCCCTCGGAGCCCTGTCCATTGCCTTGCCCATTGGCAGGGGTGGTCCCGGAGTCCTCTTTGTCGCTGTGAGTCTTCTTTTGTCCCGGTTCGCGACGTTGGTCTTGTGTGCTGGTGTTCTGTGTGTATTTGTGTCTGGTTGGAGCTGCTCTGCCTGGTGCGTAGAGGAATTGCTAAGAGTCAGCCGAGGTAGAGTGGCCTGATTGCGGGCTTAAGGTTTTGACGAGACTAGACGTTGCAGTCTAGGGGTGTCCATTACTTTGCAGTCTTGGGGCGTCCATTACTTTGTAGAAGTAGCAGCCCTTGGTGTGGCGGGTGAGGAGGGTAGTTTCTGCTACTCTCTGGAGCCACGGAGGGGACGACCAAAACTGCGTGGGAGAAGGCAGTGGGAGCGGTGGCGAAGGGGTTTGTACGTGAAGGGAGCGGCAATTCATGTTTGGGTTTGGTTGTGGACTAGCTTAGCGTGGCTGTAAGGCCCAGTAGAGGCGGCCTCAGTAAAAGCAAGCGAGAGGCTTGGATTTCTTAGGGCGTTGCTGAGCGTCAGGGTGATGTCTTTGCTGTTGTGTTTTTCAGATGTAGAGGCCAGACCTGTGCGCCGAGAGGCACGGACGGAGATGCGTGCGGGCGAGCGCCCTAGCGAGGTGGGTCTGCTGCGGTGTCGGTGGGAAGATGTGGCCGGGGGCTGTGCGACTAGATAATGGGTTTTGGTTTTGCTTTGAAGGTACGGGGCCGTGGGCAAAGCAGTAGAGTGGCAGAGGAGCTGGCTTGGATGGAGAGAGCAACGGTGAGTTGCGTGGAGCAGCAGTTGTTGTTCATGTGTCCTCGAGTCCGTGAAGGTACAGCCGTCCTTGACTGCTTGTGGATTCCAGGTGGAGCGCGTCCTCGACGTGTCAGCCCAAGGTGATGGAGGTTCGGTGGCCGAGCGGTGAAGGTAACGTAGCGGGAGATGGGATTCGCTGGGAGCTGCCTGTCTATTTGGGTTGTGTCTAAGCAGGTGTCTTCTAGCAGGTTCAGCCTGCGGCGTCAGAGGGGCCCAGCTTGGTGTCAGCAAACGGCGTGAGAAGGTGAGGTGGTTGTCCGAGGTGGTGTCTAAGAGCCAAGTGCTATGTAGCAACTCAGCTGAGCGTTTTTGGTTTTGGCAGGTGCTGTTCGGGGAGCGTCTGGAAGAGGGTGAGCGCCTGAGGGGAGACTGGGTCGTCGTGAGGAGGAGCGTGGGAGTGTAGATTTCTCATGGTCACAAAAGGAGATTTTGGTCTTGGAACTGCAGGTGCCCCAGGCCGTGTCAGCTGCCGGTTCTGACGTTTGAGCGAGCAAGGGGCAGGTGAGCAGAATGCCCGTGTGGTTTTGCGATGGGTGACGGGGCGTAGTAGAAGATGTTGGCAGTGTGGTGCCGACGGCTGGCACTGTGTTTTCCTCTTTGTTTTTTTCTTGCAGATGCTGAAGAGGAACCCCGTGACTGCAGGATTATTACCGTTAGCCGTTGTGATTTGAGCTGCTTTGGCCCAGGACAGCTTGAGTCGTGGCCCTCTGAAAGCTAAGTTGAGGGAGCCGATGTGGGAAGCGGGAGGCGGGTTGGGGCTAGCAGGGAGGGGTTTTGAGGGTAGCCTAGGCTGTGCAGGGAGAGTCGTCTTTGGGCCGGTGAAGGCAGAGGGGCGTACATCTGAGCCCAAACCCTGCATGGGCAGGGCAGTTCCAGCCTGTATCTGTTGGGGTCTAGTCTGTCTAGTCACCGTACCGCGTCTGAAATTTTCTGCAGGTCTTGATGTCCTCTTTTGTGGTCAAGGCACGCCGGGCTTTTGCTGCGGCCTTGCAGCCCGCCTCGCCATCCGGAAGAGGTACTCTTCCGTTTTCTTGGATCCCTGTTGAGGGACTCGTTCCGCACATCCTCTGCATCTTTAGGCCTTTAAAAGGGGCTTCTTGCCCGTCCATCTAGCCAGTTGCGGCCACATCTCTTTGGAACCCTGCACGGTTCATGGCTTTTCCAGGGCTGCCGTAGGTTCTCCCTCGGAGCCCTGTCCATTGCCTTGCCCATTGGCAGGGGTGGTCCCGGAGTCCTCTTTGTCGCTGTGAGTCTTCTTTTGTCCCGGTTCGCGACGTTGGTCTTGTGTGCTGGTGTTCTGTGTGTATTTGTGTCTGGTTGGAGCTGCTCTGCCTGGTGCGTAGAGGAATTGCTAAGAGTCAGCCGAGGTAGAGTGGCCTGATTGCGGGCTTAAGGTTTTGACGAGACTAGACGTTACAGTCTAGGGGTGTCCATTACTTTGCAGTCTAGGGGCGTCCATTACTTCGTAGTCTTGGGGCGTCCATTACTTTGCAGAAGTAGCAGCCCTTGGTGTGGCGGGTGAGGAGGGTAGTTTCTGCTACTCTCTGGAGCCACGGAGGGGACGACCAAAACTGCGTGGGAGAAGGCAGTGGAAGCGGTGGCGAAGTGGTTTGTACGTGAAGGGAGCGGCAATTCATGTTTGGGTTTGGTTGTGGACTAGCTTAGCGTGGCTGTAAGGCCCAGTAGAGGCGGCCTCAGTAAAAGTAAGCGAGAGGCTTGGATTTCTTAGGGCGTTGCTGAGCGTCAGGGTGATGTCTTTGCTGTTGTGTTTTTCAGAGGAAGAGGCAGGACCTGTGCGCCGAGAGGCACGGACGGAGATGCGTGCGGGCGAGCGCCCTAGCGAGGTGGGTCTGCTGCGGTGTCGGTGGGAAGATGTGGCCGGGGGCTGTGCGACTAGATAATGGGTTTTGGTTTTGCTTTGAAGGTACGGGGCCGTGGGCAAAGCAGTAGAGTGGCAGAGGAGCTGGCTTGGATGGAGAGAGCAACGGTGAGTTGCATGGAGCAGCAGTTGTTGTTCATGTGTCCTCAAGTCCGTGAAGGTACAGCCGTCCTTGACTGCTTGTGGATTCCAGGTGGAGCGCGTCCTCGA